>NW_024609857.1:18272012-19749512 GCF_016920785.2 Ixodes scapularis | reverse complement strand
AATGTCCGCGATAGAGTAAACATAAGAACTTGAGTTTGAGTTATTGAGTGTCGTTTCACCTGATGTCAAAGCAATGGAGAAAAGTGAAATCAAGATTGCGCACTGTGACACTCGGATTTCTTCCGTGTGCAAAACACCCGATGAACAGTATCGATCCGTTGCGCATCGGAAATAAAATAGGTCATTCAATGCGAATGCAATCATCGGCTCGAGGAATCCTCGCGAAAGGCGGTACGTGAGGGCATGTGTGGTCTGTTATCGATAGCTGCTTCCATCGAAAACGGCCGCTCTTTGTCAGCTCTGCCAACGGACGTGCGCTTTTGCCGATTCTGGCCTGCGATTTCCTCTGACGAGGGGGCTGAAGGTTGGATGGTCGCTTGCGTCTTGAGGACTCCAAGCTATGTACCAGGCACGTAGCCGGGGGGGGGGGGGGGGGGGGGGGGTGAAGGGGCATGGGGCCCGGCCCCCCCCTTCCGAAATCTTCCATTTTGCTGGGTCCTCCTCCCCCCCCTCCCCCTCACACAGCATTTTGTCATGGGCGCCCCCCCCCCCCCCCCCCTCCCGAAACAAAATCCTGGCTACGTGCCTGCAATGTCCGATGACATATTTGCAACAAAGTCCATGGAATTTCAACCACTGGAAATGAAAGCTAACGAGAAGCTGAATTAATACAGTACGAGGTCATAAAAAGAACCATTATTGCTGGCGTAACGTTACAGCGATCAGAAGGTAAAACGATTACTGTATTAACTCCAGAATTAGACTCCATGTTTGATAACAGGACCCGAACGTCTACGCTTCAACAAGGCACCTGAATAATGTTTCCCCAAAAAATTTCAAACTCGGAAGTTTAGGGAAAAATTCACATTTTACAAAACGCACTCGTCGTTCCTCCGTTTTTATAAAAATATAAGGTGACAAACCATTGCCTGTGTCTAAGAGTAGCAAGAGACAAAGGAAACAATGCGGAGCGCAAGTTCGTCTGCTTCTTGGACAGGAGTTGTGATGATGTCAGAACGCCGAGCTCTTATTCGCTGATTCAAAAAAATAGTGGGTAGACCTCAAGGCATCTGGCATTGAGGTCTACGCACAATCCTTTCAATCAAAGCCAATCACAGCTCGGCATCGTCCTGACGTCACCGTCACTCTTGCGCAAGAAGCAGACGACTTGTCCTCCGCATTATCTTTTCGCCTATACCCACTAATCATTGCAATCAGAAGTCTGCGCTCCCAGCTCCTCCTCTCCCTTACGTTCCTCACCGTATACAGCCAGAATTCAAAAACATGCCTTCGCGTCGCTCGCCGTCTTCAATCCAAACTAAATTTGAAACTGATTACGAATTTCCTCTTATGGCGGCCACGCCAAAAGTGCTCGAGCCGCGGCATGGCTGTCTGTCTGCACGTTACCGGGCAACGTGACGCAAGGTCTCGCGCGCCGCTGTGTTTTCGAGGGCGTGTTCGCCCGAAGGAAGGAGGTATATATCTCCGGTGTCTTCTTCGTCGCATGGAGGGGCTGGCCCGTGCCTTCGCCGGCGGAAATTACGTCTGACGGCGGCGGCGTGCAGAGTCGGACAGTAATGACGGGAGGGCTGTGGGGCGGCCAAGCGATAGTCGCCCATTGTAAATGCAGGTTCCGTACCGGCTGTTCTCTCCTCAATGTCGTTCTGCCGGCGGGGGTCTCGTCCAGATTAAGGCACGGGGGGACCGACGCGAGACAGGTGTAATTTCGGGGGAGGCCTGGCGCCGTGCCGCGTGTACGACGTTAAGCAACCGACTCTGTCATCAAGTTCCCGTCTCGCGCGCCCCGCGGCAATGTCCGAGGGACGTTGCTATTGTGTCCGTTGGAGGGGGCCCTCGGGTTATTAGGATGTGCCTTAGAATGCCCGCTGATGGGGCAAGAAAAACGTTTTTTCTTCTATTTTTGTTGTAGTTAGGGTTCAAGGCTAGTAGGAAAGATGTTGTCGAGCCAGCGTGCTTAACAGTTTTTTCCATTTTTTTTTTTAGTTTGTTTGGTAGAGGTTGGGTTTTAGAAGCGTTGAAACAGGGGTGCTCTTGTCCGAAACTCGGCTCCAAATGGAGGTTGGAATGGAAGTTAAGATGTGGTAAGTTACTGTAGGACTGTACGCGTGCTTCCTTTGAGGCAGCATGGTTGTTTGTAATCTACGGATTTTCGGAGGGACGTTGTTCCGTCGATATAGCTTCTTCCGACTGAGAGAAGGAAATGTCCGTGGGATCACGACTTTTAACATTTGCGCAACGCAAGGATTGCAGCCGTGTTCAAAAAATAAAATAAAAAAACGTGCAGATTTGTGTACACGCTTTGCGGCGTTTACTGGTGCTAGGCAACAATTCGTTCCATAAAACTTATTTATGTCGGATTCATGGACACACCTTACATTTGTACCATCCTTAAGGTCCCAAATTATGCATAAATCTGTAAAACAAGTATTTTTAAGGCGATGCAACAATTTATTTTTTGGGAAAGATATTATTTTGGCATTATTAGTCGACAGTTATAACCTATGACGCACGCGTTAGTTGTTTCCTTTCTCCACACAACAGAACTCGCAGAAAAAAAACCGAGAAAAACTTGTAACGTCCACACCATCAACTCGCAGTCATAATAAGAGGCCACGTGATCGGGAGCCGATTATATGCCGCCAATCTTAGTGATAGCCACGCGCTGGGATTGGCAAAGCACGGGGCACTCGCCGAATTACACACGTTGTCAAGGTTCGGACATTTCCATCACCGCAGCGATTGGACACGAGCCACTCTCCGAAAGCATGTCGAGACATTAAATGCCACGAGTCCAGATCCAATGCTCAGGTAGTGCTCGTGCCCGGTGTATGAGACGCATTTCGATACCGCCAGGGCGGGGATCGCAAAGCTTGGTGACGTAATCTTGAGGATTACATCGCTCACAACGCCAGCATTGCGATCCCCGCAACCTAGTGATCATGTTTTCCGAAGGAGAGACTGAAAAGAAACGTCCGTCTTTATCCTTAAAATTACGCGGTGACAAAACAAAACAAAAAGTTTTGGTTAGTGGCGTTGAGTGCGAGTTTACTTGGGGATCACACTAGTATCAGTAAGCTCGTGTAAAGTGAGGTACACTCCTGCCCAATATAGTTGCACGGCCCCTTTACGCGAGGCACGATATATTCATACTTCGCAGTGATTTCATAAAAATTTTTTTTTTAGTCCTTTAAGTACGAGTACAGATCCGCGGGGATTTTTGGCGTAGGCCAACAAAGTAGCTAGTTGACTTTTTACTAAAAACACCCCGAGACTGAGGAAAAGAAAGGACGGACAAGCCCAGGTCTTAATCTTTATCCGTCCTTCTTTTTCTCCCAGTCTCGGGGTGTTTTTACAAAAAAACAAAAACAAAAAACAATTACCATCAGCTCGTTTACGCTCGAACCTTCTGAGGTAGCTAGCCCTAGGAAGGCACTGCCTGCCGCTGTTGCGCAACACGCTCGTGTGCGGGCGCACGCAAACAAGCTCTCCGACGCGGGCGCAAACAAAGCTCGGGAAGGGAGCCTTCTGTAGAGCCCCTGAAATATGCACGAGCGGGCTGCCGCTAAAGCCTGTCGACGCGCATTTGCGGAAGTGCTCTTACCGGAACCGGAAACACCAAAGGCTGGCAAGCTGCTGGTCCGCCTGCCAGAGAAAGCTTACGCCCTTGTTGAGTCAATCATGTGTAGCGAAGCGCTGCGCGTCACTGTGTTTCTGAATCAGATCAACCAATCCGATAAAAAAAAAGAGAAAAAGTGTCGTGTCGTTGCATGCCCTGCCGTGCGCACCAATCGCACACTGAGAAACTGCTGCGTGGCGCAGTGGTACCGGGGGAACTACCGTTGGTTCCCCGGTGCAACTTCTAGAGTCGAAGCGTGGTGGATATAAGCCTAACGTGGGCTCTGGAGCAGGCTGAACAATGGCGTTGGGAACTCGCTCTCGCGTGCTTGTCGTCGTGAATGCAAAAGCGCCCGCTCGCCCGCCGTCCCGGTCGCACTCCTTCCTCCGCCGTCGCCGTTTTTGGTCTTGGAGCTCGGGGTGAAAACACAAATAGGTCCCACCCCGACCGTTCCCGCTCGCCGCCGTGCGTCTCCCCGGAGCTCTCTGATCTCTCCGGAACCTCCAGGCCTGTCCTCTAATCTGATTTCGGGCTGCTTATCTGGCAGTTTTGCCTCGGCAGAGTTTTACGCATTTTGCTCGCCGTCAAGAAGAGGGGTCGCTATACACACGAGACCGCGAGCGAAAGGCCTGGCGCCTGCACGTGAAGTGCGCGCCTTCGCCTTGTACGCGCTCGTACGTTTGTTTTTTGCGTATTACGCGTAGGTGGGCGTACTCGTGGACGGGCATATGTATATCTGAGTGTATGGTGTGTGCTCATGCAGGCGTGCAGTTTCGTGCTGTGCATGCATGTACATACTACGTGTTTGTGTGCTTGCCGGCGTGCGTGTGTGTGTATGTGTGTTTCTACGAATTAGCATAAAGACGTGTGCGTTTTTGCGTATGTTTTTTTATACGTGTCTTTGTATTTATAAGCTGCGAACGCATCTGTGCACGTGTCTTTGTATGTATTTGTGTATGCGTGTTTGTACATTTGATTTTTCTCGTATTCATAGGTGCAACTGGTATGTGCCCGTATACGTTATTTTTGGGGGGATAGATGGCCGAGCGGGCTGCGCACACCGGCTCGGAGCACGTGGAGCAAAAGCTCGCGCTGCAGAACCCAGGGATCCTGGGTTCAAGCCCCACCCCTGCCCCTTTCGATCTGGATGAGCATCGTACCGGCGTGCGGTCGTGTATCATTACTGCATGATGCACGTTAAAGACCCCAGGCTAGCGGTTGTACTGCACTGGCTGGCTAAATTTTTCATTTACAGCGGGGAGACTCGTCGCCCGTTGAGGCAGACTAAGCTCTAGGCTCTATAAACCTAAGCACACCCCAAGATTTTTTCAGCGTTAGTTTGTGTTTGTAGTTTTCCTTATAGGTTTGCGTAATTTTCGCTTCATTCATTATTTAAACGTTTGTGCGTGGTGGGTTTCTTTCTTGCGTGGCCAACTTTCTCGGACATTCCGTGAAATAAAAAAGTTTCCAAGGAGATAGCAAAATTCTAATTGATTTGCATTCTATGTTTCGAAAGGCATTACAATCTTCGGCAACATTGCGAAGTTTTATTAAGGAAAGCAGAAATTGATAGTTCTTTGAATGTGGCCTATAGGATTCAATGCAAAGAAACTGTAGAGCCGCGGAATAAAAACTATACGCGGCCAAAGGGTTAATTACTGCTCAGTGATATTTTATGACTGTCTTTTAAAATATTCCCAGGGAACATCGCAATTTTTTTTGTTGTTCATGTATTGTTGAAAATCTGCAAGGCGTTGATGTCCAAGAAAGTTTGGGATGCGTGAGTGCGTGCGTGTGCGCGTTCAAGTGAGCGTCGCGGGAGAAAGTGCATTTTTGTATGATGCATTTTGACGTCCGCGAGGATGTTTGCTGTGTATTGCATGCAAAACCGGAATGCTGTATTCGCACTTTGTTGAAATTTCCTTAGCGTCAAAAGTTTTACAACCCAATTGAGAACCATTTGTGAGCACAGATTGCAATGTCGATAGATTTGTTTTTACAGCGGAGCTGTTAATTGCTAGTTTCTCCAGTTTCGTGTCTGGTGCCAAACAAATGTCGGCACAAAACTAGACAAAACTCTGGACAGCTACCGCCATCTACGAGAGACGGCGGCAACCAGACAAGCAATCTGGTGGCTGCCGTCGCTCATAGATGGCGGCAACCTTTCCAGCCTTTCCGTCTAGGTGGGCGAGGGTCCGGTGGTTCGCGTCGTGTACGCCCTGCGCCTTGCGACGCCCAAGAGATACATTGAAGCATTCATGATGGATGCCTTCGGCTGGGTCATGCTCGGCGACGACACGTCTACCGTAGTGACGGGTGACTTTAACGTTGATATTGCACGCCAGGAGAGAAAGTGATTCACTTCGTTTATGCTCGAGCGCGTTGGGCTTGCGTGTGTTAACGAACCTACGGTGCCCACGACCAAGCATCGGACATGTATAGACCCCGTCTTCACGAAGAACGTGCCTGCCGTCAGCGTACGCCCTATGGCGGTGTACAACAGCGATCACAAGGCCATGACCACTGTGGTTACAAGATAAATAACCCCGGATCGTTACACATATATGTCTGATTTGTTAATCGTTCAAATAACCTGTTGCCCAATCAGACCTTAATTCTTACATTTATAAATATTGCATTCCCACCATAGTACAGCTTTGCTGGTCTTCCTTCTTCACAAGAGTGGAAAGGCTGACAATTTTTTTAACAGCTTGTAACCGATGGAATAAAAAAGAAAGCCACCATTGGCTAACGCGAGACAGAGCTCAGTGTGGGGCGCATTTTACGTATTTTTGACACCTCGGATAGCTGCACTGAAACCAAAGGCGCCTACTCATGATGTACAGGGGGAACAGCGCACCCGCAAAACAGTCACTCCAGTCAACACACACACAAAAGAAAGAGACACTTACGCAGCGCTGTTTCTCTTTCCTTGGTGTGTCTGTTAACTCGAGTGACTGTTTTGCGGGTGCGCTCTTCCACTGTACATCACGAGCAACCAGGGGGGCTATGTTGCACGTTTTGGACTCCCAGGAGACTAGGGAGAAGGAAGTGATGTAGGTGTGAATGAACGTATCTTAGCAACTTCTGCCGATACCATCATCAGCGACTACACCGATCAACATCCCAAGAGCGTTGTTGACGTCGCTTCCTTCTCCCTAGCCTCCTGGGAGTCCAAAACGTGCAACATAGCCCCCCGGCTCGCCCGAACCCCTGTGTGAACAAGCGCCTACTCAATACGAGTTCAATAGAACAGTCGACAGGTTCGGGAACCTTAATTACCAAATAGCATTTCTGAGCTAGCAGTAAAACAGTGTAAAAGGTGTACGAATCTGAGGCGTAGGGACTTGGCGAATTTAAAACAGCACTTGGTTAAGAGTGCTATCAACTAAAATGATTAACTTGGGACAACGTTTTCTGGCACATTAGAAGTGTGTACCTGTGCAATCGTCCATCTACATTTGGCTTTATTGCCAGAAACATAAATATCCTCTAGTTTTCCTTTTATAAAGAGTATTCCTCGTCGGCCATAGCTGCGTACGCAACTGCCTAGCGAGTGCCGATGGTGAGCTTCCACAGTTATTTTGCAACATGCATTCCACATCATCTAGATTTGCGGTCTTAGCAACCTATTAATATGAGCTCATTTTGAGCATGCGCTCCAAACAGCACCTCAAATATGGCGTCCAGTGAATACTCCCTATAGGAGTAGAACTTGCTATCACCTCGACAGCCCCGCGAGCCTCTCTCCTTCGTAAAGCCGACGAACTTTGAAATGCCATTTATGCCTTCTAAGCCCTCCACAAACATGGGCTGCAGTTGAAGCGCGTGCTTTGAAAGTTAATCCGCGGTGTGTTTGTGTGGCGGCGTCTTTTGGGCTACCGAGAGCGCGCGAACTCGCCAGGGGAAGTTGGGTGCGCTGGGTCACAGTTGATACGCGTAATCCTAACTCGGAATCTAATGAAACAGAACGGAAGAAATACGGCGTACACTGCCGCGTAAAAGGGTGATACCGTTCTCCTGACTGCCGCAATGGAAGAGCTCTTTGTCCTTAATCCGGATAATCATAATGCTCGAATTTTGCCACACCCCAATGCAAATTTCTGGTTTATTTGAGCTTGAGTCGTGGGAGGTAGCACTGTTCATAGACGCCATTATAACGCCGGAAAGCGGGGAGGGACGCACACGAGAATCTTCATCTTCGCTTAATTCTTGTTTATGTTTGCTTGGTCCCTCACCGCTCCAGGGTTACACTGTTCGTATTAAACCAGTTCTCTATATACTTCATTTCACAATAAGTCAGATCGCAGTCGAGCAGGAGAAACACAAAAACACAGACACGGACAAAAATCGATAAGTCACGAAGCATTTGTTGAGGTAGATTGGTTTAATCGATGAGAAGTAATCGATGAGAAAAACGACGAAAACGTGATGTGGCGCCTTCGGCGCCGCTTGATTGCCCCTATCATCTTGTAGCGACGGCTGCTCTGACTTAGGGTTAAACAAAGTAAAGTACCCTTGCTTTTCTTAAATGTCACGTTTCCTTTGTTTCTTAGCACGAGATGATACGCGTTGTTTAGCACAGCGAGGCGGCGAGATACAAATTTATGTGGAGCGAAAAAGACAATATACACTCTTGAATCGGACTCTGTCGCGACATGGTGCCGACATCACTACCGTTAGACAACTACCCTTCTTAGGAAATATATATATTTTTTTTTTAGATTAAACGGTGCATATGTGCCGTTTACAAGCCAGAAGTAATACGAATTTTCATTGTTTTCTATCTTACCTCAGTGAAAACATAAGCTCGGCTTAGAATTGGATCAGCACTGTGGACGGCACCGTGGTGAATACTATATGCACTCACTAAATTTAAGGATAGGAATAGCACCACGTTTGCCCGTTGAAGGAGCGTAAAACCGGAGTCACACTGCTCATATATCATACAAAACGCAGTCTGCAGACACGAGTCACCGTAATATGCGTAGTTCGAATGCCGCTTGCCACGTTTATCCTCCAACTCGTTGCCATTCGGCATTCGAAGCTCGAATCTCGCGGCAACTCATTTTCGAATCTGTTTGCACACTGTCTTTTGTGTAATGTATAAGCAGTATGACCCCGGCTTGGGGTCACAAAAGAAAGACTGCAAATTGATTCGAACGTGAGTCACCACTAGATACGAGCTTCGAATGCCGCATGGCAATTAGTTCAAAAAGAAGCTTGGCGCGTGGCATTCGAACCACGTGGTGTGCAAATTGATTCGAACGTGAGTCACCGCTAGATCCGAGCTTGGAATGCCGCATGGAAATGAGTTCAAAAAGTAACTTGGCGTGTGGCATTCGAACCACGGGGTATTGCGGTGACCCGTGTTTGCAGACTTTCTTTTGTATATCATGCATGAGCAGTGTGAAACCGGCTTAAGCGAGACACGGGCGTTAATAACCTCATATGATTCAAAAACATTAAAAAAAAAGAGAGAAAAGAAAAAGAGTGAAACGAAGACAGAATTCTCCCTAAATGCTGACACACACGGGCCGTCTGACCCACGCCTTTACGCAAGTGCGCTATTGTTGGGACACTTATTCTTCGTTCCCAAGTCCCTCAACGCTCCCCCACGTTTACCCCGGATCTCTCTTTGTTTTGTTTTTTTGCGAGTCTAACTAATTTCGCGGAAAGAGAAGTCCTTTGATTTTGCTCTGCAGACGACGGCTGTAACTGTCTAGGTCGAGCCAGCATTTCCCAGAAAAATCGAAGGAAGATGGCGGCGCGTCTCTTTAGCGCGCCTGTACCCCAGGGGGTTGATTTAGGGAGAAAGAGGAGGGAAGGGAAGCGCCGTAGGGAACGACTGCACCTCCTAACCCCCTCCCCCCCCCCCTCTCCCCAGCGCAAGTGCTGCATTTTGATAAAAGAAAAAAGGCCTACACCAATCTATTTTTTTTAAGAAATGGGGCCTGCTTGGTGCAGTGACAATTATCCTTTTGTGTGACGTCTGATTTGTTTGTGACGTTGAACCTGTCGTTAACGTTACATCTCTTCAGAACCCCCGATCCCAAGTGCTATATTGTGTGCAGAAAAAAAACGGGGCCCACATTTGTTTTCTCTTTATCTTTTTTTTAAATGATGAAATGGCTTGCGTTTCGTGGAATGGCAGTTTTCTTTGATCGTGATGTCACATTCGTTCGTGAAGTTAAACAGTTCAAAATATTACACGGATAATACATCTGAAAACTTCAGTTTTGCTCAATTAGTCCAGCCAAATAATTGCCGGAGAACGATGCACTAATCGTTTAATCACAAGGTTATTAATAATTTGCACGGCGCTAATTGCGTACCATAATTTCAAAGGACTACAAAAAGAAGAAAAAATACCGAGGGCGGTCCAGAACACCCGATACCCAACCGGCGATGTTAGCGCAGGAAAAAGGACACATTTCGAGCCGCATATATTGCCTTTGGAATAGTTGAGCCCTTTCAAATTGTTTCAATGAAGATATTACCAAGCGTTAATTTTGGTGTCAGTATAATCTGTTCGTAAGAAGAGGATATTAACTTGTCAATGATTACAACTATATATTAAATATTGCGTAGGAATATTGCGAGGAGACGGCGCCATCATTAGGGATTACACGTTGCGAAAAAATAAAGGTTACGCAACTAGACAAAAAGAGTTGGTACCGCGAGCTCGATTCCGCATAACTCCCAGACTATCACTTTCGTAATGTGACCGCGCACACCACACACATACACACACAAACACACACAGAAACACACACGCGCACGCGCACACGCACATGCACACGCACACGCACGCACGCACGCATGCACGCGCACATGCACACACGCACACACATTCTCACACACTCACTCTCTCACACACACATTCTCACTCACACACACACACACGCACACTCACACGCACACTCACACGCACACGCACATTCACATTACACGCACACTCACTCACATTCACACTCACTCACACACACGCACTCACATGACAGGGTATCGTATCCTACGCGATTTCCAGTTTCCCAATTTGATGACTAGAAATGGTCTGCTCGTCGCATTCACGAAATATCAAAGTCGTCTTCCAACAGAGACGAAGACGTACAGTAAAACTTACAAGTCCGTTTCATTTCGTCTAATCCAGGGGGTGAATATTTGCTCGTTCGTTTCTCGTTAGTAAGAATACCTGAAAATAGCCGCGTTTCGAAATGCAACTCAATGTGGAAGACTGCCAGGTTGCCTAACCTTACCAGCGCAACTGGGATTTTTCTTCTCTTAAATAAAGATTATGGTTTTGGGGCAGGGTAAGATAACGAGAATAGCGAAACTGCATTCTACTTCGGAGGATAGTTTTTGTCTAGTCAATCCACGACTCGTTCTGGAACATGTCGCGACTAATATTTTTGCACTAAAACAACAGCAACAAGGGACCAAAACCAGAGAAACCGCATGCAATCGCTTGAAAGCCTTTTACTGATATAGTCAGATACTCTAAAGCAATACTTACGTGTTGCAATTTTAAGAAATGACTTCATACTACCATAGTTGTGTGTATTTGGAAAATGCCAATAATAATTTTATCAAAATTGGGGGCCGCCTCGGTAACTTAACAATGGTAAAAGAACAGACATTTCTACTTGGTTATTTTATGACTTAGTTGCTCTGCAGATCTATCTTTTTTTTTTTTTTAATTCACCGTAATGGACCACACTTTAATTTCCTTGATATGAGGGATGTTCTGCTCAAAACTCATCGACAAATGGTGTATTTCTTTTTTTTTTTGTGAAATTGTAGAACAAAGATTGACTTATATATACTTTACCGGAATCGAGAAGCCCTTCTGACAGGATGAACAAATGCTGAGTGACGTCTTAGAAGTTTTGAGCTCCTTAGCAACAATCTGTTAGGAAGGGTATAGTGCAATTCATATTAAAAAAAATACTTAATGCCCTTTGTTGTCATCTTTGTATATATACTTATAACATTGTTTAAATTAAATTGATATCTCCTTTTGATACTCCCGAGAGGCAAGTTTTCTGAGTCTAGATATTTCTCTTTTTTTTTTTTAGCATAAATAAGTTTTCCGGAAACGGTCTGAATTTATTTGCGGTAAGTTTTAATTGAACATCCCATGTAGTTCTATTGTCTAACCTAATTTAGTCTTCTGTCGCATTACCAGAACCCTATTTTTTCTGCTTTTGATTTAAATTTTGTTGACAGCAATGGTTTTGTTTGGGCACCTAAATACATTTTTTTTTTAAATTAACGTAACCTACTCTTAAACAGTCGTTGGGCATTTTGAAACAGAAAAGGACGTACAAAACTGCGACCCTGAGAATAAAAAATAGAAGACGTTTACGAATCTCTGCAACGCAATATTAGAGCGCAGCTCTTGAGGAAGAGAAAGGGAGGGTTTGGAGGGGAGGGTATGCCCCTCCTCCTCCTTCTCCTCTCCCCTTCTCTTCCTGCGTACCCTCCCCTCATCCTTTTCCATACCCTCCCTTTCTCTCACACTTCCCCGCTAAATTTAGCTGAAAAATTGACGCCACGTGGCCTCAACATCAATTCAGTTTCCCCGCTCAATTTAGCGGGAAAAAACGTCACATGTCTTCCTATCAGGTCACCTTTGTACAAATTCAGTTTCTCCACTAGATATTGCGGGAAAACTAACGTCACGTGGCCGTCAACACCAATTCAATTCTCCGCTACATTGAGCCGCGAAACTGAATTCGTGTGGAGGTCATGTGACGTAAGTTTTGCCTTTAAATTCAGTGGGAAAACTGAATGCGTAGTGTTGCATTATAGGACATCACAGGCTTACAAACCAATTCAGTTTCTTCGCTAAATTTAGCGGGAACTTGAGTTGGTGAATAGGTCTCTGGCGTGGCGCGCTGTGGGCGCGCGACGCCAGAGACCTCTACACCAGACACCAGAGTCGGCAGCGACGGCGACGGCGACGGCGGCGGCGACGCCGTTATACGCGGAAACAGGCGCATAAGTGCTGCGCTCTAAAAAGCTAAGATAAAAAAAATGACATGTTTATATGAAATAATACTTAAAAAACAAGCGAGCTGGTGATGATTGATGGTAATAAAACGCGAGACTCAGGAACACAGGAGGCGCCGAACACAACACAACACACATCTTTATATCTTCTTTGGCACACTGCTTCGCCAGACTATTGGTCAAATAATGTTTGTGGAACCGGCATTAATATTTAAAGGGGCACTGAAGACATTTTTGAAAAAGGTCGTTTGTGATCTTTTAATATTGAAAATGTGTTAGTTCCCACATATACCAAGTTTTAGATTAAAAAAAACTGCCTATTCATCTCAGGGCAATAGAAAAACATGTCGACTCTCGAAAGCCATACAACACGCGCAGATTCCGTATGATTTCTTCATAACTCGTTTCCAAGAGAGTCTGATAGGTACACATTCGCATAAGACTCCTCTTTTTTAAGGCCCGTTCACACTCTTGCGACCGAGAGAGACCAAACCGGTTTTTAAGCCTCTTGCGATTTCTTAGGACCAGCTCCGCTGCATCGCATCCGGTTCTAAGAAGTCGCAAAAGGCTTCAAAACCGGTCTGGTCTCTCTCGGTCTTACTCGGTCGCAAGAGTGTGAATGGGCCTTTACTGTGGGCGAAGCTGCCGCGTGCTAATCGCCGACAAGCGCCCTTCGTCGTCCACTTCACTGGGAAGAACTTTCCCCCCAAAAGGGGCGTGCGTGATCTTTGAACACGCTGTCAACGAGGAAATAGACTACGCACGACTGGAATACCAGGTTTGTTGGGATGCTTAGAGTGCCTAGATAGAGTTGCCGTCACAAAAGGACGATCTCAGAATCGCCCTCAGTGCCCCTTTAAAGGAATCTGCTAATTATAGGAACGACAGTGCTGCTTCAATGTTTCATTCTTTCAGATCGGCATGCCAGGCTCCGTCCTCGGTAGATTAAACCAGCAAACGTCCTAAAAAGGTTTCGCCTTGTTTGCTTGTCTGCCTCCATCTTTTGCTTCTCCGAATGCACTCTGCAGCTGCTCGGGCGAAGAAGGTTTCGAAGAGCACACAAAAACGTATGAACACCAAACCAACGTTAACTCCATTTCTTACGAAGAACCGATTTCACATTCCGCGCGTCGAACGGTCTGGATGACACCGACGTGGCTCGATCAACTAATCGCCTGCCAAAGTGGAATTCTGAGGCCTTGTAGGCTTTATCTTTGGCACATTGCACTGCGACCTCGAGTTGCATCTAAATTGCAGCTGGTCCGGATCGTTGTGTGTGCGGCACTAGAAAGAAAAAACACACACACACGCGCGCACGGGTTAGGGGCACGGTATAACATTGGACAACATTCTTGGATCTAGTTGTTTTGCGCAAGAATGAATTCTATACTTTGTTTTACATTAAGTCCGGACGCAATGCGGAGCGCAAGTTCGTCTGCTTCTTTTGTAGGGGTTGTGGTGACGTCAGAACGACACCGAGCTCCGATTGGCTGTCATCGGTGGATAGTGGGTAGACCTCAAGGCAGCTTGCTTTGAGGTCTACCCACTGTCCTCCAATGAGAGCCAATCAGAGCTCGCCGCTTTGACGTCACCACAACCCTTGCAAAAAAAAAAGCAGATGAACTTGCGCTCTGCATTGTCACTATGAGCTGATGGAACGAATCATAGAGCGTCCAAAGCGCATCAACTAATAATAATAATAATAATAGTAATAATGTTGCGTGTATGTTTGGACAGCCTGAAGTTAGTCTGCCTCAACGGGCGACTAGTCCCCCGGCTGTAGTTGAGCAATCTAGCCAGTGCAGTACAACCACTAGCCTGGGGTCTTTAACGCGCACCACGCAGTAGTGATACGCGACCGCACGCCGTTACGATGCTCATCTGCACTCTAAAAACAGTATGTTCGTCTAATTTCACGCACAACACTCGGAGAGCCAATCAGCGCAACTTACTGAGGCAGCTCAGCGAATGACGACGCCGAAACTTCTGTTGAGACCAAAAAAACGCAGACTGAGTTGTGACATTAAGCAATGTAAGCGTGACGTTTTGCATTGCTTAACGCCACAACTCAGACTGCCTTTTTTGGTCTAAACATATGTTTCGGCATCGTCATTCGCTAAGCTGCCTCCGTAAGTTGCGCTGATTGGCTCTCCGAGTGTTGTGCGTGAAAGTATACGCACAAACTTTTTTTTAGAGTGTGGGGCCCTATGTTGCGCTTTTTGCACTCCCACGGCGAATAGGGAGAAGGAAGTGACGTCAACAACGCAGCGAACGCAGATTGGATGCTGATTGGTGAGAGTCGCTGATGACAAATTTCTGCAGCAGTAAACGAAGCTCACTTTTTCTTTGTTTTCTTCCGCGGATATTCGTCATCAGCGACTCTCACCAACCAACATCCAATCTGCGTTTGCTGCGTTGTTGACGTAACTTTGTTTCTGCCTAGTCGCCGCAACATACGGAACCAGATCGAAACGGGTAGGTGTGGGGATTGCACCCAGGATCTGTGGGTTCTGCAGCGCGTGCTTTCGCTCCACGTGCCCTGAGCTGATGTGCGCTAACCAAGTCGGTCACCGATTCTCAGCATAAACTGATATTTTTCATGCGTTTGTACGTGTACAGCATACCATTGCTGAACCGATCATTTACGGGGAAGGCTGAATCACTTGTGCTTTTGACACTTTTCGATTTGTCGCATCAGCTCGTTTAGCGCCGGATACGTCAGGACTCAAGGTGAAACGGCACATTGGCGACCAACCGGGGAAAAGTTCTAACATTGAGAATGGGTTCTCAGTCGTATTAGAAGAAAGCAGCAGCAACAACAAAGCTAGGTATTTATATGCATAGAAGTCCCACGTATACTATTAACAATAAGGCATCTTTACACTTCATGTGAAAGAAAATATATCATGTTTCGAATATAGCGTGGAACAATTTTTCTGGTGCTCCGAATATCGCACAATTTTCGATTGGTCTTTTGAACATCTGTTCCAGCCTCAAGGCGAATCTAGTTTTCATTTCGTCGGTAATTGAAACGGCTATTTCGCCTCGCGTCGCCATCCCACGCAAAAGACAACAAGAACCCCAAAAGCACACACACCTACAACTGCGTGGAATTGAACGATGGCCGACTCAGAATTCGTTTCTATTCAGGTTTGGGGAGGAAGGAAGGTGATCCCTTTGTGAGAGTTCCACCGATAGCTTTTCGAATTTTCGGCCGCTGCTTGCGCCATCGTGACGCAACAAAATATACGAAAAAAAGTACTGCACAAAAACAGATAGGTTTTCGTTGGCGGCGGTGGCGGCGGCGTCTTTTGACTCGACCTGGAAATAAGATTTTTCGAGCTCTTCGCAACTCAATCCGATTTGTAACGGCGCTCTAAGAAAACGAGTGAGAAAGAGAGAGAGACGGAAAAAAAGTACAAAGAGAGAGAAAACAAATTTAAATGTCAATAGCGAGAAAACGAACTAGCTAAACTAGAAAAATATAAAAAGGTAGAAACAAATAACGTTAAGGGAAAAGAAAACAAATATCCATGAAGCTGACGAATGTATACAACACAGTCTTTGAAAGCTCACGTTGGGCAAAGGTTGTTTAGACATCGGTCTGGCTCTCAAGTTAAGTCAGCCCCCGGATAAAGAGAAATGATTAAGTTACACTCGGGTGTAATCGAGTTTGAGCCATTTTCTGACTCACGCGTAATAAGTAAAAATTGGGGGCGAATCAAGGGTATTCCATTCTTATCTTTTTTTTTCGCCTCACGTTTCGTGGCTCTGGAATAAGAAAGCTTTAACTTATTAGGAGATTTTAGCTCTTTGTCGGTATTTTGTGACAATTTACACTCGATTGAAGCATGTGAATGAAAGCTTTGATGTAATATATGTGCTTCCACCGCGGGAGCGTCAGTGATCGATGCTGCGAGGTCCGCGCCCTGATCCTAAATTCCGACTCCTCTTACCGTGAGTTAGAGAAAAACATATTAAAGGAAGAGACGGTAAGGTTTGTGCTCAGGCTGCACTACTTAACCCAGATAACACTTCTTATATTAAAAAAAAAATCACAGTGATATATTTATTGATGAGAATCCCATTAAAATGATGCCAAATTAAATGGGTCACTGGCGAGGAATACTGGGATTACACAAGAAGTTCGATTGAAATCCCTCGTTTATCAACTGTTTCTGGGAATTGTTGAAATTTTGTTTTTTAAATTTAAGATTAACGGGCTACTAATCTTGTATTTGTAAAGCGAGTGAAAACCATCAAAGCCAGGCAGTTGAAGTACCAGGTATGAAGTGCTGTACGTTTTATTTGAACTCTAGAAACCGCTCCCACAGCCCAAGCTACTGCGGAGCATGAGTACGTTTTGTGGTATGGAATTTATGACACCGTTGCTCCAGAAATCGTCATAAAATAAAGCATGGAGCTATTTTAAACTCAGCCCACTTAGTGACCCAAGTCCCACAATACTATAACGATTCAGTTTGTCACAGTGGAACGTAGTACCTTCTCACTATAACATTTTCATGCAGGTCTGTTTTCATATTTAGTGTATTAAAGTGCTTCGTGTTGAATCAGTTGGTAGTCCAACACACGCTCGTTTGAGGATTTAACTGTGGATTGAACGCCAAAAACTGTAACTTTGTGTTGAGGACGGAAGAGACGGTGCGACCGACTCCGAGCTCAGGTGGAAAACTTTCCGTTTAATCCCGTGCCATCGGGGCTCGTGCAGACAACTAGCGTCGTCGCCTTTGTTAGCGGCGACGCTGAACTGTCGGTGTGGATTGGGCTTGTGCAACTTAAGTTCTCGCATGTTTTTCTTTTTTTTCTATCGGGTGCTGCGATGACCCAACATTTGGAAAGTCAAACTTGTTGGCTATTCATTCTTTACCTTGTTTATTTTTCGAAGACGAAATTCGTGACTTATCATTTTTTTCGCGGTCGAAGCCAACGGTTCCAACTTGAGAGTAAATCAACGGTAACTATCGTAAAACGCCCCCCCCCCCCCCCCTCCTTTCGTTTCATCGCCTGCTGTTTATTGGGTACGGGAGAGACTTGCCCGGAAAAATTGTGGCGATAAGGCACATTGAAGGGCCAAGTCACACGTGTCCTTTTATTGTGGCAATAACGGCGCGCGGTCCGCTGCTCTCCGTGATACGAGCCGAAAAAAGCCGTAAATTTCGTGAAAAAAGTTTGGTCTTCAGAAACTCGACCAGCACTCCTTGTAGCATTGCGTAGAATTTATATTGCTGTTATTGTTTACAAAATAAAAAGATAGAAACAAAATGAGCTGGTGCTATAAATTTGGGAACACTTGAGACGTTCAACGTGCCTTATCTGCTCCGGGCCAGGCGGTGGAACCGCCCCTACAGCGTTTGAAATGGGCTTTCCCGCAGTATGGCACATAGTGCGGAGAAGCCCAACGAGTGCTCCTCTTTTTTTTAAAGTTTGGCTTAAAGATGGAGTTCCTTTAACAGTTTTTTACTCGCCACACTCAAGACTAACTAAGCAATGGCCGAGTTTTATAGGCTACAAATGTGTGCCTATAGTGTTTTTTATCGTCAATTAAATAATATTTTTTTTCTCAAGGACTATACTGCTTTGTGCCACAAGCGGTCAACGATGCAACTTACACGGAAATATACCATTTTTTTGGCGTTGGCTGAATGTATATAATAAACTTAAGTTTAAAATATTAGTCGCAATTGTTTATTCGTCTACATCTTTATATCTGATGTAAATACTAAAGCCTTTTTTTAAAGCTTTGAGTAACGTAATATCGGTCAATGAGAAAGCGCGCATTTTATACATTATCGACGTCAGCCACAAAATGTACTTAAGTTGCGGAGAAATGCTAAAATACTCATACAAATGAAGAAAAAAAATCAATTTTTACAGCACTAGAAAATTTTGAAGCTTTCAAAACCCTGCATGTAGTTTATTTATTTATTTTTCGTTGTTTTTGTGTTGAACGTCGTGTGTTCGTTGCTTGGTAGCCTAAAAATTTAAAAATTTAGCGCTCTATATTTCTCGTTAAAATTTTACGCGTTTTAGAATCACCCGAGAAGAACGTAAATACCTTAAAGCTTTTATAAAATTTAAAAAAAAATATTTGTCATGAAGTGAAAAGAACGCATAGAAAGGATTCAAAGCAGTACGTCACCAAGACAAACGGTGAATACTCTGTCTCGTCTAATGACACCAACCACAAAAGCAAAACTAACAAAAATGCTTGTCCCTCCAACTCCACAGCAAAAAAAAAGAATGTTTTCGCATTTTTGTTTTTATGAATACCAAAAAAAACCAAATAACTCCACTGACCTTAACTCGGCAACGCTGGAGTTAAATGACAAAACACTCAGAACAATAGACAACCATAACGGCAACTTGGAGGGTCAGCAAAAACAAAAACAAACAACAACACTGGATAAAAAGAAGATAACCTGAGCGCCGTTAGTCTTGCCCAGAAACCACAAATATGGCCACCCTTCAAAACACAGCAACAGGAAGCGGAAGAGTGTTGCAGTGTCCGTGGGGCGTGATGGGAAAAGCGCGGGGTGCTCGCACCCGCCGAGCGCGCGCTGGCCGCTGCGCCCGTCTTCCGGAGGCCGCCGACTCTTGCTGCTGCATCCCGCGCTCTCTGATGCGTGTAACGAGAGCGAGTCGGAAATAACAGCATTCCGGAAGCGGAACACAGAGAGACAAGCAAACAGCCTGCAGACAGTAACGCCAGCAACAACAACAACAAGCCCCCGAGGAGAAAACACAGGCGGTTTTCGCGCCAAGACGAGGGCGCGGCAAGCGAGAGTGGCTCGCGGAAACGACTCGCGCGTCCATTGGCTGACCCTTTGTTCGTTTTTTTTGTTTGTGTGTATAAATTTGCAGGACTTGGGCTGTCTTCTTGCGTCGAACTTCGTTATTCTTGCTTTTCGGCGCGGCTGAGGCGCCGGCCCGGCGGGGGGAGGGGTGCGGTTGTTGCGGCGATGGCCGAGCATCTGCCGTCTCGGTCAGACACTACGCTTTGAGCGATTGGAGTTCATCCCCTGCGTTTGAATCCGCTTAGTGTAAATACGGCGGTCGGGACGCGATGTGTGACTTTCTTCGAAGTTTGACAGTAGGCGGTGTGGCGCTAAGTGTAGACCGTTGGCGTGTTTTTATGTTTTTTGTTATTCCCGTTGGGAGGCCGAGCAGAGTGAATGCAGGAATGAGAAGTTCTCGAGAAATGATGGATACTCGCGGTTTTGATTGGTGCGAGGGTTCCATGCTTGGAGTCTTGAGTATTGCTTGGGGTCGAAGATGTTTCTTTGCGCGTGTGCGTGTGAATACGTGTGCGCCCGTGAGTGTGCCCTTTGTCAGTTTAAGTGTGCTGATACACGGATATCCGTGCGAGCGCGTTGGCTCACTATTATATGTTCGGGTCCGTATACCCATCCTATATGCACCCAAACATACACTAGTGTGCCAAGTGCGGTTGCGCGCGTAAAACTTTGCTTGTGAAAATGTTTGTAGCGCTGCGTTTTATTTTGTGTGTGTGCAATTTACTGTTGTGCTCGACAATTATTCGCAACATTCGTATTCAAGTTTGACTGAGGCATGCTCATTGGATTTGTTAGCATCAGCTCTAATGCCAGCGACCACAGGCTTCTGTGGCTCTTGTCGCATTTGCGACAAGAGTTACTAGAAGTGGGTACCTTAAATTTGTTGCCAGCGACTGGCCTATCGCGAGTCGGGAAAAATATGGTGTCGATTTTGTTTTGACTTTGGTTGCCGGTCCACAGTTCAAAGGACAACCCCGGTTATCGGGGATGTAGCTTCAGCGAACCTATGGCCGGAGCCAACACCTCAACCGTACTTAATAAAAGTTTATATAGACACAAAATAGAAGATCGAAGTATTTTATTTCTCAAAATGGGACAAATCATCCCAGCAGTAACTTTTTTCAGCCGATAATGTGGTACGTTCCAGTGAGTCTAAGCATGTTTGAAACCGATAAACGTTGTACACCAATAATTATTCTATAAGCACTGTCTCATATCTAGACAGACATTTCTAGGCAAACAACAGCCGATCGGAGCGATACTTGTAGTTGTTTATTAAAATTGCACAGAGCCACACATTTGCTTTTTTGCGTGCATCACAAATCTATTTTTTATGAGGTAAACCGCTTGAATAAGTTGAACTTCCGTCAGACAAAATCCCGTAATAATTGTGTTCACTCTGTCCGTAGTACGGCAACGTACATCTATGCATGACACGAGAACACATTGAAATAAGAGCGTTGTTTTAATCAAAAAGTCGAAGCCGAAAGAGATATATATTATAAAAAAACGTGGGGAGTGGCACAAAGCAAGCCCTTGAACCTAGCGTGATCACAAGTGCATCACAGTCCTTTTTTGTGGCTCGCCGTAAACGAATATAGACCATTCCATAAGAATGGCTCTGCCAGCTGCCATTTTCAGCGTTCGTGCGTATGGCAGGTGCTTTGCTTATTTGGCGAACCGACGAACAGGCGCGTGCTGGGCTGTGGAGATCGCACGCTGGGCAGTAGATATGTAATCATTGCAAAGGTGTTCAGGTTCGCCTAAGCTGACCTGGGCTAGACACGTTAAGGATGCTTTTATATTATTCCGTACGTGCGTATGGCAGTACTCGTGAATGGCAAGACTGCCTGCAACCACGTCCATGTGTAATTAAAACAAAAACTTCGCACCAATGCGCCGAAGAAATAACGACTGTACAATCGACATAAAATTGGTTAGCAGCAAAGTGTTTCTGCATACCAGTACCTATACACGTTTGAAAGCATGCTTCGACTTGTCAACACAATCTGATAAGGCTCTCCTAACAAAGGAACAAAAACAGATGCATGCGTACCAAAACCGGGCATTATTTCGGGCATGCACTTGTTAGGGTAGGTTAGTTTAGGTTAGGTTAGGGCCTTCACAAGGGAAGGTTGGTTAGAAAAAAAGAATAGTTCGTACATTAAAAAGAAGGGTAAGAATGGAGGTGCGAAGACATAACGCAAGAAGTCGTGACAATAGCTATGCCGGAAAGCATCGGCGTTGTATCTTGTTCTGCCACTTTTGCTCAAAAGATGGCGCGTCGGTCGCTTCACCCGAGAGTTTTCAATGCACCTCTGCAGCAAACAATCACACCACCGCTTGTTGTCTCTCCTTTTTTTTTTCTTTTTTTTTTCTCAGAGCAAAGTGTTGCTACGCACGCACGCTCACGCCTGAGAGATTTTGAACGCTACATAGACGAAAGAAAATCCCAAAAATGTAGAACTGGAGAAAAAAAGAAGTGTTGCATGTTTGCCTTTCGACGAGTAGGGACCCTTTCTCTTGTAAGCGGTGTTTTTGAAACATAAGCAGAATCGGCTAGATACATTTTCTGATTCGTTGTTTGAAACCTACTCTCGTATTTGCTTTCTAGAGTGTGGTCATGCTTTCCATTGGAAAGTCTAAGTTTATCCGGGTGTATATTTTAGCCGCAGTATTTTGCTTCATCTGGGAAATGTGCCTGGTGAAGAAAAACATCTTCTTTCTTATCGCAAATGCTTATGTTTCTGGTTCGGGTTATTTTTGTAGTCTAGGACTTTTGAAACTGCTTTGCATATTTAGAAGAAAAAAAAGTGTGGTGGGAACGAGCCAGAACATAAAACCCAAAGCAAAACAAACAAAAAAAAATTGCTGGAGAACAAACAGGAAATATTGTAAATGCGATGCACCGCAAACTTTATTTTACATGATCCAGAACCCCTCTTTTTACGTATACAGATGGGTAGCGTTGTTTAAGAAGCGAACAGAAGTTTCACTTCTAGTTCGCCAAAAAGACGAAAGAGGTTTGTTTTTTTTCAATATTTTTTGTTTCGTCGCCTCAAGAAATTTTGGGAACTTGGTATTAGCCGGAGTTTGGTTGCAACATCACACTTCGCCAAAATTCCAGATAAGTGGACAATCTCTTAAGAGCAAAAGTATAACCACCCAAACAGAAACCAGAGTGCAAGGGCTTGCGAAGCCTAAGACTCGGTGACAAAGTAGCCACGTTTTGGAAAGGAGAAGCACACGCTCTGAGTTGCAGCTTTTGTTTCATAACTATCCAAGTGTACCGGACACCAGGTATAGGGATTTCGATAGTACAGCCCATTTTTCTAGGCTGCGGCAGTGTGCGTTACGGGCAGCGCTGAGTTTGCTAGAGATTGAATGTAATTTCGTTGAAAGCCGGTTGTTGCGCAAGTTGTATAATCGAAGCGGAAGCACATGGCAAGTAGACCGAAGCCACTGTTTCGTAAGGGGCATCGCGCGGTCTTGACAATGTCCACTTTCTTGTTCGCAACTTGCGAAATAGGAATCTGTTCGTAGCGCCATGTCTTCGAAATATACGTAGGGATGACCGATGTGTCCTTGTAGTCTGGCTAAAGGGTTTTAAAAAATACGTTGCAAAACGTAACTGTTACACAGTCAGTTCAAGCGACACCTTTTGTATAGCAAGGCTGTAATGGTGGATTTTCTACGTCACCAAGGGGAGGCCAGCGCGAGGGACAGTGATTGGACACGAGTGCTGCGTACTCGTTCGGCAGGTACTCGGGTTTACTTAGCGAGGACACGATTTCCAGCCGAACCTTGAGCCAGCATTCGTCTCCAATCAATTCTTCCCGCGCTGGCCTCCGATTGCTGACGTCTGTAAATAGAGGATGGCGGCCTTGTTGTCTAGGAGGCTCAGTTGGTAGATCTGAGAGAATTACGATGTGATATGAGGGAAACCTGCGATTATCTTTATGCTTTGTCCTGAGGTTTCAGGCACAGTCTTAGCATCATCTTAAGGTGGTGTGGTCCTCACGCGATTTGTTTAATTTTTTAAAGCATGGCGCTCACTTTATTGTAGGCTTTTCTTGACAACTATACTTTCTGTTAAAACAAAATTACATTATATTAGATGATGTCTCTTTTTACCGAGGGTGAAATTAATTAATGGGCATTTTGAAGACTCACGTTTTTTGCTGGGAGGACGTAACTGATCTGCGGTGTGCTGCGAGAGAGAGCTTTAATATGCGATTTGTTTGATTTTGAGTTTTATCTAGGATACATGGTGAAATCACTAAACATAGCATCTACGTCCTTTACATAAGCGGAATTCACTTTTTTTTCGGAGTGATGCGACTCAACTCACTTAGACGTTTGTGGAAACTATCTAGCCAAATATTTCGTCAGCTTGACAGAAAGTATCAGCATCCCGGCCCCCTAAAAACATAGTAAAAATCCCTGTGAATTGAGGGAGGAGAAAACTAGACAAGAGAAGAGGGGTGAGCACCCAGACTAAAACAAACAACAATAAAAAAAGTAAGAGACAAAGAGGCCTAAAGCTGACTGTCAGTAAAGCAGGCGGCTTCAGGCGCGCGAATAAAGTGAGTCTGGTGGCAGGTCCCTGCTGCTGCTGTTGCTGCTTTTTTTTTTTTTCTTGCATCGCTTGAGGCGTTGTTGATGTAAGGGCCCGATATGCCCACAGCGCGCGACGCCTGACGTGCCTGCCAAGAGCACAGAGTATTCCCGAAACCGGTGGCGCCAACAAGAAAAACAAGACCGCAAGTTTAAGCACGATTGCTTCGCTGAGGTTTTTCGCCAGACTATCACGATGTAGTCGAGAAAGAAAACAAAATTGAGTTGTGTGTTTTACTGTTTTCTTTTTTTAGCCATAATTGGTATTTTTGTTTTGTCTTTTCGGGTTTGTTCTAGTACGCGGTAGTCTTTGACATCTCGAGGTTGAGACTCCTTTTGATATTCTTCTTTAAACAGGCGTTTGTTCTGTTTTTTTTTGTTTTTTTGTTTTCTTTTGTTTGTTTTTTGGACACGCGTTTTTGTTTTTAATTACTGATTTACATTTTGTTCCTTTTTGTGTCCAAGCGCGTTTTTTTATATTTTTTTATTTTTTTGAGTACACGACAAAAGGTTTTGACAGTTTACTGTGCTCGAGTGATTTGATAAAAGAGGCGAGAAGTTTATTCAAGTCACGGAATTACGCAAACTAGTGAGACTCTTTTTTTTTTTTTTTTTTATAGGCGCGGCCTTTCTAGGGAGCGGGTCATTGTCTCACGTTTATTTATACTTTTATGTATTTCTGTATTTCTGGACTTTGCTAAAGATTTTACAAAGTTCCACATAACCGGCTGCTCCTAAAACCATCGTCACTAAACTATGATAATAATGTACTCTCCTGGACTAAATCTTTTTTCTCCCAACTTCATCATTTTTTTTCTTTTATGTTAACTATTAATCATCTCCTTTGGCATCCGTAACATCTGGTCTGCCCCAGGTAGCGGTGCTTAGTCCATTACTTTTCCACATCTACATTAACGATCCTCCTTTTCGGATATCCTCCTCCATTTGCCTGTTTGCCGACGACTGTGTCCTTTACCAGAAAATGACATCCACTCATCATTATTTTACACTACACAATATCCTCGACTTAGTTCATAACTGGTGTATTAGTTGGCAGGTGACAGTAACGACAGCAAATGTAAATGCTTGTACTTCTCTCGTTCTTGTTTCCGAAACTCCCCTGCTATAACACTCAGTGGTATTCCTCTTCAACCTACCGATGTATATATGTATCTCCGTATCCTTCTCACTCGAAACCTCTCCTGGGAAACCCATATAAACTCCGTTTTGAATTTTGCTAACAAATGTTTGGGTTTGTTGCACCGCAATTTTAAATCCGTCCCTCCTCTCCTAAAATGGCTCCTGTATCTTTCCCTAGTCCGTTCTAAATTAGAACGCGCATCATCAATCCGGCAGCCCCATCATGCTACGTGAACAGACTAAATTGAATTTTTCTAAAACCGTGCTGCATGTTTTATTAAGTCGGACTACTCCAGTTTTTCTAGTACTTCCCAAATAAAATCGAATATTTATATCCGATCGTTTCTTTTCCAGCTGAAAAATATTCCGTCTATACTTTCTCTATAAAACCTTTTTTATTCACCATCACAAAATCAGTCTCTTCTCTCCCCACAGTCTTATATTTCTTACACACTCAATCACTGCCATAAACTATCTCGGCCGCGGTGCTTTTCCACAGCATACCAGCATTCCCCTCTTCCTGGCTAAATTGTGGACTGGAATGACCTTGCGGCAAGCATCATCACCATCCAGGACTCCATCAAATTTTGAGAAGCCATCATTGTACGCAACACCCACTTCACTCTTTAACGCAATATGACCCTGAGGTTATTGTAAATACGTAAATAAATAACACATGCCTGAGTAAGATTCCGTTTGTGCGATGCCACAATCTTGAATAATTGTGGAACGAGGCAATTTCGCTCGAGCTTTTGGTTGTTCTCTCTGCTCTATCGTAGCACGAATACTTTTTTTGTATTCGTACACGAACAAAAATATCATTGAAAACCAGGAGTTAGGCAGAAGCGTGATTCTCGATATGTCATAAAAGGAATAGTAAAATTTTTGTTTTATTCGAAAAGAAATAAAAATAAACATGTTTACGTTATAGTGATGCACCCGGAACCCAAGCAGCAGCAATGGTTGCGTCAAGGCTACTCTAGGCGGCACAAACTACCGCCCGTTATAAAAAAAATAAAAAATGACAGCCATTAGCATTTATCCACCCATCTAATGCAATTCGCGGGTTGGGCACGAACTTGCGTCACTGGTTGGCTTCGAAAAATCCATCGGCGAATATTATCGGTTCGTGTTCGTGGCCTCTTGTTGCAGTGGCGGAGCCCGAAGAACCCCGTACTCCCTTTCAGCTTACGGCAGGACGCAGCTACGCTACGACCTAATGAGACCAATCAAACAGTCTCAAAAGCGCGATTCACCGGGCCTTTCTTGCAGATGATTGGTTCGACGACGATAAAACAGTTACAAAACCATGACGAACACCATGTTGGTGCGTTTTGACACTGTGTGATAGGTGTCACCAGCTCGTAGCTTCGGCTGCATTCGGACTTGGGGTGAAACAAAGTATAACAATGTTCAGAACGCAGCGTTCGTGTTGAGCATTGCCAACCCAGATAGTTGGCTGGGATAAACATTGGCAGGACGAATCGCCGAACGATTACTTGGTACGTTCTCCCATAACCGCGAGTGAATGAAGATATTTCCTTTCGATTTCTTTAGGTATTTTCTGTAATAGCCAGCGCGTGGGGCAACAGCAAACGGAAGTCTTATAGTATATATTAGCAGTATAAGTGGAAACTTCAAAACAGTAAGGAAGATTCAGAAGAAAAAAAAGTTTTATGAGCCCTTTAAGATAAGTTAATCAGTGACGTCAAAGTGTCACCTTAAAGTCAAGTACACATGTTACGACGTAGTCCTACAAAAAATTAAAAAAAAAATACTTTTTTTTTTGGCTCAGTATCGCTTGATCATTTCAGGGGGCGTATGGGGCTCCCGACTCGATACATTAAAGCATTTCCCTTGATACACTCTGCAAGTTTGGCTGCTATTTACGCGTCGTGTGCTTCTGTTTATCAGTTAAACAGCCTGGCGCGTTTTTTTGATTGTGGTGAACAATTTTTTATTAAACGATTACACAAAGATACAACTAGACTCTCGAACAAAGCGGTGTGTTTTTGTCTTGTCTCTTTGTGTAATCGTTCAATGTTTAAGTTGTTTCCCCACTATCACTGACCACGCACCCCCTACTTTACTCAAAAAAAATTGGGTTGTGTGTGTGTTTATACAGCCTAGAACTTGGTCTGCCTCACAGGGGCGACGAGTCTCCCAGCTGTAGATGAGAAATTTAGCCAGTGCGGTACAGCCGCTAGCCTGGGGTCTTTAACGTGCATCACGCAGTAGTGATACACGACCGCACGCCGGTACGATGCTCATCCAGATCGAAACGGGCAGGGGTGGGGCTCGAACCCAGGATCCCTGGGTTCTGCAGCGCGAGCTTTCGCTACTTTACTCAAACCGGCCATTCAGTCTGTTTTTCTTCACATTCATCGAACTACATTAGTGCGTCCTTTCTTTTTTCGGGAGCTCGCAGTCAGTCACCCATCTGCATAAGACGCACACAGATTTGTTAGTAGAGTGTGTTGCCGAGACACAAAAGGGGTGTTTAATACAAATCAGAGACCAGTGCCACTCAAACGTCCGCTCCCAGCGAAAAGATATATCCTGAAGTGTTGCAAGACTGGAAAAAAGTAAAACAATTTAATAACATAATGGTGGGATCATAAGGTAGCGAAGGCACTGAACATGACGCAAGACATAGAACTTTGAAAAATAATGGTTTATTTTTGCTTACCTTCAGTAAGCAAAAATAAATAGAACGCAAAAAAAAAAAAAAGAACCAGAGACAATTGGAAGACTCAGACAAGCAGAGCACCGTCTCTTGGCTTTTATAAGAAAACAAAATTAATCAGTCTGACATATTTATTTGATAGCATGACCGTTTCATGATTTGATATAGCGATGCCCAGCTATAATTCTTTTGTTCCTTTTTTTATTCTGGTTTTGCTTCGATGCAATTTGTGATGAAAGAAAATGACAGTCGAGAGTCAACGGTGTATTTCTGCACGTATTCCATTTGTCACTGTGGTTTATTTTATTGCGCTGTTTTATTTGCTTTTATCATGCACCGACTCGCGGATTTTCATACCTTGCTACGCTATCTGAAGATAAGGCTACCTAGGAGAACCGGCATTGATATAATCGATATCAAGCTCACGCCACGGAAGCTGCATTTTATGTACAACGATATTTAGTCCTGCCCGATGAATAGCGCGATACTTTTATTGAACACTTTCGGCGCCCCCAATGAAGGTTCTGTTCCAGCTCGCGCACGCTCGGTAAAACAGATATTAAATAAAACTTTGGGCTTCTAAATTAAAATATGCCCAAGACGCTTCCGGGCATATAACGCAGGTGCTTTGTTCTCAGCTTAGATTACTCATTACACGCGTACATAATTTTATTTCGCTAGTGCCTGTTGGTTTTCTTAGTGATTCCATGCCACAGTTTCCGATCTTGCCCTGCCTTATTATTAGATAAAAATAATATTAAAAAATATTATAAATCAGATTCATAATCACACGCAAAAAATTCGGTGCCGCGAAAAAAAAAGAAAAGAAGAAACTCTGCTGGGCAAACAGATATCTCGAGACGCGGAAAAACAAAACAAAAGTAAAAAAAGAAAAAGAGTCGTTTGTGTCAATTTAATTTCGTGGTGCACGACGGTCGAATTTCAGCGTTTAATTTCGGTCTTTGGTCTTTCGTTTTTCTCGGTGTCCGCTCCGAGAATAACGTTAAAACCAAATAATAATAAGAATAATAATAAAGACAAAACCAGGTGTCATTTCAGAAAGATTTTTTTTCTCATTCCTGCGTGCGTGTGCGTTGAAAGACGAGTACAAGCGTATCAGCTATTCTCCACTTCACCTTAATACCAGTAACCGTCCGAGCCAATCTAACGCCCTGCGAGCACATCACGTGACCTTAGAGTGTAAAGGGGCG
The DNA here is from genome assembly GCF_016920785.2 of Ixodes scapularis. NCBI lineage: Eukaryota > Metazoa > Arthropoda > Arachnida > Ixodida > Ixodidae > Ixodes > Ixodes scapularis. The sequence continues at coordinate 19,720,391 of NW_024609857.1, read as the reverse complement.
ACGCGCGAGGTGCGTAATCACGTGACACCTTCTCATCCCATCGAATTGGCTGGTATGGCCTCGTAGCGTCCGCTGTGCTCCATCGAAGGCTGAAACTGAGGGTAGGTTTCGTTGAGACGTGAAAAATTGGGGAACAGACCTCGTCGACGCCGCCGCTGTCGGTGCGCTCTTTCTCCGAGTGAAGTGTCGTCCTCTCCCCATTCCCTACCTTCAACCTCGCCTCTCCCCCGCCGCTCCCTTAATGAGATGAGTGAAAAAGATGGCCGTGAAGATGGCGTAGGACGAGGTAAGATGAAGAACTTGGGCACGAGGATGGAACCCGGGGGGGTAGAATGGAAACTGCAACAGAGATTATAATGATTATCGATCAACTCGAATCCGTCGTCGTTCTCTCTCGCTGGCGGCGGCGCGGGATGAAGTTTGCAGACTCGACGGCGGAAGATTATTTATGCTCGTTGAGCTCGCTCCCTCGTACGGTCCTCGCTTTTCTTTTAGGGAATAACAGGGAGTGGAGTTTAAGGCCGGGCGGGGGCCGCGAGGGAGAGGTGTCGCGGAGGGGATTTGTAGATGATGTATCGCGTTTTTCGGGATCGTAGTCGTGCAGTGGAGGGGAAAAAGAAAAAGATGGTGAGCGACAGAGAGCGAGAGTGCTTCGGAGATTAAGGGTCGCAATACGTACTCTGGAGCCAAGTGTGAATGATAAGTGGCCTCTCAACGTGCAAAGAAGGTGAGCGAGCGAATATCTAGGAAAACTGTATAACAGTTTATTTTTTGTTTTAATAGATATACTTTTGTTTTTTGAGTTTGCAGCATAAGGAGACGTAGACGGCGTAAGGAAGTAAAAAAAGGCATTTGTCTTTCTGGTGGCTCATTTCGGCGATGAGCTCGTTTGAGAGAGGATTGATAAAGAATAATACGCGTGAAAATGTCTCGACACAAAGCTGTCACTTACTCTTTGTTTTTGTTCTCTTCTTTTTAGTTAGGAATTAAGTCTGCAGGCGATGGTATAGTAGGCATATTTAAAAGTGTTTAAGTACCTTTTTTGCGTGCTTAGATGATGTTGCTTGAAAGAGAAATAGGCAGAGATAGGCCGAGGTAATTTCGGCTAAGATGGTCTTCTCACCGCGTTCGTTTGAAAGTAACTAGCAATATGGCGGCATGAAGAATAGAATCGTGCCAATGTTTATTTGGTGGGAAATTCGTCAGCACCATTGGGCGTCTTGTGTATTGGCTGTTGACGAGAAATGTAGCAATTACAGTATGACCCCTGGCCTGGAGTCTTTAATGTGCATCACGTAGTAGTGATATACACGACCGCAAGCGCCACGATGTTCACAAAGATCGGAACGGGCAGGGGTGAGGATTGAACCCAGGATCCCTGATCTCTGTTACGCGAAATTTCGCTCTACGTGATCGCGGAACTGTGGCGCGTTAACGCACCCTGCCACCAATTCCTCCGTGGAACTGAGAACAGAGCATATTTCCGACTAAGAATTGACCCGCATTCATCAGAGTGCCTCCAAGCAACGAAAGCCAAACTCTCTCTCTGTTTATAAACGTGAACCCAACTCTGCTTCTTAATGGCATGAGGTCAGAGAGGCGGTAAATGGTCGAGTCCCGGTTGGAAAAGCGAGAGACAGCAGCGACAAACGGGAGACGGCGGCTGCGCTCGGAACCAGCGTGTGTGCACCACGGAAGGAAGTGAGCATTCATTTCCGGCTTCCGAATGCCGGTGGCCGCTGGAAACGACTTGGGCTTCCTTTATGTGCGGGATCGAGGCCTCGGTTCGCCGCCGACGGCTCCGTTGCGGCCTGCCGACAAACCGCGCCTCACTGGGTGACTCTGGGGGAAAGAACTTCCGACGGAACTACGGTTGCGTCGCCGTCTATGCCGACTGTGTTAAGCTCTGGACGGGGAGCGACAAGGGGCTCTGAAACGACGTTGCGCGGAGTTGCGTTCGTGCAACGCTGTTTTTTTTTTCTAAGGAGAAATAAAGTGGTCAGCGTTAGATTTCGTCCGCGGCGAAAGGAAATAAAGGAACTCGTTACATTTCTTACGCGGATTCACGACAATAAAAACACCCATCCGGGTTTTGTTTAAGTACGTATAGACGCTGAGAAGGTGAGAATGGCAGGGAGGAGCTATAGACCAGTGTCCGCGCCAATTCCGGGGCGCCGCCATGTTTATCTACGCTCGCGCCACCACGCGGAAAGAACTGGCAGGCAGGGAGGGGGGGCTGCGTTGGCGGCGTTGCTTCGGGTAGCTGGATGCGGCAGGCTGTCCGAATGCACCGACACATCGTGAAAGATGTCTTCACCAGAAGCCTCTGCGGCCCGTTCTTCAACAGGCAAGATGTCGTGAACATTCGAGAACCCATCTCGATCAAGGAAAATAAGGGAAAACCTTTCTTGTCTTAGATGTTCTCGGTGTCCGCTGACCCTTGACATCCGCGTTTCAGTCCGGCTTCATTTCGTAGTAAATATTTCGCTACCGCTTTCTTGTAGCTTTCAAATGCTTGATTGTTGGCTTCTTGTATACGACATTACATTCGTGGCATGTTTGAGACCGATTTTCGCGATCTGCTTGCCTTTCTGCGGCAGCGCGGCTCTGCCAAGCCGAAATAAGTGCGAGGCGTTCACTTGATCGAACGCAGTTTTAGCGAATGAAAACGAGACGACGACGTTTCATCGAATGACTAGCGAATGGGTCTAGTTACATAGACAGCTCGGATTAGCTTTCTTTTGTAATGTGGCGCCTTGTCTGCCGCTGCGAAGCGGCGTAACCGAGGGCTCCGAGTATGTTAGCACGCGTCCCCCCCCCCCCCCCCCCCCCACAGACACACACAAACACACACTGCGAGCGTCTGGGTTCGAAACTATTAATTGCCAGTTCTAAAGGATGGTACTTACTTGAAGTGGGAGCTGGAATTATACGAGGTACCAGGAGACACTTACTGTCGGGCAACGAAGCACGGTGCCTGTGGGGGCGGAGTCTAGGAACGCTACTGATTAATATTATGACAGGCGATCAGTTATGATAGCAGACGAAACTTCGACTCGTTTGTTCAGAAGTTCGCGGTGATATTTTATTAGCCCTCGTTACAGCACACCAAGGATCTTAGGCAGTGAAATTCACATCACGCAGGCTCGTCCGTCGTAGTCAAATGAGCGCAGTCGACGATGAGGTGTAATGAGCTACTAAGCTTCACAAGGAAAATGCGCGTGAGAAAGAGTTTTGAGCAAGTCCAAAACACCGATCCAGCAGACGCTCGTACGTACGTTTACTCCGGACTTCATGAACCCGACGGCGCAAGATCAAAGAGCACCGCCGCCATCGCCACCCGGTTTTCTCTGCACTTTGCGCGACGACGGCACTGCAACGGAGGGCACTCGCCTCGGCGTTAACAATCCGCGAAATAGATTAATTTCCCACTCTTGAAGCCATTTCAAATGATAAATGTAAATACCTCGGCGTTGTTGAACATCTGACGACACAACCAACACAACTGTGCCGCTGGCTGCGTGAGCCTGACACAAATGTGCCGAGCGCCTGCTCGGCACCGTTGTTGCTCGTGAAGGCCTGCTTATTTGTAGTTGAGACGATGATTCCACATCTTTCGTGGTGCTTGCAATAACTTCGAAGGGCAGGGGAACCTTCTCACGAGGACGTTGAAGACACTCAACACCGGAGCCACCAAAGCAATCGCACAAACCGTCGCCATGTTTGCTTCTTCTTCGTCACTCGCGGCGCGGTCAACTCGTCGCGAGATGTTTTCTGGCTCGGCTAGATGAAAACCAACAACGGCAAAGTGGCGTATGGACACACGGCTCTCACATTACGGGCACTATACTCACATACCGCGGTAAACAGGACCGATGCCGGCGAAACGGCAGTCGGCACACCAGCGAAGAAGCCCTCAACGGGAACCGGCGGCGCAGGCCGACGCAGCCCCCCCTCCCCGTGAGCGTCTCCCCGTGAGCGTCTGGGTTCGAGATTATGGTTCGCTTTTGCTCCTTGCGGTCGAGGCTAAAAAGAGCACTTCCGGACAAAGGTCTATAGCGAGGATATATGGCTTGTTGCTTGCACGACCAAAACGGGCCCATATATCATTATCAGGGGCTATATTTGCACGCGTATATGGCGATATATGGCCATATTTACGCAGTTATACGGCCACATCTGGCAGTATTTGTCCACCTATATGGCGAAATACGGCCGTACTTCCTCCCATTTGTGGCGGAATACGGCCATATTTGACTGCTTATATTATCATATCTGGCCGTATATAAAATATATCAGGGTCATATTTGACACTTTCGTACGGGTTCAGATGTCCCTCCTCCAGACCGAACTCTTCGACAGTGCTTCGATGTCACGTGCACCTCGAGTTCGCGCGCGCAGTCGAAATACGACGGTAGGCACGGAGCGCGTGCTGGAGGCCGGGATATGGAAAGACACGCCCTGCCGTTCTCTCTCTGTCAGTGACGGTAGGGCGTGGCCTAATATACTCACGGTTTTATACACACTGACAGGATGAGAACAGCAGGGCGTCTCCTTCCGATGCCCGGCATTCAAACACGCACCAGTTGCCTTCGTTGTGCTTTGGCTGGGCGTGCACGCTGGATGCTCACGAGACGCAGAAGCGTTATCAAAGGTAGCAAGCTCGGGCTGGTGGCGACACCACCGAAAGACCTGCCTGCCGTTTTCCTCCGGTCAATGGCTTTGGCATCGTGACCTCGGCATCCTTATCGGATAATACCGCCATCTCATTCGCTGCGGGACAGTCATAAGATGAACGGGACTCGCCCTGTCTTTTTTTTTTTTTCTTTCTAATGACAGTGATTTACGTGCTTCATGGCAAGACAGAATCTGACCGCCAGCGTGTGCGATAGCAAGCGTGCCAAAGCTGTACCTTCACGCACACGATGCGCGTGCCTGCGTGCGCGAGTCTCCGGCCTGCTCGCCACGTCCGCGATTGACTTTTTTCAAGATTCAGTCTGTTCGTGCTAATGGCGGTCTTTTGATGGCTGCAGGTCAAGGAAGAATTTGAAGAGAGGCACAGATGCGGAGCCAGAACATTCCATACCTTAAACTTGGGGACTTTTCTTGACAGTGAAGCCAAAGCTTTGGGTGCCCGTGCAATCGCACATATTCAGGGCCGTTCACAGCTGTGTTCGTGCGGTCTTCACTTCTTTGAAAACGCCAGGAAAAGGTGTCCCCGAGTATAATTGCCTTGTATTTTAAGGTAAAGAGTTTTACGCTAGGTTTTCAGATTAAGTGAAGCCACAAAAAGCGTAACCCCGAGTTAGTGGAGTTAGCACCACTAACTCCACTATTTTTAACCAGCACAAGCTTTAACCAACTCTAACTAAAGCTAACTCTAGCTAGCACTTACTCGAACACTAACTCACCACTTACTCCACCAAACACTTGGTTTGGCGAAAATGATTGAGCACCACTAGCGCTAAACCAAGAACGTTTTACGTAGCAACACAATAAACCGATTTCACCAGCCAGTTTGGCTAGGCCACCGCTGCCGCAATGCATCGAGCAAACTTTAGTCTTTTTACGTGTGCGACAACCTCGCCGGAGTTCTGGCCGTGCAGAGCACGAGGCAGCAAGAGCCGTCTCGTGCACTACCGAGTGTCTCCAGCGAACTAAAGGTATGGCGGCATCACGCATGCTCAGAACGCTCGGTGACATCAGTCTATTGGCGACGTGCGTGACCGAAAGCGTCGCTGTAGTCGGCCGGCCATGATTGGCCGAGTGTTGACTATGACGTCGGGAAAGAATTTATCATCGACGGAAATAAAATGAATGTAAGAGCTTGAATTTTGATGGTGTTGGCAGTGTTGCTTTGATTTCAAGCCTCCACAATGCTCATTGCAAACAGAATCGAACTTGTTGTTCGCAGTGTAATGACGTCACGAAAGGGAGCCATGGGAGGGCGCCACCAAAACACCTCGCCGCTAATTGGTGGGCAGCTTGCAATGTTGTGTATTCGATCGATGTCACCATGAAGAGACTTATAAGCTTCTATGTGCTACGCAAATGAGGGTGTCACATAAATCCTTGGAATGCTTTGCTACGGCACGCTTCAGACAGCACATGACAATAGAATGTAGCGAATTTTATTACGAGTTTATTATACGCAACAAAGCGCCTGGTACAGATCAGTACACTCCACGGAAACTGAAACAACAGGAGAAATAGCTGTACAGCGAAGAATACCGTAAGTTTCGTACGTCGGCCGTTGACGAATTGGTACTATGCGGAGGGCAAGTTCGTCTGCTCCTTGCGCAGGGGGTAGCGGTGACGTCAGAACGCCGAGCCCTGATTGGCTGATCGAGCCCCCCTATCTGAGCGTCGTCTGCTTCTTTGCAACGTCGTCTGCTCGCAACGTCGTCTGCGTCTGTCTTACGTTTCCTGCGACTTTCGGAAGTGCAGAGGCCAGATTCACGAAACGATCTTACGCCAAAAATGTGCGTAAGACAAAACTTAAGAACAAATTCGTATTCACGAAACAAAATTTTCGTAAGTTTTGCGCAGGTTACGGCGAAATCCTACGACAGCTCCGAAGCTGTCTTACGCACTTCTTACGATCAAGTCAGCATGGCCGACAGCGTCGCGGTCGCGACGACCCACGGACGTTTATTTTTCTACGTGAGCTTCTCACGCTTCCTGATTTCAAGCAGCAAAAAAAAAAAGGAAAAATTACTTGAAACAGAGCACGACCAACAAGAACGCTGGATCCACAGACACCGGGGAAAAGCTCCAACGGCGACGATTCCACCGAACGCGACCAAACGAGCTGGGCAGTTAGGCCTAGCAGGCACTCCGCGACTCGGCGACCGTCTCCCACGACCGGCTGACGTGCTGAATGGAATATGCCCGCGCGACCCTTGTGAACCCTTCCCGTGTTATACCTTGATCGCTGACCTCAATTTTAGATTAAGAGGTCAATTTCTTCCTCTTGTTATCTCCTTGTTTCCCGAGGCAACGGTGACTCTCGCCGGTGAAAAAGCGGCGAATCTCCGACAGACGCAGGAAAGGTAAAGCAGCCATCGCTTTGACTAGCAGACGTAAAGCAGACGACGTTAACTGCGCCAACCCGTCGGTGCCGTCAAAAAGTGAGGGGTCTCGCCGCACACGAATGGAGGTAAAAAGTATTTGGGAGGGAACTTGCGGACACTAAGCAAACAAACCTCGGCGCCCCGGGACACCTCGCCAGTGAGTCCTTTGACTTCCCTCCTTGATGCGCGTCTGCTAGTTGTTAGACGAAAACAACGTACCGCTCGAGTTATTTCGTCTGCCCTCCCTTAAAGGCGAAGTCGAGTTCGCTCCGAAAGTCGCAGGAAAGGTAAGACAGACGCAGACGATGTTGCGAGCAGACGACGTTGCAAAGGAGCAGACGACGCTTAATAGGGGGTCGCGATCAGCCAATCAGGACTCGGCGTTCTGACGTCATCGCTACTTCCTTTCTCATGCGCAGAAGACAAAAATGAGCCCACTTGCGAGGCGTATACTCTGTTTCACCTTCTGTTGTACCGCAGGAAAGGCTATAAGCGCGGGCTCCTTGCTCTAGGGCACATCTCGGCGGCACAAGCTCTCGTGCACCAAGGGCAGCTGCCAGCGCTATAAGCCCGCTCTTCTAGCCTTTGCTGCGGTACAACATAAGGTGAAACGTAGTATAGATTTTTACCGTCATGAACGTACAAAAATATAGACTGATATTTGAGCCACTAGATGGAGCTGAATTTATGAAAGGGTCTATTGACCCTTTTCAAAACGTCGGACCCATCTAGTGGCAATCCCCAAAAGCTCTAATATTTGCGAACTAATTGCGGTGATGGGAGAACGAGGTTGGTCAACTTCGAGCACCCACCCAAGGCGACATACAAGGAAGGGCCTGCTCGTTAGAGTCGATTTCCCGCTTTCGACTCTAGGGTTTCGGAGACGTTCGCTTTTTCTGGTGTGGACAAGTTATGTAATGCCGCCAGTGGGACGTCGGGTTTTCCTCCGCGCAGGGTGACTCAACTAACGTTTCAAAAAGGGTCCCATTTACGGCCACAAGAAGGGACAAACGCGCACGTACGACGGGCTTCCTAACCGGCATATTCAATTTCCGACGGTCGAGATATTCGCGGCGCCGACGGCGAAATCATTTCCACCGCGGCTAGAGTTCCTGGCGTCCACCAGCGCACACAGACCCCGACGCCCCCGGAAACCGTCCCGCCCCCCTCTCCGTTCGTTCGCGGTCTCGCGCAGCGCGTCAGTTTGGAGCCGCCGACCGCCGTCTCTCGTCGGACGCCTTTCGTCGCATGCATACTTTCCCGCACTCGTTCCTTGTTGTAGATCTAATTTGCGAGAGTGCCAACGCGGATTATCGAGCCGGCCGGCTGGCCGGGGGGAGACCACCGCCGTCGCCGCGCTGGAGGCTAGTGTGCCTAGATTTACAGAGTGTTTTCCAACTGCCCGATCGAGACACGTGGTTTATGGACGGGCCGCGTTTGCAATACGAGCGGTGAGAAGTGAGGACAAGAGCGTTCATCGCCTGCAACCGTCCCTGTACCTGCAACCGTCCCTGTTGCAACCGCTCGTACATGATACAAAAGACACATGATGACAAAATTATCTGCCGAAATGCCTCGCGCATGTTCCAACCACATGTTTGCCTCACGGATGTGTATGCTTCGAACATGGCTGCAGACAATGTTTCTATGAGCAATATGACCGGATCGTCATACGAGGAGTAAAACATCCCTCCAGGCAGTTTAGGGAACCGTTTTTGCACGACCGATACGGTACGGCGGGCTTTCCGGTACGAACTGCGCATCCGCTACAGCAGAAGACTCGCACATGCGTTGTTCGTACCGGATGTGCAAAGACGGTTCCCTAAAACTCCCTAGAGTTTACAGACGGTATTTTGTATGGAGTGTTAGCAGTTTAACCGCAGCTTTACGGCCGCTTTCCTCCTCACCCCACGACAACGCAACGCATGCGCACTAGCGACCAAGCTGCGCAGGAGGCGTCCGCCATTAAATTGCAAACGGTCTCCGTGGTTTCGGTTGCTCTATAGGCTCTCTACCGGAGGCGGTGGGAAGTCCTCGGGGAGTGCGCGTGGCGTGCCCGTGTGCCCCGAAGAGACGACAGGAAAGCGGACTGCGGTCTGCCGCCGTCGAACTGCGAAGCTCGGCCCGCGTGTGTGTTCGACGGTGGTCGGCGAGCTGCGAAGGCTGCGAATTGTGCTCTTGTGTGTCGAGGCTTCCTGCCGCGCGTCGAGATAAATGGGCCGCAGTCGGCGACGCGACGTTTTGCGCCGTTCCGATGCTGGTGTCTTTTGCTAACTGTATTTCTTTTTTTTTTTTTTTTTTTTTTTGTAAGGATCGACGGAGGCTTAGTTGTTACCTGTATAGGCATGTTCACAAAATGGAGATTTTTTTATCGCGCTGGTCCGCGATTTTTGCTTATGTTCATATTTCATTCGGCGCGTTTAATAATGCGTATAAGTTCTTAATCTGTGATATCAGAGTACGGGTAAAGCCATAATGCGGTCGGTCGTAACGTGTGGGTTTACGCGTTCCAGTATGATGACCTTTAAGTGTCGCGTTTGAAGATGTCAGCTGGCTTCAGGCTCGTTGCACTTCCTCCAGACGAGATGTCGTCACTGAGCAGAGGAATCAAATCTACGAATAGTCCTTTTTTTCTTTTATCACTGATAGGAAGAACCTACAATCACTCGTTTAAAACTTGCGGAAGTGCAACGAGCCTGGGCGCCGAATAGGCGGCCAACGGCGTGTGCTTTCCAGTACACCCATTACAAGTTTTTTGGTTTTTTTTTTGCAGTTTTAGATATTGCTTGCTTTAAACGTATACATTTTTCTGCACAGTTCCTAGTGTCTCCTTCGTCTAATGGAATATCCGCGAAACATTCAGTGAACTTCAAGTACTTTAATTCAATATTTATTTAGTGAAGTGAAGTACTTGGCCCCATATTTTGAAACCCGCTACTTCATATCACGGAATGAGTAGAACGCACAGTATTAAGCTACAGTTGTGAAATTTGTACACTAGGGGTATAGATACAAATATACATATACAGCTAGTTCCTACAAAATAAATGACGTCACCTTTTTTTGCGGTTCAAAATCCACAATGTTCCAGGCAGAGAAAGCACGGAAAACTCAAGAGCTGGTCCGCCGCCGTGCTGCATGTTGTGGATCACGCGTGCAAACGTCATAAAATAGATTCGCGAACATGTCGTACCACGGTTATCGAGATTTTAAACCCGTTCAGTTGCCGAGTTTTCCTGGTTCGTCGAGGTCCCGATTAGGTCCGCAGACTCGGCTAACTCGGGAGGAACCAATCACGCCAAACTGTTCGCGCGACAACGAATGCTTAAGTCATCGTCTTTTTTTCTTTCTACGGACCACTTTCAGCGTTTGTTTATATGCCTACCCTACCTAAACGAGCGCTGTCAACTCTTATTAAGCCAAAGAAACTTGACTCAATCGCGATCGGCCGGAGTTTCACGGCGGCGCCAACTGTAATTTGAGCCGCTAACGCTCATTGACTTGGACTGAGCTTGCCTACCTAGGTTAACTCGTGGGGCTTCGCCCCAACAGAGCAAAAGATGGCGTTGTCCGCCGCATTGCCCCCAACGGCCAGCGCCTGCGAAGTATGTACTTACTATTGCGGAAGATATGGGGAGGTATGTAGAAAATATCAACCGTGTGCATATAATTAATTTGCATCACCTAAAAAAAGTAATGTAACATCAGTTTTGGATTTGTCTGTTTTAACTTAATTCGAAAGTTGGGGTTGTTAGGCCTATGTATTGCGTAACACCTGGTAACACCGGACAACTTAGATGAGGTCGATGACAGTTGCGAAATGCAGACAATCGTTGGCTCAATGATCGTTGAAACGGCCTGTGTAACGGGGGTATTACTTGACTGAGTTTTATCTAACGGTTGACACTTGTCGACACCTTATTTAATCGAACGTGTCTATATACTATTTCTTGTAATTATACTGTCATCGTCCTTGCCGCATCTAAAGAAACTTTAAGATTGGACGATGTTTGTGCCCTTCTTAGAGCAAAATTTAGACACAGGTCTTAGCATTTCAATACACGAACCGACCTCGACTAAAACAAACACCAATTTAAAATGTAATAAATACAGAAGGCAAACGCAGTTATCTAAAAGGCTCAAGTCATATTATAATACGTATATTTGCCACCTCGCAGGAAGATGCCGCAATGAGTTCCAATACCACAACGCGGATTTTGTGGTCATTTATGACTTTTAAGAGTTATAGTGAAACATGGATTATACATGTTATGTCGGGAACAAGGAAAATGTGCTTAGACGTTTCCTACTTCGATTCCTCAGAGGATTATTTATCTCGCGTTCTGGAAGTGATCTTTATTTTGATTTAACTCTATTATAAATTAAACGGGCAACTGATAACTGCGAACAATGTTCCATGTGTTCAATAATAAGAGGCTGGAGAATCGGTTTGACTTTGTAGATGAATAATTTCTGTCCCTAAATATGTTTATCGCTTCGGAGCATTAAGATTTAGGCGGAATAGGATACACTCATTTCTTCTCAGATGGTCTAGATGACATTAGATTAGTTACACACTTCTATGCGACACCAAATAAAACGTATTTCGTTTAATGTTCAGTTGTGGTCTGTCATTACTCTTTTAAACTTACCAATCACATTATCAAAACTTTTGCCACGAAGCTTTCGGTAACTTTATTGAACGCATCGGTGTTCAATTTCCAGCCGGAAGCGGAGTATTTGTTTCCAATTTTCTTTCTATTTGGGTAATTCCCAGGCAAGCCTGATGGTTTCACACTCAGGCCTGTTGCTGCGCGTGGTGTGTGTGAGGCGTGTCAATCAGGGCGCTGTTCATATCAGCCACAAAAAATCCCAACTCTCGTTCGCCGGATAGCTGTAAAGTAAAAATAAATTGACGTGTTAATGCCGTGTTTCTTAGCTATCGGGAGCCCATTCCCTTCAGTTATTCCACCAATTCAGCTGCTAAACGCGTTTCCGACTCGTCATTAAGCTTTTATATTCCCCAAGGCAACACTTATAATTGTTCATGCTCATTCCAACTTTGTCGCCTTGATGGAGCGTTACTCCGGTACAAGACGTAGCTGACAATTATTAGCGTGAGGAGCTTCACTCGGCGTCCACTTTGCATTTCAGTAAAACGTGACATACGAGAGCGAACAAATGCCGAGGTATGCAGAGCGTCGTCATGGTCGGGTTCGAAGCCAGAGGTGCTGCGCAAAACCATAACGATGCTAGACACCGGCAGCCTGGTTTGTAAAACAAGAAGTCATTAAATTGCCTTTGGGTCACTCACGGCATGAGGATCCTCATCTTCTCGGTGAGTTCATGTGCATGCCCGGAGAAATACAGGCTGTTGCCCCCTACGAACTGGAGGCCGCGGCAGAACCTTCGCATACCGCACTCGTCCTCGGCAACTTGGTCATTTATTTTTACCTTTTCCTGTTCCAAAGTAAAGATGAGTCGAGTCTTTCCCTAAAAACAAAGTTTTACTTTTTATGAAATATGATAGAATTATAACGCGGATAATAGCACCGCGCGGTTCACATGAATCAGTCAGCGTTCAATCATCTCACCTGCCATCTGAGGCCCACATCGGCATAATGAATGTTTTTGCTAAGGCCAGAGTTGGCATTTTATACTATTATTTTCATACTAATCGCAATGGAGCGATTGGAGGCAGTGCAGTCGAAACCCTTCCTCGAGTAAAGAACGCTGTTTCGTCTATAGGGCCCTTCATCTTCGTCTCCTTCACTGGCAGATTGTCCAGACGCTAAATCCATAAAGCGCCTTCATGTTTTAAAAGTAGCGGAAGGTGCGTCGATGCACGAGGCACGTGTAACGAGCAGCCCTTGTGAATATCATGGCGGCACAGGGCAGCACTGATAGCACTGAGTAGCACTGAGCTTCATTGCAGACGTCATCTGCTTCTCAGAAGTGTCGTGCGGCACGTGTCTCAAGTATTTACATAACAATGAATAGACCGATCTCACCGGCCAGTTTGACTACGCCACCGCTGCCGCTATCCATCGAGGGAACTTTAGTCTTTCTGCACGTGCGACGACCTTGCCGGAACTCTGCTCATGTGGAGCACAAAACGGTACGCGCCCTCGCGTGCACGGCCGTCTGCCTCTTGTGAACTAAAGTTATGGCGCCGTCGCGCATGCGCCGAAGGCTTAACGAGATCGGTCTATTGGCGCCCTTTTTCCCAGGATAGAGGGACTTTATAAATCCAGTGTCACGTGCGCTGCCTTGGTTCTTTATTAGCTTGGAGCCTAGCGAACTTTATATGGGCGGAAGGTCAGAACCTTAAGAGGTGCTGATCTTGTCTGGTAGCAGGGGCTGCGAAAGCAGCAGCCGAAGCTACGAGCTCGGACTCGCAGTCCTCACTTCGGTCCACGGCAACCACGGGATTTAGAGCCAGATCCACGGAGATCCCCGTAATGACATCAAGGCCACGTGAAATGCTCCTTTCTCTGGTCCGCGGACCTGGTTTCCTTAATTTTTCCGCCGTGTCAATGCACCTTTAAGAACCAGTAATACACATTCTTGTCAATCGGTGGATATCTGCAACACCAAGACACCAACGCGGCGACAAATAAACTGCTGAAATTATTTAGATAGCTTCAGGCTTTCCTTACTTGCAGCTGCGATAGCTGTGTAAGAGAACCTTAAGACGTCAAAAATAATATCTGCGTTTTCCCCCAAAACTGAGAGCGATCTGCAACTAATATATAAAACCTTGAAAGTAGGCGAAAAACGAAGCGGTTTAACCAACATCATAACCCGTTTCCGAGCTCCAGGTTACGCTCTTAGAAAAAAGGGTCAGTATAGTCCTCCCTAAAGGGAGGAACGCTCTTGACACATATGTTCCTTCAGAGAGGGAGAAACTTCCGTCCCTCAAGCAGGGGAGCAAAAGTTCCTCCGTCGACTGCATCTCATTATGGCGGCCACGAATCGAGCAAGTCGAGCTCGATAAGGCTTAACGAGAACACTAAGTCTATTGTACGAAGCGAGAGGAGCAGCAAATAAAGACGTAACACGAGCTTTCCGCGAACTGTATTTATTTCCGAAGTTTCTTTACCCCTGCAGGTAAAGAAACTTACACGTTTCGAAAGCATGCAGTCACTCAGTCTTCTCATCGTCAGCACTGCGATGTTCAACGGAGACAACCGGCACCCAGTTCGCGCACTTTATGTCTTACCTTTGCTATTCCTCGCGCCACAATTCCTTCGTCAACCGTTGCGTCAACCGCACATCACAGAGGAGTGAAAACCATTCGCCCGCATAACCAAAAGCCGCTCTCAAAAGAAAAGCAAATCCGAAGCAACCTCTTGGCTTACCTCAGCACGGTAACACGAAATTATGGCGCAGCCGCGTAGCGTAAAAGGATGTTAAACCGCTTGCCACAAGATGGCAGGGTCAAACAGAGTAATCGCAAGTAGCTAGGCTAAGTGGCGCTAGGTACCGCCCAATTCATGTTTTACAAAAAAATATTTTTATTTTCTTACGCTACAATTGCCTTTCCTTTTCTTCGGGGAATCTCTGACATATGTAGACACGTTATGTACACTACAGGCATCAGGTGAACATATGTTGAGCGCATACACAGGCATCGCACATACAAACATCAATACAACAGTCACAACAGCACACTAACCCGATCACTACTCCCGACCCCTGCGTTTCCGTCTTTTATACTGGTCGTTTTGAACGTGCGGAATTTTTCGGTGACTCCCTAAGCAATAAAAAATATTCCGAACATGTTCATTTTTTTCCAGCAATGTCATACATCTGAGACTATTTTTAATGGCTCAGGGGATGAATCTCTTATTAAAACGAAAACGCTCGATCATGCCGTAATTATTTGAAAGCCAATAAATCGAGCCGCTCCAATGTGGTTCCAAACCATGAGTTTGTTTTCCCGCACGGCCCTTCGTAGCCAGTATTTATATTGTAGTGTTTGTTTTTCTATTTGTGGTGTTCGCGCACGGCTGCAATTGCCGTCTTGAATTAATCTTTGTAAAGCGGATATTCACTCAGCTGGAAGTGATGCTTCACGGGCAGAGAAATCGCTTTTCGAACAACTTGAATGCAGTCAAAGCCGCGACTTGCGGCAACTGTTAAAGTGTACGGAGCTACGCCGTTGCGAGCTCGAACACTTCTAGCGCTCATCCCAGCGCGCCACTTGGAGGGCAGTTTCTACAGGAAGCGTAATATATTTAAACAGTAATATAAAGGATAGCGTTTTTTTTTGTTTTTTTTTTATTTTACCTGTTCTTTTATGCTAATCTTCCGTTGTAAATATACGTAATTTCCGTCATACTTTCGTACTGTTCAGTCTTTTCCCCAGAGCGCAATCGCTCTCGGGGACCGACAGTCACATTGGCCACTGTACGATAGGAGCTTACCGTTCAGACCAGCGTTCAACATGACTATCCACACGTCGATCGACTGCACCTAATCCCTCAAGTGGTTTTAAGCTCTTTAATGTAAAGCGGAATGTCATCCTGCGACACCCCGCCCCCTCCGTACACGGCCCGACCAGCGGCATCAATGCCCGACAGTTTACGTCATCTCATCTTGTTGTTACACCACTGATACGCGAACACACGGCCACATCGGCGACAATTCCAGTCTTCTGTTCACAACCCACAACACTGCCATCACGATGTCGCTGACACGCAGAAATACAGAACCACGTTGACGATGTTGCTGACACGCAGAAATACAGAATCACGTTGAACGCCGGTTGGCACTCGGCACGGGACAACAGAACCGAACTCAGCATGGAAGGCACCCAGGCAGCCGGCAGGAAAACCTGCCTTCCTTGGACGCAGTTCCCGCCATTTCCATAACGTCGAAAACGTCGACACAATTCCTCGTGGTTTCGCTGCTGTAGTGGCTGTAATTCCGCGTGTGTCCCGCAAATCGTAGACGGCCGTCTTACCCAGTGTATGTAGCGCTGCTGGCACTGCTCCGGAACTTCGCTGTTTCTAGCGGCTTCGTTAGATCGTTTGATAAAATTAGTGGTAAAAACGTCAATGCAACCGAAATGTTCTGCACGTTTGAACTACAAGACGGAATTACAGGTGGCCTTCGCTGCCGCTGAAGCTCAATCAACTCAACATTAATTTATTAAACAACGTGCGCGATGTGCTCGAAAAACGAAACCGAAAGAAGATGAGTCGGGAGGGCGAAAGCTTTCTCCCGTCTGCTTGGAGAAGGAGGAAAACGTCTCGGTGAATAATAAGGACTTTAATTTTCCTTTCATCGGTCTGGGTTTGTTTATGTGTGTTTTGTTAAATAAAAAAAAAAAAAAAAACATTACCAAACAAAAAAAAAAAAAAAAAAACCCGCTCCTTCGGGGATCGAACCTTTGACCACTTGGTCAGAAGCGCGATGTTGTACCCCTGCGCCAACTGAACAAGGAGGAACTCGCCCTCCTCCTTTCATCTGAACTGCCGTTCCTCCCTTGTCTGGGCAACTTGTCCGCCACAAGGAGGATCAGTCGCTGTTGCTACCTTTCTCCTGCTTTTTTTCTTAGAGTGTAATAAACGTTAAAACACACCAACAAAGACAAAAAACATGACACTTGGGTCCAGAAGGACCAAGAGTCTTTACGGAGTGCGAGTCCTGTTCTTTTACAAGTTGTAAGGTTACAATGACCCAATGCTTCCATTGGGTCACTAAAAATTTTTGGATGTAGCGTTATTTACTACATTGAGTAGAAACTAAAACGTGTCGAGCCTCCATCGTCCTCAATAATATTCCGGGGTTTCAGTACTCTCACTCGCTACACGGCTGGCCTGTTCTGCCAATTCTAGGTACATACTTTAGGATAACGCAGTTCATTTGGAATGCCACGCATTTCAGTTTGTTTTTTCAGTCAGAGACCCGCTTGAATGACGATATCGATGGCACAAGATTGTGTAAACAATACACGATATGGGAAGGAGACGGGGGGGGGGGGGGGGGGGGGGGGGGGAGAGGGACAAGGAAGGAATCAGATCGAAAGGAAGCGAGTCCGGTGCCACTTTCCCGACGTCTCAACGACTGATTGTGGTCCACGCCCCGACGATGCTAACTGGCGAGTCGGACCTAATTAATGACGCCGCCATTTTTTCCTTTTCTTTTACCTTTTCGGTCGCTGAGAAATTGCATTATAGATAGACGGAGTCCGGGCTTCCCTCACTCGTTTCCTCCTCCGCTCGACATTACGAGAGAATCCTTACTTGTTACGCCGTAAATCTCCCGCGCTTTCTCTCCAGCGCTTTCTTTCCCGCGCTTTCTCTGCCGCGCTTTCTATCGGCGTACTTGCTGTATATCCGGGCCTCGATTGGCGGCTTTTGTTGCGGTTCTGATGACGCCCGCTGTAATGACGGGTCGCTGAGCGTGGAGCCCGTGGTGCGCCTTGCAAGCGGCGGCCGTCCTGATTGGCTGCCCCCGGGAACGTGACGTTAGCGAGATTTTCGCGCTCGTGAACAAGATTGCTGACCTGGCAAGGTTTTGTTCCTTGCTTCGGGGTTGTATGTGGCGTTCGGCCAGCATTGGCAGTGTTGTTCGAGTTCTTTTTTTGTAAATGTAGTTATGGTTCCTAGCCTTGGCGCGCAGCGTATCGAGTCAGTATGTACGTGAGTGCATTCGGCGTCCCTTTGTTATTTAGACAGACGATGCATGACAATGCTCCAAGAGAAAGAGGAAGAGGGAGAGAGAACGAGAGAGAGAGAGAGGATATATTCTCGGTTTTGCAATGCTCTCAAAGGTCAGGGTTGTTAATAGTGCACGCGGCGTTAATTACGTGAGTTTGTTTTTGGTAAAACACTTCATTCTTGATGTCTTTTTTGCTTTAGAAGAGTTTCAAAATGCAAGGTTGCGTTAATTACGAAGCAGCATTCATTAGAGGTTCGTAGAAGAATAATGACTCGACCTTTATACCTGTGGGAGGTTGCGATTGTGGCAACACTGAGCGCGTTTGTTCGTTCGGCAATGTGTCTACATGCGTTCTTGCGTCCGTGCCGTGTAGTGTCCGCAAGTAACCTCCACTGTTGCTCTTCTATACGTATCCTTGACAGCGACCTGTGCGTGTTCGTATTTTTGTGTTACACGCGTTTCAAGATTTGTCAATGAAGAACTACAGAAACGCCGACGAGGTGACGAATTTTTTCCGAGCAGGAACGAGTGCAGTACACAGCGAGCTTTGAATTCTTTCTCCCGCCAATCTTCTTGTGCTGTGTTCCATGCACAAGACGAGATGAGACTTAGCTGGAATCCAGTTGAGTGATCTGGGTCGACGATGGGGCCCCAGGAGATGTTGTGCAATGATTTCAATGTGCCGATAAATAAGTCGGCATTATAGGGAGTATTCACTGGACGTCATATTTGGGGGTGCTGTTTAGAGCGCATGCTCACAACGAGCTCACATCAATACGCTGCTGCGACCGGCACTTATGATGTTGTGGAATGCACGTTGGAAAAGAACTGTGGAAGCTCGCCATCAGCACGCGCTCAGCATTCGCGCACACGGCTATGGCCGCCAGTGAATACTCCCTATAATCTGAATGTACATGATTACTTAGTGTTGCTTACCCAAGTCCACTGGCATCAGCGCAGCAGCCACCAGCTAGGTTAACGTGAACTATAAGGAGCGAAATATATAGTACTCGGCCAAGGTTTTGTTTTGTTCAATAGAGATTTCGTTCTTTGAGGCGGTAACAAATATTTCTGCAAGTAACGAAGAGAGTGATTTTATTAAGATTTCCTTTAAAGGGGCCTCTCTGTACGCTTGTGATTAAGATATAAAATGATTAAAAAGTAAATTGATGTGTTTTTTTTCATCTCTTCCTCGCCACTAAAAATTACTGTAAAAGGTCTCAGATTTATTTTTGGTTTTTATTTGTTTGGTCTTGAATTGCCACTTTTGCGGCCTTCTAAGGTGTTTGCGTTCGTTGCATATGTAGGCAACAAGTCAGCGAAATATAAACATCATATCTTGAGCTCAGCCCAATACTTCTCAGCATAGCATGGATTTCACTGAAGTAGTCTTGCGTTGGTTACAAATACAAACCGCTATGCCAAAGGCACTTTCTTAATCGAACAAAAACCTGTGCAAACTCTTTCTAGAATTGAACAGACGCGAGTAGACGCGAAATGCTGATCCAACCTGCTCCTGTATAATTATTCCTGCATAGTAAAAAAAAACAAGAAAAAAAAAACGTAAAATGAGACTTTACTTGCCCATAAAACTCAAACTACAGTCACGAGGGTATTTCACATGGCATTTGACCCTTTGAAAAGTTGATCCGCGAGCGGCAAATAAGCTCGCTATGTCTACTCAATGCCTTTTTCTCAACCTGCCCCAGTTTATCCATTTTTGGACTGCTGTTTTTTTTTTTCTAAAGGCATTTAGAAAAAGAAAAAGCCCATCCGTCCAACAGGAGTTTTAAAGGACTGCCGTTCACAAGGACTACAAGTGCATACATAGACTCCATAAAAAAAGTCCGGAAGAAATCAAGCGGAAGAATGCACGCTAGAAAGCGAATGATTCCGAATGAAGACAGAAACAAACCAGGCAGAGACGCAGTTCGTCATTTTGTTTCTTTTATCTGACCGGAAGAAGAGCATGCAGCAGCTCGACGGATTTTCCATCCGACTTGCAAAAGACACCCGCCCAGAAGAAGAAGCAGAAAGGGTCGCCCAATCCCAGCCGACGAGGTATCCCCTGGTGTTCTTCATTTTTTTTTTTCCCTTCTTTTGTATATTTTTGATTGCCTCAACTTCCATCCTTCTTTCTTCTCGTAGTCGCTTGTTATCGTTATTGTTGTTTATTGTTTTGGGCCCCGAGTGAAACGCGTCGTTTGTGTATTTCACCCCGTTCACTCCTTCAGAGTCCCCGGTCGCGCGAGCGGTGTTGCTCCCCAAAGACGCATTTCGACTTCTTCTGCTGTCCGCTTTTTCCCCTTTTGATATCCTTCGCGGTGTTCACTTCCCTCATATTTATCGTTTTCTTTCTTTGCTTCGGCTACTATAACTGCCATTATTATTATTATTGTTATTTTGTTCTCACGATTCTCTTGTCTCTCTCCCTCTTTGTGAAATAAAAAAAAAAGGTAGTATCTTGCCTGTACCGTTCGCAAGATGCCCATAGAAAAAAAAGAAGAAAGAAAACGTTATAGACAAACGTAAAGGTAAGCAACATACGAAAAGGGGAAAACTAAGGAACAGCCGAGTCGTATCACTACCGACTGCAGCGCCACCGCTTGCCAGTTTGCCGCTTGTTCGAGACAGCTGTCTTCCCTACTGCGTCCCCGTTTTATCCTTCCCTACATTTCGCCCATTTTCCACACTCCTGATCCTTGTTTTAGTTTGTGTTGTTCCTCAGTCCATTCGTGTTTGTCGTTCACTTTCGAAGCCATATCTTCCCATTTACGGTTTCCCTTTCCGAGCTTTCACTCTCGCTCTCTCTTTTACCGGAAACGCCTCGAATCCCGCCAACCTTCTCGTGTTTTGGGGATCCTGTTTTATTTTTTCCTCATTTTGCTCAATTTTGGCGCTACGTTCATATTTATTATTTTATTTATGTGTTTTTACTACAGTGGTGGATGGTTCTAGAGAATTCTCTCTGCCGCGTGCTGCTGTTGCTGCTTTTCCTGCTCCTGCTAGGCCTTCTTTGTGGATCGTGGATGTTTTTTAAGCGGCAGTCGTTCTCTGAGGCAAAGACGGCGTTGACTACACGCGAATGCCATCGACGCCATACAAGAGCGCCGGATCCGAACCTTCTTGAAGCTGTCAGGAAACTCGAATCGAGCCTTTTTGTTCTTGCTTTTATTTATTTTTTCTTGTCACTCGCATTAACCTTTGTATAGGCTGTAATTTGTTTTCTGCGTGTCTTGTAATACTATTTTTTTTTAGAGCTAAAGTTTGAGAATTGCGCTTTGTAAAACGAATGGGTTAGTATATATCATCGCGGGTCGGGTCGGGTCAATATCATTTTATACTTGGGTACTGCCTGCTTTTGTTTTCGAACGTACCTCTAAACAGTTTAACGATGATGCTTTTTTGAAAGCATAGTTTCTTCGTGTTTTTAAGGAACATTTTTAAATACGGGTTTTACTCGGAATTTCGCAGTTGCGACGTCACTCGTGCGTCAGAAGAGCGTAATTAGGGCTGCGGTGCTCAACGCCTGAGAAGCGAAATCGCCAGAAAATTCGCACCATCTGAATCAGGATTAGTTCTTGAGGCTTGTCTGGCTAGGGTATACTAGAACTGGGAGGTGTGCCAAACGCGTCGGCCTCTCCATAAGAGCTGGGTGGCGTGTGGCCCAATTCTGCCGCTGGGGCATGGGGTGGCGCTGATAGTCGCCGCGTGGCCGGGAGGCCGGTCAGGCAGCGTTTAGCGAGGCTGGCCTGGGGCGTGTATAAGTTCGACTATTTCTTCTTGCTTAGGGTTCTGTTTGAAGCCGTACAATATTGTGCAACTGCCAGCTGTGCCGAAGAGACAAGGGACTCGCAACGATGTGAAATGCGACGAAGAAAAACACGGAGCGGTGGTGTTTGCTGCTGTGGTAAAACGTTTAGAAAACAAATTTGTCCAAGTCGCATTGCTCTTGAATAAAGAGAGCAGTTGATGCTGCTCCATTTATCTTGTCAGTCTTGGTGCTTATTTCCCTATGATGCATGCTCACTATTTGAAGTCAACTCAAATATTTCCTAGTCTCTAGGTTTTAGTTAAAAACGAAGATAGTCAAGAAAAGCTCGCTTTAGTTTTTCTATGACAGGGCAGGAGATGTATTAACACCAGTACGAAAACCTAGGTATTTAAAGGTCTGCCAAATGTACAGCTGCCAAAAAAATAGCTTTGACACTAAAGTGGAAAGGAAAGCATCGCATGTCATATTATACTCAAACTTCGTTTTCTTGATGCTAGTATATAAGGTGAGATAGACGGCTATTCTCCTATTACAAAAGAAAAAGCGAAATGAAAGAAGCCAGACCTAGGAAGTAACTGTCCGTTCCCACTCGACATTTGCGCTTTGAATATAAGCTTCTGCCGACCACGCAAGTCACGCATTTTCACGGGAGTTTGAAGATAGGAAGGAATTTATTCGTTCTCACAGCCAAACAGAGAAAAACAGACGAAGAACACGACCCTTTTCAGGCCGACTAAAGCATCACTGCTGCGACCTCAAGGTTTCTGTCAGCCTCGGAGGGCTACGCTCTAAAGCCCCTCAATCCTGGAAAAGTGGCGCCATTCATTCATTGTAGAAATGCTCGGGGCACGTGCCGCGCGCCACTTCTGGGAAATTCATGGCATTTGAAATCTAGCTCAGTGCTGTGCTGTGCCTCCATGATCTTCCCAAGGGCTGCACGTTGCACGTGCCTCGTCCATCGACGAACATTGTGCTACTTTTGAAACATGAAGGGACTTTGCTGCGCTCTGGCCCGCAACGCCCTCACCGGCGTGCTCGCACATCGCGACACTCTCACGTCCGCCACACGGAACACCTCCCCATTCTACTACACCCTAACCTTTTCATCTCCTAAAGACCGTGTTTCATTCAGAACATAATGCTGTCTACAGAATACCGGCGCAGAGTAATTCCACGCGCGGATACAAAATGTCCAAAATTAGTTTTAGGAAAAAAAAAAAGGAAAGCCTAAGGAGGCACACGAGTTTTGTTTTTGCACCTAGGTTAGGTTTTTTTAGGCGAGCACTATAGTCGGGGACATGTTAAAGGCCTTCACACACATACAGTAGAACGCTCTAAGCGCAGCAATGACTTTGCGCTAAGCGCATCCCGATGGCAACGTTCACCACATTCGTATCGCACCGTCAAAACGGTTGCTCATGGCAGACGATCAATGGCTGATGACACAATAAAGGCAAAAATGTTCCGAAAGCCGGGATTTATGATTAAAACAAATACTTTATGATTAAAACAAATACCTCCGACTTGCATAACAATGCAATCAATTTATCAGACGTTTTGTCTCCTATGCGGGAGACATCATCAGTGCGGCCTAGGAACACCCGACTAGCTACCAGCAATCCAACGCTTGCTTCATCCTTCTCTTCATCCGTAGTGCTGGTTCTGCCGACTTCGTCCATGGCATACGGGAGACATCATCATCGTCGGCTCTCGTTTCAACTTTTGTTTTTACGTCCGTCGTAGATGTGAAGTTAAATGAAAAGTTATTTCAGAATGTCGGTGTACACGTCGGGGAGGGGGCCGCGGTTAAAACTGCAGGCGGATGGGTCACTGCGAATACACCATGATTCCAGAAATCTTCTGGGGCCCCACCGTTGTTCGCGTGCCTGGGCAACAGCTTTCGCACGGTCAAAAGTGTGACCAGTCGTCCAACAATGGTCCACAAGTTCAGTTTTTGATCTTGTGGCATGTGTTGCCTTCTCCGCGTCTGTTTCGTGCTCTCTGAGGCGGGTATTCCGTTTGCGGCCAGTTTCTCCGATGTAACACTTGTCACAGTCCTGACAGTTCACTTTGTACACAACACCACTTTGAGATTCAGGAGGGGTTGGATCTTTTGGCTTCGAAATGAGGTCACGTAATTTTATATGGGGTTTAAAAGTTGTTCGTATACCTAGTGGAAGGAGGGACCGGCGAATAGATTCTGAGACGCCTTTTACATAAGGGGTAGTCACCACGCCTGCTTTGTAATTATTAGTAATTATTATTTTTAATTATATTTAATATAATTACAATAATTATTACAAATAATTATTGTAATCATTTGTAATAATTATGACACGTAAACAGCGCTGTATCTGCGCTCTACTGCATGTGTGAACCGGCCTTAAAGGGAGTATGAAATTATTTTACCGCTCTTTCCAAATGAAAACCCCAACGAATATTCAATGTACATAGAACCCGGAGGAGGAATCCGTTTTCGCTTTATTGCACCCAGTTTTGCAAAAAAAGAAAAAAATGAAAACTTGCTTTGAATTTGTTCTTAGACTTGACTGGACTGGCCCACCAGCATGAGAAATAGTGGCTGTGTTCCAAATCTTACCCAAATGGATCCGAGTTACTCCGGCGGATCGTATCACGTGACAGCACAGATTGAAAAACGCTGGACACGGGTAGGCTTAAGAACTCCAAGGGTACAAAACTTTTACCCTGGAGTAAGATCGAGTAAATTTTGGAACACGGCCAGTGTGACCGTCACGTAAAGTATGCCTCTCTACCGGAAACGGAGGTTCTCCCAGCCGAGCGAGGGAGGCGCGTTGGGCACGTACACTGCGTCACACGGAAGTACCCGATCGTCGACGATCAATCCGTCGACGAATGTTTGAATTCAGGTTCGTGACCAACGAGTGCCGTTACGGCACTTATCGTTGCTTGCGAATGGCAAGTTCCGTGGTGCGCTTAAGGAGGACGATGGCAGCTTGGAGTCATCTCACCGGTGCCCAAGAACTTCACGTCCGCGTGATTTCTCATTTTCTTTTTGAGTTGGGGAGGAAAGCTAAGGAGGAAGATGTTGAAAAATCGTTTAGGGTCTCTTTAAAAGTGAAGTGGAAGCTCCTCCTACCTCTTTCCACATTAGTGGAGGAAACGCTGGAGAGGAGGTTGCCTTTTCTCCAGCGTTTGCTCTACTGAAGGGGAAAGAGGTGGGAGGAGCTTCCGCTTCCCCCTTAACCTGTCACCGACTACAGCTACAAGGGTAATCGTCGCCGACAATTTTCTAAATACTCAACATTAATTAGGAAACGTTTTAATTACCCCAGAAGGGCATGGGTTCGTATGAAAAATTTTGAGGCGGCTGTATTCCAAGACAGTCCCATTTTGAAGAATTCTCGTAACCATCCCATATCGAAAGATATACGTCTCCAAATGTGTCTTTCACTGGCGGCTAAATACGCATAAAAAGCTGCGAACATCGACGCAAGTGCACCTGTCGGCCATTACATTCGGCATAAGTAGTAAATAAATTAATAAATACTCTATTTCTTAAAAAAAACAAAAAAAAAAAACACCTCCGTTGGTGCTTTTTTGTGTTAGCCAAATTAAGCATAATTTCGGAATAACCATGCATTAACCTGCCCGGAATACCGTTAATTATACTCAAATTCAAAATAATTGATGACAAAACGGCAAAAGATGGTTGTGCCAGAAGTGACAGCCACATTTTCTCGCGTTTTCTAGTGATGTCCCATCGTCATATGTTGTACAACTTGAGAGTCAAGCAGACAGCCTAAAAAAAAAAAAGACAGTATTTTGCGCGTTTCATGTTTGTTTTCTCACGCGTGAGCTTTTCTAGCATTGATATCGCACCATCAAACTTCTTCTAATCCGTCGAAAACAAGCTATATACTGCCTTCATATTGTAACACCTGACGTCACGTTTTTAGTGAGTCAACAGAGACCCTCAGCCTCTCAGACCAAATATGAAGATCTAACAACTCCGCGGAAAAGAACAAAACAAAAAAACAACAGTCATTGCGAATTGTAATTTGGCTCGATAGTTACAATTTCTTTATTAATCTGCCTTCAAGCATGTTCGAAGCGTACATATGTACGAAGCAAACACAAAACATGCGCGGGGCCTATCTGCACATTTAAAGCCACAGCTGCATTCCCCTTGCACAAATCTTTAGTCCTTCTTTCCTTGGCACAGTCCTCGAGCGATTTGCTCAAAGACAGGCGGTGCTTTCTTTTATGCCGACCGGCCAGTAGCTTTTCGCCGCGTCAGACAAGAAACGGTCCTCGGGTGTCTGCGCAAACGACAGGGATCAAGCGTCTTCCCTTGACTTCTGCCCGTGGTGGCGGTGAGCCTAAACCTCGGGCCGTTCATTGTCTCCCAACCTGCATTTGCGGTACAAGGGAGGGCAATGGCGGGTACTTATTGGCTCGATCCCGTTCGGGGAGTTGCCCGTGGCTCCCACGTTCTTCGGCCATTGTCATCAATATTTCTTTTTGGAAGAAACGAAAAGGGACACTGAAGGTGAGGTGTCCCCCTCCCTTGAGAACTGACTATCCCGTCTTTGTGGAGCTGTGCCCCTACGAGTGTGCGTTTGTTTTCCTACTGTGTTGCGCTAAAAGTTTTTTTTTTTGTACTTTTGATGTGTCCATTTTTGCAAATGCTTATAGGTAAGTAAAGGTGTTTTATACTATATGCTTAGACAGCCGAAAGTTAGTTAGATTCAATGGGCGACTTGCCTCTCAGCTGTAGATGAGAAATCTAGCCAGTGCAGTACAACCGCCAGCCTGGGGTCTTTCAACGTGCACCAGGGACGGAGTATGTGTATCTTCTTTCGCTCTCTATATGTATGTGTAAATGTTGCGTTATTGCGCTTCTGCACTGCAAAAAAAAAAATAAAAAAAAAAATAGGTCCGCGTTTGGAAAAGAAATAGAAAAGGAGTATGATATTGTTATTTTGACTAGTAGTGAATTAACTCCGATGAAAATGCGCCGCAAGAACACACGGACAACAGAAAGCCAACAGGACAGGGCGCCCTGACCTGTTGCCCTTTTGTTGTCCGTGTGTTTTTTCGAAGCTTTTCCGCCGTAGATATGTACCAACTGGCCCATATAAGTACCTTGTTACTGAATTAAATGAATGGGCCAGTGATACGCATATCCAATCAAAGTATATATATATATATATATATATATATATATATATATATATATATATATATATATATATAGATATCTACCGGATGTTTCAGTTAAGACAGACGAAAATTCCTAATATTAGTGTATTCGAGGTGAAAATACAGTTTTCTCGGGACCGCACTACACATGGTGGCGGACGTCAAAAGATGCGGGATACACACTAATTAGTTCCCTAATTAATTTAAAAATGTCTAAATAACTCTTTGACTAGGGAGGAGAAGGTACGAGGTTAGCGGGTGCGATAAGGCGCCAGCACGATTTTTCCGGCTTTTATCAGAGCCCCAGCTGGATACCTGCTCCACGAATGGCAACTTTAGCGGACTACTACGCTTCCCACGTGCTCAGTTTTTTTTTTTTAATTACTGATTTAGTTGTTTTCGATTACGCTCAGCAAGGTTCTAATTGGAACCATGTGTCTGTTTTCAACAATTAAAATAATCAATAATTTTATATTAATTAGCTAACTAACTATTAAATATCGCAAATGTTCTGACGTCCGTCATCACGAGTAATGCGGTCCCGATAAAATCACATTTTTTTCCTGGAATACACATATTTTAGAAATGTTTCTCAGTATTTGTTGAAACACCTGAAACACACACACGCTATATCTATCTATCTATATATATATATATTTATATGTAAACGAAATTGTGCAGATGAATGAACATCACTTAATCCAATGAATTAAAGAATCCAAGTTTCCAGGAACCCGCCGAAAGCCAAAAAAGGGCGGAGCCAGGATTTGAACTCTGGGCCTCCCAATGTCCGGTCGGGTGTGCTAACCACTACACCACTCCACCTTGGCTTCCTGGCGTTTCCTACCTGTCTTATTAATGCACAAGAAACGAAATGTATCCAATCGGAGGTGTTCTGGAAACACACGCCGCCGCGTGGAACGCGGTACGACGCTTAGTGTCACGTGGTACGTGCTCGTTTGTGCTCCAGAAATCCTCCCACTGTTTGTCTCGCCCCGTGTACATGTAGTAGTATTCTTTGTTTTATGAGCTTTTAGAGACACGGTATTATCATCATCTGCGAGAATCAAGAGCCACGTTATTGAATATACAACACGGGCACTTCACACCATCGTACGTGGTCTGCGAGGAGGATATAAACGAAATTGTGCAGATGAATGAACAGTACTTAATCCAATGAATTAAAGAATCCAAGTTTCCAGGAACCCGCCGAAAGCCAAAAAACGGCGGAGCCAGGATTTGAACTCTGGGCCTCCCAATGTCCGGTCGGGTGTATATATATCTATATATATCTATATATATATATATATATATATATGTATATTCAGGCTTAATTGTTTTATCGAACGGTGTGAGCTCTATTGCCGCCATCGAAAAGTCCCTACTGACACTTCCGCTGGCTTTTCCCGCGTTTCAACTTTATTAGTACACAGACCTAAACACGAGGTCACGGACAACCATGTCTAACGTGGTTGACATTTTCATTTCTGTAAAGGAATCTACTCCTACAAATATTTTCCTATGATGTAGAAGGGCTTTCCACAATGAAAAATAATCGTCAATATTAAAATAGTTACATTTTTTGTTCCCAGCGTAATACAGTATTTTCTTGTTCCTGGGGGCTTGCAAGGCTGAATAAGGTCTCCGAAGTGCAGATATTATGAAATATTTTCAAGACTCGTCCTCCGAACGGTTTTTGTCAATTACTTAAAGACAAACCCTCATAAGAGAAACAACGTAACATAATGATCATTATCATATTTTACTAAAGATACTCATAGATTGCTAGTCATTAAACCGCTACTATTCATAACCCTTATTATCATCGTTTATTTTATTGTCCGTAAGGAGCCTACAAACCTCTTTAAATCGTGCGCTATCGTAGGTAATAAATGAATGGAAACGCTATAATACAATGAATGCGATGCAAGACATTTAAATCGCGACATGTTCTGTAGTGTATATGCGATATTCTGTGCTTATACATTCCTGCCTCAGCACTTACTTGAAGTAGATAAGATCAAGCGAAACTTTTTTACGTCGAAACACCATCAAACTCTTCATTGTCGGGAAGCTGTACATGCCAGCTCACAAGAATAGGCCGAGAAATGAGCCGCATAATATATTTACTCGCGCGGAAGACACCCCAAACCAGAACGTAAACACTCTTTTTTTTTTTTCCACGCCGCGACCCACAATACCACGGACAAGTTCCTCTGTTTGGAATCCTCCCAACCGCAAAGTCAAACTTTGGTGGCAGAGACGCCACCAGAGACGAAGTGCGATATATATAGAGACACGCAGCGACTGACACGCCGACTGCGAGCATGACGGAAGTCCACGTTAACGCTTCGCCGCCGCCCGTCCGACTGAGCACACAGAGCGAGATCTGCAAACAGGGGACCCGGGACTTCGGGGACAGTTGTCAAGGGACGGGACAAGCGGACAGACGGACCAAGGGAGAGAGAGATATAGAGAGCGCCCGATCGCCGGACTAGGGAACGAGCCTTCGGCACTGGCCAAACTCCCGGGGAAGATTTGTCCGCTCCCCGGAGAGGTGTCACCGGAGTGGAGCGGTCGATAGGCAATCATTTTCCCTCTCTTGCTCGCGCCTACTAGACAGCAACGGGGCCGGACGAGACCCTATATAACTCGCTCTCGCACGTGCGTGCGTGCGCGAACATGCGTTTGTGTCTGTCTTTGTTGGGGACGCTTGTGTGCGTGTGGTGTACGCGTATTGAGGACGCTTATTTGTGTGTGTGCGTGTCTGTACGTGGACGCTTGTCTGTGTGTGCACGGATGCGTGTAGGTGTGCGAGTATCTGCACTGAAGAAGCTTGAGTTTGTGTGTGTGCGCACACCTGTGCGTGTGCGTGCGTGTGCGTGTGTCTGTATTGAGGACGCGAAACTTGAATTACTGGGTCTGCTAGCATGAGTGTCGTGGCACGGCGATTGGTTGGCGGTTGAATCGCGAACTTGAGCCCACCAATCAGAGCGGTGCGACACGATCGGGGAGAGGGGGGGGGGGGGGGGGAGAGAAAGAAAGGAGATATTGTGATTCGTTTTCGCTGGGGTGATGCCGCTTGCGTTCTCCCCACGTCCGAATGTCTCGCACGCCAGGGTCCGCGCGGCTCACGTGTCATCTGCTCTTGTGTCAGTCGGGGAATGACGTGGCGTCTACTCAGGGAAACTCAATATGCTCCGGACAACAAAGATGGCGTGACCGGTATTAGAATGGTCCGAGTTGTGTGCGCACTTTAGCCACTTATAATACCGACTATGAGTGCTAAACTGCGCCAAAGTGGGCTAAACTGACAGCTTAATAAGAAATACAGCTCGTGTCTAATCACGTTCACGTTATGTGCTTGATGATTAGATCTTTGGCCGTTCTTATCTTTTAGCGCCGAAGCTACGCAGCGATGATGGGGTGCTCGGGGCGATTGTCACGCCTTGCCTTTCTTGAGATGTGAGGAACTTTTCTAAGAACACACTTTAACCGAGTTGGTGCTTTCTCCTGTTGCGGTTGTAGTTTTTGCTTCATGTTAGCAGGCTATACCTTTTTCTGCGCGTAATTAGTGACTGGGGTTATATGCCCAGATTCGGTGCCATTGAACGCGTGGACAACACGGTAAAATTATTTTGTAGCACAAGGAACTAAAAAAGTCAGACGTCCTACACTTCTGTATGGGGCTGGGAGACTCGCTTGGTAAGAGGTAATTATTAGGTTTTATTAGAAGTTCTAATGACGTAATCATTGACAACGTGGTTGCATTTAAAGCAAATAGGCAGGCGAGCTGGTTGTGTGCTCTCCGTCTAATAATCTATCTAACAAAATTAAAACTTTTTTTATGAAGTTATATAAATCCGAAGTCGTGCTTAATACTCATTTGCGACTTTTTGGCGCGCGTTCGCGCACAAAGCACACCTCCCTCACCTCCGATATTTTCCCGCCGTGACCACTTTGTCTTTGTAGCCAAATAAATTAATTTTAGCACACAGACCAGCGTCAGCGAGCAGACGCCCGGAAATTCCTGAAGAATCTAACCCCATCTCTTCCACCATCTTGGCGCTACCGACCTGCCTTCTATAGGACGTTGGAGTTACGAATAGTATCTACTATGTTCAAGACGTCACAACCGAAGTATTTGCGTCGCCATTTTTCGACTAAGTACTTCATCTATTGACCAATCTCCGAAATATCTCCAACTTAGTTGGGTCGTGTACATCAACGCGAACAGGTCTAGAACAGCGGCTCTACACGATCGCAAGCACGAGGAGACCTAAAGCGCAACGACCGTAAATTGGCGTAATTTTTTACTACGAGACAGCCTCCCATAAACATGCACGGTCCGCCTGCCGCAAGAAGGACTCGCATCCTATTAATTAAACCGCCGAGAGCCGGCCGTCTGTTTGACAACGGCTCCGGTCACAGGAGGCGGGAGAGCTAGCTGCCGAGTCCGTGTCGGCGACGGAGCACTTATTCGATGCCGCACGACAGACATCCCATTATCAAGCGCCATTAAGCCGGCTCGTTCGAGTTTCCCGTAAGCGGCCATTAATTCCCGGCCCAAGAACCTTCTCGCTGTCCGGGAAATCACTCGCGCTCGATTCGACTCAATTACGCACTGAACCCGACTCGAAGCTTATTAGCGGTGAGAAACGTGTGTAACTCATTCATGGCTTCGCGGAGCGAATGCCCCACGTATTAGTTTTGTCTTATGCCTGTTTTTGTACGCCTGTTGTATGCCGTTCATTTAGTCAGAGTTTTTAACGCGCAATTAGATTCGAGAAAGACTTCTATGTGCGATGTATTCTATAAAAGGACGAGCCCGTTCCAGAATAATTGGGATTCTTTTCGCACTAACCGAATGTGCATACTATCTGATAGCTTACGAAGCGTAGAGCGTTTGGCTTCTTATATTGACGCCTCTTGCTTTGTGATTCGCTGGCTGGCTTTCTTGTCGGCAATCTCATTGGGAGCGGTAATAGGATACTTGTAGAAAATGGGCGAAGAAAAAGTAATATTATTATTATTATTACCATTATTATTATTATTATTATTACTCGGGCGTCGCCACTCCTTGCGTTCCTTAACCTGTCATTGACAAGAGAAAGTGGTTAATTTTGTTTCAAAATTAATAAAATGTTATTAGCCTAGTATTGGTTACTTATCGTTAACTTATTTATATCTCAATACATAGAAAGGCAGACCCGTTTCTTTTTAATGTAACATAGACGTGCACGCAGAAAATTGTTTTGGATGTTGGTGACCCGGAAAACATTCATACGATTTAGTTTCTTGGCTCTGTATTTAAACCGTCAAGTCAACGTAGTTTTTAGCTTAATCAATTTTTTAAAATTAAACAAGGCTACGTTGACAAAGATTTTCTCGTGAAGCAGTCTTCGAGCCTTGTAGCTTCGTAAATAAAGCTCACTTCTTGATCGCATGTCACGTTAACATTTTAACCCAACATTACTTCGGTGTTTGTGCTTTAGCAACTTGACGGCGCTTAAGGCTATCACTTGCTTTTTTTTTTTTTAAATAAAAAAAAATTGTTTTTGCCTGGCATGTGGAAATATATGTGGGGGAAGTTGGACTTTGTCCAAGACGAATCTGACACTCGTCCCACTTGAAAATCTCCAGCCCCTTTGAGACTGTGAGTGCATCCAAAATCAGGGATTATGTTGCGTGGAACGGAATTGATAATGACCAGGTTTAGGACGAGCTGTTTGCGATTCTTTTGATTACAGCGACCTTCAAGGTGCGGCTGTGGAGAGCTTCTACGAGTGTTGATAATTTCGTAAATTTTGTGTTTTAACTAGGTTTATAATTTCCGCTTTAATCGTAATAAATTGAACCACTCTAAAAAAATCTGGTCGGAAGATAACTCTTTGGGGTTCCTCGGCTTGCCCTTATTTTTTGCCCTAAAATGTAATTTTAAGCACCTCCAAAAGAGTTCTTCGCGAAAAACCTATAAATATTTTGTTCAGATTTTTTTTTTTTTTTTTTATGCGAAAGGTTCCTTTATTTTACAGTTGCCTTTGTAGTGTGTCAGGGGGTGATAGTGCTTGAGGCGATAACGTTCTTTACAAGCTGAAAGAAGGTTTGCTGCGTCAAAAAAAAAACAAAAAAACAACTCAAGAACTAATTTTTTTTGTTTTGTTTTAAGTATAGTAACAAACCACATGAAATATTAAACAAAGAAACGTCTGCCCGCGGCAACAACAGAAACCCGGGGGTAGCCGGCGCGACAAAATACAGCGAATGTAAACAGCAACAACAACAAAAAAAGAAGGAAGGAAATTAATTGTCCGCTCACTTTGAAGGAGCATGTGCGCATAATATATGCGATCAACTTTTCAGGCGAGCCTTACAGTGAAAATAAGCTAGAGGTATCCCACACACGTAATATCTCTGATAAGATCGAATTGTTGTGACAACGGCTCGGTTGATATTAAAAGTTTTACAAACAAGAAACAATTTCGGACGCTAAGGAAATTAGATCGGCGACGATGATTCACCAAATTCGATAACTCAAAGAGAACAGACTACGCCTTTATGAGACAAAAAAAAAAAGAAGACAACAATTAAAAGAGTGGCAGAATAAATAAGAAAACGGAGGGGGAGAGATGGAGGTGAGGACAACAAATAGCCACCGATGAAAGTACCTGGCTTCATTTATGACTTTCCTCCTATTTTCGTATTTTTTAATTAGTGAGGGCGACTTTTCGGGGGCGGAATCGCAAATGTCACGTGCGGCACGCGACAGAAACTCTAATTACATGGAAACCGCGGGTCATTTTATAAAGGGAAATAATATATATATATATATAAGGAAAGAAGGAAGATGAGATTGGGAGAGAAAGAACAACGGGGAGGCATACGAAATGACGCCTCTGCAGCGAAATGGTGTTGCCTCGAATGCAGCGTACGGAAGAGACACGCCCATACCCTATGTGCGTGCCTCTCAATTGATCCGATATTACATTGCTCGTTTTTTTTTTTTATTGTTTTTTTTTTGCGTGTGTGTGTGCAAGTGGCAGAAACGTTACAGAGAACATCTGTTCTCGACTCGGCTTTCTCGCTTCACAGCTCCCGTCGCTCATGGTCCCCTGAATTACCTCCCGCATTTAGAAAGTCTACGTGCACGTGTGTTGATCAGGGCGTCATGTTAGAATGTTCGCATTTCCTGCCGCGGGTTCGACACCGCCTTGTTCGACAAGGCTGGAGGTTCTTTTTTTTTTAATTTTTTGATGAGGTAGACTGGGCGGGCAACAATACGAGGAACTCAGACTCAAAAAGTGGCTGCTGCCTGTCGTCCAGCCCGACTCGGGTCGATTGGTGACCTGCTCGCGTGAAAACGCTTTTCTTTTTTTTGTTATTGGTGGACGACGCCTTACCAACACGTTCGGACGTAATTTGGTTCGCGGCTCCGATGCGACCTGTCAATTTGCTGAGTGGAGGCTTTGGCTGCTGTCTCCATTCACTGGTCTGGTTGTTATGACGGTTGTCAAGAGGACCACCGTACGTGCTTTGGATGCACCCTATTGATTGACACGGTTTACGTGATCACATGTCCTGTTGATATCCTCTTTTTTACACTGCCTCGAATGATTCGGCGTAGTCAGTGGTCGATGTATTTTTGGGTGATTCAGATCAAAACTGAATGATTATAATTACTTGCGGTCGGAAGTTCATCAAATTACTTTATTATTTTGCATCAGAAGTAAATAGGCAAAACAAAGACAATGAAGACTTCTTTGATTTCTTGCGATAAAAGTGTTATACAGTTGGGGAAGGCAGCTGGAGTGTGGTTTGGTAATGTTTTGGACGATAACTGTTTGTCAGATTATGCTTTGAAAAATACAAACAAAAAGAACGTTTAAAACCCAGATGATTGCTGATCGTTATTACCTTCGTCGCTCGTTCACTGATTCAACAAAATGATTCGATTGTAACGGCACGATCAGGTAATTACTGTGAAGCATTCTCCGACATCCGCGACTATGGACCAACCGACTCTATGACGCCAGGGCACAGCGGCGGCGGTGCTGTCGGCAGTGCGCATGCGCAGATGCCTCGTCTCAAGCGAATATAATTTGGGCAAACGCGGACCCGTTTGTAAACAGTGCGTTGGTCGATACGGGCGGCTAAAGCGCTTATAAAAATCTGCAGGCTTGAGCTTCTGCGCTTTAGAGAATGGCGCCTGAGCTATCCATCTCTTCGTCTTTGCGCATACGTATATTCTGTGGTGAAGCGGCTTTCCAACCAGTTTATGTGCCTAGCAGACGTTGGCAGGTACTCAACCTTTCTTTTTTGGTTGGTTTCGTCAATTTTGGCCGTTACAAAGTCTACTTCGCTATTATCAAGAACTTTTAGAAGATGCCGTGAACAAATATCTATCGTCAACAGCGACCGGTATCATAAGCTTTTATTTTACTCGTGGAAATGCAAGTCTGGGCGTGAAGTTATCAGGTAAGAAATAAAAAAAAGTGGGTTGCAAAGAACGACCATCTGCTAAAAAATAAACACGTTATCCTAAAAAAAAAAATGTTTACGCAAGGATTTCCTCGGTCAATTTAAGAAACAAAATATAACAACGTATGTAAGAGAAAGAGCAAGGTGGTTATTAAATTTGTTTTCTCCTCATTCGCCAGGGCAGGAAAGGTCAGAGCGAATCGAAGGAATATCGTATTCGTTGTGCTTCACGTAACACTATTTTTTATTACGTTTCCATCACGCGCTCGATTGTGTACAAAAAATTGAACGAGTTTCTTTCACTTTTTTTTTCTTCAATCGCGTCATTTGAGAATCACTTCTTCGATACATATACCCAAAGTGAACAATATAAATCAGTCGTGGGATCGACACTGGGTTCCCCCAAAACAAGTAAAAAAACAGCTCGTTTGTCCCGTACCTCAGCACCAACGCAATGTCGAAACACGGAGCATCCATAGACTTCCCGCTCGTTTACTTCGCATTCCGTGTAGTAATACATCGAACAAGGCACTTGGCCCGCCCCAATAAATTCGGATTCCTCCGGTACTCTTCACTACACCCTTACAACGTAGGCGTCAGCGGCGGCCGTCCCCCAGATCCCCTACTCGATCCCCGTCTCCCTCCCGCCCAAAATGCAAGGAAGCAGGAACGAACGCATAACTTCATCCTAGAGACGAGTACGCTGTTCCTCGCCTCCGCTCTCACCTCCCTCCTCTGAACGAGTCCCGCGTCGCTGTGTCTCCAGTCACGCCGCTCAATATCTCCGGCAGCATCGCACTTACGGGTCGAGTGTGTCTACGAGGGCAACGAATGTTAGGACGCGTCTGAATTAGATCAGGTGTCCCTTCTATTTCCCCCCTCTTCAAGTCTGGACTGAGTATCAATTTGCCTCTGCTATGGCTGGGCCCTCCCGGTCGGACCGAGGGGTTAGTCGAGCTTCTCGCGTTTCGCCGAGGGGCGCGTCGTACGACAAGGCAAAGAGAATAGTCCTCGATTTAGCGTGTAGGTCTCCTAAGCTTTCAGTGGGGAGAGAGGGTCTATAGAAGAAGCCGGTGAGCGCCTCGTTGTGTTTCTTATTTTTAGTTTTTTTTTTTTTCCGCGTCTGTTTCAAAGGAAGAAGACTCTGTGAAGGGGGGTAACCAGCGAAGCTGTTTAGCAGACGACACAGACCCGCCCCGCGGAGCCGGAGGAAACTAGACATTCGCGACGGGACCGCCACCTTGGAAGAGCGGAAGGAAAGGAAACTATAGCACGCATGCGCTTGTAACGACGAGAAGGAGAGGGCGCTGCGAGCGTAGACATGGCTGACGCGGGTCGCACAGCGGCAAATCTTTGAGAAACCTTTATTATCCACCTGAGAGTCTAATAATCTTGAAAATTTTGCGTATTGACAACTAATCTGCTGAAAATGCGCATACAAGTGATGAGATGTATAAGCTTTTGCGTAGAATAAAGGGTTTTACTTCAAATTCGGGACCTGATTTTTTCTTGATGCACACGAAAAATCCACGCGATTTTTCGCTGTAACGTGGAAAAATCCACGCTACAGCGAAGCCATAAACAGCTTTGCTGTAAAATAAGCTTTTCTCGCTCTCTTACTTGATGGCGGGTAGATAACGAATGCAGTGGCATCCCCTTCGTTATAATCAGAGGATTTGAGTACATAAATAAAGCGTTACTGTAGTTTCTTTGTTGTTTTATATCTTTCTGGGAGCAAGGAGCGGGGAAGCGGAGCATGCCTGTAAGTAAAATTCACGTGACCTCACGTGAATTCACGGAAAGTCAGGTGACGTCATCTCATGGTTAATTCATGTGTCGCGTGATATAGTGACGACTTATGAGGTCAAATGTTTCACTGAATTTAGCCAAGAATTAATAACATCAAGTTCTTTACTATCCAAAACGACTGTTCAACGCAGACTTGTACGTATTAGTAAGTGAATTTAGCTACTTTTCTGTGTAGTTTAGTAACTTTCAGTAACATTTTTTTTCTTGCTTTTTAGTCTACTTTATATACTTTTTCCGAGTAAATTCTACTCAAATTACAAATGACTTTCGAATTTTAGTGGTTGTTGTTTTGCCTATCATCAAACATTCCTGCACAAGAATGAGCGGACAGACACGTTGCAAGTGGGGCCCAGTAAATGCGGGATTAGCCTCAAAAACTGGCATTTCTTTTTGTATCCCGAAGCTCAAGGAGATGACGCATTTAAAGAAAGGATTTGTGTCCGCTTTTCCCCAATGTAGAAACTCTCGCCAGATACAGAAGGTGTGTACATTGCAGCCTCACACAAAGGAGGCAACAAAATGCAGCATCCGCTCTAGAGCCCACCTGGTGCTGCAGTGGCTTGTGCTGTCCTTGAAGAATCGCGTGCTAAAGGGGAACGGAAAGGTGACCTCTTTGCGTTGCCTTTCCTCCCAAAACTTAGCATATGCCGTACTTCCAAGATTCGAAGATCGTTCGAGAAGCTTAATAATTTCCCCAACGTTTTACAAAAAGCAAAACATCGACTACAAAAAAAAAAAAAAAAAAAAAAAACAAGCTGTAGTTGAAAGTACTTTAAGAACATGGTACTTAAAGTACTATTTCAAGTAGGATTAGAAAACTTTTTCTTTACTTAAAGTATATTCTCTGAGCATGTGCTTGTACTATACTAAAGTATTTTTCTGCTAATTTCTGAAGAAAGTAAAATTCCCGACATTAAAGTACATTCCCCAAATTTGAAAACAAAAAATGGCGTATCCTCATGTGAAAACGCGCTGTCGTCTTTCGAGACATCATAAGGTTATTTCTCTAAGTGAAGTAATGACGGCTATATGAACGATTAAAAAAAGTGCCTTATAATTGTATTGTGTTAAATAGTTCGTCAGCAAAAACTTGCGGCCGTATCCGAAAAAAAAAAAACAAAAAAAAAAACGGATGCTTTTTTGATTACCCTTGGAGCAATGCATACCAGATAAAATAAAGCAAAAACAAAGTATGTAAAGCCATCATGATAGGTTCCGCTTAAAGGTATTTGTACCTTACTTTAAAAGTATGTTATATTTATAGTACTTCATTTCAGCTACCATGTATCCGGTGTGCTAACGATACTTGAAGTACATAACCTCTAATTAGCTTTGTACTTTACTTCAAGTACTATCTAGATGTGCTTTACTCAACGCTTTTAACAAGCAAACACTGACTGCAAAATCAAGCTCAGGCAGTGCTAAACCTCAAAGTAGAAATGATACACGCGCAGTACATCATTCACCAGAAAACAAAAAGTTGCAAAACAATTAATCACACGGGAGCGGAACCAGCTATTAAAGCATTTATGTGGAAACACAAACAGCTTTATATTTGGCTAGCAGAATTTCGTTAACAAATCAAAGCATTTATGTACTTTCTTGTTACCATAAAAAATAGGAAAGTAACTTCAAAAGTAATTCGCTATTTTGTTGAAGCAGTTAGTAATTTAATCAATTACTTTTTATTTGAGTGACTTCTTGTCTACTCAAATTACGCTTGAGGCCAATACTCAGTAACTTAACTTAATTATTTTTTTGAGTAAGTTGGTACATGTCTGGTTTAATGTCGCCTGACACATGTAACGATCGCTCCTTAACTACTGAATGTTATGCTTTGTGGAAGCTAAAAAACAAAGATCGCTGGCAAATGTTTCTTTTTTTTTTAATTTTTGCTCTGTTACCTATTATAGAAGCGATCATTCCACCTGCACATATTAAATATTTTGACATCCGGATCAATAAAAGGCAGAAAAGTTTAAATATGTAATTGACGCGGTCTTCCTGTTCCAATCTGTTCCCCGTGCTGGCCTCTCTTAGGCGTCGCAGAAAGCTCTCGCATTTAGGCCTTATCATCTTGGGGGTGTTGGCGAGGCTCGCGGACCAATTGTCCGTACGTGTTGCGCAGCGCAGTCTGTCAGATATTCACACAATGACTGCGAATATAAAACAAACGTATATAAAAAATAAAAAGTGGATATGATGGGTCAGCCGTAATTCACCAAAAATTAATCGCATCTAACAAAGCTTAATAGAGATCCAAGTGAAAAAGTAATTCATATTTGTATCAACTTCGCTCGACGGAGTTTTCACCACAACTGCGTAAACACACCGTCGTCTTATTTAGCTGGTATTACTCTACTATACACTCTTTCATCCTGCTTTTACATGTACTCCGCCCCGGATGCGAGGAGCAGTTCACAACATATCACAGCCGTTGAGTAATATTCGGCCTAGAAAACGAGCACTGTGCCTCTCCCCCCTCCCTTTCTCAGCGATGAGCAATTTAAAGGAGTTCCACAGCCCTCGGCTAAAGTAAGACCTAA
Organism: Ixodes scapularis; assembly: GCF_016920785.2. NCBI lineage: Eukaryota > Metazoa > Arthropoda > Arachnida > Ixodida > Ixodidae > Ixodes > Ixodes scapularis. The sequence continues at coordinate 19,680,855 of NW_024609857.1, read as the reverse complement.
AAACAAGCACCTGCGCACCCCCCCCCCCCCCCCTTCACTCTCCTTCAAACGTCATCGGTAGGTGATCTGCCCAGCGTCGTCTAACTCACGTCAGCGTCGCCGCCAGTGCGTATGCAGCGTCTCACAGCGGGCGTGACGCTAGAGACACGCTGACGCCGACCGTCAGCGTGTTTGCCGCTTGGGGGGGGTCGGGGTCCACTAACGATGACGTCATGGAGCAGGGTGTGTGTTCTAGGTGGTATTGCGTTGGCACCTGGGTGGATAATAAAGACTATAATTTTTTTTTGAAAATACAGGTGAACTTTATTGAATTTCATTTATTTGATTTAAATCAGATTTATTTTATTTACGTCAGAAATATGCGATTTAAATCACCCTGTCAAACAAACTTGTTTCTTTTTTTCTTCTCACTAGACTTTTGAGACATGGCGGGCAGAATGATTCTTCAATCTATATACCCAAATGACTGAGAGCAGTGTGAAACAGAAATTTACTGGGAAGTTCAATTAACCCATGTCCCAAATAGCGGCCAGGCTCTTTAAATCGACCGCAAAAATCGCGGCCTATGGTTTGAAGACCGGTGACTTGGCTTCGTTTCCCTAGGAGCTAAACATTTTTTTATTTTTTTTATTTTTTCCTCGGGTGAGTTCGCTCTTTGCGAATTTTATAGAAAAAATGCACCCCCTGTGGCCAACGCTGTACAAAATCGGAACGCGATAGGTTAAGAAACCGATTTTTGCGGTCGATTTAAAGAGCCTGGCCGCTATTTGGGACACGCGGTAGATCGTAAAGTACAGGCTACTTCAGAATGTTTTTTTATCTTTGATGTAACCCACGCTATACTAAAGCAAAAGCAGCGTGATTCTTCGGTTAATAAAAATGTATAATTGTTTGATACTTCAGCAAATGGAGATGAAAGAAAAGCCACTTTGAGCTCATATATGCGAGGACTTTCTGGAAACAGCTTCTGCTCATTTCTCCTCATTTTGTGATAAGGAAACAGCAAATTAAACATATTTGGGATTATGTCTGCGATTTAAATAATATTGATATTTATTCTCCACCCTGCTTGGCACACGTTTTATGAAGACTCGTTCGTCGCAACCAGGCTACCAATCTTAGCTATGTTCACAACTCAACCTACAACTTTCAACTTTATTGTTTCCCTCCAGTAGAGAAGGGGATGAATTAAAAAAAAAAAAAAAGCAGACTGGTGTCGCTTGACGAAGTTTTTCCTCCCCGGTGCGGGCGTTTTTGATCCACCTATCCAGCATTAGGCGTCGTCGCGGCTCGGCCGAGCACCGGAGCTCCGCTCGGAGCGCGAGCGGCTTCCGGCGGATGGCTCACCGCACGTTTAATTAAACTCATTATCGTGCTAAACCCAAAGTCCCGCTTGCTTCGTACCCCTTTCTCAGGGTCGGACCATTAACAACGCGCTTGACGGTGGGATGATGGAACGTCCGGCTCGTGGTCCTTCCGGATTTGAGCGAGAGCACGCGGGGCCAACATCGCCTAAAATAGAAAGGCCGAAGCGCTAGGTTTCCTACGTCACCCAGAAAAGGCCAGCGCAGTGGACAGACTGAGCGCGACTGCTGCGTTCTTGTTCAGCTGGTATTCGTGTGTTCTCAGCGATCGAACAGGGGTCCTTGTCGAACGCACACACAGTCCTCGTGTTCCAATCTGTGCCCCGCGCTGGCCTCTTTTAGATGACGTAGACACCTCCGGCGTTTAGGACCTGCTAGCTTGAAGGTGTTTGGAGAGGCTCGCGTCACAGATTGGCCATAGATGTTGCGTAGCGATTGTGCGCGGCTTGGGCGCGGTGTAGCGAGGGCTTGAATGCTAGTCCGGTTTATTGCGAAGGTCGCTGGGAATGTCGAGTCGAGGCTCAGGTATGTTTTCTCAGCACGAATACCAGCGGCGATAAAGTAGGGCGGCGCGTTTTCGGCCTTAAAACGTAATGCGGTGGCTTTGGTGCGACCCGATATGCCTTTTTTTTGAGCTTGGTGAAGTGAAAGGTGTCCTGACGACCAACTACAAACGACACTGAGAGCGTGGAAAAGGGTTTATCCTCAAAATTAGTAAACTTCAGAACCGTGGCCAGTTGCGGGGCTGAAGTATATTTTGTTTATTTTATTCACATGCGCGCCTTTTAAAAAGACTGGCTGTAAACGCGTATAAAATATATAATGAAACAACGGCTTAAAAATTTATTTGAGCTTATTCGTGTAGAGGCCTAATGATTTGCTGTTGTGAGTTTCATTTTTGTTGGTGCCAGACTAAAGCTATGGCAGTCGTTTTCGATGATGCAAATTAGCCTCTCATCATCAAACCGTCTAAGCTTAAAGATGACTTGCAATCGAACAATTCACCAGATGGGCGTTATGAGGGAGGGGGCTCTCCAGTATGTACAGATATTTTCAGCAATGTGACCTATAAATAACCAAGTTATACGCCACATTGGTTAGGACGTATAGCTTTGTTAAATAACTTTAAAAATGTGTATGTCGCATAATATATATAAAATTATTTTTTAAAGATTTTTCTGTGTGGCTCACGATATAAAATGACCGCTAAAACACAGTGTTCAATAAAAAATAACCTCTCTCCTCTCCGTAGCGGGGGGCTCTCTGGAGCCTTTAGCGGTCCTGGTATATAATGAGAAGAAAAAAAGCGCGTTCCAGAATTGCATTATCAAAGTGCACCCGTTCATGTAACTATTGTAAGTATATGAACAGTTATTTTCCATTGAGAACGTTTTAGTGTTTGATGTAACATAAACACGATTTGCATGATTCATCTTCCTAACTTCGATTGGCGCATCTCCGCGAAAAATCTCGCAGTCACCAAGACACCGGAATTTTTCCTCCGTGACGTTGTCCTCTGGGATCGCACGGTGTGTTAATAAAAAAAAAAAGGCGCGATACGAGAAGTTTGTTTATTGTTCGAGGTTCAAATGCGTTTTGTTTTTATTGACAGGTAGTTTCTAAATTGAATGGAGCTCGTTCATCATCTTTGGTATATACGCTTTTAAAGACTGCTAAAAAAATATATAAAAAAAAGCTGTGAAAGAACATTACTTTTCAGCAAACCTGTCTCGCTCTCTTTTTTTTTTAGTCTCTCCAAAGAATTGATATGAAAAAGTGGCGGTTGAAATAAGAAAGATAACAAATAAAAATAAAAGATCTAAGACGAATGTCTGTCTATCTATAACAGCACAAATGAACGGCGTGATATATTCGAGCTCACATCGAGAGAGGTTCGACTTAATCATAAGTTCCGGCGCGAACACGCCCATGGGCTTCGTGTTCTGGAGAGCAAAAGTTTTCTTCCCAAGGCAGCGACAGAGCCACGCTGCGCCCTCCATCGCCAGGGGAAAAAAAACTTAAGAAAAACAAAAATCTCGCGTAACTCCGAAAAACTCTGGACTCTGGGTTTGATGGATCTGCCCGGCCGAACAGAGAGCGTAGGCTGCTCTTAAAACTTCCATTGTTCGCGAGAACTCCGTGTCCCGTTACGCACCGCTCGCTGACATTTTTTACGGAAAGAAGAAGAAGAAAAAAAGTTTAGAACAAAATTGTAGGACGCGCGCACAACTGCAGCAGCAAAATAAGCAACGAGTTCTCGCGCTTCGTGGATCTGATTAAGACGGAAAAGCGCGGGCCGCTGTCTAGAGAAGTACTTAATGCTGTCCAGACAAAGACAAGTTGCGAGAGAGAGCGAGAAAAAAAATTGAGAATAAGCGCTAAAGCGAACGCCGTCTCACCGTAACTCGGCAAACGGCGAACGCTACGGTTCCGGCGAGCCAATCAGCGCGTCTAAGAGATGCACGTGACTACACTATCTTATTAGTTGCGTGCAGTACGTGCTGTCAAATCTTAGGGTGAAAGATATTGAGTAAAGTCACTTTTGTATTAATTTTAAGTGACGGGCTAAGTTCTGGGGAGAAAAAAGCGACGTCCTTCTTCCCCACTTCTCCCACTGCTGACGTCACGCCTCTTGCCCCTGTAGCTTTAGTAAGTGCTGTCATGTCCTTCGCCTCCGTCGCTCCGATTGGTTCGAAGGGGCAGTAGAGTTTACTGCTTGCGAAGTTGTGGCGAAACGAGGAGTAGAACACCAAAAGCGGTGCCAAACTTACAGGGAAAAAGAGAGAGAGAGAGAAAGAGACAAAAAGGAGAAAGAGCGAGAGAGAAAGAAAGAGCGAGGCAAGCGATGTCTTGAGTGTTAGATATATGCCTACGAACTTCCGCACTCCTCGAGTGCCGTGAGCTGACATGCCGGATGATAAAGTGCGCTGGTGTTCCAAGTCGGGCTGGCGAATATGACGACATTCAGCGGTTTCGTATGACGGCTTGATGGCGAAAAGATTCGCCCATCCCTCGTGGCGAGGCGGCACGTCATTGCCTTGTGGCTGACCCCCGATTGAAGACTGGGTGGGGGCTGCGGCTAAGTGACTTTCAATCGATGGCCGACTTGAAGTTAGTTGTACCGTGGAAACCGGGCATTATACTTTGAGAGCACTTTAGAAAAGCGGTTCGGGTGCGTCTGAAACTCGTCTGTTTCACCTTTTTTTGTTTTGGTTCAGGTAGAGTTCCGGGCGTCTAGAACTGACACGAGCTATTGATGAACGAATAGGTTCCGCAGTGATCTGTAAATGTCTGTCTAAAGATGTTGACCAATCTCAGTCTAAAAGATTCACGAAAGAAGTTATTATGCTAAAGAAAGCTTCGAACATTCCGTAAAGTACCAAGCAGTGATATATATATATATCAGTTTTAGAACACTGAATAAATACGCAACTGTGCTAAAAATATGACTGACGTCCAAAAACAAAAATGGGCCCAATTCAATTGATATTTTGATTTAGAAGCGTGTAACTTTCAAAAAAAGTGAACTCAAAATGGGTACTTATGTCTGTATTGATTTATGCGGTACCATTTCGTGCTGTGATCTCTGCTTCGCTTAGATACGTTGGTGTTTGTTAAAAAAAAAAAAAAAAAAAGACGAAAGCTTTTTTTGTGTGTTTTTAATGTTAGAAAGAATTTCACTTTGTCTTATGTGGATAATCTAAATGCTCAACAATTTATATTGTGATCGTGGTAATTATGGTATCTTGGTAGTCAGAAGCCTTACCTTTCAATGAAGAGCTGCCCTTGCACTGGCTTTCAAGAAAAAGAAACAAAAGTGGGACATATTGTGAAGAGTAAAATTAACTCAGGCTATCATAATTAAAAAAGAAAGTTTATTGGTGTTATGTAAAGTGCTACTAATAAGAAGATAAGTTATAAGTTAACAATTCTTTTTTTTTTTTTGATTTCACAACTTGAAATGGGGGGGGGGGGGGGGGGGCTACATCGATCGGTCAAAGATACGGGTGTTCAAAAGTTTCCGTTTTGACTACATTTTGTCTGCACACAAAGCGATGAATCATTAAAAACACAGGTTTCAAGTTATGTTCAGTTTCGTCCCCAGGCTAGCGGTTGTGCCGCACTGGCTAAATTGCTCATCTACAGCTGGGAGACTCGTCGCCCCTGTGAGGCAGACCAAGTTCTAGGCTGTATAAACACACACACAACCCAATTTTTTTTTCAGTTTCGTCAGTAGTTTGTGCACAGTGTGGGTTTTAATTGTTTTCTTGTTTCCCCTGTTTCAGACACCACCCCAAAAATTGGCCAGACGTTCTGAACTCCGCTTCTGGTGATGTAAGTGGTGCATCAACTCGGTTGTGTTGTTCCTTGTGCCCTTAAACTCTAACCAAGCCAAAAAAAAAAAATATCGGCTCGAATCCCACGCACCTAAGTAGCGACGTACGTTCATATACCTTTATGTCCACTCTATAGAGAAAATAACATCTGAGTCGCACTCAGTAAACTACGCGGATCAGCGACTGTTGCTTTTACCGTTTTTCCTCTTGGTGACGTCACAATTTCGAATCGTGCGACACTGTCGCAGCACTGGTGGTAGTTCGCGGAACTACTGGTGCGTTAACTGGCTTATGTGGCGCGGGCCGGGTGAATTATTCAGACGTATCCGCACCGCGAGCCAGTCATCAAATGAAAACTCCAGCTGCCCGGGGTTGCACACCAACGACCTATATTTATCAGTGCACAACCCTGGGCGTCACTTCTAAGAACCACCACCAGGGTCACGACAATTAAACCAATTCCTCGCAAAGCCTCTGCAATACGATGTATAGCCCTTTCGCGAGCACTACACACACGCAGAGCACTGGAGGAACGCTAAAGTGGCTAAACACACCAGTTGGAGACGCGTTCGAGGCAGCGTAGCGGTACAAAACCCCGCTTTGGCGAAACCGACCCCCTTTTCGCGTCGGCGGCTGCAAAGCGGTCGACCGGGTCAGGAGTTTCCGCCCAGGCGTCTTTTTGAAGGCGAGGTCGGTAATTAGCAACACGTCTGCTTCTCTGAGGGCGAGGAGCAAAGGAGTGCCTAGGTTTAAGAGAGGGAGCAACTCAGACCACGTAGAGCGTTCGAAATTGCATGGCGGACGCAGTGTTGGCGACGCCGCGTGATGGCGTCGCATCCTTTGTGACATAGAGTTATTATAGAGCACGTTAGAAGTTCACTGGCGCGAGTATGCTGAGGAAAATTGAAGTAAACAGCGACCAGTCGGAAATTGACTTCCGTTAATGCATTTCGATGGGAAAAAGCGAGTGCATTTTCTGCCTGCGCCTGATAATAAAAAGCAAATATCACGAATAAATCGTACGTACTAGGTAGATTGGAATATTTCTGAGTCACTCAGGGACAAAATAATTTGTCGGTTACGGTGTTTATTATTTTTATTTTGGACTCATGGCATATCAAAAGGTTCCAGAACGGCTTTGTATATGTATTTATGTCCACTGTGGGACACTTTTAGTGCGAACAGGGCGTCGGCGCTTTCCAGCATGAGGGATATACGTGCCAAACGAAATGACTTGTGAAAAACCAAGAGAGACGGCAATAACTACGCAGTAACACTGAATCAGTAACTTTTTTGCATACGCGATCGAAATAAATTAAATGCTACGTAATATGCTTAGTAGAAGAGCGTGTTGGTTTAAGTCAAGGATGAAGAAAGAATAAACAATTAAAACAGGGACAACACAACTACATCTTTCAGAAAGATGTAGTTGTGTTGTCCCTGTTTTAATTGTTTATTCTTTCTTCGTCCTTGTCTACGTAATATAGTCTGATATACTATAGAAAAGCACCGTTTATTGTTTCTGCTCATGAAAACAGTGCGAAGATGCTTGTTCTGCATTTAAAACATCTCCCGCACGCTTGAAATCTTTGAAAATAGAAGGAAGCCAGAGAACAGGCGCCCGATACAAGCTGCTCGACGTAGGAAATAATAAAAAGAGACACCTTTCACAGCTTACGTACTTTAATTTTTACGTTTCGAACGTATTTTAACCGCCCGTAAAGATGCAGGACTCGGTCATTTTCATGGAGTCACACCACGGTCATATTAACAATGACATAAGCGCCACCGGAATGGTGGCGAACCTTAAGCACACTCTTCATTCCTTTCGATTGTAATGTTGCTTAAAATCGCCGCTCGTTCTTACATACCTGCTATGGAACAGAGGTTGGGGCCTGAAATACAGCGAAGTTTAACGTTGTTCAGTGGTAAAGAAAAACGCTGTAACTCGAGCAATTACACGTTTACAGTGTTAATAAAGATATATACTATTCTTTATGATCCGCGCAACAAAAGTTATCTATGTTATTATTCGGCGAAGAGACAAAATGTACGCGCGTTTCCCAGAGGAATACGCAGGAGCACCGCAAAAGTAGACTGGTTTCTATCTGCTTCGATTTGCCTCCCGGAAGGCGCATAGACACTAGCGCCCATTGAACCTCTAGCGTACATTATAATAACTCCATGCTTTGTGGGACGCAGGGGGTATTTGGCAGAGACGCTGCTTACAGACAGCTTTCGCCCCATCCTCGCGGCTCGTGCTGCAAACGCGACCCATAAGCCACGTGACCGCAATCGAGGAGTCGGAAACCCTCTGAAATCAAGGCACACCATGCACTGCAAGTTGGGGACTGCGCGCTCTCGCGGCTGCTGCGCTGCCTCCGGGTCGCGCTTATTCAAGCTAGCCTAATTAGTTTGTCGGTGAGTCGAGCCGGAACGTGTCCTACCGACGGGGACGACTAATGGAACTTTTCTCCCAACCGCCTTCCTTGGCGAGCTTGGACACGCAAGTTTTTCGCCACCGCCGAGCGCTGCGCCTGCGAGAGCGAAAGAGAGAGAGAGAGAGCGGGAGAGAGTTTTTTTTTTAGGGTCTGGGTCAGGCTGTATGAAAGCGCGCCTGTTTTCTTCGGGGCAGAGTCCGGTTAGCGCCTTCGTTTCGCCGAGCGTTGCGGAGAAAAGTTCTCGCCTGACTTGAACTACTATGCTCTGGTTTCACTGACAGGTCTAGAAACACGTCCCAAAGACAACATATTCACAGTGAATGAGCCGTTAACTTTTGTCCGCAATAGATGTGCAAGACACACGTTTTATTTAGGAGGTGGCGATATTCGCCAACACGGAAAATCAAAATACCTTCCAAAAAAAGTAAGAAAAGGACAAACAGTAGAGTCATTGTTACGAATGGAAATGTCAAATCAGGTTTAGAGAGTTTGAACTTTTGGATATGCTGTAAGTTAACGTCCGCGACTTAAAATAAAGAGTTTAGAGGGGACGGATACCTTTAAACATAGTTTATAAATGATTATCAACTAAAAAAAAAAAACGGTCAATTCGTAAGCGGGGCCATACCTCGCCTCTGCATAACTTAACAGAGAACGACTGCTACGGCCTCCGAGAGCCAATCAAAGCGACAAAGGACAGCAGCGAGAAACCGGAAAGTTGTCAGAAACCTCGCGCCGACCGTCTTCTGATTGACTCGCCTGGGCCGTAGATTTCGTCGATTACCGAGTCGTGCCGAAACAAAGCAAAGGGCCTGACACTATTTGTTTAGGCGAGGCAAAAAGACGGCAGACCGGGAAAGTTTCCTAACCGACTGTTAACAACACACGAGCTTTGCGTATCACGAGGAAATGTGGAAACATTTCGGAGGGAGGTAAGCACCCCGCGGTAATTAGCGGGTGCGTAGCTAATTTACGAGCCCGGCCAGCAAAGCAAACTTTGGCGACCCGAGTTGCAATTCAAATGTCGAGCGAAGGGATTGTTAGGCAACACGCGCCTCGAGGTGTCCTTGCGAAATTTCCTATTGATAGAATAATTCCAAATTTCGTAATGGAGTTGTATCATTCGCTCGGCTTGTTCTCAAAGGGGGTTTCACTGTCGTCTCGGCCCGGTTGCGGTCAGGCGGAAGGTTTAGTCACCCTTTCAAAGGGATCCAGATCGAAAGGCGGGAAGGCCAACTAATTTGTCGGCAACGCTAACTAGCTCGCTAATCAAATAAAATCTCGTTTGTCGAGATACTTCTCTGTCCTTGTATAATTGAAAACGCGAAACTCCGGTGTGATTTGAAATAATTAAACTGCCGTGCGAGTTAAGGCGCTCTCTCGCACTTTCAGTCCCGATTCTCCCCCGTACGTTTGTTCCCCTCGTAGCAATATAATTTGTAATCATTTGATAAGGCTCTACGGAGTCGAGATTTACCAGGAGTCTCGGCTGAAACTCGATAAATAAGTTGGTGTTTCCCCGACTGAGTGGAACCGAGGAGACCAATCACTGCATTTACGTCGAGTTTTTGCGTATCACTTAGTGGCATTCTAGAATAAAATAAAAGCGACAAAAACAACTGAATTAATATCATATTTTCAAGGCCGAAGAAAACGAGATTAAAGTGATTAGATTTTTATTCAGTACTTCGTTAGAGTAAGCTGACTTGGTTCGTAGCTGAAGTTGATACTCTGCACGATGTAATTTATTGTGAATTTCATGCTTTAGGGTGACTTATGAGTTGTAATATAAAGCGGAATAACAGTTTTAGCGTATCCGTTGCCGATTCATTTGCGCGTAATTCTTCTTGTCTGGAATGTTAAGATACAATATATTTTCGGCCACTACGCACACTGTCACCGTAGAAACTAGTTGAAATATATATTATTTATTGAGCGTGGCTACAGATCCCGAAAGAACGAGAACGGCATGCCTTATATTTCGAACACTCGGCCTCCAGTGCGCTCTGCATACCTTCCACTGTGCTTTGGCGACGCGCGCGCTCGAGGTGCTCGCGACGTCAAAGCGTCGTCGAAGGTTGTACCGCCTCCAGTGCCCTGCACTGGAGGCGGTACAACTCAAGCTTTTCCCCCCCTCCGTCTTCACCTTGTCGCTGAGTATAGCCGGTTGGTTTAAAGTTACGAATTTGAACATCTGTGGATTTTCGCTATATACATATTTAGGCGTGTGTGATTTGCGTCATATTTCATATTTAAAGCGTATTTAACGTAATTTTAACTCCCGGAGAATTCAATGTACGAGTACCCAATATATATATATATATATATATATATATATATTGTAAGCTTGGGTGACAACTGACAAAGCGTAAAATTACGCGAATTCCACGATTCACGCTTCCAAGCTATGACCGCGATTAGGTTCATCCAAAAAATCATAATAATAAAAAAATAGATGAATCAATTATCGACAAACTTTCTTGTGCACGCAGGGCAAACATACACCGATGTCGTGTCAAAACAAGAAGTCCGTGCACTTTATTCTTTTTTTTTTTTTTTGCGGATAAAGTGCAGTCGACCATCCGACAATACACTCCTGCCCAATGACGCCCCGCAGTCCCACTGAACACCGCACTCCTTCCCTCTCTCGAGCTCCCTCTTTTTCTCTCCCGAACCGATCTCTTCGGTTCATGGGCACTTCCACAGGTGCGCCTAGTAACACAGAGCACGGTCAGGCTCCTGAGGGAATCTCGCATAGCACTTTATGGGAAGCTCTCGCGATCGACGTAGCAAGCCCGGTCTCCTGCAGCAAGCCAGAGACCTCGACGCACGCCGAGCAACGAACGCACGTATATGTGAACAAACGTTGTTCACCTCGCCCCAAAAACTCGGCGGCGCTTTCTGCACGAAGCGGGCAATCCTGCGTTTTGGTCTAGCGCCAGACGAAGCAGCAAGGAGAAAATTGATTGGCAGGAGATGGGAACTACAACACCTGCGCGAGGGAGAAACGCCCGACGCTTTTGTGTGGTGCTTCCTTTTCAGCTTCTTCGTGTATTTCGATTTGTGCGTGTGTATACGCGTATATATGTGTGCGTGCGTGCGTGCGTCTGCATATATATATACGTTCCTGTGTGTTGCGTGTGCCTGTATGTGTGTACATGTTTGTGCGTGGGTGTGCGCATGTGTGTAGGCATGTGTGTGTGTGTGTGTATGTGTACGTTTGCGTGAGTGTGCGTGCATGCGAGCGTGTGCGTGTGCGTATGTGTGTGTGTGTGTGGGGGGGGGGGGGGGGGGCGTGTTTAGCGAGGTGCACTCGCGTTTCGTTGTTTTCTCGGCGGTGCCTATGTTTTTCACCAGTTCTTCGTTCGTTCCACTTTTGCTGCCTTCTCTGCGCATTCCCGAGGTGAAACTGGTAAACCTGTGAACTTAAGTTGCTTCTTTTCTTCCTTTTTTTTTTCCCCATGAATAAGGGTTTAAGTGTAGCGTTGAGGTTTTAGAGGAACGTGGCTAGAAATCCGTTAATGTTGCAACTTCTAAGACATGGTGTTTCTTTATTTTTGTTGAGGGAAGATGATTAATTGATAATTGAAAACAAATAAATAAGTAAGAAACAAAACTGCGCGGGAAAGGAAAGGCCGGTAAAGGTGTTGGTATGGCCGACGTCGTGGCCTCCAAATGTATCGGGAAGTAATCATGTAATCATGATGGCGTTCTGCTTTCAGGGTTTTTGTATCCGTAGAACGCCATATAATAAGCCAAGCAAGCCTAATTTAGGTTCAAAGTATCAGTACCGCCTTATGAAAAAAAAAAATGTTTGCAACAGTGACTGCTACTTGAGATCAATATTCTAGGTATAAAAATGTTTAATCATAGAGAAGGAGGAAATCAGTCAGTTACATATTTTACTTATGTTGAAAGTCACTATACGAGGTACTGTTCTGCGCAAACTAAGGTTTTACGCCGTTGCTACACAACATGGCTGTTTAAAAAATGAATTTTTGTTGCGTCAAAAATGAAGGTGGAATACGGATAGGAACTTTCTATCAGTTCAGTAAGTTATGCGAATGTGTAAAGCCGCATTACAAAGTGAAATTCGAGAAAGTTTGGGTGAGTAGAATGGCGCAAAATAAAATATAAAAACAAATGTGTACAATCAGGGATAGTTGAGAAGAGACATCAGCTGTGGAATGCAAGGAATAGAAAGCGTCGGCAAATTTTGATATAAAACACACAGGGCTCAAGTTAAGTAAATATCGTTTTTCCAGGGGTGAGGGTTGCGAAAAGTCTGGAGATAATTTTATATATATATAAAAAGATTTTAGAGTCGCTTCTTAGGAACAGAAAATATTAAAGAGGAAATTTTAATCTACTTTTTCTGCTGATGTATCTGAACTTTCAAAAGCATAGTTGTGATTTTGAAATTTCAAGAGAAAAAGCTCCGGTGAAAAGTTGCTCGGGCTTTCCCACAAGATGGGTCATATTGCGGAAAAACACCCTTCTCAGAACATCCGCTGACTGCGTAAGGTATTACCGTTTACGACATCGGGATATCAATCTTCCTCGATGTCAACAGCCTGAATAACCTGCCAGCGGGGGGTCCGATTGCTCTATACAGACAGACGGGTTACGTAAAAATGGGAGCGCAGAATTCTCAAAAAGAGAAAGCTATCTTCAATATCAATGTTGTTGACAGGTCAGCAACGGCTAAGGTGTTCCTTAGAAGCCCGGTACAAGCAAACCCTTGTATAAGGTCATTCGAATGCCCGGAGCTGGTGCTTAGATTTTCGCTCGTACAGGATATTGGCTCCATCTTACAGAAGCGAAATTTAAGGCCGCTCCAAGACGTTGTATTTTGTTGCTGTTTGTATGTCCTGATGTTGCAACGAGCAAAAGAACTCTAGGACGGATGATTTTACCTACGATGCTAAATATGATTTAGGAGCGGGCGTATTGACGTCCGTGTGTCTTTAAACGCTGTATACTCGAAAGTAATAATTAAAAAAAAAAAAAGATATGAAGAGAACAGCTTTACTAAATGGATATTTAAGTTATATATATACATAAATGGGAATCAATCGCGTCTCCAAAGGTCACATTCTAGATCCTGAAACGGCAAAAAAAACAAACAACAACGTAGTTTTGATTTGTCTATATTAAATAATATTCGATTAAATTAGTATTGAATTATGTCGAATATGTACGTTCATGCATCATAGTACTGATTAAGCGAAGCAGGACGCACTGCTTCGCTAAGCGACAGACAGGAACCATCTTGTAGCTGGACGAGAAGAAGTTTGTGACAGATGTAATAAAAATTGCTACGTACTTAGTTCTTTTAGATGTTAATTTGTTGACGGTTTATTCATCTTTAGTGAGACTGATCTATGTCTGGAGATTATTTATGACGTTATTCTCGAACGTTTCTTTCTACGCACGAGTAAGAAGTAGCACAATAAGAATCGGATGAAAAACGAAAATAAAAGAAGACCGTGATGAAGTGCAAAAGACCGTGGACTCGCGCCATATTGCTTCGAATCAAGTTTAGGCAGTTGTATGTCCAAATTCTTCTGGTTGCATTGACATGTACGAGAATCGCAGTCATAAGCGAAATTACAATTTCCTGTGTTTTTTGTTTTTGTTTTGTTTATCTTGATTTCGTCTTAAATTGTGATAATTTTCTGGATGATTACTAGCGAGTATTTTTTACTATAAGCAAAATGGTTGATCAGCATTGAATCTGAGGGCAAATGAAGTTCTTCTTGACATTCCCGCAACATTTACAAATATTTTCGTGACGTCTTTCGCGTATTAAAGGAATCACTCGATCCTCCAAAAATTATTTCTCCTTAAATCCCTTTGACCATGTAATAAATACGAAAAAGTATTTCCTTGGCACTGCGGAAAAGTGTCGAGATCAAAATGTTGCGGTCATGAGCACGATACTTGGATGAACGTTTAACTTCAATTTTTTTGGAGCGCAGCTCTTAGGGGCCTGTTTCCGGCTTGAGCGGCGTCGCCGTCAGCGTAACCGCAAGGTCACGTGACCCCCCTGAGGCCACGTGAACCCCCTGACGTCACACGACCCCCGCCTGAGGTCACGTGACCTCAAGGAGTCACCTATCTCTCAGTACGCTTCCATCCTCCTCCTCAAGAGGTGCGCTCTAACCGGCGTTACAGGGAATCGTAAACGGCTTTCATTGTTTTTCAGTTTGTTACGATTTCTTTGGAATTATGTGTTAATTTGTATAGCTTTTCCACTGAAATGCCTGTTACAAAGATTCACAACGTTCCGTCAAACTTTCCTCGAGGATCCCAACCTTTAACAACATTCTGTGTTAATAAATGAAATACTAATCCCAAAATTTGCGTCGTAGTCGGGACTAAGCATACTGATCAAAAGAAAGTTTACCCAGATATAAAACAATCTTTCTGAAAACCAGCCAGCCTCGATGCATTGTACGAGCAAACCGTCGAGTCAGCAAATCGTTAATTGCTGGCATTATAGAGTTGTACGCGTTATTGCTGCCGTTATAAATGTCTCTGGAATCAACCTTTCTTCCCCCGTCTCTCCCTCACCCTTGGCAAAGACCAGAATCTCGGGACGAAGACTCAACGACTCATCTCTCTCAAGGACAAAAGTAAAGCTCGCGACGGAAAACTGGCAATCGTCAGTCCAATGCTGGAACGACCGCGACGACATTTCGAAGGCAATCCGAGCCAGCAACAATCCTGCCTGTGCCCGGTAAAAAAATAAAAAAAAAAGGTGACAGGGAGAGTCGTCGTCATATTTTTGTACGCCTTTCTCCGATTTCAGCGTTCTTTCACCCAAACCGTTATGTTACCCTTTTATCGTTCTCTCGTCCAGCCGTTTCGGTTTGTTTGCTTTGCGTCTGCAGGGTCGTTTCCTCAACGCTGTCCAACTATTCCGCTGACACAGAGCGCCTTTCTGGCGACGACGACCAAGACACGACGTCGACGGACGACCATCGCGGAGAAAGATAGTCGTCGCCGCGGTTGTAAACGGAAACGACCGGACCCGTTGTGCCGTTCGTTACGATTCGGACCCGAGTTATACGTCCCATCCTCTCGTTTTCGTCCCTCCATGTCAATTTTTCTTAGCTTCTTTTTGTTACATTTTTAGTTACTTTTCATTTCCGCTGTGTATCGCGTCTATTTCGACGTGACTGTCCCTTTTCGTACTTCGGAATAAAAACAAAATGCCCAAAGATGGAGGCTCAGCCGTTTCACTCAAGTATCCTCGAAAGAAACGTTGAACGTTGGAAATAGACACAACCTCCTCGGGTCCAGCATTCCGTGTACTGCATTGCGTCACTAACTATATGCGATGACTGTTATAATCACAAAGAGCTTAAGAAGCGTGGGGCGTGGCCTATTCTAATCTTTTGTTTTCTGTCAGCCGCCGTGTTTTGTACCCGATGCATCTAAAAAAAATGAAGCTCAGAAATAGAATTATATTACAGTGGTTTTCACCTGGTAGACATTAGTATCAATAAGTCTGAAAGAACAAACTCACTATAACTAAAACAAAGCGAGTGCGAGCACAGTCGGAACCACTGAATAATTTTGTTAACCGAACGTTCAATTCAGAAAGCAGGATACAGGCATTTTGAATATCGTTTTTCTTTATATTATAGAATTGCCGGACCTCGTAATAGATTTGGATGCGATAAAAAACGTTCAATTTCAGGCAGGGGAAAACATCGTTTTAACTATTTAGAACGGGAACAAATTGAGAATGGAACTAGAGCAAAAATATTTAGGAAATAATAAAAAAAGACGCAAATATTTAGCGATATTAAAAAGTAACTTTTTCATGCAGCCCCAGTAACCAGTGCAAATCATTTGTGTATTAAATTTTACTATATAATTATACCTATGCTATACACCATAGTACGAATAAAAAAGAAAGAAACACAAGTTCGAACTAGAATAGGTTTTAATAATTAGTTTACTATTTGATTGATTTTCTTGAATTATCACTATTACATATAGTTGGAGCGAACACGTACGCCACATCGGTCATTGAATCATATATTACGGCATTTTGTGAAACTCGAGAGAAGTGATGAATAACTCTTGCGTTAAACACATGTCAAACAAAATAGAAAGGACTAATCCTGATATATCTCGCTTTCATTTAAAATCTAAATTCCACGAAACTGTCTTGAAAACGTCTGATGTTCATCCATACATTAAATTTGATCAAATGTATTAATGTTACAAAAAATTAACGCATCATTTGTTTTGGGGGTACAAATTTTGCGGAAATAAACGTATACACGTAGCGTTTACCATGCCGAAAACTTTTTTTTTTTAGTTCAATTCAATTCATCTTCATCGACACCTATATGGAGGAGACAGTAAACAAAGCTAAATTGGGTAGCTTAACAATTCCCTGTCTCCCATATAGACATCGGAAGCTTAGTCAGCATCAGCACTTGCAAATTCATTACATGACATCATGAATCATAAAAAAATAAAACGGCAGATGAAGCATGATACAGTTTTTGATTTCGTGAACAGAACAGCATTTATAAAATATTAATTGTTGTTAAAATACAATTGTCTGATTGGTCTATTTGACATGTTTTCGATGTTAATATTTTTTTTAACGAGTTCAATAATGGTAGATGGTACAGCATAGTGGAGTATTCGAATTCCGTAATTGGTCCTGGGATGCGGCACTCTTCTGTCCTCTGGACTATGCGTATGATAAAACGATGAGTTTTCAACCCGCGAAGCGAAGGGATGATTCACTATCATGATAAATACTATGTATATATATATATATATATATATGAATTAATGTCTGCGGGTATACGTCTCAAAACACGCATTACTTTTACTTTTGAGAATAAAATATCGGTATTTATATTAAATGGTACATTGGCTACCAAACGTAAGACCCTTTTTTGAGGGATGTATTATCCGGCTAGGTTTAATTTTGTCGTATTGCCCCATACAAGCTGGCAGTACTTTAAATGTGAAGCAAACATTCTAAAAACTGCGCGCCTTCCCGTCTGTTTCATTTTGTACATATATATTTTTTTTTTTATTTGTTTAACCGCTAGACACTTGAGAGACCAACGTACACTTTAATATGCAACTCTCATTTATGAATCACCTTCTTACTTCCGGAAACTTTGTTGTTTTTTTCTTTAACACGCGTGCAAAACTCAAAACACACGTAAATACACACGCACAAACGCGCACACCCGCACACGCACGCACATACACAGAATTTCAAGAACTCCGGATTTCTTAGAGACAGTCAAGTTCGCTCGTAAACAAAATCAAATTTGAAAAAAAAAATACACTGAAATGAAAAAAAAAAAAAAAAGAACAGGACGGCCGGATTTATTCCCATGTGGCGTGAAAGAAGGCAGAGAGGAATACCTTGGCCAGATGAGCTAGCGTACGAACGAACGCGCGTTAAAAGCGTTCTACCAACCCCCCCCCCCCCCCCAAAAAAAAAAAAAAAAAAAAAAAAAAAAAGCAAACAAAGTTATAAACACGGAGGTGTTCACAGCGCGAAGCGGACTGGACCGCGTATACGTACCGGCGTAGCGAGCCGCGTATGGAAATGCGTTGATTAAGAAGATGGAGGTCGGTGCTTCTCCCATCGCGACGGCTGTTGCTCGGGCAATGGTGGCTGGTTCAGCCGCAGAAACAGCAGCAATGGTAGCAGCAGCAGCGACCGTGCAACCACGCGCCGCTACCACAACGGGGTTTTACGCCCTTATCGAGAGGCGGTGCGCTAGGGAGGCAGCCGCTGTAAATAAAACAATGTCCTCGTAAACCTCGCGGCAAACAAGCAGCCAGATTGGGTTTAGAGCCGGCGGTGGTGGTTGTTATGTGAGCACACAACCGCGCGCGCGTTCCGACGCGGGCGGCCGGGCAGGCGAACGCCGGGGATGTTGGAGATAACGGGCGGGGTTTCCTGCTTTTTGCCGAGGCGCCGCTAAGAAGACTAAGCGAGAGGTTTGCTCAGCTTGTACCGAGGGGATGAGGAAAAGAGCGAGACGTTTTGAGTCCTAGTTTTGTGTTTTCGACTGTGGTTTTATTGGTGGAAGCCGTGCCGGTCTTAGAGGGGGGGTGCTGATGAAGTTCGTGGGTGTTCGGCACTGCAGATTGGGATTGGGGAGGGGGAAATGGAGGAAAGGGGGGTGGGGGAGGGGGGTGCGTATAGGGACAATTCGCACGTTTTCGGAGTTAGACGGGAAAGAAGGGCTGCATGATAATGGCCTTATTTGTGGTATCCGGCAGATGCGTCACCAGCGGATATCCACAGAGGGACGTGGTAGGCAATACTTGCGGGGTGTGAAATGATCGGGGAAAATGAGGGGTGCGCTGGAAGGCTGAGATTGTAGCACTGGAGTGACGGGGAGTTTCAGAGGTTGCCTAAAAGGGGGAGAGGGAAGGAGGAGAGGGGGGGGGGGGGCGGGGTTGTGCGCCGCAGTGCATTTGAGTAGCGGTTGAGTAATCTGTGAGGTTGCGATATGAAACGTGTACTAATTTATTTTTCTTTGTTTATTCTTTAGAGACGCGGCGTGCACGTGACCGCCTCGCTAATGTGCGGGTACTGGTGGGCTAGATATTTATTGATAAGGATTTCGAATATTTTTGAGTCAGCTATGCTGGGCACGTGCGCATTCACGAAGCTAAACAGTTAGGAGGCATATTCCCACCGTGAATAAAATTATGCGATGCAGGAGTTGGCTGTTTCGACATCAAATAATAAGAAAATAATTCGTGTTCAAAAATGCTGCTCGTGGAGTATAGTTCCACTTATATGAATATATGGAATTTGACCTTTCTTACTGCCATCTGGTTTACGAAATATTTCGTACGTATTCTCTTGACTGCCAGGGCCAGCAAACTATAACAACTCAACCATTTTGCGACTCAAAATATTTACTTTTTGTAAACGCATTACAATTGCTGCTAAGGTATACTATAGATCCTGCCTTACATGTTGAGTAGCAAGAATTCCATTATGAAATTCGTTTGACCTTATGCCTACCGTTTAACACGCATCACTGCTGATTGCTGATCTCTCCACGTAAGATCCCGTCAAGCTTGACGGACCCACATATGCAGTAGCCTGTTTTGATCGAAATTTATAAGGTCAGTAACCGACATTCCTTTGTTGCCATTGGGTGATCCTGAAAAATAAAAGGGACATTAAAGAACCCATTACTTCTCCCCACATCCTTGAGCGCAGAGAATGTCAGTTGCAGTATGCGACGCACTTTGTTACGCCAATATCCCTAAAGGCTTCAGACATACCGAACGCTAGTATGTTGCGTTCGCTTCCAAAAGTTTCCAATAAGCGACCCCTCAACCCGCAAGTGAAAGTTTCCCTCGCCATTAAAGGAAGCGAAAGTTCCGATAAGCGATTTGGTTCGCGAACCCGAGGCAATATCTCACCACGAATCAATGCTTTATCATCCTTGCATCGGTACAAAGCCGAATTCTGGACCCCTCGTTAGAGACGCTCGCTCGAATACGTACAATGTGGCGTTTACTCCGGGTTCGCCCGTCCCCGGCGCTTAGTTGGGACGGCAGCATAAGGCGGCGGTGCCGCGCGGTTCCTTTTCCGGAATTGGATTAGAACCACGTACGCTCGCCGTCCGTCTTCCGATGCCCTTTTTCTGTGCCCCCCTTCCGTCCCAATGCTGGAAGACGGAAGACAGGTTCATGCTGCAGCCATTGTACTTCCGGCGTACGATTGAGCGTCTGGATACGGCTCCACATTTCTTATCCAGGCGCACTAGCTTTTCTCATCTAGAGTATAAAGGGCCTCCAAGACGGTCTTTTGTGCATGCCTAGAGTATTATAGGAAGACGACGTACTATATGCTCGGCGTCAATAATTTTTGTGCTATGTTGTCAAAGCTTTCGCAGTGCTCCAAATCTTGTTAAAGATAGTCGTTCCAGCGAACGAGCCTCAAGACGAAGCGACATATCCTCGCAGCAGCCCAGGGCTGCAGTATAGTAAAAGTTAAGGTGTAGAGACCAAGGAGTAAAAAAAAATTAATTTAGACAGAAAATATGTTTTGCTTGCTTAGCTTCAGCATGTCGAGAACCAGCTGCGCTTGGCTAATTACGGGTCTCTTTCTTTCTGAGTTTATTGAATTTGATCAATTTCAATTAGATTTCATTCAATGATTTCGTTGCTAAAGTGGTGATTTAGATTTCATATATATTCACAGGCTGCCTTAGCTGTGTTCGTGGCTGCATGAGCGTGAGCTGACGGCGAGCTTCCAAAGTATTTTGGCAAATAAGGTTTTATGGAACTACCCTCTCGCGCAATCAACTTTGTCGGCATTGGGAATAAATTGGGATATAAGGTATGAGCCTTACGCGCCTAATTTAAGCCTGACTTTCATGAAGTGATTTTGCTTGCGATGTCGTCGTAGCTGCAAATTTGAGCGCCGCAGCTTCCGCCACGTTTTCGATGCCGCAAGTACGAGGTCGCAACTTCGAAATTGCACATAAAATCGCATCATATGGTTCCCGTTTGGCATGGTGCAAGTTTACGTGAGATATTGCGTTTGCGACGTCGCTCGTATGAAAAAAAGCGTTGTAGAAGCTGCAGTGATGAACGTCGCAACTCCTGAATCGCGAACAAATTGCATTATGTAAAACGGGCTGGAGTCAAGCTTGAATCCGAGATAGTAATGATTATACTTTTCCTCACACGTTGTCTTCAGCGCTGGCAAAGGCACGGGCGCGAAAGACTAGCTCTGCAGAATGTTCGAAAACGCACACGCCCGCGCCTTCGCTTTGCCAGCAATGAAGAAAATGTACGAGATAAAGAAAAAGGGCCTATCTGCAGCACTGTCTTTGTCTCAACATGAGCCGAAGACAAGTCGCTCTCGCCGGATCGTTTCTCTGGATGTTACTCGCTCATCCACGGTTATAAATAACGAACCAAACTCGATCATCTCCTTGCTCAACCTTCGCGTTAACCTTAAAGACTAGCACCCCTTTGCCGTCATTTTTTTCTTAAATTTATAGTACAAACGAGAAGCTGCATTTATACCTTCCCGTGCCCAGTCCTTTGTAGGGGTTAGTGATCAGCATCAAGTATAATTTTCGCTTTTAGAGAGCCACGTTTGTTTAGGAACACACGACTGTGCACTATTTTGTTTTAAAATGGGGCAAAGCGATTCGGGGATATGAAAGGATGTGCCATAGCTTCCGACGTATCTTGAATTAGGATGAAGTGCGTATTGTTTACAATGGGGATAATATGGCGAGTTGGTGAATCGGACCAGTTGGTAGTCGTTGTATATGATGAGAGTAAACCGCTCGAAAAAGGCGGACAGCGATAAATGAACACACATCACAGGACAGACCTGTACTCACAACTGTCGAAGTTGAGAAAATAAACCGCATAAAGAAAACATACAAGTACATGACAAAACTACATGGTTCTTGTTTTCTCGCAGGAACGATAAATCCTTTCCTTACAACACCAGCTATGGCCCACTGACACATAATTACCCAATGACAGGAAATGTGAAAGGCTTCTATAACTTCCTTTGTCACCCTATCCCTTTGTGCTCCAAAAATGGTAACCCTGCTAAGAAGAATCCTACGCTTACAATCTCTGCAATGCATCGGCAGATACCCTCCGACATTGACTTCGAGGGAATAGGAATGCTATTTTGATCTATCATTTAGACATCAGCCTGTCTGTAAGCATGTTTTTGTTACGCTGTCGCTTCTATTACATGCTACAGTTGCAAGCACAACTGCGTCCTGTCGTGTGTTTATTTATTGCAGTCCACGTTTTTTAAGCTGTTTATACCTATCATGGGAAATTATGTTAAGGAGTCACAATCTGCCACTAGTAAGGCGGTTGCTGAATGTCCCTTGGTCAAATACTTGGTCAAATACTTTTTTGTAAGCATCGGTTAATTTTTCTTTTTGATTAAATAATAAGAGACGACGGTAAGTACACGCTGGGTTGACTAAATGGACGGAAATACAGCGGACAGTACGGATTCTTTTTTAAACACTCAACACTGTTTTCTTTTTTTAGTGCCTAGAATATTTCTACAGTCTTCTAATTTGTATTGTTTGATTTAGTTGATAGTGCATTTAAACTGCTATATTACAGCAAAAAAATATACAACAAACCAACGTTGATAAGGAAGTGGCTGACAGCACTTCGAATGCACTCTTATACAGCAAGCACAATACAAATTACAGAAACATTACGCGCACAGCGTTGAAAACTGATATAAAAGTTTTGCATAAAAAAAACAAGAAACGGCTAAAGTAAACTATGCATTATTGTTTTCTTGGGCTATATTGCGCGGACTGGACACGAATTTGTTTTTTCTCGATCGTTCACTGTGACAAGTCGTGAAGGAGTTTATGAATAAGGGAGTAAATTAATGTTGATAGACGTATAATGCAAACTTCTTTGTGAGCTAATACAGCAGGTATTTGTCAAGGTGTTTTGTGCACGATACATTTTACGTTCGGACTAGGCACAACGTGCGGACTATGCGCGAGGTGCGGAATACCGAAGCAAAAATTTGCAATTTGGACCCCAACTGCCGTTTCCACGCATTCGTTCATCTCTTGAATTTTGGGCCCACGCGCCTTTCTAGGGAACTTTTTGAGGACATTTCAGACCCAAACTAAAGACAGAGTATTAAATATAAAGATCTCGAGCACTTCTTGGTACTATGGCAAATATTTAAAACTGGTTCCTTTCTGTGGAGAACAGGTCTCAAAGTGGGGATGGCTCGGCTGTTTTTGCGAATTCGTTCATCTTTTAAAATGGTGGGCACCTGCGTCTTTCCAGGGAATGTTTTGAGAACAACCTAGTTCCCAAGTAAAGCTTGAATATAAAATTTAGAGGCCTCGAGCACACCTTGGTATTATGGCAAATACTTCAAGATGAGCACTCATTTTTGAGGAATACGGTTTCAAATGGGGGAAGGTTCAACCCTTTTTACGCGTTTGTTAATCCTAGAAGATTATGTACCCGCGCCGCGCTAAGGAACTTCTTGCGGACCCAATTAAAGGTGGAATATAAAATGTAAATCCCTCGAGCACGTCCTGGTACGATATCAAATACTTCGAAGTAAGTCCTTTTACAGAATACGTACCCTTTGGTCATTTTTACGCATTATCTAATTTATGAAATTCTTCAATCAATCAATCAATCAATCAATCGGTTTTTTTTCAAGGGGCACATACTCTGAGATCGTACCTTGGCGCAAAAGGCGACCGTGTTGCCTGACTAAGCATCAAGGTCCAAGGGGAAGGGGGGGGGGGGGGGGCAAGTCCAGTAGCAACAGCACTAAGGATTAATTAAACTTCGACAAGAGTAGCAAAAATACGGATAATGGATACACACACACATACAGACAAGAGAGGATTGATACACACACATTATAAAATTGTAAAAAGGAATACTAGCACACATTGATGTGGTGTATGTAAACAGTGTCGTAAAAACAAAGATAAAAAATAAAATAAGGCATCAGGCAAATAAAACTTAAAAAAATGAAAAAAAACATTTGCACACGCTTTTCATCCCGGAACTTTTAGAAGTCGACCGAGAGCTGAACTGGCTACGGAATACGACATTTATTACCCTCTAGTACAAGCTGCTGCGTTGGGAAATCCTGTAAAATGGAGCCATCTTTGAGAAAACTTGTCTTGAGGTGGAAATGGTTCGGCTAGTTATCAGACATTTGTTCATCATTTCGAATTCGAGAAACCGCGCCTTGTCTGAGGACGTCTTGAGACCGACCCAGTTCTCAACTGGCCACGAAATACAATGTTTAAGGTCGCCGACTACAAACCGGTGCTACATCGAAATCTTGGGCTTCCGCCCTTTTGAGGAAGGTGATATTAAATCGGATACTTCAATACGCTTTTCTCCGGATTTCTTCTTGCTGTTTTTCTTTAGGGTGATTGACTTGAGTATTTTAATGTAAGCAATTAGTAGGTGTTTAAATACTACTTTTGGCCAGTGAACGTTAAGTTCACACGAGCTATCATCTTCTCATAAATTGGGTACTCACCGCAGTGCTCCCGCTCCTTACAATAGAAATTATTTTCTTATAATCAGATAACACCATCAATTAGCGAGAATATTTGGAATTCTTTTTATAATTTTAGTTTATCGTAAAACAAAACAGCTGTTTTTATTTGCTTGTTTATTGATGTCAGTAGCAGAATACTGGAAATGACCGTGAATGTCTAAACGAGAACAAATCCACCTTATTTGGCAAGTTGGTCTCAGAAACCTAAGGAACTGATTTTTAGAAAATAAGAAAAACAGAACGTATACAAAACATTATCGATTCTTCTGGTTTACTACAGTCGTATGAAAATCTTGTACTTCGTTGTTTTTGTAAATTCTGCTCGTTTTAATTTCGCGGTTTCTCGAAAATTTGCGTGAGGTGCCCCTGAAATATATTTTTTCTACAGATTCAATACACCTTTAGGGCACTATAGAATTAGTCATAATACTGCTTAGGGATTCTAATTTATTTTAAAAAATCATAACGTGTTTTTTATACCCAAAAATAAACTGTACACTTTGAGTAACTCGGGTACTATCCGCAGTGGAAATACATCAAAAGGTTTATTAAACTGACGAACGTGCTGTTTACACGTCATCATCCTGAAATTTCAGCACAAGATTAGCGGCATATGGTAGAATGGAGTAGGATCCTAGCAAATTATTCAAAGCGTAACATTTCGGTGTTATGTTCATATTTCTATAATAAATGCATGGGCTTCTATTGGAGTGCTGCTGCGACTCCCTACGAGATGGCGCAAGATACGATGGCACACATTTCTGCGGATGATTTGCCCTTGCGGCTTATGCACCAGATGTAGACTATAGAGCGGAAAATACGGTACGTACTTCTTTCATTCCTGATGGTAATATTGAAACAGGCTAAGAAATAAAAAAAGAAAGAAACGTGCGAGTAAAAGAGAAAAGCAATATCACCTTGGGTTAGATCGCTGTCCCTGGAGTCACCCCAATCGAAAATATAAAAATAATAATAAAATAAAAAAACTAACGCGATCGGCGGAAATTAAAATATGCCGCAAGGTGACCGGTGAAGTGAGTCGATATCAAAACCGCCTAGAAAAGTTTTGAGAAAGAAAAAAACAAAGGAATCGCAATTTATTTTCGCGGAGGGAAATCAATGCGGCGACCTAGGATTCTCCTAAAGTGACATATTTTTCTTTTTTTCTTTATGCATATATTTTAGCGTAAGATATTTTTTATTTATTACCCTCATAAAAATACTAGATTAATCCATACAAAAAAGCAGAACTGGGATATCATAACACGTTTCGTGTTTCTCCTAGTTCGGTAGCGCAGAAGTAAAAGTATAGAAAATGAAAAAGTGAATCGAAGTGAAAGGATAAAAAATGATCCTCAGGACAAACCATTGTTCTTCGTCGGCTCGGGACAGACGCAATGAAGAGCCTCGCGTGCATTCAAATAAAGACAATCCAAGAAAAAAGAAAAAGAAAAGACAAACGGCGAGAGAGAACTGTGGAATAAAATTTACTCCGTAAAAAAAATCTAAAATGGAATGCTCTTATAGACTAAAAGAAGAAAGAAAGATTCGTGTTGTCTTATATTTGCTTTGGAACCTTACATTTCTGTCACATGTTGTTTCTTTTTTTTCCAAATTTAATTGAATGCGTTCTTTATTCCTTCGCCAGTTAGGAATGTTTGAGGTGGCTCTATTCACGAGGTACTTTCATTTTTCTTCCCTTTCTCCCTATTTTAGTCTCACTGCCTTGATTTTTGTGTTTGGTTTGCATTATTATTTCGGAGCTTGTAAATGAAGCGTTCCCGTCTGCCTCGCGTGATTGCCTAAAAAAAGAAATACTTTCGAATAAATGAAGTTTAAGCGAAACAAGAGAATACGGGTCTAGAGCTCTCTATTCCAAACCCAGGCATTAAGAAACGAAAAAAAAAAAAGTGTCTCGAGACTTCAGGGCTTATATAACTACTCCGGAGCACACCGGGCGCCTTTTAAAAACAGACACACATTCGCACGTATATACGCACATAAAAACAACAACCAGGAGTAGTCTAATGAAATGGCGCGAAGGGTAGACACGCTCCAAACGTTCATGCTTGCTCCATTCCATCTCATCTTCATCTGGTCGAAATGAACATTTTCTTCCCACTTGAGTGTGCAATCGAGACGCGTCCCTGGAAGGCGACCGGCAACGTTACCTGGTAGGGAAACTTCAATCAAACCTGCCCTTCTCTCTTCTTGCGTAGATGCCGCGCTCTAGCTCGCTCAGCCCCCGTTCCAGGTTTCGCCATATCCTATTACTGAGGCTCAGCCGCGTAATCTGGGTAGCGGATGAAGCATGACGCAATCTCCTTCGCTTAGAAAACGCCATTACGGGAGATTAAAGTTCCCGCGATTGTCTGCTCAACTTTATGCTGCTCTTCCTGCGCGAGCGGCGCAGGCACGCGCACGAGACAAAGCAATTTCTTTTAAGCTGGGACTCAACCTAAAGTGACTCCGCAGTTTTAAACTTCAATAAAGCTGGCCACCTCCCTCGCTTTACAAAATCAAATGAGTTGGAATACAGATCGTAGTAATGATATTAATAAAAAAACAGCCAGAGTATCATACCGGCCATTGTCGTTTTAATGGTATGGTAAAGCCTAGGTCACACTGGTCCTACAATATGCAAAGGACAGTTTACAAGCACGAGTCAACAGAATATCTGTGGTTCGAATACCGCGCGCCAAGTTTCTCCTTTAACTCATTACCACGTTCCATTCGAAGCACGAATCTCGGGGTGACTCCCATTCGAAATTGTATGCAGACTGTCTTTTGTATGATGTATAAGCAGTGGGACCGCAGTTTTAGGATAGTGATCATAGCCCTATCCTATCTACGTGCAATGTACGGCGCATGCGGTGTATACTGCTTTACTGAAGCTTGCCCCCCTCCCCTTTTTTCTGACTTGGCACCTGAAAAAGGCTGGCGTTATTGCGCAGTAAATAATAATAATCACAATGATAGTAAAACAATGATCTAAAGAACAACTAACGCGTGACGACTATAAAACTATTTATAAAACTATTCGTATCGTATATCGTTATTGTTCGGCTGATGATTACGGAAATCTAGGGAAACTATACTAACGGGTAAAAAGATAGACTGATGCATATACGCATTTTTGTGTATAAAATCCCCGATAAGGCCGGATCCTCCCGTCAAAACGATCGGGGATAAGCATTTTCAAGTTGTCTTAAGGCGGCGCTTTTGCGTATCTTATATGGACCCAAAAGAATCTGATATTAAAACGTAAAAAGAAGAAGAAAAAAAAGAAAAACAAGGACGGTACTTTGCCATTGACGACGACGCTAAGGACAGGGCCGGATGCCTTATTCCCTTAAGTTCGGTCGTTGCTTAACCCTCTTCTGCGTTAGATGGAGAAAAAGAGATTTAAGCTTTCCGAAGAGCTCGCGCTCCGGAGCTCGGTGCGGGCAAAGAGAGTGTTGTACGGCGCGCAGCCTGCTTGATGTCGTTATCCTGACAGCGTAATGGTCCGGATTTTCGGAACGACCCGGAGGGTAAGTTTATTAGGTGCATCTCTCGCGAAACACTGAAGCGCTCTGGCTTATCCCAACCAGTGCGTGCTGGAATTTATTTATTTAACGCGTATCTTTTTTTTTTTTTTTGCATAGGCAAATTTCGGCTGTGCTTTCGGGCACAGAGCTTTGGTTTATAGGATTGGTTTTCTTAGTTATTGCTGTTCTTTTAGTATTTTTTGGTGTGTGGGCGTGCGTGCGTTCGTGTGCGTATATATGTGCGTGTGCGTTTGTGCGTGTTTTTGTGCGAGTTACGCACTCTTGCGTTGAGATAGCGGGGTGTGTGGAAAGACTGAGGATGCATATTGCGGAAACAATCGTGGGTTTTGAGGGGTCCGAGTATGCTAGGATGGTATAGGAGGATGAACCTTGGGTGCGGGAGAAATTCGTTTGGTATTGTTTTTTTTTCGAATGGTAGACTTTGACAATGCGGACGACAGAGACAACGACACGGCAATCAAAACACGTACAAAAAAATGCGGAAAGAGGGAGCGTGTAGTTTTTTGGAGTCGGTTGTAAAACGGACGATAGAGATCGTAAATGTGATTTTGGGGAGCGTCGGGATCTGTAAAAGGATCGCTACACTTAGCGACGTTTTGCAGTAAAACGGGTCGCCTGGATAGCGAAGCGTCCATTGACATAAGACAAATATACAAAGAGTGAGAGAGAAATAGATATATGTATATATAGACCGAAATAATGAAACGCTGTACTTACTTTTTCTGTCCTAAGCAGTTTGCATAGTCATTAAATAAAAAAAAATTTCGGTAGTACAAATAAAGCCCGGATTTTTTCATTGGGTAACACGGGTGGTGTCTAAAGTATACCTCTCATAAACTTTTATTCTTTATCTTTCGTGAGTGTTTGTGTGGTCGTGGTGCACGTTAAAGACCCCTGGCTGGCGGTTGTACTGTACTGGCTAAATTGCTCATGTACAGGTGAGAGACAAGTCGCTTGTAGAAGTCAGATTAATTTCAAGGCTGTATAAACCTTTCCAATGTTTACAAAATCACAGTCCAGCGTGCGATCTTCACAGCCCGACACGTGCGTTGCGCGTTCGTTGCTTCGGAAAACGAGGAAAGCACGCGCCATACGCACGAACACTGAAGAGGCCACCGGCCCCATGCTCTTTCTTGGAAGGCTCCCGTAAACATACCCACAACACATTTTTTTCGTGTGTGCGTGCATGCACATGTACGTGTGTGTGTGTGTGCTCGCGCGCGCGTGCGCGTGTGTCTTTGTGCGTGTGCGTGCGCGCTCATATGTTTGTGTGTGTATGTGCGTGTGTGTGTGTGTGGGTGCGTGCGTGCGGCGCCCTTTAAAGACATAAAAACCTCATCGCATATCTTCCCGAACAAAAGATGTGGCCAAATGGGCACTATTTCATACAAAACAGGTTATAATGTTGATGGGTCTCGGTTGCAGGAATAATAAAATCTTGTATCCTTAAAAAACCATTACAAGAAAATAAAGAAAAAAAAAGTTGGAATCCAAATGTTATATGGAAGTTTTGAAAGACAGCGGTTAATTTGCCGTAAACTGCTGTTTGCGGTCTCGGCTGTTGAGGCGCGGCTCGCGCAGTTCCTTACGGCTGCTACTCTGAGAGGTGTTACTGTTCATCGTTACATAACGAATATGTTCCGTACGATGCACCGTAAATATTAGAGCCGGGAGGTGTTATAGGTTAGGTAATGATATTTGCAAATTTTGTGCTGGGCTGTTCATCACTCTCCAGACTTTAGCTTGCGTACCTTCGCGTTCGAAGACCTATACCTGCTTCCCAGCGTTGTTCTATTTGTGTTTGGACGCCACATAAGCCACCGGAGTGACTTTGGTCTATTCGGTTAAGATATGAAACACAGCCGCAGTCAATTGTGTGAGCTTACACTTCGTGTCGTTGACTGTTTCGTTTTTTGCTCGATTATTTCTGAATTTTATAAAAAATATAACTTACACTCCAACTTAAAAGTATTGCGTTCTTAACTAGTTCAATAATCATTTGTGGTTCAGTACCATGCAGCTATAACTTACAGAACAGTTTGCCCATGCTTTAAAATGCTTGCTGAAAACTCGAACTTCGAATACGCGTCACTAAGAAGCGAGAACACACGCTAGAACCAATTGCTACAATAAACTTCACTCCTTCCCGTCGTAAAGATCTTGGAAGACTGTACCTCTCTACTGTGTACGGTTCATCTATTCCGCAGTTCCTTTTTTTGTCCTTACTAGGGACGTCGCCAAAATTTGTCGTCAGGCAGGTTCTTTTTTAGTCGTAGCGAGCGACGCCCCATAACGCCTTCATCTCTCTTCCTACTTCGTAAAAACCAAACTACTACGAGAAACAAAGAGAATGAAAGATATGAGAATGACAAATAAATTAGTTTAAAAAAATGCAGAACGGAGGGAACATAGGTAGAGTGGGAAAGAGAAAAGAGGAGAGAAAGAGAGAGAGAGCGTTCTAGGGATAGTCATCCATCTGCGAGACTAAATGGAAGTCCTGCAGGGAAAATCACTCCTCTCAGGTCCCGAGCATATACGGGATAGGTTCCCAGCGAGAGGTGTAATAAGGAAGAAAAAAAAAGAAAGGTGGATGAGGAGAAAGCGGACGGATGAGGCTCCATTTGTCTCCGTCTCGGAGCAAGCAGCGTAGAGCCATCAATCTGAAGACGCTTTGTTTTCCAAAGGACCCCTTGGGCCAGCGCGAAAGAGACCAATTCTCGCTGCATATAATTCGCCGCCCTCTCGAGCCCCGTGCCCAGTGTTTCTCTCCTCCAGATTCGGCTGCTATCAATCATTGATGGCGGATAACGTGCTTGGCTCGGCTCGGCTCGGCTCGGCTTGGCCCGGCCAAACTCGGCTTGGCTCGCTCAGCTCTTTTGCTTTCTCGCTGACTATGACTCTCTTTTTTTTTTTCTTTTTCCCCAGGATTGCTCCCGAGCGCGTGTTCGACGGTGGTGCTGTGACAGATTGCACAAACTTTGCTTCTTCTTTTTTTTCAGTCAAAAATTGCGCTGCATACACCGACACATTCCATTCTTTTAGAGGGGGTAGGTAGTGACCTACTTTTTACGTGGCCTAAAGAACTTAGTATTGATTCCTACGCTTCCAGAGCAAAAAGGTCCTATATCCATATTTTAGTATTTTTTTTCAAAGTGTCCTTTTTTATTTTAAGTTAGTTCTCTTTTGATCTTGAGTTTAGGAAGACGCGCGAGCAGATGGGTTTATTTGCAATTATGTATGAGTTTAGTTATACAAGATTACTTAAGAACATTTTTTTTATGGAGAGTGGTTTTATTTTACGAGCCGGTTATAGGACATAATTACTCAAATATTGTATAACTTAAAGAGTTGACCTTGAATGCATTCCGAAATTCAACTAAAAAATGATAATAATTAAGTTATTCAAAAATACAACTATAAACCTTAAAAGTGTACGCCTTACATTAATCAGTGAATGTCTCATTCCCAAGCAAACTAACAAAGTCGTCATAACAAAATTTTATCGATGGCTTAAAATATTTCTAAACTCCCAAAGAATTTTTTTTACATAACGGGAGGTCCAGCAAAAGACGAAAGAGGAAACATAAAATAATTCAGAAACTTCATTTTTGGTAGGCCAGTCGCTGTCGAGGAACAGAAGAATATTAAGGATGTGTAAGGAATAAGGTAATCGACCTAGTAAACATAGACACATTAATTTTTAGTTCTAATTCGTTGATTGAATACTGTGAACAAATCCTGAGATGTTTTATTCTTGAATGATTTCCTATGCATTTTAAATGTGTCTTCGCATAACAGTTTAGAGCATTGAAAAAATCGTTGCAACATGGTTAGCTTTTTTTACTCTTGAAATTGCTCTTAGAAGTCACCGACTTTTTAAAAAAAAAAACTACAATCCAACGTTACTAAAACACTAAAACAACCTGAGCCGCTGACGTCCTCCGAGACCAAACAAAATAAGATGACAGCGACACCGTTTAGCGACAAATCAAAACATGAAAGTTGCCGTTGCTTAATATAGCTACTGCGATATGGCCCTGCGGGATGACGCCATCGCCTCTTCCGCGACCCGACGGAACCAGTACGAGCAGCCGTGCAGTTCCTGGAGTAACCGCTGCGGGAGAAATGGGGGCGTTGCGATCGCGTTTACTCCGGTTCTCGAGTGTTCGAAACCACTTTTTTCAAAGGAAGCTCCTATAGCAGTTTCCCAACTGAGTATTCTAGTAACGTTGACTACAGGCCACGTTGTAAAAAGGCCCAGGTGGAGTAACGCCGTCTCTGAAGGCGTTGCTCCACCCTTGTGCCGGTTTTTTCTTGCGTGCCACCAGATGGCGCAATGGTCGCTGAGAACTACGAAGGTCGTCTGCTATGCGTGGAATGAACCGTTAAGCGACTACAAATAAGCCTTGCCCGTGCTAAACTGAACGTGACAGTTAAACATGGCACTTTGAAGCGGCGGTGGATATTCCTGATGTTATTTTGGTAAGGGTATTAGCCGTTCCAAAAAAGGGATCCTGGTCGATGTCATTTTCAGCGCTTTGGCGTATGGCGCCCGATTTCTTTCCTTGTCATGTTAGAAACTCGACCTTGCTGGGCTGTTGAGATCGCTCACAGGGCTGTGGAAGGGCAAACGGTGGAGTAAGTACAGAGCAGGCGTTCAGATACAAGCGCACGATCGACCATGCCAAGTGTTCAAAATCGATCGCGAGGGATGGGACACCGGAGTCCTGTTGTGGAGACGGCATGCCATTTGCTTATTAAGTACGCTTCGATTCCGCGACAGAAAAAAAAAAAACGGGTTCCTCCGTTTGCACAAACAAGTCTACTTGAAAAAAAAAAAAAAAATAGAAACGAGGCGCTATTTTTATACCTTTCACTATATTGTAGTATTTCATAAATTTATGAAAAGCGCTTGTGGGTAGCGTCCTACTTTTTTTCGCGTCATTAAGCCCTAATGTCTACTAAAACTCCCTAATAAAGTTCACCTGCTGACAGGACTTATTGAGCGCTATTTGAGGAGCACAAACGTGGCTGAAATAGGCTTCGATCTATGGATCTTGTTTATTGAATAAAACTAGTTTGATAAGACGGTGAGAGTGCAGGCGAGCTGGTGGTAGCTAATCATGTCGTATTACACCTGAGACTGCGGTGGAAGAAATCGGAAGAACTTTCAGTAGAAGGAACAGACACAGAGAACGTCTCTGTGTCCCTGTTGTTGTTGAGACGTTCTCTGTGTCTGTTCCTTCCACTGAAAGTTCTTCCGATTTCTTCCACCGCAGTCTCAGGTGTAATACGACATGATTAGTTTGATAAATTATTAAAAAATTAAAAACATCGTCACCCGATTTGAAGCATTTATATCACCATGCTAGGCATCGGCATATAATTTTTTCTTGTATTAGTACAGCCCATAACATCACAGCGTCACCTGATAAGAACTTCATTTCGAGTACAAATCAAAAATTAGACCACACCCTACTTTTGTTTAGATGGTGAAACGCTATAATCTCAGGTATTGTCGATGCTCCATATCCTAGATATTTTTGTTTTTTGCGCTCATTAATCTTACGTTTTCACCTGATAAAAATATTGAGCCAATAAATTCAAATTAAGGACCATTGCAGCAGCCACTGACGTTCGTGGTGTCTGAGATCTTCTCTACGTGGAATGATAATCAACATAGCTAAAAAAGTATCCACCTCAAGTACGGTGGCAAAGAAAGTTTAGTCCCTCGTGGAACGGTACTAATTGCACCATTTGTGTGCTGAATTAAGGTATGAGTAAGTGTATCTTAGATTAGATTTATGCCATTCTATCAACTGCTACACGTTTCGAACGCCAAAAGCATTGTTTCTTCCTTCGAGAACCAAACCTTGTAAAAACTACTTCGCACAACACCTAAATAATGCGCTTTCTTTTTTTCTTTTTGGATGAGACAGCGAATATAGAGCGCATAGAGCGTCGGGCGTCAACAAATCCAGAAGCCACAATGAGGGTTCGTCAACGACCACTCAGGAGCGCAAAAGCACACGCGGTCTCCTATCATCTCGGGCGGATTTCTTTCGACAGCGGTCAGTATGATATACGGGCCAGAATTCCCCTCCGGTTTCCGCTGCACCCCCCCCCCCCCCCCCCCCCCTCTCTCCTCTTTCCTACTCTCAGCGCCAAACGAACGACAACGACGGCGCCTTTATATCTCTATCATTAGTTGTATACGGAGATAAATCCACAAAGACGGCCGTGCAAGCGCCGCCACCGCCGCCTAAGTAAATCACGCTTCGATTCGGCGGCAGCCGCCCGCCCGCCCGCCGCAGCGGCGTTCACGAGCCCGCCGGGGGTCAGAGCAAAAGAGAAGACCAGGGACGTCCTTGATAAATGGCCCAGTCATAATTCAGGAATAAGGGGAAGGCGAATCCTCAGATAATACCAAGACGGGGAATAGGGAGTAACTAAGATATAAAGAGAGTGAGAGAAAAATGAGAGACAAAAAAAATGTTGGGGAAGATAAATTTCCGGAGAGACACCACCCGCGCGATGCGGTCTGTGGTCATCTCGGATGTTCGCTTTTGTGGGGATGTCTCGACTGGAGAGTGGCTGGGACGGGCTGCCCGTTTTCCTCTCTGGTGCTGTATACTTTAAGCCTTCCGCCCACTCACTAACTCTCTTCTTTTCTCTCCCTCTCTCTCGCTCCCTTTCTTGTCTCTTTCTTATCGTCTTTACCCCGTTCACGCTTCGAGGATTTTCTGTATCTGCATACCAATTCGTCCTGGTATGACAGGCCCTCGGCGCTCCCCTACAGCTTTCGTCTCGGTTCGGGCGGGGTGGTGATGTTGTTTCCTTTGCCAGATTCTCTCGGATCGCCAGGGATTTCCCGGCCCCGACCCCTCACTCGACGTCGGACGTTATTGATATGCTCGTTGTTGCTAGGCTTTCGAGTTGGCGCCTCAATGTCGCGCGCTTGTGATATGGTGATTGGGGCGAAGCTACGTATTCTTTGTAGTATGCTTGAAGTTTACGTTGCCACTACAACGTCTTACTTATTGAGTTTGTTCTAAATCCTAAACAACCCCTACATGGAAGGTTTTTGTTTTCTTTTATAAGTGGTACAAGCATACAGCTTGTCAGCGTGCTGTAGGGTGTTTTTGCAGAAGACTGGCTTCCCTTGTTTACTGCGCCCTATCTGAAACATTACCTTACCTGAAAAGGGGGGGGGGGGGGGGGGGGGGGCGCTTTTGAACTTTTTACTAGGCTGTTTTATGACAAATGAAATATCGCGTACATGGCGAAAATGAGGATTCGTGTATGCTGAACTAATTTGAAAGGCAAAAGCGAGAAGGCATTGTCTTCCAGAAGGAATTTTTCCTCCAATTTGCTGAAACGTTTTTACGCAGCTATCCCGCATGTATACTGTATAGCGCCGTGCCCAGAGAACCAGCCGTTGTAATTTACAGGATTGATCCCAAACTAATGACGAAATAAAGATGTCGCTTGGATCTAAAGACCGATATCTCTACTGGGATTTTTTGCGAATGACTGCGATACTAACAGAGGTGAGGTCGATTGATTTCGACAACGTAATCGGCGCCTCTCGGTGGTCTTTTTTCGCGAATTGAAACGCCGGCCTCACCGTGTGTTTTGTGAAAAAAAAAAAAAAGAGCACTCCGGCTTGATGAATGGATTGATGTCTTCTATCCCCGTGAACACCGTAAAAGAGAATATCTCGTACATTGAACGAGGTGAGAGGAATAGTGTCAAGCGCAGTTAAGTTATCGTGTAATATACTAAAGAAGGTGCATTTTAAAACACCAAATCATCCGCATCTTTATTTGTGTTTGATATGTGGACTGCTCACGAAACGTATACGAAACTCGCGAACTGTGTGTGTGTTTTTGTTGTTGTTAAGACAGCTTTATCACGAAGGAAGCTGATCAACGACTGGTTGACGCAACAGTTTGGGATGGTTTTTTGAGTGCCACTGCCACGTCACGAAACCGTTGCTCGGCTACACTCTAGAAAAAGGCCCGTGCGCCTACTTTCCCCACAACAATAAAAGAGCCAATCAGTGCAGCTAACGGAGGCAGCTCAGCGAATGACGATGCTGAAAAATATGTTTAGACCAAAAAACGCAGACTGAGTTGTGACATTAAGAAATGCAAAACCTCACGCTTGCATTGCTTAATATCACAACTCAGACTGCGTTTTTTGGTCTAAACATATGTTTGGGCATCGCCATTCGCTGAGCTGCCCTCGTAAGTTGCGGTGATAGGCTCTGCAAGTGTTCTGCGGGGAAGTAGGCGAACAGGCTTTTTTTAGAGTGTACCGCCAGGATAGCGGTCCCGCACGACAAAAGACAGAATTGGTGCGTTCCGTACAGGTTTGGGCAAGCACTGTGCGTGAACTAGCTTTAATTGCCTTATGAATAACCACGTCAAAATAGAAACCCCTGGAAGCAAAGCGGCGAAACCTGGCGCGAATAGCTTTCATCTCCACGAAGTCACACGCTCGCACACAACCGACCATTTTCACCTTGAAATGTTGCGGATCAATGTGCGGGGTGGTCAGTGCATCTCATTTTTGCTCCGCAGCCAATCAGAGTGCGCCATTGTCTTATAAGAGCGCCAAAGAGCCAACTACAAAGCAAGAAGCGGAAACATAACCTGCGTCGTTTAAACTGTCCCAGACTGTATAACGAAGCTCTAAGAGGTACCGAAGTCTACGACGTTTCTTTGTAAGTGCGAGCGAAGGAAAAAAACTTCCAGTGAAAACGCATGGCTTTGTGTTAACTTGGAACGAAACCTAGTAGTATACAGCGACGTGATGACACCGTTGAGGCGGCTTGCCGATGCATTTAAATATATAACCGTCGATGGGGCTCGAAAGAAGGATTTGAAATGGCAGATCCGCGATTTGATTGTTCGGCAGATTTTTAGTTGCGCTATTTATGTGTCGCTCTTAACAATACCCAAATATGTGGGAGCTAGTGTGAAAAGTGCAACTCGGCACTCAAGTTGGTTTTTAGCAGCGAGAAAGGCAACTTTATTTTTCTCGTTAGCCTTTAAAAGAGCTTATCCTCTTTTATGGTTTCTTCCATTAAGTAAAACAAAAATTGGTATGTTCTTTGGTAGAATAAAGTGATGGAGGTGCCCAATCCCAATAACAGTTGAGAATTAAAAGAAAGGTCAGACTTAAATATTCATTAAAAAACAACATTTATATTGATAATAATCCCTGGAGAAGTGTATTCTTGTTTAGCTGGCTCGCACCTTTGCATCAATCGCATTATCATCATGACCATTAATATGATGCTTTGGATCGTCTTGATTTTTGTCTTAAGCCTGCTGAGATTGATTCTACAAAGGAAAAGTTTGGCTTCCATACTTAATTGTTCAAGTAAATGCATATTCGCCATTTAAAACTGTAGATCGGTACAGATATATTTGCCCCTACTTCTTTCTTTCTCCTAATCACCTGCGTTAATTTAGTTTTATCCTCGGGGTACGCACAGATCTTCTTGTTTTTGTTGAAACGTATCACGCCCTGTTAGCACTTTTTCAGAAGAGACATAAAAGAAGAACATAAATAAATATGTGCATGTGCTTTGTAAACTAGAAAGAACTTGCAATAAAAAAAGATAATCTTTCTCGCTGACCAGTTTCTTCCCATTAAATTTAATGTTACAGTCACCCAGGGTGCCATTTCTTAGTTAAACAAATGTCAGGCTTAAATAGACATCGGCTTATAGAAACGCTTTTTTTTCTGTTTTATTTTCTATAGGGATTGCGGCATGTTCTCAAACATTTTAATAATTTTAATTATATCATCACCTTTAGATATATTTTCAGTTTCCAGCGGTAGATAGTTTATTTATACAAAATAAAAAAAAAAACGAGTCTCGTTTTATTTTTTAGTTGTACGTTAAAAAAAAAAGAGTTCTGAGACATGAAAGGTGTCCAGCAGGAAATTTTGCTCGTGACGCAACATCGTCTCATATAGTGTGACGTTATTTTTTTTTAACACCCCTGAGATAACAAATTGAGTGAAAGCGATCTATTTTCTCAGCATAATTAAACCCCCTTCACTCTTAGAGCTGCCGGATTTCACTTTGAGATAAGATTTAACTTTATCCCGCAGATTGCAGCACCCCACACACACACACACACGCACACAGACACTTCTGCTTCTGATTGAAAAGGGCGTTTCCTCAATATGAGAGAGTTCGTCTCTCCTAACGAGAACTTCCCGTCACGTCACTCCCTAATCCAATAAAAGCGTCTCTTTTTTGTTTTTTGTTTGCTGTGCAACGTCAAGAAGCACTCCGCCTCGCAGTACACAATTTGGAGTATCTCCCTTCCGGAAACTCCGGCCGCAAACACCGTGCTTGCGTTTATTTCGGCGAAGGCCTCCATCGCCCCCGGGGTTCTTGCGGCGCTCCTTCCAGCACCTTTTGTCAGCCTTTCTTGCCGTCCGCAAGCGTGGGATGGGGAAGTGCGCTACAAGAGAATCTATTGATGTGTCGGCGATCTGTCTCCGTGTCCTTCTCCGGGACGTCTTCATTTCCTGTTTCGGGGACCTTATTAATGACCCGCCAACAAGTTGCGCCGCCAACGAGCCAGCAGAAGGAGCCAAACCTCGTTGTCATTTCTTTTTTTTTATTTTTTTTTTCGGCACAAGAATGCCATTGTCCGTTCTTTTCCGCGTTACTCTCGCTGTCAAGTAAAGCAACCTCATAAAGATAAAAAAAGAGAAAAACGACGTAGTTTTTATTGCGAACGTTGTACTTGATTCGACTGGTGTGAACTTTTTTACGAGTGTTTCTTCTTACACTCACTCCGGGTTTAGTGAGAGTTCAGTTCGATGTAGCAATTCTACCCTAGTCAAAATGGCTCTAGTATAGCTATAAAATGCTGCCTGACAAGGCACGCACTCGAACTTAACCTTTCTTACAAAGACGACGGAAGCAAAGCATGCGTGGGAAATATTAGTGAGTCTTCGTTTGGCGCATATGAGCAAACGTAAGCACTAGTGCGTTCGAGTTGCGGGTTCCACATTGCGCATGCGCGGGAGCCCAAACTGCGTCTTGAATTGGCTCATGGCGTTGACGCGCATGTGCAGAGAAGAGCACGCAACGATAACGCAAACGCACAGTGCTTGCGCTTGCTCTTATACGCAATACTAAATCTCTCTTTTAATTCGGTGATTGCGTACCATTAGCGCATGCAAGAAACCCAAGTTCGCCTGTTGGCGATTGAGTGAAAATGCCATTCGTGTTTTTCATTTATTTGCAAACGGAGTTGGCTTACTGTTCGCCCAGCAACACTTCCCGGTTAGACTACTGGTCAACGAACTAGCCCTCATACATTGGAAGACACTCTTCCGGCTGCCCTATGCTAGTTTCCTGTCGGGAACCTTTCACGAACGAAACCGTTTGCATGTATGCAATGCTGGACAATGTTGTATGGGCTGCAAGCACGATGTTTCTCTCATTTCTGCTTGCAAAGATTGTCGAAACCAATTACCCTCTACCACCGGTTTTATCTGAAGATGAAGTGAAAGGAAGTTCTATCAAATCTGTTACACAAAAAGCACTCAGCCTTTGAGGCAGCGCCATACATACCAATCATTCCTACCAATCATCTTCGCAATTATAAACAATATTCACCCGGTTAAAAAAGGTAAAAAGTAAAAATAAAAAAACAATTGTTCGGCAAATGCGTTCTAGCATTACAAACGTTTAGCGATACTTTCACGGTTCTCTTCGACAGATAGTTTAACGGGTACTATGTGTACACTTGATAGTTGCTCTCCGAGTTTCACATATGCGTGACAGAATTTGCTATACGAATTCGCCCATTAGGAGGAGCTGTACTTTGTGGCTGCTGCGATATGCGATAGGTGTCACGCAATGTAAATTTTCCGCAAAATTTGGCGGGGAAAATGAATTTGTGTATAGGTCACATGTCATAAAGTCGTGAAATCAATTTCCCCGCTACATTTTGAAGAGAAACTAAATTGGCGCTGAGGCCGCGTGACGTCAATTTCCCTCAAATCTGAGAGGAAATTTAACTCATGTGACGTCACAGGCCACTGCTTCTCGAAATCCAGCATCACGGAATTCAACTTCGCTTCATCCGGTTTCACGAAATACGGAGCAGCTAGCCAAATAACGCTTCACGTTAAAAATTAAAATTTCGAGGTTTTACGTGCCAAACCAACGAAGGACCTGGCACGCCTTAGCGTAGGACTGAGAATTAATTCGGACCACCTGGAGATCTTTTCGACGTGCATGTAACCGATACCTCGGTGGCACGGCGCCCTCTCCGCAATAACCCTCGGTCAGACTGCGGACGCCTCGGCCAGGATTAAAACCTACCACCTGGGGATCCGTAGACCGGCGCTGTGCCTCGGAGCCGCCGAGGTGGGAACGTGTTAACGGGACATGGTGACCCACCGCAACCGCGACACACGCGCCTTCCAGCTGACTGGCCACTGATGCCGTACCCCATACCAGCGTTACGACTAACAATTCCAAGCTTTAACCGATATTTGTCCCGCAGTGTGTACAGCTACATCTTTTTAGTCAGATCATCCGTTGTGACTTTAACTGAAGCTCGAAGTGAACCCGCGGACTCCCCAGTTCCACTTCCCTTCACCCCGTTCTATTGTTGGCTGTCTAGACAACCTGTCGTCTCGCAGCTCTGGCTTCACTCTAAACGGATCGAGGTTTGGAAGCGATGCGGGTTGCCTTGGGCACCGTGCTTTCCCATCCTTATTTTGTTTTGTTTTTTGTCCCAAGGGCGGCAACCTTGTGTCTCTGTATCGGGGGAGCTCTCGCTCTGCCTCGCCTCGACGGCTATATTGCTTTCGTCTGTGATTTGTGAGCGGGGAAGGACAGGCGCAGTGTACGGAATGGCTCGGAGTTTATTGAAGTTGAGATGGGTGTAGTACTACTACTGGCACTTACTTTTGATGTGCGTTAGTGGGAAACGAATGGGCCTCGTGATTCCCGAGGGGGAGGGAGGGTGGTGAGGCGCTTACTCTTGTCTTTTAATAACGGTCGAATTGTAAGGTGACTGTTTTTGTGTGTTTTCGTTTCTACCGAACCGTCGTTTTAGAATTGGTGGGGTGTGCAATCTAGTTTTTAGGATGCTACGAAAGATAGGGTGCTATGTGCAGAATAAAAAATAAAGAGCAAAAATACTTAATGGCGGTTCCAAGCAACGGCATTTAAGTTGGGTACAAAGATGTCACAGATTTTTCGGATGAGCGTAGAACTTTAATTGCGTTGCAACATGTTCACCTTGAGCAACAGGATCAATTGTATCGATTCGTTGTATTTTTTATTCACTAACGTGTTACGGAATGTAAAGATTTTTGTTTTCGTTCAAACATGAATTAAAATTGGAACAAAACACAAAAGCGACAAGGATTCCGAGCTCGTGTTCCTGAAAGTGGTATTAGCTGCACGAGATGGTGTGTATAGGACCCAGCGATTCCTAAAACAAGTACATAAAATCCAACTTCCTAATATAACGAGCAACAATTTAGGTGAATTCGACTTTCATTTTATCTCTTTGACTGCATTTTTGTTTTTGTTGTTGAAAATGGGCATATTATTTGCATTGCCGTAAGGTGAATTGCAGCAAAGGTAACAAGCACTGGACGGGCGGGAGAAATTGAAATCTTACATACGCGCGCCCTTTCACAGGAAGGGTTGCGTAGCGGAGACTCGTTCTATATAACAAAGACTCTTGTGCCTCGGGTTATATATATATATATATAGTTTACAACAGTCTACACTGGAAACGCGTATGTGGGTTCACATTCTCGCAGAACATAGAAACGGCCATCCACGGCGAACAATTAAATGATCGAAGCGGGAAACACAGCTAGGAATACGACCGGATCCATAACAATGCGACCTGCACAGGGTCCTGGAGTCTGACGTTTTGCTTCTTTGTCCCACAGCGCACAGTGAGTGCTTCAGTTCTAATTACATGGCTATTTTAGTCATCCTCTAGGAACGTTGTATTGCTCGATATGATTGACTGCCCCCGTGTTCTGCAGAAAAGTGAACCCCAAAACTTTTTCGCTTAGAGTGTGCGCTACACGGATTTTACACAACGGGTTGTGTTCCACGCGAATGACCCAACCTGGAGTAATTCTCCAAACACTACAATCCCTTGGCTAACCCGCCTCCCAGACGCACCAGTTCACCGGATCCTTGCGCTCAGAGGAGACCGGCGTTCAGAACCAAACCCCAGTTAACGGAAGTACCCGCATAGGTGAAACATCGGGCACGCATTAGTTGATAGCAAGCGCGTCATGGCCAGCCAGACAGTCAACCAACGAACCGGCGAGCCTCCACGCCTACCAATAACAGAAAGAGAAGTAAAAACACGGCCAAAAGCTATCCCGGTGATAGCGATCCGTTGGCCGCGACTTTCTCGGCTCATTTGTCGCGTCGAGTAATTCGATTTGTTGCGTTCGCCTACGCGCTATCGATAGCCTCGCTGTCGGAACCACTGGCCCTGCCCCCGCCTGTACGTGGACTTGGGGCTAGCGCCGATCGAATGAGCAGCCGCTATACTTTGGGGTGCGGCCCCGAAGACACATATCTGGAACGGCTCTCGCCAGGGTCTCTTTGTGCTGCTCGGACCGGGGACACTAATGTAGTTTTTGCCTTTGATCTCGGTCGGGCGATACGACGTGGCAGCCAATTTCAAACGTGCGAGGGGATTGGCTGTGTACGCTGCCCTATTGGTTGCGACAATTTTGGGAAAGTGTTTTCTATTTTGTTTGTTTTTTGTTCGATGGATTTTGGTGCGATGTCGCGGTTTGTTTGTATCGTGGTGGTAGCTAATGGTTTCATGCGGGTTCGGCGCAGATTTGCTTCAGCGATTAAATGGAAAGGAGTTTTGGATCGGCAATGTTTCTCAATGTTTCAAAATGTTGGGGTGCAGTGCGAAGAGCAGTGACCTACGCATGGCGAAAAGTAGGTCACCCCTTGATTTATCTGTGGTCGGGATGTCCATGTTGTTTTATTAGCTTCTAACGAATAAACAACGACTGTTTCTCAAGATTTCTCCTAACAAAACATGGCATACTTCGTACTGTAATGTAGCTAATAGGTCTATCATATATTTTTTTTTTAAATTTAGGTGATTTCGGTGGAAGAATGAAACTTATTTTGAGATTGTGGATTTGTAATCGAAGTCACTTGATGTTGTAGCGCAGACGGCTAGTATGAACAAGAAGGAAAGTCCGCTTCATTTTAACTTCTGAATCTTGCATTCGTAGAATAAATGACGTTTTTCTAAATGATGGAAGAAAGGGCATTGCTTGTCGCAAAGTATAAGCGAATGAAACATTACTAACAAAAATTAAACATCTGCTATAAATATTTTCCTCTCTTTTATACAAGGGTATACCTGGTTGGCCAGAATTTTTTACTCTGACAGTGAAGGTTGAAAAACCGACAAGCACACAAACGTGTCCTTTTTTTTTAGGTGTTCT
This sequence comes from Ixodes scapularis, assembly GCF_016920785.2. NCBI lineage: Eukaryota > Metazoa > Arthropoda > Arachnida > Ixodida > Ixodidae > Ixodes > Ixodes scapularis. Next base: position 19,637,550 of record NW_024609857.1, on the reverse strand, counting down.
CCGTGCGCGTTCAGACGCCGCTGTCATTGTTTCGGTACCTCCCTGATTCTTTTCCTTTGGAAAAAAACTGGGGCTGCGTGACTGCATGTTGGACGAACATGTTGTTTCATTTGTTTCCGTCTCTCTTCTTTCTCTAAACTGTCGATACGATTTCACACATTTTTGTCTAATACAAGGTTTGTTCCCCAAAACCCTTTTGCTGTTTACAAACATAAACTGCTGCTTGCATCCAAAGTGACTTCCGGTCGCACCGTCTTTGTAAGCCTGTTGAGCTTGCTTATGTCACCAGTGCTAGAAAGCATAACTGCTCCACGGACAACAAAGTTGGAGATTTAACGAGAGCCTTCGGCTGTACAATATTTCATCTTGGAGGAGGCAAGTTGGTTTGCAAAAATATCCGAAAACGTTTAACAGATCTTGCGCTTCTTCCTTCTCTTGGGGTTCACCTAAATAATTGGTGGTTAAACATTTCATCGAAATATCAAGGAGCGTTGTTGAAGTGGGCCTTATTCATTCTTTTTATAAACCGGAAGCTCTCTGGGACGTTAAAGACTGAAGCACCACCTCGTGGTGTTTGCCTCGAAAAGGGTCTATATTCTGTTTTTTTATTGTTTGGTTTTTTTTCACCAGAAATATTATGTACCGTTGCTCCCTAACTACAGACACATTGCTCGCCACCATGACTGCCAGAACTACAAAGTATGCATTAGATACGTCCTTCCCGGCGCGAAACATTTAAGAAAGATTACGTTAAAGTCATTCGTAAGTTTAATCATGTTACGCTTTTTCAGTAACTTTTAAAGTGAAAAAACCCAATCGACATTAAACGACTCTTGATTGTTGATCCTTTTTTGTTTTCCTGGTACGCACGAGCGGACCGGAATGATGAGGGAAATTTAAATCTTGCCCTCGATCCTTTTAACTATATCGTCTGAATAGTTAACCAGGCAGAGGGCTGCCGAAGGTTTACCTTCAAGCCTAAGTCTAAAAAGACAAACATGTGATTCCACCCATACTTCCAAGACAGTTTTCTTCCCTTAACTATCACCAGGCACTATGGGAGTGTGGGATATCAGCAGGATGTCGTGTGGGGGTTCGAGCAAAATAACTAAAAACATCACCGCCCCCCCCCCCCTCCCCCGGCCTCTTCCCCCCTGCGAAAGAATCGCCAATTTTGCTCTGGTCAAACCTTGTCGGCGTTACCCCAGCACCGGACCCACTAAGAGACAGGGTTAAGATGATGGGCCGGAGCCACACGGGAGGGAATCTTACTTTTCCTCTGTACCGCCTGTCTCCAGCTGTGCTGGTTAGTTGTACATCATTAAATTTGTTCTTGATTATTTTCATCAATCTTCTATTCGCCTCACCCCTTTGGGACTCTTCCGTCCTTCCATTCTTGCCAGCTTAGTTTATGGATCAATCTCCTTGACTAAATAGGCATACTACAGAAGTGTGGTAAACTGGACTAGTTGGTATAATGGCATGGTCAACAGTACAGCGCAAAAAAAAATCCGAAGGAGAGGATAAAAAAAGGCCCCATGATGGGACGCACACCACACAACACCGTCTAAATATTGTGATTTTGCCCCATAGTCCAATCTAACAACAAGGTTTCTTGTTGAAGCAGTGTCACTGATGAGTGGCTCATCGAACGGTCTACCAAACTATTAATACAACGCGCTTCCAAAATTTCCCGAGTCGTTTTGTCTTAATAACGTCCAATTATTGCTGTGCCGTTAAGCATTGGAGAACAGGAGCAGGTTTCACAATGTACGGGGAGATGACCACCCACCATAGATTTCAATGAACGATTATGCTCAAGAAGGCGATCATTTAGGCACCGGCCTCTTTGGACCATTCTCGTGCTTGATCGTTCAATAAAACCTACGGTGAGTGGTCATCTCCCCGTACATTGCAATACCTGCTCTTGTTTTCCAATCCTTAATGGCACATCAATTCGCCACTTTCAGGAATGGTGGTACCACGGTGTGAGAATCGCGCTCCATAGCTCCTGGATGATTGGCTTCACAATAAAAGCGCTTGCCTATACCTTGTTGAAGTGGAAGAATAAAGTAAGGCTTTAATACTGCTCGTATAAAGCAAAACTAGAATTACTTACACGTCGCAGACCCTGCCTGTACTGCTGTTCTTCGAGGATCATCCAAATGACAGCCTGTTTATTGGCGGCAGTGCGCCTCCTATAGGTCGTGGAAGTTGCGAATATTTGGACCTTATTGAGAAAAGAAGACTCGGGAATATTTAGCAGCGCATTGTATTAATACTGGGTGTATCAAGGTGAGGCCAGGCTCTTTAAATCGACCGCAAAATGCGGTTTCTTAATCTATCGCGCAACGATTTTGTGCAGCGTTGCCCACAGATGGTGCATTTTTTTTTTTGTGAAATTTGCAAAGGGCGAACTTACCTAAGGAAAAAGTAAAAAAAAAAAAAAAAAGGCTTAGCTCCTATGGAAACGCAGGGACGCCACCGGTCTTTAAACAACACGGCGCCGTTTCGCACGGGAGACAAGAAATGGCGCAAGCGGTCGCGACGCCAACAGCCGCCAACGAACGAGCATACGACGCCGAGAGCCGGCGTCTTTAACAGAAAAGGAACTGCAGTTCCTTGTTGTTACCGCGCCTGTTTTTGTTTCTGCTAGAGCACTATATAGCTCCTTCGGAGCAGAGTAGCGCAATCTAGAACGCCGCCTCTCGGCGACTAGCGGCGAACGCCAGGAGGTTCCAACTAGAGCACTATATAGCTCCTACGGAGCAGAGTAGCGCAATCCTTTGAACTCCGTGTTTTGCCGACAACATGGCCGACAGAGCGGCCCGGCGCGAGTCACGTGGTACTCAGGGTTCCAGGAGGCGGCCCGCCCTATGGGAGAATACATGGAGATCGACACAACACGGCTGATTGAAAAATGAACGGCGAGTTGACACTTTTCAAAACTAGTCTGTCGTGAAGTTAGTAAAGCACTAAACACTTTATCAAAGTTTTAACAATATCGGATACGTGTGCAAATTTTAAGAATGCAATTTCCAAGGCAATTGCGTTTGAAGCAGACGATTTTTGCTCGCAGCGGAGATGGGCTTTTCGGGTGGGCCGGAGCGGGTCACGTGAATGGTGTGACGTCGCCGTGTCGTCTGCTGCATGATGCCGCTCAGGCAATTTTTAAAAAAAAGTCAGGTCCTTGCGGGGCACAAAACTTAGCGCAAATTATTCTAAAGTGTTCCATTATTATGTCAAAAATGATTGCGATGCCGTACGTTCCCACAACACTGAAGAAACAACGATTTTCTCACGTTCTCCATGCATTTCTGACCGCAGTTGGAACTAGAGCACTATATAGCTCCCTCGGAGCAGAGTAGCGCAATCTAGAACGCCGCCTCTCGGCGACTAGCGGCGAACGCCCGGAGGTTCCAACTGCGGTCAGAAATGCATGGAGAACGTGAGAAAATCGTTGTTTCTTCAGTATTGTGGGGATGTACGGAATGGCAATCGTTTCTGACATAATAATGGAACATTTTAGAATAATTTTCGCTAAGTTTTGTGCCCCACAAGGACGTGACTTTTTTTTAAAAATTGCCTGAGCGGCATCATGCAGCAGACGACACGGCGACGTCACACCATTCACGTGACCCGCTCCGGCCAACCCGAAAAGCCCATCTCCGCTGCGACCAAAAATCGTCTGCTTCAAACACCATTGCCTTGGAAATTGCGTTCTCAAAATTTTCACACGCATCCGATATTATTAAAATTTTGATAAAATGTTTAGTGCTTTACTAACTTCACGACAGACTAGTTTTGAAAAGTGTGAACTCGCCGCTCATTTTTTAATCAGCCGTGTTGTGTCGATCTCCATGTATTCTCCCATAGGGCGGGCCGCCTCCTGGAACCCTGAGTACCACGTGACTCGCGCCGATCCGCTCTGTCGACCATGTTGTCGGCAAAGCACGGAGTTCAAAGGATTGCGCTACTCTGCTCCGTAGGAGCTATATAGTGCTCTAGTTTCTGCGACTGTCGCCGCCTGCGGAACGCGCGCCGCTTTTGAGTCGACTCGGCGCCGTATGCTCGTTCGTTGGCGGCGTTCGTTGCGCCATCTCTTGTCTCCGGTGCGAAACGGCACCGTGTTGTTTGAAGACCGGTGGCGTCGCTGCGTTTCCATAGGAGCTAAGCCTTTTTCTTTGTTTACTTTTTCCTCGGGTAAGTTTGCTCTTTTTCAAATTTTACAAAAAAAAAAAAAAAATGCGCCATCTGTGGGCAACGCTGCACAAAATCGTAGCGCGATAGGTTAAGAAACCGCATTTTGCGGTCGATTTAAAGAGCCTGACCTCCCTTTGATACGCCCAGTAGTTTGGGGGACCGCTGCATAAGCCACTCATCAGTGAAACTGCTTCAACGAGAAACCGTGTTGTTAAGTAAGACTATAGCAGAGGAGTGCAACTTCCTATACCGCCCATGGAACGCAAATTGGAAAACCCTGGGAGGCCGCAGCGCCATTTGAATCCCCTGGTATCTGGTGGCTGTACTAAAATCAACATGGCGGCACAGCGAAACCAAAACCGAAACTGCACGGCAGCGCCATTGTGTTTGGATGGATGGGCGGTAGCTTGCGCCACCTAGAGTTAAACTATATATATTGTAGCTGTTTTTTTTTGTTTTTTTTGCCCGATTTGCGCGTTGCTTTGCTAGGCTTCTGCTGCTTTGCGGCTGGTTTTCACATTTCAATGCTGGTTAATGTGCGTTGAAACGCACACAAGCTAGCACTGAAAAGCGAGACCAGCAGCAAAGCAGCAGAAACCTAGCAAAGCAACGAAAGTGACAGATACACAAAAAATATGCAATGCTTGTCCTTTTGCGTTCATTTTTATTCAACAGGCAGTAGAAAATACAGACGAAATTTCTCACTGTTTCGCACACGAGAAACAAAGAAATGAACAACAAAACAGGATAAAACGTTAAGGTTACGTGCGACTACGGTGATGATATGCGTCCTTGCAAATTTGATTATATAAGTAAGCATATAAGTAAAGACCGACGACGGTGTCTTAATTGCAACTAAAGGAAACTAAGCAATGAGTACCAAGAAAAACAGCTCGGCTCTTTGGTATTGAGTCTTCATCGAGAACCTGCCCATTCGTTTTTAATATTATCACTTAAATTTAGGAGTGAGTCACTGCTAAAGGAAACGGGAAGCCAGAGCGGATCGCTCTATCGCTCATCCTCAGTTAATCGAAAAATATTTAGGCTCATATTTTCACTCCTCGCGAACAGACGCGTGAATCGCTGACAACAGTGCCAAATAAACAGCTCACAGCAAAAAGTTTGCCATCTTTTAAAGTGAGCATATGTGCTCGATATTGATATAACAAAGTCTTCACAGAAGTCTCCAGTAATTTGACAACGACATATTTCTCGCGGCGAGTGAAGAGCAATCCTGAACAATATTAGGATTTGGTTTTGTGATTGGAAACCATTGTAGCTATTGCCAAAATCAAACAATTAATACTCACTACCACTGCGACAGTTGGGTTTTGTTGCAAACACCTAATCAGAAACTTAAGCAAGAGAAGACCAAAAGAGCGTACCGCACGTCCATTTGAACTCGAAACCATTGATATCCCGGCTTTCGGCAGTCATTGTTTCCCCACTTGGCACATCAGGTGGTGTGTTGATGACGAAAATCCATGCTTGATCACATTACACCAACAACAAGTTCCCACGAAAAAGAAAAGATAGCCGCGCGCGCACGAACGCGGGACGAATCTCGCGCCGCGACGCACTCCCAGAAGCGAAACAACTCGCCGGCTCGCGTCCCTCGCGCGCTCTAACGGTCCACCGACTTCCCGGCGCCAGCGGCCAGCGCATCTCGAGGCGCGAGGTGCGGGTTCGGAGAGAGAGAAAGCGCGCCCAGACACGTTGAAAGAGTGAAAGAGAAAGTTACGATAACAAGCTTCAAAGCCATTCACACCTTCAAAACAACTTCACCTTTATTTCGCTTCATTAGATATATGAATCAATTTTATTTAAAATAAAATAACACGTGCCAACAGCCGCTGGGAGTGCGGCAATCGGAAGCAGTTCGCCGGACCGGACAAACGTCATAAGTATACGCGGCGGGACGGAAGTAGCCGAGAGCTTCACCCCACTGACTATAGGGCAAAAACATATTATTCGAATGGTGCTGCGCGGTGTGTGTCGGGCTTTGGCACAGCGTGACTTTCTAAGCGTTCAGTTCTTCTTCCTTTTGCGTATAAATTCAGTTACAAGTCAGCGCTTGTGTGTCGTGCATGCTCCTTTTATCTGTCCTCGTCTTTTTGTGCCCTCTACACTTCGCCAAAGACGTACCACATCCGAGGATAAAGTGGTACGGAAACGAAATGACGTGGCCGCGAGCTCTCTACCTCTTACTTAAAGATTAGCCAGCAGGAAGCGCAATGCGTGTCGCGCTCGTTACGTTAAGACCTCCTGCACGGCCAAGGGTACTGTAGTTACGCGCGTTGTCGGTTGGTGGCGCCAACGCGTGACCATCTCGTGTAGTAGCAATATCCGAAGACTGCACGTTCTATGGCATATGCACAGCTTGCCCATAACGTTATTCGCGGCCATGCAGGTATTCTATGTGCCGCGAGCTTTCGGTTTTCCGTGTTAGTTTCACACCGCAACTCGAGGGAACTAGTAAGTAGAAAGAACCGCCAGTACCCAGCAATGGCGGCACGTGCAAGCTAGATAAATAAGACATTCCACTGGGTGCCATATCTGAGCGCGTTATTCGCAGTGCATACCGGGGGGAGAAAGAGAGAGGGGGGGGCAGTAATTAGGTTAGCTTGGCAGAGGTATCCGCATCCTCAGATCAAGCTCCTCCCTAACGTCTTCAAAGAACGACGACTTTAGTGGTGCGGAATGCACGTTGCGGAAGCACTCTAGATGTTAACATATGAAACGTAGTAGACTATATAACGTAATGGTAAAACTACGCCAGCTTGCCTGCGCTCTCACTGTTATAACGTAGTAGACTCGTTAGCATTCTCCGCCAAGTCTCATTCAGGACTCAGTAACTCCACGAGAGAGCCATACTGCCTCGAACTGGCGCTGATTCTAAAGCGGGTTTCACATGCAGCGATTTTGGCCCTAAAGCGGCGCGATTTCTGCCGTCGCGGCGCTCGTGCCGCAGAATTGCTGGTGCTGGCCAGAGCGCCGCGACGGCAGAAATCGCGCCGCTCTAGGGCCAGAACCGCTGCATGTGAACTAGGCTTTAGAGGCCGATAACGTGGCGGCTTTCCCTCGGAGCTTCACAGACCGCCACCAGGCGCGATCTTGAAATCGATTAATTCGTCTTAAAATTTAATATTTCTGACCTTAGCGTCGGCAGCACAGAAACGCGAGTCTAGACTAGTGTTTCTGGGCTGCCGGCACAACGTAGACCACGTATAAGCAAATGAATAAGCGCAAAAATTTCGTTTCCGTGCCCCTTTAAAAGCAGGCTCGCATTGCAAACGAACCTGTATTTTTTATAATTTAATTTATTTCTCTGTCGTGTTTTCCAAAGTCGAAACTACTTACGTGCTCGCTCCGGTGGCCATTCCTGTTTTTTCGAGCGCGTTCGAGCGAGCGTAATAAGCTTCTCCTCGTCCCCCAAATGCTCCGAGGTCTCTTGGAGCACGGACGCTCCCAAGCCGCCGGCGCGTCCCGGGTTCCGGGTCGTTCGGTTTGTTTCATATTTGACTTTGGCTGCGGCTCGGTTTTGTAATTTGGTTCCCGGCATTCGTCCCTGAGTTCGGGCGGTCTTTGATTGTGGTGCCTCTAGTTCAAATCGGACGTCATCCTTTTTTCTTTGTTTTGTTTTTCGCTTGTTTTTGTTTTTTTGGTTGCCCCATCCATGCTCTGCCTTTGTGCATTTGGATGTTGACAGGGAAGAGTCTGCGGGTGGCCGCGGTGCGCTGCGCCGTGAGCTCTCGGGCCCTCTCGCGAGATTCGAGTTTTGTGTTCCTGGGCAAACATTTGAATGCACCCCGAGGAAAACCCGAAGTGGGACGGGCTTCTGCCGCTGTCAGCAGCGTCTCTTCTTCTTCGTCTTAATATTTTTATTTTGTGATATGTTTGGCGGCACTATTTCACTTGCCCGGTGAGGCACGCACTCGCTGGAGTCGCCGGAGCTATTTATAGGTTGACCGGAATTGTTTTGTAATTGTATCGTTTACACGGTGCGTTTATTTTTAAAAGGAACTCTGCCACGGGGCTTGTAACTATATCAATGCGTGTAGACCCCAATAGGTAGGGCAACGGTTATCTTATACTATAAGAATTACATTCAAATTTAAATTCTTTAGAAAGTTTCAAACAAAATAAGCATTACATATGAGACTTCTTTACTATATATTGATGGCGTAATATTGATCGACAAATAAATCAGTGAGGCGTGAAATGATGAAGGGTGTTGTGCTTTCCTCACTACTCCACACATATTATTTATATATTAGAGTTATTTGAAAATATCGGGGGTCAAGGTAGTATATAACTAGAACCCATATTTTCGGAGTTTATTTTTTGTGAAATTCGGAGGGTGTTTTTCGGAGTTTATTTTTAGCGAAAATTTTGGTGTGTATCGAAGTTTATTTTTCGTTAATCCCCGATTCTCGGAAATTCGGAGATTGAGTTTGCAGTGTTTCCTATTAAAAATAATAAATAATAAAGGTTTGCGAACGTATGCCAGATAAAAAATAAAACGCTCTTGTATCAATTAAGATTTCTTCAGTTGAATTTGGCGTTGGTGTCACTGGAAATACTAACTTGTCCCACGACAAAAGTCGCACGCAAGTGTGGCTTCGATGAACGTCGATACCTTAAAATCAATAAACTGCCGGAGGTAGCCGCAAGGAAGCTTGTAGTCATCCCATCAATCTATCCCACGGCCGCGCGAGGGGGAGTGGTTAAAGATGTAATAGAGAAGTTTCAACTGCCCCTTTTCCCTATCTTTATACAATCTCTATGGTCCATAGCTTTCACTGTTTCCCCCCAGAAACATACACTGTCCTTTCTCTAAATCCCCAATCCTATGGCCCAAACTGGAAACCAAAATAGTGGCTTTTGTCGTGACACGAATGCTACGATGACCTGTGCTTCCCTGAACCAACCTTGACGAGACCAGCCGTAAGACCCCCTGTTGACAACGGTCCGAGGCTTGAAAGATAATTGTGGTGTCATTTTCCCAGGACCATTGATCCTGCGCTGCTCAAGTTGGAATATATATATAAATATATATATATATATATATGTATATAATATATATATAATCTGACGAAGGCAAGACTCTTGCCGAAACGTTGAAATAAACCTTCCGTGTTTTTGTTTTATATATATATATATATATATATATATATATATATATATATATATATATGTAATTTTTTTTTTTGCTGTTGGGGGGGTGGCATGGGCACATAACAATTCGGAGTTTATCGGATAAATTCGAATTGACAAAACTTTTACCGGCGGTTGTTTTTCGGATTTATCTGAAAACACGGAGCCCTATATATAACTAGTTGAATATCAATGTTTACATTTTACGAAATGAGTGGATATGGTGAAACGATTGCTTCAAGCAGACCGCTCTGAGCAAGTAGTGTCGTCAAAAAAAAAAAAAAAAAAGGAATTAAAAAAAGCCTGTGCTTCCGCTGAAAGGAGGGGCAACTGTTGTCTATACTCTATCTCAGGAATTATGTGCAGCATATGCCAAGGCATAGGCACGGACACATGACTTTCAGATTTGCTTTCCTTTCGCCAGTGCTCGTGAAACGAAAGAAAATATAATATCCACGCACTCGCGCCTGTGCTTTTGCCTCTGCTGCGTGCAACTCATGAGAGGGAGTATAGTGACTGATGCAAGCTAGATGTGATGCAGTGGTGCGGTGGATGTACATAGTCGTCCAAGTAAAAGCTGCGAAAAAAAAAAAAAAACGAATCGTTCTAATCCGCCTGAAAGAATGTAGAGGTTGTCAGTGGAACATTTCGTTTCAGTTCAGAGGCGCTAACGAACCTAGAATATGGAAAAATGTGGACTGCCCGGTCTTGACCTAATTCCAAATCAGATAAAATATATTTACGGTCCGGATCGCCGACTTAGGACGCATACTCTAGTTTAGGGCAAACAACAGAAACGCATGTAAGCCGCTTGGTTAGGGAAGGAGCTAGAATATGGGTAAAAAGTTAAATGCGAAGTTTGAATGTGAAGTGATGCCACCAATACGAGTTTCCTAAGAAAGTTCATGAAGGAAATACCCACCAAAATGTTTGTAATGCAAGAGATAATCAATGCCCAGACTACCCTTGGAGCAGGAAATGTTAAAATGTCGGCGAGATCGATAAAAAAATGGGCGTTCGTTTCGATGCATTTAAAAGCCCTACCCATTTTAAACACCCCTCATTAATTCTGTCAATTCGTTTTCCAGGGCAAATTCATTATCTGTGTTAGTAATATGACTATTTAAACAACACAATCCGGATGTAGACGTTCTGAATATCTGCTTGTTCAAAGGCCTTCAAGCGAAGACGTGTAAAGAACCAGGCTATGAATGGTTAAGAGGATTTTTGCGCGTCATTTTAGCCGCCACGGACACTGCCTGCAAAAGATGTGATTACGAAGTTTCAGAATAGGGGGCCCCAACGTTTTCGGTTTCCCAAACAGCTTGGGACAAAGCGCATGCGCTGATCTTCCGTGCTTGCACAGCGCGACGCCCCAAGCTCTTCGGAGGACGCCAAGTGTTGGGGCCCTTCGATTCTAATACCCGTGCTACACGGGCAACTCGAATGCCATTTACAACAAATGACATTCGTGTGATCGACGAATCGGTTCGCGATCTGTCGCGCGTGGAACACCCCACGCTCGGAGTGTCGCGCGCTGATTGGCCGATCGTTCAAATGTCATTCGTTGTAAATGGTATTCGAGTTGCCCGTGTGACACGGGTATAAAACACACTATTATCCATCGCGTTCACACAATTCGGCCACCGACCATCGATGCACACAATATGGGCAAAAACTCAGGGAAAGTAGAAGACGACAGCTTACAGGGACGTCAAAACGCCGAGCTCTGGTTCGAAGAATTAGTGGGTAGACGTAAAGCTAAAGACAAAGGTAGACCTCTGTCTCCACTGCACCGTCTGGCAGCATATAGTTTAATGCTGATGCAAGAAGAAACGACTCTCTTGATCCCTTACCATCATGCAGCTCATATAAAATATCAGGCGGCCGAAACATTCAGACGTTTATAATATAAATTCGGTACGGTTTTACGACACAGTGCCTAGAAGATAGACGTACGTACAGAGAATGATATTATTGTTCAATATTTTATTCATTGCCTTTTTTGTGTAGTCCCTAGTCCGGCTTCCAAGAACATCTGCAATTCTATTGTTCCGAGGGCCTTGCACAGCTCGAACGAATCACTACAATAGCGCTCGCATTTTTTTCCCGTCCCAGCCGATATGTTGACATCGCCTGTAAGAAAGACCTTTTCAGTTCGTGCCAAAAGGCCGAGTTTCAAAAGTACCTTTGCATATTTTAAAACGAGACAATGCACTATGATGTTTCACTTTCGCAATTTTTCTGTTACTAAATTCACCCTACGCCTTTCTTTTTTTTTTTTTCTTTCTCAAATCCGCCACCTTGCAAAATGAAGGAGAAAAGCGATCCAAGGGATTTCGCGTAAGGCAGCTAACCCCGTTGTCGACCTTCCTACTTTCCCCTTGACGTCTTCCCTAGGATCTTCCCTAAAAAGTGATGTGAGCGGACATTGGATTTCGTAGAACTGGCTTAATTTTTGTTTTGGCAATCCCAAATGTCGCAGGTCACAATATTAAAAATGGGGAGTAGAGTTTTTCCGTTGTTTCTCCGTGCCTTCTTCTGCGTTTCGTGCGAGCACGACTTTCTCTCTTGCTTTTCAAAATAAATGTCAGAGAAAAAAAAAGCGTAAAATGACGGACATCTAGCAAAACGTGGGGTGCATATATCTAGATATCACCTTGCAGCACACTGCTTAATTCTTGAGCTCAAAAAAAAAAAAAAAGCAATCCGTCGATTGATAAACCGTGCCATTTGAATTAACCATCGAGAAAGCAAACATCGCCAAGGAAATTAGAAAAAAATATATAAAGCAGACTAGGCCTTTGGCCAGAGAATTCCCAAAACGTAGAGCCTGCAAAATCTGAAAACCTATACATTAATATAGCAATTTGTATTTACTCGCGTTTTTTTTTTATATATCTGCGGTCTCCTATTTTAGAAGCCTCTGCAATTTTCATCATGCATAGCGTCCCGGAGAGCTCAAACGCCATTGCTACAGAGCGCTTACATTTAATTCCATCCCAACGGATGCGGCGACATCGTATATATAAGCGGAATGGTTTTTGTTTGTATCATAAAGTCGAGTTACAAGGATACCTTTGAATATAGTTTAAAGCCAAGGCATAATAGCACTTATTCCCTCTCATAAACTCCATTTCTTGTCTAGATTTGTTATACTATCCCTACGTTAAGAAGGGGGAGTGCGCCTCTTTCTTCAACCCGTCTTCCCTAGGAATCCATATTATTCCCTAGCCTTCCCTATCTTTTTCTGTTGTTCCCTAGCCCTTCCCTGTGTCTGAGGCCTGAAGTGAGCATGAGCGTGCCCCTTGCTCTTCGGTCGGTTTTTCTACTTGTTCCCTATTCCTTTCCTATTTATTCCCCAGTCGCTCCCTTTGTTTTGGAACGAGCGTGAGCCTGCCCTCTTTTTTCGGTCAGTTTTCCCTCGTACTTCCCTAGATTCCCCCTCCGTCTGAAATGGGGATGAGCTTTTCTTCTCTCCCGCGGATTCTCGGAACCCCGGTTCATGCTCCGAGTTTTGCCTGGCTCAGTGGAGCGCGTTCAACGAGGACCGAGAACCGCGTTTTTCCCTGCCTGTTCGTTGCGAGGCCTGACGTGCGGTGCGTGTGCGTGGACTCGCCCTGGGCACCGCTTCCGTGATCGACGTTCTCCGGCGCTCTCGTGCGACACTCGTCCGCTGTTATCAGCGCAACGTACTGTGGCACGCGATGGAACTTCTACGTTGTGACGGATGTCTCCTCGTCGCTGCAGATACGCTCCGTTAAGGTATGTATATGGCCTGCCGCATTTCGTTTCTCACTATGGACCACTCACTGTTGTGATCTCGACGGCGTCTGTCTAAACGGGGTGACTGAGCTGTATTTGGAGATAGATTTTGATGAGTATAAGGCACAACGATTGCTGAAACAGTGATGCTTATTTTAGCGATCTGAGAGTAGACTAACTTGGGAGAATGTTGAGTACGCTCGCATTTAAGTATTTCGAATTTCATAGAAAGCTTAAAGAAATGAATTGCGTTCATGGGCGAATTCAAGTCGGTGGTTTCGCCGGTACGGCGGTACCAATGAGGGCACGTCGACGTTTTTCCGGGCGGCGTAGATTACAGAGTGATTTTTTTAAACAAAAACGATTATTCGAATTAATTAAATCGGAGCTCGTTCGCTCGAAACAAGTGAAGCAAACATCTTACGCAACTCGATGCGAAAGAATGCATTACAAGGGACAATTCGCGAACGCCTCGACGCTTCAATCTCAGCTGGCTATTCAGGTCGTGAGAGTTTTGCCTCAGAAGTACTTGTTCGCACACGTTCCCAGCAATTACTTTTGATGCTATCAAGACGGCCCTAGTTTGGTCTTTGATTAACTTAACTGAGGCCGCCGCAAAACGTTTGTTTAGGTTCCCTCGTAGCTTCTTATCCAAACAAGTTGGGCTCCTTTTGAGCTCACTGTTTTCCGCAACGACACCTGTTGCGCACTCGTGTTTCTTATGCGTCTGAGCGCCTCAGCTCAGGTGCGGTTTGCTGTATATATGCCCCGGGAAACTGAGGGAGAGCAGGGAACTAAAGCGCGTAGGGATATCAGAACGTCGAGTTTTATATAGTTCGAAGGATTAATGGGTACTCTTAAAGCTTTGTCTCGACTGCACTCGTCGAATGCGAGGGCCGAACGCCCGACTCGTCGGCGTTCTGCGTTCTAAAGTGTTCGACGAGTGCAGTGGAGAAAAAGGCTGCGAGCCTTTAAGGTATACCCACTTATCGTTCCAACCAGAGCTCGGTATTCTGACGTCATCCCCGCGCGCTCTCCGTCTTCTCCTTTCCCTCTTTCTCAGTTTCTCGGCGCATTCTGAGCTTCACTTTGAATTCGACCGCAGCTGCCGCTACGACTTAATAGAGCCAATCAAGCTGCGTCAAAAAAGTGCATCGTCATGGTGCTCATTGTCGTCGGCGCGTTTTCTACTACCGACTATACGAATCACACACAGTAAATGCACCACGATCTTTTTTTTTTTTTTTTCGTTATTAGTTTAGTTGGTTATAGTAAACCAACAAAGACAAGGAGTGCCACCGTGACGGTGCAGTAAGTGAAAAGGAGAATAAGAAATTGTCGCGCTATTATCGCGGGGAACTGGAGGGGGTGGGGGGGGGGGGGGGGTGTTCCGAAAGGGGCTCTTTGTATCTCGAGTGCTCGCATTGAAACTGGCTTTTGCAAAGCTATACGCTCTCGCGCCTTTGCCATTGATAGCGCGATATTATTTCCTAACGTCAACTATACGAAGTCGCAGTTCAGTATGGAGTTGTGTACTAAACAAGCCGGGCGTATGCAAAGCTGTAAAATGGACAATATATGTAAACGATGTCTCCAATAACATGCACGGAACGGGAAAGAAACTCATCGACCTAAGAATTATGAGGCGTGGCAGTTTGGAAACACGTTGAAGAATTCATTTGAGACCAATGTCACGTTGGCATTACGACATTTTTACGTCGATCCTTCTTTCTTTCTCTGTCCCGGCATTCCACTTTCACTCAGTCGCTATATTACTTTTTTTTCACTTTTTGTCTTTATATTTTTCGACGCACCAGCGGACCGGGAGAGCGGTTTCACCCTGCCCATTTAAATGCATGAGTTTTAGGTCATCTAATGCGATGCAGTTGAACTTTTTTTTTTCATTTGGTGGCTGGAAAGAGAAACGTGATCTGCAAGTTCAATCTAGCGATCCGCCGATTCCGTGTTTGTTCCGCTGTTATGTTTGTAACATTTTGTGCGATGAAATCTCTGCTTGATTCTCGCGGGTACCTTGAGCAATCTAGTGTGCCCTACGATCAACACGAACGATATAGTCTTGTCTTTTTTCGGCAATCTTGCACGCTACATTAGATACAAAAATGAGATTGTGTTGCGTAAGAAGCAATTACATCCATCTCACTTTTTTTTTATATGTCAAAATGTGTATGATGTCACCGATACCTAATGGACGTCGCTGTGAGCAACGCAACAGCGGCAGTTTTATTAACCCACTGTATTAAAGGCTTTAAAAAATTCTGATTACAAAAATGTTATAGTATACTAAATGTAAGTACACGTCGTTAGTAGAAACTAAAATAAACAAAACAAATGGCTACTCGAAATTTTTACATACCCCTTTTCGATTTCAAGTACTTTTTCAATGTAAAACAATGTTGCTCCGCTTTCTGTGTTGCACTCTATACGACTTGTTTTCTTGCGTAAATTAAAACCTTAACGGACTTTTTCTAGAATCTAAAGCATCATTTAACTTTTCTTTAGCTGAAAAGAAGTAATAAAAAACACACTCGACAACATTTTTTTTTTAGTTTCACTTAGCTTTTGAATGCAGCTTGCGAAACATACTCCCAAAGGAGAAATTAACAACATGACTAATTAAGATTCTAGGGTGAACTAAAAAAATAGAAACTTTAAGGATGACTGTTGGTCCGACCACAAATCTTCCCAGCAAAACCATCAGCACAAAAAAAAAAAAAAGAAGCACAAAAGGCTTCTTTTTCTTTTTTTGTCCAACCATGACAGCAACCAGAAAAACTCGTGCTCAAACCCAACTATGAGGGGGAAAAAAGTCATCCCCCCCCCCCCCTTCCCTCCCCCCGCCGCAGAAACATCTCCAGCATCCATTTCGAAAGTCAGTCCAGAACCATCAACTTGCATAAGAGCTTCGGGGGCTCTGCATCTTAATTACGTAACTCAGCTGGAAGTCCGCGTTTTATTAATATCCCAGCCCCCCCCCCCCCCCCCCCCCCCTTCTTGCTGTTTGCTTCCATTGTTTTCACGAACAGCTCTGCTGCTTCCTCCCTTTCTTTCTGCTGCCGTTGCTTCATCTTTTTCTGCTGCAGCTGGCCGTCGGTGCCTGTTATTACATCTCCCGAAACTTCGATACTCTAAAGTCTTCCTAAGTGCGCTGGTGGGGGGTCCTGAGTAAGCGTAGAACCTCATTAGGGCAGAGAGCACCTAATGCCTCGTGGAAACCGAATTATATATAGATAGAAGCAAGAAGGGGATCCCTAAAAGGTCCCTTTGTTACTCGTGTATCAAGTTTATTCGTATGTATATATATCCTTATCTAGGACATGGTGTCTCGCTTTCAAGGTTTAATGTGCACGGGGCCCGGAATCAATTATGGCGGGGTTCGAAGTCGTTTACATTCGAGAGAGTGGGAAGGGATTGAGAGCGAGGGGGCGATGACAAAAATCCTGGAAATGTATTTCTCCCTTTGTTTAGCGATGATTATGTTTGGCTAACTTAATTAAGGGCATTAGTCGGATGTGCCTCGTTTTATTGATATACGAGCTCTGGAAGCAGCGTTCTAACTTTAGGAAGGCCGATTTTAATTTTGCATGGGTTCCTGACGATGGCTTCTCCCAACGCACCCGTGCGGAAGGTGAAGACATCTTTAGGTATTTTAGAAAACGTCGCGGAAGCGCATTTGTTTTACGCGTTCTTGGATTGTGCCGGAGATCATTTTATTTCTGAAAACATCGGGATTATTATTTGAGGGATGGACATTTATATTAGGAATAATCAAGTTAAAAATAGCCATACTTAGAGACACGATTTGGAAGAGTACGTAATGTTAGTGTCCGGACGAATAAAACCAATTTCCGAAAGACATTAAAATCTATTTTCAATCCTAATGCGCAAACTCCAGATAAATATTTATTTTCTATATTTTATGTTACCCCAATTATACTTAAACTAAATTTGATAAGTTATATTTAAATCATTTGTCTGCAAAACATATTATCTGAAGACAAAAAAGACAAAAAAAACTAAAGACGTTTACTACACCCTGTAATCCCGAATTAGAGCGCAGCACTTGAGGAGGGGAGGGGACGGAGGGGACAGTATTCCTCTCCTCCTCCCTCCTCATCTACTCCTCCCCTGCTCCTCACCTCTTGCCCCCTTCTTCTCCTCCTCCCCCTTCTCCTCCTCCTCCCCCCTTCTCCCCTTCCCCCTCCTCCCTTCCGCGCGGTGCATTATGATAAACGTCCCATAATGCAACGCGCACGCGTCACCAAGGTGCATTATGGGACGTTTCCCTTAATGCAGCGCGCGGTTACGCGGACGGCGACACCGACGCGTTACGGCGACGCCAACGCGTCACGCCGACGCGTTACGGTTACGCCGACGGCGCTCAAGCCGGAAACGGGCACCTAAGAGCTACGCTCTAAAATCCCGAGGCGCAAATGCACTGAGAGGAGTATCTGAAATGACGTCTGAGATTTTCATGTAAAGGCGGTCTTATTGACCAATATTTGTTGCATCATGAGAAAAAAGAGAAGACTTATAATGTTACGAGACACGACATTTTAAAATGTATAACCCCAAAGAAAAATCGCCGAGTTGGAAAGCTTAATTACATCTCCGCATCCTTAGTACACTCTTCACTTAAATGGCAAAACAAAGAGGGCAGTTCTTTATTAAAGAGCCCGAAACGACGCCCCTCAAATTAAGTAGAACACCCATTTTCCCTTCTCGTTTCCACTCTGACAACCGAAATAGCCCTCGTAATATCTAAGCTGCTTCGTTAATCTGCCGCGCTTAATAACGAGCCGCTTGCGTCCCCCGAACGCTTTTGTTCCCAGGAGCGCAGCCAAGCGTCCCTCCCTTCGCTAAAACCGAAGTAAAGCGGACCAAAGCGAGGGCGGCAGAAGACAAAAGCACGTGATCTCAAGCGTGCACGCGCGAAAACGCACGCGGGCGACAGTGCGCTCACGCTCACGCAGACACGCAGCACGTTACATCGCGAAACACACAATCAAGATTCGCAAACGGAACACGACCGAGTACTTTCTGCGCGAACACCGTAGGGCCCCCCGTAAAAGTGGAAGAAAGAATGTCGCCCAGCTGAATAATTACCTCCGCCTAACTGCTCCATGGCCGTCTGCTGAACAGGAAATTATACAGCACAGCTCTCGCTCTCTCTCCGTCGGTCTCTCGTTTCCAGCCGCGCGGAGCATTAAATCTTCAGCGCTGCGATAAAAGACGCGGCGGTTCGTGGGACGCTGATTCTGGGAAGAGGGCGTGTACGGATCTCTTCCTGTGTGTGTTCCCCTTTTCTTTAACTCTCTCCCTCTTTCTCGCTAACATTTTTCCCTCATCGGGAGAACCTGGTTCTCGCTGCTTGTGCCGACGGGGAGGTGGGAGGAAGACGCGAGTGGTGTTCGTGTTCCGGCTCGAGCGCGCCGTTCTTCGCCGTCATCATTGCCGGGTTTTTGGTCGGCATCCCCTGCTGTCTTCGTCGTCGCCTTTTTCTCTCTCTTCACGGCGAGGAATTTTGGATGCTGTTTCCGCCCCGTGGATTTCACAGACTTTTTTATTATTTTTTTTTCTATTGTGTTGTTCGTGACGTGCTTTTCAAAACGCTGGGTGTAGTTGAAAAAAAAATAAAAAGATTGGGGTGGAGGAAGAAAACAAATTGGAGATATACACGTGCTTGCGAGTGTCGCTGCTATCAGGTCTGATATAAATGAGTATTGTGCTTTCTCAACTTTCCTAAATGGTCATTTGGTGCGAAGTTTCTACTGAGCTTAAGGGGAAAATTAACACGCATTTGAGGGTCTCGCGATGTGCTCGGAAAAGTGACAAACGATGTTTTGAAAGTTACGACTTTGGAAAGGTTCACGGAGTTTATTGCACGCTACGTTGCGTTGCCATTCAGAACGTCTCGTGGGATGCCTTCCTTAATGTGACGGACAATTGTGCCTTTATGTTTCGCTTCTTTCGTAATGTTGCAGAGTGAACAAAACTTTGCAACCAACGTTAGAATCCTATAGAAATACTGTAAAGTGGAAGCGCATCTTTTTTTTTTTTTAATTGTTGTGAATGTTATACGAGGAACAAATGATTTCTAACACGTTGTGTATTACCGACAGAACAACAGGCCATACGCCTTTGTTTCATGCAGTATTTATTTCAAAGATTATCTTTGAAAAAACATGAGAAAGGATGTTTTTTTATATTAAAATGTGGGTATTTTATGCGTCTTGGAAAGTTTGTTAATCGCTCAAAGAAATCAAGGAAATCCCCGTGTTTCTTAAATATTTTTGTATATCCAGTTGTTTGCTTTTGATGCGAAAACATTAACTGTCCATGGAGCGAACCGGGCGTTGTCTGTTGCCGGCGTCCGCAGCCGCCTTCTGTAGCAGTGAAAACGGCACCTGAATTCCCATTGGTCAAAAGCCCAGCAACGCAGACGCTTCGTCACGGAAGCCGTAAAGCCGGCGGGGTGCCGCGCATGCGCAGTGGGAGAGCGTGATGTCACCACCAGAGCGCCGCGTGAAAAAAAAAAAAAAAAAAGACGTGGCGTGCTGCTTGTAGAAATACGCTGCGTGTAGAAATGCTTTCGCATTCCTACACGATGGCGGTCTTAAATGTCTTCGTTCAATTTCTTTGTATATTTTCATTCTGGTTTCCCTTGTGTCTCCTGTGTTTTAAAGCGTAAGTTTTGGACAAAACACTCGGTTCAGTGTCGGACAAACCACTCTCTCCGCAGCCTCTCGACCGCGAAGTCAAAATGCTTCATTCTACTCGAATTGTTTCACGCTTCCGACTCTCTAGATCCTCGTGATCTGTTTTTGTGTAGTCTAGTTCGTATTACCAAAACAAACCTTCCCGCAAAAAACAAAAAAAGCGCAACAACAACAAGAAAACAAGATAAAACAACGACAGCAACTAAGCAATTGATGCGGAATGAAAACTGCAACGAATCAACGTTGCCTCGAAAC
This sequence comes from Ixodes scapularis, assembly GCF_016920785.2. Taxonomy (NCBI): domain Eukaryota; kingdom Metazoa; phylum Arthropoda; class Arachnida; order Ixodida; family Ixodidae; genus Ixodes; species Ixodes scapularis. The sequence continues at coordinate 19,617,433 of NW_024609857.1, read as the reverse complement.
AGGACGACAGCGACGGGGAAGCGCACCATGCGTGAATGTCGGTTATCGCCTTGGAATTAGCCACGAGACAAGACAGTCAAAGTCCCGACGAAACGAACCGGCCCGTTTCGCGCGTTAGTTTCGATCTTGCTATTTTCGCTTGTTTCTGGTTTTGTTTAGTAGCGACGGGCAAAAGAACGCACCATCGACAGACGCCGCGCTGAACGGCAACGATGAGACGGGGAAGAAAGAAGCCGAAGAGGCTCGGTGGACCGACGCGAAACCAGTGCGCGGAGTCGGTCCGCTTTTCTGCCCGCCATAATTACATCTCTCACTCGACCGCGGGATTTAGAAACAGCGAAAGATCGGATGTGGAGAGCGGTTCTCGCGGATGAAAGGCCTTTGTAATAACGTTCCAGGCGCTGATGTTTTGACTTCTTTCTTCTTTGTTGCGAGTTCTGCGCGTGCTTGTGTGTTTGCGTGCGTGTGTTTGTGTGCGCGTGCGTGTGTGTATGTGGGGGCAGGATAGGGTGTGGTAGTTTCGGCAGACCTTGTTGATATAGTTGTTTACGTTCTAGATCACCTTGATTCGCCACGGATTGTGTTTTTGTACTCTGCGATTTGAAGGGACGTAATGCTTTACGGCGATATTTATCCGAAGGTGTGTGGCATGAAAGGTATATTGTGCAATATCCAACGTGTCATTCGTAGATACAAAGCGTTGAGAAAATTCAGGGTGTCCGTTTCTTTTAATTGTTGTGAAATAGGAAGCAACTGATAGTGCAAGAACTATGAACAGATGATTTTTTTACGGCCGCAGCTGCTAGTCCTTTTCTTTTTTGGGGGGGAGAGGGGGGGGTCTGGTAGCAACAGTACGCAAACTTTCAAACGATCGTAGGGAGATTGAGGGCTCCGCCGCGCCACCGCTGTCACCCATTGCCGCCGCGACATAAATTATAGTGTTTCAATCAAAGCAAAAAAAGATAATGATTGCATCTGCTAGATGGAGGTAAATAAGGCCAACTCCCTATGCCGTATGCAAAAGTTACTGTAGAATACGTTGCTTTTAATATAAGAGTACTCCTACAACTGCTACTGTTGCAGTTAATAAAGAGATGCTAGAAGCTCGTAAATATGAAAATTAAAAACCAAACGCAATACTCTTCGCAGAAAAAAAAAAAGGCTTCTGCTTTTTGAAACTCAACAGGTAGAGCCACTATATTTTGTTTCATCGTGTGTCCGAACGGAGTCGAGGGTACGAACAAAACCACGACCAAGCATACTAAAAGCTGAAGTCACTGGACCTTTCCTGCACACAATTGGTTTAGCGACGACAGAACACACACACAAACATAGCAAGCACCATCATATTCAGCTTTTGCTGCTGTCTCATGAGTCCCATAAGCTTGGAACGTCAGCTCCGCTCGGACGTTAAGATGAAACGAAGTATACTACAGGTTTTCGACTCGAGCAAATACGGCAAACACGCTTTTTATTTATTTACACTCATAGGAGTACAATTCCGGGCTCAAGTTTGTCTGTTTTTTTTTTGTTTTCAGTGGTTGTTTTGACGTCAGAATGCTTGGCTCTCATTGGTAGGATAGTGGGTAGACCTTAAAGCAAGCTGCCTTGAGGTCAACCCACTATCCTTCAATCAGACTTGGGCATTCTGACGTCAGCACAAACCCTGCAAAAGAAGCAGACGAACTTGCGCTCCGCAAAATAATATTCTATTCGGGTGATATAAATATAGCCAAGATTTTTCGTAGTCGCGTTCAAAAGAAAATAAGTCAAATAGAACTGCCATTCGTTTATGCATGTGTTCGCCGTTTTGCGCTCTCGCGTTACAAGAGCAGTGTAGAGCCCGAGGCCATGGGCGCCGATTGCTAGGCGTCACGCGCGACCGGGTCACCGACCTCTAATCTCGAATCCCCATTACCCAAGATCCGTTCCGAGGCTTACCTCGCTCAACCAACAAAACACATACGCGGAAAAAGGCGAGCTCGTTGTCGGTTTTTGTTTTTGTTTTACACAAAACTATTTACATTCGCTTAAATGCTTTTTTTTTGTTGCTTTTTTTAATTGTTTTTATTGCGCGGGGAGCGTGATTCCGCCCTTGAAACAACGTGGGGGTGTGTGGAATCGGCGGCCCAACACCGGGCACGAATAAAGCTACAGATTGAAGCAGTTTGAAAGGAAGCCATTAGAAAAACAAGATTCTGCGTTAGAAGCCCGCGCGTCGATGCTGCTCTTAGAAGAAGGAAATTAAATTCTTTAAGAGAACACGTTCACTAAGAAAACACTATGCAGGGGAGTGTGCGGCGGTTTCGCGAGCCTATGTTTTTAGTAAGCTCGAGTAAAAAACAAGAAAAAAACAACTTTAGAAAAAGGGGGTTTATGTAAGGAACGTTCAATTTTCAGAAAAAATACATAAAGAAGACTCAAAATACGATAACACGCCGGAGCCTTTTCACGTACTATAAAAGCCGAAAAAAGCCTCCTTTCTTTTTTACAGTGCGCTCTCAAGTACAACACAAACAGAAAAAAAAAGTTACGCACTTTTGTAAAACACGACTAGAAGTGAGATTTATTGAAACAATAACAAAAATTAGAGCAAAAATATAAAAATAAAAACAAATCTAAGCAGGGGAGGAGAAGATTCAAGGAAGAAACCACGAATCGTGACGCTGGCACGAAAGAACGGCTTCTAGCGAAAGCACACTTAGAAATCTTATCTAAAGATACGGTAAAGGAGGACGAAAAAAAAACGCAATTCGCCGCCACTAATAAATACTGAAATAACCGTATAAACATGTTTTATAATTGCTATAAGAACAAAATGGGAACTTTTTGTTTTCCTTTGTTGTTTTCTTACTCCTTCTCTCTAGCCTTCCCCGGAGAATACCACGGCTGTTTTCCTGTGTCTGCTTTCGCGTGTCGCTCGGAAAAGGAAAAGCGGACTTCAGAAACGTACAAAAAGGTTAAGATGAGAAATTAAAGCAAAAAAAGCGCACTTGATTCAAACTTTGTTTATTATTTTGTCCCCCTTGTTTTGTTTTGTCCTTAAAATATCAACTGATAGTGTGTGTGTGTGTGTGAATCGGAAGGTTGTTCTTTTTTTATGGCTTTTGGAATTGCTCTTTTGTTCCAAGTGACGCTGCTTGAGGCGAGCGACCCAAAATTGCGCCAATGCGTGAAGAGTGCGCGAAAAATGCGTGATAATGCAAAATGCAGTGGCGCGGAAGCATTCGCGTCGATGCGGTGCTTTCCTTTCGAAATGTGAGCGGCTCCGCTGGAATCAAAGAAGCAGATAGCTTCGAACCACATCTCTTTCGCTAAGAAGTGAGAAACTCTAAACCTTGTGTCTGCTTTCTTTACTATTTTCTAGGTTTTGCCAGAAACCACTGGCATTTTAATATTTATGTACATGGTTAGGCCATGAAAGAACAAATGCGCCTCTTTTATATATATATATATATATATATATATATATATATATATATATATATATATATATATATATATATATATATATATATATATATATATATATATATATATATTTGCAGTTTCCACTTCATCGGCCTGCGGGCACGGCCAAGTTTAGTTTAAGTTTCCCGCATTTTGTTTTGGAGGTCTTGGTTCTACTTGTGTAGATTTCTGAAAGGTTCCGGGCTTTAGGTTGACCCACAATGTAAACTATATCGCCCGACGGCGCTCAGGAAAAGGGTTGAGGGGAGATATTTTACAGAAAATGTACGGTTTACCAAATGTCAATTTTATAACTTCTACGGCACCCTTGTATTCGGCCTCGGCTAAGTATGACGTTGAAAACGTTTGGGGTTTGTATGTTAGAACGCGGCTATAGGCCCTTTTATAATGGACAGCGCCATTTTAAATAGTGTAGCGCCATCTCGCGAGCGTCAGGTTCCGCGGCCATGCTGAACGGTTCGAAACGTTGACGGAAGTGCTCTTTGGGGAGCCGCTCCCGCGTTGGGTCCGCTGGCTGGGTGCCCAAAGTGCTGGGTATCCGCCTTAAGGCGCATCTTGTGTCCTTGTGTGCCGCGGATGGCATTTGTCAACTCCTTTGGAAAGTTTTTTGCCCCGCATTATGGCATCCGCCAGTGCGGCGATGCCAGGAAGAACGGCACTGAACGCGCAACCGATAGAAATTAAAGGTGAGTATACTCAAAATGTTGGATCCGTTTAAAGCGACTGAATTTTCCGTCAGGTATTTTGTCGTTTTAGATGCGGTACACCGATAATATTTTTGGCGCTTCGTGTCGTCCACAACAATGAAATACAATCTGAACAAGGACGCACGAAATGCGAACATTGCAGGGAACGATAGAAGGCAGCCGCCTCCGGCTTGCAGATGTTTATTGAAGTTATAATTGAGGATCCCATGTTGACGAGTGTGTTCTTTGCCTAAAACTGAAACTAGCGAAGTCGAGATGGGTCCATTGCAAAAGCGAGTCAATCGAGAATGCAATCATTCCAAATTGGTAATGAGCATGTTCCAGCGATGAAATTGAAATCTTCTTTCCAGCTACGTTATGTACTAATTCGCGAAAACAGAAGAACCCAGTGGCGTTGTGAAGGTCACCACACGTTCGCGGCTCGCTGCTATTGCGTAGGAAATCGAAATTAAGGAAAACCGATGAAGTAACTTTTTGACAAACTTCCATCCACATCCGGCGGCGGAAAAGAGCCTTCAACTAAGCGTTGTAGATGATCAAATCGGGTCAATATCAACACTGTAAGATATTATCGTTAAGATAATTTAAGGCACGAAAATGTGCAAACTGAAACAGGCGATTCTCACGAGGAAACTTGCACCCACCTGGCGAGCGTAGCCCATGTTTATCGACAGTACAGCGGTAAGTTCGGCGCGCTGTATTCACGAAATGTTCCGAGCATACTCGAGAGGATGGTGCCGGGGAAAATAATCTTCCCCTTTCGAACGCAACCCACTGCCACTAAAGGTTCTGGTCATTTGGAAACAGTTGGAGTTTAAGACATTGCAGCCGCAGTTGCCTTGTCGGATCCCGTGCGCGACACGGATGTCCTCCGATAATATTCAGCACTTTCGGTTGTTACTCGTGCATCCTATTACTGAACAATGAAGTCCCGATGACCAGGTGATTGTTGCAACTAATTCCGCTAGCTCTAATTACGACTTGAAGTAAAATATTATAGAAGAAACCGCGTGGCAATCGACCGAATTTGGAGAAACACGCGCGTCCAATGCGTTCATTCGTCTCTTTCGCTCGTTCCTAACCCCTCAGTAAAACGGAAAGCGCCGGCAGTCCTTTTCCTTTTTCTCTCGTGCCCTCTTTTAGTAGAAAGGTCTATAGAGGTTTTATGCATATGCGTTTATTTTTTCAGAACAGAATAAGGCCCAGTAGGAGAGTCAAGTATTCCCCCATAATTCTAACGTGCTTTATTTAAAGTGAAATGATTAACGGGTTCGGAACTATTGTTCAAACATAACTCATATAAACGCCTGTAGAGGGGGCAAGCGCGCTGTCAACCTACACAGTGTAGCTTTGTTTTCACGCTTAAAAATATGGAACGGGAAAATAACGTTTGCTTTATTTGATGTGAATTAAAAAAATCTTTTAGTTCAAAATGGAATTGTCAGAACCCGCTACATTAACAGCTCACGCTATAAAATATGCAACCCCATTTTAATAGCAGAAAAAGTGAGTAAGCATACAGAACCGGGGTTTCAAGGGCACACAAAGGAAACAAAAACTAACTGGTCCAGGACTTTTTCTAAACGAAGACCTATTGACGTAACATTATTTTTGCGATTTTCTTTTTTGACACACATTTATTTAGCTTTTGTTATAAATAAACTTACATTTTAATCTTTAAAGCACTAACAGCGCAACGACATGGGCGGACTTCCTGTCACTCTTTTTTTCACTCTGTGTGAGTTTTGGCGCTGTTTGTGTTTTTCAAAATAAACTACCAACTAGCCTAATCGTCAGCGTTCTTAGACGTCTCAATATTAGTTGACTGAGATTGCGCTGAAATATGAGCTGTTTATGGTTTCTACAGCATTTAAATAATGCGTGTTGCGGCTGGAATTTCAAATTCAAATTTATTCTAATAATTACAATTTCGAGTTTACATTATTGTAGCTTGTTGACATGAAATTCGATACGATGTCGTTATACCAGGTTTTGTCGCCTCGAATTATTTACCACGTAGAGTCAAATATTAATAAAATCCCTTATCACAGATGTCTGCTGCATGCAAATGCAACAACAAAAAAAAGCAAGCACAAAAAGTTCCTTCTTATCTTGGTATTAAATAAGCACCGATCTATATACCACACGGGTGAAAGCAGCTAAATATTTATATTAAAAATAAATTCTTAATAAAACCTCACTAACAATTAAAACATGTGATATAGAAAGCTTTTACGAAACAGCATAGAATTAAGCGGCGTTGAAATAAAACAGAAAAGTCAAATTTATTTATTTATTTATTTATTTATTTATTTATTTCCAATACTACTAATCCCATTCGGGATTGTTGTAGGGTGGTACATCATACTGAAATATATATCTTTTAATACACATTTGAAGATAATGGTATGCAAGTCTATGTTGACAGGTGCGCTTCCAAGTTCCTAAGAAACTGCTCTACACTAGTGGAATGTACAATGTTTCGCGGCAAGTGATTCCATTCGTTGATAGCGCGGGGGAAGAAGGAATATTTGAAGCAATTATTGTGGGTTGGAAGTTCTTCGTAAAGCTTACCATGGTTATATCTTGTTAGCCGTTTACTGGTAGGAGTTAGATAATTTTCCGTGGGGATGTTGAAGTAGCTGTTAGCTAATTCATATAAAAATTTAAGCCTTGCAATTTTCGCCCTTTTTTCTAGTGACAACAGTTCCAATTGCTTACATAACTCGGAGGGGGAATCATGCCAACTATATTTGTTAGATATAAACCTTGCAGCCATTCTTTGTATTCTTTCTAACTTACTAATACCAGAGGCCGTGTATGGGAACCAGACGACGTTGGCGTACTCAAGCATAGGGCGGACTAGCGTTTTGTAGGCTAATAATTTCGTCTCAGTCGATCCACTTTTTAAGGTTCTTTTTAGAAAATTAAGTTTGTTTAGCGCTTTTTGAGTTACAGAGTCTATGTGTAAGTCCCAACGGAGGTCATGGCTTATATGTAGGCCGAGGTACTTGTACTGTGTGACTTTCTCCAGGGGTTTATTGTTGATGTGGTATGAAAACGATTTAGGTTGCTTTTTGTTAGTTATGGTCATAGATACAGTTTTATCTAAATTTAACAACATCTGCCAGTCATGACACCATTTTACAATATGTTGAAGTGCATTGTTAAGGTTGATTTGATCCTGTTCATTGTTGATTTGTGAGTACAGTATACAATCGTCAGCAAAAAGACGGATTTTTACATTAACGTTTTGAACTATGTCATTTATGTAAATAAGAAACAGGAAAGGTGCCAGTACCGATCCCTGTGGAACACCAGATGAAACTTTTCCCTTCGTTTGTGATCAAAAGTGAACCATAATCAATTTCAAACATTTCTTTTTCCTTCCTCTCGTTTCAACTAAAAAAATCTTATTGAAACAACCGACGTATTAGAATATATGCGCATCCTAACTACCACCATTTAATGTTACAAAAGTTACAAGTTCGTTTTAGATGTTTGCCTCAAGCATTATCCGACTCACCCTTAACTAACTATAAGCTCTACAATCCACTGATGCCTTCTTTCTTCATGGCGTCCGCAATTCTGTCCCAGATTAGAAAAAAAATCTACTCCAGCAAGATGTTGATAAACATGTTTTTGCTCAGTGAGAAACGAACGTAGCTCGGAAAATCCACGCAGGGGCACACGTGGCCAAATATATCGTCCTCGTAAAAGTTACACACACGCACACGCTCGAGCGCGCGGGCGACTGGTTGAGGATTTGTAGCGGAGCACAAAACTTTCCGACGTCTCCATCAGGGAAACTTGAACATCACTTTCCTTCGCGTGGTTCGCGTCTCTCCCGCCCGTTCCGTTCGCTCACACGCGAGAAAGCTTCGCCTCTCAAGGTGCCTATATTTGCTTCCACCGGTTTGAGAGTTTCGCGAGTAAGCTTGCACATAAGAACACGTTCATCCGCCCCCCTCTCTCCCCTTCGGTGGGTCCTGTATAATTCCCTAGCGCTGGAGCAGGGCTACAATCTTGCACTCCTCGTCCTAGGGGCGCACGTTCGTTTTTCAATTATGCAAATGGACCGGAACTTTCTTTTTTTATTCGTCTCCACTGTCGCCTTACTTTTTTATTCCTTAATTTTTATATATCTTTATTTTTTTCTATAAAACTACCTTGGTTTAGTTGAATTCATTTTGGTGACGCCATTTATGTGGATACCTTCTCGTTCATAGTTGAATTTGACCGCTTAAGAGTTTGGTGACAGTCGGAAGAAGGTATGCGGAGGATCGAACATTTTTCGTCCTCCTGTCGATCTCTTCCAAATTAACAAATAGATTTACGTCTGTGTTTTTTTTTTCTTCTAACTTCGTTTATTACATTTTTTACTGCCCCACTCTCCCCTTCATGCGTGTATTCGACTATTAAATAACCCATTTGGGCGGTTGTCTGATAAGCACCCCAATTTCGGCACGGTTGCGATATAATCATTCCCTATATTGTATGATTTTGTTTGAAACTTGAATGTGAAAATATGTTTCTTCAATACTGAATGTTATCTAACTGGTTCATCTAAGTGCAGGAAAACAATGACAGGACTGTGGCTTTAACACGCTTCAAGAGCAAAACTTGCGGTATTTTCATATCTGGTACCTCTGATCCGCATTTACTATTTACCAGAAACGACGCGCACTTTTCTGTCGTTGTAATCTTTAAAATATTATCCTATATCTGTTGAAAGGATCCAACAATCAGGACCTTTTTATTCTGGTAAACCGTTTCTCTCTCTCTCTTTCAAAAAAAGAAATAACCTTTTTTTATTGTCTCGGGGACCCTTTTTTAACGAAGTTTTTACGACTTCGAGACAAAGACGTAAAAACAAACGTCACACCGAACACAATAAACACTAAAAAACTTTTTTACCCCTTCTCGTAAAACGCAATTACACACATGCGGAGGAACACGCACTTTCACGTACACAACGACATGAACACACTGACGCTTTTGCAAAGAACACGAGCACCAACATAGATACGTTTCGAGTTACAACACCAAACAAAAAAAAAAAAAAAACGTAACTCAAAGCCACTACTTCCTGTTGCACTATTATATAGTTGTAAAAAAAGTAGAAAAAATTCTCGCACACCCACATTTTAAAGCTAAACATTTTACAGACGTTGCGGCTCGTCAACTTCTGCCTTTCAAATCAGGAAGGATGTTCCGGGCTCTCAAAGGCTCCGAAGAGAAGAGAGCCCTTGATGCTACGAACGTTTTATTTCCAATTTTACTTCCCAAGTTCCCCCCACACCCGCCAGACTTCCCATGGCTTTCTTGTGTTCCGCGGGGGCCGCTTCGGTCTGGTAAAGTCCGCAAGGGCCCCTCGTAGGACGCCGCGTCTGCACTACGTGTTCCCTTAAGAATGGACCGCTGAGGTCGCTACTCGAGCCCCTCCCAGCCAATCCCATGCCATCCGAGTGTCACGTGTTCTTCGGGAGTGGTGCAGTAACGCGGGAAACGCTAAGTCACGTGGCTTATTCAAAATGCTGGATTGGCTGGGATTGTCTTGTTGCGTCTGCTGCGGCCCATCGAAAAATTCGACGGCGGCCCAATGTCCTCCAATGAGAATCCTCCCGGAGGAGATTCTATCTCTCCCAGCCTTCACTCCATCCTTCTGTCTGTCTCCTTCTTTCTTTTTTCTTTGTGTGTGTGTGTGTGGGTGGGTGTAAGACGGTCGGGCGGTTCGAGAACAGAACGCGATATGTGTCTATTCTTCGTGGCGTCGCGTGGGGAGGATTGGAATCCGACTCTAGGGCGCTTGGCTTAACAGGAAGCTGGGGAAACCCGGTCACGTACGCGACGGCGACGGTCGTGTGATCACGTGGCTTAGGGTTGCTCTTCTATACGGTCGGCGGCTCCTTGGACACGTCGGTCCCTTTTTGGAGCTCGACATTTTCCAACTCCTTACTTCGTTCTGCTATTTTGATGTGCATTTCGTGTTTTTGTTTTTAGGCTTACAGTTTAGTATGTGTGTGTATGTTTGCGTTCGAGGTCATCGACTCCTGCTTAAGTATTTGAGCCGATCCGTTGGTCTGTCTGCCTTCGTGAGCGAACAAAATGTTCGATAGAAGTCTTTCGGTTGTTTGTTCTGGTTGTCGGTGTTTTTAGCCGGACACCCAACCTTCTTTGGCGCTCGGAGAATCGTGTTCTGCACTGGTTGGTAAGGTTCTACTGAGAAAAATAAATCATTCGTCGCCGTGATATTGGATATGTTGTCTAGGCTCAAAATGTTTAGGTAAAATATGCGGTGTCTGCACAGGGGATATTTCGAACGAATTGAAAGTCTTCCAAATATTTGTCGGACCATTTCCTTGTTTGTTGGTTAATTAGTGCAATAGTACCGAACATGAGCTGTTTCTTACGATCATCGAAGCTCACAAATTGTTTGGGTGTTTTCTATTGTTCCTAAAATTTGATTTTGTGTGTGCAATAGAAGTCGCGAAGCTTAGTCTATTTTTATGAGAATCATGATGAGTTGCGGAACTAACAAGTACGTCAGTGGAAAACGTAAGACGAAAAACTAAATCATATAAATGTATCAGACGGCGCCAAAAAAAAAAAAAAAAACACTCTGGCTTGAGCTATAATTAAATTAACCCGGAGCGCGGTTTGGGCCTTTTCGTTCAACTTTAGGTCAGTCTATAGACGCTTTGCAGCAGCTGTGCGTGGGCGCAGCCATAACCGACCTTTCAGTTTTGGTTTCCTCCTATTTCGATCACTTCGCTTCATCATTACCGCAGCAGGACAGGATATAGCCGTTTTAGATCCTACCGCGTGTCCTCCTTCCACGGCATCGGCCTTCGTGGTAGGCTCGTCAACAGCCCGCCCTTCAGTGGCTCGGTACCTCGGTAAGACGAGAGAAGGTCAGCAATGGCGGCTGTAACCTGGCGCATGCGCAAATGCGTCTATTAGAGTCAGCACCGCGAAATTTGAATGACACAAAGCTAAGGCGCGAAAACGAGCGCAGAGGAGTCGTTGTCTTTGAGTCTGACAGGTTAACTTTCACAAACGCCAACTATGGTAATATAAAACAAAGGTTTGTGTGTTAGCCACGACGTTTCAAGCTATAATGACGAACGATGCTTACAGCCGCAGCAGTTGCTCTGCTCAAACATCATACAAACTACACCACGTTCGTTGCAGACAAGACGACACACTTCTCTGCGGGCATGTCGCAAGCATGTTTGAAGCACGATATATTTTCATGCAGATTCGTGCTTCGAACATGTTTGCAGACAACTGTTTTGTCTGCAAATATCTTTTGTATGGTGGTATAGCAATTTGACCGCGGCTTAACGCTTCTGCATGCTCACTGATATCTGCAATCCGGCATTTCGAAATTGGGTGTTACGCTACTCAAACGTGCATACGATGTATACGTGGGTGCATGTGTGTGTTTTTCTCGATAAAAAAAACAAACAAATCTCATCAAACTATTAGCATACCCGCTTTACTTCACGGGCACGATAACAAAAAGAAGATTGACCTGATAATCACTTGGGTTATTTGTCCCATGCATCGATGCTACTATCAAGCTTTAAAAAAAATATACATATATAAATACAGTCTCGCTTTTTTTTTCATATTTGCACTATGTATTTTTGTTGGTACGCTAAGCTCTGGTGCCGCAGGTGGGATCAAGTCTCGATACGCTTTGCTAGTGTTGCTCTGCCATCTGAAGTTGACGAGTTACAGGTACGGGCGCGCACGTGCCTATTTATAGAGCTCCAGAGTTAGGGATCGAACTTTGACGGCGCTGCTGGTACAGTCGTGACTGCAGCGAATCGAGCGAGTCGTGTCAACCGTGTAGCTCAGCTCCCTCCGGTTGTCGACCGTCGCCCGTGTTTATTTAAAGCAGCGACCGTAGAAGCGGCAGGACCGACAACAGCGACAGCCGATCGCGAAAGCTCGGGCGTCATTTGCAACGCGAGATAAAAAAGAAACGTCCGCGGATATCATCGCGTTCACTGCGCCGACTGGCAACAAACCAGACCCCGAAGCTAGATGGAGATCGTGTTCGCTCTTTTTTGCATATAGACCTCGTTTGTGCTCTCTGGGTTCTGCGGCCGCCCGGCTTTGTTCTCGATCACGAGGGGAATGGCGCGGACGTTTGCGTTTACGAAGTGCATTAAGAGTTTCAGGTTACGTTGTTATTTCATTTTTATTGCGAGAGGAGGGGGGATTACTCCAACGAACTCTGTGAACTAACTTAAAGGATTAGCCTTCGATTTGGCATCTTAAAGGGAAGATGGGGCACTTCTACATTTGAGAAAAAAACGCTTGAATTGCGTTCATTTGGCTTTTAGAATAACATATATCACAATTATATTTCAATGCGACGCGCCGGAGAGCCATAAGAGCAGTTTGAAAATAGGGCTGAAGCCCCGCCTCCCTAGCCTTGGCAAGCCAAAAGATCCGTCGATGACGTCACGGACAGCGACCATCTTTCGCGTTTTTCTCGCGTTTAAAAATACTTGCGCGGCAAATGGTTTTGGTATTCGGGTTCACGAGGTAAAAATACACTAGAATTCACTTCTAACTCATTTTTTTCAAGAAGCTCCGTAGCTTCCCTTTAAAAGCGTGACAGCGGTGCACGCACAAAGCGCCCCTCGTATTGTTCTTTCATCCATTTTTATGCAGAAGATGTAATATGGGGGCTAAAGTTTCATAAAGGAATGACCCCAAAAGTGTAAAGAAAGTGTAACGCAAAAGTGCAACCGAAGTGTAACAAGTAGACGGCAATGTTCCCGCAAAATTTAACGGAAAAATAAGATTGGTGTACAATGCCCATGGTGACCAATAAACTTGTTATAAAGGCGCTAATTTAGCGTACTAACGTCCCTCTAGGTTTAGGCCACAGTGTTTACGTGACGTCATTAACGTGACTATCGTCACGTCCCGTAACACTTTTACTTTACGTGGCAGCGTGTCGTCGCGACGTCACGTGGCAACGCTAACCCAACACAGCTTGACACAGGCTGCATATTGTGTCTCCCCCACCTCCGCGGTGGGATCAAAGCGATTTTTCTATTGACTTGAGGGCGAAATGCCCGGATGTCTTCCGGGCCTCCTTCGAACTCACGATCGAATGCTGACAAGAAAATAGACGTTCTAGATGGAGAATGTCGTGACCGAGATAATACGAAGTTCGCAAAACATTAAACGGTGGTGGTTTCGTGAGGTGAGGTAATCATCCTCACTCCATAGTGGACGATCGATGTCACTCCTAAGACTGTCTACACCATTTCTTTTATAGCATACGGAGCATCACACGTGTATGTGAAACATCGTCTTTTGTGTCACAATCCAGGGTAATTTTTATCGATAGAAAAAGTGTTTTTCGGGTATCTCAGTAGATTCAATAGCGATTTGCTTTCTCAGCGTCCTGTGTAAAGTAATATACGGATGGTAATATAATTTACTGCCTTTCTCTGTCCTCAATACTGCTTTATAGTTGAAAGAGCATGATTCCTCATTCCTAAGGGCAGAAACAGCCAAAACCAGTAGATTCCTACGGTTAATGGGTCATATTTATCTTTATTTACTCAAAAACGCCACTGAAGTTATGCTTAATAGTATTATGTTAAAGAACCAATGGGAAGTTTGTACGCATAAAGAACTGAACGAAAGTTTGGCACTAATTACAATTACGATAATATTTTATTAAATGAATGTTCCACATAGTCGCTATTTAAATAGACGACAGTCGGGTCAAACAGACCTGCCTTTTGAATATGACTCCCCTCTCCCCTCCCCCCCCCCCCCCAAAAAAAAATTAAATAAAAAATAAAAAAAACGCTGCCGCATTTAAAAATAAAAAAAAAAAAACAGCAACAGAAGTAATCATGGTCAAGGATATTGTTTCATTCTGTTGGCATTTCTGCGTCAGTGTTAGCTTGTTCACGTCCTTTGTTTTATTAGCAGCGTTTGCCCACTGGAGCAGCCCGAATACCAAACATCAAGCCACAAACGCCGAACCTTGTAGTACCTAAATAAACACTGATTCTTTTTGACGTCAAACCTTGTTTAAAGTTCGCATTGAATAACCGAAACCCTATATTTCGTTTACCCTTAATATTGTCCTGGGGAGGTTTCTGAGATCACCTAAATATGACGATAACTCACTCTGCTGGCTCTAAGCATCCGAGAAATCCCTAAATCATGAGGATACGTGGCCAATTTTCCTATCAAGAAGCAAGCAGGGATCGCAACACACCGATTTCATCTCCGGCGATGAAAGGAGCACGCTCCGAAACCAGGACCACTGTTAGTCAATAATGAACTATGGATCCTCCCCTCCCCCCCCCCCCCCCCCCCCCCCCCCCCCCCCAGCCGGTGGAATCGCGAAATGATATTTTGAATTCGCGCGGCTGGTTGTCCGCGCAGCCCGGAGTACAATTCAACCCAGCAAGCGCGCGGTCGAGCGCTCGATAGCTGACGAACGGACACATCACTCCCGCAAAATACAAAAGAACAACAATATAGTTTGTGGTTCTTGAGGCGATCGTTGGGGCGGGGGGGGGGGGGGGGGGGGGGGCAGTATTATGTTCCTCTCCGCGAAAAATTACATTTTCCGCTACTTTTACTGCTTTTATCATCTACAAAAGCATACGCATTTTCTAATAACAGCGTTTGCAATCTCAACGAAATGTCACGTTGTCATTGGTCACATGCCGTCCTGGCTGTTGGCACAATGCTCCTCTCATCGCCGGTGATAATTTTGATATTTGATTGATTTCTTAACAAAAAGAATCTGCCACGCATCGTTATGATTTATGAATTTCTAGGATGCTTACAGCCAGCAGAGTGTGGTATCGCCATATTTAGGCGATCTCAGAAACCATCTCAGGGCACCCTTAAGCTGAGACTAGAAGTTCCGCCTTCAGCGCGAGCTTTCTGCCCTCACTAACAGAAGTGCGAATGCGCAGGCGCGCGCAACCGAAGCACTGCGGAACTACTTTTTTCACAACATGCGCCGCAAGACAAGGACAAGCCAGCGAGCTCGCGCCGAAGGCGGAGCTTCTAGTCTCAGCTTACGGGTGAACGAAGTATAGCAATCACCGAGGGAAGTCAAGTTGGCAAAATAAATGATAGAACTAGCTACTTCTACGTCACACTGCTTATGCACAACACAAAAGGCAGTCTGCACACAGATTCGAATGCGAGTCACCACAAGATCCGTGCTTCGAATGCCGCATGGCAATGATTTCAAGGAGGATGCTTAACACGCGACATGCGAGCCACGGACATTGCGGTGACTCGTGCTTTCGGACTGTCTTTTTCATGATGTGCGAGCATCATACAAAAGACACCCAGGCTTAAGAGCGAAAGCGAAACACGTCAAATTAGATGCGTTGAACCGATTCGAGGAAAAGTGCGGCACAAAAACTAATATTAAACCGTTCTTGCGTAGTCCCAAGCGGTCAGCTACCCGATCCCAATCACGTTCGTAGGAACATCGTTGTGAAGCCAGCCAAAAGTGTAATTGTTTGCGAACCCTACAAAGGTAACCTGTCCAGCAAGCGGGTTATATCGTTACAACTTTAAACACTCGCACTCCGACTACGAGGTTGCAATGGTTCCACTTCAAAGGCTACAGAGATTGCTCGGCGTAAAAAGTGCGTAAAAAATATATATATATATATATCATTGACCATTTCTATTGCGTTTCTGATAAGTCGACTTTCTTTTTTTTTTCTTTTTTATCATTCGTTTAGACGGTTCTTTGGTTGGAAGTCCAATCTAGAACAAAGGTTTCGGAGGAAAAAGAGAGCAAGTGGTCCCACTCAGAAAGGAAAAGGTTCCTCGGACTGCCGCGGTGCTGCTAATCAGTGCCGAGAAACTCCCACGGGATCTCGAAATTACATTGTTCCTGTCGCGAAAGGAGGTTGTTTTTTTTTTGTACTCTGCTGGTCTGAGTGTAAGTTCATATTACTTTTTCTTGTTATGTTTTCGCTGCATTTTTTTCACCTCGCCAGGTTCGCTGCACTTTGCTTTTAATAGCTGACGTTCCTTTGATTGAAATGTGTTCTTTCTTGTTATAGCTAATGTTTGATAAAAAAAAATTAAAAAATAAGAAGATTATGAGCGACGTTGAAGATGGCGTATTATTATATCTTAAAATTTGTTTATGTCTGGTGAGGCTCCTAAATATAAAATAACCTTCGTACCGTGTATTCTATATCTTATTTTTTCGTATTATTATATTCTAAATTTTGTTCATGGCTGGTAAGACTTGTAAAGATAAAACATTATCCTACAATTTATTCTGAAACTTACCGCGGTTTCTACAGAAGCGTTCTACTACTCGACAGATTAAATATATGTAAAAATGACGGACAGTGGAGATCATACCTGCTCCACTAGACTTTACGTGAGATGCACAAAGAACACAATGAGTGAATGTGTAAAAATGAGACGAAAAAACAAAACATAACGAGTGAATGAGTCAAAATGAGACGAGAAGCTATATCCGCGAGTCTGAGAGATGTAGAAAAAGTTACGCAATCCTAATGGCCCACCCCCGGGGAAACTAAATACTTCAAAGCTATATTGCAACGCCTTAACCACACCCGGATATCTCTTCCTTAACTTATTGAAAGCAACAATTAAACAGGGATCGCAGATATTTTGTATAGCACGCATAACATAACGCTTAGAAAACAAAATTTTTTTTCCTTGCATGCAGACGACTTTTTTTTTTTTTTTCTCTCCGACATTTTAGCCAAGACGATCCTCGTCTTGCGAGTCTCGCGTGTCTACTCTTCCCCCCGTCTTCCTTCCCTTCCCACTTTGGGTTTTTCTCCCTCTCCCCTTTTTCTCGACTTTTGGAACGACATCGGCCCCGTGTTTAATTAACCCTAAAGCCGAGAGATTCCCTCGACCATGACCACCATGACACCCTGAAGGCTCGTTAGGGGCCCGGTGCCGAAGCCCCCAATGCGAGTGCGAATTCCAACGAATTAGTCGGCCACCAGTGCCCCTCCTTCTCCTCCATCTCTTTCGCTCCCTCGTTCTCATTCTCTCTTCCTTTCTATCGCTGTCTCTTTTTTTTTTTTGCGTTCTCTCACGCTATTTAACACTTCCTGCTCGTGTCGACCGTGTTCGGTTACTTTTGTT
This sequence comes from Ixodes scapularis, assembly GCF_016920785.2. Lineage (NCBI taxonomy): Eukaryota > Metazoa > Arthropoda > Arachnida > Ixodida > Ixodidae > Ixodes > Ixodes scapularis. Next base: position 19,600,085 of record NW_024609857.1, on the reverse strand, counting down.
TCCTGTCAGAGGAAGGGTCGGGCGCGTTGGTTCGTTTAGTATGATGTCGAGACTGGTGAACTCCGAAGGACTAGATGGATAGATGCATGGCTGCTGCTGCTCTCTTTCGAATTGGGCGGTGGCTTGCGACACCCAGACAAATAGCAGCATCTTTTGCGCAATATTATCTAACGCTTATGCCAATTTCATTGTACTTATTATCTTAATCTCACTTAATTTTGACCACCCTTACTTAATCATTTCTATCTTACCTCTACTCTTAAAAAACATTTCTGTTTTGTTGTCCTCGTCGAATCCCAGAGCAGTGAGGAAGTGAGCCTTTTCGTGTAATGTCACTGGGTTGCTGAGCCCTTTACATGCCATTATGACATGTTTGGGCGGTTCTATTTCCTCCTCACATATGATGCACGTTGCATCTATCTCCCGGTGTTTTTCGCATAAAGATGTCACCGAGCGGCAAAAGCTCGAACTACGATTCGTTTCCGTGATTGCGATACCTCTCCTGCCTCCCCCGCGGCTCATTGCGGAAGAGGCGAGGGAGATATCGCAATTCTGAAAATCAATCGTATATTTCGACCGTTCGGAGCTGCGTGAGAGGGCCCTGCACACGAGGACAACTCTTCTCGCAAAAGGTACATTGAGCGTAACTTATTCTCGGAGATTATGAAGGACCTCTAGGAACTATAACACCCTTGCACCTGACGTCACTTTGGGATATGGTATCAAGCAGTGTGTTCGAAAACTACGATATTTTACGACAAGAAGCCCACTGTGCGCGGTCCTGCCGCTGGGCCCGTAACGGCACTTTCCGCCATTTTCCTTATTTGTTTTCACCAAGGGAATCCTCATCACCATCGTCTTTAAAGTGTGATCGCGGACGTGCTTGGGACGCTTAAAGCCAAGCATACACTTTTTGTTTTCTTTTTTTAAACATCCCGGCGTCGTTTGCCGTTTCTGTTTTGACCGACGACGAGCCGACCTCTTGAGCGCCGACTCGTCTTCAATCCCTACATACACCTCGTTTTTTCTTTTTTGGGCAGGGAAGATAATTTTTAGCGTCTTTCTCTCCTAAACTGCGGGAAGGGAGAGGGCGTGTTGGGCTAGGGTAAAGTGTAAAGGGGGTACAGAGAGCAAGGAAAGTGTCAAAAGTGGAAAGCGCAAAGTGTACCTCGGTCTTTAAGCTCTAATGAAACCGGCATGATAAAAAAAAAAATCGTACCAAATGTTTTTTTTTTTCTCTTATTATTAATATTATTGTTCGGGTCGCGCATTTCGATCACGAGGCAAAAAACTCGGCCGGTCTGAGAAACACTGCTTCCACGGGCAGAAATGACCACGACGATCTCAAAGCAGACGACCATCACCGGCATAGATTTCCGGCGAGATTTTGAAGCGGAAGCAGCTTTGCATCATAATCTAGTGCAAAGACCTTCGAACAAAAGAAAAAAAAAGGGCTGTAATGAAAAACATTTTTTTTTTGTCGGGTACACACATGTAGTGAGAGTAAAGCCGCAGCCAGATTCATCATTCATAGTACAAGAGACACCGCGTTCGTTGCAGACATGATAGATTTGTCTGCGGACTTGCCTGAAGCAGATGTTTGAAGAATATGTTTGCTTTATACATCTATGTGCTCCCGACATTATGCCTGCAGACAGTTGTATTTGTGTGACCAATCTGACTGGATATCGTCTTCCAAGGAAGAGACACGTCTCAGACTGCGTATGATGTATTGGCAGTGCAACCGCAGCTTGAGGAAGAAGACACACAACATAAGGTTGCTATCTTACGTTCACCAACTAGCACGACCTTCGGCACAATCTTTAGTCAGTAAAACACGTTCATTGCAAAAATAAAAAAAGATGCATTTGTCTTTTCTCGTTTCAGTGGCCCTCAGAGATCGCAGCTGAATTACGTCCAAAAAGGGCGGCGGCGCAGCTTCACCCACGGTAAGTGTACCAACTAACTATATAAAACAAAATGTACCCCCCCCCCCCCCCCCCCGGACCGGAAAGATGTTTCCAAGTCATTCCTCTCAGATATCCGCGAATTAAATAGGTGAGTGAAACACTCATTAGATCCGTTATTCGCCCGAGACCGCGGCTGAGAGGCAGAAATCTCTTCACGGTTTGTATTCGCCCTCTGAGTCTCAATGCAAGGCCGTTGGGGCTGAATCTGAATCCCGATCAATTCTGGTGGGTTAGTCGGTTACAGATATCGAAATAAACGGAACAAAGAAACAAGGAAGATTAGAAGCTGAGGAGGACTGGACAAGCGCCGAATCACAACTGACGATTAATAGAGAAGAAGAACAAAAAAAGAGAAAAGAATAATCCCGAAGTGAAAAAACAAAAGAGACGAGAAATAAGCTGGGAAGGATATTTCAGAAATCGAAGTATTATGCATGAAAGAAGAAGCAAAGAAGTTAACTTTTAAGCCGGGGTAACACCGCTAATACATCAGACAAAAGACAGTCTGCAAACACGAGTCATCGCAATATCCCTGGTTCGAATGCCGCGTGCCAAGTGTCTCCTCGAACCCACTGCCAAGCGGCATTCAAAGCAGGGATCTCGCGGTGACTCGCGTTCTATTTGTACGCAGACTGTCTTTTGTAGGGTATAGTGTCACTAAATAAGCTATGCTTCAGAGCAGAACCGCATAGAGAGAGAGAGAGAGAGTTCGGATGGAGGAGCGGGCACTGCCAGTCCCTGCACTAGGCGCAGATAGAGGGCTGGACATGCTTCTTGACCCACCAGAGGCCGATAATAATCCCTTGCGGTGGTAGCGAGCAAGACTTTTAATAAGAGCGTAAGAGTTAAATGTGGTAACCCTTCATAGTTGAAAATATGGTGCACGCACGTGATGTTTCGATTATGATCATGCAAAAATATGGAGGAAACGAATGTTCCGCTCGAACTCTGTTTTCCTCGGACGGAGTCCGACCACTCGCGGACGGCAGACGCGTGACCCTCGGTGCCTGACGTACTGATTACGTGCCGTCATCATAACATCACGTGCACCATATTTTCAGTCACCGAGAGTTACTCCGACGCAATTATTAATTTTGTTTGTCGCGACCACCGCCAGGGTATTATTCGCGGCGTCTGGTTTGCCACAGTCGAATTTGTGAACGCGCCCTGGAACACCCCCAGCCCGCTTTCGACCAATGGTGCCTCCTCATTCGCCTCCTCTCCTAACCAATGACTCGCCAAACTCCCTCTACACACGGCTCTGCTTAGGGTAATGACGCTTACCCATCTTGTTCCTTAAAATTATGGTGGCGAGTTATCTGAAGCTTTAAGGCTCATTCACACTGCCCCCATTTTCTTACGTTAAGTTACGTTACGTATAAGTCAGCGAAACATTCGTGTCTCGAATGTCACATGTCAAGCTTCCTCCTTGAACTTGTAGACTCGCTTAATATGCAGCACAGAGGTCCCGGTCACTTCAACGTAATATTTCATAACATAACGTAAGAAAATGGGGCAGTGTTAATCAGCCTTTATTTGAAATCACAGGAAAAGCTTTTCCGTGCTTTACAAATGTTTAAACAGGTTGCGACAGAGCAAAGCAATATTACATCAACTTCCAAACACCGAATTTAATGCTGAGGAATTCTCACTTTTGAATTATGACAATCGGCAGTTGCATCTTTTCTTCACAAGCACCAAGGTGGGCGGCGCACACACCAATATTAGGGAATACAGTGCCGACACTCTAAGCGTAGCTCATTTAGTTACTCTAGTATGATGAACCAGCACCGTGACCCCGGCTTTAGGGTAAAACTCTCGTGCAACGAGCAGAAAGATGTGCCAGCTTTCCTTCAGGGCACAACAAGGGGCACTGACTCCAAGCATTGCAAAAACAAACAAACATACAAGCTGATGAGCTGACTCAAGAATGTTAGTGTTAGAGCACAAGCCATATTATTTTTTTTATTTACGCCATCTGGGCCGCGCGAGATTCATGGCTCATTGTGCTAATACACTGCAACTCGGAACCTCCGAAGCGAAAGCTCGCACTGGAGGACAAGGGATTTTAAGCTGAATCCCCACCCCTTTGTGTCTCGAGATATCTGAGCATCGTACCGGCGTGCAGCCATGTATCACTACTTCGTGATGCGCGTTAAAGACGACATTCTATCAGTCGTACCACTCTGGCTAAATTTCTCACCTACAGCGGAGCTGCAAGACAACCATTGGGGCTGACAAACTTCCCGTTGCCCAAACATACACGCAACACAAATACTCTTATCTGGGCCGAGCGTTTTCAGCGTGTTCTGAAGCTAAGAGCACAAACGAGCGTCGTTCAGACTTGAGGCTCTGCACTGAGAGAGTGGATGAGACGAGAGTAGGCGGGGGCATCAGAAGGCCAAGCTCTGGTTCCATTGATTAGTGGGTAAACCTTGTTTCCACTGCACTCGTCGAACGCGTTCGAATTCGAAAGCCAAATGCCGGACGCCGGCGTTCCACGTTCTATGAGGCGTTTGACGAGCGGCGTGGAAGCAGAGGGATCTAACCTTATCTATACCCACTAATCATTCCAATCAGAGCTCGGCGCGTTGACGTTCCCGCGCGTTCTCGCCTCCTCCTCTCTTTCTCTTTCTGACCTCATAGAGTAGGTATAGACAACCGATTACTTCCATCTATCCGTCACTCTGCGCGTTGCATTCTGGGAACCTGTGGGAGTGGAGCGCACATGGATCTGGCTTCCCACTGATTCCCACACTGCATGACGAGGCGTTGCGCCGCGATGAGACACTTCGAGTTTTGGAATAAGGCTAGTGCAAGCGTGGCGCCTCACTGGTGCCCCGTGCGTGTAAAAAATGCATCGTGCGCGTGAACGTAGCGTTTGGCAAGCTCGCAATTGCACGTACTTGCTAGCACGAGCAGAGACATAGCGGCGGCCAGATACCGTGCTTGGTATCGTCGAGTTGCGGCGAGATGTTTTGGCGGAGCCCTCATATGGTTGCCTGTCCCGACGTTATCAACTTGCGAACAATAAGTTCAATGGTGCTCGCGATGATTATGGTGGAAGCTTGAAATCGCTGTGCTGTAAAACCAACACTGCTAACAGTTTGAGAATTGAAGTTCTTATATTACTCTTATTTCCGTCGATGAGAAAGCCTTTGCTGACGTCATGGTCAGCATTCGGCAAATCGCGGAAGGCCGACAGCTGTGACGCTTTCGGTCGTTCATGTCGCCAATTCGACAATTGGAAGCAGTTCATCTGCCCGCCGCCATGTCTCTGCACGTGCGGGCAAGCACATGCAATTGCAAGCCTATCAAGTCCATGTTCACGTGCGCACGCTCGGCGTGCTGGTACCCATGCGGCTGCAATTCAGCGAACGGGATTCGTTCAGACTGGAGGCTAGTTCATGTATGCGGCACGCAAGCTCATCTGGTCCTTGAGCACCTCGTGCGTTTGTTTACCGTCTATATGCGCCGACGTGCTTTTGTTCAGCCCGACCTCAACCAATGACGAGGCGCGCTTAACCGCTTCGTCATTGCGCGTTCCCCCGTGTTCTGAATGGTACCCTTTGATTGGCGTGCACCCCCCTTGCACTGTGCGGTGCGCCGAAGACACATTTCGGAACACTTGCTCCCCGTATAATTATCAGATCGGTGGTAACGAACCATTCCTAAAAATTCCGCGAAATATGACGTGTAACAGACGAAGAGAGAGAAAGAGAGAGAGAGACGTAGGAAAAGCTGCTTTGCATATTTAATTTAGAGCGCTTGATACCGATCAGAAGGCAGCGTTTTTTTCGCCCGCGCACCGTAGACGCTTATTTCCGGGGAAGATACGCCATTGCGGGGCCACGGTGGTAGAGTCATGCGTTGTCGGTGCGTATGAGATAGCAGTTTTAGTAACAGATATCGAACCCAAGTTCTGATGAACTTCGTAAGCGACGCTTGTAACGTTCGATCGTCACGTGATTGTTTCGGCGAATTTCGTGCTTCGGCGCATTTCACACACACACACACACACACACACACACACAAATACAAACGCACACACAAGTGCTCCCTTGGTTGCATTTAGCGACGGCTGAATTGTTTTGTTTTAACTGCGACATAGGTCTATATCGGCAAAGCTATTTGTCCTGTTCCAATCGATGTTTGCTGGACGTCCGTGGGGCTCTGCTATGAAGGATGGTCACTTTGCATTCCAGGTAGCGCAGACTAATGCGATTTAACCTGAACTAACCCGCACGCCCGAGGTATCTGCTCGATAATATTCATTGTTAGGAAAGCTGGTCAATAGGGGTGTTTGGTACGTGCGGGCGACGCCCGTGTTGAACGACCGGCAGCATCGCCCCTATATTTGGTCATCAAACATTATGTGTAAGGCCTCCTTTGTAAGTCGGTGCAAGCAAGACGCAGTATGAAGTGAACTGATAAGCAAACGCGCGTTTAATTGATATTGCATTTTTTCTTCTTTTTATTGGTTCTTTGGCTAGACATGCGCATTAAAAAAGCTTGGCAAGGCTCTGAGAAACCACTGCGTTTCGGTTCATAAAAAAAAAAAGCTAATTTACAACAATTAACAATCTTGTTAAGACACAAAATAAGAAGTCCTCAATCTTGCGTAAAAAATAAATGAACAAAAAAACGTTTTTTTTAGGAGCAAAAAAAGAAATGACGCGAAAAATGTATTTTATAGTTTGAAATAAATTATTCACCGTTCATTTAAATATACTTCTTATCAAGGCCCAGCAAAGTCTCGCAGGCAAAAATACTATCCCCCCTTTGATTTCTCAATAGGAAAAAAATCGTATGTTACCTAGTAATAACAATGTAATAACAGTAGTTTAAGTCTCCATTGAAGTATGATGGGAGCCGAGGAAAAAATATTGTTCAGGCAGTTTGACTGATCCTGAGTCAGTCAAACTGACTGGACACTTTTTCCGCAGTTGCTGCTCAGCCATACAGGAAAGCACAAACCGCGAAAAAATAGAAAGACCAAAGGTTATATAACACTTTATTACTTCCCTATTAAAAAAACAAACACAGGTTAAGCCATATTCAGCAGCGTAAAAATATTACCAAATCTAAATAAATATGTATTTTAACAGATGTAAGTTGCACAGAAATTAAATTATGCGTTTGAGTGTAACGCGAATAAAATTATGGCCATGGCTAACGCACCGTCTAAGGGGAAAAAGGTAAAAATTTAACAAATTCTGGTCGAAAACACGAGTCACCTGTCTAATTACAAAGCTTTGTAACTTTTTGTGTTTTTTTTTCGCGAGCCAACTAACAAGAACAACAAGCCCGTTTATCAACGCCCCTGATGGAGCACGACTGGATGCCAGCACGTTATTTTCGGTCATGTTTGTAACGCGACGTTAGTTCTGTGCTTTCCTATGGGTGCACGACCCCCAAAGCAAGACATGCTCTCCCCGTGACCATCAGTAATTTTTTTGTATTTGCTCGAAGAATTCCCGCAGTGTTTCTAAACCAGACGTGCGCATTTCCAAAGGACGCGCGAAAGGTCCCGTCAGCGCAGACAAAGGAGTAAGCTCACAAAACGATAAGATCCCGGAAAACGTTCGATAAGTATCTGCGATTGATTTAAAACGCGAGTAAATTAATTTTCAGTGCCGGTTTCGAGACATAATTTTTTGTGAGCGAACTGTGAAGGTGTAAACTGAGGGAAAGGAGGAGGCGAGATCCCGCGTTCTCGTCGGAACGCGGAGTTCTGGCTCGAGCGATTAGTAGTGTAGACGCAAAGCTAGTGGCCGTTGTCTTTGCACGCTGTTCGAACGCGTTCGAACGCGAGCACCAAACACCGTACGCCGGCGTTCGGCGTTCGAACTCGCTCGAACAGTGCGCGTAGAAAACGTCAGCTAGCTTCGCGTCTACCCACTAATCGTTCGAACCAGATCTCGGCGTTTCGAAGCCCCCGCGCGCTTCCATCTTTCCCTCTCCTTCAATTGCTACCCGTATACCCAGGCGTCTGGAAATATTCACGTGCTATGCGTGAATTGTTGACACGTGGCACTGGCTCAGAAACAGTCCACAGTAGTAGAGGCTCTATGAAATATGGACCGCCTAACCTTCCGCAAAGTATACTGGAGAGAGGCAATCGTCTGCAAGCTGCGTTGGGATATTGGCTAGTTAACATAGTGTCAATACCTTTAGTCTTAGAGTATGGGCACTTCGTTCCCCGATCTTCTAGTGGTCGCCGCCGGCTTGGCGCGTAGAGTAGAGCAAACGCCACTGTCGATCGTCACGATTAAAAAAAGAAAAAAGGCGACTTCCTGATTTTTAGACACGGTGGTAGGAAGCTCAGGTGATACCCTTTTTGCTCTGCCTCGAACTTTACTAACATTTCTGGAGGGGCGGAAAAAACCTGTCCTGCGATATCAGATAAAGCTTTAGATGACTGGCAACCGTGATCCTAAGCACCGAGATAACTGATGTGTCGTTACTCTGAAGAGTAGCTTATTTAGTGGCTCTATAGTTTAAACCTTTCAAAAATGGTTCGCTCTGTAGCGGTGAGCGCACTGTTGCACTGTGCTCAGTGCCACAACGTAGATTGTTTTCTCCCCGTTCTAAACATCATTCGAGCCTCGTCACTCGCCCCTTTTTTACTAAAAATTTAAACGATTTTTGCTCCCATGGGCGTTGCGGGAAAGTCGGTACTGCAGATCTTTATACCTTGTAGTCGGCTGTAAGGTTAAAAGAAAAAAAGCGGGGCAAGCACTTCTCACACATTTTTCAACTCTGTCGTCCACTTAAGCAGAGTGAATGCTGGACGGCGCGAGCGAGTGGGGAGAAGTGAATTACCGGCCGTGGCGATCAGAATGTTTTCTGGGACGTGCGATTGTCTCGCTTTTCTCAACCTGCAAAGGAACCACAGTCAAGTGATTGCGCTGCATATATGTATGCTTGGAGATACAACAACGCACCCCAACCGCACATCAAATACCCCAGCGCAATTCTCGTTTTTCACAAACTAAAGTATAGCATACATATTAAAATTACGGGGTTGGATGCCATTTCTTGCTCTCAAACGCAAGCGAAAAAAAAAAGGAAAAAATAGGCTCGAAATCTTTCACATCCCGGTATTTTCCCTTTAGCGAACCCATTGCAATGTTCCCGGAAGTACGATTAGTTATGCGAAAACCAACGTTTATTACTCTGTACTGCACTACTGCACTGAATAAAGGGGTGCATGGCACAAGAGCGGTCGTCCGCAAAACTCATTACGCATGGACAGTTCATATTGCACGAATATCGTATTTCTGAATTTAATGTGCAGCTAACATGAACAGAAAGAGGCGCATCCTTTTCTTCTTTTATTTTTCTCCATAAGTTCTCTCTGGCGTCTGGCCTATGTCATGCGTATATTCTTGCGTTAAATGGCATATGGAAAACAACCCGGAAGCATTGCATGGCATTTATGGAATATGTAATGTGTGGAATGCTATGACTGGTATGGAACTGTTTACATTTGAGTTTTAATGTTGATTGTCTTTAACAATATTTTATTTTTCACCTCGGATTGTAAATGTCATGTGGTAATGCATATGAACATTACGATGAACATATTATGCAGCGGCAAAACTATATTCAGTTTTGCCGCTGCATACCAACGCAACCCAACGCCTGAACACTTCGAAGTAATGTAACCTTTTCGGATGGCTTTAATGACGTTCGCAACTAACTAGATGCATTGCAGGACCTTTTATAAATTATGATTTAAGAAAAAGCATAGTTCTTTGCATAGTGCTGAACTGCTAGTTTAAAGCAATGCACATATCACGAAACGAAACTTTAAAAGCGCAAAAAACAAGGGCAAGAGGGAGACAACACAGGACAAGCGCTTGTCCTGTGTTGTCTCCCTCTTGTCCTTGTCTTTTGCGCTTTTTAATTTTCGTAATGCTTAACCAACTAGGCCAACAAATCATTTTGCTAATGCACATATCGTTGAGTTCACATGCTAGAAACATTACTTCATTTAAAGAACAGAAAGACTACCGCATGTATGAAGCGAAAATTCGCTTGGAGGTATATTTAATATGTATATATTGCTAACTACATATCGAATAGATGTAAACGGTTTGTTGTCGACAACACGTGATACGATTCCGAGGAATCCTTCTAAGAATGCCTGCGTGCGTGCTTTCCCGCAGATCACCGTGATTCATGACAGCATTATAAACGTGGGGTGTAGCGAGGTCCTGGCCTCCATTATTGCTTCGATGCCAGTAACAATGCCGCACTCAGCAATAAGAACGCGGATGAGCAAATCGCGAAGCAAAACCTATGGACATAATAATTCATACGTTTGCAAAAGGGGGTAATGCAACATGTTTCGTACTTTCAGTGAATACATCTTCTAATTATTTCTTCGCGTTTACAATTCCTATAAAATACGCGTTAGTGTTTCTTTTTGTTTTTGTTGTGTTTTGACTCCAAGCAATGGCAACCGCAGAGAAACTTCGAGAAAAAAGGAGCAGCGTTAACCCTTTCAGCTCGCAGTCAGAGCAAGTGGCCACGTCATCTGGAGGCCATTATACGCCGCTAATGTTTATTATAGTCACGCGCTGAGGTTGGCAAAGCACACGGAACTCGCTCACTTGAACATATTGTTGAGCTTTAGCTATTTCTGTCATTGCAGCGATTGGGCACAAGCCCATACCATCGAGTGTGTGTCGAGGTATTGAATGCAAGGAGCCCATATCGAATGGTCATGCAGTGCTAGTGTTCACTGTATCAGCCGCATTTAAATACACTCTTAAAAATGCCTGCGCGTTTACTTACCCACAAAACACTCGAAGAGCCAATCTCTGCGATCTACGGAATCAGCTCAGCGAATTGTGAGGCGGAACATTCGTTTAGACATAAAAATGAAGTCTGCGCTGTGGCATTACGCAATGCAAAGCGTCATGCTTGCATTGCGTAATGCTACAGCGCAGACTTCATTTTGAGGTCTAAACAGATGTTCCGCTTCATCATTCGTCGAAGCCATTTCGTAGATCGCAGAGATTGGCTCTTCGTGTGTTTTGCGGGTAAGTCAACATTCAGACATTTTTAAGAGAGTATTGCCACCGCGGGGATGGCAATGTTTGATTAGGAAATCCTGGGGATCGTGTTGATGACACCGCAAATAATCCGATTGCAACAATTTCGTCATCAAGGTTTGCGAAAGAGAGACTGGAAGGAAACGTCCGCTTTTATCCTCGAAATTACGCGGCGTCAAACACTCTAAAAAAAGCCCGTGCGTCTACTTTCCCCCACAACACTCCTAGAGCCAATCACCGCAACTTACGGAGGCAGTTCAGCGAATGGCGATGCCGAAACATATGTTTAGACCAAAAAACGCAGTCTGAGTTGTGACATTAAAGGAGCGATGCAACAATTTTTGTACTGTGCACAAATACCTCTTAAAACGGATCCCTAACGTTAATGACCTATGAAACACGCGTTCGTTTTTCACCCCACGCAATATAAGTCCCAGAAAAAAATGTAAGAAAAACGAGCAGCGTTCACCCCCTCAACTCGCAGCCAGAACAAGCGGCCACGTGATCTGGAGCCGATTATATGCCGCCAGTGTTGATCATAGCCACGCGCTGGGGTTGGCAAAGCGCAGGACACGCGCTGAGTTCCAGACATTGTTATGGCTCGGCTGTTGTCGTCGTTGCAGCGATTGGACACGGGTCACTACCCGAATGCTTCTCGAGCTAGCAATTGTCACGAGCCCAAGTCGAGTGCCCACGCTATGCTCGGATCTAATCTATGAACCGCATTCAAATATCGTCACTTGGGTGTACTGCGATCCCCGAGTTACGTCATCAAATTTTGCAAAGGAGAGATTGAATGAAAATGATCGCTTTTGTCCTTGAAATTACGCCGCCACAAAGGAGTTTCTTGGCCAATGGCGTTGCGTGTGAGTATCCTTGAGTCCCAGGTGTGCCAGTAAGCTCTTGTAGAGAGAAAAACAATCCAGTTGAATATCGTTGCACAGCTCCTTTAAGCAATGCAGGGGGGATCGGTGGCCGAGTGGTCTAGCGCACACCAGCTCGGAGCACGTGGAGCGAAAGCTCGCGCTGCAGAACCCAGGGATCCTGGGTTCGAGCCCCACCCCTGCCCGTTTCGATCTGGATGAGCATCGTACCGGCGTGCGGTCGTGTATCACTACTGCGTGATGCACGTTAAAGACCCCGGGCTAGCGGTTGTGCCGCACTGGCTAAATTGCTCATCTACAGCTGGGAGACTCGTCGCCCCTGTGAGGCAGACCAAGTTCTAGGCTGTATAAACACACACACAACCCAATTTTTTTAAGCAATGCAAAACGTCACGCTTGTATTGCTTAATGTCACAACTCAGACTGCGTTTTTTTGGTCTAAACATATGTTTCGGCATCGTCATTCGCTGAGTTGCCTCCGTAAGTTGCGCCGATTGGTTCTCCGAGTGTTGTGCGTGAAAGTAGACGCAGACTTTTTTTTAGAGTGTACTTTCCCAGGATTCAGTGACTGTGCGCCAGCCCACTCGGCCACCGATACCTCGAACGTTTTTTTTTTTCTTTTTTCCCACTATGGCCAAAGCCTGTGTCCGTTTGTTGGCGTAATCGAGCCTTCCAGAGGCCGTAGTCTTCTTCGAGGAAGCGATCGAAGCGACCGCCCTGATTAACGTTAATAAATGCGCCTTGGCTGGTAAACGCGGTTGCGTATGCTACGTTCAGATCAATTTAGGCAACACGCTAATACTAAAGAGTCGCTACTGATAGCACAGTAATAACAGAGTCACCGGGGCAACTGTTCGCATTACACAAGATGGGGAGCAATGAGAGGTGCACCTAATTTTTAGGTCATTATGCATCACGATGTTTTCTGTGGCCCTGTCATTGCTTCCGTTTTCATTTTTGTTGACAAAACCAACGCAACTCCTCTCGGTTTACTCGGCGGTCACCGCGCCAACCTTCGACATCAAGCAATCACGGAAGCCACAAGAGACGCGCGGGGATCGCGAAACAACCTGTTCCAGAGAGTTCAATGTTTTCCCGCTAGGTGCCGTCTGCTTTGCTAGAGTGCTGATTGCCTGGATCCCACCAGTTCCTGTAAGCTTGTGCAAAGTGCGGAAGTGAGTGAGTTTGATTGGAGCGTGTTAAAGAATTTGATGCGGGGAATATGTAAAAGAAATGAGAAGTAAAGTTTCCCCTGTCCACTGTGAGCACTGCGGACGGAGCGTGTTACAATAATAAGAATATAAAAATTTTACTCCGCGAGAATGAAAGACAGAACGATCATTCGTATTGCGAGAACATTGCTCGAGCGAACTCGCCAAGCAAAGAGAAACCAATCAGTTCGTCAGAGCATATAAATTTTCCAACAAACTTAATTTGGCTGTACACTGTCCGTCACGCAGACTCAGCCATTTTTCCGAACAAACGGCGGCTGCTCGATATTTTTTTCAACCCTCTTGCTTGGTAAGGCGAGCTTCAAGTTGAGCTTGCCTCGCTCTTTGCTGAAAGTAAAGTAGTACGCGCAAGTCGCCAAGCCGTGGATGTTCCACTAGCCGGTACCGCTAAAGCGGAAGCCAGTGTCTTATTCTAATTTATTCTCTTACTGCCCCGCCCCCCGAAACAAAACATTTAAGTTTACGCAAAGTTATTAGAAGACCTTAGAGAGTGGACCCTCGTATCATGAGAACGTACAGATCTCCGTGGTTGGAAGCAGCTCTCGATTAGGCTAGGTTTACTAAATATTCACATTCCCTTCTCGGTTGTTGATTGGTTAGCCCGTCCGTATAAAACGTTGTGACGCAATTACTATGCAGACCATGATTGGCCCCACCGGCTTTCAGCTTTCGCTTCGGCTCATCGACTGCACGCGGCGTCTGGCGTGCACTCGGCACGTTAGTCATCGACGCGGCATAAGGACTGCTCCTGCCGGAACGGATCGAAAATGCTCGAGTAGGTAAAAGCGTAAAAGAGAGAGAAAGTGAGGAAGAGGAACGATTGAGAATAGAAGAAAAAAAAGAGAGGAAGGAGGAAAAACCTGCTGGGGGACACAGGCGCGTAACAGGATCAGCCGCGGAAAAGAAGCTGCCCTGCGTGTCTCCTGGGAGAGGAGTGCGCGAGGCATCGCCTGCTTTTCCAGCGAGAGGTGGGAATAACTAGGCTAGACAGCCCGACCCGCTGACCCTCCTTTCCACGGAGAGAACCCTGCTTAGGGGGAGGGAAGGGACGTACAACTGTTATAAGGAGATGTATAAAGAGGAGGGAGAAAAGGATAGAAAGGAAGTAAGAGGGCGAAGGAGAGGGGAGAGGTGGTGAATTCTTCCGTTTCCAGCGTTGCCAGGTCTGGAAAATAAACAAAGCGCTGGCGCCGCCGTTACCATTGGCAACGGATGGGTGGTTGAATGGCAGGGATGTGTGGGTGGATAATATTGGGGAAACGGGACTTTGTCAAGTCGTTCCTTCCGATTGGAGGATGAATGCATAAGTGCAGATGCACGAGTGTTACGGTCAAAATTTTCACGGTGTCGAGTCTAAAGTAAAGAGTATTTTCTACTTTGTCCTTCGAGGTTACAATGGCTAATAAGAAGGCGATGTGACCTGAAGCCTTGTGATGTCAGGTCGAGGTGACCTCTGCTTTATGTAGACGAGGGTACAGTTCCCCAAAGAAATAGTTTGAGGGAAATCTTCTCATGTGACTGCTTTGACAGTCTTTGGTTTCTAAGAAGAAAGAAGAAAACCGTTCGAACCTAAGTTTAGAAGGTCAGCACATTGACGATATTGTACTTTAGAGAACAAAAAAAAAAAAAAAAACAAAAAAAAAAAAACAGGGCACACACGACGGACCGTCTACTCGTCGTGTCCATCTTGCGTTTATTTTCCCAGTAACTTATTCTGGAACCTGCTCGTTCCAGAACGTCATAGAAATACTTTTGTCGGTATTTCCGAGAGTATGCTTCCTCTTGTCACCTACATACCACACACTGAAAATATCTTTGCACGTCAAAGATAGACTCAGATAAAGTGTATACACCCCCGTCCTGCAGTTCGCTTTAGTCCGAACCTCACCGTGGGGAAAAACTAAAGTCCGAAAGCTTTGCAAGGTTCACCTCACTACAAAAGGCCACAATTTTTTACCAAAGCCACATCACACGCCAAAGCCTTGACAGTAAGCCATCTGTATTATGAGAAAGAAAGAAATATATATATATATATAAAAAGACCGCATGAAACACCACGTAGTGCTCCTCATGGAGCGATCGCGAAAACATATTCAGCGCATCCGTTGGTTTGACTGCCAGGAATGCCTGGGCCCGGCTGTCGCTCTTGTCCTCCGAGCTGTCCAAAGCTCGGACATCCGTCCGATGTTAGAACGATTGCAATAACGTACGCCCGGTCATTCCAACCCCTCCAACTCCAACCCAACTGGGGTCTAGAACTGTCCGAGGTGTCCGCGCGCCACTACCAAGCCTCTGTCCTCCCGAAAAAAAAAATGGATGCCGTGGCTTCAGCGAGGGATTGCAGCTGTCCAGAGAGCCTGATGGCTTTGTCGCGCCGGGGATGGTTCTCTGCTAACGCGCCCCGATCCCCCCGCGAATTTTAGGAGAGGAATGTCTGCAAAGGGCGAGGGATCCTTGGTGAGTGTGCCCGTTCTGAAGAGTTACCATTGCTGTTGTCTCTTTCGTTCTTGCTTTGGCCGCATGTCTTTTGGGGACGTCGGCTGGGGCTTTGCCACTTCTCCCACCCGAGGTCGAGCCCGAGGGTCTTTGGATTCGAAGTGGACGCACGGGGGGTGCTGTTGTTTTTGGGCTTCTATTGTCGTTGGAGGTTCGCGCCCGTTCCCGACCCTGACAGCGGTTGGAGGCTGTCCGGTGGGTGAATCACGGTGCGGGATGTGGTGATGTCGCTCCTGGCCGGGGACTAGGGCTAAGCGGAAATGGCAGGAGGGAAGGAAGGTCGGTTCAGCTGGCGTTTCCGCTTTGTAGCGAGGCTGGCGGGCGCTGATGTACGTTCTGGGAAGCAATTTGGAAGCTCCCAGACCGCCGTGTCGCCCTGTATACCGTCTGTAGCGCTGCAGAGTATACGGTTCGGGCACTTGGAATCCTGAGAGAGGAAGCGCTTAGTAGAAACGTTACTTGCATTTTGTTTTATTTTTAATTTATTTTCAGAGATTTAAAAAAAAAAAAAAATTTGCTATCTGTCTTTTGTTTTCGTCGCACGAACCTTGCTAGTCCAGCTTGGACTTTTTTTTTTCTTGTTGTTGTTTTGACCGCTATGCCGTTTTCTTCAAGCTCATCTCGGGAATGTTGTTGTGACACTCTAAAGCCTGTTGCTGCTACTATCATTTTTACTCACACCAAATCTATACTTGGCACACATCTGATAATTAAGAAGACTACAGATCAAAAGCGACAAACGATCTGCAATTCCAAGTGACGGCAAAATAATTGAGTCGAAATATTTGTCATCGGACTGTCGTGTACTACACCCTCTAGTTCCCTCCGCCACCTGCATGCAAACGAAACGCGTAATGTTGATCGAATCGGTTGCGTCTTAGGTATTGTTTGGTCATTTGATAAAAGATAAATTAATTCAAATATTTTGTCACCTTTTTCTTCTTTTTTTTTGAGGGGTGGGGGGGGGGGGGGGGGGGGCGCCTCCGCTCCGCACAATCGCCAACCCTCTCGCTCAGCTCCTTTCGTTGACCAGCCTTAAGAGTCGACCGGCTCTCTCCGAGTCGCCAACGTTAAGTGGGACGTTAAGAGGGTCTCTACTGGTCCACCTTGTCTCTACAATTAGGAACCTCAAAAAAGTGTATGACTGCCTCATGTCTGGCGAAATATGTCTCCCAGTTTTGTGCACTTAATCGGAACTTCGAATACCGTCATCGGCATGGCAATTGTTTTTGGAACATCACGTTAACTGCCTAAACGAAGCGATGAGCCAAGCGTCCTTTAAATAAGCCCTGAATTCAATTCGAAAACGTTCTCTGCTGTTGCTCATGACACCGCGAAAACTATGGATCCCTTTACTGCCTATCCAGACAGTTACGAAAGAATCAGGCAAAAAATAATTTATGCGCAACACGCTGTACGTGCACGGCCTCTATCACGAAGAAGTTTACTGGCAAAATGTCATCGTGTCAATGAACTTTCGTTGTTTCCTCATTCCCCTGTCGCGTGAAAGCTCGGTAGAAGCAGAATTTAAATTCAGTTCGAGAGTCTTGACGCGGCAACTCTTTTGAAAGGTTTACACGTTCGCTCTTTCTTTTTTTTAATGAACCCTCAATGGAAGAGAAAGAAAAAAAAAAGCGAGAGGCGGTGCTGCATGGCCGCTGTTCTATGGCGTAATTCCCTATTCCGAACTCTCCGCATAAATTCTGACGGTGTCACTGTGAATCGCGCCTTTCTTGTGCAAATTCCTTTCCGAGTGGCGCTCGTTCAGTGTTTCGAACGACCTAGCTATCGGTTGAGATGAGATGGACAAAAAAAAAATCTTCTTCGGTTTTTATTTGTCTCAGTTTACAGTCAAGTACCGCCCGTGCGTGTCGTCTGGCTTAAAAAGAAAACAAAAATCAAATGTTTAAAGCACTCGCCTATTTCAAAAGGCGCCGATCCTCCATGTCGGGATAGTTGACTGGCATACTCAGTCACGGAAACTTTTCGAAGTAAACAGCGTATTTCCCGTTTAGATTTTTTTTTTCTTTTTCTGGGTATTTTATAACAGAGCTGGAAACTTTTAATCTGACATCTTTACAATGATCGACAAAACAAAGAATTAAAAATAAGAAAGCGAAAACAACACGAAAAGTGTAAATGAAGTTCGTAACAGATATTCAGATTTTTTTATTTTTGCATAAATGGGGCTTTTTTGGTGCTTCGTACATGCGACATCTGAATCGTACGCGGTGCACAATTACACCGACGGTCCAATACGTCTGTCTGGAATCCAAGCTTAACCGAGCCAAACGAAAAACATTTTTTTTTTATTTATTTATTTATTTAATTTATTTTTTTGTGATACGCTGGCGAAGGGGGTTCTGTCGTCGGGTGGTGGGTAATCCAGTTCTCTGTCCGCGTGTGTCTTGTTCTTTGAACTCCTGGACGCTGGTTTGCTGTTTTAAGACCTGAATTCGGTTTTGTCGAGTAATTTCTTGCTTTCTTTTTATCCAAGTGTCGCTGGAACGATTCGTGACACGAACCGTTCTTTCAAATAGAAGACGCAATTAGAATGTTGTCAAAATTACAAGCCGCGTGGAGACAAAAAAAAAGGGGGGGGGGGGGGGGGGTTTGAGTGGAAACGTTGAAAAGAAGGAAACAATGAAGCCAAGAAAATAAAGTGGTTTATTACATCACGTGAGTACTTTTTTTGTATGTGTGTGTGTGTCAGTATTCTTGGAACATTCGAAAATGAAATCTGAAGCCGAGGAAAACGAAATCGTTTACTTTTTTGTTTTCTTCGTTTGTTATTGTTAACCAATTTCTTGCTCCCGTTTCGCCCTTACCAAATCTACCAAAAATGTTTTGAGCGTGATTTATTTTATTTTGTCTTGTTTCATGATTAGCGTTATCCAGAGACCCTCGACGTCCCCCACCTAACGCGAACTGGACTTAACAATCAACATTTTTAATAATTTCTTTGAACTCAAGAAAACACAAGGACAAAATCAATTACGAATCCTGTCAAGAGCACGAGTTTAAAATCCGAGCCTTGCTCTAAGCCGATCGTATTTTTTCTTTGTTTGACGTTAAAACTGTATCAGTTTTCTTTTTCTTTTTTTTTTTTTTTTTTTGTTATCTACTTTTTTTTTACGCTCAGCGGGCGCTCCGAGATTGTTTACAAAACGGAAAAAGGTGATGCAGCCTTTCACTAGGTTCCCATTTCCGTGATTTTGTTTTAATCTTTGTTCCGGTGTTTCAATATAATTGGAATGGCGTATTTGGTTTCCATCAACTGGCCAATTTCAATTAGATACATGTCAAGGATTGAATTGCTTTCGGGGTCCACGGTTTCAAGATATATATATATATATACCTGGTGTTTTTTTTTTAAGCTTAACAGAATTTTTAAAAACACACCTTGAAAGCTAGGTTAATGCAGTCTGCGCAGGTGAGTTATACGGTCAGGGGGACATGGTATAGTGGACTAATTGTAACGATCAGTCGGCTAATTAGGTAAAGTTCGTTAATGAACTTCTTTTTAATTAATAAAAATACACATATAGTTCCAATTAGAAACTTGCTCAGCGTCATCGGAAACCACTAGATTAGTAATTTTCAGAAAGACTTTGAACTCGTGAGAAGCGTAGTAGTGCACACAAGTTACCGCTCGTGGAGCAGGTACAGGGCTGGGGCTAGTATAAGAGACGGAAAAATTGCGCGGGCGCCTTACCGCAACCGCTAGCTTTGCACGTGCTCCACGAGTGGTAACTTTAGTGCACAACTACGCTTCTCACGCGCTCAAAGTCTTTCTGAAAATTACTGATCTAGTGGTTTTCGATGACGCTGAGCAAGTTTATAATTGGAACTATATGTCTATTTTCATGAATTAAAAAGTTCATTAACGAATTTTACCTAATTAGCCGACTGATCGTTACGATTAGCCTCCTATATCATGTCCCCCTGGTCGTATAACTCACCTGCGCAGACCGCATTAATCTAGCTTTCTTGGTTTAAAAAAAAAAATGTTAAGCTTAAAAAAAATAACTTTATATATAACGCTGTGTTAAACTGTCCTCATATTTGTCCACAACCGCTAAGTTGTTGCAACGCTAAGGGCTAGTGGTCTTATTGTTTTGTTATTTATCTCAGCTGCTGCTATATCCGGCGTCCATTTTTTTTTTAAACAAACTCGCCTACTCGTAACGCAAAAAGAATATTCAGCTATGACAAAAAAAAAAAAATCAAAAAGTTGGAGAATGCTGAGTAGCTGGAACCCGCCACTAAGCTTACGACGTAGAGTTGCGTTGAGCTTAGTTGTTAAGTAAATTGACTTGAATTTAGCATAGCGTATGTGCAGAATTGAAGCCCACAAACAAATATAAAAAAATATTTCATTCATTTTAGCCTTCTGAAATTTTTGTGAAAAAGATGCATAAATCTCCTAAAACCCTAAAAGTTCGCGATTAATGGAAACTCTATTTCACGGTTTTGTTAATCTTCCATTGAGGATATCTGATAATCGATCATAACCTTCTCTACTCATAGTTTTAAACTGTGAGTCAGGTACATTATCTGCGATTGTCTTACTCATATACAGTATTTAAGATACGAGTTTGAAAACTCGTTTGTTAAAAAGATTTTCATCTTATTCAAAGTTAATCCACCGCACAAAATGCGAAAGATGGCGAATACAGAATGTTTTAAATTCATAGTTTACAAAATTTGAAATTTTTTGCACATATCTATTGTTAAAAAAAAGGCAATTTAAGCAAATATGGGTATTTAAGTGTGAGTACGTACTTGGGCAGGTGCATAAATATTATTTGCCTATTTTTGCAATTGTGTATATTGTTTTGTAGTGCTTTACCGAAAAGGCCTTTGAGCTGTTGATAAGCACGAGAAGAAATAAACGAATAATCATTGAAAAGGATTCGAAGGATTTCATTCTTCGCATTACATTTGAGCTTTCAAACGAAACCTACGTGTGTTTTTTTTTATATGTTGTAAAGAAGACAGTGTTTTTTTTTTGTTGTTTTTTTTGCGAGCACCGCGCCACCATAGGGCGTTGTGTCAAGAGACATTTGACGAAGACGAAATCTGATGACATGGGCAGGACCTCATCCCAAATGACTAGGGGCACCCTTCTCTGCGGTGTGTGTGTGTGGGGGGGGGGGGGGGGGGGGGGGTAGAGGTTATCATTCTCGAAGTAGTGACTTTAGGAGGTTTCGCGCCTTTGAATAGGCGCTCTCCCTCGAAAGGCTTCGCTCCCGGTGAACCCCACCCCACCCGATTCGGTCGTCCTTGTGGGGTGTCCGGTGGCCTGGCTTGATGCAAGAGGGATTTCTTTGTCCGGGACTCGTTCTCTGCGTGTCGCCTTTCACCTCAAAAGCCTTTCGACGGTGACGCCGCAGTCCACTCCGATGCCCCCAGATTCCGAGAGGATGTTACCAACCGTGACGGGAAGCATCGGATGAGTGTGTTGGGAAGGGTATTGAAACAAGGCCAAAAAGGGGGTCAAAATCCCTCTCGGGCTTCGCTCATCTCCCGGTGGTGCAACGGCTGCATTTGCATGGATGCGACCGTGGCGCATCGAACTAAAATGTAACTATTTTGATTGGTGGCAAATGGGTAGAAGGGGAAAAAGCAGGAAGGCAGGCTGCGTGCGATTGATCCCTACTCGATTAGTTGCGCTACGATCGCATTCATGTAAACGTAGCCATAGGGGTGTTGCAGCTCGGCGTGCGCGCGGTCTCGCGTATCGCGGCCTTGAAAACGTGCGCACGAATAAGCACGCTTCCTCGAGCTGCCGCCATGTTGCGCCATCTCGAGGCGTTTGTCAGAAATGGGAGCTAACCTTTGACACACTTGCTTTGTGTCGAGCGAGGCGGTGCCGTTCAGACACTCCGTTCCTCTTCAACCGTGGTGCAGACTCGTTGTGAGCTTTGCTTTCGAATTTCGGGCCTACCGTAGGCGCAGTCCGTTCGTGTTTTCTTTTTCACAAAATCCTTGAGGAAGCAGAACTCTACGGTAGAAGCGCAGTTAATGAAAACAGTCTTGGAATAAGGGGCCCTAACACTTTGGGTCACCCGAGCAGCTAGGGACGTTGCACTGCTCAAGCGTGCTGCCCAAGCTGCTGGGGTGAACCAAAGCGAGTGTTTTGGCCCCTATTCTAAAACTCCCTTATAGTGTGGTCGGCAAACGTTTGAACCAAGGAATGCGACATCGAGCGACGTGATACTGAGCGCGGAGATAAAGTCCACATGTGAAGCGCCATGCTAAGAGTGTTGACGTGTTGCGAGGGCATTGTTTTCTTTGTAGCTAAAGGGGCATCGTTTTACTGCTGAGCCGGCTTAGGGTTGTCGGTTTAAACGCTTTTTCTCGGCTTCGTCTGTCACTCTTTTTATAGATAGATGGAAGTGATTCGCTCTCTACTCGCGAAAGTGAAAGCTCGAAAATGCTTTCTTTTGAATGGTGTAATGTACCTCTGCTTTCTCCGCATTAGATGGAAAGGTTATTTCCCAAATATGTGATCAATATTTTAAGAATGGCGCTAGCTACGTAAACGTACCCGGTAACTTTGGATGTGTGTGATTCTGTCTGTATGCTTTTCGTTTATATACTTGACATTTAGTGCGGTTGTCGTTGGTGCATGATGGTATTAATCAGGGGTCTTAACGCGTTTGTTGTAGAAGGGTATGTGTCCAGGACATTATAGAGCAGCCCGAAAAGTGAAGCAATTCGATACTAAACAGTTTGTCGATACCAGGGATAAAATATAAAGAAGAAACTTAGGAAGTGGAAGTTTAAAAACCAATCCCTGTTAATAGGAGCTACAAAAAAACAAAACAAAAAACAACAACATGAGAACAAAAAAAAAAAAAAGGAAGAAGAAGAAGATGCATACTTCTAACCTTACTTGTAGACGATATTTTTGGCGAACCTTTAGGAGCGAGCTAAAAATCACTGATCACCTTCTTCCGGAGTCGCGCCAGGCGAAGGAAAATAAAACGACAGGAGAAAGTGTTCGCCAAAGAAGCTGCCCATCGAACGTGTGCAACGAGCACAGCGTCCAAAAAGGCTTCGTCACGCCACTTAGCTACGTCCGCCCACCACGTCTTCAATTATATCTCTCCCGGCGCCACATCCATCAGTTATTCGATGCCTCAGCCCCGGCTCCAAATCCGCCTTTTTTTACGTCCGCCCAGAAAATCTGGTCGCACGTCGCCTCAGCTCCGCGCAATCGCTGACTCTCTCGTCGAGTCCCTTTCTTCGACCGCCCATTAGAGTCGACCGACTTTCCCCGAGTCGCCAACGACGACGGACAGCGTCGAGAGGAGAGCGCCAGCGGTCTCTTCAATTAGGAACCTCAAAAGACGTGACTTCGCGGCACCGCAAGACGGCTTGCCTCGGCTCCCTTTGTTCCTCAAATCCAAAGTCGCAGACGAAGCCGAAGACGAATCCCTATCCCGGCGGAATCGGGGATCGGGCTGACTCGGCAGCCCAGGCGGCGGAGCGACCGTTGGTTACAAGCCCCGGCAATCGCGGAGTCGTCGTCGCCTCGTCGCCCATTTTGATTCAAATGAAACTCTCGAGCAAGCGCCGACCGATTTCCAGATGAGCACTCCTCCGGTCAAGGGGAGGAGAGGCGGGCGAGACGAGCGTGCCTGGCTTCCTCCGCGGCAGGGTTCGCGGTGGAGGGGGAGGCGGACGGATTTGCATCGGGAATGATTTGGGAATTCGGTGATTTCGGGGTTGATGGAGATTGGCTGGCTTCGGCACACACACACGAGCGCACGCGGCTGTCTTGGCTAAGGGGCCGCGTGTGTGTTTGTGTGTGTGGATGCCGCTGTGTGTTTCCTTGAGGGCCCTTGGCGTTGCACGAAGGTTGTAGTGAAAGCGGCTTGTAAGGAGTGCCGAGGGTTATCGGGACATCAAGGGAAAGCTAAGAAGAGAGATAGGGGAAATAAGGAGAGGGTGGGGGAGAATAAACTGGGAATGAGCGGGTCGGAATATTCGTGGATGGAAGTATGAATACGCTCGGGTTTGTTTACCTCCAGGAATGCACACACATTTAGGCTTAGGGAACGCCCATAGGACGTGTTTCAGCCTTCAAGAGGTTCTTCTATAAGCATTGCGGCATTAACGCCTCTGGAGAGGAGGGGTGAAGAAAACTTGGGGAATATGTGACTCTTCCCAGAGTACGTACTACTAAGAGAATAATTTGAACGGGCCGGAGTATGAAACCCTCCGCTAGTCCGAACAGCTTACAGCCGTCTACGGTTTCCACAGCAATCGTGTCCGAGGGTTTACTGGCTCATAAACTACCGCTTTTAGTGATAATTCACCGGAAGTGCCTCCAGGAACTGCCCTATGTGGCAGTTACACTGCAGACATGATGATATAATTATCTGGCGATACGACCCTTGCATATTCGAAGCATGCTTGCGTCGTATATATCTATGTTTCGAACCTTTCTGAACAAAATTTGTGTGCACCCAATGTGACAGGACTGTCCTACACTCTAAGAAAAAATGGAGGAAAAAAGTAGTAACGGTGCGTCTTCCTCCCTTCTACTCACGCGCGCCCAAGCGGACACGAGAAAAAGGGAGGAACGAAACGTTTTTCTCCTTCTCCTGGCAGACGGAACAAAATCTTTCGCCCTCCCGACTCCTCATCTTTCGGTTTCGTTTTTCGAGCAGGTCGCGCACGTTGTTTAATAAATGCTGTTGAGTTGATTGAGCTTCAGCGGCAGCGAAGGCCGCCTGTAATTCCGTCTTCTAGTCCAAACGTGCATAACATTTCGGTTGCATTGACGTTTTTATCACTTATTTTATCAAACGAGCAAACGAAGCCGCTAGAAACAGCGAAGTTCCGGAGCAGTGCCAGTAGCGCCACGCACACTGGGTAGGATGGCCGTCTCCGGATTGCGGGACTCGCGCGGCACCAAGGAGGTTATAAGTACTAGGAGGGGGCACGTTGCAATATTGGTGAAGCCTAGTCATAAAAAGTTTAAACAATGTTGTGGCCAACGTGACCGCAGATCTTCCTGGCGATTGGTGCGCGTGACATGTCAGGTGTGAGATTGATGGACTCCTTGCAGGCTTGCGCGCGCTCCGTCCGGTAGGTTTTATCAGATCGAAGGCTAGACTGTTGTGTATTCTAGTACCCCATAGCTAGACGAAGGCTAGCTACGGTCACGTGATGTGGTCACGTTGGCATGGTAAGTGACGAGGGTAAGGAGGAGAATGAGAAAGAGGCGAGGCGTCAAGGGAGCATGGCTTGTGGAGGCTACGCGGCCGACGTCATCCCTCTCCTACCCTTCTATCCTCCTTGCGCGGCACGGAACTACAGTAGCGAAACCGGCGAAACCACGCGGAACTGTGTAGACGTTTTCGACGTTATGGAAATCGCAGGAACTGCGTCCAAGACAGGCAGGTTTTGCTGCCGGCTGCCTGGGTGCCTTCTGTGCTGAGTTCGGTTCGGTTTTCCGATGCCGAGTTCTGTATTTGTGGTTCTGTATTTGTGCGTGTCAGCAACATAGCAGCAACATCGTGATGGCAGTGTTTTAGGTTGTCAACAGAAGACTGGAATTATCGCCGATGTGACCATGTGTTCGCGTATCAGTGGTGTAACAACAAGATGAGATGATGTAAACTGTCGGTCATTGATGCCGCTGGTCGGACCGTGATCGGAGGGGGCAGGGTGTCGCAGGTGGACATTCCGCTTTACATTAAAAAGTTTAATACCACTTGAGGGATTAGGTGCAATCGATCGACGTGCGGATAGTCATGTTGGAACGCTGGTCTGAACAGTAAGCTCCTATCGTACAGTGACCAATGTGACTGTCGGTTCTCTCGTCCCCGAGAGCGATTGCGCCCTGGGGAAAGAACTGAACGGTACGAAATTGTGAATTGTGAGGTGTGAAATGTTAGCATTAAAAAAGAATAGTATGTAAAATCGAAAAAAAAAGAAAAAAGCTACCCTTTATTTTGCTATTTAAATATACTACGGTTCCTGGAGAAACTGCCCTCCAAGTGGCGCGCTGGGATAAGCGCTAGAAGTTTTCGAGCTCGCCACGGCGTAGCTTCGTACAGTTAACACCTGCCGCAAGTCGCGGCTTTGACTGCATTCAAGTTGATCGAAAAGCGATTTCTCAGCCCGTGAAGCATCACTCCCAGCTGAGCGAATATCCGCTCTACAGAGATTAACTCAAGACGGCGACTGCAACCTTGCGCGAACAGCACAAATACAAAAACAAACACTACAAAAGAAATACAGGCTACGACGTGCTGTACGGGGAAACAAACTCATGGCTTCGAACCGCATTGGAGCGGCTTAATTTATTGGCTTTCAAATAATTACGGCATGATCGAGCGTTCGCTTTCTAATAAGAGATTCATCCCCTCAGCCATTCAAAATACTTTCAGATTGCTGAAAAAAAGTCAGCATGGTGGGAATATTTTTTATTGCTTATTCAGTCACCGAGAAATTCCGTACGTTCAAAACGACCAGTATAAGAGACGGAAACGCAGAGCTCGGGAGTAGTGTTCGGGTCTGTGTGCCGTTGTATTGATGTTCGTATGTGCCCTCTATGTGTATATGCTCAATGTATGATCACCTGATGCTTGTAGTATGCATGATGTGTAGAGGATCCCGAAGCGCAAGTAGAGGACCCCGAAGCGCAAATGGCCTAGGGAAAAAAAATATATTTTTTTTGTAGAACATGAATTGGGCAGTACCTAGCGCCACCTAGCCTAGCTACCTGCAATTACTCCTTGACCCTGCCATCTGGTGGCAAGCGATTTAACCTTCTTTCACGCTACGCGATAAAACAGCGGCTTTGAGTTTGCTCTTTTGGAGCGGCTTTTGGTTTCGCGGGTTGAGTTTGCCATTCCTCCGTGATGTGCGGTTGACGAAGGAATTGTGACTCGAGGAACACCAAAGGTAAGACGTAAAGTACGCGAAGTGTCGGTTGTCTCCGTTTAACATCGCAGTGCTGTCGACGAGAAGACTGAGTAACTGCTTTCGAAACGCAAGCTTCTGTACCTGTGGGGAGAATCTGGCTTCGGAAATAAACACAGTTCGCGGAAAGCTCGTGTTCAGCTTTTATTTCCTGCTCCTCTCGTCCTGTACAAGAGACGTAGCGTCCTCATTAAGCCTTATTGAGCTCGATTTGCTCGATTCAGGGCCGCCATAATGGATGCAGGCGACGGAGGAACTTTGCTCCCCTGCTTCAGGGACGAAAGTCGACGTATACAAAAGCTGACGCACTACACGTGAGCGCTCGCTCGTTCTGCGGCGATGTCAATGTGTGCTCTCTGCAGATAGAATGCGCGAGAAAACGCCCGTCAAACCATCAGGGCATCAGGGGAGCTCCATAAAGTGACTCACCAGTCCCCACTGGATCCGAACACCGTTACGCGCTCAACTAGACAACTCCGCAAACCCTTAATGAATCAACGACCCATCGACGCCCTCCGCCCACCTCATCCACCATTCTGATCTTTCCACCTTTGCTCATATATACTTCCCGTGCCCATGGCTTGGGGTCGCGAAGCTCTAATAATGAAGAAAAGAGAGGGTGAAGGGGTGAGAGAAAGAGAGAGGGAGAGCGCGGCTGGTGGCTCGCTTCTGGCTCGCCTTAGTGCGTATCAGGTTCCGTAGTCAATAGACCTTGATTAAAGCAAAGGCTTTAACTACCCTTAATCAACCTGGGGAACGGTTAAAGAGGGGGAAGTGGGAGGGGCAAGGGGGTGAGGTGGCTTCGGGGAGACAGAAAGTGACACCAGTTTTAGTGACGCGAGGAGGGGGGAGGGGGAGAGCGCCCTCGGGGATCAGGGCTCTACTCCGTTTCCCCCTACGCTGACAGTGCGCTGGAGGTTACGCCCTAGGCGGACCAATCAATCCCTTCCCTCTGATCACCTGACCCTGCTCTCTGCGTTTGGGTGTAGCTAAGAGCGTGATCACGTGTCGAAAGACAGACTTACCGTATTTACTCGCGTATAGGTCGACCTGTTTTTCAAAAATCGCCTCATCAAAACTGGGGGGTCGACCAATACGCGAATCCCGGTATTATATTTTTCAACTTTTTTTTTTTTTTTCGGGGGTCCCGAAGTTAGGGGGTCGACCTATACGACGTATCGACCAATATGCGAGTAAATACGGTAATATGACTGGTCACACGAGCATGTAACTTCCGCCTCACTGTCATCTTGGGGACGAATGGAGTCTAACTTGGGTTTGCGCTCCACCCTTTCCACTAGGAGACACCGACTCGTGAGGGAGGATCTCCCCCCTTTTTTTTTCGAGGGTTAGTCTTAAATTTCCGGCTTTCAGCGAGACGCAAGGCACAATGCACTTCGTGTGCAGCGCGCTCTGCGTGCGCGGATGCCCTCAGGGAACGCGGTCCGGACCGTAGGGACGCACTGGAGTTTTCCGCTGCGGTGCCCCTGCGACGGTGGAGGGATTGTAATCTGCCGGCGATTTCCCTACCCCGGATGGACGGGAGTCGAGCGCGCCGACCAACTTTTTGGTTTCCCGATTCGTCCCCAGCGGAGGCGTGATGGCTGCTTTGTGTTCGCGATGGGCTGAGGTGCTTTTTTTCCCGTAGGAACTTATCGAGGTACAGTATATACGTGTGGCTGGAGAGGAAGCTGAAAAAAAAAAGAGAATTGTTTTCTTAGAATAAAGTTTTTCTGCGCTGATTGAGATAAGGACAAGAGGGAAATGATGAGAAATCAGTATCAGCGCCAGTTCATGTTGGGCTTTCCTAGACAGTGAATGGAGTGGGTTCTATTTGTGGTGGTGGCATAGGAATCCCGTTTTCAATTAGTATAGGCCGCAAAGATCGGAGTTCACGTAGAGCGAGCTGATATTTTCGTAGTAGGTATAATTTAGTGATCGATGTGACTTTGCGAAATTTTGATGTACACATTTAGAGAATGAAAACAAGATTTCTTTTCACTTTACTGGTTGGCGCTGATGAATATCGCGAAATCGGGCGGACAGTAATGGTATTAGATTTATCTAATCGAAAGTTGGCGCTACACGAAGGGATTGATTGAAAAAGAAAATAATTTTTCAGTCGTTTTGGCGGTCGTTTTAGACCGCGTGTAATCGAACTTCTATCTCAAATTAAACATTTGCATGCACTGAGCCTAACGCTCCAAGTAAAAGTAATCAGGCGCGATTATGCAAACAAGCGGCAACCGTTTCGCTAAGCTATTTCAGCTGCTTCTTGCTGTCAATGACCTGCCGGTCAGAGCACCCAAGCGCAGGTTCGACCCGGCTCGGTTTTTTACATCAGCACTCGGCGTTGCAGCTTGTAAAAGAAAAAAAAATATATTGTTTTGTACTTTTTGTGTGTGTGTGTGCGGGAACAGGGGCTACTTACGTTTCATCATTTTATAAGGTATAATGTATTGAACCTTTCATGACAATTTCATCCTGCCACGTACAGGTGCTTATTTTTCCGGCTCGGTTTACAACTTTACCAAACATCCCATTTTTTTTTGTGACCCTATACAAACGTGAAGTATTGGCGTACACGTTCGCGCCACTGCGAGCTCGCACCCTCCAGTAAAGTACCACTCTGCACGGGACATGCGTCAGATCAAGAGACCTCGATGATTTTCGAAATGTCACGCACGAGAGCAACTGTAATTCTCCGTTGAAATATATAATTTTCTCTGTTCCACGGGCTGCTTGCCTGCCAGCCACAAAATGCACGCGATTTTTTCGCGGGCGCTTCCGGCGCGAAACTCGTCACATTACGGAATATCGACGCTAACGATCTTCTCAGCGGTCTCTCTTCTTCACGTCCCATATAGCATCCCTGTTTCGTTTTTTCTATTTTCCTGGCTCGTTTTTTCTTCTAAAATGCTCCTGATAATAGCGGCGCCGGCGCATTGAACGGTACAACCCGGTGTTCCTGCGTAAAATTGATTCAATCTAAGCGGTTTCTCTCCCTCTAAAAACGGATCCCTTCCTCCCATCGCTCTCTCTCTCTCACCCCGCCATCAATTAACGCTACTTCTTGGCGGTACTTAACAGATTGCGTTTAACGCGCTTTCCCCCGTTATTTCGGCTCCTCCTCTTGGTTTCGCGGGCCGTGTCTCTCCTACGGCTCCTAATGAGCGTGCTGCCGTTCTCGCCGAGTGCGGGACAGCTAGTCGCCGCGCGTCGCTGTCTTTCGTTTATCTCTTCGCGAATATCTTTGTTTCTTGCACAGTTCAGAGCATTCTTGATGCTGCCCTGTGTGCGTGTGTGAGTGAATGTGGGTATGTGTCTGGTGGGTGTGCTGCGTGGGTGTTGTTCCTGTGTGGATGCGCGCATGCCAGTGTCTGTCTGTATACTCGCGCGCGTGTGTGTGTGTGCCCCTGCGTGTGCGGGTGTGATCGTGTGTGCATTTGCGTATGCGTGCGTGCGGGCGTCCTTGTGTGTATGTGTCTGTGTGCGTCTATGTGTGTATGTGCGTGTGTTTGTGGCTGCGCGAGTGTGTGTGTATGCTGTCTTTTGTTCTGCCGTTATTTTTGACGATCCGGGTTCTTTTCGGAATACGGCTTCCATAAAGTGGTAGCCAAAGCTGCTTTAGCAGAAAAAGCAAGAAAGGGGGGGGGGGGGGGGGGGGGGAGAGGGAGCCTTCGTGTTGCTCTTTCGTGCATTTAATGGGGAGTGTAATGAATGACTCGGCAGAAATTGCGCGGATGGGACTAAAATGACGCGAGAGAAAGCGGGAAGGAAGCTCGCTTTTTACGTGTTCCATCAGGCGTGAATGGCGCCCTTCCGCGGGGATTACGCCCGTTGCTGAGAAGCGGCCGGAGAGATAATGGTCTTATAACTGAAACTTTAACAGATAATTGTGCATGGCGATTTTTTGTTTTGTATTTGAGTTGCTGCGTCAGTTGAGACTGTGGTAAGAGATGTGTAATGCCCCAGAAAGAATTTTTGGGAAAGTCTTAAATTAGCAACTGCTGCCTCGCAGAAAGTCGAAGCTTCTGCGTGGTATTTGTTTATCGAAACATGTTTTCGAAAGTCATAAATTGTAATAGAGCGCTAAAAGAACTCTTTGGAGCCCCGAAGAATTGCTCGTGTATTTCGACATTTTACATACAAAAACTGCCCCTCAAAAACAAGATCTAGAAAAATAAAAACATAACGTCCGCGAATATAAAAATATATGTTTGTATTTAAAATTTTTTAGACAGTCCTTCAATTGAAGCGATTATTATTTCTAGGTAACGTAACCCAGCGTGGCGAATAGTGAGGAATGAGTTCAATGACCTAAAAATTACCTAAACATTTTCGGCGCAGTCGAATCAGAAGTTTTCATTCAGTTCTCAAAATACTCCACATACACGCGCACCTAGATCGACCATTTACATGTACGTTTTAAAAGGACACGAAAGTGAGGTATTGGCGGCTTATTGGTAGAGGCAATTGCCTCCACCAATTAGACGCAAATATGACACTTCTGTGACCTGTTAAAACCTACATGCAAATGGTCAACCTAGGTGCCCAGTTTTGGTACTTTCGAAAACAGATTCTATCCTTCAGTATTCAAAGGCATATCTATAGGCTCTCTGTGCTGAGAGCAAGTCGTCTGCTACTTGTGCACGAGTTTCGGTGACGTCACAGCGACGCCGAGCTCTGATTGGGCGCGTTCAGTAGCGCCTCCCTTGCCTCCGAACGGAGTGCCTCGAGTTGGAGTCATCGGAGCCCCTACTGAACGGCAAAAAAACCCGCGGCTCCAAACCTGCTTCTACGCAACTTCCGCTTCCTCCCCTGTGCCAGACAGTCTCCGAATAAACTGGAAGCAGACGATGGCGAGCACGATCGCTTTTATTTGACGCCGGTATTGAAGAAGTCTTGACAAGGTCGTTGAAGAAGAAGCGGGTGATTGTACACATCAGCGCTGCTGTTCGAAGCGATGCAACGCGATCGAGTCCTTCGCTTGGCGGTGCAAAGGCAGCTGCTGTTATAAAAGCCGATAAAAAACGTCGTCAGCACACGCAAAATACAGAGCTCAGCGAATCTACCCCGCCGGTTGCGATAGTTTCATACGGCCATAAGTTTCTTCTGCCCTTCGTAACGAACTTCCTATATAAAATGTATTCGTATACTCACGGGAAGTTCGGCCGCGCTCGGCGATCAAGGTTTTGTCGGCCGAAGCGAGCCTCAGCCAACGTGCACCCCGATTTAGCTACGCAAACAAAACATTAATCGGTATCATGCTCTGCGTGACTGTCCAACCCGCTTCCAAAGTCGCGTTCATACCCTGCCTTGCTCTGTTCAGCGCGGACAGGACTATCGTCGATATTCACCGAGTTCCCGTGCAACGGTGATCAAGACACGGCGTCAAATGAACGTTTGCGTTGTTTATTAGCATATTCAAACCAAACAAAATACGGTCCAATGCATTTTCCAAAAGAGCCTTACTTGAAAAAGATATTCGAACGTGTTATTCGTCTTACCTTGAGCACTTTTCATTAACAAAAGCGAGCAAACCGCGCACCCGCGATTGAACCGAAGCAGCTTATCCCGCCATATTGTTTGTTTTTTCCTCTTTTAGCACCGGAAATCGTCACCAGTCAGGAAATTACGTCATTTTAGCTCCTTTGACTCTACGTGCACCGTCTCCGGACTCGGTGCTTCGGAGCTTGACTCCGATGCCCCGGAGTTACGTGCACCGGAAGTGACTTTTGGCCGTCCAGTGGAAGGAGTCAGTGACTCCTTGACTCCGGGGCCGCTACTGAACGCGCCCATTGGCTTTGATTCAAAAGATAGTGGGTAGGCAGATATCAATGTTAGATGCCTTGAGGTCTACCCACTATTTTTTTTTTTAATCAGCCAGTAAGAGTTCGGCGTTCTGACGTAATCACAACCCCTGTGCCAGAGGCAGACAAGCCTACGCTCCGCATATATTGAAGACCCTGCGGTCTTAAACATAGTCGGCGTACCGCGGCGCTGCCAGATTGGCTAGCGATAGCATCTATAATAACTGACAGTTTAAGATATTCAATGCGTTTCTTAAGTTCGCACTTCGTACCTCATGATTGTGTTCTTATCCGCTAAAGCTGCAACGCATGTCCTTGGTTACGAAGCACTAATGAGATGATCGGGAGCCGCCATTCCCCTCCTCTTCTCCAGCTCTCAGAGACCATATGGCGTGCAAGTTGGTCTGCTCCTTGCTCTCCTCGTGTCTTTGTTTACCCGCCGAGTGCGCCCTGGCGCTTTCTTGCACCCTCGACCTCGGGCAACGACGGCACGCGCTTTTCTGCCTCGTCATCACGCGCCCCCTGCGCGGTGTTTGTGTTGTCCTTCGATTGGCGCGTTCCAGTGCCTCCAAAGACCTGTAGCTCTCAAGTTTCGAGCAGAGCCCCCGCCCAGCAAAATCGAACATTTTAAGGTCGCGTATCCGTTGGGCGTCGGATTTCGTCCTTTCAAACGCTTTGTTAGTGACCGTGGACAAACGCTGCGGGACAGTGACAGTCGCTCTTTTACGCCCTTGGAGGATCCATATCACGCGAGCGAATGGTGGTTTAGCGAACAGCGACATCTGAGCGAGTCAACAGGGAGTTTTCGTAGACCGTCTTCGCCGTCCCGCAACGCCCTCCGCAACCCGCTATGGTGCCCGGAACTCTACAGTCAAGGCTATCGGCGCGCAGGCGCAGTAGCAAGGTCTTCGTTACGGAGGGCTTAGCGGAGGTGGAAATGCGGCTTACCAAAACTCCCTAACGTTTTGGCGAATAACGAGGGCGCGCGTTAACCCCCCGCCCGCGCTGCACTTACGCCGCTTTGCAGCGACAGTCTGCACTGGCTCATTCCAAAAATGTAAACCTACTTGGCCCAACCGAAAACGCCGCTTCGCGGCGGCCGACTGTTCGCTAAAGTGTCATTCGGTGAAACGTGGGCGCTTCCTAAAACATTATTCGATCAAGTGAGTGCCTCCCACAGCAAGCGCGCCGTATTCTTGACTCCCCACTAAAACAAATTAGGGTGTTTGCAGACTGCCTTTTGTATGATATATGCGCAGTGTGTATGATATATGCGCAGCTTTCGGGGCTCTATAGGTTGTCCATATTTTTCCCCTTTAAAGGTTCTTTTATCACCTTCTAAAAGAGTGCTTTGGGAAAACAAAAACTATAAGGGGTCCTTTTGGGCGCTTTCTTCGACGCGAAAGAGAAAGAGAGAGCGAAAGAAAGAGAGGGTGATTGTGCTTGAAACAAAACCGGTCTTCACAACCTGAAGGAGTTCTTGGGACGTCAAAAAACCTTTCAAAACCGTTTTTAGAGCGCAGCTCTTAGGGGCCCGTTTCCAGCCTGAGCGGCGTCGGCGTCGGCGTCGGCGTAACCGCGCCCCTCCCTCTCCTCCTCCTCCCCCTCCTCCTCCCCTCCTCCTCATCTTCCTCCCCCTCCTTCTCCTCCTCCCCTCATTGTGTAGTATGGTCCGGGCGGGTCACGTGACCTCGGGGGGAGGGGGTCACATGACCCGTTTCCAGCCTGTGCGGCGTCGGCGTTGGCGTCGGCGTCGGCGTCGCCCCTCCCCCTCCTCCTCCTCCCCCTCCGCTCCTCCTCCTCCCCCCTCCTCCCCCGCCCAGGTCACGTGACCCCGGGGGGTGACTCCCCTCCCCCCGCCGAAGTCACGTGACGGCCCGCCCAAGGTCATGTGATCCCGTCCCCTCGAGGTCACGTGACCCCCCGGACCTCTGCCCTCCTCCGCCTCCCCCTCCTCCTCCTCCTCCCCTCATTGTCTAGTATGGTTCGGGGGGGTCACGTGATTTCGGGGGGAGGGGGTCACATGACTTCAGCGGCGAGGAGGAAAGCAGTACGAAGGTGGAGGAGGGGGGAGGAGGGACGAGGAGGCGGAGGCGAGGGGAGGGGAGGAGCTTGAAGGACGAGGAGGTGGTAAAGGAGAGGGAGGGGAGCAGGAGGGGAGGAGGACTAGCAGGCATGATCACGAGGGAGGAGGAGGAATATACCCTCCACTCCTCCTCCTCAAGAGCTGCGCTCCAATTTGGCGTTACAGGAAGTTGTAAACGGCTTTCACTTTTTTTTCTATTTTTTAGTGTGAAGGCAGGAACTTTGTGTCACCTGTGCGCCTCAATTTTTAATATCAGGATATATATTTATATTAAATATAAAAACTACTTTTGCCTAGTATGACGACGAAACTCAAAATTTATAATTTTTTTATTTTTTATATTTATATTTCTGTTATAATATATTTATACTTATAAATGTAAAAAATAATGAATCTAAAATACACTTCAGATCACGATGTATAAGGCGTAAGTGATAAGCTGTTTGTGGTAAAGGCGGTTGTACGCTTTTTTGTAAATTAATGTATAATAAAAAGAAACAATAGATTATTTATATCTTGCGGTAGACATGACAACCCCTGAACGAGAACACAAAAATAAAAATATACGTTTCAGATGTAGAATATTGAATTTCCTATCCGGATATCCACTTTTTGCACAATGCACACGGGCATTAACAAAAAGATGATAATAACGTTTTACGCACCACAAATGCCCACGTGTGGTTCGTCTTCAAGAACAAGTATGGAGAACTATTTTTTGAAGCTCAATATTCCCGCAACTTTTTGTTCGTCTTTCGCAGAAGTATTCTAGCCTTAATTCGCATCCACTCTTTTCTTTTTTTCTTTTTAAATGAAAGGTATAAACACTTACAAAACCCATGATTGTCTCAGCAAACAAAACAAAAAATAAAGAAAAGAAAAAAAGCTAGAATAGAATTGAGGACAACAAAGCATACCTAAAAACGTTGAAACTCGTAAAACTAATATCTGGACATAAACAAAATTATTTGAACATAAAATACATTTTTACTTCTTCAATAACCGGCCCTATTTCAAGGCCCAACATCTCCCCTTCGGCAAAAAAATGCACCAACTTGATTCTTTATTTGCCGAAATTTCATCGACCAGCGTCTCTTACATGACGCCTGTCCGGCGAGCGAACGCACACCACTGGAACGAATGCCTCCCCTCCCTTCCACAACTCCCCGAGCCGCCGACATCGCTCTCTAAGCAAGCCCTAAAGCGAAGAAAGGCACACGCCGGCCCGCGTCACCCCACACACCCTTAAGCCTCGCCGCGAAGCTTAAGTGAGTTCGGATTATCAGTCGACGTCAACCTCTCCTCGGTACGCTCTCCACTCCCAAGTTTCCGCCTCTGCGAACTTCTGATCCGACGTCGCGCCGTCCGACAGCTCCCGCGCCCGCTCATTCGAGGCGAAGAGGCTCGATTCTTCACGCTGTATTGGAACCCCGATTCTTCGACCCAAAGGCCTACTCACGCCCCACTTTGGCCTCAAGATGAACCGCGCAACCTAGGCTACAACCCAACTCAGCCAGCGGCATCATCAAAGACGTACACTGTACTACGTCTCCGCGTACTCCGACCTGATCTGCCAGTCAAGTACCGTTAGTATATCCATCGCGTCGCACACTTGAGCCCGTTCGGATGGACCGAAGCCGAGGCTACGAGCCACCTCGTCCAACACATTGCCGTTAATGTATAATGAGACTGCGCTCACCGCGCGTCACTGCGCTTCTGCCGAATATCACGTGACATTTGCACGTCGTTTGATTGGCTCCGACGGCTCGTAGCGTCCCCTACGGTCTATCCCAAGACGAAACGAAGCGCAGACATACGTACCCAATCAAGCGTGGTGAAGTGAAGCTTCTACGCGGCTCTTTTGGGGGTTTGTTTATTGTAGTCGCGCGCGAACATCGGTTCTGCTCCATCTTAAGATTGAACGGGGTCCTCGTTATTAAGCTCCCACTATGAAATGAATCCTTCGCGCGGAGGCACAGAACCCACTTCTCCCTTGCGCGCTGTGACCAAGGGGAAAAACGCGCTCCCCATTGACGCTCGAAAGGCTCTCGAGCAGCTCCCGTCCTTTTCCAAACCGCCATGAGGCAAACACACACTCACTTCAGTGTTTGTGGGGGGCGGTGTGCAGCTGGCTGGATTGTTGTTGGGTGGTTGCGACGGTTGATGCGGTGGGCGTATGTGTGCTCGTTCGCGGGATCGTAGCGTCATCTTCGCCTCTTTTTTTTTTTTTTTTTTCTCTTCTTTGGTGACTTCTTAGGGCTTGGCGTCGTTGACGCGTGGCGGGGCGTTTGGAACGAGACGCGTGGTTCGGGCGCGCTTCGGGATGGCTAAGCCGAAAATAATTTGAAGGATAACTGACTGCCTTTGACTGCCACAAGCGGTGTTTCTTATTTCTTTTTATTATTTCTGCTAGGTAATGTTGGGAGCTGCGAAGCGGATGGGGGCGTTGTGCTAGCATTTCTAGAACCCCCGGTGTTTCTTGTACTTGTGGGATTGTCGGTACTCTCTATTTATTTTTGGCTTTAAGGTATCTTTTAGTAAAATTTTTTATGCTTCATGTCAAGCCTGGCTGGAGATTGGGGTGACTCATAGTGGTCTGATGGTCGCGCTCGGTTTTTACTTTTTTATACTATTGTTCTGTAGTCCACACTAGCCTCGAGGGCTGGTAAGTCTTTCGGTTCTCGAAACAGTGCGGCTATGCTTATACCCGGCGTCAACTATTTTGTGCTGCGTTGTCAAAGCCAGCGTAACGTACACAGCGCTGCAGCCCCGCGCTGCTGTAAGAGCTCTTGGGTTTTTCTTGCGTTTCCTTTGCACGCTCGTGCAACAGCCTTCGCTACGAGCTGAAGTAATCAACCAGAGAGCGCCAAAAGCGCACAGTCATGAGGTTCGCCATGTTTCTGTACGTCTTCTATTATCGCTGAACCAATCATAAGCAAAAAAAAAAAAAAAGGCCCAGTGACTTGCGCTTTTCGCGCTGTTTTATTGGTTTCACTACCTCGTTGCGTTGGCTGCGTCTGGACTTAACCTCGAACGAAGTATATATTTGACAGAGTTTGAGTACTGTGGAAGGTATGCTAGCCTCGCCTCCTCGCTCACGTAGCACAAAAGAGTTGACGCCCAGAATAGCTTTGACAGATTCGCAGCACTACGGATGCTAGGCTAGCCTTGACAATGTAGCACGAAGGAGTCGACGCCGGGTATGCGGACAGCAAGTCATCTGCTTCTTGCGCCAGGGTTGCGGTGACATTAGGATGACGCCGGGCTTTGATTGGTTCTGACTAAATGGATAGTGGGTAGGCCTGCCTCTAGGCTTCAGTGCTAGACACCTTGAGGTCTACGTACTATTTTTTTTTTTTTTTCAATCATCCAATAAGAGCTCGCCGTTCCGACATCATCGGAACGCCTGTGCGAGGGGCAGACAAACTTGTGCTCCGCATAACTAAAAGCTTCTTTTTCTTTTTATTAATATTTTGGCACGCGGGAGGTTTTTGAGTACCAAGGTAATAAACGGACGTTGAAGCACTAAGCGGTTAGATTAGCCAGGTCCGATAAGAGTGGTTCACGAACAAGTCTTCAGCTCAGCGTTCCACAGCTTCCGTTGCAAAAATTGTTATGTGTATGTTCATACCGCCGGAAGTTAGTCTGCCTTAGTGGGCGTCTGGTGTCTCAGCTGTAGATGAGCAATTTAGCCAGTGCGGTACCACCGCAAACCTGGGGTTTTTAACGTGCCCAGCTTGTGGTTTTAATGCTTTACTCTGACATCATTGTCATGGCTAGACATGCAAGCACATGTTCTTTTGCAAAACATACATTTGTTGATGGACACAAACACCGCTTGCACCCAGCTTACTTTAGCATTAAACGTATCTTAAAAGTGGTACCATAATAACCTATGTTTGAATGTAACCCATATAGGCATCCCTCAAGCGTTCAGAAGCCGAACCCTATCGTAAAACAAAAAAAAAAAAAGAATTAATTTTCCTCTTAGATTCGCTCAAGCAATCATATTGATTGTATATATTTGGAATCGTAAAAATAATCTGAACTCAGAAATACCTAAAATTAAGGGTTCTCAAAATGGGTGCTAACCTTGACGTGAAATGTTTATCAGCAAAAAACGCAGCACTGCTTTTCTTTGGTAGCTTTAATACTACGAACTATTCAGCACGCTTACAATAGTACACAAATTATCAAACCTCCATACAAAGTGTTTTCTGTAGACGCGCTACAATTTATTTCCACCAAGGTACTTAGTTGTATAATATTAAAAATTCGAAACTGAGTGAAGTCATTGCGTTTTCTCGGTCATCGGAGAGTCATTCTGAAGAGAGAACAAATATGGGTGTTCAAGAAGATAAAACCTGAAAACCCTGAAAACCCAATAACTGATCTCCGTCATTACGACCAATTTCGAAGTTGTAAAAAATTGAACACAAAAGTTCTAAGAATAAATTATTCGGGGTTAGCTAGATCTAGGAACCGGAGACTAGAGAAAATCGCGTCGCAGACGACAGGACATAAGAAACGACCAGGGTGCATTAATTGGAGGAAACGGTGCCACCGTTCAACGTAAAAGTAGAAAAAAAAAATAGAGTTAGCAGAAAAAGAAGTAGCAGATCGGTAAGGCTGGAGCGAATAAAGGACGGAACACTCCATCGTGTAATCATATTCGCTCATAGGCCATTAAGTTAAGTACTGCTCTAATGAACAGCGCTCTACACTCGCTAGATTAGCACCCCCTCGCTCTTATTAACCGCCTCACTAATTATGCGATGAGCACCGGGATTCTCAGGAAGCGAGAGTAAGCGGTCTTCGGAATTGTTCCTCTCCGGTATCACTAAGAATGGCGCACTGCAAAAAAAAAAAAAAAAAGTGTTTATATAATTATTTACGCAACGTTAGTCTTGCGGCCAACCGGCTTGTTTTAACGCGAGAGCGTTAAGGAGCTCGGGTCGCAGAAAGGCCAGCGTCGGCGTCGGTGTCGGCGTCTGTGGGACCAGAAAATCCTGATTGGTCGATAGGGTCATCACGTCACAGCCACTTGACCTCGTACGGGAATTTCGAAAAACCCGCAACGATCACGTAAAACGTAACGTCACGCGCGTAATGAAAGTGATTAAAACGTAACATTTAATGCGAATTCAAGGTGCCCGTATGTCTCAAATAGTTTCACTTTATAAAGTGAATCATTTGCCTTAAAGAAAAAAAAATTAAGAATTTTAGACGAGATCCGTTCCCATGACCCTTCGGTTTCGAGGCAGACACGCTACTCACTAGGCCACGCAGACACGCTTGAACGGCTTTCGCGTTCCACTCTTAAAGGCGAAGCTTAAGCTTCGCCTTTAGCTTTATTTTAAACAACTGTTTCTTTTTGCGTTTTTTTTTTTTTTTCAAGTTTTTCGTTGCGTCAATTTTGGTGAATTTGCCGCAAGACATGGATGTGGTAAACGGTCACTTCCGCTGCGCTCTGCCACAGTACAACAGGTCTTAAGACGGAAGATCGGCAAGAGCCCTTTATTCAAGACGTGCTTTTGGATTGTGGTTTTACATAAGGTGCCCAATGAAACTAGGCTCTTTTCTTCAAGTTTGATAGCAGAAAAATCTAATTGTCCTATTTTCGTCTCGTTGGAGAAACGAGGGGATAAATAATCAGCATTAGCCGAGCAAACAAAAAGTCTACCTGAATACAATCTAAAAACAAAAGTACTTTTAGTAGGGCGGTGACTTACAAAGACGCATAACCGAAAACAAAGCCCGTCAAAATCCAAGATGACGTTTTGTTTTTTACTTTTAAAGAAACAAAGTCCAAACGCCCCGCATAGGCAGGTTTGCCAAGACAAAGTCCCAGTTCCAGAGACGCGAAAGCTTCCCCACCAAACACGCTCCATATTATACAGTCACCGAACCAATCTCAGGTAGTGAGAAATCAAACGAGTCAAACAAATAAAACGTGGCCCGCGAGCGAACGAAACCCGCATCGGCATCCTGCTCGTGGCAAAGGAGCGGGCTTGGCTGCAAATGTGTCGCTGTCAACTCTGGTTTCCGCTTCCTGTCGACCGTCCCGGGTGCGAGATAGCGCCGCCGTATTTTACCCTCCCCCTTCGCCTCCCGTCTCCCACGCCGCCAAGTTCCGACTGGGCTCTGCGTCTTCGTCTTCGGCTTGGCTTCGTTCTCTTTCCGTCTGTGCTCCAGACGAGATAAGAGCGCTCTTACATACAGAGCAGAACCCCCGGGCTATATACTTCGTCTCGACTTCCGATGGACCGCAGGGGACGCTACGAGCCATCCAAAGCCAATCCAATGCCGCGCGAGTGTCACGTGACATTCAGGAGGGACGCGGTCACGTGGTCTTTCCGTAGTGCCGGATTGGCTGGAATTGCTCGTAGCGTCCGCTGCGGCCCATCGCGAAACAATGTGTACCAGAAACCACGCAACACAAGGCTGTCTTTTCTCTACCCCTTTCATTTTATCTTTCATTTTTGTTGATGTTTCTTTGCGGTTTTGTGGTGGGCATTTGTAGTCGCCGGGACAATTGTTATCCGCCCACGCTCGGCTCTGGCTCTCTTGCGTAATTCGGGCGGTTTGGCCGGCTTGCGCACGGTACGTGTGTGGGCCATGTTGGTAGTATCAACAAGCGTGGGCAGCGTAGGGCTGGGATGAAAGATGTCCTTCGGAAGCTTACGAGTCTTTACGCGTTTGGCTTTTGCTACCTGCTTATCTGTTCTTCACGGTGCAGCCTGACATTTTTGTTGCCATTCCCAGTCACCGAGACGACGGCTGGGATTGCGTTGAAACATTTGCGGGAATTTTGAAGTTTGGGGTTTTTCTCATAACAAGAATTGTTGCGACAATCCTCTCTTTCCCAAGTCGCCGAGTCGCCGGGTTGCGGACGCGAACATTTTCGTCCCTGTAGAGTTGGTTTTGTTCAGGTGTCATCGTGTCGGTCACAAGAGATAATTGCTTTGGCAATGAGTTCCCGAGCTCGTCTCAATCAGGGAAAAAAAAAAGCTTATATTAATAGGTTTCTTTTTTTTTTCTTGTAGGGGTAGAAACGTAAAGTATTTCAGCGTTTTTTTGTATTTTTTTTGTGAACATCATTATGGTTCTTTGAAACTAGAAGTCTAAGGAAAAGTGTCTTCCCTTGGCGTTGTTGTTTGAAACTTAAAAAAGACCTCGACAGCTCATATTATAAAATTTTGTTATCTTAAAAAATGGGTACAGGCTTATTTTCTCATATTGAAAAATAGCTGCTCAAAAGAAGGGCTTCAATATAATGACGAGTTTTGACTTTGACTTTACTGGATAGTTCATTACATTTTGCGACCTTGTTTGAACAAGGGAATTTGTTTCAGGATCACACGGATACAAGCTACTTTTAGACTAGTTGGAACCTCTCCGTGTCTCATGAATGGGTCCGTGAAAAACTTTCACATCGTGGAATCAACCTTTTCCCGATCCTAGCAGGTGTGATTAACCAAAACGTTTGTCGGCATGGCAATGCAATAGGCACGGCTAACGAACCAGCTGTCATGAAAGATCCATGCGTTCCCATCAAGTTCTATTTTAGCACGCACTGTAACAACTCAACATCTTTACAACACGGAACACCCCCCCCCCCCCCCAAAAAAAAAAAAAGAAAAGAAAAAAAAAAAACAGTTTGACTCAACGGTGTGAAAGTGTTATCACCTTGTCTGCTATAAAATCCGGAAATAAAGATAAATAACTCTTTTGCTTACCTTTCGCCAATGAGACACGTCAAGAAGTTGGAGCTGTCAAGTTTAATAAGTAGACCAGGATCCACTTCATTGAGGCAACGTCCTCTGTTGTAGCAACAAAAAAAGTATCCGTCACGGTAACTCCCCCCCCCCCCCCCCCCCCTCCTCTTTGCCCCCAAGAGGAAGGTCTTAAAGAACTGAGTATCCGAACCTGCCGATTGACGTCGGTGCGACGACCCAAAAACCGGTGGCAGACAAACGCGCCAACACGCAAACAGAAAGGACAAACCTTTTCCGAGAACTGCCTCCATTCAACAAGACGGAAGGGCGCAGATAAGAGCATTTCAAAAGGACAGGAGGCACCTCCAGAAAACAGCTACAATATACGCCTTGCCAAAGAAGCCCACGGTGGGAAGCACTCTAGGCAACGGGCGGCCTCTTCTTTCTTCGTCGCCGAACTAAAACGCAGTCACCTCGGGACAACTGACAGTTGTGTATTCGCTGTTTACTATACGAGAGCCGCGCGCATCTCACAATCCTGGGCTTTTCCGTGCCAACATAACAAGACGTAATGCCTGGCGGAAAACGCGCGGGAGCACTTTAGAAGTGATCACCTCTAGTGCTTCGGCCCTTCCTGTTTACGAGACGAACAAAGCCTGCTATGCCGCGGGGTGTCCTACATAAAAGACGGTTTCGACGCTTCTGAGTGGAGCCCCGGAGGCGACGATGTATACATGTATCCTTGGAAGGCAATCGCGAAGAGATCAACATCGGAAGTATATAGGGTAAAAATAAATGAATCCGTCAAGGTTTTTGCGAGCTTCCTTTTTGTTTTTATGTATGTCTGAGTTCGAGGCGTCTAGAGCCTCGTACCTCTTTCACACGTTGTCGTACCAACGAAGTTTGACTTGAAGTTGGCTACCTTTCGCGACACGGAGGTCGGTGGGAGAACCAGCACGACTGTTCTTTCAGAGGCGAAGGTGAGTTGCTGATATGCGGAGCGCAAGCTCGTCTGCTTCTTGAGCTGGGGTTGCAGTGACGTCAGAACGCCGGGCTCTGATTGGTTCCGATTGGAAGGATAGTGGGTAGACCTCAATGCTAGCTGCCTTGAAGACTACCCACCATCCTTCTAATCAGAGCCAACGAGGGCTCGGCGTTCTCACGTAACTACAACCCCTGCGCAAGAAGCGGACGAACTTGCGTTCCGCATAGTCAGTGTTAACTTAAGAAGAAGGAGGGCGTGGCTTTATTATGTTCACGTATCCTGCTTCCTGATTGGTGCTGTGGTGTTCTCATCGGCAAATTCAGCAACCTGATTGGCTTTTGGAGCCGTAATTAGATACGAGGGCCTCTCCACGACCTGCGTTTCTCAAGATGTCAGTGACGATAGTGCTTTCGCGTATTGCTGATGTACGCAA
This sequence comes from Ixodes scapularis, assembly GCF_016920785.2. Classification (NCBI taxonomy): domain Eukaryota; kingdom Metazoa; phylum Arthropoda; class Arachnida; order Ixodida; family Ixodidae; genus Ixodes; species Ixodes scapularis. The sequence continues at coordinate 19,556,456 of NW_024609857.1, read as the reverse complement.
AAATTTGTCTTTATGGCGAATCTGTTGCCTGCCGCGTACATTTGCTTGCACCGGAACTACTTTCGAAATTTTCGCTTGCAAGATGCATTGAAGCGAAAAAATACCGTAAACGACTTCATTTTCGCGAACAGGGGCAAAGCTGAAAATTTGAAATTACTCGCGGGTTCTAATTTTTGTGAATCGAGTGTAGCTTCCATAGCATTCCCATGTTGCCCGAATTCTTCGCGGGTCGTATTTTTCGCGATTTGTAGGCGATCCGCGAATTTTGCGGAAATTAGGTCCTTGCGAAACTTTAATCATTTACAGTAGCTTAAAATACGCGCGCTTGAAACGCAAAAATTCAGTCGCCAATAATAAAATGCGACCCCGTCTGGCATCAGAGAATGACAATGGTAATACGATTAAACAGTAATGATCGCATTACTTCCATTTCGGCCTTTCTTTTTATTTTTTTGATATATTTACCAAAAAATCAATAACCTTAGGCGTGCACACGAGAGTCGAATCGGACAAAGAATCATGTAACCGGGCACTTATGCAACACTCTGACTCTGCCCTCCTGAACAGTAGTTTCTTACCAATAGAAATGCTGACTCATTATCATGTTATAAACACCTAGCCGAAACGAAACTAAAGTTTAGTTTATTTACAAAAAATAAAAAAAAGGAATTCATATAATTTGGTGTGCCGTTGTTCTCCTCGTATCTGGGAAAGCACTTTTTCGGCGAAATAGCCAGTCTAGTCGACGAAGATTTCGCGTTTCCGGTGTTGTTCCTTCAGTAAATTTTCATCAGTTACATTTTGTAGTTTATGAATCTCTTGAGTGGAGCCTGTTTTTAGTTTTCCCATCATAGATTCTCGTTGAATCGGTAGCCAAGCTCAACGTGAATGTGGAAAAAATACATCTTAACCAACTAGAGTAGCAACAAAAACAACAACGTTTCTTCCTCTCTTGAAGCGAGATACGTTGCGATGCATTATTTATGGCGCACTCTCTTCCCATAAGCTTTTAAGAAAAATGAGGCCACATACATTAAAAATACGAGGTTGGCAGCGGAAGATTACCAACAAAATGTGGCAGCTATACGGGCCGTCATAGCAAATGCTAACTGAGATGAACAGGTCTATTTTCGCGAGAAACGCTCGTTCCGAGATACCCGTTCAAATAATGTATACTCCGAAATAATTTATGGGATTTGCTCTTTACAAACGTGCACTGCATGTATTATCATGAGGAACGGCCGTTATCTTAGAAGGATTTCTACGTTGGCAACCAACACGAGCAGTGCTTTTTTACACTTCTGAATATATGCTTTCTCGCTCGTAAGGGAATGAGGTTTTTTGAACATTCTCAGAAAATAAATATTCTAATGGTTATTGCGACGAAAGCGTAAAGGAAAAATAAACGTTTATCACGATGTTACTTTCGAAATTGGTTGGGTGCCATTTTGATAGTTTTAAATATTAATACTAGTTTCTATCGCTCTTTATCAATTTCTTAATACTCCTTGACCTAATGTCCAAGGATCTAAGATTGCAGAGTATGTATTTCACATGCTGAGTGTCATAGTGCAGCCGTTTAAGTTTTTTTTTTTTAAGGTCTATCTCTAAACACATTATCAGCAACCTCACCCTAGTGCTTCGCGGGAAGCAGACGCTCTGGATTTTTAGAGCGTAGTTTCCATCTGGCGAATACATTATCAACTTCAGTTTGGAGTTTCAGTTCTAAGCATGCGAAATGATGAGTTCCAAGCTCGACCACTAAATCAAAACGAATCTTTTTTTTTACTTTTTATCCTTCTTATGGTAGTAATAATAATTATTATTATTATTATTAGTTGTGGCCAAGCTGCGGCTCGCGAGCCGTGTGCGGCTCTTCGCGTGCCAAAGCGCGGCTCGCGGCTTCCTCCCCTTCTCCTTCTCTCCCCCCCCCCTCCTCGCCTCCCTCCCGGTCACACGAGCATTTCCCGTAAAAGAGACATGGAACGCGTTTTAAATCGAAAGACAGGTTGCGGTTTGGTAGTCTCGTGCTACTGCTTACCTTAAGTACAGTTGGACTGCCTTTGACTCGGATAGATTGAAAGTACTTCGAGTTTCGTTTATTGCTCTGGACAAGTTTGCCCCCCCCCCCCCCCTCTCCCCCCCCCCGCGGCTCTTTTAACTTTCGTGGTTTTGTTTGCGGCTCTTAGGCCGGGCCAGCCCGGCCACCCCTGGTATAGCGTGTTCCCCGGATGAATTTCCATTGTACGTTTTTCGCAAAAGTAAACTATGCACCGCCGAACGCTTACTCTACGCCCAAAATGCAGCGTCAGCTGTTCGATCCAGATGCCAAAGTTTCAGAACTAACAGTTGAGCCTCTTTCAAGGGTTATAACTTATATGTGATTTTGTGAAAATATTTATTGGAAAAAATGGGGCTTATTTTACCGCTTCATATAAAAAAACTCGACCTCTGAATAAATATTGGAGCTGTGTTTGGCGTCGTTCTGTTGTCCTTTTTCCTTTTACTTTTTCCCCTCCTATCTGGGGGTTTATTAAGTCTGCACGCCCACCAGCTAACCTGTACCGTTACCCTTATTTCAGCCTATTTTAGTCCTTTTCCGGCAACTGGCGTCATTCAGTTCCGTGAATTCGGCAGCTACTTCGGCCGCCATTTTCCCATTGAAGTTTTAAGGAAATTGCCTAGAACTTTTTAATAAGATATTGGTTAGTGCTGAAGCATTGACATCCGGTTCGAACCGTTATACGGCTACACTTGGGCGGAGAATGAGCGTTCGGCGGTGCGTATAATATATTTTTGCGGTAGAAAATCCACACAAAACCTGGTAATAATTTGGCGACACCCTGTGCCTATTCACAACCCCCCGCCCCCTGCTAGTTTGAGCTGTTCCTTCTCTTAAATATATAGGGTCTCTCGAGAAACTAACGGTCTCGCTCGACGACACTCCATGCCGTGGCGACTCCATTTCGAGCACAAGGAGTTGGCGTGGGTCTGTGGAAAACCGAGAGGGCCCTCTGGGCAGAAGACACGGAGATTCGAACAGCGGAGGGACGGTGTGTTTGCCCGCCCTTTCGGTGTAGTGGGACTGACGCCGGAACCGGGGCTAAGGCTCCGCTTGCTTTTGCTGTCAAGTGGCGGAAGGGCATCGACAAAGTAGAAACAAAAATAATGAATAGAAGAAACAGAAGAAAGCAAGGAGTGCGTTTGAAAGAGAAAAATTGCGAATCGCCAGCTCTGATAGGGGGAGCTGCTGTTCGGGGGCACGAAGTGTGCCGGAAGCAGCGTGACGAGAAAATAGACACTTCATTAATTAAATTGTTAGTGAATTAAGAAGAAAAAAAATATTCTGTAGTTTCTTAGGCAGAGTGATATTGAAACTGCAAAAGTCCTCTCTAGTTTCTGAATTGTTGGTGAAACTGGAAACGTCTTATGTAGTTCGTTATCTGATTTGTTAGTAAATCGGAAAAAAAAAAAAACTTTTTTTTCATGTTCATAAGCAAATTTGGTCTGTGTTCGCATATCACGAAGAAACGGAAAGGAAAGAAATGAAAATGGCAGTCAGTTTTATTTCTAGTTATTACAATTATTGAAAAACCAGGCCCGAACATACCGCAATTTGGCGTAATTTGAATCCTGACCTAAGCGGCAAGATCCAAGTGTAGAATATGTAGTTTCAACCGACTCATCGTTTGGCAGCTTTATATCTAATAACATGTTGTCATACCTGGTTGTTTGTGTGTGTTCAAAGCTTTTTTTTCCGCTATATTTTCCGAGATAGAAGATACAAACGTACCACATTCCATTTGAATCCGGTTCAGAAAAGGAGTGCATGCTGTGGTGGAAACGAGATTCAACAGTTCATACACATAGGAGAAAAATAACTGGATGATGACATTTTGTTTTATTCGTGTTTTAAAAGGGGTAATGCAGACTAAGAATATCACATTTATTTTTATGTACTTTACGTTGTCGTTTATTGCTTGAACAACAGCGTGGATATGCGTTTTGATTGTATCAATAGAAGAATCGCAGAACATTTTACAAAAGTATGCTAAAACCGCAAAAAAAATAAGGAAGTTTTTTTTTTCGAACTTAACAAAACAAAATAGTAAAAAATGCATACATATAAATACAAAAAATCACTATCTCTCGCAACCAACCTCCGAATTTTGAAATTATGTTCCCCGAATTAGTTTCGCGATGCATTATAATAATAAAACTCAAAGGTTAACACAATTTGAAGAAAATTGAAAACAAAAAATTTAGCAACTTTGAATTTTGTTTTTTATAAAATCTTCTAAACCCGGCATGGTAGAGTAAAAAAAAAAAAGCGTTCTTTGTTTAAAATAAAGCACTCCCACAAAAGTGGGTAAAGAAAATAGCCCCGCGTGCCAATCATGGCAACACAAAAAAAAAAAACACTTTATAGGTATGAAATAAACAAAGAAAAAATACGCGCAATTGTTGAATTAGCCTCGTCGTTTCTCCATCTCCCGCTCGCAAACCGCGGCTGTCACGAACAAACCTTTACGTAGTCTTTACATCGTCCGCCGCCGACGACGAGGAGAACGGCTCAATGACTTCGCAATTTTCGGGAAGTCGAGGAGGAGGAAGAGCGGGTCACGCTGGGCTCGACGGAGCACGACACGCCGCTTCTTGGTCGTCGTCCGTCCTTCGCCCAACAGCTCGGATACCTTCTCTCGCCCCCTGCCACGAAGACACCGCCAACGCCAGCCGCAGATGGCTTCCCCCCGACGGCCTGAAACGGGCCTTGGAGCAAGCCTCGACTCAGCCTCGGGTCGCTTTCTTCGGCTCGACTGAAGCCCTGCGGGCGTGTAAGTTCTGCCGAGAGATGCGTCGGAAGGACGAGGCTTTCTCCGCCAATGTGCGCGATCCGTGAGCTGCGTCTCCAGCGAGGCAGGAGGAGGAGACATTCAGCCCGAGCGGAAAATATCTGCGTGTGACAGGTCTCCATGGCAACTGAATTCCACCGCTTTCACGCTCGTACGTTGTCATATCTAAGGACGTGTCTTCCCTCTTGCTTTTTTTCTTGCTTTCATTCTTTTCTTTCTTTTTTTTTTTTTTTTTTTTTGGGGGGGGGGGGGGGGGGGGGGAGGCACGTGCTTTCGCGAAGTCCATAGCAGGGCTTGCGTATGCCATCGTTTCGCCCATCGAAATAAAAAGAAAATAAAGCAGGAATCTCTTACATGTTTGACCAGAATGAGGAAAAGTGCCATGTTTTCTTGACATCGGTGAAGACGATTAGGAAGAACAGGCGATGCGCGATAAGGCGGTGCTGCGAGAATCCGCCTAGATAGAAGAAAACTAAAAGTATACAGCGCTGAACGCAAAACAAAACAAGACGTTTGAGGTACGGTAGCGCATGTCTGGACCAAATGTGCATGCAGTAACTACGAGACAATCTATTCTTGTAGTTTTTCTGACGCACCTCCGATTCTTTAGCTTACAGTTTATTTGCGCCCTCGTCCGCTTTATAAAAACTTTAAAGCTGGCTTAAATTAATACTCTATATTAACGTGCTTGACTTCTTGGCTGTCCTTTATGGGACAGCTCCATCAATATTATATCTTATCACGACGGTATTTTGTTTTTGATTTTTTTTAATAGAGAAAATAATATATCATTTTTAGTTTAGCCAACCCGGTAAGCGTGCGGCGGACATGATACTTTTAAAAGGAGGGGCAAGGCTGTCTTGTTCAGGTTCGTGACCTTAATTGATCTGAGCTATATAGTACGAAACATTGCAGGGATTGACTACAGTCATGCCGACCGCAGAATGGACATTAGTCACTCTGTTTGGCCCTATCCAGGTGTTTTCGACAATGGTCACTCACGGGATGAGGACAAGACGGCGTCTCTTTTGGACGGCCGGCCTTCAGCACACGCTCCTTGCCTTCCGCCGTGCCTGGGGTGTCTGCAGATGCACGCTCCAATCTCACGAGACGCCGAAGCGTCATCGAAGGGAGCAAGCTCACGTTACAGACGGGGCGACAGGAAAACCTCCCTGTCCTTTTCATCCTGTCAGTAGGGACTTTTAGCAAACCGTTAACGTGTTCCGCGTACCGCGCTGTCGGAACTTTTGAAGCGTGCGTGTTCTTAAGCACGCCTCCCGGCGATACCGTGACCGCGGGGCGCGAGCTTAAAAGCATGCTTTTAGTATTTGCAAGCACGCGGAGCACGGTAACGGTTTGCTCAAAGCCCCAATGGCGCTAGCAAACGAAACGGCTGGTGTCAGTTAGTGGTGTGCAGAACGGCGTACCAAGGAACGACGTTCCTGGATTTGCCTTCCTGTCACGAGGAATGGGGGAACGCCGTTTCCTCTTGCATCGGCGAAACTGGAACGGGAACTCGGTACATTCTTGGGGAAACAACAACAACAACAAAATAACGTCATTTCTATTTTTTTTTTTTTTTGCGTCTATGTGCCCAGACGCTGAGGGAGAGGAGGAGACAAGAGCGCGCAGGGTACGTCAGAACGCTGTGCTCTGGTTCGTATGGTTAGTGGGAAGAAGTATAAAGCTTCCGCGCGACGGGTGCAGCGCAGCCTTTGTCTACGCTGCACCCGTCGCGGAACCCCGGACGCAGGCGTTCCGCGTTCTAACGCGTTCAAGTAGTGCAGTGGAGACAGAGGCAGCTATAGCTTTCTTCTATCCAATCATCGGTCGAACCAAAGCTCGGCGTTCTGACGTACCCTGCGCGCTCTCGTTTACTTCTCTCCCTCAATTTCGCGCCGCCATATATCTGCCATTTTACTCAAACTTAGTGGACATTCGGGCTTTTTTTTTTTATTATTGACCATTTCAACCTCCGATTTCAAGGGATGAACAAGTGTCCGAGAGCTAGTCAAAAAACAAAGAACTGGAACTAATGTGATCGTGGCGAAACAACAGGTAGTTAGTTCTATGTGCATATTTTCGCTCGCTTGCTTTATTTTCTCTCTACAGATTCTTCGTCAGAATATTTAATTAAAATAAGTAACTGTAATTTCAATGTAACGACACGTGCTGACATCTTGACACGTAACCGGAACGCGTTTCTTTCGAACCAATGATACTACTTGTAACGGGAGCTTGTTTCGAGGTTGAGAAGGAACGCGGAACGAGCGTTCGCGTTCCTCTTCTGGAGGAACCTGTATACCACTGCACTTTGTTCAGGGACTGCGAGAGAAGCAAGAGCGAAAGTATACGCGCATTGCCCTGCGCATAATCGGGTGCGAGACTTCTAAAACAAGCGAAGGTCATTAGCCGCCTGGGGCTTGAACCATACCGAAACAAAAGAAGATTTTGTCCCAGGGGAGCATTTTCTGTTCAGTTTTGGCTTCCTCGTTTGTTGTCCATTTACTGGTTAAGGAAGCCTGCACGGCACCTCGGCGAAACAAACAAGTTATTGCTTTTTTCTCTTGGGTACTTCTAGCGTTTCCTGGAACCTGCCGCACAGTATACTTTGCTTCCGGAGTGTTGTTGTGTGCCGCGCGTATGAAGCGAGCCCGGCGTTCGCATTATGCAAATGAGAGGATTGAAGAGCCCGCGCGATAACAAGAAAGGCACTGCTCCCTTTGGCGCGCTCGCGATTGGCGTGGTATACGCAACACTTGGAAAATTTCCACTCTCTTCTAAAGTATACTTCCGGTATCCTTACTGCCTTTTTTTTTTTTTTTGTGCAGTTAGTAATGCAAGGAGTTTCGCACCTGAGGAGAATCGACGAGTTGTGTACATCACGGTGTTCGTCTTGAAGCATTCTTATGGAGAATATGAAACGAGTAATTTTTTTTGCTTTCTTTTCATACTATACTCTAGTGGATTTGGAGTAGTTTGTGAAAGTTATTTCGTTTTATTTTACATTTTTTTATGTGCTTACACGAAACTGTTAGCGCAAACAAGCAATCGTCATTTTTTTTTTTCCTTTGAGAATTAAAGGGCTGATTTTGATACTGTTGCTATGGGGAAGAAAGCTAATTCGGGTCGCTGACGTGAGCCCTAAAACTTTGATTTTCCTGCTATCAGTGTCGTGCAGCGTACGTTCCCGAGAGGACTATTTATATTTTGTTTTTTATTACCTGAAACATGTAACTGGTGTGCTTTGTCGTATATTTCCGAATATGCCAGTGGACGTCGTGTTCCGATATATCGTTTTGTTTAATAAACATTATATACAGTCACTTTAAATTTAAGATACAAAATGTGTAACTACATTTATGCTTTTTCTAACTTCGAATTCTTCTAAGTAGGAAATAGCTTTGTAGTAAATGACGGCCACCCGTGAAAATAAAAAGGAGCGCAAGGCCTACGTGGGCCTGCGGGAAAGACGAGGTCCCACATGACGAGGTGGTGAGGCGAGGACTGGCGGAGCCCAAGGGCGGGAACGCCCCGGAAGAGAAGACACGTCAGGCAGGGTCAAGGTTCCAACACGTACTGATTTGTATAACGGCAAACAAACATCGGGGTCAAGCGCCACGGGGACGCGACCCTGACAACACGGGCAAAATGGTGGGCAGTTCCGCCATCTAAGTAGTGTATATAGAACTTGCGAAAAATTTAAATACGACAAGCTTCTAATATTGTATTAACGACATTCAATTAATTATACGCTTTGACTCCTGCCAAGCGTAAGGTTCCTTTACTATAGATTCTCGGCAAAACGCTACTATCGATTGTGAATGCAATCGGGAGTACGTTTTACGTGTCCAGCGTTTTTGCGCCGTGTTTTGTGTTCTTGAAGTGTGTTGCGTAATTTGAGCAAAGCTAATGTATAGGCAGCCGTCAACGGCCAGGCGGCGCCAGCAGGGTGAGAGCTCACGGTTATACCCTGCCTCGTTGTAACTTGACAAACAGCGAACGATAAGCCCCACATTGCGTCCCGAAGGCTTCGAAATGCGCGACGTATACGAGCGCAACGCGCACATATTGGAGCATGACGCAGCGAAAAGCCTGATACTTCTTCGGAGTTGAGGCGCGCTCCGGTGATACGCAGTCACGTTCCGATTGGCCCGCCAGGGCCGTAGCTTCCGCTCTACTGGCACGTTACGCGATCACGGCTTCCTGGGATACCCAGTATTTCTTGCTTCAGACACTAGGCTCAGCGACGCCACCAGAGTAAAAGCTCACGTTTGTACAATGCAGCCGCCACTCCCAGGGGTACCCAGTCTTCCTTGCTTCAGTCGCTAGATGGCGCCAAACCAAACAGCATTGCAGGTTGCCTATACTGTCCCGGGTGCGTTTCTCCTGAGTAACGCCATTATTCGTTACTTATTGTTGTGGTTTTGTTTTTCTCCTTTTACTCCAGTCTGGGGTTAAAGTCATCATGATTACTTGTTCGTTCTTTTATATTTTTTATTTCAAAATCTAGCCTGTTTAAATATCAGTGACCGCGAATTTATCTAACCACAATGTAATTTTTTTGGAAGGGACATTCGAAGAGTTCATCAAATCGTATCACAACCTCCGCTCTCGGAAAAATTAAAAAAAATATTACTGCGTGCGAATAGTTGAGTCAGCAGCGTGCTCGACTCCCACACCACTGGCTTGGGTTTGATCGCCGCCAGCCCTTGTCCTTTTTATCTTTCTTTTGTTTGCATTACTGAAATGTTCCAGATTACTTGCGAATCTTGTGGTTTGTTCGAGCTCCGAAACCTCTAGATACCCACGCGCTTACAATCGGAGCTTCGCATGGCTGCTTGAGGGAGTGGTCCTTCCGTCGCCCTCAAAGTAGGTCTTTGTTACTTTCTGTTCCTCGGCTTTTGATGGAACAGCGCGGATGAACAGTCACACTCACATGCACACAAAAGGAGACAGACTCGCAGCGCTGACTCACAACTCTGTCCTATATTTCTTCTTCCTCAAATCTTCAACTTCTTCAACTTTTCCGTTAATGAGAACAATTTAAATTGTTTACACACCAGAGATCAATTAGCCAATAAACATTAATAAATAACTAATAATTATATAAATAAAAGACAACTAAACATACTATTAAAAATACCATTAAAATTAAATTAAAAATTAAGCGAAAAATGTTCTCATCACTATTGGTGCTTTGATGACATCTCTAGATAATCCAATTCTTTCTTTGACAAAGCTAAGGATGCTACACTAACACATTGGTTGTCCAACCAGGCTATTTTTTCAGCTTCGATGATTTCTCTTGTCAGCTGATTACCACTTCTGGCAGTGACAGTGGAGTTACTCAGGTCCGCTGAGCACCCGCAATCCAGGCAATGTATTCCTAGATTCCCTGATATTACCCTGTTTATGTTGTAATGATGCTCTCGTAGCCGGTCATTGAGAAACCTCCCGGTCTGGCCTACATACTGTTTTCCGGGAGGTGTCTCAATGACCGGCTACGAGAGCATCATTACATCATAAACAGGGTAAAATCAGGGAATCTAGGAATACATTGCCTGGATTGTGGGTGCTCAGCGCACCTGAGTAACTCCACTGTCATTGCCAGAAGTGGTAATCAGCTGACAAGAGAAATCATCGAAGCTGGAAAAATAGCCAGGTTGGACAACCAATGTGTTAGTGTAGCATCCTTAGCTTTGTCAAAGAAAGAATTGGATTATCTAGAGATGTCATCAAAGCACCAATAGTGATGAGAACATTTTTCGCTTAATTTTTAATTTAATTTTAATGGTATTTTTAATAGTATGTTTAGTTGTCTTTTATTTATATAATTATTAGTTATTTATTAATGTTTATTGGCTAATTGATCTCTGGTGTGTAAACAATTTAAATTGTTCTCATTAACGGAAAAGGTGAAGAAGTTGAAGATTTGAGGAAGAAGAAATATAGGACAGAGTTGTAAGTCAGCGCTGCGAGTCTGTCTCCTTTTGTGTGCATGTGAGTGTGGCTGTTCATCCGCGCTGTTCCATCAAAAGCATGAATTACCAACTTGCCCAAGCATAGACATTATCAATGTTCCTCGGCACAAGTTCGACGCATTAAACGTTCATTTTAAGGTTTATTTGTCAAGTTTATGTTTTTATTCGTGACATTTTGGTGGAGGTGTGGGATAACGCAATCTATGCCCATGATGCGTGTACCATCTGTGAACACGGCAACTCTGAAGACGACTACCGTAAAGGCGACATCACTAAAAACATCCGAGGATGACTCCAACTGTGACATAAACAGCGCCCTCAACAATGGCCTCGAAAACGACCCGGACTATGAACTCGACAAAGCCCCTGGCTACGACCTCGACGACACCATGATGGCGACTTCGACGATGACGCCGACGATGAAACGAGCCACGACTCCAAAGACATTCTCAGGCTACCTCGTCAACAACCAACCCAACTAAGGCCTCGGCGACAAACAGTGTATTCGACCTCTTGCTTTGAAACAGCGCGACAAGGGAAGGACAAAGTAAAGACGAGACAGACGCCGACTATCCCGTCTTTACTTTGTCCTTGTCTTTGTCGCGCTGTTTTAAACCAAGATGCTCATCAGCCGACCAGCCCAAACATACCTTTTTGTGTATTCGACTTTGACGACGAGGCTTACGACGACACTGTCGATGACAAGGGCGACGAACCCAACGATGACATCGACGACGATTCTGACGACGATTTCTACGGTGAACAAAAGGACAACGAGGATAATGACTTCAACAAAAACCCCAACTACAACCTTGAGGACGAGCTTGATGACGAACCCGATGACGATATACCGACGACGTGTGTAATGTCAACCACGAAGACGAACAGGACGACGACGTTCGGTTCGCCACTCAACGAGCGGAGGAAGTCCGCAGCTCTGACGCATTTTGATTGAAGCCGCATAACTTGCTGACGATGGCGGTGCAGTCTTTGTCGCCACAACGCCCAGTTCCAGCCCGGCTACCAAGTGTGAATCTGAACACCAATTCAATCGTCGCGGCAAGGAACTGTTAACGTGGTGCTTCGGCCTCACGGTTAGTCGCTACCTGAGAGGCGTTAACTGAGGGCCATTGCCCAACGGAACATGAACATTGTCACGCAACCCTCTGCGACCCGAAGGTGATTCACGTCGTCTGACTCCAACAGAACTATGCTCAATGGGACTGTGACAAATGTGTGTTTTAGGTAACTCTGTAGTTCGCCCTTCTCTTGTTTTGAGTTGTAAATTTTATTGTGCGTTGCATCGGGACGATGCGTTTCTTCAAGAGGGAAGTAATGCCGGGTGCGAATAGCTGAGTCAGCAGCGTGCTCAACTCCCACGCCGCTGGCTAAGGTTTGATCCCTGCCAGCGCTTGTCCTTTTTATCACTCTTTTGTTTGCGTGACTGGAATGTCCCAGATGACTCGATAATCGTGTTGTTTGTTGGAGCTCGGAAATCTCTATATTCGCGACTCCAGCAAAACGGACGCCGCCAAGCGAGAAAACCAGGAACCAGTTGGTCCAGGTCGCTCCGCGCCCCGCCGCGTCTCTGATGGCTTTCGCGGACACCTGCTGTCGGCGCGGGGGGCGAGCAATGTAATTTGACGAAGGTCCGAAAATTTCTTAAGTTTGCCTGAGCGTTCATTAGTGTGGTGAAGCCTGAGTAGATTGTTTCTTTCCATCACGTGTTTGAAAGCCCGTTTACTCCGCAACACACGGTCGCGTGCTTTCAATTTTTTGGATGAGGAGGAATCACGGAAAAACGTTTTGATTTCTCGTCTGTCTCTAATCACATTCAAAGTGACGACCGCTTGGTAACTGATAAGTGGTTTCTTTATAAGAGTGTAGAACAGTGGACTGAGGTCGACACACGAAGTGTTTCACTGGAGGGAACAACAATGTTGCAGTCAGGTGAATAGGAAGGTTCGATAGCTGCTTTCCTTGAGTTTGGTTGTGCTCGATTAAGGCTTCAAGTTAATTTGAGCCACTAACGCCGGCCGGTGCGATGGCTATTCATCTTGACGGCTTTTCGCCGAAAAAGACCACATTGAATGAGTTGAGCTAATTTCGCAATTACTTAATTCAGAAAACCTGCTCGCTGCATATGATTAATGAGGGAAATTATCTGCTTTCAAAAGGTGGGGGACACGTCTCGCAAAGTTAGAAGCTGTCACGTCATTAGGATCTATCGCGCCTCCAATATTTATATTATAACCCCTGTCGAAGCCAGCAGCAATATACGTCTACATTGCTCAGGTTGACCGGCCACAAAAAAATACTAATTTTCTCCGTTCAGGATTCGAGGTCAAGTTCAATGCAGAGAAGTCTGAGTGAATCTCCGATGAAGACTCTCCTCAGTTTGTCCGCATTCGTCTCCGTTCTACCGGCTAGAACCATTTGGCTAAGTTTAAGTAGTATCCCTCTGTCTGTCAAATATCCTTTTATTCAGCAGTTCACCTAATAGTTAGTCAACTAAGTTCACATCTCAACCCGAATAATATACTAATATCGCTTTAGTGGGACCATAGTACGTAATATAATACATAATCCGCATATTCATCAAAATGACTTCTCGATTGCTACTAAAACCTGAATTGAAATACGAGTATCAGCTGCTTAATGAAGCGCCAGCAAGTTGACGTGCTCCTCGGCTCAAGAAGCGCTTGCTAAATTTTCGTAATTTTCCTGCAGCCTGTGTTCTTGACCGAGCACACGACTGGAGCGGACAGGCACAAAAGCTCAATTTCGCGGACTGATGAGTCGCATGGTCGAGGCATGCGGGTTAGCTAAAAATTACTCTCGGTGGAACAATTTTGTAGCCCTCGCCGCTTTATTTAGATGATCAAAACTAATTAGAGTCTATTACCGTTTCTCCGGAGCCCATAGTTTCGGTTTTGATCGAAGTCTCCGAAACGAAAGTTTGACATGAAAAGAACAAAAAACACCGGCAAAACAAAAATATGCTCGGCAAGTTTATGCGCACCGGCTACACTTAACTGTCTCAGTTCAAATACCTCTAAAACTGGGCATTCAGCAAAATAAAATCTGTTAAATTGAATGCGCCACCCATTCAGGCGGCCCGGCCGAGCCGACGCGACCTGGACTCAGCCGCCATGTTTGTTTGGTGGTGGCGCCCCCTATAGGTCGCTGGAGTCGCGAATACCCACGCGCTTACAAAAGGAGCTTCGCAAAGCTTCTTGAGGGAGTCGTCCTTCCGTCGCCGTCAAGTAGGTACGGTTTTTGTTACTTTAAGTTCCACGGCACAAGTTCCCCGCATTAAACGTTCGTTTTAAGTTTTATTATTCAAGTTCAGGTTTTCATTCGTGACAATATATAACATGCGGAACTAAATGAATATTCTTTTGTAAAGTTAGGGCATAAAAAAACGAATGTCGTGGATTCCAAGTTGTCGTGCCGGACGCTGCAAATGATCAGCTCGACTGGGGCCGCAGAGACCGCGGCCGACGTTGAAAGATGAGAAGTTCGATGGGAACGGGAAACGACGTCGAAAACTCCGGGACTCTCCCTCTTTCTATCTCTTCCCCTTTCCCTCTCTTTGTCCTTTCCGGTCCGCAGTTTCAAATGTCGCGACGTGAATTCTAAAACTTTCATTCGCATCCCATTATGGTCCAGCGCTCCGATGGCACTCCGCATTCGTTTCCAAAGAGACGGCCGCAGAAATTTTGGTAATTCCAGTAATTGCGTTCCACGTATATACGTTCCCCTTCGCCAGTGGACCGCAATAAAATGTAGGCCCTCGATAATATTTTCCCGTCTTCGGTTCACGTCGCAATCAGATTGTAGCGAATGTGACTCGAATAATGAACCATCATATTCACTTTGCTATACATTTTATGCCTAATGTTAGACACAAAAAAAACTTTACAAAAAAAAACGCTATGCAACACTGAGAAGCAGTTCCGGTGCGGTGCCTGTTCTTATAGAAAACAAGGGCTCCGCCTTTCCTTCCCCGAATGTCATCCCCGCGCAGCGCCGCCTATCTTACGTTGATGCAGTACTGGTTCCGAATGCATTCTCGTAGCACATGCCCAAATTATGAACGGCTTGTGTAATTGGCGTAGCAACCACTAGATGGCGCAAGCACTTAATTTTTTTTTTTTTTGTGATTGCAGGAGTATTGTGTGTTGACTGTGGAAGTATCAAAACATGACCACTAGCATTTTTTTTTTTTGTTGAGCTAAAGCGACCAACCGTTACAAGGAATTAAATTCGAACACACCTGTTTTTGCCAAGGACAAAAGCGCATAGAAATGTTACCACATGCCCTCGGTTCAGCGTGAGCTATATGTCGCAGACGCGCTTAACACTGCAAAACCTGTTAAACATGTCTCTACCTCGTTCGTCACGAAACTTCAGAAACAGCTTATCAGTTACTCTAGGTTGACGGCCTTTCAAGCACGCTAAAAGCACAACTTATCTCCGTTCAGTATGCGACGTTACTGAATGACGCAGCATTTGTGTCCAATGCATGCCCAAAGTGTACGCCGCAAAATATGGCACCTTGAATAATCGACGCCACCGGGCGGCATTGCATTCACCCGGTGGCGAATAAATACAGTAACTGCGTCGGCATACTGGGTTATCAATCAGCCAGTAACTAAACATTGAGCAGATAAGTGAGATTAGAACCCCCAGACTGCGAGACTGCAAGTAAGCAAAGGAAACTTTTCGTTTGTGTGTCGTCCGGTGCTTGCCTGTGGCCACGGTGTGGTATCATGTCCTACCTTCACCAACCGGGATCGTTCAACTCTGTTAAACTGTTCGTTCCTTTTTTGTTTCTAGTACACCAATGTTGTTGTTTTTTATTACCAGCTCGTTTTTGCCACGTTTTTCTCTTCATTAAGTGAGGCTACATAAACGAGGTATCTAAACGCAAAAACAAAATGCTTAAATTAAATCGCCCCCCCCCCCAAAAAAAAAAAAAAAAAAAAAAAATCAATCTTTGGTGTTTTACATGTGGGAATCTTCATGCGCTGTATTTGAGGTGCGGCCTTTTTAAGTACGTACCGTGCTTTTGTTTTCAATAATTTAGAGGAGAGGAGATAGCTCGACAAAAACCGCAAACACTCCGGACCGTTTAGCCCCCGATTCCGTGCTTGAGCGTGGCGTACGGCCAAGACCTGCTGTGTGTGTTTTTTTGTATTTTTGTTTTCCCGCCACCCACGCACGCCGAGAAGATAACGCTGAGTCGGCCCGAGGGCTTTCGGTCCTAAGCCTGGGGAACAACGGAGTGTCGCCCGTTGAAAAGAGGCTCGGCTCTCACGAGGAACGGATAACGAGTTCTATTATGTGAGAGCAGACACTTCCTGGGGCTCCCGTTGACAAAGGAGATAAACGCCCGGACGAGTGGATCTCCTTGCCGCTCTCTGGGAGGCCTCCTCGTCTTTCTTTCTTCTCCCCATTGCTTCGGCTTCGATGCATGTTTAGCCATAGCGCGCCGTTCGAGTACCAAAAACAGCCCGGAATCATTCGAGCGTACAAAGTAATAAATAAACAGCGGAAAGAAGAAAAATGCGGTGAATAACTGAGTTGACCAACAAGCAGCTCAACAAACGACGACGACACAAGCAGTAGTTTATTTAGTGGCTTTGAATTCATTGGTAAACTACGAGGATTTCAACGTGGTTTGATGTGCTGGTTTGCTAGTTCGTGAAAAGAAAGAGGATTAGTGGGAGGTCAAATAGGGACGACAGCGATGTGTTGATTCGATTCTTTCTAGTAAGTCTAATTTGTGTCGATGTCTTTTCGGTCGTTTTCCGACTCTACTCCATCTCTGGTGCGCATTGGTATCGCGCACCAGAGATGGAGTAGAGTGCGTGATGCGCATTGGTATTAAATATATATTTCTATGTGCCTCATAGGAAAGACATGTGCTTTACTCTAGCAAGGAAATTAACGAGAAACGTACTATGCTTATTAATTATTAAATCTAAAATAATCTAGGTAAATTCTTTTACGAAAACACGATACGGCCAGTATATTTTTGTTGTGTAATAGCGAGGAAGCACAAAACGAACAGAAGTACGAAAACAGACATGAATAAGCTTTATAGTAAAGCTTGAAGATGTCTGGTTTTCGTCCTTCTGTTCGTTTTGTGCTTTATTACTGTTACATCTGTTCCAAAACGCTCGTCAAAATCTTGATATTTTTCTTCTTCACGGAGTGAGGAAGTAAACAGAATATGCAATGCTCAAATTCTCTGGTTGTTATGCTCGATCTGATATGAACATAGGATGTAGCAAAGTTTACAAGCTCGAGCTTGTGGCATTATACTTCGTTTAACCTTATGTCCGAGCGCGGACGGTGTTATGAGCCGAAGGTCTAATCCAACAGCGCAAAAAGCGCAACGTCATGGCGTACTCTCTGCGCTTGATAGGACTAGCCGGCGGAGGAGCACGCACAGAGACACGGCGAATACCGGCTAGTCCTTTCAACTGTAGAGCACGCCATGATGTTGTGCCTCTTTCGCTGTTTGATTGGCCCTTCGGCTCATAACATCGGCCGCGCTCGGAGCTGAGCTGAAACGAAGTATAGTAGTTGTTTCGGCTGGTTGACTATTCAAACAGCTTAGCAGTGCAGGTTCCAAAGCAAGGCGCGCGCTCGAGGAGACCTTTATACAACTAATCAGGGTGAAGGTTCTTTCAACATTCAAAGTCCGATCAGCTCTGCTCTCTTCCTTAAGAAAAGCTATCGCAGAAGGAACAATCAAAGCAACTGTTTTTGACGAGTGATAGTTTGGCGTAGCATCTCCAATATAAAAGTGACGAGAAACTCTAATCTTGTGATGAAAGTGTGGACCTTACGTAAACAATCAGAAAAAATAACGGACGTGCAAAGTTGATTAAAAAAAAAAAAAGAAAGCACTGCGCTCAAATGTAACGGATTACTTGTTTTCTTTTCAATTTCAACAGAAATGCAATACCGATATATTCGATCGTTCCGTTAGAGCTCAAATCCCATGGCCGCATGTCGTTGCCGCACGGGCTCTGGTGCGGCCATTCAGAACGGCCCCATATTCGGAGCTCTACGATGGCTGTCGTCCATAAAATAGGATTCCAGTGAAATCTCTTCCCCACGACGGCGAGATAATGCGCCGCAAAACAGCCGCCGACCGACGAACTCAAATACGCCGGCCGGAGCGGAGGCTCGCGTTATTTATGGGCCAGTGACACGGCGGAAGAGCGCGCTGCTTTCGCCATATATTCGCACCAAATTTCGTCGGCAGTAAATATCAATTGTCGTTTTGGACCGACGGAAGGACGCGGACAAAATATAAAGCAAACGACGAAGAAGCAAACGCGTACGTACGTCGACCACATTGCCACATTGTATGTTGTTTGTTTTGAGGGGGTGGAGGTATACGTACAGCCGTAAACTGAAAGTGAAACAAAATAAGTAACGAAAGAACGAAGGTAGGCATTTTAAAGCCGGTTTCACGTTGTTCGAACGTCCTATATAGTGCTTCTTTTTCTCTGTCGTTCATTTATTGGGTGCGAGCGATATATTGGCACGCCATCTATTCATCTTGATTACGCGTAGTTTGAAGTTAAAGGGTAGCGCTCGGGCTCTCCAGAATTTCGCAATAAAAAGCAATGTGCGCCTTCTTTTTTTTTTTTCTCTCTTAGCGGATTTTAGGGATTTATAAGGTTGGTGAATTCCTTCATTTTCAGCAAAGAGTTCTTTAAAACTCAACGTCCAGGGCCGGCTTGCTAGTATAAGCGTCCTAGCTTAGACTGTGTGAACGAAAGCATGCCAAGGCGGGGGCGCGCAAGCACTTGAGGCTCGACTTCACGTGCCACTCTGCTCGGGCATTACCTTTGACGATGCTTTCTTTCACGCGGTTTCAGATGAGACAATGACTCTGGCCAGCCTCCTTAGGTTTACACCTTTGCAAGTGGGATTTTGGCCTAACCTCGAACCACGCACCGAGCTGGGGGGGACCTATTCTCCAGCCAGGACTTTCGCTGTTCGTCGTACAATGTTGCCAAGCGTCTCTTGCTGAAGCATACACCATGGAGTGCAGAAAAAAAATCTAAAACATACAAGAGTTGTCTTCGACCGGGTAATGAAATAAAATACCTCAAACAGTAACAAATCGCAAAATTCAGAAAAAAATATCTAAAGTCTCAAAGCGCTTATCAGCATTCGACAGAAGCAGCACTGTATCAATGATGGCTGCGCTTGCTGGAGCTCGGGCTTCCACGACGTGCTGGAACGGAGGGTGCGCTCGTTGTAAAGTCAGCTCCAACGCGTAAGCACGCGCCTTCCTACTTTATTTGATGCTACGATTTTGTGTGGGTACCACCTCCTGCGTTCCGATACAGTAAGTGCGTCGCTAACGCTGGTCGTCGGCGATGCAGCAGGCGCCGCCATCTTGTCCTCGCGCACCCTAATGACGTGCCCTTAGCTCACCCCAAAATGGCGGAAACGTTACGTGGAGCCAGCGTCGCTCAAAATGTCAGCGCACAGAAGCCTGATCTACACACGTGTATATAGTAATATTATCAACCGAAGCACGCCAGGGACGTTTCATGCAGAAATTTCACACAGGTCATTCCACGCTATATAGATGTCACAGCTTACAGACACATGTCTTTGTGGCCCTTCAAGTTGGTATTAGGAGAGGCATCCATCATTATATGACTGCCTCAAGAGTTTCTGGCGGGCTAGTTGGTTGAACATACTGAGGTACGGGATTGCGCGACACGGAGAGGAAGTGGAAAGAGGAAGACGGGACAAAGCGCTTTGTCCTCTTTCCCTATTACGTTTCCTCTCCGTGTCGCGCTCTCCCATAGTTTAATAAATTATATGACTGTGTGCGTCTCCCACTTTTGGTATTTCGCCACTTTCGGATAGACGTCAATAGTTTGTTTCACCTTAATGCCCGAATCCCACTAGAGCGATAAACAGAAATGAACGACAGTGACAAGCCTCGAACACATGCGGCATACTCGCGACAGTATACCTTTGGCAGGCGTTTAGTCGTTCGGTGCTCGTGAATTAAGCACGAGTGATTGCAAGCCTGCTAAAAACACCCTTGCGTGCATGTAGCTCGTGTTTGAGCATAGCCTCCTTTATTTTACAAAGCCTGTCAAATCGCGAATTACTCTGTTTTGAGGCTTGTCGCTGTCGTTTGTTTCTGTTTGTCGCTCTAGTGGGACTCGGGCATTAGTCCAGACGCAGTCGACGCCACGAGCTGAAAAGACCAATCAGAGAGCGTAAAAGACCCACCATCACGGAGTTCGTTGTGTTTTTGTACATGTTCAAGCTATCATCACTGGACCAATCGCTTAAGGCATAGTTACTTGCACTTTTGACGCTCTTTGAAGGTTCCATTACGCCGTAGCTTCGACTGCGTTTGTAGTTAAGCTGAAGCCTGAAACTAAGTGCAGTTCGCGATATGGTGTTTATTTTTGAGGAGCTCAACTCTGTTATCGATTCTCCCCTGTTACTAAGAACAATGTAATTTTATACGTATGACACAAACAAATCCACGGCTATTTTTTTTTGTACTTTTTTTACTTTGAATTTGGCCTTTCATTGACACGCATGCAGCTTATGTATGACAGGTTGGATAGTTCTGACGTGAACTTCTTCACTGATAATTCTGAGGAGTGATTAAGAGCAGTGTATTGCAAACAATTACTGGCATTCATTTTCTTTTGTTGTCTTTCGCCTCATGTGCGTGTACCCGTTCTAAAGATTGCCAGCTGTTCGAGGGAACAATAAACATGAATTGATTGATCGATCGATTGATTGACTGATATTCAAAGCAAACGAAAGCGATTCCAGGCTGAGTTCACCCCAATGTAGAGAAAGACCACACGTCTATGCTGCATCTTAGAAGTTGTGTGTGCTTGGGACAGAATATGAATACGCTTGCAGAAACCCAACAAAAATGTAATTTTCTTTTGTTATAAAAAATATACAATACTGGCCACCCTTTCCGAGTCTAACCAAGAACTGACGTGTTAGCCGATACTCTGCGCACCCTGCTGCAAAATGTGTTGCACACAGTCGCACTGTCGTGTGTAATTTTAGCGGACGGCGTTGATGTGACACTGTGACGCCACGTGACATCGTTACATTACGTGACATTATGGCTTCACACGATGTTGTCAAGTGTCAATGTAACGCGTAAAGAGCTCGGGTCATTTTTTTTTACTACAGTGCAAGTTGGCGACGTAATAAATTTGGAACAGGCTACAAACATATGCACATAATATATTCAGAGATTCGGAGAGGTCCCTACAGGGTGTTTAACGTAACGCGTATGTAACTAAAATTCGTTGACAGCACGCACCACGGATAACTGTGACCCACGAAGCGAGTAAAAAAAATTAACGAAAAGAGAGGTCAGCCAAACATCGTGAGTTCCTCGTAAAACGACAGCGAAATCCTTCGGTCCCCGAAGCCAGATCGGAGAAGGACGTTGTCGGCGACACGGCGGCGACACCGTCCGAGACACGGCTTCACGCCCACCGGGCTCGGCCCAAGCTGCCGCAGTGAGGAGGGGGGGAGGCATGCATAAATAAGACGCAGCGACGAAAGCCATTACGAGTCCATTTCCCATATCACCTCCGACGTGACCTCCGAGGTAGTATCCCGACTAATCGCTCTCCCGAGCACCGAGACTCGGCGAGTCCCGCTGCTGCTGCTGCTGCCGCTGTTGGGGGGCGTGTCGTCGGTATAGTGTCGCTCGCCCCGTCGGGATCGCCGGCGCATTATTCACGAGGACGCAACGCGCGCGCCTGCTTTCCGCGGAGTTGGACCGGAATCCTTTTGTTTTATTACCGGGAGCAAACCGGTGCGTACATGCCCTCTCTCGAGTCAGTCCGGGTGTCGTTACAAGACTAGTTCGCGCATGAACATATGTGCTGCCGGGTCGTCCTTGCATGGGGCAAGGATAGGGGGTCTTCATGCGCGTTTGGGGGGTGATGACATCTGACCATTTTGTTCCGAACGCTTATTTCTTCTTTACTTCTTGTTTTTTTGTGGAGAGCTAGAAGTAGCGTCTCCAGGCACGAGCTCTTAGGCGTTGGCTGTGCTACGGCGGCATTTTGTTTCCGGGCTATTTAATCTTACTATTGTTCCCGTGAGCACCTGCTGTCGGCGGCATCGGGTATATCATACAAAGAACGCCATCACCATGAACGGAAGGACATTCAGGCACCATCCTAGGTGCGAGGCCTGGGGTAGAGGTTCTGTTTATCTCGCTACTGGCATTGATTTTTCTGGAATTATGCAGTTCTTTGATGTTGTTGTTGTTTTTATTTCCGGTGTTAAAAAAAGAAAAGAATCACAGATTGATATGTTAGAAGCAAAAGTATGCAGGCGGGCTGGTTATCACCGAAAAGGTTATAAACGCAGGGCATGGCGATTCGCGCCATCATATCCTTATCATCTCATTATCGATCCACAGCCAGTGAGATGGCGGCGCTGGTCGATAAGAAATCCTGATAACCAATCACGTAGCAAAAAGTTTGAATTTATTGAGCTACGCGCTTCGTTTCTAAAGTATCCAGTGACTATGCGGAGCACAAGTTCGTCTGCTTTTTTTGCAGGGATCGTGGTGACGTCAGAATGCCAAGTTCTCACTGGCTGTGATAGAAGGATAGTGGGTAGACCTCAAAGCAAGCTGCCTTCAGGTATCCACTATCCTTCAATCTGGACCAACCAGAGCTCGACGTTTTGACGTCACCACACCCCATCTTAAAGAAGCAGATGAACTTGCGCTCCACGTATATGAAACACAATCTGAGACACGGAGTTCCTGTCGCGCATTCGGTTATTTTACTTCTCCGTGTCTCATGGTTTAGAACTTTAGATGGTGGCATAACTATGTTGTTTTGACCTGTCCGTTTTTTTTTTCCTTGTTGCAAGTCATCACTTTTTTAAGTTTAAACTCAGTGTTGGGTATTGCAGGGACCAGTAGCACCCATCTTCGTGACGGGCTTGACTGCAGCTTTACAAAAATATTCAGTAAAACGTAAACTCTGTAAATAAATACGAAAATCGCCAAATGCAGCAATAAACTGGATACCTACGATAGTTTCTACAACGTGGGTAGTAACATCCACACATAAACGACTGAATATATACATTGAGGTTAAGTTTTTAATTCGTCACTATCCGGGGACTGCCATTATATGCATACGTACACACGCCGGCAATATGAAGGTGAACACCTTACCTGGTTTCTTGCCGCTTCTACGGCTCCCTAAAGCTAAATTAACTCTCAACGTCTCAAATGGTACGTGGCTTAAAGTCTAAACTTTGCGTTCTAGCCCTCCTCTGGAACGGAGCTTGTCCCAAAACTTGCAGGAGCGTCAAAAACAAGAAGACGTCTGTTCACCTTCATATCGCTCACGGGTGTACGCTTGCTCTCTAAAGGCTTCCGTTCATTGTGCTTTGTGATTAACTCGGAACGCCAATCTGTGACACCTTTGTAAGGAAATCACAGATAGTCGCGCTCCGGCGGTCATGCAGTTCTACTGTAAATAGTCGTTTATGTAACAGTGCATGTCATAATAGAAGCGCGCTATGGCTACACGGATTAAAAAAGATGAACGATGATATGTGTTTCGAGGCCTCGGAGTAGCAGTAGTAGTGGTATTGGTAGTATTTAACATGAAAGTATACGTATAAAAGATGTGGTTCAGGAAATGAAACATGCTTTTATGTGGGAGCAGGCACCCAACAAAACACTGTACATCATTACTGTGTAAGCATAGTCGATGTAGACAAAACAGATCATATTATAACAGAATGACTATTTTAAAGTAACACAAGTATTATATTAAGAGAATTGATACCATTCGCCTGGCATTCTTTTTGAACACTCGTACGTATGATAAATTGTGCCAAAACTTTGATAAAATGTTAAATAATGAGGGTATGTAGTGTGCCGTCTTTCTTTTTCATCTCAGTTAGTTAAAATTTGAGGAATTATGATTCTTTCTGTACACCCCAGAAGTTCTGTTTTAGTGTGGATATTGCTCATTTTCCAATTGTGCGATAGAATTCTCGGGCATCCTAACATTGTCAACGATAACTCGAAAATGGATAGTTTCACTGTGAAACGCCACTTGACAAGCTGACTACATCAACGCTACAAATTCTGAGAGAAAGAAACACTCATTTCGAAAGTGGAACCCGTTTATATGACGAGCCTTCTGAAGATTATGTACAAACTGTGAGAAGCAGAAATGAAAATGAGCTTGGAAGCGGTTGATTGCGTACAATCTTTGGGTCCGTCTGCATTGAGTTTTTTGCGCCTATCGCTTTTAGAGTGGGCGTTACCCGGGTGTATGTTTTCACCTGCAAGAAACGTAGATTGAAGTATTGCACGATATGCAGGTGAGTTTGGACAATTCCAATTTCAGGAGCCCAAGACTGCGTAGCAAAAAAGTGGTAAACAAGGCACGCCAGCCAAGCACAGCGGAGATGTTGCCTTAGAACATCGTTGACAACGCGAAGGCTTGAGAGGAGTGATTCAGGTATAGCCACTCGACAAGATGGGAACGACAGGGAGGGGTAGTTGAAGTTTCAAGCGTCGAGCGAGGGTTTTCTGCATTCGATATGCTTGAGCGTCTCGTGAGCATCGAGCGTGCACACGCAGCCAAAGCACAGTGGAAGGCGACGAGCACGTGCTGGGTGCCCGGCTTCCGAAAGAGACACCCTACCGGCCTCATTCTGTTGACAGGTACCGTTGGTGACGTGCACGATTGAAAGCGCCGATGTGGTTGGTATTTCACGATTCATCCAACGTTCACAATGACGTCCCTAGTTGGATTGATTTTTGTTTTCATTGACAGAGATGGGAGTGATGCCAGACTTTCGAATTGACGGTGATAGTTTAAAATATAAAATTCGATGGCTCCATGCACTCCAAGCTTTCTGCATCCTTTTTCACACGCAGCATCGAATTTGTTGTTCGAACTAATCATAAGTAGCAGAGATCACAACTCGTGACGTCAAGGCGAGGCAAATTTTAGTCGTTACATCACGGAAAGGAACCTTAAGAGGACGCCACAAAACCATCTCGGCGTTATTAACTCTATTCGCGACTCAGCTTTTTTTTTTTTTTTTTTTTTTTTTTTTTGCAGTTCGAGTTTTATTTGATGCTCAAGGTGCCTGCATCATTCAATAAGCGGTTGCTTTCTGCTTTTCATCTGGATCACTATAGTTTGCGCCGTGACGTTACAAATATACTGTTTGATTATGAAGCATTTCTGTGGCAATACCGATGGTAACGCTACATAGAAAACAAATGGTCACTTTGTATGGAGATTTACTTCAGCTCTGACAACAAACTCAATTTTTATTTGAAAAGGAGGTTTTGGTAGTGAGTCTTCATGGAGCACAGCTATTTCTAAAGTAGGGAATGTGGTCAGCTGGGCTCGTTGGTAGACCGATGGTATAATCAAAAACAGCGCACAACTAAACAAGAATAGAAAGGAACGTCCATTTGTGTGTGTGTGGGGGGGCGGGGGGGGGGGGGGTTGCCCTTGTTTAGTTGTGGTCAGTGCTTTATCACCTCTTTAGATACAGACTGCAACAAAAATAGACACGTTCAATATAGATCTCGTCTACCAATACACCTGCACTAAAATGAAACTCGACCATTTCACAAGCACACGCTATTTTCCTGTCTGGCTGGGGTTTGCGAGCCTCTGAAATATTGATCAATTAGCTGAAATATTTGTTTAAACCGTGTATCTGGGATTTATCTAGAGAAGAAGCGGCTTTCAAATTTAGCCATAAAAAACGCTTACCCAAAAACACCGTCCTTTACATTTTCTCAATTACAAAGTCATGTTGCGCTTAACCAGGTATGAAAAGCACATCCGAAGTAATAGCACAACTAATAAAAAAAGATACAATTCTAACAGCCTCAAGGCTCCGTCGCCTTGCAGTGATGTTCATTCATACAGTGTTAACTATAAGGTTACAGACAACTAGAAAGTTGAACCTGTCAAAGACCCATAGTTTCAAAAGAGGGGCGCTGCCCCGACCTTCCACGTGCTGTCTATTTCGCCTCCGTAATAATAATAAAAAAAAGTGGGCTCGGAGTACAGCTAGTGCAATGGCATCCGGGTAAATGTAGAATGGGCTGCAGCAGATGCGAACGTGACCAAAACTCCCAAGTAACCGCCGAGACGAAGTTTCAGGAACGTGCGCCGACATCCCAACCCCCGCTTTTGACAACTCGTTCGCTGTCATATTCCAGGGCATTCGTTTTCGCAATCCGGGGTGTCGCAACCCCGACGGCCTTGCCCGGGCCGAACCCCAGCTCCATAATCGCGCCGCGCGTGCGCAACATATCCGACAGGTTTACCGGAGCGCGCAATTATCCTAATATATATTGCGCGTCTAACCCCCCAATAGTTGCCTCAGTACAAAGTTAGTTGATGCGCATCCGTTCTTCTTTCTTCGAACCTTCGCGGTGGTCTTGTGTTTCAATTTTTCGCAACTGGGTTGATTAATGTATGGTTTGGACACGAGCTTTCGCCCAGATCTTAATTTACTTTTGCCAGAGTTGGTTGACACTGGCTGACCGTGAAATGAGAGCCGACCGCTCCAACCTTAAATATATCATAAGCTTAACAAAAAAAAAAAAATCATCGCGATCTATGTTATATATATGATATTGTGTTGCGTTATCCTTCGCAGTGTCCCGAAAGTCTTGTATCTCTATTCGTCACGCACTCGTGGGTAATTCGTGGACACGGAGACCGCGTTATGTTTATATAAAAAGAAAGTTGGTTTCCCAACGTGTGCACCGCTGGCGTAACAGGGGGGAGGTTGTTCATATTTGTTCGTTGATTTTCGACGGCGCTCGAGGTTACGAGGCTTAATAAGTTTGCCGCTGGTCAGAGTCGGGACGGTTAGTGAGAGACGCGTCCATTTCAGTCTGGGCGCGCCAAAGAAACGGGTCCCGGGTAAAAGGCGGTGAGTGGGCTCTTGTTTGAGATGTGATTTTGTTAGGATAACGTGTTAGAAAAACAACAAAAAACGTTATGAGCAGACAAATGCTAAAGTTTTTTTTCATGCGTAATTTATTATTGCATGCCTTTCGAATGAAATGCGATAAGGAAAAACTAAACAATAATGCAATGTCGATATCTACCGGAATCGACATAAGGTGTTTTAATGGACGAATACCATGTTGGTGCGGGTCAAAATTGGAGAAAGAATAAACAAGTAAGACGAAGACGACACAGCCACATCTTTCAACGATGGCAAACGTAGAAAACGTGCGTCGTCATGACGATGTAATTATGGTGCTGCTTGATTAGTTCCATCGTATGATAGCGTCGGCTGCACTCGGACGTAGTAAGGAACGGACTACGAGAATGTTCGCATCGTCGCGTAAAAATGAGAAAATATTCGTTACGCCTTTTTGAATAGCGCTTCTTCCGGTCGTTCCCACCACTCACAAGTTGACGAGTACTGGCTGAAATAAGTATATGGCTGTTTATTAGAGACCGAACTGCTTTCAGGGCGTCATTGCAACTTCTAGTATTTTTTTTTTTGTCATTGCCGTTTGCAACACAGCTTCCGCCCAAGTTGCAGTCACTTTCCTAGGATAGAACCATTTTTACAGGTAAAGTGTTTCCTACTTCAATGGTCGTTATCTTAATAGCTATGGCTAAGCTGTATTCGATGCACTCGAGCGTACTAGCCATAAAAAGAATGGCTATTTCGCCACGCTTAACAATAACGGCTGTCTCACTGGAAGCTGCCTCAAGGAACCCGTATCGCGGTTTAGACTTAACGGCTTTAGGGTGCCATAAAATGGAAGATTTATTTTTTCTTCACATTTTTGTTTTATTCTCTAGCCATAGATATATTCCTCCCAACTGAATTACGAAGAAAACTCGTAGATGTGAAACGATGATAAGTTGTCCACATGTTGGCGAAGGAAAACTCTGGAACAAGTCGTTCTCTGTTTTATTTAGTTTCGTTATAATGCCTTAAAGTAAGACTAAACGAAGCCTTTTCTTTTTGTTTTGGCTGGCCGATTTCGGTAAACGAACAAACTAAAGTATTCGACCAAACGTAACTCTTCAGATGTAGCATTCATAGATTGCACCATTATTTGCTGTATTGAGCTTTACGGGGTTATTTTTGCGTAGCACATTGCTCCAAAATCCGAACACTGAAATATTACCCACAATAAAAATGATCGTAGTATTAAAAAAAAGCATCAAGTTACATCGCAAAAGCTATGAATAGCACGAAAACGTTCAATGTCCAATCCTTCTGCAGAATGACCACCTGCTGTTCTCCAATGCTGGCGCTTGTCCTCTTGTTCTTCTTCGTCGTGAAACGTGAGAAACGTACCGTGACTACGTGCTTTCTCTTACCTTGTAGTGGCCCAATATAATTTATCGTGCAAAAATGTTCCAAAAGCCGGGTGAATTCATGATTGAAAAGGTTTACTCCGACTTAACATAACAAATTAATAACAAAAGGTACAGACGTTTCACCACCTATGCAGGTGGCATCTTCAGTATACACTGAAGTTATTTTACGATAATTTATCGTAAAAT
Source organism: Ixodes scapularis (assembly GCF_016920785.2). Taxonomy (NCBI): domain Eukaryota; kingdom Metazoa; phylum Arthropoda; class Arachnida; order Ixodida; family Ixodidae; genus Ixodes; species Ixodes scapularis. The sequence continues at coordinate 19,528,001 of NW_024609857.1, read as the reverse complement.
TATATGCATTGATAACAACCGCTTAAAGGGACACTGACCGGGTATTTATGCTCACCGTGGATTTTATTTGTACACGATACACGAAAGCCCAATTACTCGGAACACAATTTACGGCTTAAAATTCGGTTTCTTTCCGCCCGAAAACCGCCGATCGAGAACTGGCCAGTTTGAGTCGCGCTCACTCTTTCCTCCATCGTCACGTGCCGTTTGCTATGGTTTCGACATAACCAGCACACATAATCAAAGCCGTGGTCATCGAAGGCGCACGCTAAAAACTAAAAATAAACAAAAAATATAATGCCCGCTTTTTCTTTTTTGGCTTCAGAAAAACTTTAAATACGTTAATAAAAAAATTAAAAAAAAGAGAGAAGTTGCGCACCACGAGACTGTTTGTAGCTTTCTTCTCTATATTTTTTCCTCCCCAGTCCAGTTTCGGTATTCGGCTTTGAGCAGTTGCGCTTTTTACTTTATTAAAAATATACATGACACTAGCAAAATACTGATTGGGTAGTGTTCTGACACCATAATGGATCGCCTGGAAAAATATTAAAAAAAAACTTCTTGGCGAGTGTCAGCGTCCCTTTAAGGTCTTTCCGTACACCATCGGTTTCTACACAAAACAAATTAAAGGATACTTGATAGATTAGTGAAATATTAGTTTCTAGATATATGTGCTCTATATTTCAACGTTGACAAACAATACGAAAACGCAAACAAGCTCAAAATAAAGCCATCCTTTACTTTCCGCTGCTTTCTTTTCTTCGCGCACCTTTGGGCCTCTACGTTCTTCACGCAGCTGTTGCATGCGCTATCGATTCCATTTTATCGACGCCCCGAACAGGGCGCGCGCACTCGGTGCTTGTCCCTTCGCCGAAATCTGAGCATTGTCTTGACAGCGACAGCCACAACGACGTCCGAGATGTGACGCAATATCCGAAGCGATATTTCAGCCAGACGCGTGTGTGTGTCTTCGCTTCCGGCCAACTAGAACCGTGCATAATAACGAACAAGGCGGCGCAAAGGAAGTTTAGAAACATAAACACAACTATGGAAATATAACGTTGAGAAACAAGTAGCCACGGAAAGAGAGGGAGAGAGAGAAAGAGAGAGATTGGGTGTGAGATTGTGATGGGTCGGCTTTCGATCCGCGCATTAAAAATGCATCAGTCGTTCAAAACAACGGCAGCTGTTTCAAAGGGAAACCATTTTTTATTATATTTTTTCACTTCTGCGTTAGTTTTACGTAGAAATAGTTTGTTCTTTGTTCGCCGCGTCTTGTTGCGGGTTTAAATATGCAGGTTTGTCTGTGAGTTGGGCTGCCGCCTGTGTTTTATTTTAATGATTATTGATGCTCTTTATAAGTCAGCGAAATGTTCGATCTATAATCTTGCGGGCCGTCAGCAAAACACGGTTTCAGTCATAGAAAATACGAAAACAAAGTGCGGGAAATTTGTTCGTTTGTGTTTGTAGTACCTCGCCGGAACCATCTGCATAGTTGTTTTCTTCTGTTTTCGTAGTGTGTTTTTACCTTTCTTCGGTCGTTAGTAATTGATACTCATAGGTCTGTGTTAAACTTAGCAATTTTGTTTGTTTTCTGTTTGAGGTTTATTTGAATTGAATTGCACGCTGCAAAAGTTTCTAGTTTTTCTGACTAACGTTGCTTTCCAGGCAATGTTGTTTCCATGTTTAAACTATGGTTCGTTCAGCTTGAGTCTCAGAGAAACATAATGAAATAAGTTCTTTATGACGACAACAAAGAAAGAATTTTACTCATATCTTCAATATATTTTTTTTTCGTAACTCCAGGAAAGGAAACAAAAAAAAAAAAAAAAGGCTAGCAATGACCCAGAAAAGGACACCAATAAAACTCACCCTTGTTTGTGTTTTTCATCTTGTTTTGTTTTGTTTTATATTTCTAAACACTTCCTTCGGTCGTGAATATAAGGCTTTTGATTTTATAGTGCTTACTTTTCGTTTCGGTCAAAAGTTGGGGAGAGGACTTTACAAGACCCGTCATAAATCGCCGGCAATAAACAATTTACTTGGTGCGTGTTTACCAAAAATCCAGCAAAACTTCGAAATGAATTTCTTTCCCGTCCCTTAAAAAAGGCTACCGAGCAATATTTCTGAAGTTCTCTCACTCTTCTTTTGTATGAACCTCTTGGCGAGTTCAGAATGTGAGCTGCTGCTTTTTCTTGATAATATTGACTCACGCCTTTTATTTCAAAACACTTCAAAATCTGGCCTAAATTTGCTGTAGACTGCGAGAAAGCGATATAGTGTTGACACTGTCCCGCATGACTTTAAGTAAATCTGCTTTATTGAACAATGTGTTGCAGCACTCCAACTGAAAAAAAAGACAGATACAATTCTACACTACTGAAGTCTTATAGGAACTATCAACTTCGGAAAGGGTGTACAAATAGATAGTTCTGTATTAGTTTTTTGTCAAAATGGCAGTAACATTGAGAAGGACATAAGTCGAGGTAAAGTAAACATACTTCAAACAACTGAGTGAAAGGGATCTGCATTCGAAGTATAGCGCCTAGAGGACTTGGTGGGAGCTGAACTAAGATGCTAAATAACATTAAAAAAAAAAAAACTCAATTTTTTTTTCTTGAGGGAGGAGAGATTTAAGACTGTGTTTTGATAGTGGTGTGCGTGTGTGTGTGTGTGTGTGTGTGTGTGTGTGCGTGCGTGCGTGCGTGTGTGTGTTTGTGTGTGTGTGTGTTTTGCGTGAGTCACCCGCAAACACTTTTGTTATACAAAAAATAAAGGGCATTGAGTTATTCGCTTTGAAACAAAAAAAAAAGCAATTACTAACACAGCGCATTACGCTCTGTAAAAAAAAATTAGGGTAAAGGTAGTCACGATTATATAATTGAACTGTCAATCGCGAAAGTTTTCATTCCCTAGTACGATGAACTTCTTGCATGGATACTTCGCCTGTGAACCCAAGTTCTTCACCGCGTTCGACTGGAATCGTTTTGTGTTATTTCAGGTCAGGCACACATTGCAGAAGGACCTTATAGGAATGACGACAATATAAACATTTCCTCTTGGCGTTTCCTGGTTTGTTTACCCGGAGTACAACAACAAAACCTTTCTTTGGCAAGCAGTGTGCGGCTAAGCAAGATTTGAGATGTAGTAAAGTTTGGGAGCCTGTATGCTGTGATAATTTAACTCTGCCGTTCCTATTTAGTTTTGCAATTGTATAACCAGATTTGTAAGAAGCTAAGAGTATTCGGGGAATGTTCATTTGAGAGTCTTATTAGGCATTTCTAAACCATTTTGATTTTCAGATGACTAACCAAGACTGTGACGCCAATCCCTACTCCGATCATTTATTATCTACGCCTTTAACAAATGAGGCGCTACATGTGATAATATCACAAGTCGACTCGTGCTATTTATTATATTTACTTTACCGTGTGGGCAGATTTCAATAGCACCACTTTGTTTTTGTTTATCTAATATTCTAGATTTTAATTCATATCAAGCAGAATAAAAATATGAATCGTGACAAGCGCAGTAGAAAAAAATGAAGACCTTCTTTGGGAGGTGCATTTCTAAACTTGTACTACAATTAAGAGTAGCCCCTCGATTGTTTTTGTGCCTACTTCATGCCTGGACTCCGGAGTATGGCACATAATACCAATAATTTAAAACGCATACCTTTCTTTTTGAGTAATACAATAGTCGATTTCGCCCGTTTTACAAGAAAAATACATTACGTCGATTATGCGATTTGTTACTTCGTGCATTTTTTTGTCTTGGTATCAAGTCACATTTTTAAGAAGTGCTCTTTTTTTCTTCGTAACTTTGGCGGGATTCATTCATGCATGTAGTCCACCGTCGAAAACAATGCCCCGCTTCTGACTATGGCACGCCCTATTATCAAGAAGTGTCCCGGCTATTGCCCTCTTGCAAGGTTCCCTTCACGATTTCTGCATTTTGTTTTTCCCTCTTTTATTGTGCCGCCGTCACAATTTGTACCTACGACGACGTTTTATAGCTTTCCTCTAAGTATTGTTGTGTTGGTATACGAACTCGGGCAACAAAGTGTAAGTTCCGCGTGTTGTCAGTCATTACAATTTCCTTTTACTCTCCCAAAGACAAGGTAGAAATACGCATATACGCACCACAGCATAGATTTCAACATTATTCCATAGTCGTATTAACATAGCGTCAGATACCTCAATCGGTGAGTCGAAAAAAGCTTACAACTGCCTCCCCTTTGTCTTTCACCAGGGCGGAGTTTCCTCCCCGAAGAAGAGATCCACCTACACCGGACGAAGTCATGAGGCGAAACGACGGTTCAGTTCCAGACGGAACGTCCAGCCAGCAGCCTCCTGAATAGCCATCCGCGCAACAGACCTTCCGAAGCCTCGAAAGAAGATGTTGCCGGCCACCGGCTGGAGCGGACGGGCCGCTTCGGAACGCCGCCGTAGCCATCGACGCCACCTCCCGCCTCTGCCACCTTGGGTGACAAGGGTCTCGTGGACGGTCACGCTGGCCGCCGCTGTCCTGGCGGCTGTGGGTGCAACGTCTCCGACGCCGCAAGCGCGGAACGAGACGTCCAGCTTACTGGCTTCGTACACTACGTTCAACGAGACGGTGAACTTCACGCACTTCGTCGTGGATACGCACACGGGAAAGGTGTACGTCGGAGCCACCAACTGGCTGTACCAGTTCAACGCGTCCTTGGAGCTCGAGGCCGCTGTACAGACCGGGCCCGTGGAGGACAGCGTGCTTTGCTCGCCGTCTGACTGCAGCGGCGTTGAGGCTGAACTGACTGATAACATCAACAAGGTGAGATACATAACGCATTCCGTTTTACAGCGAAGCTGTACATGAATCGTTGGTCGGGTTTTTTCGTGTCCGTCTACTGAACAGTGGTCGACAGAAGACCATCGCGCGCGTCTTATCATCCTTCGAGCGCTCCCTATCATCTATCATGTGGTTTTTACACTTGTTTCAATAAGAAAACCACAGAAAGTTTCATAACCACATGATAGATGATAAGGCGCGCGCGAACGATGTTAAGCACGTAGTGCTCCCCGCATGGGTTTTTCGGTAAATATTTGAGTTGCATAAGCTGCCGCGGCAACGGCATATTGCGAAGTGGGGAGTGATGTCACTAGCCCCACTAACGATGCGAAGAACGTAGCGCTCCCCGCATGCCTTTCACGGTAAAGATTTCGATTGCATAAGCTGTCGCGGAAACGTCAGCGTGCGTAGCCTTTCAGATATAAAAAAAGTTTGGGTATAGTGCATTTACTTTTCTTTTGTCAATCATTTGGTATATACCCTTTTTGCTGTTTACAAACACGGACTGTCGCTTGCGTCCCAGGCGACTTCCGATCGCACCGTTTTCGCAAGCCTGTTGAGCTTGCCTTTGCGCTTGAGAGCATAAATGATATACGACAACAACGTTAGAAATTTAACGCGGGTCTTTTGCTGTACAATATTGCATCTCGGAGGAGGCAAGTTGGTTTACAAGAATACTCGAAACATTTTAACGAAACACTCCTTCGTTCTTTTAGCGTTCACCTGGAAATTGGTGGTTAAACGTTTTATCTGCATTTCAAGTAGCGGTGTTAAGGTGGCCTTTGTTGATTTTTTTTATGAACCGGAAGTTCTTTGAGACGTCAATGACTGGAGCACCACCTGGTGGTGTTTGCCATAAAAAGAGTCCATAGGGCAGTGGACAATCGTTGCAAGTGATACCACAGCTTTTTTTTCTGGATAACCTCCTTCACAGCGTGGATTAGAGCCCCAACGCTTTCTATACAGATTTTTCCTACTCAATGGCCACGTTTTTGCTTGCCCTATTCTCGTAATTAGTAATATATCAATGATTTTGATGGACCATGAGAACCGTACAAGTTTCTAAGGTAGTTCGTTGCTATTTATGTTCAAATTGGATGCATAAGTGGCACGTGTAAGAATCTACATGATACACATTTAATCAATAAATATGTTGCATTGCGCTGCGTTCTTTATAAATACAGGAAAGGGATATACGGAAAAAAAAGCCAAACAGCTTTTTTGCCTGTTTTGTCCTTTTGTGTATTTTTTTGTTTCTGTTCACGTACAAGTATTCTCTAACAGGCTAGTCGTTTCAAGCAGTGCTTGCATATACTTGTGCCTCTGGACAATCCACCCAACATATTTCCGGAAGCACCGGTGTGCGACGTGTACATCCACCACTATATTCGGCCTTGGGAAAGGGGTATGACAATAAAGCACAAACAGCATCCCGCACTTGCATTTACGAATTATAACTTCTGCAGAGGCAGAGTCTCTTGTGAGTAAAATAGCCCTGCAATTATTTGCGAGACGTTTGCAATTGTTCTTACGATGGTTCAAGAAACTTTTGGTACTTTCATACACAAATATAAGATAACGTCGCATATAACACAAACTAGCACTGTCACGCCCTCGCAGGTTCTGGTCATCGACTACAAGGCACGAAAGCTGATCGCGTGCGGCAGCGTTCACCAGGGCGCCTGCCGACGACATCAACTAGACGACATCACTCAGCAAGACGCGCTTGTGCCCATCCCCGTAGCTGCGAATGATCGAAACTCGTCGACGTACGCCTTCATCGGGCCCTCGCACTACCATGGGCACACGTCACGTGCCCTGTACGTCGCAACAACCAACAGTCGGCAAGGACCTTACCGGGACATGGTACCGTCCATCTGCAGCAGAAGTCTCGACGACCGTCGGCGCCGCGATCGCAACCTTTTCGGCATCATCGAGCAGTCTTTCTCTGCGACTGCTCGAGTGGACATCGCAAACCACATCAAGGACTACTACCTGGTACACTACGTGTACGGATTTCACACGGACCACTTCGCCTACTTCGCCACGGTGCAACGAAAAAGCCACCTAAGGGCGTCTGAGGAACTCGGATACGTCAGCAGACTCGCGAGGGTTTGCACTTCGGATCCGGCGTACAGTACCTATACGGAGATCACGCTCCAGTGTCTGGGTCCGGACGGCACAAACTACAACCTGTTAACGGACGCGAGTGTGATGGCCGCAGGTGAAGACGTAGCCGATGAACTCGGGCTTCAAGTGGGGGCCCCCGACAGCAGGGTACTCGTCGGCGTGTTCGTGGCAAGCGCCGACCATACAACAAGACCCAGTCGGAAGTCGGCAGTCTGTCTGTTCGCCATGACGGACGTGGAACAAAAGTTCACGGAGAACGTCCACATGTGTTACAACGGTAGCGTGCTCACGAGAAATATGGACTACATCGCTGGGAGCATCAATCAGTGCCCGGAGCCTGGGGTAAGTCGACGTTGTTTGCTTACTAATGCTTGGCCTGAATATAAACTTCAAGAATGAGTGTCCATCCGGATAACTCTCCGGCAAATAAAGTACAATCAAAATACACAAAACACACAAAATACTTAGTAAGAGGGTAAAAAACAGCGCGAAAAACGACACGAACAGGGAACGTGTACACACACAAAGCGCTGACTTTCAACTGTTTATTTTAAACATACCCCCCCCCCCCCCCCCAACAGTGGTCGGACCCCTATCCCTGGATGTGTTAAGCGGCATAAAAATAAGTCTGCTCCTTGCGGGGGAGGGGTGGTTTATTACATCCCGCTGACGTGTAAGAAGCTATACATCGGCCAAACACGCCGTTGTATAAATGACAGATTGCGTGAACATACGTGCTCGATGGGGGCTTTACCGTCAGAAAGCTTGACAATGCACTGCGATAGGTGTGGGTGCACTCCTGTTTTAATCCATACCAAGATTCCTGGAAAGCATCGTCAACAGACGACTAGAGAGATTACGGAAACCTTTTTTTATTTCAATGAACAAATATAAGTGTGCCAATGCTCCCTCGATAAGTTTATGACATGCGAGCTAGCGATTATCCGCAGTTTTTGACACGATGGTCATGTGATGTGGTGTGACTTATTTGATTGCATGTGACCACGCCGGTGTGCGTCGTTTTTCAAAACAAGCAGTTGAAAGTCAACGCTCTGTGTGTGTACACGTTCCCTGTCCGTGTCGTTTTTCGAGCCATTTTTTTACCCTTTTACAATGCTACACCAACTAGCCAGACTTACTACTGTGCCACAAAAAAAAAAAAAAAAAAAAGAAACATCTGATTGAAGTTCTTTTGAGGTTTATTAAACTGAAACTGAACTGAACACTCTAAATTCCAAAATATATCTGCTTCAATACTGAGTGGACGATCGCGCCCTAACTTTGATTCCTGAACAAGTATGCCAAATTAGAATGTCAGTAAAAATTCTCTAGACCAGGAGTGGCCAGAGTGACATGGGGTTGGAGCCGCAGACGAAACTACAAAAATTTAAAAAAACGCAGGGAAAAAAAAGGGGGGGGGGGGGTCAACTTTTACTTTTAACAAGAAACGATATGGGAGAAACAGTCGTGTCCAAAGGGGACGAGTATAATTGCCGACTACAATAAATAACACGACGCAGCAGAATGTTTCTTCAACCGCTAAGCCAAAATGGATGCATGGCTCGCTAGCCTGCCACTGCCCCTGACGCTCGTTAAGGCTCGTTCACACACTTGCGACCTCTTAGGACCGAGTACCTTGAAACCTCTTAATATCTCTTACAACGAGAGGACACACTGGCGCCTTCTATTGGGTAGCAGGGTTAACTTGGCGGTCTGGCATATTTTCTATTTCTCTCGCGCATTATCCTTTCTTTCTCGGCTCGAAACACTTTTGTCAACGTTATAAACGAGCCTTTCTCATAGGTATTATGCACATTTAACTTCGGAAATCCCGCAAACCCTTCGCTTTTGTGAAATGCAGTTTCAGGGTCACCGCATAGATGGCGCCAGCATGCCAGTGTGTTCTCTCGCAATAAGAAATTTTATGAGGTTTCAACAGGTCTCCTCTCTCTCGGTCGTACTCGGTTGCAAGTGTGTGAACGGGCCTTCATGCCGATATTATTCGAAGTTTTTTTTTCTAGAGCAATAAAGGAAACGGTCACTGGACACATGCATGTGTCAAAAAGCAGTCAAACTATATGTACGTAGTGTAGGACAGGGCTCGCCAAAACTGCGAGCTTTTTTTCTCTTCAAATTATAAAACTCTTCTTGTTTTGGGGACACAAGAGGGGAAGGGGGGCACGTACTAGGGAGCCACGAGCCACACCTGAACCGGTGAAGAGCCGCATGCGGCTCGCGAGCCCCAGTTTGACCACCCCTGTTCTAGACATGGGTTACTGACAGGATAAGAACGGCAGGGAGTTCTTTCAGTTCTAGCGCCTACAGCGGAAGCTTCCTAACTTCAATAACTCTTCAGCGTCTCCTGAGCTTTGTGTGTGCACGCTCAGTCAATCCAAGTCGAAGGGCAACCGCGTGCTGGCGTCCGGGAATTCAAAAGGGACGCCTTGCGTCCTGTCACTTAATCTTCTAATCCTGTCAGTTACAACAAAAGTGTTGTCGCTACTGAAACATGAGACGCACTAGCCATACGCCACACTGTACGTTCCTCTTCTACAGCATAAAACTCTCAATTCTTTATATAAGTGTTTGGTATATGTTATGGTGAAACCTGGCGTTCACTGCCTTACTTAAGGGCAGGAAAGGCTCGACGGTACAGCCATAGGGTCAGATGTCTCCCTATTTTTATTTTAGTTTTAATAAAAACGTTTTTACTTGCACAAGGATTAAGCAATACGATAATTGGTGAAGCACATGACGACATGGGAAATTGTTCTGGTGCTGTCTTTTACAGAAAGCCGGCAACATCATCAACTTTTGCAACGAAACTGTCAAACTGAGCGGATCTGTGCCCATCTCGGCTCATGCCGCCATCACCTACTCGAACGACACCCTGACATCGTTGGCCACTGTCCTCGTAGGCCAGCACAACGTGCTCTTTGTAGGCACAGCGAAAGGGACTCTTAAAAAGGTGTGTATGCTTAATTGAGTTAGAGAGCTTATGTGGTTCTGTGATGTTGTCTGTTAAGACTCTTCAGAGCAAATCACTGACTATTTTTAGTGTCTCTAGTCTTAACATCAAGCACACTTAAACGCAGCACCCGGGAATACTAGTGCTGTTTTAAATAATCTACCAAAGTAGTAAGTTGGTCGGCTTTAGATTGAGGTTTCCTTCTGTAGGCACAAGTAGCATCTTCGCAGATGCTTTCCTCCAGTAGAACCACAGCATATGCTTGGTATACCTTTGCAATACATTTAGTGCGTTATATAAAACAGGAAATGAGATTCCATATACTTTATTTTCGTTTTTATATGTTATTAAGCGCCTCAGAAGTATACTTAAGCATGAGTTATGCCACAATCAAACAAATGTGAACCTATATGTTATACCATTTTTTTTATTGGTCTACAAGGCAGGAAATGAAACAATACTTTATGCTTTTTTTTTTGTTCAAGATACTTGTAACCGGTGCAATGGAGGCTGAGGAGTTCGAAGAGATCTCTCTCGACCCCGGCCACAAGGTGATACCTCAAATCTACGTGGATTCTGCGCAGAACTACCTCTTTGCTGTCTCTATTTACAAGGTATGCGATCAACTTGACAATATGTTTTCCCACGTGTAATTCTATATTGCTAATTACTAATCAGAACAGCGTAAAGATTTAAAACTGTCACAATTAGTATGCAAATGTAGTTATTATGTCCGCTTGGATGATCCAAGAACGCTTGGAATATAGCATTCTTGCAAAGCAGAAACTTATCTCGATCAAGTTAAGCTGATAAACTTAAGAGGTGTTGAATTCGGGAGATCAAACATGCGGAAATATAAACTTAAGTATTGCGTTGCTTGCAGTTTAAAGAAAGCACAAAGGAAGAAATGATTTAGTTCCTTGGGTGTTTTGGTTTTCACATGCTTCTGAAAACGTTGTAAAATGAAGCGCTAAAAGCACTTAAGAATGATAACAAAGAGAGGAACTGTCACAAAATCTGCCACTATTTAACTGTATATTCGTGTTTAAGATTGAGAAGGTTTGTTTATAAGTTTACCTTTAAATGGTTTGTTTGTTTCCTTCACTATTGTTGATCATTGTTTTCTTTGAATCCTTTTGGAGAAACCCAGAAACTACTCCATCACCGTCCATTGCAAGGACACTGTCGGGAAGGGGTTTTAAAAAGTGGTGTTTCGAAGAGTACGAATCACCCAAGAAAGGGATGACAAAAGCAAACAGTTGGCAAAGTCGTTTTTTATTTCTCCTAAATAAAAATAACGGCGAGAGAAAAACTGGGGCGTCAACTGGTGTCAGCGCATCCATTGCAATCGAAGGTCGGTGTCCCAGTCCACGTCGGAAAGAGCCAAGCGTCAGCCCGTGCGAGTCTCTAATGGAAGTCGAACTGTCCAGTTCAACGTTTTCTGCCGAAGCGCGTCGAGTACAACACGAATCCCCTTTTAGCGAGAGCGACAAGCGAACGGAGCAAGACCCGGCCGAAAAACTTTGAATGTCCAAGTTTGGGCGCTCCGTAGCTCGAGCTTGGCACTCTTCTGTACGATTTGCAGATTCTCTGGATTCAAGGATAAAAAAATAAACAAAAATACCCGGAAGATATCAACCCGCCAAAAAACTGAGAGCGCGAAGCAGAAATCAAAAGTGAACTTCTTTTCCCTCTAACGCTTCATTCTTATATTTTATTTGTTGTACGTTTTGCTCCCGTTGCAATCTGTGTCGTAAGCTGAAAGATGTACTTAATTTCTTATTAAGGGCAATGAGGAATTTCCAATTCACTTGGTATTCTTCGCATCACAATTGTTTGTTTTTGACTTCATAGGTTGTCCGGTGATAACAATTTTCAGATTTTGGGCCAGCCCGTCCTTTTATTCTTAAGCCCTGACGGAATAAACTGCAGCCCAATTGCACACGCAGATTTTAGACTTCGGTAAACGGTGACAGCTTACATTGCCACTGAAAGAAAATGAACACATGGCTACAAACTGCTAAATTGCTCTTATAGGGAGCACGATAACGTACCTTTCTGTAACGTCCATATAGGCGTATTATGACCGAGGTTTTCATTGCTGTAATTACGGTGAGACAGCGAATTCAGCAGGTTATTTTATAATATTTGCTTGCCCAAAACAACATAAAAATATTCGCAAATTATATTTTTCCTTTATAGTTTATCGAGATATCTAGGAAAGTAACTAATTTGTATGTTTCCTTTCTTTAACCTGATTAATACGAGCAAAAATAAACTTTTTGAATCATTGCACCAAGAGGAAAATGATAGGTAATCGAGTTGGGTTTCCCTTGCTGCAACCTGCTTTATAAAATAGCGCCACTCACTGGTTCAGCGCGCGTTGGCATTTATTGACCACCACCGTCCACATACTTTGGTGCACGGCTTTGTATCAACGGCCGAGCGGCTCTCGTCTGCTGAGTGTACTTGGCCACCTCGTGGAGATGATGGCCGGAGATGGTTCACATGCGGGCAACCTGGTCGAACGTTTCGTGCAGCCAGGGTGCCCACAATCTTTAGAATTATTGTACACTAACGATATGAACAACGTACGCGATAGATATTTATATAAAAAAAAGTATTGGCCGAAGGTGGTGTCATATTTTAGGGTTGTTTTGAATCATAACTCTTTCTGAGGAAAATATAACTTTCTTTGATAAATTTAATTTCACAAGTGTTTCAATCTGTTTACGCAGGTGAGCAAGATTCGTGTCGAAAAATGCCACCACTACGCAACGTGTGAGAAGTGCCTCGCCTCTCGGAATCCATTCTGCGGTTGGTGCTCTCTCGAAAGACGGTGAGTTCCTTCTACAGCCCTTCACTCCCCGTCTCTGGCACAGTTGTGATCCACGTGAACGTAAGCGCACCATTGTCGTTCGACCCGGGCCGTACTGGCAGGGGCATGAAGTGACGACCCTGACAGCTTGCAAAGGGTCCGAATATTTTAATATCAGTAGATTAAAATAACATACCGAAATAGGCATGCGTGTTTCTCTGTCGCCTGTGCTTAAGGGGACTATAGTCAGTCGCAAGATGAGGTCAGCTGAAGCGAACGCCTCCATCACGTACCTGCTCCTTTCCCTCCGGCGTGTCTGGCTGCGAGTGCGACGAAGTGTTATCGAAGGCTTCCTCAGAAGGCGGAGCATGTATCTTTTGTCTTTTGCTGCAAGAAATTTTAGAGAAATTAAAACACTTAAAATTCTGCGCATTCTGAAAGAAAAAGAAATTTAATCCTAAGCAAGTAGTACGACATAAGAACGTTTAATATGGCAGAAGCTTGGCAATCCTAAGGACCCAACTTCAGTTTAATCTGGTCTCACTCCAGTCTGTTAGTTAGTGACAGAGTAGTTTTCTTCGGCGTTGCTACGGCTTTTCTCTGGCTCGCCAGATAATCTCCAATGTGCCAGACTTGAGCCAAAGGTACAGAATGACAGTCAAACTACCACCAGTGAAGCCGAAATCGCGCACTTTTTGGGGCAATTTAGGCCCGAAGTTGTGACATAAAAGCCGAACAACCAGAAGAGAAGCCTAACTCTGTCACTTGTTTGGCAATTTAGGCCTAATGCTAGATGGCAGCCAATCTACCACTTGTTTGGCGAATTGGGGCGAAGGTACCCATGACTCTGGCCAAAGAAGATCTATGTATGTTAGGTTTACCTTGGCTTTTCGGGTTTTTTAAGGCCCTAAATTCCCCCCTCCCCCCCCCCCCCCCCCCTCGCCCAACAAGGAAAAAAAAAATGAAAAAAGATTAAGTGTTTGGCTCAAAGAATTGCGCTACCTGGGTAACACCTTAACGGTCTAAATTTAAGAGAATATCCAGCAGAACTCGTGCTGTTAAAACAAATTAATTTATCCTAAAGACCTTTTAGTGTTCGTGTCGTTTTTCGCCTGTAGCCTCGTGGTTTATGCCATGTGCATGTTGATTAACTTCTCGTTTTAGAGGTTTCTAAATAATTAAAGTTTTATGCCTACGGAGTCAGAGGTGTCGCCTCAAATATTGTCAAGGTGCTTCTTAAATATCAACATTAACATGTTTACATAAAAATACAAAGGTGACTCTGTTCAGATAAGATCACGCACGCGAGTCCGGACGAATTTTTTGTTGTAGTTAATTTTTTATACGTTACTCCTCAACATTCGTAGGATACGAAATCAAAAAAAACGTTTTGCCAACACAAAATATTTGAAGAAAAACAAATTTTTGAGTGCGCCAGACGGCATATTCAATTTTTAAATTAATTTTTGTTAATGTCATGTTTGGTGGCATTTACTACGCAAACTACAAATGTCGAAAAATCTCAAATATTTGCACTGATAATAGATCATGGGAACTATTTATTTAATTAGGTACAGCCTTGTGGAGGTTATATACTTTTATATCAAAAATGCGCAAACATGGCTCCTTTGACGCTTTGTCACTAGATTTCTGAGCCGTTATCTACAGAAATGGAATCGCTACAACAGTCATATTTGTGCCATATATTCTTAATAAGACGTTCTTTCAAATGATATATAAAACAAAGATTTAGCTAAAAAAATGTATATCTATATGGCGTTCCAAATTTGTTTTATGTAGAAAGTTAAAAAAATTTAAAGTGCGATTGAAAAAACAAAAACAACGTTCGATTTTTTAAGATTTACAGTGATAGTTCTCCACAATACTCTTGTAGTTATACATCAGCAACATGATGTATAATTCTGTTTCCTTTATAGTTACAGCACTGCAACATGTAACTTCCACGTCGGCATATTTTGCTCGATGCCATAGGCGGGATTATCATTTGATTCCGTGTATTTTATGACCAGACAATTTTTTGTGTGTGCTGTATTCGTGTATTGGGCTTAAGTTCAAGTATTCTACTAATAAAACAGTACCCGTGTTGTTCGTATTTTGTATATATTTAACCAATAAGCCTGTTTAGCCCTTTAAAATTACAAGTTCTAGGAGCTTTAACTGAAGTTTATCCACTTGCAAATACTATTACTGTGAATTTCTTTACAGGAAGTAGAATAAATGTAAGAAGAGTTGAGCTAATTATATACAAATATTCATATCTATAATCGCGATGAAGTGGGAATGTTTGAGCCCCTAATCTTGTTGCACTGCTGTCCATGACGGTAGTTGATTCGGCTGACTAAGGTAAACCTGTTACTTCCCTGGCAGACTTTCACTAGGACGTCCGTTAAGATTAAAACATATTTGTGATTACGTTTTTGAGTGAAACAAAAAAAAATTAGAAAGTAAAAAAAAAATATAGTAAGGATACTAGCGCGCTAGTTGCCGGTGTTGGCAGGAGGAAATCTTGAGAAATCTGTTCGTTGCCGCTTTTCAAACTAGACTCACAAATTCCTCGAAGTAATCACATATACTGCAATAATTAAACGAGTGCGAAGAAATAAGACCACTCCAAATGTAGCTACAAATATGGAATGCACGAACTGATCGGTGCTGTCTCACGGCCGCAGCGTTCCGGGAGGAAAATTCGAAAGCTCTTTTGGACGAGGTCTAACATCGGCTCTCTGATTGCCTTAGTGTAGGTACGTGGCAGCGAGCTCCTCGTAAAACAGAAGAGAGAGTTAGACGTGAATTTATCCCGGCAAAACAGTTGATAATGACGTCGTCGGTGTATTCAAAAGATGGAGTTCTACCGACGCGGAAGCATGTTTTCTCGCCTTGCATCGCTAGACGTTACAGATCGGAAAGTAAAGCAAAGCTGCTAAGCCTAATGCCTACACGACCACCCATGAAACCAATTTTTAAAGTCGCGAGGTTGGAAGGGCATTCGTCGTAACCCTGTCTCCACGTTCACGCAGTTTGCAGAGGTACATGCTGTCATTTTGACTCGCTGGCGGTAGCGGTGCTAAGCAAGACTTTTGTTAATATACTATCGTACTCAGGAGCCAACGCCGGCGTCAAGAGCGAAATGCCGCGAGCCCTTAAAGCGGCGCACGCAATACTATCGGCCCCAACCTAATCAGTGCAAAATTACAAAAAGAAAAAAGGTGGCAACAAGGACAGAAAGCAAACCTCACAGTCCCTACGGCGGTGGTTCCCTCGTGAACGTAAAGGGGACTTTACGGGAACCAGAGACGGCATGGAGCACAAAGCACACGCGATTATCGCCCGTTTTCTCTTGGTGCACTTTTTTTTTTTGTGGGGGAACTGATTGCCACATGTTTATACTTACTCTGTGCCTTGCTTCATATAAAAGCTCATTACCCATTATCTTTCCTTATTTCTCTCTCATTTAATGAATTCGGGAGGTCGCAGAGTCTTATGACCATGAGAAAAGACAACACTCTCGCTGCGGTCATAAACGAAGTGGTGGCCAGGCACTTGTTGTTGCATCTTGGCAAACCATTTTCAGCCAGTGCAGCGACTTATAGTGCCGGTAGAAAATTTGGTACTGACTATTTTAATAAACACAAAAATATTATAGCAAAGCAATAATAGCCACATTTAAAGTTGACCGATTTTCCTGCACTTATTGCAATTATTGCAGCACAGGTGACTGCTTTGAGGTTAATCGTCAGTCCGGTTTGAAGAGCGTCAAAAGATAGACTTCTCAAGACGCCTTTCTGCCACTGAGAGCAAGAGTGCGCTCGATATCTTTACTCGTTTCTTTTTTACGTTTTTCTTATTAGAATAAATAATTAGAAATCTGTTATTATTTACGGATGTCTTACTGAAAATCTGCCAGTGAAGTCGCAACTGGTTTACCTCGGTCAGCCGGACGCTCAACCTTCATGAAGAGCATGCAGTGTTACAAGCTTGGTGGCTCAAACAATCCCACTTCATCGCGAATATAAATATAAACATTTGCCTATAATTTGCACTGCTGTTCTTTTGTTGTTACTTTTATACTACATTTTGTAAAAAAAAATAAAATAATATATATATATATATATATATATATATATATATATATATATATATATATATATATATATGCCGGAGTAGCGATTGCAAGTTTTGTCCCACTTTTGTGGAAAAAGTTCAGCAAAAGCTCCAGGACTTGTAATCTTAAAGGACAAAACATGCTTATTGGCAAAATAAATAAAAAGGGAAAGCAACGCAGGTATTGTTTTAATTGCCGAAATATTTCAACTTGCACCCAGTACCCAAATACAGCACAAAATATTTATCTACTCATAAAATACACGAAATCAAAAGATAATATCGTATGTGGCATTGGGGGAAAATGCCACCGTAGAAGGTACACTTTTCAGCGTTCTAACATTCAAGGAAAGAAAACGATGCAACATGTTGTTTTATAAATAAGCACACGAGTATGGTGGAGAACTATTACTGTAAATATCAAAACAAATATAAGCTTTTTTTTTTAATGGCCTTTTGAATTTTTTTTAGAGGGGCCATGACACAATTTTTTTACTTTCCGTAAATACAATTAATAATCACTTCCTAACGTAAATAACCGAATAAGCTTGCCTTAGTTTTGCTTTCTGAGCAATGGCAGTCGGCAAGTGAATTCGAGAAATATGAGCATCGTGAATTCCCTCAACTCGGAGCCAGAACATGTGGCCACGTGGCGTAGCGCCTATCCTATGCCGCCAACGTTTATCATATCCAAGCGCTGGTGTCGACAAAGTAGGAAACGCGTGCTGAGCTCGAGGCATTGTTAGAGTTCGGCCACTCTTATCACCGCAGTGGTCGGACACGACCCACTATCCAAGTGTCCGCCGAGGCATCGATTGTTACGAGCTGAAGTCGAGTGCTCACGCAGTTCTCGCGTCCAATCCATAAGCCGCGCTCGACTGGCGTCAGTTGGGTGGTTTCGATCCCACAATTACGTGATCAAGCTTTCCGATGGTGAGACTGAAAGAAATAGTCCCTTTTATCCTCGCAATTTCACCGCGACCAAGAAGCTTCTGAATCAGTGGCGGTCCGTACAACACCGGAGCGCACGTTAACACTCTCTTGAATATGCCTGCGCGTCTACTCGCGCGCAAAACACTCGAAGAGCCAATATCTGCGATCTACTAAACCAAACTCTAGGATCAGTACGTCTTTGTAAAGTCATGAACATCGCAACCCGATATCGTCTCATAATCCCTTTATCTTTGCACTTGGAAACAAATTCAGAACACCATAGCAATTTCCATTTTTGAAATGAAGCAATGATTTATGTATCATTCGAAAGAACGTTTAAAGAAGAATATATGACATACATTTTTTGATGTTGTAGCTATGAAATGTTTGTAGATAACAGCTCACAAATCTAGTGACAGACGTCGAAGGAGCCATGTTTGTGCATTTTTGACGCGAAATATGTAACCTCTACATTGCTGTACATATTAAAATCAATAGTTCTCGTGATCTGTTATAAGTGATAAATATTTTAGATTTGGGATGTTAGTAGTTTGTGTAGTAGGTGTAGTAGGTGTAACCAAGTATAACATAACCGAAAACTTAAAAAATCGAATATTCCGTTCTGGTGCACTCAAAATTGTTTTCTTTTCAAATATTTTGTTTTTATCGCCAAATCGTTCTTGATTACGTTCCCTACACATGTAAAGGAGTAAAATTTAAAATAATTAACAAGAACAAAAAAATGACCTCCAGACTCGCGTGCATCGATCTTTTCTGAACAGAGCCAGCCTGCAGTGAAGTGTACCATTGCAAAGGAGAAATCGTTAGGTTTTTCTTTTTAAGTTTTACATAATACTATATAAAAACCGATACGCCAATGCAGTATTTATAATCTACAAGCACGGAACCAGCCTGTTTGCGTATGTTGAAGTTGTTGATGAGACTTCATGTACGGCTAACCGCTGACTCAAAAGACTAACATCCGATCGATATCAAACGCATTTTTAATGACAAACGAGACGAGATAAACGAAATACGTTTTTGGTCCAGCGATACAAATTGTTCATTTTTTCCCCGGGTGTTCTCGCTTGTCGTTCCACACGGCGTAGCGTTTATTCAAAGTGGGAACGTACTTGCTGGGATAATAAATGAAAGCGGAAATAAGTCGAGAATCAGGTTGTGCATATTTGCCAGTCTTAGACGAGAGACCTAAATTTGGGGTCATTGTTGCCCAACATCTATCATCAAACATTTTTCGCATTGTGCACTCGTAAGCATATTCAATGTATCACATTTTTCTCTTGTGCTCGTGAAGAGAAGAGGGTGGGTCGAGCGATCTGTCTTGTTTTTTCTCTCACCCCTTCTCCCAGAGGAAAAACTTAAGTTGAAGAAGTCTATGTTGTATTTACATGAGTGCAGCCAACTGGGATACATGATATTATTTCTCCCATAGATTAACACGAAGCTAGAAAAGTAAGGTTCAATCTGGTTTAAAAACACTACCTAATTTTGACCGACAAAAGAACAAACAAAAAAACTTGCATTTTCATATAGAAGTGTAATCACATTTTAACTAAATGGACAATCTCTACATAGCACATGGGTCCCTTTGATACGACCGTGGACAAAGCATCTCGGAAGCGTACTCGCACCTAGAACGCGTTCCAGCCTTCGCCCGGAAGCGCAAACCCGTTTAGCTGGAAGCAACCGAGAAGCCCGACCACCACCGCCACAACAACAACAACAACAAACAAAAACACACGGAGATAAAACGGGCTGCCGTGAAGACCATCAACATCTCGGCCGCACCACTAACAGCAAGTCGACCAAGTTTCGATCGGAACGAACGTAACGACTCGAGTAGTGCGCGTTAAAACAGCCGCCGCGCTTCCTTTCGCTGTCCCGCCCCCCTCACTCGAGGAAAGCCGGCCCAGTGCAGCCCCAGAGCCACCAGGGGCCCTAATCTCGGCGGGCTCATTTCGACCAAAAGGGAGATCTACCGTGTGCTTGTTCACGGGCCAAGGCTGATTAGATATCGACTATACTCCGTTTGATCCCACGATGAACCGCAGCTGGCGCTACGAGCCATCGGAGCCAATCCGACGCCATGTGAGTGTCACGTGGTTTTTGGGGGCAAGGCAACAGCGACAGGCCTGGCCCATAGTCACGTGCCTCACGTTCGCGGCAGTGGATTGGTTTGGATGCGGCTCACAGAGCCCGCCGCGCTCCATGTTAAGGTGAAGCGGAGTAAGCCAGGCCCGAAGCCTCCGGCCGTTCGGCAAACTGACCGGTATCCAGCGGGCTCGAGGTGCCTTAGCTGGGCTGCAATTTTGGGCCATTCCGGTGTGGGGTGTACACCGCGTGCCCGCTTCGTCCCCTAGGGCTGAGGCTTCGTCGTTGTTCGGATGCAATAGACGACGCGTCCCCGCGGGGTTAAGCGGTGCTCGCTGCTGGGCTTCTTCCTGAACGCTTCCTTTTTTTTTTCCGGCTGTATAGCCTCCGAGATAGGACGATTCAGCTAACTTCTATTTTTTGTTCTTCTCCTCTTTCTGACTGCCGGTGCACTTGGCTTACCAAATAGTATTTTTTTGTGTGTGTGCGTGTGTTTGTGTTTCAATGTAGGCATGTGAATATATTCTTTGGTTTTTTGTGTTGCTGCGTGAAAGAGAGGGATATAAATGCAATGATGCTGCGAGGGTGATAAAATTATTCAGTGCAGGGCAAAAAATTTTTTCTTCTTGCTTTAGCTTATCGATTGGGTGTGAAATTGTAGCGTTTCTACACCGTTCGCTTTGAGACTAGAAGCTCCGCCTTCAGCGCGAGGTCGCTGGCTTCTGCAGTGCTTTGGTTGCGTGCCTGCGTGCTCACACTTGTGATAGTAAGGGCAGAAAGCTCGCGCTGAAGGCGGAGCTTTTATTCTGAGCTTAAGGGTGAACGGAACATAAAGGCTTGATAGGTGTACTCAATCGCTGTCGTTGTATTGTGCGCTGATGTCGAGCTTAATGTGAAAGTTGTTGGGGGATCGGTGGCCGAGTGGGCTAGCGCACACCAGCTCGGAGCACGTGAAGCGAAAGCTCGCGCTGCAGAACCCAAGAACCCAGGGATCCTGAGTTCAATCCCCACCCCTGCCCGTCTCGATCTGGATGAGCATCGTACCGGCGTGCGGTCGTGTATCACCACTGCGTGATGCACGTTAAAGACCCCAGGCTAGCGGTTGTACTGCACTGGCTAAATTGCTTATCTACAGCTGGGAGACTCGTCGCCCCCTGTGAGGCGGACCAAGTTCTAGGCTGTATAAACATACCACACAACCCAATTTTTTTTTGTGAAAGTTGACTTTTTCCATGCATAGTTGACTCGACTTAAGTCGACTTTCTTGATAAGAAGATCGAAGACGACGACAACAGCAGATAAGCGTACGATTTACTTGCCCCTGTTGATGTTTCTTTATATCTGGCAGAACAGAGGTCAGCTATTCTAATTTGAAGTTACACCGTAGGCTAGAGAGATCTCCTGCGGCGCTGCTTAAAATAAGTTAGGCAGCAGGTGCGGCAAATTCGGCCGGCTCCTTGCATAAAATGCTGCAACAATCCATCCTGATAAGTTTCGACAACCTCGAACTCTGGAATCATTTGTAAATGTGCCTAGCGCCTCACTGAGTGGAGATCACTCAATCAAACGACCACGCAAAGACACGGACCTTGCACACGACGAGACCATTTCGAGCTACCCGCTGAAGGAAATAGAAAACAATGAAAATGATGACCATTTTGCTATTGTAGCGCGCAAGAAAGACCAGGCATCAAAGACTCCCGTTCTTTTCAAGTCCAACGATACCAGGATCATCATTCTGACGCATTAGTCCTAATATCCTGGCGTCAGAAATCGTCGCAGTTTCACAAGAAAAAGTTACTTTTTCATCGTTTTGCGAAATACGCGAACCCAGCAATCAACGTGGCATCGCTGTCATCTGCGGACAGACTACTAACAGTTTCCACACTTGCCGGAATTCTATGTACAGTTATTGTCCCCAAATCGTATACTCTCAATCCATCCAAAAAATCACAGGTGTTCTTCTGGAATACATAGAAACGAACTGCTGGAATACCTCAATGACTATGGTGTGTTGTCACTTTGCCGCCAGGCATTTTACTATCAGAACGAAGATGAACTAACAAGAAATCAAGTACCTCGACCGCGTCATCCTGAACTTTCGCGCTGACAAGCCCCCACAGACAAGTATGATGCTTGGCTTCACGAAACACGAGTTCAGGAGTACTTTGAGACCACTACAGAGTGCTTCAAATGTCAACGGAATGGCCACGTGGCAAAGTAGTGCCGAGGGGAACAGCGGTGTAAAATATGTGTAGGACAGCAAAGCCACAAAAATACCAGGTCAACACGACAGCCACGCTCTGCAAACTGTGGTGGAGAACATGCAGTATCTTATGGAAGCTGCCATAGAAAGAGAGCCGCATCCACGGTGCGGAGAAAGGAATCCCAACTCCGGAAAGCTCTGAGACGAAGCTCACTGCCAGTGAATTCTAGAGTGCGGATAACTTTTTCTCTTCATGATACTTCTCACTTTCACCCCCTAACCAGACGCAAACCCTTCTTCATCGGGTACCTCAATGGATACGTCCAAAAAAGGACCAAAACACCATCATAGCTGTGCTTGGATAGCCAGAAAGAAGGGAACCTCGTAAGCAGTAGCGACACTTTCTCCTGTACCTGCACTTTGTAAACGACGTGCCCACAGGACCAATTTCACAACCACGCAAAATACAGTATCTGGAAATATTTCAATTGAGAAAATGCTCTTTCCACTAATATTCGCTGAAATGAGGGCGATTATCCGCAAATTCACGTGCTTGAACAACATGCCTGAAGTACGAACTATTATATCCATGGAGCTTCTGATTGCACTGGCACGCAGAGGCTGTGCTGTCCACAGTTATGAATGGGATCTATGCAAATTATTCGATGTTTCAATCGAATATAAATGGACTGCGCTCTAAAACTGGGGCCTTTCGACGTCCACACTGCGATGTTAAACGAAGACAACCGATACCTAGTTATGTCGCGCATTTTACGTCTTACCTTTGCTATTCCTCAAGCCACAATTTCTTCGTCAATCACACATCACGAATGGGTCACGGAGGGGTGGTAAACCATTCACGAAACCAAAAACTGCTCTCAAAAGAGCAAATTGGAAGTTGCCTATTTGGCTCATTGTTGCATGGTAACCAGAAATTATCGCGAAGCGTGAAAGAAGGTTAAATTGCTTGCCACCAGACGCAGGGTCAAGCGGAGAAACTGCAAGTAGCAAAACGAGGTGGCGCTAAATAGCGCCCAATTCATGTGCTACTAAAAATATTTTTATTTCCTCACGCCACCATTGCTCTAATTGCACTTCGGGCCCTTCGGGCACCTTTATTATGCACGGATGTAGATACATTGAGCGCATACACATACACAGCGCATAGAAACGTGAATACAACAGCAAACTAACTCAATTACTTCTTTTGAGCTCTGGATTTCCGCCTTTTATAGTCGTCGATTTTAAGTATGGAACTGAGCAGTATGGGATTATTTCCACATTGATCAGTTTCTTCCTTAGAGAGCAATCACTTTCGGGGTGGAGACAGCAGGACATGGCAGACGACAATCACATTGGTACGTTCCAACAGGACTATCCGCAGGTCGATCGATTGCACCGTAATCCCTCAAGCGGACTTAAGCTCTTTAATGTAAAGCAGAATGTCAACATGCGACACCCTGTCCCCTCCAATCACGGCCCATCCAGCAGCATAAATGAACGACAGTTTACGTCATCTCATCTTGTTGTTACACGACTGATGCGCGAAGGCACGTTCACATCGGTGATAATTCATATTCTGTTCACACCGCACAAGACTGCCATCGCTATGGCGCTGCTATGTTGCTGACGCGCAGAAATACAGAGCCACGGTCATTGCCGGCTGGGACTCGGCATCGGAAAAGAGAATCGAACTCGGCGCAGAAGGCTCCCAGGCACCCGGCAGCAAAACCTACCTGTCTTGCGCGCAGTTTCCGAGGTTTCAATAACGTCGTACGTAGCGCTGCTGGCACTGTTTCGGAACTTCGCTGTTTCTAACGGCTTCGTTTGCTCGTTTGATAAAATTAGTGGCGAAAACGTCAATGTATACATAAATGCTCTGCACGTTTCGACTGGGAGACGAAATTATAGGCGCTGGAGCTCAATCAACTTAACAATATTTATTGAAACAACGCGCGCTATGTGCCAGAAAACGAAACCGAAAGAAAATGAGGCGGGAGAGCGTAATCTTTCTCCCGTCTGCCTGGAGAATGAGAGTAACGGCTCATACCTCCATTCTTCTCGTGTCCGCTGGGGGGCGCGTCAATAGAAGGGAGGAATAAGCGCCGTTGCTACCTTTTTCTTAATTTTTTTTCGTAGTGTTAGTTACCTGCAGTACAGGCGAAGGCAACGCCATGCTAGGGAGGGGGAGAGAAACCTCCTTTCCTTTCTAACGTTCCCAGCGCTTTCTCTTTCTCACCTCGCCTTTCAGTGCCCACCTCAACCGTACCACGTTCCTAGTGGTCGCCTTTTCTTTCTTCGCCTGGCGTTGCCTTCGCCTGCACTGCACACTAGTGGCACGGAGTACAGGCGACGAGGCGGACACGAAGTGTACACTGCCTGATCGCCTCGCCCTTTGTACTGTGGTTGTCAACCGGTTCCTTTGTACTTCCGGTCTCCGCACACACACAACACACACACAGACACACACACACACAAACACGCGCACACACACATACAACGGTAGAGGTAGCGCACTAACGCACACACAAACACACACACAACGATAGAGGTAGCGCAGTAATGCACACATACACACAAATATAGAGGTAACGCAGTAAAGCACACACACACACAGACATGAGCGCAATGACGTACATGTGCACACAGCAAACACGCACACACTTACGCAGGTACTTCAGTCGATGCTGTGTTTGCGAAGCAAATAATTGCGCATAAAAATTGTCTAGAGAATCGAATATCGGCTTCAAGGAGCTCGTACAAAGCGCACGAAACGAAACGCTG
Organism: Ixodes scapularis; assembly: GCF_016920785.2. Taxonomy (NCBI): domain Eukaryota; kingdom Metazoa; phylum Arthropoda; class Arachnida; order Ixodida; family Ixodidae; genus Ixodes; species Ixodes scapularis. Next base: position 19,503,098 of record NW_024609857.1, on the reverse strand, counting down.
CATGATAAAAGAAGTATTTGGAAAAACACGACAGTCTGCGGTGATCCCTTCTCAAGCCCCTTTTTTCATTTTTCACGTCTTGAAAAATATCGCATTTCAACATATCTGCAGAAGCGATGGTGAAACAAGGTAAGAAAGCTTATATTTTGCGCCATAGTACAACTCACCATCTTCCTTTTCTTGTGTTCTTCCCTACAATGTATTTACATTCTAATTCAGCTTTTCAATATAATGAATAATCCCATGTTTGTTTATGCCTGGTTACAGTTTCTGAGCTGCTTAATATGATTCATGCGGAATGCCTTTTGCCTCAGCGTCGTCGTTTGTTTAGCGCTTATTTTATGTAACTCTTTTTTGTGCTCTCAGATTTTTTTTTGGTTGAATTAGACAGCTGGATATCGTTCCCATAAAACCAGAATAAAACTATTATATTTTTGTACGTGAACTTAAGATAAAGAATACCTGGTTTACGTGTTTTGTTTCTTTCTTGACAGTTCTTATATCTCTTTACCTTTGAATGTACGTGAAGGCTCTTCCCAGGAAAGCCTCGTGCACCGGTTTAAGGACGTGCTTCTCTATCATGTCCGTCTATCAGTATAATCCCTCCTAAGCCTTCTTGAAGAAGCAGCTTTGCGACGTTGAAGAAATATGGCTCCAAGCTTAGGCTTTTAACGCTTATTGTTAAGGAAAAAGAGAGTACATGAAATATTCGCTATGGTAGATTCAGACATGGATAACAAAGTGCGGAGAATGCTTGAGGCGAAGCGATCACTTTTAGTTTCGTTTAACTGTTTTTATTTTCCAGTTCAGAGACAACAGAAAAGTCTTTTTTATATTAATGGCATAAAACGGCTGAACCAGGTTTAAGCGTCTCAGTTCGTTCTAAACCGGCTACTCGTTCCTTACAAAAAATAAAAATAAATGAATATATATATATATATATATATATATATATATATATACACACATATATATCAGAGATGGCAGTAATGACAGTACAGTAATTAAATTACTTTTTGTGGTAACGAGTGATATAATGAATTACTTGTCTATGCTCGAAATTTAATAATGTAGTGAATCACTTTCAGGCAGCAATTTAGAGAAAATTACGCATTACTTTTAAATTACTTTTGTCCCAAATTAGAAAGTTTGTTTGCAAGCGTTAAAAAGGAAGAGAAAATGTTTTGAAATATTTTCTCTTCCTGAAATATCGTGAAAGAGACATAAGCGGAAATAAACGAAGGCCCCTGTGCGCAAAGACTCGTACGATGAACTGGACAGACGCACAAAGGTGAGCTGAAGAGACGAAGGAGCAAAGCTTACGTGTAGACATCGCTGGCAGGCCACGGCTTAAGAACTCTAGGCAAGAAATATTCACCGCGTCACGTCATCACGGCAATACTATCCTTCGTTCATCCCTAATCTGACAGTACGGTGGGAGCTGCGAGCTAACCAGAAATAATTAAACAGCTTCCTTTGAACAAATGACCCGTCCTTTTCCTTGCGCGTGGGTATGAACGAGAGCGTGGTTACGTGGCGAAAAACATTCGGCCTTTCGACTCTGGTGAAGAAGGAAGACCAGCGAAGCTCTACTACGGTGGGAATGAAGTAATGGCCGGCCGTAAGTCGACAAGCCAGAGTGAAAAGGCTGGACAGCTGCCGCCATCTATGAGCGACGGCGGCAACCAGACTGTCGGCAAGCCGGTTGGCTGATTGCCGCCGTCGCTCATAGATGGCGGTAGCTGTCTAGAGTTTCGTGTCATCATATATTTGCTGACGGACATGATACTGGGGGAACTAGCCCTGAACAGCTCCGTTGTAGAAATAAACGTGTGACTTCCAGGGAGCCAGGGAGCACGTAACTTCCACCGCACTGTCAGCTTAGGGATGAACGGCTTATAGGCTACAAGGCGAAGGGCACATCACCGATGAGGTCAACACATTTTAAAACCTGAGAGTGCAGGATCCCCAGCCTTCTTGTTCTCTCGTTAAGCGAGGTGAAACCGTAAGCTTCGACCATGGGGAACAGCGAATGACCGAAATAAATAGATAATTGCAGATGTCTTGTCAACGCCGAGTGACGTTTCGTGCGTCCTCGAGCAAAGCGGATGCCGCTCGCGGTATGCCTCGCTGCCTTCCCTTGGGAAGTTTATTCGGGAATGAGCGTACGAGCACATATCACCACCGGTTGGTCGGGAAAGTACACAATTTAGGGAAGCTCGCGCCATTCTTTTCTTCACGACGCTTCTGCTTAGAAATAATTCAACCCCTTTGTGTGAAAATGCACAAAAATTTGAGCTCTTCGGGTGTTTGGCAACAGTGCTCCTTGAAAGGAGTGACTGGGAATACGCCAACTAGTGCTTTTGGGAAAATAGGATTAGATTGCGGCCGAGGCGGAAGGGAAATGTTTCACGTGACGATTCCTTGTAAGAACGAGCTCCCATGGCCCGACTTTACGGACTGACACTGATTATAACTCCTTCTAAATCAGATATATGGAAAAGGTATCAATCACCCTTTAAATACGTACCTTCACCGTTGAAGGAACAGCGAAACCAGTGAGTCGACTGTCTTTGGGTCACATCTAAGGAAGCTATTCATCAACAATATTGAACCGTCGTTTTGTACCAGCAAAACGACTCTTCAGTATTGTTCAATTTAAGGTGCATAAAGCTGTTGCGGTGTAAACAAGATCTGATTTTTGGTACATATGCGGTAAATAATATGAGCATGAATTACTGCCTCAAGGTTTTCAAAAGTAATATCAAAAGTAATTTTATTACTTCTGGAGAGTTTTTCGAATGTAATAAAATTACTTTTATTCTGCGATAATTTGTAATGTGATTTAATTACTTTTTGAAAGTAATTTGGCGAGCTCTGATATATATATACATATATATTCAGAAAAAAAAGTCCGGCTGGAATAGACCCTTTCCAAAATTCAGTCTGGCCACTCTGATCACTATCATCATCTGTGGAACGGCATCTGTGCCATACCAAAGGCGGCCTTCTAGTGACTGATAAAGGAAGACGTTGAAGATGCTCCTAAGCAGATCTTGCGAGGCCTGTACATCCGGGGGTTCAGACGCGACGTAGGAATGGAACAGAAGAGCTACGTAAGCGTTTATTTCTAATAGCTCAGATTCAGTCAATCTGTGGGCGGCACACAATCGGCTTTAAAGCACATTGGTGTATAGAATTTTCTCGAGGCATCTGAGTGGGTTGGAGCTTAATTCTGAATGCAGGTTCTTGGTCACCATTGAACTGAAAGTGATCGAGAAAGAATTTACACAGAACAATTCCTCGCGTGCCGTTGACTTGCAAAAGTGACGGTGCCGATACAAGTTCATTTCCGCCATTGATATGGCAAAACCTAAACTGCTTTACAAACCACCAGATGGCACTGAATTTCGGAAAGTGTCTATTTGCGAGCGCGTTAAATCGTAAGGACTCGATATTATCCTGTAGGTCATTCTATATTTCTGTGCTTAATTAAAAAAAAGCGTGATCATAAAGCGAATTTCGGGAGGACATCAAATGTTTCGCAATATTGCGTGCTTGTCTTATAAAGCCTTTTTAAGGTTGCATTTTTAATTTCGTAGTTTATGCCTAAATATGATTCTTAATTGTGAACAAATTTGGCGGGTCATTTAAGAGAGAGAAAAAAAAAAAAAAGAAGGCACAAATAAAACTGTTCAGGGAATAGGAAAGCACTTGTCGAAAAGAAAGAAAGCGCCGGTCATAATTTCAGCTTCGTGATTGGTCCTCCGGTGTTCCTATCGGCTAATGTCGCGTTCGTATTGGTTACGGAGCGGTAATGATGTGCTCGGAACTTGCCACACCCTTCTTTTTTTCTTAAGCTATCAGTGAAGATACCATTCTCGGAGTGCATTAAATGAAGTTCGATCTTTTTCAATACTGAGTTTCGGAACAACGTTGCGTTCTAACAATAAACGTGTTCTTTTTTTTATGTATATAACGAAAGCACGAACATTGCCATCTTGTAAAGAGTTGCCATCTTTAACGCTCCATTGTAAAGAGTTGCCATCTTTAACCGCTCCATTTTGAGCGCGCATATTACGCTCGCAGATCTGGCTCGACTTGGTCATCTTCCGCTCGTAGATCTCTGGCAGCTACCGCTCCGTGGAGCGCCTCCAACTCCGCCGAACTTGGTCCTCAAGATTTCAGAGATCTACACGGAAGTTGACAGAGCGCGCTACGTCAGTCCCCTCTCCCTCGGCGGTGGCGCATGCGCGACGAGGTCGGTGGACAGATCGGCGACCGACCGCGCCGTCGACGGAGTGACGGAGTCGAGTTGGTCGAGCTACTCGGATGTGTTTGTTGGTTACGCGGGATTGTGGCGGCTCGAACGCTTCTACCTCGCGTAGAAAAGGGACGGAACGCCGGGATAGGAGCGTGACAAATCGGAAGCGCTGACATCTGTGATTGTGAAAAGAAGAACGAGAAAAAGAAAAGAACGGCAGAAAATCGGAAGGAGGCAGACGCAAGTTTAGGCCTGTTCATTCTGCCGCCACTGATTGTTTACTTTTTTTTTTTTTTTTACACTGCACGCCGCCGGCGTTTTCTCCTGCAATAAAGCAAGAGCAGATCAGGCAACGACCATGGCAGTGATGGTTCGATACCTCTGTGTTTATTAAAGTCATACCAGCGATCTGAACTCCACCGATGGCAATCGCTGTGCGTACCTTTCGGCCCCTTCGAGGCGGCCGAAAGGTATGAGCCGGTGCCGAGTGCGGACGCCTTCCTCTTTGTCTGTGACATGGGCTCCGTGGTACGTATAATTTCGCCCGGCCTGTGTCGTGTGTTATTTCTGCAGCTGAGCAGTGGCAGTCCTGACCGGTTGTCGGAAAGATCAGACGGCTGAAGCGCTGGTGGGCTCGTCAAGTTCGAGCAGCGGCCATTTTGAACGGCCGGGGGGAGTCTGAGGGTAGGGGGGGGGGGGGGGGGGTGGGGGAAGGTCGCGTCGCTCCAAAAAGGCGAGTTCATCTTCCCCTTGTCTATTCAGAGCGGGTCCCACGGAGCGGAATTTTGCCTCCCTCGCAGATTTTGGAAAGCGCTCCGGATCTACGAGTAGAACTCACCATTAGACACCATTGAGTGGGGACCCGCGTCGCGAGATTTTACTTTTAGAGCGCAGCTTTAGGCGCCCGTTTCCGGCTTGAGCGGCGTCGCCATCGCCGCGGCGTCGGCGTTACCGTGAGGTCACGTGACACCCCCTGAGGTCACGTGACCTCAGGGGGTTACGTGACCTCCCCTGAGGTCACGTGACCCCGTGGCGGTGTAGGAGGCAGGATGACGAGGTGAGGAGAAGCGAGGAGGGGCATACCCTCCCCTCAGTACCCTTCCATCCTTCTCCTCAAGAGCTGCGCTCTAATTCCGGGTTACAGGAAGTTGTAAAGGGCTTTCATTTTCTTTTACTTACACTTCCACATCTGTAAGCAGATTTATGTTGTTCCTTCCGCTTTAGAAACTAAAGACCGTGAAATAAGATCGACATTAGTTTACGTCCGGATTCACCCGTGTATATACGTTTTATATTGTCGCATACTTTCTCTCTTTTGCTACTTGACTTTTGCCGTTTTAGTCAGTTGACCATAAGTGTCATGCAAGCTGTGCCTCCTACGTAACCTGCAATACGATTTTAATATTCGAGGCATGCCCGTACAATCAAAAGTTCCATTGTTGTAAAGGATCGAACTTCTTTCAACACAAGCTTAGGCCACATTTGCTATAATCAACGGCTGAAACAAACACATTCCGATTTTTTTTTTTAAATTTCCATAAGCAAACGTTAGCACGCGAGTTGTGAGTTAAATCGTGGCTCGCGGCGTATTTAGCGTATCGACTTATCGACGCGAGAGAAGGGCCGCCGGCAGCTCGTCGTCGGCCCCCAGCGAAACCGATTAGGGTTCTCGAGATCCGAATTTCCACACCGATCAATTCCACTCGACGCTCAGCTCCAAATCGTCCGTGGTCCGGGCGCCTCTGTTTTGTTTGATTTTCGTCAAGGGCAAACTTTTGAGCGGCGTCGGTGCCCGTCCCCAAACGATCGCTTTTTTTCTCCGATAGAATCGCTTTCTAATTTCGGATAGCTATATATTGCTATGCTAGCCACGTTGTACAATAACCATCTGGTTTAGGTCAATCGAAACATTGAACTTCGGGCAGACGGAGAGTTTTCGCGTGGTATTTTTGTAATACGTTTGCGTAATCCTCTGGTTTTGCATCTAGTTTTGCTTGCGGGCTCGAGTTCTGGACGAAGTGCCTTCAATCTGACGGAGGCTTATTGTAGGGAAGGTGTCATGTAGTCGAGATTTTGGTTGCACGTTAAAGGATCCCTAGGTGGTCGAAATGAATCCTATCAGTCCTCCGCTATGGCGTGCGAGATGTCATTCATTGATGCGGCACAGAAATGGCAACATTTACGTTTTATGTTTATTTAATTGTTGGTTTGGTTTGTTAAGGAAGCACACCAAACCTTAAGCGGAGTACGGGCCTATCAGACGCTTCATAGGTGCTCTAGGAATTCTGGCGCTTGTCAAAATCCCAGGAGCATATTATCAACCCACATTTGTAGAAAATGAAGTTCTCACTGTTTTTCTTTTTCATTTCGCAAGAAAAAAACTAAGTAATGCCTTCATATATCTTGTGCTTAAAGAAACTTCGCACACGGGGTTATGGCGTAGTTTGAGTATCCTCTATGTTGTGTCTTAAATTCAATTGCGTTCATATATAATCACGTCTACCAACCAGGAGCCCGGGTTCAGGAGATCAAATTCATATATCAAGCGGTTAATAAACTGGATTATTTGGTTCAATCTATAAATTGGCACATTTTACCGCTGAGGGCACAAAAATACCGCAATACCATTTTCGTGTGCTGTCCTACATATGCCAGCGCTGCCACTAAACTTGAACTATCAAACGGAAACATGTGTTGGACCCAAATACGCCAAGAATAAAACAAAACATGAAGTAAATTTACACTTTTTTTCGTAGCATCGAGTAAAACTGCTTAGAGGGGAGTTTTGCGCGAGTGTAAACCCACCAATGATTAATAAAACGAAAAACAAACTGCTGGGCAATTCTGTTTCACGTGAAACATGGAACGTCTTCGCTCTCGGAGCTCTTCATCGGTCAGTTTAGCGACTGGCTTAACGCGTGGCATCTACACTCGATAGCACTTGCTGGAATGGAGATATCGGCACTAAGCCGGGTTTTCAATATGAGTGACAGGGTGTCAAGTTGCTATCTGCCGGACGTAGAGCGGATGCCCCGAAGGGCTTTCCTGCCTCATGTTACCTCAACTCACGGCGATGTGTCATGACGTACAGAGCGCGACACTGTTAACGCGAACAAACGATCGCCGGTTTTTTCCAGTTATCTCTTTGAAACCGAGGGATGTCATCCAAGTTATTGCTACGGAAAGAGCTCAATTAGTTCTATAATGTAAACGATAACATTTCGTGCTCGCTGATACTATTTAGAAGTAAAATGCGAAAATGCGCCGATGTCGTGTTCGCGCTAACAGTGTCGCGATGTGTACGTGCGTGCATTGTGGTTCTTTGTTCGAAGAACCAGAAGAAAACAAAACATATGTCGTGTCATGGTGGAAAGACTCCTTTAATAATCTAAATGGTCTGGGTTCGATTCCCGCCCGGTGCAAAAACGCTTTTTTATTGCGATGGCCTAGCTCCGCCCCTATCTCCCCCCCCCCCCCCCTCCACTCTAAGCCTATCAGTGCCGTGCTTGACGGCCACGGTTTTATCCAGGCTTCACAAAATGCAAAGTACCTAGCCAAAGAACGTTGTGCGTTGAAAGAACAGAGGGAGGATGAAACAGTACACAGAACGCGTTTGCAGTCAAGAACATGAAGAAAACGCCAAAATAAAATTGAAAAAGAGAGTGAAATGACGTAACTGATAAAAGGAATGCGGGGCACTTATCGGTGGCTGTCGAGATAAATAAAAAAAAATGCTAGAAAAGGAAAGAGGGGGAGTTGCTAAATAGGATGATGCATGTTTTATTGGGTTACCAAATGGACCGTCGGGAAATTAATAAAAATAATGCGGAGGGACGTTTTCTGGTGGCGCGGCTGGGCGAGTGCGAACCAAGTGCTGCGAACCCGAAGGGTGATGGCAAGAAGAAAATGTTCGACTCAAAGTAAAAGAACAAAAAAGTAAAAGAGAGAGAAGGAGAGAGAAAGCAACTGAAGATAGTTGAAGGAAAGAAGAAAAAAAGTGAAGTCAAGATGATGAAAATTTATTGCGATCATATACGGTGGGGGGGTTCAGTCGCCGGCGGCGTCGTTTCAGACGCTGCTCCGCAGAGAGCCTTGATTGGGGAGAGGACGCAACTTGGAGCATAAAGAGCGTGTAAAATCTATTATGCAGCTTTAGAATAACGTTCGCAATTTTAGCGCACGCTAATGCTAAATTTAGCTCTTGTGTTAGCGCACGTTACGCAAGAGTTTTTTTAGGATAGTGTTTCTCCGCCGCGACGCAAAAGCCCAAGCATCTCGCGGTGGCAGCGCCACCAAAATGAAGTAACAAGTTTTATTTCACACACGAAATGTTGTAACTTCAAAAGAAAACCAGTTCTTTTCTTTTGCTTAAAGTAACAGCTTAGTTTTGTTTAAATATGAGAATGCGACGAAAGCGGTCGACCGGTCGTCTTCGCTTGCGTCGCCTCCTCAAGAAAGGTCTCACCTTCGCCGAGAAGCGATCGCGCGTCGTAAGCAGCAAGTTGCCGGCCATCGTTGCCCACCTTGCTGGGTCTTCCGAAACGTTTCCGACGTGCACCTCCCATAGGTCTGCAATGCCTTCCTGTGCTGAAAATCAAAAAAATAAAAACAGTGGTGAGGATGCCGGCGACGTCGCGCTCACCACGCCACCAAAGCGACGGCAGTCGCTGTCCTGGAAGCCGCCATTTTTTAACTGTGCTCGTCTTGGCTTTAGCCAACTTCTCAACACGAGTCCTTCTGGAGGAGCGCAGAGACTGCTTGCGTACGCTTTCAATTTTCGAAAAATCACGCGTGCAATGTGCCAACCGCTGTTAGCGTTCGGCGCACGCGCTGTGGCGACAACGCTCTTTGCGTGCATTCGCAAAGCTTTAGCGTGCGCTATTCTAAAACTACCTAATGGCGGACGCCTCCTGCGGCGGTTGATCGCAAGTGCGCGTGCGTTGCGTTTTCGCGTGGCGAGGGGGAAAGCGGGGTGGAGATGCTTGCAGAGGATCACCACTTCGTCACCTCTTTGCAGCTCGAGCTCGCATATGACTTCATTCGCGACCACGTCAGTATTTTATGCGCCGCGAGCGTTTGATTCGCCGTTGTTAGTTGCGCACCGCAGAAGTCGTATTAGGTCGAAGAAACCATGGAATTCTAAATAGCCGTCACTACCCTGGGATGGTGACTTACAGGGAGCAACGGCGACACTTCTATTGCAAACGCGACCCACAAAGCACGTGACCCCCGAGCGAGCGGTTGGAAACGCTCTAATCTAGGCACACTACTGTTCCGCCGTGCGAGCGCGCGACTCTTTCAACTCGTGTTCATTTTCTATTTATTTATTTTTTTTTTGCAGAATTTTTTCGTTCGCTTTGATCGTAAGTAGTTTCCGGCGGCTGTATTAGAGAGTCTTTGTTTTTAAGAAGCGAACGTGCCAAGGGCGCTGCTGGCTTTTTTCTTCGGCTGAAACGAGGAAAAATGGCCCCTACACTCTAAAAAAAAAAGGCGTCATCTTAACACTTTTTGGAGTGTAAATGGTTTGTCGCAGAATCCACCCTTTTTTGAGAGTTAGGGTTACTCTTCGAAAGAAGGTGTTGACTTTACTCTTTTAAGAGTAACAAGGAGTTACTCTTGACAAGAGTTACAATTACTCTTCAAAACGAGGTGTTGACTTTACACTTTTGAGAGTAACCAGGAGTTACTCTTGACGAGAGTTAGTGTTACTCTTTTCTAGGGTAAGGGTTACTCCTTGAAATGAGGTGTAAAATTAACACTTTTGAAGAGTAGCATAGACTCCTACAGGTGGTGTTGTACGTACCCTCGAAACGAATGTTGTGGCTACTCTCTTAGGTGCAAAAAGAACAACTCTAATGAGTGGTCAAGGCTACACTCTCATGCCAAGAGTTATTTTAACTCCCTCGTAAAGGGTAACTTCAGCTCCATAAGAAGTGTTAATTAAGCTCTACGTCAGAGCTAAAAGTACACTCTGTTAGGTGTTATCTTTTCCCTTTCATGTAGTGTGCCTGAACTCTATAGAAGGGCAAACAAAGAGCTTCCAAGACATTGAATCCCTTAAGCAAGGTGTTTATGTCCCTCGAATATGGGCATTTCTTGTTCACAGCTACAACACTCCGCAATGCACGGATGCGAATGTCCGAAGAGAATTCTGCATGTGCTCACAGGACGAAAGGTGTTGCTTGAGCCTTTTCAGAGGGTGCCCATACAGGCCCTCATACAAGGTCGAGTGAAAACAGTAATACGGTGCTCGTTAAAAAAACAGATTTTAATGTACATGTAAAAAAATACACTCATTTAAGATCTCAATCTTCCAGTTTTGAAATTAAATCTAGTACCAAGAATGACTTGGTCTTGTAGGTCAAGCCAATGAAGTTGCCAATCACAGCAAGTGACCAGGATGCTTTTGGACAGCAGGAAATGTCATGGACCCAGTATAGCGCAAGAATGAGCGCAATACCGGCCACAATGTCCGTTACCTCGAAGGAGCAGTCCTCCAGCACCACTGTGAGTGGTGAACTTGAGGCCCCTCCCCTGACTTGCATCACAGGGAAGGCTGGCTGGACATGATCCTCCTCCTGTGAAGAAGAAACATGGGCAATTTGTAGTATTTGAAAGGAAGATAATTACCAAAGAAAGTCTACTCAGTCTCCTCGGGGTAATTACAGCAATTTCAGGGTGTCTAGCGAATTATTATTTTGAAATTCCCCAACTTTTCCAGATTTTCCCTGACAATTTCAGGTGAAATTCCCTGACCTCTGTAGAGGCGGTTCAATATATGAGACCATTACAACACAAGACATTGAGCATTGAGCACTGAGCAAATTTCTAGAACCACGGGTTTTTCTAGTAATTAAGCAACTGCAGTGGTCCCCGGATTCAAACCCAGGACCTCTGCATGACACACAGGAGTGGTGCCCACTCGGCCACCACATCATGCGGGGCAATATATGTGGCCCCCTCGTGGGCCCAGAAAAATACAACACAATGCAAATAGCACATCAAGTAGCACACCATTAAAGGGACACTTCAGTAAAGTGACAATTTGTAGATGAAAATATTTGTTCATGTTACACCAGCACACAATAAGAGCAACAACACCATATGCTGCCTTTTGCTGTAATTTTGGCCTTTCAACTAGCTCAAAGATTGAAGCCTAAACTTTCTTTCCCCACTTCACACCACATTGTCTTTATAAATTGCCAGAATTACCAAATAAGCACGACAGGCTTATTTGCATTTTATTGTATGTATCTCGGTATGCTCGGAGTCTGCTGAGGTAATACATGCCTATATAAAACACTGTTGCTTGTTGCTTTATTAGAGCATCTTTTATAGAGGCTGAAGGCATAAGACCAATACTGCCTGTCAGCCCAGCAACAGGTGCAGAGCAAGTGTTTGAACATCTCCTTCACCATATTTAGTCACATTATAATATTTCTTAAATTTTTTTGGCAAACCAAGTTTTTAAACAACTTCATCTTTTTAAAGCTACTCTTCTGATTTCTTTCAATGCTTTTTGTGTGTTCTTCGAGTTGGTGATGATGAATCTCTGTTAAACTGCAGGTTTCTTTTTTTCCACGAGATGCCAGAGAGGCTGCTCTTAGAACAGCCTCCCTGGCTGCTTTTGCTTCACAGGTACCTGCGAGCACGGTTCTGAGTTACCATGCGTACTGAAATTGATATGTGAGCCAGTTTTCACTTCGTTTAAGAGGTTAGAAATTATATCAGAATGGTATACCATACCTTCTCAATGAGAGAAGCTGGTGAATCCTTCAGCAGGGCTGCCAGGCTCTTTACCACCTCCATGGCAGGAGCTGCAAAGAATGAAGTTGCTTAGTTTTCTGATGGTAAGTGCATTCTTATATGGCAATAATTCCTAAAATTCTATGCCAAAACACTATGAAATCAAGGCAATGACCACCACCCCCCCGACTGCATAAAAATAAATATCAAGGCTGGGATAAGAAACCCATATGTTTCATTCAACACAGCTGAATGATCACAATAATGCAGAATCCAATCAAGAAAGATATACCCAACTTTTTTGGACCTAATAAAAAACTATGCGTTGCAGAAAGCTGAAAGTTCACCAGCTTTAATGTAAAGTCAGCAATATTAAAAATGAGTAAACAGCTTGCTAAGTGTCCTTAGTTAATACCAGCACACTCATTTGCAAGACAATAGACCATTTTCGAAAATCCCAGGAGCCATTCATAGGATATACTTGAATAGTTGACTGGGACTTGCTTTTTTGCCGATTGAACAAGAGTCCGAACCAAACACTTAGGCAGCACTCATGGCTATCTCGCTCAGCCACAACAATCCAAAACCATTAGTACCCCTTCTGACATGAATACCTAAGAGAAAGATAATCCACATCGCTCTCCCTCTCTCTCTATTTTCTCCTTTGTATGCAATGGCAGCCGTAAGTGGTTGCATTTATTTATGGCATCCCCAAGTTATTACCCCCTGTCAGTGCCATCGGGACAAGGGTGCAAGGGGAGGGGGCAGTTGCCCCCCCCCCCTTTTTTTTTGATATTTGAAACAATTATAGCAGACAATATGGGAGAGAGGGATAGGGCTTAGCTTCCCTGCACATCACCCCTCCACCTTCCAAACGGTAGCAATTTAGCTGGCCTCTGCCCACAGTGGCGAAAGACATAGCTCTATATTTATACAGACTTTCCCGAAGGGTAGGATGAATGCAATTTCTTAACAACTGGATTTGTCCAAGTGGAATCGTCCAAGTTTTTATAGATTAATTAGTGTGAACAATCTATTGTGTTTCAGAGCTGGCTGCCGTATACTATAGTTTATTTTACACCTTTACAAAAAAAAAAGCTAGCAAATGCATGTAACATCTCAGTTTGGGGAGACCATTGACTAAATGTAATTTCAGCTCTACAAGGAGCTAATTTGCTATAAAGTACCATTTAACCTTAATAAAAAAATAAAAAATTATACATACTAAAATGCACAAATTCTATAAAAAATATATATATATACATATATATATATATAAAAGTAGCCCAACCCAAGAACACACAGGTTGTGATTCGCACGAGTTAAAATAATTGATAAATGTGCCACATGTCAAAACAAAGAATGCATTATGGCCTGCTTAAGCTCCGCCACAACCGACACTACTAGATAGTCAGCAAGCTGTTCATGTGTGCCACTTCATCATGCAGCTAGCTGCACAATAGATGTGCGCTTTAAATTTCTTGGTGCATGTGAATGAACTGGTTGCGCCACTCTGAATGCATGTGCAGGCACATGCATTGGAAGGTCGAATTTAGAGCTCTTTTTTTCTTTTTTTCAAATAGTAGGAAGGTGAATTTATAAATTGCTTAGGCCTACTCTTGCAACATCATAGTGACCCTCAACCCTTCATCTAGCTTTAAAGGGCCTCTAAAAAAAAAAAATTATTTTAAGCAGTTTGGTCGGGACGCGCGTGTCAAAAGAATTTTATGCGAAAAAAAATGTTCAGAGCAATATTGACGGCAAGAGATTGATTTCAAATTATGCGGGCAAAGTCCATGACATGACAGAATGGTCATTTGCTCTTTCCACCTCAACGAGATGGTCATTCGTTCTTTCCACCTCAACGTGAAGGTGAAGCCGATCCACCTTTCCACCACACGCCCGAATGCCAAGAGAAAAGCAGTTGAAAGGAGGTGACTACTGACTTAATTGCAAGGCACCTCGCGCCATCAATATTTCTGTAAAATAAAATGTTTTTTTTGCTTCAATTTTCTTTGACACGCGTGCCCCAACAAGACTTTAAAAAAATTTTTTTTTTCAGGTGTTTTTAAGAACTGATAATTACAAACTTGCCATTTAAGTTCACACCTATATTTCTACGTTGATTTGAAAACAAAAAAAGAATGTTTTAAGACTTACGGTATTTGCGGCACAGAAATATGTAGTCATAAATGTACCCATATTACCTCCATATTATTTACAAGTTAAAAATCAAACCGCTAGCCTCCCTCTTCAGCTAACCAGTGTCAAATGTACTACTAAATTAACAGTCCAATAAATACCCTGTTATACGAAAGAACATGACAGTTGAACAGAACATGGCATTTGAATGAATCAAGAATTTAAAATAAATCAGTCACATAACAAAAATACTCGTTGAGTAAAGATAATTTCTGGCAAATACATTCACATATCGCAGTGACGTAACTGACACTCCACTCGCACCCAACAAGCCGAATCTTGGCAAATAAGGACTAACTCAACACTCTGTGGCATTCGGCTTTGGACCTACTGGGAGGACTTTACTACAGCACACATCTACCGCCAAGAAGACAGTCATATTTTAACAGCGAAAATGAAATAAACATGACTTCGAACACAAAAATAACCAATCATAACGTCTCTCACGGACTATTAGAATAAAAAGCACTTACAAATAGCGCTGTACAGGGCCTTTCGCCGTGGATTACACGCTGGACTCGTCGGAGATTCCCGGTCAAGAGTTAGACACAATCCAAGCTCATCAGATCCTGACAAAAAGTACATTCACTGTAAAAACAAATTCCGTCAAATTAATAAAAATTGCCAGCTAATTTTTGATGCCGATACAATTAGTGTTGTCTTCCATCACGGTCACAGCATTAACTATCTATTACGTGCATGACAGTAATCAGGCCCCACGGTTTTCCCCGTAACTTGACCTGGGTAGAAGCATGGCAGAAAACTGTAACTCTCAGTCACTGTACTGCACGTGATGCACCGATACGGGTATTGTTCCGGAATCAAAAATTAGCTGCCATGTTGTCTGTAACTTGCGACGGCAAAAAACCGCAACTCTCAATCACAGAGTTGCACGTGACGCACGACGACGGGAATCGTTTAAATTAGCTGGCGTGTTGTTCGCACCTTGAAGCAACGGCCAGAGCTTGTTAAACTGCTAGCTGCAGTGACTTAACAAAATGGGCGTCTCAGTGAACAATAAATATAGCATTTTACTAATATAATTATTGTTCACTGAGACGTCCGTTTTATTAGATCATTGCAGCTAGCAGTTCAACAGGCTCTAGCCGTTACTGCAAGGTATGGACAACACGGCAGCTAATTTTTAATGTCTGAATGATTCCCGTTGTCACGCATGACGTGCAGCTCAGTGATTGAGAGTTGCAGCTTTTTGCCGCCGCAAGTTACGGACCACACACCAACTAATTTTTGATGCGGGAACAATTCAAAGTAAATATCTAGCGACCATAAAATCTGATTAGGTTGTGGGCCCAAGTTACTTTCAGGAGTTAACGCCAGCTGCGCATCCCAGCGGTTAGCAGGTGCTTAAACACTGTTAGAAATTTGAAGCAAGCGCACACAAGATACAGTATTAGGTAAAACATGTTCATACCTTTTTTTTCTCAAGAAATAATTAGTGGGCCATTTCCATCTTTCATGTACAAAGCAATCTCTGATTTTCAGAGCAATAAAGTCCATATGAAGAACTACAGATCCTGGAAAAGCAAAACAGAAAATATGGATTGTGATTAGATTATCAACAGAGTGCGATGACAGAATAAATTTCCCAATTTCTGCAAACTATGAGTTAGACGTGAGCGCATTGCAAGAGCCTCAGCTTAACTCTCGCGGGAACTAGACAGCAAAACCAACTTGAGACCTATGCTACGAATTAACAAAGGAAGTCCGAAAATGCCTTCGAAGACAAAATTGCTGCAATCAATGAGTTTCTGCAAGCATGCTGTCACGAGTTACTTTCAGAAGTTACTGCCAACTGTGTCTCTCAAGAGATAATTACACACTGTGGTAGCAAGAAATTTCAAGCAAGCGCACATAAGATGCAGTATGGAGTAAAACCTGTTCATACCTTTATTCTTGAGAAATAATTAGTGGGCCATGTCCAGCTTTCATGTACAAGGCAATCTCTGATTTTCAGAGCAATCAAGTCCATACGGAAAACTACAGAACCTGGAAAAAAAATAAGTGGAATGTGATTAGGTTCTGAACAGAATGCAATGACAAACTAAACCTCCCGATTTCCGCAAACTATAAGTTATACATAAGCGCAGTGCAGGTAACTCAGATTCATTTTGGCAGGCACTAATCAGTGAAACAAACGTGTGACTTATGCTATGAAACCATTTTAACAAGGCAAGTTCGAAAAATACCTTTCAAAATGAAATTTCCACATTCAATGAGTTTATTCAAGCCTGCTGTCACAAGTTAATTTCAGAGGTTACTGCCAAGTGCACCTCCCAGAGATAGGTGTTCGAACACTGTGTTAGTAAGAAATTGCAAGCAAGTGCACACAAGATGCAGCACTGAGTAAAACATGTTCGTATCTATTCTTGAAAAATAATTACTGGGTTACGTCCAGCTTTCAAGTGGAAGGCAATGTTCGTAACCTGCACAGCAATCAAGTCTATATGAACAACTATAGAACCTCGAAACAAAGAAAAACAAAAAAATGTGGAATGTGGTTAGGTTCTGAACAGAATGCAATGACAAACTAAACCACCCGATACCTGCAAACTATGAGTTGCACGTAAGTGCACTGCAGGTGCCAGTGTGATTTAAGAAAGCTGTAAACCCAAATGAAATCACTTGAAAGGGGCCAGGACACAGAAATTAGGCAAGTTAGAGTATTCATTGCATGATAGCCCCATAGGTTACTGGGCATACAGAAAACACTTAAGAATATTTAAAGTTCCAATAATTACAAAAATATATCTTTTAATGTTTCTGATTTTTATCTGCTGACCAGGATACCTGGGTGACCAGGCGATGCCTGAACATCAGACTCTGAGAACACCAAAGCTCATTGCAAGGGACCGCATACTAGCATTTAGCGGTACACTGTCGAGATTGCGGTGCAAACTGCAGGAAACCTATTACATAATGAAGGAAACATATTACATAATAAAAAACAGACCATCTTGAGTAAGCCAGCCTTCACTGACTCCAACGAACAGTGAGATTCATTTTCTGAATCTTGGTTAGCATGTGAAGTGTGCAATGAAGAAGAAGGAAGTGCAAAATCCACGGTGCGCCTTATACCCGAGCGAACATAGTGCCATCTACACACTGCAATGAAAAATCAGTTGTTAGTAAGCACTTATCCTATGTAGTCCTTCCTTTTTGTCCTTTTCCCTTTCGTGCTGTTTTTCACGAAGAAAATTTTGAATCCATGATAAAGTGAGAGAATCAAGATTTAGTGAGGAAAGTTTTGATATTAAATGACAGTGAGATACATGATCGAAAGCCTTAGAGTAATAAAAAAAAATGGCATCATACTTGGGAGTTAGTGTTCATATTAACATGAATATCACGGGTGAACTCCAGCAACTGCCTCTAGCATGAATATCTTTTACGAAACCTGTACTGATTTTGGTAGAAAAAGTTGTTAGTAGATTCCAGATGCGATACTACATGAGAAAATATTTTGAGTTCTAACAACTTGCATACAACGCTGGTTAATGATACGAGACGGTAGCTTCCCGCAGAGTGACGATCGCCACTATTGTAGATTGGAACGACCTTCCCAACCTTCCACTCGGGTGGGATGCAACCAGTGGATGAATGCTGGAAAAGTAGACTGCATATTACTGCGTGCTTAGGGGTAGCCCAGGGGGCACCACGCCCGACTGTCATGCAGAGGTCCCGGGTTTGAATCCTGGGACCGGCAGATGTCTTTATTTATTCCTAAGACGATGCTTCTAGAAAATTTGAGAAGGCCGTGGTTAATTCTAGAACAGAATGTTCGAGTACAGAATGTTCTAGAAATGAGAGTGCTATAAAAGAAGCCCCGCGTGGCCTTATGCAATCAGTTATCACTTGTGCTCGACCCTGCTGCATTGAAGACACTCGACGCCTCCGACGTGCTGTTATTTCCCTTTAATTTGGGCAAAGTTCGCCCCATTAAACATTCATTTTGTTCAGTTTTACTTCGCCTCGTCAACTATTTTTTGTGACAACCCTTGGTATTTTTTAGAATTTTTGTATTAATTGAGTCTACACCAGACAAGCTGAAAATTTTGAGGTTATCATTAATATCGCAATTTCAGACGGTGTTATAGAAATAGGGTTCATATACCTAAAATCTACATCTGGTACAAAAGGTAAAAAGGAACTATCTCCATCAGTAAAAGTAGACTAAAAGCAATTGTTCAAAACCGTAGGACATTCATTGTCCGAAATAACAGTGCCATCATTGTTCATCAAGAGTATTGAACGGGATGACTGATATGAGGAAATAAGTTTCCAAAACGTTTTTTGGTTATTCTATAATATTGAAGGCAGTTCACAGTTATAAAATTTGTCTTCGAAGAAATGCATACGTTTGATACAGAGTTTGGCCCAAGGGTTATATTTGGTCCAGGCTGCCTCGAAATTCGAGTTTTTGGCTATCTTAAATAGTCTTTTCTTTCTTTTGCCCTAGTTTTTAAAATCTTCCATGTACCAGGGTTTAGTGCTGTCTAACCAAATACAAATGCATAGAACAAAGGCAAGAATTCTAGCAACTTTTGTTTGGAAAGTAACTAGTTGTCATTAACTGTAGAATCAAAAAAATTTACAACATAATTGTCAGAAAATTTCGAGAGAGCTGTGTTAAATTTGGCCATCACTGGGCCACACTACCACTAGCAGACATTAGTTGCTAGAATGACAGCAAGCTGAAGTTTTCAAATAACCAACCTGCAGAAAAAAGATGTTTGAGTGCTCCATCACGGCTGTGCTAGCGTGCCCCGAATGACCGGCATGGGATAGCGGCTTTTGTAGAGGCATCGCAGCTGACGACCAATGTTGGCAGGCTCCTAATGCTCCTAACTTGAAATACACCAGGACGGGTTCTGGGAGCCGCTGTTTTCCCGTGGTTGGCTCGAGAATGATTGGTTCAGTGGCGTCCCATGGTCCGTCCAGCACATGGGCCCGTCATTGCTGGCGATGCTCAGAAGTATAGACTGCAACAAAAATATGTGTAAGTGCTCCCTCATGGCTGTGGTAGCGTGTCCCCCCCCTCCGATTTCAGCTTTTGGAGCAGGTAATTCTCGTTCATCACCTTGTAAAAAGCGATGCAAGTACTATAGAAAACCCCGCAGTTCCTCAAAGTGCCATAAAAACTATTTTAACTGTGATTATAACACAGACAAATATTTACAGCAAAAAGATTGTTGTTGGAAGTGTTGTAATAGAAGGGGATAGAAAGTAAAAACGCAAAATGCCTTTAAATCTCGATCCATTTACTAAATCAGTTCAGTCTTCGACAACTGCAGGGCAATAAAACTATTTTAACAGAGCGAATAAACTACACGTCGTAACATGCACTTTTCCTTAAAGGGGTGGTGAACCGAAATTTGGATTTCAGAAAACAATGCAGGAGCTGTAGATGGGACGCTACAATCCTTACAACACTACTCGTAAGGCGATATTTCGAATGGACGGCCGTATATTTGGAAAAAGAGATCGAGATTGAACGAGGCCAACGAGGGACGTGGAGTCAACGTATCTGGTTCTCTCCTCTCTTCGCTTTGCCCCATCAAGGCGACGAGGCGAGAAAGACGCAAGAAGATTCCCTCTCCTTCTCGACTCTTCTCAAAAAAACAAGACGTCAACATATCTGTCACATGCGCCTCCTTTTTTAAAAAAATATGGTTGAGATATCGCTATGTGGGTGATCTTTTGGTGTTTGTAGCATCCCGTTGCACGCTTTTGCTGCCGTGTTTTGTGGAATCCAAATTTCGGTTCAGGATCCCCTTAAAATGCAAATATAGCGAGGAAGAGTCATACGAGTGTTCTTCAAGTAATCGGGGCCACTGAAACAATGATTGACACCTCACTTCCTCCCATGCAAAGCATCAATAACCATTCCAGCCAAGGGGAAGCAACTATAAAGGGAAAGTAAAAGTTGAACACTTATCTCGGAAAGTGGCTACTTTTCGCTCGAGCACATAATTTAATAGTTGCTTTTACGTAGGGAAATATAAGCGAGTAACTTGGTGTTCCTTAATTTCATAAAAGGACAAAATTGTTTCCGTCTATGGCAGTGCTCTCTCAGGTCACCGTGGGACAGAGGTGGTTTGTGTACCTCAGTCCTATTTATTATCGAGCGGTAACACATCATATCCGCTGAAAGTATTTAATAAATCATTGCGGCCAAAGCATGTGGCACGTCATCGTCTGCTTCCAGCCAGCATCTAATAATGTTGTTGGCGCCATCCTGCGGTATGTTATGCAAGCACGGTCGTCGTTCGCCCGCTAGGCCTACCGCGAAACGAACGAACCACCGGTCTCTATGACAATTGCCGGATCACGCATCCCCACTTGCTCGCTGCAGCGCGAGTGCGGCCACCGAACAACCATCTTGCACATTGAAAAATTGTTTTTGGAACGTGGTGGAGGATGGCGGCAGCTAGCTGAAGACATGTTTTCTACTTGTTTGTCGTCATATGCCAAACAAGTTTTTTAAAACCCTGTGTAAGCCGTGAAACTTGCCGTTGAGAAAACGTGGAAATTTTTACGGCAGCAGAGTGCCACAGGAAAAAGGCACAACTTGTCGAAAGCACGTTTCACCGGTCTAGAAGCGTGATCAAAGCTTCCCTGGCCCACAAAAGCACTGCGTCTCTGCGCCTTCGCATGCTCGGATGACAATAAAGAATCGACGTGTAAATGTGTTTTACGAGTGCAATGTGTGTAAAGCCATATGTGCTTCTGGAGCAGCATTCTACTTTACCCCGACGACTGTACAGGGTGTCACAAAAGAAAATTTACACGGTCTTTTTTACTGCAAAAATCAACTAGGCATCATCGAACGCTCATTCTCTGCCGAAAGATAGAGCTAGAGGTCACAACCGGATGGCAAAGTTTCAGCCCGATCCGATAACTTAATCAAAAGTTATAAGCGATTTTTTGAAAATTTCAATGGGAAAATGGCCGCCGACAGAGTTTTCAAACACATGGGGCTCTATGGCACCAGAAACCGAAAACGGGCAAAAATGGGCTCCATTTTCCCATTGAAATTTTCAGAAAATCACTTATAACTTTTGATTAAGTTATCGGATCAGGCTGAAACTTTGGCATCTGGCTGTGACCTCTAGCTCTACCTTTGGGCGGAGAATGAGCGTTCGGCCATGCCTAGTTTATTTTTGCAGTAAAAAAAGACCGTGTAAATTTTCTTTTGTGACAGCCTGTATTTGTAACTTCCGGCACATGCGGTCCAGAAAGAGCTGGATCCAGTGGCCAGTGGCAACGAACGAGGAGGGGAAGCACATCATGATACTGTTAGCGCGAACACGACATCGGCACATTTTACTTCCAATTAGTATTAGCGAGCACGAAATGTTTTTGCTTACATTATATGAGCTCTTTCCGTAGCAATAATAACTTGGATGACATCCCTTGGTTTCAAAGAGAAAAACTGGAAAAACCAGCGATTACTTGTTCGCACAAACTGAGTCGCACTCAGTACGTCTTTTTTCGTTGTTAGACTATTTACAGAATATTGTGCACGATAGCTCCTCATCACTGATTAGTGCTGAACCATTATAAACCTACTTTATTGCACTTGACGTTTGAGCGCGACTCGCCTAATTGTGATTGGCCAAGGGACTGCACACGACCGTATGGGTCGCGCTTCAAAAATTTTAATTCTCGCTGTCTTGTAGTTTTGCCTTCGAAAACCAAACTTGCTCCACAGCGTTGCTCTATTTGTGCTGCCATGTGATCCATTAGAGCAGATATGGAACATGGTTAATAGTGCATAAGAGCAACCGTCCATATTGTTTTCCCCCTTTATTCAAAGCAACTTGCCGGAACAGCTGGACGACCCAGAACTCCGTGCCCGATATATGATGCCCAAAAACATCTACGCGCGACACACCTTCAAAACTTTGCCGCGGCGCCGATTCTTGATCGGTATCCAAGCGCGCGAAGGCAGAGAGACGCAGCGCTTCGGCGTGCCAAGGAAGCTTTGATCACGCCGCGGTAAACGACGAATTGCGCCTTTTTCCTACGGCACTGCGCTTCCGTAAAACTTTTGACGTGTTCTCAACGGCAAGCCTCACGGCTTACACAGTGTTTTAAATAACTTTTTCAGCGAATACCGACGAACGAGTAAAACACGTAACTTCAGCACGCTGCCGCCAGCCTCCGCAACGCTCCAAAAAGGCAATTTTTCGACATGTAACATGACCGTCTGGTGGCCGCATTCGCGGAGCGGGGATGCACGATGTGAAACGAACACACCACTGCCTAAGACAAGAACTTTTTTTTATTTTACATAGATAAGTAGACTAAAGAAAACATGACATCCTCTCTTTAAATTTCAGCACGCGAGAGCGCCCATCGTAATTATTCAACGAGTGCGGTTCAGTGTTTTCGATTTCTTCCGTTCTTCTTACGGCGCCGGAAAGCGAAAAGGTACGAACAAAAAGTGTTTGGAAGAAACCAGAGCAAAACCGAACTCCCATGGATATGAGCCCTTGTCCTGGACACATCAATCGAGTCGAGTCTCATGCGAGGGTGCGTTGCCCTCGTGCAACTGAGTGGGGAAAGCAGAAGCAACAAGGTTGAGCGCGTTTTCTGACACAACACGCGCTATCGCGTTAAGTTACGCGTCTTTCATTCCTTCTGCACTTCGATTATCTCTCCAGGCGCATGCGAAAATGAGCTACTTACCTTTTAAGTGCGGTTGAATGGTGACAAGAGGTCGCGGCAACGAAGTCACGGAAGAGCTGCCGTCGGCGAGCCTACGCAGCGCTGTCGACGGTGCGCCCAGTAAACATCACGTGACAGACGTCTTCGTCCGCGAGCTGAGTGCGCCGGCTTTCGGGTAGGCCTCCCTACGCCGCTCCGATGGCGAAATGCCCTGAAGCAAAGAGATCTCGCCTCGACGGCGTCGGCGTTTTGCCGCGCGCGCCCCGCGCGCGCCTCTCAACGCTTTCGTTTCTTTTTTTTTTTTTTAGTGTGTGTGTTTTGCGTGCTGGGCTCCGTCACTCCTAAGCTGAAAGTGTAGAGGAAGCTAAGAGTGCCCAGTGAACTAATCGCACGTCTGTCTTTAACCACGTGATCACGCTCCCTCCTGTAACCAGGAACCAGGCGCAGAGAGCGAGGCAGGTGATAACTGGTACGGTGGGCGCTTAGCTCGCTCGACACTGTCAGCTTAGAAATGAAGGGAGTCCTCCTTCAAGGACGAGTCCTCTTCGCTTGCAAAGAAGAGATTAGAAGAGATTGGTGATGGTGTAGGGCAGTGTGGGGAAAACGGGAGGGGAGCTGTTCTCTCATCACCCTCTCTCGCCCTTTCCCAGGGAAAGAACGAGTTCTTGCACCAGGCCGAGCGACCTTGTAAGCATTCCGTTTCGAGGCCGTCGGTGCGTGCGCCTTCCCTTCCCCCCCCCCCCCCCCCCCCCCCCCCCCCCCTCCCTTCCGTGCGGGAGAAGGGCGCTCGAATTCTTTCGTTTGTCTCTGTTGCTATTTGCTTACCGGGTATCCAAAAAACCAATGTGGTAGAGATTGCTTAAACATGACAGCTCTAGAGCAAGAAGACAAAAAGAGTCTGGCAGGCACGACGCTCCGAACTCAGCTTGAAGCCTAATGTCAAAATTAAAAAGAGAATGATCAATCAAATGTCTCCCAACGAAAAAAAAAAAAAAAAGAGGCAATATGATTTTCAAGAAAATCGTCAGCCACTTTCGCGTTGCCTCGGAGCACCAGCGAAGCTAACTAGGTTATGCCTCAAAATAAACAAAACAACAAAACATGCCAACCAAAAAAAAAAAAAAAAGAACATGCACGCAAACATGTGGATTGCGCCAGATCGGTAGTCTAAAATACCAACCACATGTGGGCGATCGTACGGGTGTAGCATTATAGCCTCACGTGCAGAATCCCTGTGCGAGCTTCAACCAGCATTGTTCCATGTCTTAACCTAATATGTTGAGGGTCTACAAATGACGGCATGATTACGTTACACACGCTCGCGTGCACACTTACTGTCTCTTAAATAAAAGCAGAAGGCTCAACCGTCACGGTGAGGACCCGGCCGTATGATCTGGGGATTCGAGTCATGGGCTTCTGATCAAGCTAGCCTTTTAAAGGCAGGGCTAAAGGGTGGGGTGTCAGTCGTGGGGCATTTGGCAACCTCTTTGTGCTCGCTTCTTTTTTTTTTTTTTTTTTTGCGTTTTGCGTTTTGCAGCTGACGTTATTTCCGGCTAAACTCTAAACCAAACACGACGTTATCGTCTGCTATCAGTGCCTTGGTGCCATGTTGGAGGCATTCGGCGTGTTATTGTGGCAGCAGTAGTGCCGTAAAGTCATAGAGGCGTCCTTGTATAACCACGCTTCAGAATATGTTCTTGTCCTGTCAATCGCAACGGGGTTCTTCACTGGACACGAAATGGAGTTCATAAACCCGTAGTTAGAGCACGAAGCTTTTCTCTCGAGGTCGTAAAGTCAACATAATAATCTGGAGCGAAAGGTCCCATGCATTTGGTCGCGACGGAATGACGAGGCATTGACGCAGACATCGGCAGCCCCATTTGGCGGCCCCGATGAGCCCATATCGAGACATTTCTTATCGTAGTTTTCGGTTTTCAGAAACAAAGATACAATCTTCATATCAAGATCGGCAATAAAATAAAAGAAATTCTTCATTAACCCTTTGCTCATGTGTAGTCATAAAAGGATGTACTTTTATCCGAGTCTCTGAAAAAAAGTGCTGAGGTTTCGTACGGGTCATCGAAAAGCTTTTGTCCGGCAGAGCTCTTGTTCGGGATTCATGGATTCATCAGTGACGATGTTTACATCGCCCGCACGGATTATAGTCACGTGACCTTGTAACTATTATATGGAGCGCTATTTCCACTGTGGTTACGTGGTGGCTCCAATCTGTTGTATGGTTACAGACGACCGACCGGCGGACCGTTACGGACGCGTAAAGTGCGCAGGGCTCGCCCATAAATGCTATCGCAAAGCAAGCTATGTTGTGAAACGACACAACGCTCGTTTTGATGAAACCGTCGATGGGACAGCGCAGTGTCGACGAGACGATTTTGTCGATGAAGCATCCTCCAACAAACTGATTGCCATAGCGGATCAAACACGTCGATAAAACCCATTTTCCGGATTGCTAGTTGGAGGGGTTAATTATCATATGATATACGTAATACCGAGGCAAGAGAGAGCGGGTGCACTACTGGACGAATGCCCCAATAAACAAGAGCTCACGCGTTGAAAGCATCCGCCACAGTAAATATATTCAAAGCAACATGTCCGAACAAAAAAAAAGAAAAAAAAAAAAAGAAAAAGAAAGTACATTGGATAGTGTTTACCATTTTACAGCGATAGCTCTTCGAATCTCTAAAACCCGCGAACGGTTCCACTTGCCTTCACTACAAAAACAGATCTCAGCTTAATATTTGAATGATTAACTGCCGTAAAATACCAACCTTTGAAAGACTAATCGAAAATTATTCATTCAGTTATTAGCGCACCCTTCCCGCGGATATTTATTTGTTCTATTTATTTATAAAATGCCTACAGTGAGCAGAGGGCATTATTTTAGGGATTAATTTCGTACATAAACTATCAAATTGTCACAGATAGAGAAACACAGCGTCCGACTACATAAAAGTCCAGTTGTCAAATTGCAAAAAAAAAAAAAAAAGAAAACAGGAATAATAAAAAGGAACACGATGCATCAAGAGCACAGCACTCAAATGTCACGCCAATATGGCACTATACAGGTATCACTGGTGACCGGTATTCTCGGAGATCACTCCAATCACGAATCAATTTTTTGGGAAAAAAGAACAAATAGAAGATTATTCAAACAATTACAATCTGTTTCTAAAAGTGGTAGCTCACGTTAAAAGTACTTACGCTACTTTCGCGAGCACTCTGCTCGTGAAATAGATGCGGGTGGCTTCCAGCTTTTCTCCTGCACTTCAAAATACTACTACAACACCAAAATATATTTCCGCGCGAATGCTGCACGTGCCCGAGGCTTGTCCTTAAACAGAGAAGGCTACCGGCACGAAAGTGCAGCCTTCAGGGGTGTTTTCGCGGAATGACCGCTTGCGCTAGAAATTTCTGTTTCAAAGGGAGGATTTCGCGCTAGCCCGCGCGAGTCGCTGACTGGTTGGAGCTAGGAGCACGAGGAGCGCAAGCTCATTCTGCAGAACGTGCTATGAACACCAGGAATACTTCGTCTCAACTCAGCATGGACCATTGTTGGTCACACGTGCTAAAAGCGCGAGCTAATTGTTTTGGATGACGCCTCGGCGGGCACACGAGCGCTCGCGGATGCACAAGCACTGAAACAGCATCTGCGGTTCATTCGGAGGTGAAACTAAGTATAGCGCGTGATGCACGTTAACGACCTCAGGTTAGCGGTCGTGCTGCACTAGCTACGCGTGTCTCATGTACAGCGTGAACCAGTGTCGCAAATCTTGAAAGGCAGACCGACTTCACGCCGAATAATCTCTCACGAACAGTTTGACCTTTGAATCGAGTGTACACCAACTCATTGCGTGTAAACAAGCACACGTTTGCACACAAGAGCTCCGCGCACGACGCGCTGCATGTACCCATTTTCCGAAGTGCGAAGCGTTCGGCCATGCTCCGTTCAACAGGCTGCACCACCGCCTAAGCGCGACGTCATAGATTTGGTGTAGGTGGGACTCTTGTTTAATTAACGATTCACTCTGGCACATCGACTGTAATTTCGCCCTCATTTGCTTTGAAATAATGTTTTCATCCGAAATACTATCTATAGATTACGAATGACGAGTCACTGATCATTTATACGCCAGGCGAGCACGGGATGGCGGCCCCTCTCATTGGAAATGCACCGGTGATTTTGGCACGGGTGTTTATTTCAAATTTATAATATAAGCAGTCCTGACCTGTCCTATCAAAAAGATGTTTGCTTTTCTTGGCAGCAATGACAGCAGGGTTGCACAGAAGCATATATGCATTTAAGCACGTCCCTTATTATAGGGAAAATTTAATCGAGAAAAGTAATTAAGGTAAATTAACGTAAGGTTCTTTTGTATAAAAATAAAAAAAAATTCTGCCATATAAGTGCACACGTTAGTACTTAAATGATTGTGTTGTTACCCATGAAGCGCGCGAGAAAGACCTTCTTGAGAAAAAATGTGAAACAGATACTTTTATAAATATATTAATTAATTCATTTATGTATTTACCGTGTTCACAAACATAACAAATAAATTATCGTTGTCCTAGATATTTATGCATAATTGCGCATGGAATACCTACTATCAATGACACATTCATAGTAATAAATGATAATGTAGTGATTGCGCAGGCGAGCTGGTGGATGTTAACCATTTTGTTCTTAGCCCGAGACTGAGGCAGGAAAAGAGGAAAGTTTCAAAGTAGAAGAAAAATTAACAGTCGAGGACGTGTCCTCGACTGTTAATTTTTCTTCTACTTTGAAACTTTCCTCTTTTCCTGCCTCAGTCTCGGGCTAAGAACAAAATGGTTAACATTCATAGTGTCACTAAATCTTAGTTCTGTGGAGATGCCAAAACGGTATTCGGTCATATATTCCGAAACCGTTCGTGAAATCAAAAACAGAATAAAAAATAAAAAAAATAAAAAATTATGGCAGCGCTACTCTTCCTAGGCCCCATCGTTCGCAAGGCATCCGTTCTAAAGTTCCGGGAAGCTTGATCGTGGGCAAAACGATCTTGTTGCTTTCAAGGTTGGAGGTTTCGCGCGCAGAAAGTGATGTCAGGCGATAACAGGCCGGAAGTTGATTGTAGAGGTGAGCTCTTATTTCGTTCATCTCTAAGTTGACAATGCGGTGAAGCCAAGCGTTAGCCAACCATTCAGTGGCCTGACTCCTATCGCTTGATTTCGCTCGCCTCGCGTGTGTATGCGGAGAAGGGGTGATCACGTGGTGCGAGACTGACAGTCAAACGGTCTAACAAGCACGTAGTTTCCACCGCGCTGTCAGCTTACGGGGGATAAAGTCCCCGATCCATGACTAAAGGCTTTGTGTGGCAACTGAGGACAGCGTGTGCGTCCGAAGGCGGTAATCCAGGGAATCCGGACTCAACGGGCGCCTCGCTCGTTCCTTGCGCACCTTGCACCCAGCTTGCACTAATGCTCCATACAAAAAAAAAAAAAAAAAAAAAAAATAAGAAAAAAATATGAACGAACTTTAGTGTCCGCAGCATGCCCATTCCACACCATCTTTTTTGTGTTTATTTATTTGTTTTTTCGAAGTTTTTTTTTTAAGTTTTTTCGTGAAACTATTTGCGTCGTAAAAGAGCTGGTTGGTCGGTGCTGGTTTGTTGTCGATTCGGTAACTAACAAACACAGGAGACCAAATTAAAGTTCACAATCTTTCCACATCATGACTTTCAGCTGGCTGTATTGGTACCAAGACCAAGCTTATAAGTAAATTTGGCTGTCTCTAAAAGACAGATTTATTTATCTTCTAAATTCCTCTAAATTTATTTACTCTCTAATTTCCTCTGGGTCCTCTAAATTTCCGCTTGCGACACTTCCCTCACTTCCGAAGCACTTCGATGGTGAAAAATTTTTTGTAAATCGGATTTCTTTAGCTTACGGATGCGGCAGGCTATGCTTCTCGGGACGCGCTGACCCACGTCTTCTGTACAGCCCATTTAGGGCCTTCGGATTGCACTCCAATGCGTGCTTAGAGTGCCATCGGACGTGGGCACTTGAACGCTTGGCAAGAGTACCACGGCACTCTAGACACAGGCTTTTTCAAAGGCCATGCTAGATGGAGGAAGCTACCGCTAGTTACAGAACATACAGACAATTTCGCCCATTCATTTTAACTGAGCTTCTGTCGTCCGTGTTTCGTACCTCGGGGACATTGAACATAAGAAGCTTAGCATACTTTTTAACATATCGTAGGGCGACATAGAGCAGTCTACGTTCTTCCCAAAATAATTGAGCTATCGCTTGCTGTGTAGAATCAACTGAACGTAAGGTGAACCCGTCAATGGCAGTTTAAATGTGGCTCTGTTGGACAGCGAAATAAGACTTCTGTAATACACACTAATGTATCTATATTTAAAGCCAGTGAGATCCGTACCACAAATATCGATATCCGGAATGCTACACGGTGCTTCCGCTGTACATTAGGAACTGTTTGATGAACAGCGGAAAAGAGCAGCGATCTTGAATGTTCCCTTATATCGAAAACCTTCCTGTCAAGGGAGCTTCGGAGAGCGAGGTTAAAACAGTTAAAGGATGTAGCAAACTGTGCCGTGTTAAAGGTTTAACCCCCCAGAGCTTTTCTTGAACAGAGAAAAAGACTGATCGACTCCCGCTCTTCGGAAAGTAAAATGTAAATATTGAAAAAAAAAGGTAGTAGTCAAGCCAAGTTTATTTAATGACTCAAAACAAAGACCGCATAACAAGTTTGGAAATCATCGCTAACAACTTTTCCAAACGCTCTGGCTCCGTCGTTTATTTTCTCCACGGCGGTGAAAATAAGGGAGCCCCTAGTGTCACGTACCATAAACCTGGCTTGCCGCCATGTATAGGTTTTTTGAACCTATACATGGCTTCGAAACGAACGCCGTGTTTAGGGCGACGCTTTATGAAATGGTCGTCACGAGGCGTATGCAATAGACCGCGCGAAGCCGACCTCTTCTGTCACGGAGGGAGGTTTTCCTCTTTGCTTGCTTTTAATGCGAATGTGGAAAAAATACTTTTTTTTATACATATACCTGTTCCTACGATCAGTGAGGTCGGGCTTAGCAGTAACTTGAAACGACCCCCCAAAAATATAACAATGCCCCAAAAACATCTCTGGGCTACATAACAACCCTAGGCACTTATGTAACGAAACATAATCGCACACGCGCGTCAGCATCCGCTGATACACCCGTTTACACACTGATCTATATGTTTATTGTTTATTATATCTGTCTAGCAAAAACATTAATTGCCTATTGCTTGGATAAAGGAGTGTCCCCCGCTCCAATGATCTTCCTGCCGCAGGTAATAATCAAGTTAATAAATACTGAAATATAAACCCGTCAAGGCAGGCTGTACCAACTCATTTATTAAAACATCCTTGCCCCATCTCCAACCCCCCCCCCCCAAAAAAAAATGGAAGAAGAAAAAAAAAAAAAAGAAAAAAAAGAAAAGCGGATAGGAAAAAAAGGTTTCCCCGAGAAAACGAAAAAATACCTGCGCCGAACAGCGTCGAACTTGCGCCGAACCCCTAGCGGCGCCATCTATCGACAGCCCGTGATATCGCGAGGAGAAACTAACTCTCGTTACAGTTACTCTCGAGGTCGAGGGAGGGTTAAGGTAGAGTATCATCGAAAGAAGCGGTCGGGAAAGAGTAACTTCCATGCAGATAGAGTTAAAGGAGAGTAAGTTAGGGCACTTACTCTCCCTTGACACCTTTTTTTTTTAGAGTGTAGGAGAAAGAAAAAGTTTAGGACTTTTTAGAAGGCAGAATGGGCGCAGCAAACCCTTCCCAAAAGCTCAACTCAGTTTTTTTTTTCTTTTATGTTTTTGGAATTTAGTTTTCAAAGCTTCGAGCTTGCTCGTGGATTATGGAGAGGGCCACGATTTTCTTTTTGTACCGCTTTTGATTGAATCGTCTAGGGTTTTTGTTACGTTTTTTGATAACTCGTTGGTTTTTTTTTTATTGTCTACAAAATGGGTGTCGTTTTTGAACATATGAATAGATTATGTTTCATGATTTTATAATAGTGGTGGCCACCGCTGAACAATCCGTTTACTCAATGTGAGTGTGTTTGTGTGTGTGTGTGTGACAAAGGTGATGGGATAAGAAACCCAGTTACAGCCCAGCCTTCTTTGACAAAAAAGTGATACATATTACTTAGCATATATCTACGAGATTATCCATTGAATATCTTTGTTATAGTATATGAGCATGGTGCCTGGCACACATGTTTGACCGGTGTGTTTACCGCGTCCAAAAAAGTGGTCCTTCGATTTCTGCCTGGTGACATCATTGAAATGCCACGCTGTCGCCGGCCGTGACGCTGGCGTCGTCACAGCAACGCTTGTGGATGTGGTCATGGCCTCCGACATCCCGAAGCGCGCAAGCGAAGGCTTCTCCGGCCGTCCAATAGACCTCTTGTAAAACGTACCGCGCCACGACGGTAGGGAATTTCGGGAACCCTCGGTACAGATCACGCGCTTTCACGTTGCGCCTCCGCGACTTCACGCACGTCCCGGCAGCTACCGCCAGCAGCCGTTGCAGCCATCCGCCATCCCGCCCATCCACCGAGTTTTACGTCGTTGGCGGCGGAAAGGCATCGCGACAGGCGAACTTATTTGAATACGTTATTCGTCGCAACTTTCCTTCACGTATTGAAGTGTAAACGAATCCACTTATTTTGCACCGCAACCGTGGCAGGTTTCGACCAGGTTCGACAAAGCGTTGGTGCAGCAGACGACAGTGCCGGTACAAAGGACAGGGGTGAGACAGGGGCAGCCGTTGGGCTCGTCGCTCGTCCGACTCGGCTGCTCAAAAGTTGTTGCCATGGTAACCTGCGCCTGCTCGCGTATGCCACGTGGGTGAGAGGGGCGTACCAAGGACTCCCATTATTCGTCGCGTGGCGCGCGCGGGCTTTCGGGATTTTTGTGAAGGGTCTATGCGACTCGCTCCCCAGCAGTACGAGTGTAATTGCGCTAACTCCGTCGCTCACCGCGAGGAGGCGACGTCCTCCTAGTCATCACCGATCGACGACCCGTCAGCGTCGCAGGCATCGCGGGTGGGTGGTGTCTGTCGCGTCGTCGGGTTATCATTTTGCGTTGACCCGGGCTTCGCGGTCTGTTATGTTTTTGGAAACTTCTTGGTCTTCCGAAATGGGTAATTGGGTTGGAAGTGAGGATTTTGTGGGGAGAAAAAAAAAGGGTTGTTCTGGTGGGACTGCCGAACTGATTTTCCTTTATCTGCAGAAACAGCTTTCTACAAAGCTCATTTCACACGCGTTCCGAATTTTTACAACAATAGCTGTTACGGGCTCTTTCCCCATTCAAAATGATGTGGGGAGTCTCTGCTGTCACGTGAGTTCATGGTGTTTTGTTACGTCACAATGTTGCGTGGCGCCACACTGTCACGTGATATAGTGTCACATGACATCATAATATCACGTAACCACGCGAGTAGTCGCTCGACATTATACATTTTGATATTCTTTATGTTTATGGATGAGTGTGCCACTTTCAGAAGAGACCTTGGCGGTGGTTTCTCCACATAAGATGCAAGATACAGAACGATACATTAGGGTTAGTTGAGGTGTTGTAGCTATCGCTATAATTGCAACGAGAGCCTAGATTGCAGAGAGAGACATGCATCTCTAACCATGGGGAGCGTTTACAATTTAATTACGGACAACTTCCGCGCCGATTTGTCGCAACTGCGCATGCCCAGCGTTTTGGCGTGGCGAGGAGGTAAGGCAGACAAGTTTGCAGACGACAAACGCCAACATTTGCCAACGCGCTCGCCACCTGTGGCAGTGCTGGTAACTGCCAAAAAAGCTTTTGACATTGGTGTTCCACATATTAGAAAGCACAGAGTCCTTATAAAGTAAACAACACTCATTTTACCGTATTTAGAGTGCCCTCTTCTAGCGTGCCCAGCAAGAGATGACCATGACAAAAAAATATTCTATGATTGCAACAGAGAAGTTTGTACGGCGATTGCTGGTCAACATAGGCATGCCTATGACAAACAGAGCAGCGTATCGAAAGAAACTGCTCGAAGCCTGCATCGCAAAGTACTTCGCGTCTAATCTCAACATTCAAAGCTTGGAATCTGTAAATGAACCAGGTTGGAAGTTGGAATACAGAATAAGCCAGGTTGAAATGAGATTGGTATTTATAAATACGCCAGAATTCTTCTTCTTGAGATCCGATTGTCTGTTAGCATATCAATTACGTTACATCACAAGGTGCATAAGGGTATGCTGTCGTCTGTGCTACAGGTGCCAAAAACTAGGCTTTTACGAGATAATGCCCCCTCTTTGAATCAAAACCTACAATTTTCAGCAAGTTTATAAAAACAATGGCGAAGTCATTGAAAAATAAAAATGTGGGAGAGGCAAACAAGACTGACAGCTGGAGAAAAGAAAGTTCCTGGTGGGCCTATCTCACCGCCATAATTTTTTTTCTAAAGCCGGAGTCACACTGCTTATACATCATACAAAAGACAGTCTGCAAACAAATTCAAACGCTAGTCACCACGAGATGGGAGTTTCGAATGCCGCATGGTAACAAGTTCCATGAGACACATGGCACGCGGCATTCGAAACACGGATATCGTGGTGACTAATATCTGCAGACTATCTTTTCTATGATGTATACGCAGTGAGACTCAGGCATAGAGGTGCCTCTAGTAGTAGCAAACCCCGCAATGTGACTTTCATTAGTTGTGTGCAAAATAATACAAATATTAAAAGAAGGACAACGCCGGACTGCGGTATATAGTATCCAACCTCGTGCTCACGCTCAAAAAGTTACGTCAAACTACGTGCAGAAAAAAAAAAGTATAACCTGATTATTTCTATTTTGGAAAATTCAAAATGTTTATGGAGGGAACAAAACTGTTTTGTTTTATATGCAGATTGCAGTCAAATATATCAAAATGAGCGCCACATGTCCAGACGAATATCTCAAACTAAACAAGCAACACAATTTCTCTGTCTACTTCCCCAGAGCAGCTAGCTCTGGGGAAGTGCTACCACAATACACAAAAATCTGTAAGTAGAGTTAAAAGGCGCGAACAAACAGGACGAAAAAAGACACACGTACGACACGGCTATGCGCCTGTCCGTGTCGTACGTGTCTTTTTTCTTCCTGTTTGTTCGTGCCTTTTAACCTTTTAATCGATATTAACCAACTAGCCCCAACCAAAGTTTTACTGTAAATAAAAGCTGCAGCAACTCGACGTAACACGACTTTTTCTTAATCTCTTCTCCCTCGCTCCACGCTGACACCACTAAAACGGCGAATTCGATACCTGGGTTGAGAGCGCCTCCCCGCGGAGAGACGCCGCCTCCTCCTCTTTCGCCGCTTCCGCCGTCTCCGCACGAATGGGACGGCCGGAGGAGCGTTCGCGCTTCGGCATTTCGGAGGCCACGCTGTGGCAGACGCCCGTTCCACTGCAGGTCGCTCTCCAGCTCGACAGTCCTCGGAAGCTTCGGCAGTCAGAAGTTGGGACGCCGCGACGACAGCGACACTCGCGATCGCTCGTACTTTTTTCGGGTAGTTTTTAGCGTCAACACCTCAAGCATCGCGATACTCGATAGCATCACATAATGAGCCTTGATTGTAGTGAGGGTCCATGTCTAACCATTAGAGAGCGTTTTGCAATTTAATGGCGGACGCCATTAACTTGCAAATTGCAAATTGCAAATTGCAAATTAAATTGTTGAGTCCTAAAACAAATACCGATTGATGTGGTTTATTAAAAGTTTGGTTTGGGCTCGCGCTTTTAAACCTTATATCTATGATGTGGTTTAGTTGCGTAAAATTAACTGTATATTTGTATGACTTCGAAACCTTTTTTTTTTCTCGCTATATTTGGGAAAGAGCACGCACTTAATGCCAAGTTATGCTCTTAACAAAAATGTCTCTCGCCACATAAACTGTTAAAGAATTGTACCAGCAAAACTCTTTTTCTTTATTAGCCCGATTAATTAATCCATCCGACAGACTGAAAAAGACTAGTAAGCATTTTTTTCTCACTAAAGATAATGCAAGAAAGAATGTTGCCAGGGGTAATTATCGTACAGCAAGATATAGTCCACACCTGTCTAGCTGTAATAAGTCATTCATTCATTAATTAGCTACTGTGCAAAAGATTCCTCCAGCCACACACAAAATTTCAAGCTGTAAAAACAAAACACACACACAGACAAAAAACGAGAAGTTTAGAGGAAGACTGAATCAAGTAGAAGGACGAAGATGTAGCCTCAAAGCTTCCAAAGCTACTGAAGCTAGCAATTACCTTTGCCATCACAAGTTCATGTCTAATTACAGACGTGTGCAGCCTGTTGCCTTTGATGAAACTTTACCCTCATCCTAAGCTCCCTTTCGTTAGCTTTTTATTGTAGAATGAGGATGCGTTAATTAAGTTCTTAAATGTCTTTTTCGTTTCTCAATTGTTAACTTCGTTTTTTTTTTACGCCTTACCTTTCATCGGCCCTACGCTTATTTTACTTCTTAGCTTTACGCGGGGTCAAAAGAAGTTTACTTTTGTTCGCATTTATTTTGCGTTACCCAACTGGACCCGGGAGTTTCTCGCTTTTAAATGCTCTTAGAATGCTACGTGCGGCGCTTTTTTCAGCTCAACAGACCCGCAAAGAGGTACGCGTCTGCGAGCGCGAAACACGACGGTAATTAAGTTATATTTTCTACGTTTTTTTTTTTCATTGAAGAGGCTTTCATGCTTTCAATATTATGCTAGTATTTACTTTTTTTTCTTTGCGGATAGTATTGTCCCATTGTTACACAATTCGGTGCTTTCTATCACTTTATACCGCTTCAATATCCAACCAATATGTCCTCTCCATAAAACGGAAACAAAAATGGTGCAGTGGCGTACCCTTACCGCGTACGTATTCGTAAGGCACCTTTATTTTTGTGCGTGAAAAATAAATAACTAAAATAAGCAGGACTGAGGGGACATCTTATGGATACTGAAGCAACAAAAAAAGGTATAACGCATTGTGCGTATATAAGTCAGAATATGTTCGAGGCGACATCAATGAAGCGACTAAGCAGGGCCTTATTTAATTTTAGGAAAAAGGGAGAGGGTGTTTCATAACCAAATGAACGAAGGAGCTAGGAATCGAAAAGAAGAAAGAGTAACAAAAAAAAATGGCGTAAGAAACAAAAAAGAAAAAGGAAACGAAGCGCTGAGTTCATTCTCGGGGGGTTGGTTGCCGACCCTGCTAGCCTAGGAACGGTGGATTTGGGAAGAGGCGGCGGCAGCGGCTTCATCGAGTAGCGAAGCTTGTTCTTCAGCATCTTCTCTGCTGAGGTTTTTGGCGCCAAACTTAGTTACCGATAATTTATGGGAAAGAAGGCAGGCCAGGACCCGGGACTCGGGGGTTTGTTTCTTGACATGCGTACCGCTTTTCTTTATTTTCTTTCGCGTTTTTATGGCGCTTGCGAAAGGCTGTTGCAGGACTTCATTGCATTAGGGATTATAAAAGAAGAATAATGGTAAACAAAACAAAAAAAGAAGCAAGTACGCTAGGGAGTGATAATGAAAGAACAGGCGACTGAAGCGCATAGCTCGGAGTGGAGTTGATGGAGGCGTGAAGCGGGATATCCTCCCCGCCAGACTAGTCCAACCTAAGATTCAGAAAAAAAGAAAAAAATAACTTGAGCGCTTTGTTCGTCTTTCGACAGCGAGGTGAAGATAGGGGGGAAGCTAAGTTTGCTAACTAATCGTTAGTTGGCGCTATTTATTTTGAATAGTGCCGACATATCTGACTGAATGAAAATATAAATTGCAACTTCTTTGTGCCTTCCCCTCTAACGAAACTTGCTATAATGTTTGACCTAAATGAATATTAATAAATTATTTAAAGATATTTATAGCAGCGATAAACATCTTTGAGGCGAAAAAGACTTAAAACTTCACTCCCGGTCTTTTTTAACAATCGGCTCCAATGTCCATTTGGCTATTGTCTTAGTGTCATTTACCAGATGTGGGATTTGTCATCGTGACTACGCAGCAATATTTATGGCGCATCGGGCATTGTATTCTTATTCATGTTACTAGGAAGTTTTCACCAAAAAATCAATGTCAGGCTACTCAAACGAAACTGTTAATTTTACCAAATTAAAACCTAAATAAGAGACATGAGATACGATACTTCGATTAGTGTCACCATTAGTTGCGATTTAAAAAAAAAATATATATTATTTTTATCTGTTTTCCCGCTATTTTGATGAACCCTCTAGTCCTGCCATTAACGTGTGTTCACCTTCGTTGATAGAGTACGAGGGATCTTTTACTACAGGTGTCACTTTTCAAAGCACTCGTCCATTCAATCAACGACTATCTGGACCGCGCAAAAACTTATTCACGCGGCTGTCAAATCATTTGTTGTTCACGAACGGCGTGTGCCTGCTTAATGCATTGCCGCGTCTTGAGACAGAGTCACCGGTTGACTGTGGAACAGTCCCCTGAAGACGTGTAAAGGTTGTTGACAACTCCTGCAGCGCATATAGAGCTCAATGTTTCCCTACTTATACTGCCTTATTGGCTCTTTTTCCCATTTGGGACCACAAGGCGGCTGGGTATTGTAGGGTGCTGCTACTCGACAAGAATGCCAATATGAGAATAAAATAGGAACTTGCGCATGGTGCACGCACTCAGTGAACTTACGCAGCGTATTACGTGAACGTGAGAAAACCTCTCTCTACCTGAATGGTTTACGTGTGAACAGTACATGCTCCCATCGTTTACATGGGTGCTGTTTTCAGCTCAGGCTCTTCAACGATGGCCAACTATTGTATATTATTGCGTGCTTTGAAAACGGAAGCTTTATGTATCAGACGCCTTAGCGGGCCTTTCTTGATCGTGTTGGTCATATCGCATGGCGTTGTAATGTGAAGTGACATCATTATGTCGTGTGATATCGATTTCTCCGCTAAATGTAGCGAGCCGAATGTGGCACCACGTCACGTTGCACTGAGAGTCAGTCATGTAACACCGTGGAGCCACGTGACGCCGTGATTTTTTCCACGATAAATTTAACGGGTTAATTGGTGTCACTTTACAGGACATCATATGGCATTAGATCGCGTGATCACGTAATGGGACATCAGCTCACGTAAACTCAATGACTAAAAACAAAACCGTCAAATGATATCGCACCTTCATCGACGCATAGGACGCAACGTCTCAGTCAGGCGACTTTTGTCCATTACCACGAGATTTCTTGTGTCAATCATAGCACACGTGTGTTGACTTCTTGTCTTGTACGTTTGCAGATGCACGGTGAAGGCCCAGTGCCAGAATGCCACGTGGACCCTGGCCGAGCGCAGTCCCTCCGCGCGCTGGCTGTCCCTGGGCTCTAACAAGTGCATCGACTTTCTGGCCGTGCGCCCACACCAGCTGCCCTTTCGCTCGATGGCCATGGTGAGTGCACGGTTGACGTTCGATCCCCACCGCTGCCCTTTCAGATATCAATTAACATCATGCGCGCCTGAGGTCGTGTACTGCGTGATGCACGTTAAAGACCCCAGGCTAGCAGTCTGCTGCCTTGGTTAGATATCGTATCTACAGTGTAAACCAGTGTCACCATACCTCCGAAGCAGACCATACATTTTAAGCACGAGCGTCTAATTTGGTTGGTTTTTGACAGCCTGCTTTATATGAATGTCCCGATCGTAAGCATATACCTGTTGCTTGCGAGCCTCTGGAGAGCAACACAATTGCACGCCGTGCAAAGAAGTCAGTCTCCGTTTATTTGTATATCCCCTCGGCGTGCCAGAAAAAAAACAAATAATAGAACGCACCTGTGAAAACCCTTCGAAAATCACACGATATAAGAAACCGCGGAAATTGCTTAACTTAATTTTTGAAAAGACGAGCGTATTTGCCGCTTGTAAATTAAAAATCAAGAATTTTTTTCTTTTTTTTTTTAACGCGCATTTGTGGTTTATGTGTTACCATTTTATCATTTAACTAAATGTGCGCGCTTCTTCTTTTTTTTTTTTTCTTCACATGTGTCTTAGTATTAACAGTTTGCATAGATCCGTTCACTCTTCTTTTGTCTACTTAATAAAATAGAAAGATGAAGGGAAAAAAGACACCCCTCCCTCGGCATTCGGCTTTTCAGCCATTCCGCGTATCGTTTACAATATATCCGGACCAAATCGCAAACGTTTCCGGGTTATGTAAAGGTACAAGCTACGCGTTATAGGAGCCAACAGATTACGAGAACGGCATTTTATATTACTTGAAATAGTAAACAAAAAGAAAAAACAAAAAAACTCAAACTTTATAAAAGACATGTCCGTAGAAATATGAATTCTTATAACTATGTATCCGCTGGTGATGATGCCGTTTCAAAGTAATGCATTGCATTATTGCATTAAATTGAAAGTAGTTTCTCTGTATAACAGCCCTTTCATCGTTTACGGAGAAACTGCGTCCGGGGAATAAATGACTCCCACCCGGTATTCTTTCCGGCTTAAACGTTTTGCGCACGTTTGTTTTGAAGAGTAATAACATAGAGTTTTAGAATAGAGGGCCCCAAAGCTTGGGGGCCTCAAAAAAGTATAGGCTCACCATTGCGCATGCGCCGAACCCAAGCTCCGTTTTGAGTTTTGGGTTGGCACCCAAAACTCAAAACCTAACACAAAATTTGGGAAATAGCGCGGGGCCCCTATTTGCTTGGGGTCGGGTTGCGTCAGCAAACATGGCGGCGCCCTTTCCGCTCGCTTCGGAGCAAATTTGTCATGGTCGCTGCAGTATTAGCTACTTCGATTGTCAGTGAAGGGTGCAACCGGCTTTCGGTTCGCTTCATCTCGTTCAAATCACCAAGAATGAGCGGGGGGCTCGCCCCTATTTAAAGATTGTTCCCGATTCTGGCCATTCCTAAGCCTAAAGAGACGCGCGGTAACCGTTGACATGGCAATTTATCGCTACTCCGTGTCTCCGAGTGGATTTCGTTCGTGGTACGGATACTTGTAGCTTAAAAACAAGTATTTCGAGGCTTCATAGTCGCTCCAGCTCAGATGGGAATAGAGCAGCTGCTCATAGAGTAGGCTCACTCGCGTTCCTCTCAGTCCCGGCATAGTTAAAGGCCTAAATCTTCGGCAACAGACGGTCAAAGCACACACGAACGCCCAAAAATCCGAGAAGGAGCGCCAAGTTAGAGCGCAACGGATTGGATTGTTTTGGCTGAATACATCAAACAACATTTGTACTGCTTTTAGATTGTCTTTTGTTTTTACTATTATTTTGTACTATTACTTGTAAACAAAGAGTACTTGCGAAGCGCATACGCTTGACAGTTTTTTAATGTTTTTCTGTTTTGATAATTACGCTCGTTAGCCGTATTGGCGCTGCAAGCGGGAAACGTAAGCGCGCCGCGCTGCGTTGCGAAACCCCTATTCTATAATCCGTCGACGCCAATCTTGGTACGTTTGGGTCCCCCAATTTCTTAGTGGAACGCAAACGTTGAGGCCCCTGATTCTAAAACTCTCTAATATAGCTACCACTTCTCGCGGGTCTCCCGGTTTCGCAAACCACCATCATCAAGATGGTACGGTGTTCATAAAATATGCCAAGTTTTATTTTTGTATCGCATAAGTGAAACGGTGATATATGCAAAAACGCGGTCCACCGCACATCGTGAAACCCGTGGACACATGTTTCCGGCACCTTTCGCTAACGTGGTCGTAGTCACTCAGTTGAATGTGAGCACGATAGCTGCAATTGAGTGTTGCTCAAAATAAACAAAAATAAAAAAAAAAACAAAAAAAAACAGATGGGTGTACACAAAAAACAACAACAACAAGACAGAGGTGTTTTTTTGTCCACCCCCGGCTCTATACATTTGGTAACGTCTAATTCTAGGTATAGGCCCGCTATTTCCTTTTTTTATATTTAGCGGAAACAAGCTTCTGAGCTAAAGAATAATCTCCATAAACTGCTAAGCGCAACCCTCTATATTGGATATACATGACACGCGTATGGGGTGACACGTTTTTCGCGATAGTGTTCAATATTTTCTTAAATTAACAAAACGTTCAGACAACGACAAAATATTTCACTTCAACCGTACAGCATCGGGAAATTCGTTCAGTAAAAATTCGTACCGTGAACTAGCGAAAAAGAAAACAGATGTCACCGTTACCTTGGCCACGATGACGCCAGCACGCCGTCGAAACGCAAGTTCTTCATTCCACGGCGTGTGCTTCTCGCGTTCGCTTTTACGAACCTCGCGAGCTTCCCGCCCGCCCCGAGCACGTGCGAGATCGGGCGGGGGCCCGTCCGGAAGCGACCGTTCCGTCGGCGGCTTATTTCGCTCGTTAAATATTCACAAATCCGGCGTCCACGCCCACACGGTCTGCCCTGCGGCCCGTTGCGCACCGCAGGCTGGGAATGCGCCGAAATAAAAACGTTCGTAGTGTAATGGAGAGCGCGAGTGCGGTAATTGTGGAAGCATGGGAGGAAGTCGGCACCGCGTACGCTACGATGCAAAGACACGAGAGGTGGCTTTACTTCGTCGGAGAGGGAAAGAGCTTTCGTATGTTTGGTTTCTGTGTTATCCCCTAAACCCCTGATGTGAGTTTGCTCGCACTATAGTGCGTCGTGGCTTCCGTCAGTTTTTTTTTTTTCGCCTTTCTTTTTAATGACTTGCACGAGCATATACCCTAAGTAGAAGTGTGCCAAAACCGGTAAAAAAAAAAAAAAAAAAAAGCACTGCGTCATTTACAATCTTTATTGTTGAAGGCAAATCCACGTCAAACGGTTTGATTAACAGTGGTAGAGCTAGAGATAGCACTGAGCTATTCGCACGCCTCTACTCCCAAAGTATTTGCCTATAGTATTTTAAACATGTCGTTTTTTTAGAAGCATAATGTTCCACATCCCTCTATCGTAATTTCCATCTATACACCTATGGTGGGATCACGTCGTTGATTAAACACTTCACCATGAGTCGTTGGTTTTGAAACTATAGAGTGTTTTAAACGAAATTTTTCCTTCGTGACAGAAAGAAATGAAAGCCATTTTACAGTCACGCAAATAACTGTGTGACGGCGCAGTTTAAAAAGCCTTTCTGAAAAAAAAAAATACAGTTTTTTGGTTATCGACATTATCGTTTATATCGTCCGAGTGAAGATAATCGAATTCGTCTGTTCCACTCGTTAATGTTACATAATTAGTTACATTGCGAGGATGCGCTTGGCGTCTCTCGCTCCACGAGTCGCCTCGTACCGTCTAATTCGGTCACCATTGTTGCCTGTTTTGTACTTTAGATGTTATCTTAACATGCATGATACCAATATAACAGGAGTAGACCATTCGTGCTAATAAAAACATCTCAAGACACGCACGAATTTGCTTTGCCCTTATTCGGGAGCCCTCAAATAATAATCAACACAAATTCGTGAACGCAAGTTAATCGCAGCAGACTCTAACTGTACCTTTTCCCCTAAGATTCCCTTCGTTAATATTATTCATATATTCACAACCACGCGGAAATGCGCCACTTTCTTCCCGACGCACGTATTAATTTATTTGTCCCAAGGTAATGCGTGCGCGGTAGACGCGAGTTTCTCCACTGTGAAGGACGGCTAGGAAAACCAGAATCCCTCTTCCCCCAACTTTATATAGTCGAGCTGCCGCTTTCGAAACCACCTAGCTTCCCGCAAATTACGTTAAACACGCCAGCGCTGCGGAATAAAGGGGAAACGAGAGTCGAAAAATAGGTGAAAGCCCCAAAACACACACAAAACCAAATCTCCCACAAACCACATCCACACAAACGCGTCGACTAAGTGAAGGGGGGAGGGGGAGGAGGGGTTCGAGACGCGAAAGCATTGAATTCTCTTTCAACGAAAGCAACCCAAACACACACGGATGCAACTCAAGCGCACTTCCATCCATCCCACGAGTACCTCGGAGGTCTGCTTCGGTCCGCTGCCCGGAGGCCATTTTTCGGTTGGCCCATCAACATATTAATCGAGTTAAATCACGTCCCGCGCAAACGCAGACACGCCCCCTGTCTTCCCTACACCAAACTGCCGGCCGCCTGTACTGTCGTCCTATAATCCACACACACATACACACACACACACACGCTACCGTCTTCAAAGAGCTCATTAATATTCCCCCGATTATAATCGCCGGGCAAAAAGAAAAAGAAAACAGATAATAAGATAACTCCCTCACTTATGCGCGCGGATAATTTTTCTTTCTTTACCACGCGTGTCGAATCGGGCGGGCGTTCTTTTGGGTGCCCGACGAGAAAGGCGGCTTTTCCCTCTCCCCTGTTGCTAATTCAATTGCGTTCGTGTTATGAGAACTGCGGCTTGGCCACCCCCGCGCAGGCCTAGACGTTATGGC
Source organism: Ixodes scapularis (assembly GCF_016920785.2). Taxonomy (NCBI): domain Eukaryota; kingdom Metazoa; phylum Arthropoda; class Arachnida; order Ixodida; family Ixodidae; genus Ixodes; species Ixodes scapularis. The sequence goes on along the minus strand of NW_024609857.1, from coordinate 19,459,752 downwards.
GGTACGCGCACTCGACGTTGTATGCGAAATAACCCGGACTCAGTCCCTCTTCGACGAGCCGAGCGAACAAAACTACTTCTCGTGATTGAATGAGTAATTCCACTCGTGTTGTCTTCGCTTTGTATACCACATCTTTTCGCAAGAAAAAAAAAAAAAAAAAAAAAGCATTGCACAGTGTTGAAGGCGCTATGGTATAGAATACTATAGTTGCCGGAGGAAAACAAGGTACTTCGCATACAGCGTTTATTCAATAAAGGCTCCTTCCGTGAGGGCAAATAGGCAGCGGTACATTGCTTTGAAACGAAAGGCTTGTCATGTTCTCGAATTAAAAGTTTTTTTCCCCGAAAGGACGACTACGTCCCGAGAGACGAGTTCTATCTCGAATGCTTAGTATGTTTATTGTCAAGGCACACGTGGGAATCAGGCTGGATTGCGTGGATTCTTTTTTAGCGATCTTTCTTCGCAACACGGCTTCCTTTCTGCCTTATCTCGAGTCTCTCTTTTGTTCGGTGTCAAGAATGTCCCTCGACTTTCACACATGTATTAGGGAAGCTTTCGCCTCTCTATTATTTTTCTTCTTGTCTCCTTTTGAAGGCGTTTCTTCACGTTGCCTGAATCACCGGCTTTATTCAGATGCAAATGGTCGTAAAAGAAGGAGACTTGCTGCTTTCGGGAGAGACCCCGGCATAAAGGTTACCATTCTTTTAAATTTTACCCTAATATTTTTTAACGTTTTTTTACTTTATTTAAAAGAAAGCAATACAATGTTCTGTAGCTGCGTTTCTTTTACACCGATCTTCAGAAAGAACAACACGATGAATTTAAATGAAAGGGAAATAGGTTGCCCCCTGCCCTACCTCATCATAAATTTATGCTTCGTTTCATACAGGGTGCACAACGCAGTCCAAGCCGCTGGATGCGCGGGAGAGGCCCTAGGCTTTCGCTTGCACCCGCCTTCACGTGAAAATAAAGGCACGATAAAATAATGGTTTACAAGTGAAATCTGAAAACATAATAATAGATGAAGCCCGGGGCCTTAGCTCGCAATATTGCTGGAGACAAGTAAGCCTGTATCCTAAACCGTGTGAAGGGCTTCCCATTTTTATAGGTTCATAGGACTAAAAGTCCATCGCTGTGCAGCACATGCCTGACGCGGCCTACAACGACGGTTGCAGGCGGAGTTTGTTAGGACGGACGCCCTCTACGAGAGCTGGAACTTGTGCCCTCGCAGTATTCCATGTTTACGCCAAACGGTTTACAGAAAAAGTGTTCAGCTGTATTTGGACTTGATAAAAACAAAATAGCGCAAAGACAAGGACTAAGTAGAAGAAACCACAGGACACACTGCTGTGTCCTGTGGTTTCTTCTACTTCGTCCTTGTCTTTGCGCTGTTTTGTTTTTATCATGTCTACTTACCTACTAGCCCAAACTTCTACGTTAATCAACTGCATTTGGATTTATTGATCAAACCGTCATACGCATAATTACGTCTTACCTAAACCTCAATATCCGTCTTTGTTTCTCCTCTTTTTTACTCTCGACATCACCGATAATGCATAGACTGAGGCGAGGGAGTATCGTCTAGTGTGAGTTATAACATAGCCTCGTATATACTGACAAAGCGTGGAAGATCGCCACGAGAAGCAGCCGCCAAAGTGGAAAAGTTGGAGCGGTAGACAGCGGATGAGAGGAGAGCCACGTGACTGGCGCCCCGTTGCGGCCTCTCGCAGCTGACCCGGAACACAGAAGAAGTATGTTTAGGGTCCTCGCCGTTGCAAGAGCTGTGCGCTGACGTTTTGTTTTTCCGAGAAATGGCACTCTGATGCTCTGTGCTACCAGATCCTCACGCTCCAAATCTACGACCGGGCACTCCGTGGCTCCGTCTTCAAACTGCCAGGCTTTGTGAGTATAGAGGAGGCTATGGTGATAACTAGAGTCGACACACGCACGTGGGAAAACACGCAGTTGGTTCGCGGCGCAAATATTTGGCTGCTGGGCGAATCTCCCTCCTTCCACTGTGATTGGCTACTGCGCGCAACATGTGCTCGCAAAACACGAGTTTGCTTCTGTAAGTATGCAATCCTGCATTCAAACCAAACTACTTCGACAAAATGGGCAGACGAATGACAGACAATCGAAGCTGGATACGTGCATTATTTACTTTGTTTTAAGTCAACACAGAAGTTGCGACAAAGTTTAGACATAATTTTTATATGGCCGTTGCCATCTTGAATCCCAGAATTTCCAGTATGCGGGAAAGCCTAATTTTGTTGTTTTCACACCACTGGAAGATGTGCACGTCTTAACCTTAACAGCCACTAATTCTTCGCTTGCTTCTCCTATAAATTTCACTGATTTCAGATCATAAAGTCATAGTCTTGGTTTTGTTCCGCTCACCGGATATGTGAACTACGGGGCGAGAGTAAAGGAAATATATCTATAGAAAAAGGACTTATGGACAAGGCTTTCGATATATTTACTTTCACTTTTAGACACACTGTACCAACCGAGTTTAGTTAAGAAACCTTTTGGTGAGATTGATTCGGGAGTATTTATACTTGAACGTATTTCCTTTGTTGGTTCATCGTACTACGACGCGAACACTAAGCTTTTGACCCGCTAAGGCGGATTCTGTAACTCACTTTCGTTAATGCATCGAATTATAATAACAAACATATTTTTTTTACAAAGTTCTTCTGATCGAAATCATTTGTAGCCGCTCGCACAATACCGGGTCACAAAAAATTTCGAAATTTAATACCGTCGGGATTGCATGTCAACGTGAAGTCATGGTGTCTGTTCTCTCTACCGCGAAGCTTTGATAAGAAGCGTCTCTCGTTTGCGCGAACGCGCCTCTTGAGTCTCGACAGCTTATTACAGTAAATTTGAACCAATGTTGTCGAGGAGAACACGTTTCAACACAACCGGCTCAAGCGTGAACGGCACTGGATACTTTGACAAGCTCAAAAAACCGAAAACTAACAAAAAAGCAGCCGCGCGGAAGATATCCCGCTTGCCGATACTAATTAGCCAAAGTTTGAAACAGGAAATTCGAAGGATGTAATCGAAAGAACGTCACTGCGAGTTTATTAGCCCCGTATAAAAATATTAATAATAAAACAATACTGAAATATTTTAACCCTTTTCAGCTGTCTCGATTCTTCACATGGCTGAGCAACGCAGTTAAGCAAGATACGCTCGAAAGTGAGATACCGAAAATAAAATAAATTATATTGAGTCTGATCGACTAAATACGTTCTGCAACGGACACTAAGACTTTGATCGCGCAACTAAAGTTAGTGGCAGTTTTTTTTTAATTTTATGTTGTATAAATAAGCAAAAACTGATAGGCGGAATTTAAAGAGAAGGGGGATGGGGAATGAACAAAGCCCTGCCTGAGGATGACAAGTGGGATTCAACGTTATTGAAAAAGCATAAAGCCCTCTTCTTGTCGCTGGTTCCCGCTTCGCTTGTTTCGACAGCGCGGTTGCGCCCGAGTAGGCTAATTGGAACTGACAGTTTCGCAAAAGCGTGCATAATCGTCTTTGATTGGACGAGAGCTGCAGCATCACGCGGCCGCCGCCGCGCTTGGTTGATGACCATGGCGCTCCGACGACGCACGTCGCGGGAGCTTCACCCGAAATCCTCCTCGTCGTCGTGACGATGTTTGCTGGGGCTCCTCCTTTCGTGAGTAGCGTGGCGTCGACCGTATGGCCCGGGCTTTTAATGAAAAAGCTGGGTCCTCTCCACGAGCCATGTACGTGCTGTGGTCAGCCGAGCGTGAGTGATACGAGCACGATGTCGCGAGCTTGAGCGCGGCGTCTGCCGGTGCGTTCGTTTGCCTCGTCAAATTAGTTTTCTCGCGATTTTTTTTTTTTCATATCTGAGCTTTACGCTTTCTTGCCTCCCCCCCGTTTTTTCCGCACGCACGTGTGCTCCCGTGCGCAGGGTACGTCCACCGCTGGTTAGATTTTCAAACTTCCCTGAGTGTAAAGTTTGAAATGAAGCCGTGGACGTTTTTTCTGAGTTGGATAGGGGTGTTGGCTTGGGCTTGGCTATCGGTAAGTGGTGACTATAGTTGGGAAGGATCCCAGTGACCGGTTGATGAACTTTGCCTCACTTATGTATGCACATTTTCAGGGATTTCGACAACTGGATTTCGGCGGGCTAATACGAAGTCGTAGGGCGAAAAATGAGTTGGCCCATACATGCAGGGCTTTAACGTGCTGCATGTGCCAAAGTGTCTTTCTAACATTTCTTTGCAATTGTGAGTGTCTGTCATGCTAGTGGTTATACTCTGACAATAAACAGCCATATTTTACTCGTCATCCGGCAATTATTTTACTACTCTGGGTTTCAATAATCTGCGGAATTACCGCAGTTTATACATATCGGCGGTACACGATTATTTTTCAGGAGCTTGAAGCTGTTTAGCTCCAGCAGATTTTATCAGGCACAGTCGCCTCCAGCCACACGAAATTATGGCTTGGTTTTATGCGCATTCAAACAGACTTAAAGCTGCGGTGTATTCTTGTGGCGAACCAATTGCTATGCGACCTCACCCAAAGATTGTACCACCGTCTATCTTCGCCTCATCCTAGCACGGACTAACTGCGAAGGTTGTGCAAGCGCCAGCGGCTAGCCTTGATTGCCTTGACTGGAGCACTCGCTACGCAAAGGCTCGTGTAGCCACCGAGGCTTCGTTCAAAGCAACTAGCTCGCGCTTTTAGCATCCGCGGCTCGCAATAGTCCATGCTAAGATGAGACGAAGTATAGTACTCTGTGTCATATCATTATTTTTTTTAGAAATAGGGTATTGCGTCAGATATGTAAGATTTATTTTGTGGACGCTTTAGCAGGCTGAAATACTGCACGAAAAAATTGCAATACAACGAGATTTTCATAAGAGTATGCGGGTGTAGAAATCTCCCGTGAAATGACGAACTATTGTCGATACTTAGTCGCTTCCACTCCTTGCTCTCAACAGGTGGAGCTCGTGATCAACCAACTTCCGCAGTTACCGTACGGAGCTCACTATCTCTGCGTGTACGGCAACAGCGCGCCAATCCAGGCCCGGGTGACTCATCTCGGCTTGGCCTGCATGTCTCCGCTGGTCGCTGCCAGGCCACCCATCATGCCGGGCACAGGTACCCAAGACCTGTGGATTTTTTTTTATATAATGAATTTAGATATACTGGCATTATCAAGAATTCTACCATTAAACCATAGGTGCATAATTCCACAAAAATAGGATGAAGACATACAACTACCACGACACCTCTCCTAATTACTATTTTTCACTCACTATAAATACTCGCATATTGAGAACGAAATTAGATTACCGTCTCCACAGTTCAATATTGATGATACTGCATATTCCCCCAAGATAAACTTAACTTTCTTTCAAATTTTACGTTTAACTGTGTACGATCACTAACTACAACTTTTGATGTCCCCAATAGTTACTAAATATGAATATTTAATACTTGTTAAGGGAAGAAACATATCCACCGTTGACGTACGAGCAGATAAAGAGATGAATAGGAGCCACTTTTTTAGGAGCACGAAGTTTTGTATTTCTAGGACAAAATCGATATTTATGAAGTGCGCTCTATTACACTTCTAAAGTATAGCATCGCACATGCAAAAATAAAAATAAAATATGGCCGTAAAAATAATATCTCATCAAATTTAGAACTTGTTCGCCCGATATAGTTCTCCGTGCACTCAATATATCTAGTGACACCAAAAGAACTGTACTAAAACATAGAATATAATTTTCTTAAAACAACTTGTAAGTAATCACACGATTACACGAACTTTGTTCAATGTTGCTCGTTAAGTTGTGTATTTCAATTTTGTAAAATTGCATTGTAGTTACAAATATGTAGCGTGTTTTTTCTCTCTAGGGGGATACGTATGCTTGCGTACGCATCGTTTTACACGCGTCGCCGAGGCCTTGCGAAATCACTTGGTCCTTTGCCTCGGTGCCGCCGGGTATTATACTACATTGTCTGAATTAAGCCAATTTAAAGACCATGTTATCAGAGGAGGAAATATATGTTGCTTGTTCGACCATGCAATTCGTTATGAAAATACAGATGCAAATGATAAAAGACCATACCGCAACAATGTAGCACATGTTTGATTCTTTTGCTTCGCAGGGCTCCAAAATGTATGCTTAACTTTTTTTTTTTTTTTTTTTTTTCATAAATAATATTGTCGTCCCACAAAAGCCCAATTTTCAGATACTATATTCTACCAATGACCTTTTTTTTTATTGTTTCGTTTCAGACCATGTGGCTGTCGACCTAGCGGTGCGGTCGAGCGAAACGGACACGGATTTTATCCACCGGGAGTTCGTCTTCTTCGATTGCAGCGTTCACAAAACGTACGTTGCCTGCAGTAAACAAAGATTTATTATGTGTTTCTTTCTAGTTGACGCGAAGCTCTCGAGTTATTGTATCTTGAGCTTGGCTTAGAGATCAATCTGAAGAAACAAACTACTGTCAAACTTTGATCAGACATACAAAATATGAAGTTGTTCACTGCATTTATTTATTCCACAAGTTAGCCACGACGAATGTCTGACATGCCTACATATGAGCCGTTAGTGTAAAATCTTCCCTCTAGTGTAATTGCATCGAAACACTGAAGTGAGAATGCTCTACCTGGTATCATAATTGGTTGCAAATTTGAAATTCATGCGAGGCCATGACTGAGAAAGTGAAAGCAGGAGAACCTGAAGCATCCGTGTATACAACTGACAAGGTGAAGACCGCCACACACTCTCCATCGCAGTGGTGTACATGGCTTCTAAGCACGTTGCGAGAGCAAACTTTGATAACAGTCCTTTCCTGTCAAAACCTCCTCTTTACAGTAAGAGAGATTATAACGTTCATTACCTAGAGACAGATATCGCGCCAACACGTAAATGAGACTCAGGCTGGTGATGAGCCATCCTCACGAAAGCAAGAAATTTTTGCTTGGTCATAATGGAGTGAAGCGAGTGGAACCAAGACAGATAAAACGCATCCTCGAAAACTGCCGTGCGTATGCTTTTCCCTAGAGCTCTCAGAACGTGAATAAGTCTGTTTTATAAAGAAAGTGGGGCGAATGACGAGGCTGAAATGTTTGTTTCTACGTAAAAATAAAGTCTGTAATGGGGTACTGAGTATGACGTGGTGCATGTGAAACGTCATGCTCAGTAGTACATTGCAGGTTTAAACATTAGCTTCCGAAGTTATCGTCCTCCGTGCTCTCTTCGACCAGGACAGTGATTGACTCTCCGAGTGCTCTACAACAACGCAAACGCACGTGAATATTTTTTTTTAGTGTATTTTTTTTTGTTTTGTGCACGCATCGTAGCAGGCACATGGCGGCACCTTCCGCAATTTAGCAATTACACATAATTCCGCTAATCACCTAGAGGTATGTCTGTTTTAGAACGTAACCTTTCACCAGAATATTGACCTCCTCGCTTACATCGAGTTTCACCAGAACACACACAAAAAAAAAACACATAAACATTGACTCTGTGTAATGAGCTCATTGCCCAACGTTAATATTAGTGAAAAAAAAAAAAAAAACTAACAAGAAAACCCCTTGAGTTTAGGGACAAAAACGGGACAACACAATAGAGAGTTTTAGTAGATCGTTCCGATACCTCCGATAGCCCCGATAATGATACTATGCATGCGCAAGGAAGGCGGTGGCGGAGTATCGGGTATCGTTATCGGAGCCATGGGAACGATCTACTAAAACTCTCTAATATCGTCTCAAAACTGAGCTTTTGAGACGATGTTGCGTTGTTCCTTTTTTTGTCATTAATTTCGAGGATCTGTTTTTTTTTTATGTGAAAACAGTAACTCTCCAATAAAGTGAAGCCGGCGTTGTCAGTAGCCGTTGTCGGTATCAGCGAACACCGGCACCTAAATTCCCAGTGCCTGAGCGAAACGGCACCTAAACTTCTATACCCCAATAAAACACAAAGAAAAGCACAGCAACGCAATGCTTCGTCACGGAAGCCGTCGTGAAGCCGCCGGAAAGCAGTGTACGAAAGAAAGACGTGACTCGCTGCTTGTAAGAATGCGCAGCATGTAGGAATGCGAAACGTTTTTTTCACTATGATCGTTTACTTGCTTGCCTGCTCAGAAACAGCTTATCTCAGTAAACCGAAATTAATGTTCGTATTATTTGGGCACACTGTGCTTCCGTTGACATACTGGACGCACTCGTGTGTTCTTGCTTCTCCCCTCTCTCGACCAATGACAGCGCCTGCTTAATAATTTGGTTAACGCGCGCACTGGAGACGTTCGTGTTCTTAATTTTCATATTTTTCACGAGCTAGCGCTTACACACAAAGGTGTGTTTTGCAAGTATGCACCTGTGTGCGCACTTGCAGAACGCACTCGGTGTATCATATAGTCGGGGACAGGCTAAGAATGCAGAAGCTTTGCGTATAGGAAGTATTCACTGGACGCCATATTTGAGGGCGATGTTTAGAGCGCATGCTCACAACGAGCTCACATTAATAGGCTGCTAAGACCAGCAATCTTGATGGTGCGGAATGCACGTTGCAAAAGAACTGTGGAAGCTGGCTGTCAGCACGAGCTCAGCAGTCGCGCACACAGATACGGCCGCCAGTGAATACTCCCTATACGGCACGCGTTCGCTTTCTTCCACCGCGCTTTGCGTGTGCTTGCGACCAAGTGTTATCAAAGGCTGAACGCTTAAACTTGTCACCGACTATAGATTCGTATAATAGGCAGTCAAGAGTGTTTTGTAGGGCTATGAAAAACACGTCTGGGGCGTGCGTGTGCCATAACACACTCCATCCTTTAATAAACCTACTGCTACATTACCCCAGCATCGAGGAGAATGCAGGGAACGTAGGCCTACGCGCCGCATGTGGTATTCGAAGTAAATACCCAAAATAAGGTGTTGACGAACGTGCGCGCAAGATGCCATGTGTTTTCGGCTTTTTCTTGAACGTGCGGTTCCCAGCAATCTCCTTGACGCTTGGATAAATTATCAATAGGTTTATTGAGTTCGTGTGCATGTAAGAAACGTTCCAGAGCTACACGACTGCCCTCGTGCCTTCGATAGCGCTCCACGTAACGTCCGTGGCATGGCGCAACTTTTCGTTAAGGACTCTCTTTCCGCAGGTGCAAGTCGTGCGTGATGAGCTCGTGGCCGTGCAACTGGTGTATGCACGAAAACCTTTGCACGAGCAACGCGACCGACTGCGCCCGCCGGGTCATCATTGGAGAGAGCGTGAGTGACATTCGCCATAATACCGGAGTTTTATTAGCCATGAGTGGAAGACTCTTCGTCCGCTAGCTATTTAACGTGTCGGGTCATTTGGGTCGTCTTGCTACCCAACTTTCATTTTAGATATTCTACTTCTGAAGTAGGCCTGCATTTTTAATGCACAGCTGAGAACCGGAGTCTACGAACGTTTCATCATCAAAGTGCGCAGATTACAATTTGGATGCTGGAAATGAGCATAGAATGAACGGTAGAGACGTTATACTAATTGTTCCGAGCAGACGGTTACACACATTGTCACAAGCACGCACAATGGCAATAAAGTATGAACAAAGTTCTACTCGTGCCGGAAAGTAACCGGATCTATATGAGCTGTAGAGGGCGCTAACGGGAACCAAGGTGAGTTTGTTTACCTTGCATTGTTTTTCTTATAATTTCTAAATTCTCTTATTAACAAAGACCGCCTGACTTCATAAAACGAGAAAGCAGGATTATTTTAAAGAAAACACAGTTCTAAACGTCAGCAGTGGTTCACAGCACACGGGGTGTGCCTATATTGTTATGCGTAGATATCGTGAACTACGAAGAGCGATACTTCCGGAGATCGTTCACAGATCAAATGAAAAATCCTCCATTTTACATGAATTAGTAGATAAGAAAAAAAAAAGTAAGGGGGCGATCATGGGGCGTGATCTGTTTAGACAGCTTTTGCTTATTCGCCGATAGGACGATGATGATAGTCATATCTTCCCAAATATTTCCGCCAAATATAGCGGAGACATTTAATTGGCTAACAGTTCCCGCGACCTAAATGTTTCCGTTAAATTTATCAGGTAACCTCAATTCGTCTGTAAGTCCCGTGGTGTAAAGTCCCGTGACATCGATTTTCCCGCAAAATGTAGCGGGGAAGCTGAATGGGTGCATACTTCTCGTGACGTAATTTTTTTCGCTACATTTAGTGGAGAACCTGAGTTTGTTTGTAGGTTCTCCCGCCAAATTTAGCGGGAAAACTGAATTGGTGCATAAGTCACGTGACGTTAATTCTTACGTTCAATTTAGGGAAGGAACTGAACTCGTTTACGCTCACGGAGCTGCGAAATGGGGAACAAACCCGTAAAGCTATGGCATAAAAAAAAGAGACGTTTACAATTTTTTTAATGCAAAATTAGAGCGCAGCTCTCGACGGGGAGGAGGGCAGGGTATTCGCCTCGAGATCGAACCGTGTCGCCACCGTGCGGCCGAAATTGGAAACGCGCGAAAGCGGGGATACCGCCGTGCGTCGTCTGCTACGGGCGCGCGCTCAGAAGCATGGATCTCGACGACGCAAGCGCGCTTCCGGCTGAGCTTGACATTCCTCATCAAATGCTTTATGTTTTTCTTGCCGTTTCTTCTTACTAAAGGTTGTGTTTTATCGTTTCCCATGCGTAGAAATTCAGCAAAGCGATTATTATTAAGTCGTAAACTTCCATAACCTTAGTGTGTTGGTTTGTACACAATCGGTGGTCCCACGTATTTTTGTTATCTCGCACAAACCGTGGCTTTCATAAAGCATTGAATGTTGAGTGGCTCTGTGCTTTGATTAGAAAATTAACCTAACTGATCGCTCTCCTTTAATAGACTAATCAATCAATAAATCCGTATGTTGATTTTTCGCCGGTCATATTGCGTGAAAGACGTTAAAACTACACATTTTTTTGCTGGTTTTACTATGTCATAAATGGCATATTGCATTCCCACTCTAAACTTCACGTTGTGAGTCCTACATAAATATGAACGCGGGAATCCTTTTAAAATGCAGTATTTTTAAGTTATTATTCAAACAGTATAATCACCCTCGGTGAAATGACAAGCACGCTGAAGTTGCTTACCGTGCAAGCCTGTGTCACAAAAGAAATAAAGACGTCAAAAATATTAAAGCAGGCATTTTTTACTCTTTGTTGACTCCTTGTTGAACCGGCAAAATAAATTGCGAATAAAGCATTGCCTCAATAATCTGAAAGTTAATCGATGAACTGCCCAGTCCCGATATACGTTAGGTGAGGGCGGAGGGTGATCGGAAAGTCTCGTGAAGGTCGCTAGCCCTCATCAGTAAAAGAATATCACTGCGGCCGATGCTGTCTCTTTCGTGGTGCGCGTCGTTTGTTTGGGTTGCAAAGTCTACTGTGTTTGAATACAAGATTATGTAGCAGCGGAGGCCCGGTAAATCACACTCTACATATTTATTTACAATGTCTACACTGTCCTTTTTGACTAACTCTTCGAGGGGCCCTTCGCCGAATTCCAGATTCCGTGCAGCTCGTGGTCCAGGCACCTCGTGTCCTTAGCTCGTGCCTGTCCCGTGAGCTTGGCACCGTTCAAGTGCTGGATCGCTGCCGAGAGCTGCCGCTACAATTATTTAGCCAGAAATTTATAGTATTAGCCTCTTGACGCCCGCGCCCTCACCAAGAAAATTGAAGCGGGTGAACCCACACTACCGAGAAAAGCATTTAATAACAGGAACATTTCTGCGTTGCTCGGTTACACTCGTTTCTTACAGTCACGGCAGATATATTAGAACAGTTTGTTTCACTTGTTTTAGTTGTCCTGCAAACCGTGCAGTTTGCAGGTGCATTCTCTCCTCATCGCAACGCAGTAGATTAGTTCAGACTCCAAAAAGCTTACCCACACTATGGCACAGTAAAAGGGCAGAGGAACTCAATAGCATGGTAATTTCCAATACAGCGCTAACTTATCTTCATTCTAAATATTTATATTACTGCAAAAGCTCGAAGTTAAAAAAAAGCTTAGAAGCTGCGATTTCACAGCCCACAGAGCAGTATTATGTTATCTGGGTTGGAATTTATTGCTTTTCTTTTTAATTCCCACGTTGATAAACCGATACATCCATTTTAAAAGAAACAAATATTTACATAAATATTCCAGTTCAGTCGGAGGCAGGTATTAGTCGTGGTGATCCATGCTTTCCAACGTCTGCCTAAGCAGACGACGCACCCACAGAAGCGATTATATTAATTTAGGCCGCACGCTGTCATCACGATTCGATCTTCACTGAAGCACCGAACAGTACCGCATCCTTTTCTGTTAGAATTGTTTTCCCACCGATAGTATCCGACAAAATAAACGCAAGAATCCACGCCGTCTCGTGCGCCAACGTGGAGAGCCTATGGGGCAGCCGTTCTCCTATCCCCGCTTTGATGATGATGATAGCGCGACCGTAGCGCCACCTCTAGGTCGATCTCGAGGCCAATAGGGAGGAGAGGTTATGCCCCTTCTCCCCCTCCGTACCCTCCCCTCGTCCTCCTATTCCCTCCTCCTCCTCCACTGATCCTCCTCCTCCTACATTCCTCCTCCTCTCCTCCGCCCTTTAAAATTTCGCGCTCAATTTTCATCTAAATTATGCGAAAATTTAGCGAAAAGTGCCTCGCTAAATTAGCGAAAATTTCCCCGCTAAATTCAGCGGGTTAAGTTTACCCGCTAGATTTAGCGGAGAAATTGACGTCACGTGACCTCAACACCAGTTAAGTTTCCCCACTAAATTTAGCGGGGAAAATGACGTCACATGACTTCGTGTAACGTCACCAATGAACAAATCCAGTTTCTCCGCTAGATTTAGCCGGAAAATTGACGTCACGCGACGTTAACATCAATTAAATTTCCCTCTAAATTTAGCCGGGCGGTTACGCCAACGGTGACGCCGCAAAACGCGGAAACGGGCGCCTAAGAGCTGCGCTCCAAAAACAAGTTGAACTGGATCTATGAACTGGTGCAGACGGGACTGCGCATAAACAAATGCTAGCAATTGTAGAACGACATTGGATATTATGGGATTTCGCAGCTATAGACTTATTGCACATGTGACAGATTGCAGCCGCCCCCACTGCTGACCTTCTTTTTTCTTACCGAGATGCCGAGCCACTGAAGCGGGTGTTGACAAGCCTCCAAAAGGGCCAATGCTGGGGACAATGACGCAGTAGAATCTTAAATGGCAAAAACATGTTCTGCTGGGGTCATGATGAAGTGAAGTAAACTGAATAAGAAGAAACAAAAACTGAAGGTCGGTTATGGCGGCGGCCATTCGCAGCTGCTACAAAGCGTCCATAGATGTTGAGCTCGGTCGAAGTAAAAAAAATAAAGCGCTGCACGAATAAGCGAAAATTCATCTTAGCAAAGCTGTTTCTTTCAGAATTCGCAAAACTCACTGATCAAGGGTCGTCAGCACTGCCCGAGCTTCAGCATTGACGATGAAATACTGCTGCCGCACGAGGCCCGCAAAGAAATCGCTGTTGAAGTGAAGAACCTTCTCACACCGCTGGTGAGTTATTGTTTGTCATTCAAGATATGCTGTACTACTGAACAATAGTCTCCTTTATTCTAGAAAGCCTGTCAATTCCATGACGGAGCCATTAACTGCCCTGCAGAGCCCCTGCACGCCCTATTTTCTGATCTCCCTTCCTCTTTACAGCGGCCTTAATGTTTCGCGATTTGACAGGCTTTCTAGAATAAAAAAAAAAAAAAGAAAAGAAAAACGGCTATGACTGTATGCAACCGTCAATTGTTTTGGGAACACCCGAGTTTCAATTCTGCACGTTATTGCATGTCCTTGCACACCTTTAATACGTCAGGCGTGGAATTAATAATTTTCGCCTCATTGTCTCAAATCTGATGAGAATAAGTTACATTAAGCGCCACGCACAAGGAAAATCTTAATTATTATTTTTTAATGCGTACGAATTAACCGTCTCATGGAGGGAGCTGACGTCATCAGTCTGAAGCGCGAAAACGGCAGATAGTTTCCTTCGGTTCCATTGGCTGGCGCGCATCGACGGGGCTCCCATTGGCCGCTGCGCTCGTCAGTTTCCACGACCACTCACCCCATGGCGCTGCGTGTCCATTAGCGCGGAGTGTCCAAGGTTACCAGGGGAGCACACGCGCCGACCGGCGACGAAAAGTACGCAGCAGACGACAAAGGGAGCGGACGAGCGGCTTGCATGTTTTCGCATTCACAACTCATAAGGAAGGCTTAGGGGTACCTCAATCTTTTTTCTAAAAGCGAAGTGGGAAATTTTCTATGTGTTGATTTAGACTTGTACACTTGCTTATAGATTGAGTAAAGGAACCAATATTGATAGACCGTAACTAGAATTACATTGCTTTGTCTCGTTTCCCATGGGGGCCTAGATTTCGCGTGAATACCATTAAATAGATGCTGCGATGCACTCGAAAGTTAATACAGTCTATTTCGATTTTTGACGCATTTTATATCCCGCATATAGGAACTGAATTTGTCTGACGTGAAAGCGTGCCGACACAAACATGTGGCTCGGCACGCTTTTTAAGTGCTTGCTTTTGTCGTCCAAGAACTACACACATCTGGTGGTGGGCTGTGCTTGATTAAATGTCATTAAATACTCAATTACGATGCGAGGTTTCCAAGTGAAAAAAAAATACAGTTTCAGTCGGTAAAAAAATACCATTCAGGCGAGAAAAGGATGTGTACATAAAATAGACCAGCTGAGAAAATGGCAGTGCGATATATATACCGTAAAATTCCGAGCAAGCCCCCCCCCCCCCCCCCCCCTCCCCGCTCCCCCCGCGCACGCAAGTCAAAATTACCTGCAAAAAAAAAAAAGGGGGGGGGGAGGGGGCTATCTTGGAACGGCACCGAAATTCAAGATGACGACAACAAAACTTTCCCGCCAGAAAAAAAAAAAAAAAAAAAAAAAACGCAGTGCACATTTATTTTATTTTTTTATTTATCTCTGGGAACATCGACTTTATAAGGCAAAAGATTTGTCATTGCTATGTTTGTCGCTTTCAAAACTACCAAAAACTCCTTAGAGTCGTTCGCAAGGATGTTCGCAGCATTCCGCGATGTTTGCCAACTGCATGCCTTTGGCTATTTTGGCAGCCTCCTCAGAAAGAAGCCGGTTGCTAACGGCTCGTCCTGCACTTCTTTCGCGCTCCAGGTATTCAGAGAGCGCGTCGTCCACGTATTCACTGAACACCGGCGCGCCGTTACTTAGCTTTCGTCAAAGTTTGGCTTTCCCGAAGTTTTGCTGTAGTAAATTGTCAAAATTCTTGTCCCATTCCCGTATCCGGTCAAGCTTTAAGTGTCGAGACGTCTGGTGCACGCTTTTCCCGTTTTCACGATGCCGTTGGACGATTTCGATTTTCTTTGTCACTCTGTAAGAATGCATAGCCGACCTGACACCGCCGAAACAAAGCGACAATGGCGCGTGGCGATCGGGCTGGTCGGGCTGAAAAGAAGGATTGGATCGGATTGGATTCTTGGACCGGATTTGGCAGTCCAGTGTTGCCTGGGCGCGGTACGTGGTACGGGTAAGGAGCGGGGAGGGGGACGCTTTACCGGAACGGCGAGGATATGTGAAATTAGCAGTGTAGTTGGGGAGGGGCGAGGGCTCTTGGTCGGGTGGGGGGCGCTTGATCGGAATTTTACGGTATATAGGGCTTAGTTTTAACTCGGGAATCTCCGAGCCGACAGTGTTACATTGTTATTTGTCTTATGACAAACGTATTACAAGAATAATATTTGTGTGAGTGTGTGTGTGTGTGTTTTGTGAATTACGTGTAAATAATAAATTAAGGTGAAGACTGGGCTCAGGTGGGTGGTTTTACGACCGGGACCCGCTGCTTGGTTAGAGTACGTTTAAGATTACTGCACTTAAAACGGTAATTGAAGAATTGAAATTCCATAGATACAGTGAGGGGGCGGGCGAGCTGGTGTAAGTTTACCATTACGTTAAACCACCTGCGATTGGGTGTGAAAAAACCTTGAAACAACCAAAAGTAGAAGAGGCAGGGAAAGAAGCGAGCCAGACGACGTCTCAAACTCAGCTAATGAGTTTATTCAGTAAGTCAGTAAAGTATACACCTTTGAAACCAGGGTCGTTACCAACCGACATAACAAACAAGAACAAATAACCTTTTCTCTTCCCTATCTTTTCTACAAACTTTGCAGCCACCTATGTACACATTTACGACACACCATGACCTTGCACGGTAACTCTGCGTTGTAACTCTACGATCGAACGTAGAGTTACCGTGCAAGGTCATGGTGTGTCATAAATGTGTACATAGGTGGCTGCAGAGATTGTAGAAAAGGTAGGGAAGAGGAAAGGTTATTTGTTCCGGTTTGTCATGTCGGTTAGCGACGACCTTGGTTTCAAAGGTGTATATAAGATGCTTACTGAATAAACTTAATAGCTGAGTTTGAGACGTTGTCTGGCTGTCTTCTTTCCCTGTCTCTTCTGCTTTTGGTTGTTTCGATGCTTTATCCCACCCAGTCTCAGGTGTTTTAACATAGTGGTAAATAGCACGTAGATAGGTGGGAAACATGACGCCCTGAAGGATGGTACCGCGATTGAATCTACTCGTGAGGTGTGAAAGAAACGGGATACCACACTTCGTGATTGTTTTGCGTCGGCGAGTAATCTTGCTAGACGTGCTGTGAAGTTTGTATTCTTGATTGAGGCGCACGTAGAAAATGTGAATTATGTGCCTAAAATAGAAGAGAAGACACATGTGTCTCTGTTCTTTCGTGCGTGCCCCCCCCCCCCCCCCCCCCCACGCACACGCACAAAAAAAAACACCGTTGATTGGCAGGTTAAGGTAATTATCCTGAAGGGAAACGTTTCCTGAATAAAACAAAATTGAGTCTAAATGTGTCCGACTGTTTTGTCATCTGGCACCGCCGAATACGGAAGGTGGTTTGATTAATCACATCCTCTTCCCATTATTTTTTTGGCTCTGCAACAGCTGCCTAACTTCCTGAAAAAAAATATAAAGCGAGAGTTATTTTTCCGATCTTCCAGAACTTTTTTTAAGAGCTAATCTACTCTTGTGGTTCTTCGCGCCTTTGCTTAAAAAAAGAAAAAAAGAAAAACGAGTTAGAAACAAAGGAGAGAAGAGGCTGGTAAGAAACACCCACATTATCCAATCCACTTTTCCTTTGTCCTTTGCGTGTTTCTCTCCCGACTATCCCCGCATATCGACCCACCTATCGGAAAACGATTTTCACTGTGGCCCTCTTTCGTTTGATTTTGAACTCGCAAGTTTTTTTTTTCTTCTTGTTACTTCCTTTCGTGTACTTGCTTGTAGGGGCGCGCCCGCACCTCCTAGCCCAAGTGCGCATTCTACCACCTTCTTTTTCTCTGACGCCTCCGGTCACAAGTTGACGTCGGTCTTCGGCAAACTTTGCGGGCGAAAGGGGGCAATGATCTGAAAAGGGGGCTCGAACGCTTCCGGCACTTTGTCAAAACAAACCCCTGTACCGTTCAATAAATCTATAAAACGCTGAAAAAGGAAACATAAAAAACAAGAACAACAACAACAAAAAAAGAAGAAGCACGCGAACGCTCGCTGCGAATTGCTCTTGCCTGTTTCGCGTTCGATATGTCTTTTCTCGTTGGTGGTCGCGCCTTAAATCGGAGCGTGGTAAGGAGCTACCGACCATCCGAGTTCACTTTCTAAGCAACTACGGTTCGAACGGCATTACTTAACGATGCCGGAGTGGGCATAAGCGAATGCTTTTTTTTCAGGTACGAAATGGTACAGAATCAATGAAAATGGAAACATCACTCTAAAGACAAAGGCATATCCCTCATAATAATAAAAAAAAAAAAAAAACTAATATTGTTTTTCAGGCGTTCGCTGTTAAACATTTGGGAGCTTCTCAAAAAGGCTGAAGAATAAAAGTTCGGAAAACAAAAAACCTTTTTCCAAAAAAAAAAAAAAAAAGACGCCTTAGTTATAGGTTGATTTTATGAAGACAAAATAACGGTGAAGGAATAAAATGTCCTTTTATTTAAACGATGGTTGTAAATACTGTGGGGTTGCTTTCCTAGTACACCTGCATAAACTTATTTTTCCCCGCTCATTGTATAGTTCTATTGCAAGAATTATAACAATGAATAAATAGCACAATGACGTTTGCTCTAAAGCCGTACAGTTCGTAGTATGTTTTCTCTCACATTTCTTACCTCGAATTAATGACACGCGTTTCCTACTTATTTGGTTTATACACCGACAACTTGATCCTTGCTCAAGTTATCGGCGTACTCGAGAAACTGAGGGAGGGGAGGAGCCGAGAGCGCGCTGGGACGTGAGAACGCCGATCTCTGATTGGAAGGATTAGTGGGTAGACCTAAAGTTATGCGGAGCGCAAGTTCTTCTGCTTCTCGCGCTGGGGTTGCGATGATGCCAGCGCGCCTGGCTCTTATCACCTGATTGAAAACAAAACTAGTGGGTAGACCACGAGGCATCCAGCATTGAGGTCTACTCACTATCCTTTCAATCAAAGCTAATCAGAACTCGCCGTCCTTCTGACGTCACTGCAACCCCTGCGCAAGAAGCAGACGACTTGCTGTCCGCGCAGCTGCCTTTGTCTCCACTGCCCTCGTCGTACCATTTCGAACGCGAGAGCCAAACGCCGGACATCGGCGTTCCGCGTTCTGATTACGTTGGACGAGTGCAGTGTAGACAAAGGCCGCTAGCTTTAGGTCTACCCACTAATCATGCCAACCAGAGATCGGCGTACTGAAGCCCCCGCGCGCTCTCGTCTCCTCTTCTCTCTTAGTTTCTTAGCTTCGAATGCCGCATAGAAGAGCTCGAGAAAAGCGTCGATGTGCCGCCTTCTCTCAGGATGCTTCGAGACAATAAAGCCGGAGTCAGAGTACTCATACATCACACAAAGGACAGTACGCAAACTCGAGTCCCCGCAGTATCCGTGGTTCGAATGCCGCGTGCCAAGTTTTCGCCTTGAACGCATTGCCATGCGGCATTCGAAGCAGGGATCTCGTGGCGACTCGCGTTTGAATCTGTACGCAGGCTGTCTTGTGTATGATGTACGAACAGCGTGACCCCGGCTTAACAGTGAGACTTGTCGCTCATTGCATATCAACTACCGAGTCTAATGCTTCATTAAGTGACGTATCTAATAACCAGACTTACGACGTCACCGATTGTGTTTTTTTTTCCTCTTCTGTTTCAGGAAGGATTTCAGTGCGTGGTAGAAATCGAGGGAGCCAAGGAGCGTGTGTTCGCCAGAATCCGCGACAACAAGGTCATCTGCACCGAAAGTACGGTGAGCACGCCTTTACCGGGATCCCTCCACTTGAGGACCGCGGCTTCAGACCTTTTAGGAGTTTCAAAATGGCTATTTTCAAAAAACGAAAATATGAGGTACGTATATCAATGGACACGCATGTGGTCATTTATCACAGTTGCATTTCGTAGTGACCTCACCACTAAATAGGGCTACACACACATAAAACGTTGATGCCTTTTTCTCTTCTATGAGATGAGGAATGTAGCTAGAAACTTGCTGTCATAAATTTCAGTCAATGTATATGTAGCGTGTAAAAGGGTGTTAGTTAAATGTTTCGAGAGTGCTACACTGTTGCCTTATATTAGTCTAAAAGCTTATGACTACGAGAAAAATATCCCTGCGTTTGTTTGCGCAACTTTGTAGTCGAAAATGGCTAAAAAGTTAAAATAAAAAATAGAGGGACAGTTAGTTTATGAGAGATAGTTTAACGTAATAATATTAAATAATATTCTCCTTAGTTATATCATATGCCCTCATGCCTAACAAAGAGCAACAAAAACGTTCCTAAACATAACTAGACATTTTTTCCATTTGTGTAAAATGACAACTTCGATATTTACAAAAGAGCAGGGAGGCTACCCTAAGTTGTTGTCCGCATTTGAATTTTTCAATAACTCAAACCATCATAATACCATCCGCCCCGTAAAAAAAAAGAATATAAGAAAAAAGACCGACTGTAATTACGGCAGTTGCCCCGAACGTGCATACAATACACGTAGCGATTATAGCATCTTGAAGCAAACATTACAACGAGCGACGCTAAAAGCAGCATCCCCTCGTGCGCCTTAGCCTTTCGAAACTCCACAAAACGGAACATTACTTGAAGTCGGGCCCGGAGATACGACGCGTTGCCAACGCACAATATACCCCATTTCACCTTGCGACTGGCCGCCAATGACCCTGCAAACTATCGAAGCCAATCCAGTGCTACGTGAGCTTCACGTGATCTTCAGGAGGAGCGCCGGAACACGGGGAACGCGCAGTCACGCCACGTGATGGCAGGTTCACAGCGCTAGATCGGCCGAAATGGTTTGTACAGCGCTGCGGTCCATCCTACAGTTAAACGGAACACAGTCACCGTACATCGAAGACCGGCGCCGGAAACAACGGGAAACCGCTTTTGCGGCCATGCAGCTCCCCCCCAAAAAAAGGGGAAAAAGAAAGATCATCGGCGATTTTGCTACCACCCTTTCGTCGAACAGCAGATATCGAGAAAAAACAGTCACAACAACAACAGCAACGACGACAATATCTGTCTAAGATAAAAACTGGCACGAATCTACAAAAAAGGAAGCTAGGAACCCCAATGGATAATCGATACCTGCGATACGGGCCGGGGAATGCAGTTAGGACCGGCATTCTTGTTGACGCTGCCTTGGCGTTCGGTAGCCGTTAGCGGGAGAGTTGACTCGTTCATCAGCTGAGGTTCCTCTTCCGTGCGAAAGGCATGTCGTTCCTCGCTTGTCGGGTCGGTCCACATGACCGTAATTAGGGAGTGGAGTGTGCCACGTGACTCAAATGGGGACTCATTTTACGTGTTCGAAGATTGAGCCTTTAGAGTAAAATGAATATAATCGCTTTATTCGTCTGATGAATGAGTACTGTCAAAAGAGCAATCTGCCAGCGTTCGTTGCTGATCGCCCACCTTGCGAATCCTTTTGTGGCGTATGTGCTTCAAAGGCCACAGTACAACCTCGGTTTTCTGCGGGGAAGATAATCCTCTTCGCGCTCTCCTTTCCTAAACTGCGAGGGAAGTCGGATCAAGGCAACTTGAAATGTGGAAAGGATATGCGGAAGGAGAGAGTGAGGAAAAGTGTAAAGCGCGAAGTGCATGTTGTCCTTCAGGAACCTTTCTCCCGATCGGTTAAGATTAGTGAGGAAAGAAAATAAAAAGTTTTCGGAGCCTTACTTTTTTTTAATGCGTCCTAATTTAAAGAAAAGAAAAAATAATCTGGGGACAATCAGACAATTTGGGAAAGTATGCAAATACGCCACGGTTTTTTATTTCCTTGTAAGTGGTACATGTATGGCATTCACGCACCATAAATAAGTGATAGAACGGTCATTTAAAGCTGGCAGATTCAAGCAAGACTGGAAGCCCGAGGCTTCTACTGATGTCTGAATAAAGAACTGGGTGCTTGGGCTTTGAGGGAGTTCCCTTTTTTCTCCAAATAACTGTGCCGCGCATCGCAGAAATTACTCGATCACTATCGCTGAGAAAAAACTTAACGAGATTGTAAATCCGGAAATAAAAACTTTTTGAATGTCCTCGTAAACTTTTTGCATGTGTACCCTGAGTCCTGTTTTGGTGACGGCTGATATAGGACTTCACAGCCTAGTTCATATTTCTATTTGACATAACTCACTAAAGGTGACTGAACCATTCCTTCTATGACACGCCCAGTGTACAATATTGTTCTCAATATTTTTATAACGTGTTTTGACAGCGACCCTTTTAAACTGCGTGGAAGTAGAAGTAAGATAACAATTTCTCTTCTGGATTCAATTTTGTGCAATTCTTCCTCAACTTTCGAAGAAATCCAACGAGAGCAAGATAAATTATTTCTATCAGCCTTATGTTTCCTTTTCGTGTTCTTTTCTATGGGAAGCGGATACGTCCTGATTAATGGTGTTGTTATGTAATTGGAACTAATACTTTCCCAACTGTCTAATGGTGAGTCCTTTCTTCCGCTTTTATTGTGCAGTACACTTACCAAGCCGAACAAGGAGAGCTACAAGCATCGCTTACCGTCCTCTGGAATGGTGACACGTTCATCGACAAAACGAACGGTAATTTTGGTTTTGATTCGAGGATACGAGTCACGACGTGAATTGTACCAAACTACCAACCTAGAATAAGTTGAGGTGTAAAATCCAAGAACTTGGTTCTTGTCCTCTGTTTGCTAAAAACAAAATGCCTGGACGTCCGTTTCCTGAAGAGCCTGTAAACAACATTGCGCTGCTGTGACCCACCCGTAGAACCCGGTGGATGACGAGATGAAGAAGACATCGGAAAACGAAAGCTGATCTACTTCAGGAGAGTGAGCATACGTGCATGTCACGCGCTCATAGGCGAAGAGCAGATTAGTTTTACGCATTGAAACCTTTACCACCTCGTCATTTCTTCGGTCCCGTCCTCCAAGAGCAACTTGGTGCTTCTCAGTGACTCTACGAACAGGGTCGCTGCTACCCTCTGTTTCTCGCGTTCGGTGCTGAACTGTGAACTGTATTTTACTACGATCTGAAGTCATGTTCTTGAATATGAGCCTTCGGGTGGAGGATCAACTTCCGAGCCTCTTTCCAACTCCGGCGAGCTGATCTAATTTGTAACTTTGCCAACTTGTGCCAAAATGTCAATGGACTATTTCCTCTGGAAGAGAGAAGTTAAATGATTCTGTTACGGCACTTTTGTCAGCTTACGTGTTTGGGCACGCGATGTGTATGGTTATTTAAAAACGGTATGTAGTGTTGTAAATATTATATAAAGGACTAAAATGCGTCGCAAGCACGTATCAGCGACCTCCCTAGAAGTGCGGGTGTTCTCTAACCAAAATGATGCCGGTAATCGAATCAACGAACGTACGTACCACCGCGTGAACTTTGTCAGATATACGCTAGGTTTTAGCTTCATCAAGTTTTACCTTAATGTGGTCATTAGAAACCGCAATTTCAGTTCACTCGGCTGTCAGAAACTGAGCTTAATTCTTGATCAAGGTCAGGGTGCAGTTCTGCGATTACATGCTTGCCGTAGCGATAACATACTTTACGACACATCTCCGTGTGCTTTGTGTACACACCTGTTGTAAGTGTAACTGTTCTTTAATTCAGCAGGCACGCCTATTTCGCTTGACTGTTACATAGCTTGGGCGGGATTATAAATCTAAAATGATAGATTAGAGGTTTATATCGTAATACTCATTGAGAGCTTAAGATATGTGCAGGCATTGAGGTGTCACATTAACCGATAAGAAAGGTCAAGAACAAATTCCAAGCCAGAAGTGCGTACAAACTATATGCCACGCCCAACGTTTGTTAAGCTGTCAGTTAATGTAGTAATATAGAAGCTTTAACTTATCCTACGCCAGTTATAGTAAATGACCATTTTTCGGCGCAGTGACTCTGTACAAGTGTCTTCTGCTGGGAAGCCACGGCGGTCGCCAGGACTGCTCCCTGTGCCTGACGCGGGACAAGCGCTACCAGTGCTCCTGGTGCGGAGGCTCCTGCAACTACGGACCTTCGTGCGTTGAGCCGGTCACCACGTCCTGCCCGCCTCCCAGGATCGATTGGGTGAGGGTGGCGTAGCTAGACACACCTTCGTTGTACGATATCTGTATGCATTGTACGATATCTGTGTGCCATTTGGCCTTACAATTAGGCTGTATCTCCCATTTGTTTTCCAGAATAATTGCATTAATAACCGTAAACACACAAAAGCAAAAAAAAAAAAAGACGAGATATTTTTTTTAATTGGGGAATATAGTTTACACTAGCCATGCTATTGTAGAGACGTTTATTAACGCCAAGAGGCTGAAAGGCCACCCTATGGTCGCACATCAGTCACCTGTACTCGGCGACAACTTTTCTTGGCAATGCAGTGGAAGTTGAGGAGAGCCGGCGCACAGCCTTATCCAGCGCTCAAAATTGGATAGGGAGCGCGTACCCTGTACCCTCCATCGCATTTCCAAGAAAAGTTTTCGCCGAGTATAGCTGTGTTTTGAGATTTGTGTTTGTCGTTTGTCCCCCTTGTTCCCCTTTTCCAGGGATTATTTCCATCAGTCTTGTCCAGCACGCTTGCACCTTTGCATTTAATTTCATTAGCATCGTAACCCTCTGGTTAAATATTTTTTATTGGAGATAAAGATTGTCTTCAACAGAAAAGGGAACTGAATGAGTCGTTATTACCTGTGGGTGTCACTAATTATTACGGTGTTCGTGTTCGACCAAGCCGCTGAATAATCTTCAAACTGAAGCCGTACCACGCAAGACGCATGCTTAAAAGCAAAATTTTAAATACCCCCCCCGCCCCCCCCCCCCAAAAAAAAAAGAAAAAAAGAAGAAGAAACAGGAGCAGAAAGAGGCAACATAGAGATTGTCAACGTCTGCTTCGCTTGTCCAGTCTGGTCCAGTACAAGGGCTCAAGAGCCCCTTTTGCTTTAGCGCACCGCAGGGAGCACGTGGAGCGAAAACTACGCTGTAGAACCCAGGAACCCTGGGTTCAATCACCACCTATGCCCGTTTCGATTGGGATGAGCATCCTACCGACGTACGCTCGTGTTTCACTACTGCGTGGGACCCCAGACTTGCATTTGAGCCCTCGCACCCTTTTCTATCTAAATGTCTCATTTACAGCGTAAACCAGTGTCGCCGAACCTCAAAAAAAGACCGAGCTCATGCTGTATAAACAAGAGCGTCAATATTTTGTCGTTGTTTCTAGGAAATGCAGCATCAAATCAAGCTACTTTTATACATACCGTGTTCATTTTACGGGGGAAATCGCTCCAGAGCAGGGTGACTGAGAACCAGTAAGTTCTGATGTGAATTACAAAATAGTGACAACGGCAAGACACGCTGACACTTCGCCCTTTCACATCAAAAGCGACATAAGTTCTTGGTAAAAAAAAAAAGGCGCCATGAAGGCAATACTATACTACGTTTCACCTTATGTTGTACCGCAGCGAAGACTACAGCGCGAGCTGATAGCGTCGGCAGCTGCCCTTAATGCACGAGAGCTTATGCCGCCGAGATATGCCCCTGGGAAAGGAGCTCACGCTTATAGCCTTTCCTGCGGTACACCGTAAGATGAAATAGAGTATAAGGAGTATTCACTGGGTGCCATATTTGTGGGTGCCCTCTAGAGCGCATGCTCAGAACGAGCCGCCATTAATATGCTGCTAAGACCGGCCATTTCGACGGTGTGGAATGCACGTTGCAAAAAAACCCTGGAAGTTAGCCATCAGCGCGCGCTCAGTAGTCGCGCACACAGCTATGGCCGTCAGTGAATACTTCCTATAGTTGCGGGATTAACACCGCATTCTGTTGGTAGCGTCCTTCAGAACTGTTTCAATAGACTGATCTCCACAGCTATGTATCGTTCGTCCATAAGCTGAGAACAGGGGCTCCGCCTTCAGCTCGAGCTTTCTGCCTTGGCTAACACGAGTGTGAACGCGCAGGCACGTGCAACCAAAGCACTGCGGAAGCTAGCGATCTCGCGCTAAAGACGGAGCTTCTAGCCTCAGCTTAAGGTTGAACGGAGTATAGTTTGCCTACACTAACGTCTACGCCGCCGCTGTCGCCATGCTTCCGGGACCTATAGTCCCTTTGCACGCGTGACAACCCCGATAGAGGTCCACGCGAACAGAGCACGGGGCGGCATAAGCTACGTCGTGCACGAGCACCTGCGTCCTGTAAATTACAGTTGTGGCGGCGCCATGCATGCGTAGAAGGCTTAGTGACATCGGTCTATCCGAAAACCATTGTCATCAAGATCATCACGGAAAGCTCCTATACCTTGTTCACCCTAAAGCTGAGACTGCAGCCAAAATACGAGCATGAGCTAACCCTCGATCGTGCCTCAAATCCTCAAAACAGCGACCTCTAGTTATCACGCTTGTGGCATTGGCTGCTGTCTCAGCTTAAGGGCAAATGGAGTATATCAAAGTACGAAAGCACAGCCCTTTATCAGCAACTTCTAGGTATGCCGTATCAAACGTCAAGGACTTCAAAGTGCTACCTCTACAACCTGGCTCTATGTATTGACACGACAAATATTGCCATACTGGGGACAAGCCGCCAGAAAAGGAAGGACTTATTGTTTCGTAAAGCTGCGGACCCACTGCAAATACATCAGACAAAAGAAACAGTCTGCAGATATTGTCGGAGGAATGCTTCTTCCTTGTATGACGCTGCTCTCACACTGTTCATTCAAAGACTGTCTGAAGACATGTTGGAATGAAACAAGCGTGCTTGGAACATACGCGAGGAACTTCCGCAGATCATGCCATACATTTTTGCAGTGACCGGTGTCTTTTGAATAATGTATGGGTAGTTTGATTGCGGACTAAGGGTACGATATGAGCGAGCAGTTTCGGTTTTCACCGCTGTCACAACGCGGGTATGTTGCAACCAGCAACCGTCTTCGACCGCCCTAGCCGTCGTAAAGAATAGAGTTCCTGTATAGGTTCTCTACGGGAGCCAGGGTTGCGCATTTGTTTTCCCCGCGCCGGCCACGCCGCTATTCGCCGAGACCCATCACGTGAGGAGCAGAGCATCCGGTGGCGTGCAAGAAAGCCACCTTTACGGTCGCTCCGCCGATGTTTCTCGCGCCCCGGCGTATGTTCCCCTGCTTTCCGCCTCCTTTTCCTCCTCTCCTGTTTTCCATGCGCGGCGCCGTTATTCGCCAAATTTAGTCACGTGAGGAGCAAAGCATCCAGGGCGTGAGGGAAAGCCGGCGCTACGGCCACCCGCCGAGGCTGAATGCGCAACTCTGCTACCGTAGGTAGCTATACAGGAACTCTAGTAAAGAACAGCTCGCAGAGGCACCTGGCAACTAAGCCTGTTAGTGTTGCGCTATGGAGTTCGGTGAGCGCGATGACCTTCTAGTACATTGTGTAACCTTTCCCAACGGGGACAACATAAAAAAAAAAGCCCAACGCAGCTTAGCAATCAGTGTCTTTGTCCGAATCAGGCAGCAACTGGATACGCAAATTCCTCGTCCAGGCATTCGGGTTCTGGATAGAGCTGCTGGTCGTAATTAAGCCCGCCCTCAGTCCTCATCCAATCAAGGGTCCCCTTTGGGACATGCGGGCAGTTATAGGTTCCCGAGGCTTGGCGGGCCACAAATCCTGATTTTCTCTTTCGGGCTCGGGCTAAGAATGCTCGATTGGTCGGTTCCCCGTCCGGCCTCGAGAGATTACCTGTCAGGTCCGTTTCGCTAACGAGGCAACGTAAGGTTCTGGGCATGGGAGAATCGCCGCCTTTGAAACCCCACTTACAGTGACCGAAAGTGGTGTGCCGCAATGCGAAAAAAATGCTTTTAATATTATTGCAAAGGATACCCAAAAGCCTCCTTATACTGCGATGAACAAATCAAGATTTTAATCGTGCAACCATAAAGAACATCGATAAGTCTTTAAATTGCCCTTCTTTTGGTCCGAATATTTTTGTCCATACATATTAAATTTTATTTACAAGTGTATGGAAACAGAATGCATTCTAGAGATGAACAGCATGCGTTAGTTTTTACTTTTTCTTCTTTATCTAGATGTATTTTTTTAGTCAATAAAGAAAAACACCCGATTTTTTTTAACTTTGAATTTCGTCATTGTACTTCATCTGGCAAGTTATTCCTCATGCATTCTCGACATACAACGTGCAATTTTGGATTGGTTATACTGTCGATAAAAAAATTAAAAAAAACTTCAGAAATAATATATATATATATATATATATATATATATATATATATATATATATATATATATATATATATATGTATATATCGGGAAAGCGTTACTGGCCTTGACGAATGTAATGAAGTAATTCTTCTCTGATACTTAGCGAACCGATTACGTATGATACTCCTATTAGCTTCTTACATATCCGCCTGAGCTGGCACATTCTAATTTGGCATTCATTCCGTCATTGTAAATATGTAATGACAGTAGGCGGATATTAGGTAGTTAGTTTCTTTACGTCGCCGCTGGCAGCATGGATCATGGGAACTGTAGTGCGAGCACGAGATGACACGAGTCATCTGGTGCAATGGCGCCTCTCCCCTGGTGAACTATAGTCATGGTGGCGTCACGCCTGCGTGGAACGTTTAGTGAGATGGATATAGTGTTTCCTTTTTGTAAGACTGAGGTATGTTTGGTATACTCAGGGCGAATTTAGCCTGTCAATGAGATGCCGAAACTATGGCAAACAAAAACTACAAATGTCCCCCCTTGAAGAAACCTGAAGTGATCCTTCTGAGAACCAGTGGTGAATAATGACTATGTCTATCCGGCTAAGTCATTAATGAGGTCACGTGGTTGCAGCAAAGACGCGTTAAACTTTGGGATTCTTTTCGGTGCATGGTTTGTATTCATATTAGTTGTGGCATGTATCATTTTAGGTAGCATAAACGCTCCACTAAATAGTGCGGAACAAATTTGTTTTCCCGGAATATCTACCAACTTCTACGGCACTATTTTGACTAGGGCCTAGATTTTCTATTTAGATGTCGCCAATATTGATAATTAGTTCATTATTAACATTATATTCGTGTATTGGCGTCCGCCGCAGCCAATAACTCTATACCAAATAAAATATTTCATCATTTCAGATGCTTTCTATTTTTAATTATATCAGTCAAGAAGCTTCGATTCTCTCTTTAAAATCTCCCTTTTCGTAATCAATGCCGCGATAAAAATGATTCCTCAATTTTAAGGAAACATAGAAGTTGTAATATCAAGTTATTTGTAGTGCAGCTATTATACCAAACTGACGTTCTTAACTCTGTCCCTATATGTGATAGAAGTCATTAAATTTAGCGTTGAAGGCTAATGTTTGCAAACGCGGTTTCTGTGTATATTGTAATAAAAAAAGTCATAGGTATATGTTTGAAACGTTTAGAAAACAGACATCGAAAAAGCAAAATCTAACTTTTCAGTAAAAAACGAAAAAAACAAACAAACAAAAACAAAAAAAACAAGGCTTGTTTTTTCTGTGGGCCCGACGCTTCAGCGGCGAGTTTAAAATATATATGTTCTGCCATAAAATTTAACCCCAAGATTTTTCATTTGTATATCACGTATCCGTATTTAAACAAAGTTTTAATAAAGTTAAGGCCGGTTTTTATTCATACGAACGTAATCTACTATCAGCCACTCATATGCCGCGGATATACATAAAGTTACTAACTATACTAAAGGCTCATCAGACATACACAATGCAAGTACCTTCCCGAATGCGTGCTATGGAAGCGCCAAAAGCAAACTAAGTAAATTCACCCACATCTCGTCTGCAAAGAAAGGAGAAAACAAAAAAAAAAAAAAACAGCGTAGAACCAAGAAGTTAGTTCATGCTAAGACTACAAACGAAAGGCATCCATCCGCCGTCACCCCCTGCCGGCGACACCTCCCTTTAAAAGCCCATTCTTCAGCTCGAACCGCTGCGTCCCGACGGGGAACTAATGTTATCAACCTTTCGGATTTCCTGGGACGACAATCCAATAATGTATTACGTTCGGTCGTACGCCCACGGGCCCCCAACACACACACACACAGTTCTTTTCTGCCGCTCGCTCGGCTGCGCACGCGGAGGCGGTGCGCGCTTACACCGAACACGCGCGCCAACTCACAATGACCAGCGCCGAAACGCGCGCGGACACACACACCAACACAGGAATGGTGTGTTTCCCTGGGCCAACAATTAGCCGCGAAGTGGGGAGTGCGCTGGGTTTCGGTGGTGGCCTTTGTTTTCCAGACGGCCGCGCGACTGTTCCCGTGGCAACGGAACGACGGCGGCAGAACATCTGGAGACCTAAGACCAGTGTTGCATGTAGGTGGTACCGAAAAGAAGAAGAAAAAAAAAAAAAAAAAAGAGACGTATTGAAATAGTTTACTCGTCACTTGCAAATAAAAGGAACGCGTTACCGTTACGGTCACACATGAAAAAGACACGTACTTACTCTGTTCCGTTACTTTTTTATGCATGGATTCAAACGTTTTACTGTTTTGACGTTACAGGCATGCATAAGCGCCATATTCCAAGAAACATTATGCCAGGGCAGAAACTTAACATTATTAGCGTATCTTTTTTGCAGTTCCGGTTCTGAAGGGGTCTGAAATGAGCGCGAAATTCACGTAAATTGCGCCCAGAAACACAAAAAACGAAATTAAAATGTAATTCTTCTTTAAAGACGCGGGAGAAGATGTTACAAGTAACGTGACTACATTACGCGCTGTCTATATACGCTGCCGAAGGTGATGCACTGTGAAAACAAAGCAAAGCAACCAGTGAGCGCAACTGAGAAGAGGAGCAGCGTCACACGCACACGCCTATGGGCGGGAGGGTAAACAGAGCAGTTCACCCGAAATAAATTAGCCTCGTTTTCAGCATGCGACGCCGAAAAGGGAACAAAGAAACGAAACAATAAAATAACTTAAGTAAATGTATACTGCCAGTGCGAAGCTCGCCGTGTCGCGCGCGCTCTCCAGCGCGCGGTGCGAGAGCTGCGTTTTGTCGGACTTTTCGGGCGAAGGTCCGTAATTACGTCGGCTCTACGCCGGCTCGCTCACGGTCCCCTGCGCAGATTCGCTCGCAAAGTCGCTTCTCGCGCGCTGCCATCGATGACCGCTTTTTTTCCCCGAGAGAAACGTTTTACTGCTCAAACATTTTTTTGCTAGACCCCCCTTTTTTTGTGGACTACCAATGGATGTGGATACGCTCATGGTAATTTGGGAAGGGGGGGCTTTATCTAATCGGGCCATCGTAAACGTCTGTTGGCGGCGACGGCGCATAGAGAGGGGTTCGCGTCGCGAATTCGAGACCGGGTTCCGGGTTTCGTGGCGCTTCCTTTCAACCGGACGTGAGTGTGCCGGTGGCGAGGCGTACGCGTCGCTCGTTTACCCGGTGTCGCAGACGGCGCTGGTTTATGGGCGGGGTGCCTGGCTTTCGCGCGACCTTGGACGCCGGCCGCGTCGTTTTACTGTTGTAAGGACACGTGAGTGGAAAGAAGCCGAAGGTGTACAGCGCGCGCGCGAGCGGCGTGGTGCTCTGCTTGCTATTTTTGGGTGAGCTTCATTTTTTTTTTTTTAAAACAGAGCCGATGTTGTTGTTTCTTGGCCAGAGTGCGTTGTTGGAGTTGGGGTTGGTTTTAAGGAAAGCGAGGAGTACGCGTGCGCAGCTTTGATCGGCGCTCAAACAGCAGTCCGCGCACGAGGGCCCATTGTTTTTGTTTCGTTGCTTCGGAAGGTTGTCCCGGAGTATGGGATAAATAGGGCTTAACGAAGCCCCAACATGGAAAGGGAGTGTATTTTTGTGCTGTTAAACCGTTGCTGGATACCCATAACCTTTTATAGTAAATATTAAGTTTTTCTTTTTTTTTTTTTTTAGAAAAAGTACATTTCTAAAAGGTCATTTAAGAGATACAATTATTTTTTTTTTGTTAACGTTATTGACCAAATAAAACGTTATGCCACATGTGTAACGTGATAATTGGTCAAGTAATTACCGAAGGAAAAGTGCTACTCGGAGAAATATTCTTTAATATATTTGTTCTAGAAAAATCAAACTTTATCTACTTTTAACGCTTTTTTGTTCTCTTTTCGAAACAATCATTAGTTTTAAGGGAACTTCTATAGTTTTGTGTTCAAAGGCAACTACGCCAAAAAGTGTTTTTCTTTTTGTTTAGAACATATTAAGGTGGCTAGGTGGATATGCATATTACCAATAAATAGCGCTAAGTTGAAGTACACACTAACAGGTTGTGTGTATGTTTATACAGCCTAGAACTTGGTCTACCTCAACGGGCGACGAGTCTCCCAGCTGTGGATGAGCAATTTAGCCAGTGCAGTACAACCGCTAACCTTGGATCTTTAACGTGCACCACGCGGTAGTGATACACGACCGCACGCCGGTGCGTGCGATGCTCATCCAGATCGGAACAGGCAGGGGCTGGGATTGGACCCAGGATCTTCTGCAGCGCGAGCTTTCGCTCCACACACTGACGGAGCAAGCGCTAACTCGCAACTTTAATACTCGCACAGAAGAGAAAAACAAGGCGTTTCTTTCTCTTGTTTCTTTTCAGCACATAAAAACTTTCCAAGAACAAAATTTCCTTAACGGCGAGAGGAAGTTACGTTCAAAGCGCTAAGAAATAGCAGAACGAAAGAATGAGAAAGTTGCTGACAGTAAACCACTGAAAGAATCGCATGTAGGAAGGTGAAGGTAATTAAGGTCTTTGTCAGTTCATGCCACTGATGGTGCACTGACACCAGGGTTTTCCTTTCCTTTGATGGTCATCGCCTCGTACGCATAGGCACAAACTTGCAGACATATTTCGATAAAATAATTGTACGATGTTATTGACTATTTCATATAACTTGTTACGTTTTAGAAAACCGAACTGCGCTCATCACCATTCGGCTGCGAATTTAAATATGAGGTGCTCAGCCGTGTGCCTGTAGACTGGTGCACGACCATACACCCATACACGAGCACGCATGCATGCCTGCGCGAAGAATAAATTAGATGAACAAATATGTTTACATAAATATGTAATTATGATCTTTAAAAAATTATCTATTGCTAAAAAAAAAAAAGAAAAGAAACCGCAGGCAGGTTTGTTTGCAGTTTGCTGGTTCGCGGGACCAGGATTAGAACCTGGTTCACGGGTTCGAATCCCGACCATTCTAACCGAAGTTAGCATAGCGCATTGAACGTTTGTACGTGTAGGTGATCTGCTACCAAAATTTAGATCCCATAGGACTTTCAAGTGACGTATATTAATTCAGAGCTGCTCGCCGATGCGTGTTGCCATTCCGCCTTTGGTAGGTTGGATATGAAAACAACTCCCATTTTATTTCTCGCGGTAGTTTTATTCGTATTAGAAATTAAAGGCTTACTACACGTCATCCGTTTTACTTATCTGAAAATAAATGGCACAGTGAATCTCAGTGTGCAGACTCGGCGTGTTCGGTGCCCGACTGTGGTGTATCACACCGAAGGTCCCTCCGAACATGTTCAGCGAACGATCGCGCTGCAGAACCTGCAGGAACCCTAGGTTTCGTCTCCTCTCTCATTCATTTCAATCTGGATGAGCATTGTGCCGGCTTGCGGTTGTGTATCAGTAATGCGCAGTGAGCGTCAAAGTCGCCAGGTTAGCAGCGGTACCACTGCACTGGCTAAATTTCTCGTTTATTGTGGAAACATTCTTCTCCCATTTGGGACTGACCAACGTTCCGCTGTATAAACAAACACTCGACAGCTCTATTTTCCTCGTGCAGATTCATCCTTTGAACGGACCCGTGGAAGGGGGTACCCTGGTGACCATTGAAGGCAGCAATCTGGGAACGAGCGAAGAAGAGATCCGCGACAAGATTCTCATCGGAGGCGTCCCTTGCGTCCCCGTTGAATACAGCGTCTCCGTCAGGTAAATTCACTCCCAGAGACGGCCATACGTATAGCGCGATGTGAGCCTGTTTTTATTAATTTTTTTTTCTGTCAACCAAACTTTGTTTAATTCTGTAACAGCCGTGACCAGCTGTTTGCAAAGGTTGTTCACACCGCGGCTAGGTGGCGCGAGCCATCGTTCGAATATAAGGATTCAAAAGGTATTCGTTCATATATACATTCAGACATCTTCCAAACTGCGTTAGTTTTATTTTATTACCATAAGTATGCCGGGGTCACATGCTACCGATTTCGCCCACAAGGCGGCAGTACGCGCCCTCAAATCTGACTGCACGTATGGAGTGTCAACAGGGGAAATGTTTGTAATCGATATGAGAATGGTGTCCCTGCATGATGTCTAAAGAATATCGAATTTGAAAGAATCTCTGGATATGCTAACAAACATCGTCTCGGTACAAAAGTGTGAGTTGCTTCTTCACCACAGACGTTAGTGGTTATATCAGCTTGCTTAACGCATACTACTAATTTATCGTCAATTAAACGTGTTAACTGAGAGGCGGGAGCTAGCTCCGAAGAAATTCTATGTAAAGTTATTTTGATATACTGTTTATCACGAAGGCTATTAGGATAATATCACGGAAATAATTTTCGCAACTTAATTAAAAAGACAATGAAACTTGACGCACTCCTAGATGCACTAGGGTCACTGGAGGATGCAAAAATTCGCTGAAAAAAACAACAAAAAAACAAAAACAAGCAAGGCAAGATGATCTACTTAATCCATGGCTTTCCAAGTTCACTAACGGTTACGCGTAAACTAATGTGACGCCAGAGAAGTTCTTCATTTTCTTCTAACGGGGCACTAAAGACTAAGTTAATTCGCTAGAAAAAAAAAAGTATTTTTGTCCTTCGTTCGCTGTCAGCACGTACGGCGAGCTACGAAGCGCTCAGGGCTCGGCCCCATCTAAGACGGATATCCCGAAAGAGCGTTCGAGAGACGAGGCCAGTCAGGACAGGGACCGACGAGCTCTCTCTTCAATTAACGCCGGAGGGCAACAAAATGATGTTCCCCCAAAAGTAAGACTACAGCTGCAACCTTTAGCCCGCGTCGCCGGGAGGGAGAAGTGCCAGCAACAAGAAGAGGCCATAGCGTGCGGGGTAGAGAGCCTCTAAACTTAGGAGTGGGAGCAATCGAAACCGCGGAGATCGTTTGCCACCGAACGGAGGTCGCCTCCTGCGTACATGGGTTGCAAGTACACATGCGTTGCGTTGTCGCGTGACGGGGAGGAAAGATGGCGGAGAGGCGGAAGCGCCTGTCCAATCACATTGGACATACAAGAACGGTCGGTACACATGTTGGAAGCATACATACGTACGAATCGAACATCTTTCTAATAGACCCTTTCCCATATTGTGGAAATGATGCGTAGATGATACGCGGCCGCAATAAGTTGGTTACGTCGTTCTCCGCCGCGAAGCCGGTGATTGGGTCTGAGTCCGCGCCGAGCACAGGCGGGGCGCGGAGTCAGACCGTGGGGAATTCGTTTTTCCGAGTTCACAGTGCCCGACCAATTAATGGCGGCCGCACTTCAATCTATGCACCCTTTCGAAATTTTGAAAGAGGGTTGTATTTGGTCACCGTGGCCTGCAATCCGACACTGCGTCTTCTGTGTAACGTGTGAACGGTTCTGACTGCGGGTTTTGTACCGAATTTCCTGTGCCACGAGGAAGGCTTACCAGTGGATGCAGATTGAGCACGAGGGTCGCGTCGGCGCTCGGGGGGGACTCGGCGTTTTATTTTTTATTGACGCTGACGCTGAATCCGTGCCAAACCTTGCCCTACGGTGGTGTTCAGCGAAGCGGCAAAATTCAGCACTATAAGGTTTGCTTATGCGCGAAATGTCGGTTGAAGAAGACCGAAGTTTCGTCACCGCCTTGCAGGTAGAGTGTCGCAAGCATGGCCCATAAGCCACCGCGTGACCCTCAGCCGAGCTCGTTGGAAGCACTCTTCAATCTAGGCGCACTAGCGTGCTTGGGGGGGGGGGGGGGGGGGGGGGGGGCAGATGGGGGAGCCTTGTTTCTACTTCCATTATCTAATTTCCTCCTAAATGGATCGTCTCTGACCCGATGGAGAAGCAACCAGCGAACAGCCCGTCGAGATGGAAGGTACCTAAATACAAACACGGACGTCACAACAGACGAGAAAGATGAAGAAAAAAGAATACAGGGAGGCAAGAACAAAATGAAGATTCGTCTCCCGGTGATTCGATTAGGCTTCATCTTAGACACATCAGTGGTTCTTGGGCCAGCGTCTCGCGACACGAGTCGCCCCCGGGTCGCGGTGCTCTCAAAGTATCTGGGCGTTTTTCTTTGTATCTTGCTGCGGTATATGATCTCGGGTGCACTTCTCCCGGACACTGTTGCGCTGTGCCCTGTGTTTGTGACTGTAAACAAAGCTTAATCTTATATTTCTTTTTTCTTTCTTGAATGTCTGGTTGTTTTGAGAATGAAAAAATTGAGGTGGAAACTGTCTTGGTTAGGCTGGTGATCGGGGTTAGAGCGAAAGGGACTTCAAAAAAGGTTGGGAATGACGTCTGCGATCGTAAAGATTACTTAGTGTCTGATGGCGGAAATCGAGTAGAAGAGAAGAGGGAAGGGTATGGTAAAAAGCACTATATGAGCTGCAACACATTGCTCGTACGCCTACTACTGTTTTTTTCTTTATATTTGTTTGATGGGTTTTTCCATCCAGGGGTCAGAGATAAAGGCGTGAAGCCTGACAAAGTCTTTGTCCCCCCCCCCCCCCCCCCCCCCCAACGGTTCCACAGTCAACAGTGCAATGAAAAGATTCAGCAAAAATAAAAATAAAACATAAAAAAGAAGGCACAGTGGAACAGTTAGTTCAACATTCAACAGTGTGAAGGATACATTCAGTAAAATGACAAATGAAATAAAAGGGCACAATAAAACAACTAGCAAAATCGCATGTTACACAACAAGCATGATTCATAGCGTGTAACAAATGTAACCTAAATATGGCAGAGAACCGCCATTTCTGTAATGTGGACATAAAAATAGAAAAAAAAAAGTATCATTTGAGAAAACGAGAAGGATACAGTATAAGATAGGACTGATGGCCGCCATTAACTTTAGCAATGAAGAATGATCGAATATATATCTAAAGACACATCTGTAGTGAACTATAAGTTCACAATTAAAGTAACTTAGCATATATTACACAACCGAGAAGTTGATACCACTGCCCAGTAGAAAGTTTGGCACTGTTTCTTGAAAGCGTAAAATATTTTAATCTTGTTTGTTTGAAGGTTTTAGCGCTACGTACTATTTCAGCATAAATAAATACGTGTCCGGTAGTATTAAAGACGTACACTTAGCAAAATCCTCTCGTCCTAGTTTTGTACTTTGTTATATATATCAAGTCTCACACGAAGATTAAGCACAACCGATGGAATCAACCAGGTGGCTCAAAAGATGCGATGTTAAAACTTTCGTTGTTTGTACACCTGGTTTAACATCGGCTAGTTCAATCGAGTCAAGAAAGTGCAGCATAACCTTACACTTTTATTTTGTGTGTATATGTTTGCGTCTTCTAGTCTTTGCCGGTAATGACTTTACGCACTTCTTTACTTTCCCTCCTACATGCACTGCGCAAGGACGTAGTATGCCAGTATATTTCGTGTTATACGCATATTTGTGCACCACATGTGCCAAGTTAGCTTTGGTAACGCTGGACGAGATGACGCACTTCTCTTGTTCTTTAGGGAGCTTTTGATTTTTAAAATATTTTGGTCGTAATAATCATTGGGAGGCATCGGCAAGTTTGCGTACGAGTCGCTAAAACAATGTGAATCGTTTCTTCTTTTTTTTTTGTTGCTTTTAACTAAGTTTCTGTATATTGTGGATTTATTTTAAATTTATACTGTTCACATGGTATATCTTATGACAACATAACAATCACTAGATGAAAAAAAAACAAAAAACATATGAGCAAAGTATTCATACCGAAGCAAAGTAACTCAATGCATTCACTGCTAGAAAAAAAACATATAAGCAATTAATTAGCCGTCAGTTACTATTAGATTTATTATGTATCTATACTTCGTTCAAAAATCCTAAACTCAATAAGAAAAAAAAAAAAGGTGGTGGACTTTTTTTTTTCAGAACGCAGAACTTTGATTATAATTAATCAACTATAAACCAATCTTTCAGTGTCTAGACGCATAGGGTCTTACTGCAATTTTGATCCGATGCCATCTTCATCTTCGTCACAACTCCTAACCAAACTCCCAGTGAAACCTTCAAAGCTAACCACATTACCGAACCCGTGCGCACCGACGTTAATTCAATATTCGCCACACAATTCCGACATTCTAGCGGCACACCAATCTCATCATCCGGACACACACACACCCACATACACACATGCACATACACGCACACACACACGACCAGACGTTAGAAGACTAAAATAAAATTTCACGGAAAAAGAAAGTGGCAGTTTAATATCTCAAATGCCAAAAAAAAAAAAAAATACACAGACACACATCTTTAAAAAAATGGTGGTAGAGGTTTAACGTTCAAAAATCCGCCATACGTCTAACGTCAAATGAATTGATCTAACATCTACCCGCGTGCGGCGACGGTGGCAAAGCCGCTGCCCGTCGTTTCGATTTAGAATTCTTACGGCTTATAAAATTCGCATGTTCCCCTTCCGAAGCCGCGGTTCGTTTCTCCCACCCCGTTCGCCGGTCTGGGTCCACATGACGAACGACCTGTCCAACTTCATCAAATCCGGCGACTTGCGCATGCGCAATAGCGAGCCATCGCTGCGCGCTCCTTATTATTTAT
The DNA here is from genome assembly GCF_016920785.2 of Ixodes scapularis. Taxonomy (NCBI): domain Eukaryota; kingdom Metazoa; phylum Arthropoda; class Arachnida; order Ixodida; family Ixodidae; genus Ixodes; species Ixodes scapularis. The sequence goes on along the minus strand of NW_024609857.1, from coordinate 19,421,372 downwards.
GCGGCCGTGACGAAACAAAGCAGCGCGCCGCGCTGCCAGCAGCCGCCGAGCGCAATAAATAATGAAGCATTTGCCATCTCCGCGCGAAAACACACCGGAGTCAGTTTTACGGTGTCGTGTACTTTTTGAACGAACTGAAAGGGTTTCTGACATTAAAAGTGTAAAAATGATTGCGCGTGTGGGTGTCATTCTTTTCTTTTTCTTTTTTGCAGAGTGGTCTGCCGAACGCAGCCAAGCCCGCACGGCGCTCAAGCCACGTACGTCGTGATCGGTAATCGAGCGGGCATCACCAAGGCGCAGGAAAAGTTTCACTACAAGGTAATTGATTGATTGGCGGCTCGCCTTTACGGTGTATTATTGGCGCAGTTTGCGCGGGACAAATCCCCTTTTGAATGAAAGGTTCGCGCGTTGACACCCTGCCCGGTTGTACGCGGTCTCGTGCGGTAGATTGTTTTGGCTGACCGCATAAATCATTCATACCCAAGTCCTCTGCATTCCCAGAAACCAAAGCCATGTCTACTTTTAAAAATAATTCTCTCGCAATTTTGTTTTTTTTTTTAGTTAGAACGTTTGCAAAAATAACTATACTGAAAAACATATTACCATCGTCGTTTTGTGCACGGATGATTTTGGTGGGTCGCCGTCTTGATCGATGAACCTGTAACGTAAGATTAGCCTGATATTTGACAGGGTTTTGAGGTGTAAGAATAATTAATTAGATTAAATCAACTAGATGGAAAGTTTTTTTTTAATTTTTTTTTTGCAAAATAAGTTTTGTATTTTGTGTCAGCCACAATTTAATTGTCGCGCATATCTAGAGCTCTTGGAAGTGTCTAAGGCTTGTTCTTGTCTGTCTTTTACAATGCAGTGAAAATTCCTGTTTAAGCAGCCTAGATTCGCATAAATGTGGTTTTGTATCTCGAGCCATCGTTGTTTGCTGTCGTTTAGCCATAACTGCATCACTTCTACCGAGTCGACATTAATTACAGTTTTTTATATACACATTTTATAATTCTGTAATGACTTGTAAGTAAAATTCACAATACGTCGCTTGCTTTATTTTTTTTTCTATACCCTCTATTTAAAATATCAACGCACTGATCACTTCCTTCTTCAGTGAGATCATACCATGGCGAGAAAATGTGCACCGCTGACTTCTGAGTGTTGGAAGCCTGCATCTTAAGTTTTTGCTCAATAACTTTATTACCTGAAATATCTCAAACTGGTCTCTCTTATTAATGAAAGAGTCTGAAAATACAAGATAAAAATCATTTTATTAACAATATTGACATTGGTTTCACATCGCTGGGGGAACGCAACCTTTTTACACCCTTGGCGAATAGTTCTCGCCGCGGTGCTAGGAACGCGAATCCCCGTTTCTATAAAATTCAGGCCGATCTCGTGATTTCGAGTGTAATGTTTTCACTAGCTTTGTGTGTTTATAATTACAAATTCGAGCGGTGCGCATACCAGTCCATGTCCATACCTCCAATTTGAGCGCGGCGATTGCTCGGAATTAGCGTCAACAATGTATGGAAACACGAGATTCGGCGACCTGACACCTTCAGGATTACGGCAGATTTCTGCACTAATGCGACACTTCTCTGCAGACCAGACGGACATTTTGGGTTTAATCTTGTGAAAAGGATTAAACCCCCACTAGCGACTTTGAGAGGATTAAGCGACGACACGGAACTGCGAATAAAAAGAGCAAAGAAAAAAAACGTGGGTAGCCCTTGGAGAGCTCTTTAGCTATCTGTCTCACACCGGTCTAGATTGTATTAAATGAAACAATAAAACAAAATGTGCGTTCTGTAGATACAAGAGGAAACATCGAGGGTTCTGTCTTTCAAAACTTGCATTATTCTCACTTTTGGTACAAGGTCATTGGGAGGTACAGAGACTTAATACGAGGCCATTGGAAGAATTGGGAGATGCACCGAAATAACTTGAACGGTAAAACAAAAAAAAACAAAAGAACCCAAATCTACATAAGGATGTGTCGCCTTCTTTTACCCCCACAAAACAATAGATTATTTTAGGCTCTTTCGAAATGATGCTGTTAGCTGGGAGGTTTGACCGCCATTGCACGCTTACGCGAATAGTAACTGGGCTCCGTTTTGCCTTGCATTGAAGTACAGCCAAGATTATGTGCTTTATTGTGAGTGGCAACTTCAGAAATCAGGACCACAAGTTAGAAGCGTTATGCGTCCGATTCAAGTCTCTCTGCCGATCAGAAAATAGTACATCGTCCCCTCCACAACATTGACTTCATGCAGAAGCGGAAGGAATAAAGTTTGATAGTTTTCGAGAGCTTTTTTTTTGTTTACTAAAGAAGATATGGAGGATAGCAAAACACGACAGTGACTTTGTTCCGTGACGTCTTCAGGCGGCCTAGGATGAGACAATTATTGCTTCCCCGACGTACGGTGTGGTTGAACGCGGCAATGCGACTTCACGGAGCACCACGTTTCGTGGGTTAATGAATGATGCTTTGAAAGTGTGATTTCAATAGGCATCCTTCATCTATTTATTCTGTAGGAAACAAACGGAATGTGGTGAAGTAACTTGGCTATGTTGATATCATTCCAATATATCATACGCTGCGTCCCGTTTTAACGGTGTTGGCTGCATAATGTCTTTTAAGGCTTATTGGCCACAATAAGCCTTACCATTCGAGCTGCCTCGCTCATTTGAAAGATTAGGATAATACAAGCGCTATATTCTCACGTCATTGCACAGACACACGCACGCACGCACACGCACGCACACACACACACACGCACACACACACAGTTTTGCAGTCGCCCCGCCAATAGAATACATTAAGGATATATGCGTCCCTGTACTTCTTAATATTTGCAAGATAAAATGTTTTAGTAGTCGCCCATAACGGTGGCTGTGGACGACAGTAAACAAGAAAGGTGTATGCATTGAAAAAATAAAACTTAGACAAGAGGGCTGAAGCTCACCCTTTTCTACCTTGCCAAGCTTTGAGGGGCTGGAGGCAGCGTGTCAAGAACAATAAGCATTCCCGCTGGACTCGCCGAGCCCTTTGAACTTTGAATACCCTTTGATGCTGGACTCTTTAGGCGTCTTTATTCTTTACAGCCTCGCATTATTAAAATGGAAAATTGTTTGAAATGTAATGATTGCAACACAGAGCGAGCCTGCATTATTTTTATTGTGGAAAGTAAGCCCTCTGGTAATGACAACTGAAATGTTCCTCCCAATCGAGGTTCTTTCAAAACTTTTCTTGGCAATCACACATCCGCGGCAATCAACCGTCGTTCTTGCTTTTTCTTTTTGTGTGCGCGCGTCTTTTTGTCTTTTTGATGTTTTCACCTCGCCTAAAGCTTGTTTCAGCGCGAGTGTGCCCGAAGTGTGTACACAGAACGTTCCCGGCGCAGCGTGCTCGTTCGCTACCGTTCTCTCGCGAGGGTAATTCCATTTGCTGCGAAACGAAATCAAATTCCCGACGTCCAGCTGATGCGCGAGGGATTTGCATGTTTCAAATTTCGATCGTTCCTCTTTTCCTTTTTTTTTTTTGCTCTTCCTCGCACCATCTTCAGCTTTTTCTTTTCCCTCTGTCTCTCTGGCTTCCGCTATCTCCTGCCTTCCCCCTTCTTGCGGCATCCTCTCTCAGAGTCCACTCGTGCGCCATAAAACCAATTTCGAGAAACGAAAACCGCATGGGGCTTTATTTCTCGCGTTTGTCTTTTTGAGTGCCTCGGGGATGTAATACTCGTTTTGGCTTGGCGGTCATCGCCGAAAGTAGCGAGTGGAATTCCCTCGTGACGAAGAGATTACGCTTAAAATAATTTGAATAATTTTTACTCAACGCTGTCGTCCAATTTCGAGCCCATACATTGATTTCCGAATGCCGCCAGCGGTTCTCGGCATTTTGTTTTTGGTTGAAAACGTATTTGTCGAAAGGGATTAACGCCTTTCTGACGAGACGTAGTATTAATCGGTAATTGTAATTGCTTTTTAATGAATGCTACATGATTGCTCTATTATTAGCTTTAAATATGGCACTTAATGCACATTGAAAATTTTTCTCGTAAACGCGCTTTCAGTTGAGGAGTGTTTCAGGAATTATATATATTTTTTTTAATTCTGAGAAGTTCTTGCCGAGTTGTTGTTTATAAAACTTGTCAAACTAAATATTCGCATGTTGCTGCTTTGTATGTGCACTTATGAAGTAGAAGCGCCGTGGCTCCAAGCGGAGTGATTTTTATGAGAACGTTTTGTATGTGCAATAAGCAAGCAACAAGCGTGACTACGTGTGCGACCAAAACACTTGTCGCATAGTTTTTCAAATTACACTCCGCGTACTTTTACAAATTAAAATCTTAGCTCCTGAGGGGCAGGTCCCTTGGCAATGTCAGGATTTGGTTCCATAGAGCGCTCTATGGAACGAAATCCTGACATTGCCAAGTGACCTGCCCCTCACGCGATAAGGTTTTAATTTGGTCCGGGCTCCTAGCTTTGAGACGTGGATTTCTAGCGCGAATGCTCGTTCTGCGGAAGAACGCTTCAAAGCAACGACCTTGAGCTCTCCCGCTTGTGGCGTTGGCTGCAGTCTCAGCTTAAAGGTGAGCGGAGTGCAGTGGCCCCAGTGCAGACTTGATCCCGATTTCTTCTATTGCCTGTTTGAGAACGTCAGGTACGAGCACACAATAGATTAGGCACTCTAAGTAGATAATTTTCAAAGTCCCCCTACCTCTACGGGCGCGCGCTTCAGAGCATGCATCGAAGTGGCAGCGTGAGCTCGCGCGACAAATAGCGTGGCCTGAAAGAAACATCCACTAAAACTCTCTAAAAGCACACGCAATCGCTTTGAAAGAATGAAGTACAGGGACTGTACTTCGTTTCAGATGAAATTGAACCGCAGCCGATGCTACAAGCGCAATCAAGTAGCCCTGAAGAGTGTTTGCACTGCACGAGGGTGCGTGCCTGGTAGGGACGCTGAAAGCCCGGAGCTCGCACTTGTAGCTCCTGCTACGCTCACACGTAAAGTAAGACGGAGTATAGTACTTACGTGCTCATTCCAAGCTCTTTTAAACCTGCATTTGAGGTAACGGTGGATTTCACTCTCATTATCAGTTTCCTTTCTTCAGTTCAATTTTGTTCTCACGGAAGCCGCTATTTGCAAGACATTTGATGTCTCATTGAGACGGGAAGTGAGATTATTCAAACTTTTCAACCTGGTACCTTGAACATGTTCTGCAACTTCTCGGAACAATAATTGGTTGGGAAATACGAACTGAAAATTTAGTGAAGAGTGAAGGCGGCGATAGCTTCCGGTATGAACTGAACCCCCCGAAGAGGGTGAGCAGAGACGGGACTATCCAAGTATCGTATTCGTTGCTTTCTCGGATACGGCGTTCCGATTGCCGGGACATCCCTGAGACTGCAATCAGGGGTAAGTTCTCATTGCTGAAATTTTACTTCTTCAGATTAACTTTCCAGCTTTGTTCTTTCGGTATATCAATGGTAAACGCGAGGATGAGAGGATGCCTCAACTTGGGCCCTTGGGTTTGTGGAGTTTTGATTGCTTGCTTGTCAAAAAGATGTACATTGATTTCTCGTTTCAGTGGCAAAACAGTGGCAGACGACAAGAAATTCAAAGATGCTGAACCTTAACTTTGCTGTTTGCTTTATGTATTGTCAGTATTTATTTATATTTTATGACGAAGTTAAGAAATAAGGACAGAGAGGAAGAGAGAGGGAATCAAAGATAACTAAGAAAACGGGGAACAATTAGACATTGGTTTGTGCCGAGGTTTGTAACCTACTTTCAAGCTAGATTCTTTGGATGTAACATAAAATAACGTTCTGAGATCAAACAAAAACATCAACAACAACAAAAAGGTCCTGGTGTTCTCAGACTTTCTCTGTAGTATGCGTAGTGCCACGTTTTGTCATCTGTCACTTTTGATAGCCCCAAACACAATGCATAAAATGAAGCATAGACATCTAATTAATCGTTTTAAAAGAAAGTAACCGTTAATAAAAACTCGTGAATGCGAACGATACTCTAGAAAACGAAGTACAATTCATGTGAGCTCTTCACTCCATAAAGTTTTTTCTGGTGACGTACTTATGCACTGAAATTTGCTTTCATGCACGGAGCCTGTGCCTTCTAGTGTGTTTAGCTCACTCGAGTTCGCTTGCTTTGGAGGATCAAGTCCACCTGCTGGGGTAGTCGGCGATATAAAAGTGCATCCATTGTTGCTTCCGTTTTATACGCACTGGTCTTTATTCCGGGTTGGGTAGAGTAGGCGCTCGAGTCGTCTGCTCGTCTGGCACCAAAGGGGCATGTCCATAGAAAAACTACGACGAAAACATGGATTAATGTATAAAAAAACAAAAACGTATGTTAATTATATGTAGGGTTCTGCGTTTTCGGTTTTTATTCGTTCAAAATTCGGCGTACTTTTTTCGGTGTTTATTTTAAAATTTAATTTTCGGTTTTTTTCGGTGTATACTTATTCCCCAAAAATTTTACCAGTCTTTTTCGGTGAAATGAAAGGAACACCATCGGACACCGAATCAGATGATCCTTGTAGCTGTGATATTTGTGATCACTGAAAAAATAACGGCACATATATATACGTGGTCTTCGCTACAACTTCCATCAGGACACACCTCAGAATCGTAGAATTCGCGGACGTAATCTTCAGCGTGCTTCTTTTCCTTCCCATTCTGACGACATGACCGTCTGAGGTGATGACCGTACAAAAACCAACGGAATGGCAAAAAAAAATTATTGTATTTATGTTTTTAATTACAGGGAACTTTGAGAGAGGGTGTTAAGAAAGGCTTCAAAGGCTTTCCTCGATGTCCTCTGAAGTGCATGAAGCTAAAAACCTTACAACAGCCCACATCCGAACTTTTTTTAGGACGAACTTGACACACAAAGCCTGACCACAGAAAGGACACAGATGTCCCGCGAAGGCCGATTCAAGACCTCTTTTGTTGCATGTTGAACCTTGGAAGAGGGCAATCGCGAAGACGTCACACAGTGTCGAACCTCACACAGTGTCGAGCCCCCCTCTCTCTATACCCCTCCCCCACCCACCTCGACGCGGCCGTAAAAACGGACCTTTTTTGGTTAAAACCGAATTTTAGAAAACGAATTAGACATACTGTTATCGGTTTTTATGTATTTAAACCAAAAACGCTGAACCTACAAACTGACCTTTTTCGGTTAAAACCGAATTTCCGAAAATGGATTCGGCGTACTTTTATCGGTTTTTATCGGTTTAAACCGAAAACTCCGAACCCTAATTATATGATTGTGTTTCTGAGTTCTGTTGTCCTCGGAGCCACTCGCCATGCTTTTGTGTTTTGGCATAACCAAAACCGACTCGAAAGAAGAATCGTTCAAAATTGTTTACTTGCAGACTAATAGAGACTAAATAGCGGAAATGTGATCACCAGTATAGACATCCAGGACTTGCCTGAAGTGAATCGGTGTCTCGTGAAAGTGCCCTAAAGCCCCAAGGCAGTGAACAGGAGGTGCCTTAATCGGTTGCTAGTCAGCGCGACTGGTGGCTAAAATGGGCAACTTTGGGAAGGCCGAACCACCAAACGATGGGACGCGAGTGCTGCGTCAGAGTTCTGCACGGTATTCAGCCTTGAGCTCGAGATCGGGTCCAATTAATGCGACCGCGAGCAGTGACACAGGTGCAAAATTTACGCATGAGATGGTGCGACCTGTCGAACCAGAGTTCGTTGCCTGGTGGGTACAGAATTATCCCTGGGCCGGTTTGCTGGTGTATGCTGGTATCTCTTCCGGCTGGTAAACTAACCACAAGGGTAATTTTGAGGTCACGTGACAGGGTCCCCGAGGAGAAAGTACCTAACGTGACAACCGAATCCGTGTCTTTTCTTAAATATTATTCTCGCCAAACTTTACTTTTTACCATATATAAATTTTCACGTTGCTCCTTGAGTACGTGAGTAAGATTCATTTCCTTTATATTTCGAGCCTGTTCACCCTCCTTGTGCGTGCAAAATGGGACTCGAATATTCGAAACGAGGACGGACTCACTGCAGCCTTGTGCCTGGAACGCAGGTACCTTTAATTTCTTGCCCCCTTGAAGCCTGTCACGTGACCTCCAAACTCCTCTGGAGGCTATTTTAACCGCCGCGAGAGACACCCGCATTCACCGGCAAACCGGCCGATGAATAATTCTATACTAACTTGGCAACAAAATGTGGTCGGACTGGGGGCGCCATCTTATGCAAAATTTTGCAACTCTGAGGCCGCCTGCGGCTGCAATCATTGGATCCGATTGAGCAGCAAACCGGTCCAGTAGAGAAACACAAAGCGTCCCCCCCCCCCCCCCCCCCCCCCCCCCTCTGTCGGTGACGAAAACCGCAGAAACTTTCCGGAACGGCTTCCGGCGCTGCAGCCGCTAACTGCGGCCACCTAAACAGACGGGAATTCCCGAGGGAGGCAGCGCGGGGCCAGGGGTTCGGAAGGGATGGACGGCCACGTGGACAGGTATACGGGAGGAGCGCTTGATAAATGGCTCATTAATTGCTTCTGTCACGAGGAGAGAAAGGGGGGAAACTTGGGTCTTCTTTGTTGCCGGGAGCTGGGTAAAGCCGCTGGCCCAACTACGGTCGAACACTCGCGAGGCCTCCGAAGCTGGCAGGGGGAGGGAGGGGCAGGGAAGGCAGCATTTCATTTGTCTGCTGGGAACGAGGGCGAACGGGTCCTGGACGTCGGGGAGTGGGAGAGAGCAGAATGGAAGTTCCGAGGCTGGTGTGGCCGGAAGCCTTCGGTAATGAAAGTTGCGATGGCGTTGCCCGTGGCACCGCGGACGGAATGTACTGCGCTGGCTGTCTGCCACGTGCTTTGTCGTGAGCCCTCGAGGAGTGTCGACATTTGTTTGTTTGCTCCTTTTTGGTTTTATTAGAAGAGGTGCTTCTTTCTGTGTGTGTAAAAGGGGGGGGGGGGGGAGGAGGAAGGGCGCTTGTTTTTGACAGGTGGTTTCAATTTTGGAATGAATGTGGGGTCCTATGAGAGTGCGATCAATAAGTGTCGTGCGAAGCCGCAATTATTCTTTAGGTTTATGGTGTGCGCCTATCTTGTGGACAGCGTTCCTGATCGTTGAAACTATACTAATACCGAAACCGGGCTTAGAAGTATAATTTTCCTATTTTATTATGTTATTTTTGTAATCTGTTTTCATCTCCCTCGGAAACATTTTATAACTTGAAGTATTTTGTATAAAGGGATTCCTGTTTCGATTCAAAGAGTGTCCTTAAAGGGGTACTGAACTGAAATGTGTATTTCGCAAAATAAGTCCACAGAAGCGTTCAACAGAACGCTACGCACTCCAAAACATCACTCATACTACGATATGTCAAACTGATGGCAGTGTTTTTAAAAAAAGAAGGGCGCGATCAAGCGAAGTTTCTGACGTCATTCTCCTTCCGTAAAATTTGGGAATGAGAAGAAGCGGCCTCGCTTCTCTCCTCCTGGCTTCGGTTCACCAGCTCGACGGGACGTAGCGAGGAGGAGAGGGATTGACAATCGTGACGTGTCTTGTCTTGTCGGAATATAAGGCTATTTTTTAAATAAAAATATGTCGAGATAAATTTATTAGACTAAGCGTTGTCTTGCGAGAACCACCATGGGTTCTACAATTCCCACTTGAAACTGAAGACGTCGCCTCAAAAAGTCAACTAAGAGATTAAAAAAAAAGAAACGAGGTAAGATCTTTGTCAAATAAACAAATAAATAAAAATAATAATAATATGTGCAGTTTGGAGTCCGAAACTCTGACGCCAAAAAGGAAGAACTCGTCTTTTGTTATTTTTAATGCCTATACCAAACTCGTGAGGAACAGACTAAAACGATATTTTGTATGAATAATGATTAAATTATGTACGTGAAAGGTTCTCTTCTATAAAGAAGGGGTATTGCGGGGAGACTAATCGGAGTAGGTCAGTATAACTATAACCGGATATCGTAATAAAGCAAGAGACAACCCAGAAGTAAAATCAACAAATGGGCCGAGTTCTGATTTACAACTGAAAGTGTGAAGTTGACTTTAACTACAAGTTTCTAAGTCAGTGCCCAGTCTATCGGTTCCTTTTATTTTTTCTTGTTAAAGGCGTCGTTATTATTTTCATCTTTGCCATAGTAATTAGCCCAAACAGATACAAGGCCCAATCGATTAAATAAAACGCACCTATCCAGCCCCCCCTCCCCCCCCCCCCCTCTTTCAAAAAAAAAGAAAAAAATTTTATCTTTTTTTACTTTGGTGAAGAAGGAAGAGCAGCGGAGCTGTAGTTTCTGCTCTTGACGGTGGCTTTCCAGGCGAGCGATCTGCCTTTCCTTCGCAAGGGAATCTGAAGCGCTTGACGCAGTGGAACTTGAGGCGATAGCGGCCTCGCGGCGGTTGCGGAACCATTCGTGCTGCTGCGCACATCGCCGCTCGTTCCGTTCCCGCTCTTCTTCCTCCGAAAAAATGTTGCCGCAATCTATTAGCGACGGCGGCAACCAGGGTGTTGTGTCGACCAACCACGGGTGTCTACCTCGGGTGTCGACATTTGTTGGGTACCGGACACGATTCTGGAAAAACTAAACCTTAACAGCACCGCAGCAAAAAAATCAACAAAAAAAACCGCACAGCAGGAAGTTGAAGTTTTATGGGAGTTTCAGTTTTCTGGCTTTTTGTCACCAATAGTGGTGGTGACAAACAGCGAAAGTTTGAGAACGCGACGGTATAGCTGGATCAATATATGCGAGTGAAAGACTAAATTCCTTTATGAGCCAAATTCCGCCTAAGCCTAAATTTCATCAAGCTAAAATATATACGGTGGGCACCTGTAGCATATTAATCGCAATAAAAAAAAAGAAGAAAGAAAAGCTTGTCAGCGAGAAAGAGGATATTGCTTCCTTTATTTCTGGCACATGTTTTATATATATATATATATATATATATATATATATATATATATATTTGCGAATTTAAATGCTACAGGCGCCTACAATTCCATTTCTGGGTTCGACGAACATAAAGCTTGGGCGGACTTCGCCACAAAAAGACATTTCGTTTTTCTCTCGTACATTTTTATCCGGGTAGTGTCACGTTCTCACGGAGTTTCAGCTTTCTGTAATGCATAGTTTAGCGTTGCGTGTTGGAAAACAGAGTTTTATTTCCTTAGTTGACCCCTGTATGACCCCTGTACTTTTGTACAGAAGAAACACCATTTGAGGATTTGAACCAGGCAATATGGCGGGCTAGATTTTTAAAACCTAACATTGAAAATATGACTTCAGAGTAGCGGAATCTAGCTTGGTACGCTAGTGTCATGTACTGAATGTGATATGGTTTAAACGATAGTTTAAAAGGCCTGTCTGTCATTGATTGATAAAAGCGACGCTAGAGTGCGTGTGAACATTCATTAGCATTCTTAGCATCATATGTACTTCGAAACGTGAAATCGGCCGGCATCGCGTAATTAGAGTTTTTCCAACACCGCATAGAACAATTAAAAGCCACGCGCGAGCATTTCGACGGCAATACAGTGAGATCGCAGGCCAGGACGCGGATTGGATACGAGCGTCGCGTCAGCGTTCGGTTGGGCATCGTGTCCAATCAACGCGTCGAGGGATGCTCGGCGTCGGGCTCGGGCCCAATCGCTGCATTGGTACCATCCGAGTGTGATGACGTCATATGTGCAAGAAAAGGAGGTTGTTCACGGGTTTTCTATAATTCTCGGTGTCGTTCGCTTCACTGGCTGCTCACTCTTGTGTTATCAGCACGCTTTGAACGGCAGCGAGGCGGACTTTCACCAGTCTCCTCGATATAACGATCCTATAGTATCGGCTGAATTTTATCCATCTGTTCAGGCGGTTTTGAAGCTTATATTAAAGACGCTTGCTTGTATCTTGTTGACTTTTTAATAGGGACCTTCCCCTACAAAAATATGTATGGACGTCCTATGTCCATACTTTTGCCGTTCTATTACCCCTTTGTCCATCCTATGTATTCCTGTAGACAGTTCTTAGACCGTCTATGTACCACTGGTTTGCCATAGAATGGACACAACAACGCTATAGAGATCTTCGCTAAAGAAACAGTTTTTCATTCTTTCCTATTTCCGTTCTATGGTCCTGGTGAGTCTATGGACATCCTATTGCCTCTCTATGGTGTGAGCTATATATTGGTACATTAATAAAGTGATGCGGGTAGACGTTTTCTTTAGGTGTAGCGAGGTGTCCGAGTTAAAGAGTTGTTAATTAAGTTCCGGGTATCAATATGTTATATTGATGTCTGGAGGCATATCCAACCTCAGGGTATATTCATTGTGGAGATGGAAGTGTTTAGTATGTGCCAGAATAATGTTTTTACTTTCTCAGTGGGAGGTAGATATATGTGGGTCGCTGCGGCCCCCGTAGATATTCGTAACTTTCACAACCCACAGGGGCGCACTGGTGCCTATCAAAATTGCGGGTCATCTGGATGATCGTCGTAAAACAGCGGTATACTAGGCTGGGTCTGCCCGCGACGCGTAAGTAATTCTAGTTATGCTGTATACGTGCAGTATCAAAACCTTACTTTATGTTTTTTTTTTCACGTCAGGAAAATGTAGGCAAGCCATTTTATTATGAGGCCAATCATCCAGGAGCTAGGGAGTGCGATTCTCACACGCGCGGTACCATCATCGCTTAAAGTGGCTTTTCTATGGACCCCGTAGGGACTCCGTGCAGACCCTGTATGGCTTCTCTGCAGACTCCATAAGTAACCCGTGTAGACCCTGTATGGCTTCCCTGTGTGCCCTGTATGGCTTCCCTGTGAACCCCGTACGTACTCCTTATAGACCTTGTATGGCTTCTTTGCAGACCGCTAAAGACCCTACACTCTTTAAAATGACTTTTATAGAGCACATTTTTACGTAAAAACTAATGGGAAAATGCTCTTTTTGTAGAAACCTTTATTGGAGATAGTACAAATGTACAAGGGCGTGATGTTTGCATACACTTTTAGCTTACAGGGTTTTGCGGCACAATTAATATTTCATTTTAGAGCCATGCCTCACCGGCGACTTCAGGTAGCGCGTCCCGACTTGGGTGCGTCCTAACTTCGGCTGAAATTCGCGGCGCGTCCGCCTGGGGGACGGGGCTTGGCATCCCTGAATCCCCTCTTCTACCGTATATGTTTCGGCGCCGAAGTGGCCAATTAAAGCCAAAGCAGAACAGTCACATACTGTCGAATATCGATAGTCCCAAACCAGCACACGCGGTCGTGCAGTTATCCGAGTGGCCGCTGCGGGTGGAATGGTGACGTTGCGGTCGCAATTAGTTCGGTTTTCGAGTACAGATCGGTGCCGCTTTTTCAGAGCAAGCTCTTTAGCGTTTCCCAACTGACTTGCTCTAGAAACGTTGGTTGGTGCGGACCCCGTCGCAGACCCCCTGCAAACTGAGTGGCTTCTCTGCGGACCCTGTAGGGACTCCCTGTAGACCTTGTATGGCTTCTCTGCAGACCCCATGAGGACCCTGTTTAGACATTGTATGGCTTCCCTGTGGACTTCTTAGGGACTCCTTGTAGACTTCTTATGGGTTTTCTGCTGGCACCCTATAGACACCGTAAAGGCCCTGTGTAGACACCCTATAGAGTCCCTATGAACTCTATATGGCGTCTTACCATAGAGTAAGTATAGGATGACCACACATCATCCATAGAATAGGACGTCCATAGAACGTCCGTTGGCCAATATTCTATAGGGCAGCCATAGGACGACTTCACGGAGGCAACAGAGGTCGTGGTCTGGCTATAGACGCCTTTTGTTCTGCCTATGGACGCTGCTCTATAGAACGTCCTAGAAGTGTCCATACATATTTTTGTAAGGGTTGTTGCGGTGGCATGTGTTTAATATCAGAACCCGGTGACGCGAACCAAAAAGGGGAATAATTTTTCATCCTCTCGTTCTTAATAATACCTGAATGTGATAGCCTACACCAATCATTCGAACCGTCTTTGATCGCAACATGTCAACGCTAATATAAAGAACGGCGCTCAATTTTCGCCGAACGTCCGCAATTACAAGGATCTTAAATCATGCCGCTCCACAAGGCCGAACATATATGCGATCGATTCCAGAAAGCCAGGCGCGTCGTTCAACTATGAGAAAAAAAAAAGGCAAAACAAAAAGTGAGAAAAGCCCACGATCAGCTTTTACTGCCACCCTCTCGCACACGAGACTAAACCTACGAGGAGAAGAAGAGAAATTCCCCCAGAGTTGCCCGGATTCTTCGAAGGAAGTCGGAACAACTAACATGCCAAAGAATCGCGCGTGCCGCTCATACCTCCGCCAAGAATTCAGCAACTCATCATCGCCGGGTCAGCGTCAGAATCAGCGGCAGCGATGGACGCCTTCCCTCCTCCCAAGCCCTCACCCACGCCGTGGAAGGTTAACGACAAAAACGTCACAGCCAGCCGCTTTCAAAAAGTAGGAAATACGAGAGCCTCGCGTACTCCCCCCCCCCCCCCCCCCCCCTCCTTTCTTCCTTACCTTAATAACGAGCTTCCCGGAGAATCGGCTGACGGAAATCGAGCTCGTTCTCGAGACCATCAATCTCTAAGGTCATCCTTCATTGCCGGATTCTCGAGCTACGAGCACGCTTGGGCAAATAATGCGCTCCCCGAACAAAATCGCTATAGGTCCCAGGTGCCCTTCCCCCCTATATATACGCACCTTGCCCGGAGGCGTCCTAGCTAGGCCTAGTTCCTTTCGGCCGGAGTTTCCCCGCTGTGCTCCCCTTTGGCAGCTTTCGGTTTTTCTATTCCGGCCGGTTCTTTATGCAGCAGTCCTCCCCTTGATATTGCATCGCCCGTGCCTCAGCCCCGTCAAGCACGGCTGAACGCGAGCATACTTTGCGTGAGCGCGGGTCTTTGTCTTCGATAGTGCGCGAGTTCGTTGGGTTGCTTCGACGGGCGTGATTGAGTGAAGGACCCGGGTAATGGTCATTCTCGTCTCTTCATCTCCATAATCGTCTTCTTTGTTTCATAGCTCTACAACCTGCCCCGTCTCGTCAATGGGTCTTCCATTTTTTTTGGACGCTCGCAATGATTTTATCATTGCCACATAGCTCATCTTAGGTAATGAGGATCGGTGGCTATAAATGGACTGCGAATATAGGGACTTATATTTATTGAAAATATCAAAGCGACTCTGAAGGGCTCTCTTACTGGTTCTAGATGAGATCATCCTTTATTTCTTGTAATACAGCAATGATCAACGGCGGAAACTAAATATCACGCGGCTTTGCAGATGGCTTTTTTTTGTTTTAGCTAGAGGACAACACTTCTCTATGCATCAACCAATGTTGTAGGCGTTACAAAAAATAAGTAACGAAATTCGTTACTTGTTACTTACCACGTATAGGAACGCGTTACCGACCTACGTTACCTTAAGATAAAACGAACGCATTACCGTTACCAATTAAAAGTAGCGCACGGTACTTTTGCGTTTCTTTTTATTTATAAACACCGTAGATGGTAACAGCGTTTTTTTTTCTTTTTGACGACAGCGTTTTTTGACACTGGGAGAAAGGGCGTGGGCGTTGGTTTTTTTTCTAAAGTTCTTGCCGTGCAGAAAATACAGGCAACATTTTGAAGGCATGTGGAATGGGTGCAACAATAAATGACTCGGCGCCTATACTTCGTCTCAGCTAAAGTCCGGACGCATTCGACGCTACGGGCTCATGGGAATAATCAAGCGGCGTAAAAAGTGCAAGTCACTGGGCCCTTTATTGTTTATGATTGGTTCAGCGATGATAGAACAGGTTCAGAAACATGACGGACACCATGATGGTGCCCTTTCGAGTTTGTCTTATTGGTCTCATCAGCTCGGAGTGTCGGCTGCGTCTGGGCTTAGGGCAAAACAAAGTAAAAAAATACGAAACAAAATTTAAGCGTACATTATTTTTTTTTAGGTTTCGGAAAGAAGTAACGAGTAACGTAACTACGTTACCCATTACTCGAAAACGTAACATAACGTAACGTACCCGTTACTGTTTAAAAAAAAGAAAAACGTAACGAATACTTAACTACGTTACCGAGAAAAGTAACACATGTTACCGGTAACACCGTTACTTGTAACGGGTTACAAAACGCGGTCCAGACGTCACGCCGCTGTGGTGGAGCTGATGTTAGAGAGTTTTAAGGAACCGTGTTTGCAGGTCCGATACGGTACGGCGGGCCTTCCGGTACGATCTGCGCAAGCACTACCGCAGAAGACTCGCGCATGCGCAGTGCGTACCGGAGGGCCCATCGAACCGTATCGGATGTGCACGAACGGTTTCCTAAATCTCTCTAACGGCGACCCACCTGCGCAGACGCTTCACCCAAATGTGCCTTCTGCGCGCGCAGTTTACTCACACCTCGTGGGGTGAAAAAGCGGACTAGCTTGTCAGCGCGTTGGCCTATCGGGAGCATTCACTGGCGGCCATAACTGCGTGCGTGCGCGTCTGCTGAGCACCTACGTGCTGACGGGCGAGCTTCCACAGTTCTCTTGCAATGTGCAGTCCACACCATCAAGATTTCCGGTTTTAGCAGATTATTAATATGGGCTCGTTCTGAACATGCGCTCCAAACATCGCCCTCAAATATGGCGTCCGTAGAATACTCCCTGTGTGAGTGTAATGATTGTAGCTGACATACCTTGCCCTATTTTTGCAACAAATCACGATAGCAACGTGGCAAAACATTATCACACGGAACGTTATGCGGCGTGCGATCGAGCGATGCGGTCTGCGTGTTCGCAAGAAACGCGTCGATATTTCGCGAATTCGGCCTATCCTTCCGGCTGCCTTTCGCTCAATACTGCCTAATGTTATCCCCAAATGACTGATTTCGTCGCGATAATCTTTTATTCGGCGGCGCTATTATATCGCTCTTATACCATATCGACGCTGCTGCCCTGCCTGATGACTTAGCTTCCGGTGCACTTATGATACAATTTAATACTGAACAGCATAAACGTTCCCCAGGATTTGTATTTGCCTTACCACTTAAGCCGGCGTCCCACTGCTCATGCATCATACCAAAGACAGTCTGCAAACACGAGGGACAGCAATATCCGTGGTTCGAATTCCGCCTGCCAAGTTTTACTTCGAACTCATTGCCATGCGGCATTCGAGGCACGCATTTCACGGTGATTCGCGCTCGAATCTTTATGCAGACTGTCTCGTGTATGATGCATGAGCAGTGTGACCCCGGCTTTATGGTTGACTATATTCAGACCCGCGTATAACTACTTTCTTTCGGACAACCATTATTCTGCAATTTTGCTCTCGTACCACGTAGGAATGTATACCGCCTGTGATAGTAAACACCTTGTTAGACCTACCGAGTCTGCTTGCCGTCGTGTGGGAGATGTCTTAGTGCGCGCAGTGGACCAACGAAAACTACTTTCGTAACATTCTCGTCGCTGCTTACAACAGACCTAGAGTAAATTGTTCTTAACGCTCATCTTTTTTGGAACCCTCGTCGTCCCACCAGAAACAACGACACTAGCAAGAGCAAGACACCTTTCCCCAACTCCCGGCAAACTTCGGCGCCATACCAAGTCGACCCAAGGCAGCTTCGCTCTTCCGTGTTCCATTTTTTTTGTTGTTGTTTTGTCTTGTTTTCTTTGAAAGCGCCGTCGCCGCTTCTCATCACCATAACTGCATATGCATGCGGTGAGCGTCCCTTCGCAGCAAGCGCCGCTCTAGCCGAAGAACACCTCCGTGTTTGCGATGAGAACGCCTCCTCTCTTTGCGCGTAGTTGCCGCGCAGTTGTTTAGACCACGTACCTTTGTTGTTGTTTTGTTTGTGTGCGCCACACGGGCTGTGCCCAACCGCCGGAGCCGAACGAAATGTCTAAACCGTCGAGCCTGGAGACTTGGAGCAGGATGGGAGGTTTCCGCTATGCCATCAATAGGGGGCGGTGATATTGCCGTGCATTCGAGGAACAATATGCACTCGCATCCGCAGAGAAGCGGCGAACATTGCCTTATTAAAGGACGGCCATTTACTAGTCTTTGGCAAAGTATTGTCGCGGAATAGAAGCGGAGGTTCTTTGGCGAATTTGCCGGCAAATTTGCGCTCCGTATAGAGCGTGCAAGTTTGGCCGGTCCTTGCGCCCATCGTGGGTTTGTTTACCTCCAAATTGGAACCACGTTATCTGGTTTCCCCTCCTGACTTTAACCAATGATAGCCCGAGCTCGGCTACACCGTCGTCGCGCATTCTCTACGTTACCCCTTTGATTGACGTGCCTCCCTTTGCGTTTCGGTGCGCCAGAGACGCCATGTAGAACACTCGCTCGCATTATTAAGAGCTTCTTAAATGTATCAAACAACACACTGTTTTACAGACAAGTCAGTGCTTGCCCATACTTTGTGCAGGCATTGCTTGTGTGCAGAAACTGGATTCCCATGAAGTGAAGCGTGAAGTGTGTAGGCTTCAATGCTTGGCGTTTGACTTATGCGCTGACCGATAACGCTTATCGCGTACGTCTATAATAAGTAGATACTTCACGCATGATGTCATAGTCGCAGGCAGCTCAAGAGATGGAGGGCGTGGCGTGTGCACATCATATTATTACTGTTCCAGAGCCAATGAGGTTACGCTATGAGCTGATAAAAAAAAAAAAAAAACATATGCAAACGGCTAAAGACGCCTTAAAAGGGAACACAAAACGTGAACATAATAAGCCACGCCTAACGTTTCGTAAGTTGTCGGTGACTTTACAGGGTGTTTCACGCAAGAGTGATGGTTACAAAAAATAGAAAAAGGAATGTGAACTAAACCGCAATTCCTCCGGGATTACGTTGTCCACGGCGGCGGACGTAAGGACGCAAGTGTAAGGTGCTAATCAGATTTTTAATTAACAAGAATTCACTAATTAACATTTTGACCTTCTGTTTCAGTTAGCGTGCTTCAATTAGAGATTTTCAACCCGTCGCCTACTCAAAGTAAAAAAAAAAAAAAATTGAAAAGTCTCAGCAAAACAAATTCTGCTTGAAGTTATTACTAGGTGACTTTTGGGCAATCACGGCAGCGAGAAATCGGAAACTATGGATTCGAAAGAGCTCGCCAGGAGCGCCAACAGTTCCACTGTCGAAAAGGCGCCAGAGTGTGACGCGTGGTGACCCGTAAAGTTGCTGTGAACTCGTGACCAAAAGCTTTGGCCAAATTCCAAACTGGCTCACGACCTGCTTCCACGAGCCGATTTGAAATTAGGGCCAAAGCTTATCGAAAGCCCAGATATATCTGCGAGATTTGTGTAAAAATGCTAAAATATATTCAGAAAACCAGTTATTGTGTATAAGAGACGCACGCGACGAATTTCCATTTTGAATCGGCTCGCGGGAACAGGCCACGATAAATGTGCGATTTCGCCAAAGGTTTGGTCACGTGTTCACAGCAACTTACGCGTCACCAAACGTCATACTCTGACGCCTCTTTGGCAGCGAAACTGTATTCGCTTCTTGCGCGCTCTTTTCTTAGTTAGTTTTGATTTTTTGCTGCCGTGACTGCCAAAATTTCACACTCAAAAACTCGAAGCAGATTTTTTTTTTCTGAGATCTGTCAACTGCTTTAATCTCAACAAACGGCGGGCTTCAAATCTGTAAATGAAACATGCTTGCTAAAACAAAAGGCTGAAAAGTTGATTAGTGCCTTTTTGTGAATTGGATATCTAAGGAGCACTTATACACTTGCGCTCCTTCGTCTGCCGCTGTGGAAAACGTAATCCTGAAGGAATCGTGGCTTTTTTCACCTTATTTTCAGCTAAGAGTACTTTTTTAGGTAATTGTTGCTCTTACGTAAAACAATCTGTATAGGCCGGATGTCCCAAACGGACTTTCCTCTGTAAAACAAGCCGGAAACATCGGCGCCTGCTCGTAAGAAGTTGAAACTTTCACCGACTATGGAATGAGCAGCTCTGTTTTACCATGTGAAATGTTAAGGGGCAGTTCTCTTTCTGTAAGACATTAGAGCAAAAAAACTTGCTAATGTAAAGGTTGGCCGCGTTCGCAGGCGACCGAGTTACCGACGCTATTTACTTGTGGCACCATTCCCCAATACGCGCAGCTTGCAAACAGCACGCTAGAGAACTGTATTGAAGTTTTACACGGTGAAGCTGACCTGCTCTGCGAACATTTGGTGAAATTTGGAGCTTTCCACGAGCAGGTGTCGATTTGTTCGTCTCTTTTTAAGGTCCGCTTGGGACACCCTATAGTTTGTAACAACAAATATTATTATTGTTTTAAATGTTTTTTTTTGTTCTTTTGGTCAAGTTTTTATCGGCTGCAAAAATAAACACCATGGCAGAAAAAAAAAAAAAAACAAGGACGCCATAGCTACCGTCACAGCTGATTAGTGGTGTTACCGCCGCTTTTGAACCAGTGTTCTAAGTTGCACCGTAAATTCCAGAAAGCTCGTTTGGAGCTAGATACTGCACAGCTGTACACAATAAAACAAAAAAAACTTATATATAATAAATTGGCCTCAGAGTGCCGAGCTCTGATTGGAAGGATGGAGGGAAGAGGCAGTGTCCAGCTGCCCTTGTCTTTAGCGGCTATCTCCCCTACAACCAGAGTGAACAAGATGTCGTGGGCTCCTCGCTCTAATTGGAGGGCGATAAAGCGTTTAGGGGGAGAAGGAGACAGCTTGCCTTTTGCGTCTACCCAATATCCTTCTAATCAGAACGCAGAACTCTAACGTCACCGCACACTCTCAAATCCTCCTCTCTCTCTCTCTCTCAGTTCCTCACCGTATACGCCCGCGTATTGAGTGTGCACGTGTAATGAAACACGCACTTTCAGACTTCAGGTTTGAATACTCGATTCCTAAACGTGGCCTGTAAATTGTCTCGCCGGGAAACTGTTACTTTTGTTTATGCCTTTCGCCTTTGGGAACGATGCTAACATGGTTACCGTTTTTGATAACAAGTATTGATACTTCAGTTGGTTGAAAGACCGACGCAATTTCAATTTGTGCGGCTCGTGACAAGACGACCGAAGTGCAAAACGTCGAGTCCATGGATTGATTTTTGCCTTCGTAATGTTTGCCGTTGTGGATGTGCAGCCCGTGGAGCTCACCGGAGTCCTGCCGAAGGTCGGACCACAGTCTGGAGGCACGAGACTGTACTTGAACGGAACCAACCTGAATGTTGGTAGTCACGTGAGCGTCCATCTGGATGACATCGTCTGCCACGTCGAAAGGTAACATTGACTTCATCCGCTGACGCCACTGGAAAGTTCCTTCGTGCTTCCCCTGTAAAGAATGCTTGACTGCTTCCCAAGTGTTAGTGAGGGGAAGCGAGGCCCCGGAAACGTTAATTGTGTGTGCATGTTCACTGCTTCCGTAGGCGGTTTTTATACGTGTCTCAGCCAGACATGTACGTAACGCATTCCTAATAACAATTTACTTCTACCTAGTTACCTTTTTCGGTAACGAGTAACGTACTTAGTTACTTTTCTTTACAAAGAAAAGGAGTAACGTACTTAGTTTTTTTTTAAGGCCAAGTAACGAGTAACGGTATTTCGTTACTTTTGAGGAGTAACGTGCAGAACACCGTTTAAACAGCCTCATTTTAATTCTAACCTGAGTATGCGTCTATTGCGACAAAGGCGGATGGGCAACCCGAAAAACAACTACACAGCATGAAAATATACCAACGTTTATCGCTGAACACGTCAGTCGAACTCTACAGCTAGGAACGTCCTCCGCCCAGCGAAGACAATAAGATAGGTTGGTTGAATCTTTCTAAAACAGTGTACAGACCGAATGCAAACCCGGAGGTTTCCAACACGGGAATGTACAGATCCTATTGTCAACTTTGAACTTTAGTGTAAGAAAAAGCAAAAGAGAGAGGGTGAACATTTGATTGAATTTGTGAAGGTCTGCCCTACTATGCGTCCCGCAAGAACGTTCAGGAGATGGTGGAACGCATTTGGCGTTTGGTACGCAGCTCAAAATAATCTCATTTATTTTCACCCAAGGTCATTAAATGAGGGTCGACGGTTGATACGTCTACTGCAGATTTTTTCATAGTTCAGGGTTTCTAGCTCAGGCGGTTGTAGTACGTTTACCTCCTCCCTTCGTGGCATAGCACAGGCGTGCCGTGCACCGTTTTGATAAAAAAGATAATGCTGCAAAGTGCCTTTAAACCTTTAGCTTTGTCACAGGCTCTCAGAATTGCTCAGATATATTACAGTGATACTTTGCGTCAATAGTTGCTTTTAGCTTTAAGTATTTCGGAACCAAACTCAATTTCTTGTAGAACCCAGCCGGATATAGTAATTATATTAAGAAATATATCCCTACCGAAACATCCAGCATAAATTTTCGCTATATGGATTATGAACTTGAAATCTATCTGGATTCTATCTGAATTTCAGGTTTTCAGAATTTTTTTGTTTGTCTGTAATCTGGATTTTAAGTTTTCAAAAACAATTCTAGCTAGATTTCCAGTTCCATAATCCAGATAGTGAAAAGTTATATGGGTTTTTGGATAGGGATAGCCACAATAAATGGAATTACAAAAAATAAAAAATAAAAAGCTTCGCAGAATGAGAGTGCAACAATCCTCAGGTCTGACAAAACACATAAACGTGCAATCGCATATAAAAGGTTATCTCAGATTGGAGCTTTGACTCGTTATAAGAAGTACATTCGCAAAATATTTTTTGGGGGTTGAAGTAAAGTAGGCTGCCGATACGAAGCCATTTCTTTTCTGTCTATTAGAAGAATAACACTCGTACGGTATAAGCTGACGGATCAGTGTTTTTTGTGATTTTAATTAACACTGCGCGATAATGATGAGTTACAATACTGAGGTGTTACAATCCCTTTCTGGATTTACCTGTTGCCTCGAGGAGAAAGTGGTGGGGAACGGCGACAACCGAAGCCGACCGTTAAAGGTAGTGTGCATAAATGTGAGTAAGTAACTCGTAGCGAGGGGTGATAAAACAGTTAGTAAAAAAAAAGAGTTACTTCTTGTTTCCTTGTGACATTATTTATAAATTTTACGGAACTGCTTTTACACTAGCAGTTGCGCCTTATGAAATTCTTGTCGATCGCAGAAATGCAACAAACATATTTCGCAACATGTTATATTGCACAACGTGTTAATAAAACATCTCTCTTCGCTTTTATTCTTTTTCTACGAATTATAAAATAGAATAAATTAAGAGAGTTGTTCACTCTCAGAACTTAGAACACTTTTATAAGCTCGTAGGGCTGATACAACGTTCACCTAAGGACTTGCTTCCGGCGCGATTCTCTAGCTACAGACTGGCGATAGAACCGCGTGGGCGGGCTTCCAACGACGCGAGGGAATGTAGCCTAGCTGGATTTAATTTACTTAAAAGGCTGTCGTTTTTGCGAGCAAGCGCAAGAACAAGTTTGGTCACGTCAGAGAGAGAGAGCGCGCCTTGTTACACTATCCGGAGAATCGTAGTGCGCCAGTACAGACGCGAACCATGTAACGACATTTTCTACGCTTAGCTTTCCCACACGTTGGACTTTGTACGGGCGTCCCCCTACATTAGGCTTTCTTTGAAACGTCATTCACAACTTGTGTTTACTCCGAAGGCGACTAGACCAAAGTTTATTTTTTCGTGTCTCTGCGAGAAAAGCAACAATGTCCCTTTGTTTTGTTTGTGGGGTTTTAATTCAACGTAAAATGTATTCAACGTCGCTTTCATTGTGTTGATGCGAGCTCCCACGGGCGGAAAATTGTCCCTTTTTTTCTCCTGTAGTACTTTTATAGCATTGTTGTTGGTGAATGGTCTTCTAAATTTAGAATTCCTCTCCATGCGGTCTTTTCCGCTGCAGCGCAGCCATATTGTTTCGCTCCTGAAACGTGTCACGTAAATAGGGTCCAACAAAAGTTTATTTCGAGCTCCCAGTTACAAGCGCACAATAAGTGAAAAAAGAAAAAAAGAGTTTACGCACCTGAACCACGTTATAGTTTCCCGAGTTTATAGGCTTTGTCTTTTTGTATAGGCCCGATTTCAAGCAACATTTTGAACCGGTTTTGTTCTTTTTTTTTCTTTGTGATCTTTGCAGAGTGTTGGTATTCAAAGCCGTTAAATATCGGAGAGAATGCGAAAGGCGTGAAATTATTTTTATTAGAGGCAAGCTTGCGCGAACGTACTCGAAACTGCGAGCATTCCCCGAACAATGTCCGAGCGTTGACGTTTAAACACAGCGAGCGGAGAAGAAATCACTGATATTTTGAGAAGTACACAAACGAAGCAAATGACGAGGCGTTCAGGGCAACGCGAAGCGCAAGTTGGTCCACTTCTTTTGCAAGGGTTGTGGTGACGTTAGAAAGACGCCGTCAAGTTCTGATTGGCTCTGATTGAAGGATAGTTGGTAGCAAGATAAATTAGGAGGCTAGTTGTCGCAGTCTAGATAGTGGGTAGACCTCAAAGCAAGCTGCCTTGAGGTCTACCAACTATGCTTCAATCGGAGCCGATCGGAGCTCGAGGTAATTCTGACGTCATCTCAACCCCTGCAAAAGGAACTTGCTCTCCGCATAGTTTTACTCGTAAAAATCGTACATCAATCTTTACAAAAGGCCTGCCCAAAAACTACCCTGCAGTGTACACACAAAAAAAAATGATGCAATTCATGATATTTTTGTAAGGCATCCAGGGCATGTGCAGCGTAAACAATTCGGTTTTGGGTTCAAGAATGCAAACTGCGGAGGAGCGATGAGCATATCGCCTCTCGTACCAATGGTATTTTTGCGGATCAGGGTTTCGAGACTTCAATTTTTTTTCTTTTTGCTTTGCCACTTACAAAGGCATGCATGAGGATCGCACTGGCCGGCCCTTTAATACTGTCCATGTGGCTGAGGCGACGCGCGATGGTTTCTTTGTGGCATTCCAGAGCATTTTACTTATATTTTAGTTTTGGGAACCTACATTGAGTCACCATCAAAAAATGTGATGGGCTGAATGCGATTGAACCCAAAGAAACTAAATATAGGCAAACGGTAGCTGCCCTCGTAAAATATTTCTGTACGGCTACTCTTTAAGGGCCATCCATAACTACTGCCTTCTTGTGTCCTCTCAGATTGCTCATTGACTATTAATCTTTTCTTGTTTTATTTTACACGAACATCACTTTATTTAAGAAAGGTTATATATAGAAGCTTAGAGTGAGTTGTTAAGAATTTTAAATATTTTGTTTTGCGTTTTTATGAAAGTTTAGGCCACTTTACGTGCTGGTGCTGCGATCTCGTATTCTTAATATCAAATATGGTGATGTGCGGGTTGTCACATGAAGCGCACTATATATATATACATATATATATATATATATATATATAACGGGCATGGTGGCGGGAGGCCGAAGGCGTGGGTATATAACTGAGAAGAAAAAACCCTTAGTGAAAACAGCAACAACGGACGATTTATTCTTCGACGTTTCGGCCGGAGTCCGGCCTTCGTCAGGGAGGCCGGACTCCGAATTTACTCACTCGAGTAAATTCGGTATATATATATATATATATATATATATATATATATATATATATATATATATCACTTGAGTAAATATATATATATTTACTCTAGTGATAGCCGCACTGTTTATGAAGAAATCCTGAGGGGTTCGCTTTTATATATATATATATATATATATATATATATATATATAAACAAATATGTGCAGATGAATGAACCGTACTTAATCCAATGAATCAAAGAATCAAAGTTTTCAGGAACCCGTCGAAAGCCAAAAATTGGCTTTCGGCGGATTCCTGAAAAAAAAAGAAATATATATATATATATATATATATATATATATATATATATATATATATATATATATATATATATATATATATACCGCATTTACTCGAGTGATAGCCGCACTGTTTATGAAAAAATTCTGAGGGTTCGCTTTTCCGCGGAGCACGCGGATTGCCACAATCACCGCGATCGACAGCATGATTCCAGCGGTTTACAGGAAAGAGATGGTATCTTCGCGCCTTCGCGCGAAGATATTATCTGCGAAAATTGCATTTGTATGGAGAATCGTGTTCTCGATCCAATTATTCGCTATGTTATTTATGTGCAACGCGATGATTTGCTGTATATGTGCTTTGCGGGAAAATGGAAGCAAGGGCCTTGTTCATAAATAGCGCGACGTTTACTCGAGTGAATACGGTAACCCAATAAGACAAAGCAAAGAAATTGTCTCCATCCAGTTCTTAAAATTCCGGTCTCATTGATAAAAAAGAAGAAAAAACGCGATAACTAAATTTGAGCCCTGGGCCTCCAAACTCGTCCAACACAAAGTTGGGGCTGAAGTTGACGGAGCGCGCCGATTGGCCTATCGCGATGATGACTTCGCGCTTTTTTCGCCTTCGACCAATTGGCAATGTCCGCGAACTTTCGGCTCCAGCTTTGTGTTTGACAAGTTTAGGGTTCCAGGCCTTTGTTGGTAGGCCCGCTGGTGTGTTTAAATACCAGGATACCTACGAACTCCATGTTTAGTACGGGATATGATTGAGCTTTGTGTGTATTTTATTATTCAATTCGCTCTAAACACCGACAGATAAAAAATAAAAAAAAAAAACACCGAACGATTTGAGTATTAAGCACCTTATTTCTCTCCGCAGCCAATCAGATCGTTGCGTTAACTGGTAAGAGCGCCGGAGAGCCAATCACGAAGAAATAAGTGTATTAACATAATAAGCCACGCCGTCAGTCTCATTAAGATGTCGCTGACGGCAGCGTAGAGTTCTTCACAACGGTGAAAATGAATTGGCTCTGAAACGACAGGCACCTGCCACGCATCTACACTGTCTCTCCGTCTCCCACCTGCAATTAGGACGCTCGGATTGTCTGCGGGGTACGAGTGGTCTGGAATTCTCTGCACTTTCCAGATCTCTGGCGAGTAGCAGCCAGATCAGTTGCCGGACGTCGAGGTCCCCGTTCCCGTCGTACCAGGTCTCGCAGCTGACTCTGCGCATCGACGGCGCCAACCTGACACTGGCCAATCCCTTCTTTTACACCCAAGACCCGTCTTTGCATCGGATCCAACCGCTCAAGAGCTTTCTCAGGTAAAATAGCTCCTTGGCAACTACAAGCATGTGCTTGACGTCCTAATCTGAAATCGCCGTCAGATACTGCCCCAGGAAAAAAAAACAGAATAGGAAAGAACGCTACCAGAGATTAATTTACAAGTATTTGTATGCGTTTTATTGTTTTATTGAAATCTGAAAAAATGAAGTTTTGAGACGCGAAATATAAGATCTGTCTCAGTAACGCGAAGGCTCTGACAATCATTTCGTATGCATGTTGGTAGGGAGTAGTGGAGCGTTTTCCTAAACGTGTTTTCTGACCCGATATTTGTTTTCATAAGAGGCGTGGAGCTAGAGATTTTAATCGTGAAATTCTGCGCAATTAATATATCTTTTAGTGCCGGGAAGAACCAGAACGTGCAGACCCTCCCCGCAGAGTTGCAGCTAGCAGTGTCATTCTGCTATTCAATTCGAAGAACAATTCGCATATCCCTAATTTTTAGTGTTCAGTGATTGGCCTCTAGGCTACAAAATTTAAGGCCTAACCATGGGAAATTCTGCGGGCTTATTGTCGACTATTTCACAGAAGGGAATCCAACAAGTCGAATGCTAAGATCTATTTCTGAAAGGGCCCGCTATTCCTTGAAGCTTTCAGCAGATCTGGCAAGCATTCGTGCGTGTTATCTTCACATTAATAACACTTCCCAATTTGAGATGGAAAAGATTGACATCAAAGAAATTTTTAACTGCGTTATGGTTCATCACACAGACACTCTACAGTGCGGGCACCGTATGTGCTTCGAGAAACTAGTTTTCTACGTACTTTTGTGTTTTCTTAAATTTCGTCATCATTTTATATGTTGACGTAAATCAATGTAAAATTTCGTGAATTAAAAAAAAAACAAAAACAAAGCGTAGATAAACAAATCGAGGTATTTTCTTCCTCGCAGCGGGGGCAGACATATTCATATTTACGGAACCAACCTGACGTCAATCCAACAGCCACGAATGGCGGTCTTCAACAGTCTTCGGCAGATCAACGAAACCGTAAGTCACTTTCAGTGCCTCGTGTCGACGTATGCGCAAAACCATTTTGGTGCTCGATCAGAAAAATAAAAAAAGGTTTATTTGAAGGGTTAATAAGGTTTAAAGCAAGAACGCACATATACATTTAGTGACAAGGGCTTTGTTGCCACAGTTATATGCTCTTTATTCCTTTTTCTTTCCCTAACTTTAATGCAATAAATTCAATAATCACCTTCTCCGCTCTTCGTTCACAATATATATATATTTTATGGCGGCTGTATTTTGTTGTTGATTATAGTTCCTTATAATCCGCATTAGTCCACACTGCGGGTGGGGTCACTGCGCTTTCGCAGAAAGCAGAATCTGGTGGGACATGAAGCGTCTGCGCATGCGCAGTGCCGACTGCGGCGCCACCGTGCGTCTCATTGTTGCGCCACAGCAACTGACGTCGAAATCAGGCGATAAAGAGCGCCGAAGGTCGAATTACAAGCCGAGAAGCGCGAAGATTCATAACCCACATTTTTCGCTTCTTACGCCGCTTGATGACTATAATTTGTGTTTCGTTGATTACCGTTTAATTAGAGCTTTCTTTCCTTCTTAACTTTCGACGGAAGGCTACAAAGTGTGACGATGTAAGCAAACTGTCAGCCTCTGTCAGGGGCTGAAAAGAATGTAGAAATCTTACTCGGAATAAGAAGAAAATAGTTACGATAAATTCCTCGATTCCTTGTGCCTTTACACCAAATGATTTTGGAGGAATAAAATCTAGGAAAGCCGCTCTCGTTTAACGCTTAAGTGCCCACAAAAGCAAAGTAACAGTGGAGCAGTACTTACGAGAAATCGCAAAGAGGACCCATCAAAGAGAACCCATAGAAGCCGACGTTCATTAAACTATACATTCATTTCATTTTCAACTTGAAATCAACAAAAAAACTAGAATGTTACATATTTTATTTTATTTATTGTATACTTTTTCACGAAACTTTTTTTTTCAGGCAGTGGTTACCTTAGTTACCATCCAGTTAAGAATTCGAAGATGGTTGAATCCTGGCTCGATAAATCCTGCTTCTTGATTATTAATTTTACTTTGCCCTGGCGGAGCATTCCGCAACTTCAGAAATTGCGACCCGCCAGATTTTTTTTTATCTGCATTATCGCTAGCTACTGAAGTCACTAGCCAATAATGAACGAGTAAATTAAATCGAGATGAAAGAATTCAAAGAAATAAAATTCTGCGCAAAAAAAAACTATGTCGTCCGAAAACCTCATGCCGTCAAGGAGGGCAAGATAATTCAAATAAAGTGATTTATCTCACGTAAACCCGGTTGTTATTTGTATTAAGATTTGCGCAACAAAAACTAAATAAAAATGAAAAAAAAAATTGTCTTCAATGTTTAACGAGTAGTTGCAAGTATCCCCAGGAAACGCGCCGTACAAAATTGCGTTTAGCAAGAAAGAAAAATTAAAAAAGAAAAAAAAAACCTATCGGTGAAAGGAAGTAACGCCATCTTTGTTTCTTTCCAGTCCTGCCACGTGCTGAACTCGTCGGTGATGGTCTGCCCGTCCCCTGCCGTCGTGATTCGCACTTCCGGATCCGGAAACTACGACGCAGACGACGAAGCAGACGTGATGCCCCAAGCCATCGCCAGGGGCCAGTACCAGCGTAACGCGTTCGAAGAGGAACTGGATGCTGTGAGGCTTCGAATCGGCTTCATCATGGACGACGTTCTGAGCGTCCAGGAGCTGTCAAAGTTTTACCCAGACATCGACTCGGACTTGACATACGTGTCCGACCCACGGTTTTTCCCGTTCGACAACGACGGTGTCAAGCTTTACAAAGGGGAATCTCTTGTGATTGAGGTACGGATGAAATGCGAAATGTTTCGATTTTTGTTAGCTTTACTTGTGTAACATTTTCCTTTGAAGGCGGAATGATACACAATTAGCCGGAACTGTAAAATTATTGTATCTGTTTATGCTAAAAGTCTAAATTTGACATTTAGAGTTATGTATTTTAGCGTAAATGAGCGCTTTCACCAATGGACGTGGAAAAGCGGAAAAAAACATACTGTTTTCACGAGAAGAGGTCGTCTTGTCCAGAGATACAAACTAGAAACATTTAGTTTGGTTTTATTATGTGATCTCTGGTGTATAAATCGCTTCCGCCATAGAAATTCGGATATGCATGCTAATCATATTCAAGAAAATCAACTAGCGCTCAAAACTGATTCTTAGACCGAGGCCGTAACAGGGCACTGATACTGCGATATAGTCAGGTCTGGTTACTACGGACACCTGCGTTCCTCAAAGAAGTCGTTTATAATTTGACTTTCCTATAATAACGAGGCGAAAATTGATGCGTTTACCCGGTCTGTTCTCAATATGCTCGTTAATATAACGGGATATTCTTATTAACATAGCTAATATTAAAAAGTCATAGTGTATTGCTACAAACATTGTGGTCACAAAGTAGCAGTGTTGGCTCTACCTGGCTTTTTTGTTTTCTTTTGATGAGTCGTGTAATCAGGAAGAAAACCTTCTGTTGTATTATCAGG
The DNA here is from genome assembly GCF_016920785.2 of Ixodes scapularis. Classification (NCBI taxonomy): domain Eukaryota; kingdom Metazoa; phylum Arthropoda; class Arachnida; order Ixodida; family Ixodidae; genus Ixodes; species Ixodes scapularis. The sequence goes on along the minus strand of NW_024609857.1, from coordinate 19,390,721 downwards.
GAGAAAGCCTTCGACTGGCCAGCACGGAGTTTGAGGTGAACGTGACAATAGGAACTCGGCCCTGCAACCTTACCTCCCTCACTATGAGCCAGCTTGTTTGCACGCCGCCCGAAGTCCAGCCTCCTGGAACAGACGAAATCGGACACAGAACGGAGAGCGATCTTCCTGTGGTTGTGGTGAGAATGACTTGCATCTTCCCTCCGTCCAAAGTAAAAGTTGAGGGTTTTACGTGCCAAACCAACGAAAGCCGTCTGGCACGCCCATGCGGAGGACTAATCTTAAATTTGGACCACCTGGATTTTTTTTTTTCACGTGCAATCGAAAGTGCGGGTACGCGGCGTCTTCTCCGCAATAAGCCTCGGTCCGATTTTTGGGCACCTAGGCCGGGATTCGAACCCGCCACTTAATGATCCTAGGGTCGGCGCCTTGCCTCGTCTGTTATTGTACACAGAAACCTATCGGGTTTTGTGTATAGGTCCATGTTATATGAGGAAAGATTATACGGATGTTTAAATATAGGAGTAGCGACGCATATAGGTTTTGTTTCTGAGCGAAGCGCTTGTTACCTGCATTTATTACTTTTTATATTGTCAAAGGGGCATAGATATAACTCAAAGAGGTTAAGATTGTTTTGTATGTTCCCACAATATAAAAAAAAAAAAAATCAGCGACGTTTTTTTTTTTAGTTTCACAGCGGAGCTGTTAAGGGCTAGTTTCCCCGGGATCGTGTCCGGTACCAAACAAATGTCGACACAAACTCTGGTTGCCGCCGTCACTCATAGATGGCGCTAACTGTCCAGAGTGTTGTGCTTGCCGTTTGTCTGCTTGCCGCCGTCGCTCATAGATCGTGGCAACTTTTCCAGCCTCGGCAACCAGACAACTGGTGGCTGCCGCCACTCATAGATGGTGGCGACCTTTTTTCGGAGGAAGAAGAGCGGGAACGGAACGACCGGCAATGTGCGCAGCAGCGCGAATGGTTCCGTAACCGCCGCAAGGCCGCTATCGCCTAGAGGCCACTGCGTCGAGCGCTTCAGATTCTCTTGCGAAAAAAGAACAGATCGCTCGCCTGGAGAGCCACCGCCGAGAACAGAAGCTACAGCTCCGCTGCTCTTTCTTCATGAGAATAAAAAACCTGAAAGTTTTTTTTATTACATCTTAAGGATATATACTATTCACTCAGCCCTAAAAAGCGTATTAAAAGAGTAAATATTCAACAATCTAATTTTTTACGTGCCAAACTAATCACACATTTTCCACTCACATAAAAAAAAACCCCGTAAAGACCTACCAACCCCGGCGGCCAGGCGGAGATCCGCTACTCTTCCCAATACAATGAACCTGTGGTATGCTAACTCCTCCGTAGATTTCTTTAAGCTTATGATTTGGAATAGGGTTCTGATTTCGCAGCACTTTATTTGTTAATCTTAGTGCTTTAGGGTTGGAGAATTATCTTGGTCTCCCCGCTTTTGTCGAGCTCATAACGTAAAAGGCGCTCGCTGTTTCAAAGCTACAGGAGGCTAGATCATGCTAAATCAAAACTTTTTTTAATAAAGTTTGTAGCTCTTAGATGTGGAATTGTAAATTGATGTGTGTATGCTTATACAATCTAAACTTAGTATGAATCAACGGGCGACTTGTGTCAGTTGTAGATGAGAACTTTAGCCAGTGTGATACAACGGCTAGCCTGGAGTTGCTAACCTGCACCACGAAGTAGCGATACACGATTGCGCACCGGTACGATAATAGTCCAGATCAAAATGTGAAGAGGTGTGGATCAAAACCAGGATCCCTGGGTTTTTTGTTGAAAGTGGAAGTACTAATACAGCGTTTTATACTCCTTTCAGGTACGGGTAGGCAATAACCTCCGTTATGAAGTTGGCTACCTCCGGTATGAAGTCGCCAAAATGTACGAATTTCCCCCTGAAGCAATTGGAGCTATAGCCGCGGGAGGAACAGTCCTTATGCTTTTAAGTCTGGTCATTTTGGCCATACTGAGACACAAGAACTCACAAGCCGAGAGGGAATACAAGCGCATTCAACTTCAAATGGACACCCTTGAAAATAGCGTGAGGTCGGAGTGCAAGCAAGGTACGTGGAAGTTTGCCGCCTCGCTTTCAATCATTAACAATCATTCTGTACAGTAAAGTCTAGTTTAGAGGTGTAATTGGTTTCATCTGTTTCAATTCTACAGCGTTCGCTGAACTTCAGACTGATATGACGGACCTGAATAACGATATACAGTCTACGGGGATACCGACGCTGGATCACAAGGCATATTTGATGAAAGTGTTTTTCCCTGGTGTACCAAACAGCCCCATTCTACAAGAGGTGAAGGTAAATACACCAAAATTTTTCTAGATGCTCAAACAAGGCACATCCTAAACCTATACTTTCTGAATGCACTATTGAGTAATTGCAATTGTGGGAACAGTAACTTTTCTGCTGCTGTACAAGGCCTACTCATGAAGATCACTAGAGTTTTTATGTAGACTTAAACATAAAAAAGAAAACAACTGCAAGAGCTTCCAAAATCAGCTTAAAAAATTGTTGTCAGTAAAAAATGTTAGCATCCTATCTTTAGTAGCAAATTATCAATACTATATAATTAGCTGACGATGATGCACGGTCAGCTTTATGGCGTTTTTTTTTTATTTCAATACGTAGAATGCTTCATGTTTTCGAAAGGTGCACATACAAGTGTTTGTACACAGCCGCGGTTGAGACTTTTCCTGAACTTGACTTCCCTAGATTGCGTGCTTCCTAAAGTTGGCATTAACGGTGTAAGTTCTTTGTACTTTTTCTGTTAACTCGGATGAGACTTTCGTGTCCGGTCGTTCTTCGTTTCCACGAGTCCAGGGGTTTTAGTCAATTATATTCAACCATCGCCAGCTCGTTTGCGCCCTAACTTTTCTGTTCATTGACGATGCTATTGTTTGGCAGCAAATAAATGGTCCCTACAACAACTACGAGGTGGCTATGACAAATTTCGAGATGCTCATCAACAACAAACGTTTCCTGCTCACATTCATTGACACCCTGGAAAACCAAAATACTTTCAGCATCCGGGACAAGTAAGTATTGCAGCTTGTTAAAATATAGGACACGGCATTTTATTAGGCGGTGACAAACTAATATATTTGTATTTCTATCAGGGTCAACGTCGCCTCGCTTCTCATGATTATCCTGTTGGACAAGATGGAATACGCGACTGAGTGAGTAAAACCTCAAGTCTATAACTTCATATGTTGTGTCCAGAACAACCGAAGGAGACGAATCAGGACAGAAAATGATATCCCATGTTTTCATAGGATTCTTAAGGAACTGCTCTTGAGACTTGTGGACAAATACGTCGGAACAAAGCATCCCCAACTGATGCTAAGAAGGTGGGTCGTCTGTCTTCTATTTAAAACTGGCATTGAACATTTAGGTATTTGAGACGTTAATGAAAAAAGAGAATGAAATTTGTATTTAGAGAAAGAAAAGTCTTCTTATCCGCAGTATTTAGGAAGGTGTAAAATAAGTCCATGGTGAAGAAATAAAAAAAAAAAAAAAATACAGGATGCTGGTGCATGGCTAGCAAAATGATGAATTTGCTTTGGAAAAAAAAAAAGAAAATAAACACGAACATGCTGTTTATTTGCTTGTTAATTTTTTACTTCGGCTTGACGCATGTTAAATGGGTCATGAATTTTATTAAAAAAAAGAACGAAAACGTTACCGGGAAGTTTTTCACCTGATTTTTACAGAACACTAATTTTATTTATTGTTTGTAAAGAATGGAGAATGGTTTATGATGTAATGATCAAGTAAAAATACACAACAATCCTAACTAAAAAGTTTTTTTTCTTAGAACCGAGTCTGTGGTTGAGAAAATGCTAACAAACTGGATGGCGCTGTGCATGTATGGATACATAAAGGTATGTTGAAGTTTGATGTACATTTATAAATTTCTCACGATGATATACTTGTGTGTGATGCATGGCGTCTAAATTAGCACAGAAGCTTGCAGCGCGTCACAATAACTTAGTGCAAGCTGTGCCATAACGAATAAATTAATCTTGGTCAATGTTTTTTTTTTTTTTTTTTTTGCCACTGCTATTTTGGTGTGCATTCAGTAAACATTTTGTTGTGTCGTTGATAGACGTTTTTGTATTCATATACTTTCTGCCCTATGGTTCAATTATTGTTGACCTATGTACCAGAAGAATGGCTAAATTGATAGCACTGAAGAAAATGTTTCTGGCAATATTTTTTGTGCTAAATCTAGTCTAAATATTTCTTTGGTTTTATTCTTTCAGGAGCACGCTGGAAGGTCACTGTTTCTGCTGTTCAGTGCCATTAAACATCAAGTTGAGAAAGGGCCGGTAGATGCTGTAACTCACGACGCACGCTATTCTCTTTCGGAAGAACGCCTCCTCAGGGAACAGATCGAATACTCGACAATTGTAAGTGAATTCTTTAAATTTGCCCTCGCTACACACACACAAAAAAAAAAACTTTTGTATTGGAATCTTTTTTTTTGGTGGGAATAATAACGCTCAAAAGTTTTTAAACTTTCATACATGTCTTGCTTTCAATTTCATAGTACTTTATTATCCTCGGTATATAACGTCGAACCATCCTTTTGAACTAGAATTTTTTTATAGTATATGAAAGCATGCGTATAACACTGAAAATTTCCTCTGAGCCTTAAGGAAGCCATGCGACGGGCAATAATTGTCACAAAACAGGTTTAGAGGGAAACCTCGTCTGTGCGAAACCGTACCAGGTATATCGCATCGTGAAGCATCTGCGGGACATACGCGCTGTTTTAGAAAACCGTGGCGCCAAAGCCAGTGTAGTAATTACCAAAACTGGAATGCTTCACATTTCGCAACATTGGCCATCTCTAACGTTTTTCTTGCCTCACAAACTACGAGAACTCATCCGGAACTTTATTTGGTTCTAATAAATATTAATTTCCGTAATAGATGTGTGTGTTATAAACTTATTTGACTGTAATAATTCAATTTGGTCATTACTCTGACCAGGTTCAAAGATATATCCAATCCTATACTTGTTTTAATTGATATAAAATAATATGTTATCAACTGCGTGCATGAGATTTTCATCAGAGTGGAAACGGAGTTTCATAATAATGTTGTTGACGACGGCACTAGAATAATATGGCGGATAGACATGGGGAACCTGGAACCAGGTGCTGTCGGAATGCTTCGATGCTATTGGATTGGTAATAGTTTTCAATTTAAACATAATTAAGTGCACGAGTAAATAGCGGGGTAGATTTTTGGCCATTTCTATTGCCATCTTTATTGCCGCGATTCTGACATTCTACTTAGTTCACGGAAACTTCATCGATTATTGAGTAAGCAAATTTGGCAGAACTTATCCTAATAATACTAGCGTTATAAATGGTTTAGACTAGTGTCACCTTTATAGACTTGAATAACCTTAAAACTTTGATGTTGTCATAATGTATCTCTTTTTCTCACATTAGGTTGTCCAAGTCATTCAGGAAGAGCAAGATGAAAAGATATTCTGTAGAGTGAACGACTGCGACACAATCAGTCAGGTGAAGGCGAAAATTTTGGATTCTTTGTACAAGAACACGCCGTGCTCGATGAGGCCCTTGATATCTGAAGTTGATTTGGGTGAGTAAAAGAAAAGAAAGTGAGACAACTAGAAAGAATAGAAGGGAAATGTACATGATTACGTGCCTTCCTCTCGTTTTTGAAGTAGAATGGCGACACGGAAGGGGAGGACACCTGATTCTCCAAGACGAAGACCTTACCACGAAGCTGTCCCATGGTTGCCAGAAGATCAACACGCTCGCTCATTATGGAATTCATGATTCGGCCGTCATGAGCCTCGTGAGCAAAAAGCGGCGATACGGCACCAACGGTTGGTTTCCCTCACTCATAATAAAAATGTCTCTGAGGTAATGTTTCTTGCAGAACTGAAATACAGCTAATTTTAGCGGACAATAAAAGTATCACAGCGAATGACGAAGCCCAGAGCACGATAAGACATAAAAAATACAATTTGCAATGGGCGGTGAGCGTAAAAGTTCACCTTTGTTAATTTTATCGGCGCACATCTCACAATAGACCCTTTCCGAAATTCAGTCTGGCCACTTCAATAGCTATCATCATTGTCATCTTGACGGTGCTCAATAGTGCGGCTGGCCACATTGTACGAGGGAGACGCCGCCAACGCCGCCATGAGCATGTACGGCATCGCGAGTACGAGCATTGCTGCTGCTGGCAGTCTAACAGTCTCGTGGACCACATGTTTGTCGCCCATTTCAGACTTTCAGCCCGGTCGAGGACTGCGCCTGTGGCAGCATTAACGCAGTCGTCGATGTTACAATCGTTCACTGCGCTGTATTCAGTTGCGACTGCGTGGCACATGAAGTCAGCGGTGAAGTCTTCCATAGCGTTGACAGTGACGATTTCGCCGCTTGCATTCTTCTGGCTCGACGCCCCAGGTGCTGCGTGTCCACCGGTTAGAATGGCGAATGCGTAGATTGCCTCTTCACTAACGGGTTCGCTCACCGCGTCTTGAATGCTCGGATCGGCGATTGCGTCATTCGTCACTCCGGCATCAGCGGCGGAAAACTTCGTCGTTGACGGCGGCGCCTGTCGTACTCGTGGTTTCTTTCTGGGCGGCCTTTTCGCGACGTTGAAAGCGAAGATGCTCGGCACTGCTTCCTGTCTGAGGTAGCGACGTTTACTAGCGACGTTCGGAATGTAGTCACCCTCTCGAAAGTGTCCTGAGCAAATCTTAGTGTACTTCGTAATGGAGAAGTGCTTGCCTTCGACACGTTTTATCGCAACAATCCATTTTTTTCGGAGAGCGGGGTCGGATGGGATGGCGAACAAAGATACCTCTAAAGAAAAAAGTATACGAATTCGCGAGAGGTCACACGAAATGCCCGAATGTTAACGTTATCTCAATACCCCAAGCCCAGCAACATCGCTTCTGTTTACAAAAAGAAAAAGGTGCAGGTGCATGCTCCCTTCCGTTAGCGCTTGAGAAGCAGCACGAGACGGCTTATATCATTCTATGCTACTAATCTGGCGGGATCTCTTCCGTTTCGATCGTCGCAGCGGTCGCGTGCGTGCACCGCCCAACCGCGAGCCAGAGGCATCCTTGAGTCCTTTTCGCTTACACAGCGGCACACAGCAATGAAAAGGCATCGCAGAAGCAGCGTGTGGCGAAGTATCAGCCGCGCAACACCTTTTGTGGCCGCAGTGGTGTCGGTGGTGTAGCGCACGTTGAGCAAGCGCCGATGCGACCGTACATGCTTATGGCGGACGCACGCCGCGCCACGCCCACCCGCGAAGCTTCGCAACCGTTCCGGTAAATGGCGCTGAATTTGTAAAAGGGTCTATTCAGGCCTAATTGTATCCTGGGCTACGTCCCTTCGCTGGGATCCTTCGATTGTTCGCCCTGATTAGCTATCTCCGTGCTCTGCAGTAAAGTAAATTCGCAGGCATTTTCTTTTAGAATTTAGTTCTCATTTTTTCATCTGAGCAAAATCGGTCATGAACGGGTTGATACTTTACTGATTATGCCCTCATAAACTATGTGAATGGAAATGTTTGGGCACGGGATTACAAAAGTTAATGTTTATGTTTACTCTGCATTAATGGCATAAATTTAAGCACATGGAATGTTTATTTATATAGTTTGATTAAAACGTATTTCAATTTCAGCACCTTGACCTCGGGTCATTTGTGTGTGCGTATGGAGGGGGGGGGGGGAGGGAGTGGGAGGGGGGCTTAGCATAGTTTTCGGTGACAAAATTTGTTTTTTCTCTGTGAATTTAGTGCTTTGGGAAGTCCGAAAAAGCCAAGGTAGTGCCACACTTGACATTATTTAGCCCGAGTCTTGATATCTTGGCCCTAATTCGCCAAAAAAGTGGCAAGTTTAAACTTTACTGCTCGTAGGTTGTCTCTCTTCTGGCATCTTCCAGCATGAATTGCCAATTTGGCAATTGCAACTTGCCAAACAAGTGCCTCAGTTTAATCTTCACTGCTGGTTTTTCGGTTCATTTGTGGCAAACTTGGCTCAAGTCTGCACTTTGGGAAATTATGTCATAAGCCAGAGAAAAGCTATATAAACGCCAGTGAAAAGTACTTTGGTACTAACTAACGCCTTTTGAGCATAAACCGTATTAAGCCGAAGTTAAGACCCTAGGATATTCAAGCTTGCGCCAAGTTGAGCGCTTTTCTTCTGGCATGCTACATGCCAATATGCTGTGCGCCCTTTGTTCTGCCATTGATCCCAAACTCACTCCCCTAAAGGCTGACGACAGTTTGATTGTGTTCCACCTAGGCACCACTCAACACGGGCCTATCAGCCCTTTCTCGGCGAGCAACAACAATTACGAGAGTCATTACGGCACAGCAGTCAAATATTGGCATCTCGTCAAGCCGCTGGACGACCGTCAGGAATGTCAACAGGAGCAGAGGCACAAGGCTATTCCCGAGATTTTCTTGACGAGGCTGCTCTCGACAAAGGTGAGGGATACACATTTTCTGCCTGCTCAGTATTGTGGCTTGAGCTCGCTTGGAGGGGGGAGAAAGGGGTGTGGGAGGCGCGTCAATCCAAGCAAAAATTTTCCCGAAATACAGCAGTGTTGCTTTTGGTACTTTACACGAATTATTTGTTGTGTTTATTTTACAAACCGTAAGTTTCCGACTATAGACTACGGACCATCCATGTCTAAAAGTTGAAAGTTTATGCAGTGCGGACTATCTACATCTGCAATTCTCTATCGTTCATTATGACGAGACGTGAGGAAATCTGTGGATCACAAAGTATACTAATGATGATTTCTAGCTTCAGTGAGCAAATAATGGAGGGACCTGTAAAGGTTTAATGTGCATGACAATGTCTTACTTGCGCACTCTGTACCGGGTGTAGACTAAGGATTGGAAAATAGGGGACAAGGTTTTTTTTTTCTAGAAACGGTCATTTTTATCAGTCCTGAAAGCATCTTTAGGTATGTAGCATATAATAAAATTAATAGGGCACTACACCCTTTTTCTTATGGTTACTGGTCTGCTTTAAAAAGCAGCAAAGCGATTAGTTCCGAACCAGGCCCGTAGTCCCCACCTTTCCGTTAAGCGGTTAGTTCGTCACATGATGTTTTCTTACAGATTGATTATTGCTGAAATTGACTCTCCTTTTCTGCTTATTAAGATTTTACCCAGAGTTTCTCAACGTCAAACAAGGTTTAGTGCACTTCTTTAACCCTTTAACGCGCATTGTACAAGGTTAAAAAATTAGCCGCGACTTTTAACTTCAAAGTCCTATAATGCATAATACGCTGTCAAACCTTCTGGGAGCAACATACCCTAGGGTTATCTACGCGTAGGGGTGTTGCTAGGAGGAGGAAAGTGTGGAGAGACAAAAGGAGAGGGACGAGATGGTTGGGGTGAGGGAATCGGTGTTCAACTTGATGGACAGTTTCCCGATAGAAAAACTGAATGGTTTTATAGGTCACGTAAAGTCAGGTCACATGAAATTGACTTCCCAGGCTATATTTGGCGGGGAAACTGGATTGGTGTCTATGTCGCACGACGCAAATTTCCCCCTACTTTGGCGGGTAACTGTATCGGTGTATACGTCAGGTGACGTCAATTTCCCGCTATATTTAGGGGGAAACTGAATTGATGTTTTGGCCAAAAGACGTCAAATTTCCCGCTAAATTTAGCGGGGAAACTGTATTGACTTGTAAGTCACGTGCCGGCAATTTACCCAAGGTGTATAATCATGTGACGCCACTCCCTCGCTAAATTTAGCGGAAAATGCACGGACGGACGGACGGACAGACGGACAAAATTCTGGGTTAGGGGGTAACGTTAAAAAGCATTCCATGCTTTAAAATATCTTACTCATGTCTGCAAACTAGGATGTGACAATATTTTTTTATTAGTGTACCTTTTTATGAGTGTACCTCTATTTAGACTTAACAGCGTTTTGGCAGCACGCATTTAACCATGATCGATCGATTGATAGCTAACACAACGTTAGGTATAGCTGAAATAGTAACCTCAATATTATTAAAAATCACTTCTTTAGCAATCGTATTGTATTTTATGTCTTGTTTCTCGGCGTTATTTTTTCACTCGAAGTCTCAACTGGTAACACCAGAAAAGGAACGCCGGTGGCAGGCACAAGTTCAATGTTTGACCAGTAGTTCAGTGCTGGAGCATTTTCCCTTTTATGCCATGTTCGTTTGAAGCAGCTGGAAATGTAGTCCACTTGCCAACGCATCTTTGTATTCATTTTAGGGCACAATACAGAAGTTCGTTGATGACTTCCTGCACACCATCTTGACAGTCAACGACAGATTACCGTGTGCGGTGAAGTGGCTGTTCGATTTACTTGATGTCACCGCAGCGAGGTATGGCATTATGGATGCGGAAGTGTCCCACGCTTGGAAGAGCAACAGGTAAGATTCTTACTTTCGTATCGGTAGTAGCGTACAGTATTTACATGCTGAAAAACTTCTAACAGGTAATTATGTAAAGGTTTAAGGGTGTGATCAAAATCACCATAGGCGTCAAACAATATATATGATGCTAACGATTACTGTTGTTCACATATTTAGTAAGCGTGTCGCATTAGGAGGTATAAACAAAACAACTGCGTAAAATCTGTTTCTTAAGGTCAGTTGTGGAGGAGACTTGCTTTAAAAGATACTGTGACATACGTACTAACAATGTTTTATCGTCGTTTTGTTTCAGCTTGCCCTTGCGGTTTTGGGTTAACCTAGTGAAAAATCCAGATTTTATATTCGACGTGGATAAGACGCCGATCCTAGACGCTTGCCTCTCAGTGATTGCGCAGACATTCATGGATGCTTGTTCGACGACAGAGCACAGACTCGGCAAGGTAAAGGTTTCAATGATTATGGTTAATCAAATTTTGACATACTACGTTCGGTTTGGTCGTGCTGGTGAACTTTACTAGCATTCACTACTGAGGATTATGTAAGGAAGTTGACATTCGGAAATATTTTATGCGTACTGATGTTTTTCAGGATTCGCCTTCAAACAAATTGTTATTCGCAAGGGACATTCCGAGTTACCGAAGAATGGTCTGCAAGTTTTATCAGGACATCTCCAATCTTGCTCCAGTGACCGACCAAGAGATGAGCGCTGCTATGCAGTCGCTATCATCTGTAAGCTGAATATAGTTTTAAATATTCAAGCTCACTATCTTCAGATGGAAATCTTGACCTACTATAATTCTTTGTTTACAGGCGCACGCTGGGGAGGTGGATGTCCTGAATGCCTTGAAAGAGTTGTATATTTATGTTACAAAATATTCGGAGCAGGTAAGCTTACCCAATCCCCTATCAGTTTCTTTGCTCTTCCGAACAGTAAAACAAGCAAATATTAATTTTATGTGCTTTCATTGCAATTAAATTGTAAGGTATAATTTATTCAATTGTTTTTGCTCGTCTATACTCGAAAAGGTTTGTTGGCATCACTGTCTTTATTCAAAAGCTCCGAGGTCTAAAACATACACATGAAATAGCTAGGTACTGGTTGGGATTCCGGACATAAGAAATAAAATATATTTTGTTCTAAAATGTAACCAGAGGAAATGAACACAACAATGCATGTCTTCATTTTATTGCCTCCAATTTTGCACCAAAAAAAGATGAAAACTCACGTCTGCTTTCCTCCTCCACTCAACCTAACTTGGCCACCAACATGTCAAATCACGTGGCCGTGACGTAAAATATGTATTTCTACCGGTAACGTAAGTTCTCCCAGCCGAGCGAGGGAACCGCGTCAGTGAAGCGTCGCGTTGCATGGAAATAACATTTCTGCGTCGACGCTTCGGCGCAGGGACGTCGAAACGACGTCACCTACGGAGGTTTCCATGAACGCCGATTGCTTCGTAGGACCTGTCTTTCCGCGACGCTTGTGCGATGACCGCCATGGCTATGGATACACCGCCGACGAGTGAAGTGCAGCTTAAACGTTTTTTTGTATAGTGAAAGTATGGGCCTTGATCTGTACGCCGGGACGCCCATACAGCAAAACGAGAACTTGACCGACAATGGTTTGAGCAGTTCGGCGCCGGAACCGGCCGCGGAGTAGTGGCGAATTTTCAGTACGTAATGGTAGGTTCACATATCGGCTGCGAATACAAAACGCTAGAAACGAAGTAATATGAATTCCTAATGCTATTTATCGTGGAGAAACCTCTCGAGTTCTCGCACTTACTGCGACTGATGCAATCGGATATTGAACTCGGTCATTTCCGTCGGAGGTATTCATGGACAATTTCGTCGTTTGCGAACACAGTTCGAGTGACACACTACTCGTATCGAAATCGTTGAAATTAAGTTCGACTGACGTGCTCGGAAAAAAGGAAAACAAGATTCCGGCACTGCGGATGTTGCGGTTACTTTACTAGGTGGCGCAAGCTACCACCCGTTACAAAACGTGTCTCCACAACTCATTCATTAATCCACCCATTCATACATTCAGCTTGGTTGCGAGTGTTCGAGGGAGAGAGTGTAAGATATAGTCTGCTTTTATTTGCCAAAATTTCGTGCCAAAAAATGAGGCCTTCGCCTTCCTAATCTAGCGTGCTAGTTCTTTTCTTCGCCCCATAAACAATATCCAGTCAATAAATTTGTCTAAAATCATTTCAGGGTTCCTTTAAGATTGTTCATATTTACTCTATAGCTAAATCGTTTGTTTCCTGAAAGATGAAACCTGGTCAGAGTGCGAACACACGTAAAGAAATAAAGAAATTCGCGTGATTTTATTATTTTTTACTACTAAGCCTGGCAGGTTGTATTGTTCCTGGTGTGTCTAAAAAAAATATACTGAAACAATTGTTGCAGATGTGTACTTTTGTCCACGTTCATACACGTTGCCTTCCATTCTTGCTGTGAAGGTGATCGAAGCTCTTGAGGACGACGAGGAGTGCCAAGAGCTTCAGCTTGCTCAGCGGTTGGAAACTGTGGCTTGTACACTCAGTGCCGAGAGGACTTTGCCTTGCTGAGCTTGAAGTACTTCAGCGACGGCTGTGTTAGCATCAAGCACCTCTGAATAACTGCGCAGAAGAACCTCCTCGCAAGGAAACCACAAAAAACAAAAAAAGCGATCCGCGAACACTTTGGACTTCTCAAATTCCAACTCTGGAGCCTATGTGAGGACGGTGCCCAATGTGATCTGTCTCAAGTGTACATACACAAGGTACTCTACGGCCATGCTGGCTCAAGTGACGACGATTGTGTCTACTCTTTGTTTTTGTACCGATGCAGTGCGTTGTGTGCGTGTGTTTGTGTATATGTACCCGGAAAAAAAAACACACCTGTGCCTCAGTGTGCCCTCCTCAGCTTGGCGGCGATGACTGAGACGCGCGGAAGAGTCGTGTTCCCGGAATACGTGAAAAGCTAGAAAAAGGGAAGTAATTTATTTTGTACAAGCTGTAACGGAGCAGATGGCCAACCTGGCAGGGTCGCGGGCGTTTTGTTAATAGGCCTCTCTGTACACGCGGGTGCGATTTCAGGGTCATCGTGAGAGAGACCATTGTGCAACGTGGTCTCGGGGAGTCCAACAAGGTCTGAACTGATGTTCCCCGTGATAGCCGATTTGAGCCGCATGAATCAGGGCGTAACTTGTACGAGACGCAGATGCATGAGTATAGGTGCTGTAAGATACTGCAAGGGTATAAAAATGTTCGAAGCTAAGCGAGGCGCGAGGGAGGACTGTACAAAATAAAAAAATAGCTAGTCATTGCATCAAACCTTCTTGTGTTCTCATTGCACGGCATTACAAAGGTGGAATCTCACCACAAATTTTATAGTTTTTCCTTGCTTTTTTGGGCAAATAATCAGTTATTTACCAATGTAACTGTATTCACAATTCCTCAAGGAATTGCAACGATTTTACATGGTGATGCTTTGTATTGCAGCTAGATCATTTATTAGGTCAAAATATGTAGAGGCAAAGTGTCTACACTCACCCCCCCCCCCCGCCCCTTTCCAAACAACAACAACAACAACAACAACTAAGTTTGGTCCTTCAAACATGATGCTATCTACAATACTGTTTTATTAAATTGACGATTTCGAGAAATATTAAGGGTTCGGCCCTAAAATAACGCTTTAAGTCCTGTGACATAATGCACACTCTTTTAAGCATAAGGTCCTGCGTCTCACTTTGTACAATGTGCAACCTTAACGTACTCGCGCGAATGCTAAAGAACAAGGGGCAGCTAATGTTACGCTGCCTTAAACAGGGTCTTCAATGTTTGTGCATACGCTATGCATCCGTATCGGTCTGCTGCCTTGCTTAAAAACGTCTCACCGTACGTGGTGGCTCTGCGGAAGGTGCAGTGAACATGTCGTGTATTAATATGCTCCGGTACTTAATAGGTTTATGTAGAGAAAATAAAAAGAAAGTGCTTTGTAGTTCCATGTTTAACTATTCCATTAGTGGTATAGTTGGTGAAAATAGGTTCAGTTTGAAAACTATTTTTTATACAGAAGGAACTGAAGTGCATTTTTTGCATTATTTTGTGGATTCTGGTGTGAATAAAAGTGCTGGAGAATGAAGATCATGTATGAAACTCATTGAAGCATCGTAATTAACTGCAAATTTTAGCATGCTTACGTAATTTGGTTGTACAAAAGAAATCCAACTTAGTAAAACTAAGTAATAGTCTTATGGGTCATTTTTAGTATTACCTTGCTGGACGTTCCACTACACGAGGAGATGTACAAAGAAAATCTGAATGCGACGTGTCGTATATTTTTTAGCGTTATTATCACAATATGTTTCAGTTTAGTCATGACGTATAATGAATCCAGTCATGATATGCCAACTAACCGGCGGTTCAAATTGGTTTGAATTGAGGTAGATCAGTACCTTGGAAACACAACTTAAATTCTATGTTAATATTAACTGCTGTCATGTTTTAAGTCCCCTTTACTGAATGTGACAAAACAGGGTTTTGTGCTATTAGAGGAGGAGAACAGACTTCAATGGCATTTCGCCAGTTACAGTATTATTGTTTGTCAACCATAATACATTGGTATTTGTACCAAAAAAGAATAGTCTAACCTAGAAATAAGCACCTCGCAGAATTCATGTACATCAAGTTTCAAATAAGCAGGACGATATGTCAGTCAAATTTCTTGGATATCTTCACAAAACCTTTTTTGAACGATTTTTGAATGAGCAGTGTGTGGATGCTGATAGGGAAAAGAAAACATGCGAAACACAAGCCTACGTAATGCACCATGCAAACCCAAACTCGGGAACCTTTAAAATCAAGTCTGGTATAAAGATGTATAGGTCTGAATTGTGCCTTGGAGAGTTCCAGCAAGAGTTAAAGGCCGCCCTACAAAATCGTCTTCTGCCGGGCAGAAAACAGACTCCCAGCACCCTTCTCTCTATTCCCTCTCGCACTCTTCTCTCCTCTTCTCCCCACAGGAGCGCATCTCTGAGCGCATCTCTGAGTCCTTTACCGCAGAGAGGAGGAGTGTCTTCCTCTTTCTACGATGGAAAGAAGAATTTGAGGGAGAGTATCCTCCTTTCTGCTCGTTGGTTGGCCTTCATGTGATGGACCGCGTTTGAATCACCCCTTGTCGTATAGCGGTTATGAAACAACCAATTATTGTATCATCAGGGTTCAATTTAAATACATATCTGAGGGTCCATTGCTACACTTTTCAAGCAGATTTAGTCACGATATTACATGTAAATACCCGCCGCAAAACAAGTGGCATTCATGTTAGAAACTTATCAACATGATTCTCATAAAAAAATTCACATTCTCCAAAATATTCAATTACAAAAATGTGCGAAGAATGTCAAAAGTAAAACATCTTTATTTTACTACAACAATGCCGCATGTATAAATAGGTGACGCAAAATACGCATCCACCATCTTCACAAATCTTTTACACATGGACATCATGTTCACATTAGTTTTGTTTTTTACATTTTTGGCATAACGTTTGATGTTAGTCACAATTTTATCAAAGCGCAGAAGAGTCCATGACGACAAATCACGGCTGAAACGTTTCGTTCGACGTCTTTTCAGGCACTTCCCTGGAACGTAATTCAAAAATAAAATTTATTTGGTGGCAGAAAGGTTTTGAAAGCGATTACACTTAACCAGGTTTTTGGGACATATTTCCTACCCGTGTTATTAATATAGTTATTGTAGATACGTGATATAAATGTGCTGATAATGCTTTCTTCCTGATATAGGCACCTGTTGGCTGCACGAAATATCAGAAGCTTGGTTTAAACGCAACAGAAGATTTATTTGAATATTTCAACAATATGTTAGCAGAACCAAACTGCACTGAAATCATATAAGTGTCGCACTAGTGCATTGTGCAACACTGTTTTGCCAACACGCTATCGGCGTTTAATAAAAATGTATACTAAGTAACTGGACGGGCAATAAAACCTATTACTTAGTATATGGCCCAAAATGAGCACTCCCCACATCACATAGTGTTGACAGCCTCTTTATTCAAGAAGAACGAACAAAAAGGCTATTGCTTGTTCGCGCTAACAGTATCGCGCCTGTAATACACTAGATTTTATTTGAAGAGCCATAGAATCAGCATGTCAAAAAACACCTATCCTTAGGTCTATTTTTTTAAATTTTACCTATACTTGATTCGTGAACGAGCTTGGTCGCGTCTTGATTTGGTAAAGGGTTGTGACCTCTTCTCTACAACAAGTTATGAACGCTTTGCTCACTGCTTCAGCGTAATAAACTAAAGGTTGTTCAAACTCACAAACCCTACACGACATGAGCAGAATAATAGTCACGAATCTCGTGAGCTGGTTACAAAGGCGGCGTCCGTTAAAGTCAATATAAAAAATACAAACTAAGGGACTAACATATAGAGGGATTGGTGGGCGAGTGTGTTATGGCGCCGTAGCTCAGAGAAATCTAGCGAAAGCTCGCGCTGCAAAACCCGGCGATCCCGAGTCGAATCCCCACCCCTGCCCGATTTGATCAGAACGAAGATCGTACCGGTGTGAGTTTGTTTGTATCACTACTTCCTGACGCACGTTATCGATGCACTGGTTAAATTTCTCGTCTATGGCCGAGACACCAGACGTCAAAATAGGTTGACTAACGTCCGGCTGTATAAATATACACATAACTTTTTTTTTTTTTAAACAAATAAGTGACGATGAAATTTTGGGCAGTAACAGATTTTTCGGTATAAGTTACTAACCTCAATCTTCCAAAGAAAAAAATGCCAATTTGCAATCCTTGCATTGGGGTGGGCAGAGAATAGGGTTCAGGCACTCCTTTTTGCAGTAGGTGGGGCATATTTTGGCAGGTACAGCAGCCACCATGGCCAGGATGCACACCAGCAGGGTCACAAAAAGCACGACTTGCCGTAAGCTCCACATCGCTGCGTGCTAAAAAAAAAGAAAAGAAGAGACGGATATTGGCGACACAAGCACGATTAAAATGAAACCATGTCTGAGAATCTTCATTATTGTGCTCCTCGAAAACTCGTGTTCTAATGGTTAAGATATTCACAGAACAAAAGGGTTTTTTGAGTATGTTTCCTTTGCAGGAACGCTTTATAACACAATAGATTAATTAAAAAAAAAATATTGGGGCGTGGCGAGTTATGCGCATATCATTAGTATTCCACCGCCAATGAGACTGTGGCAGTAGCCGATAAGGTGACCAAAAAATAATCACAAACCGAGAGCGCATAATTAGCAACAACCTGCGGTTCTTAAAGCGATCAGTGAGAATAACGACAAAAAAGAAAGCCACCTACAATTATTTTACGACTAAAGTTTGTTATTAAAACATTTTTCGTTATGAGAGCCTTCTCTTTTCAGTCCCCTTGTAAAGAGTATTATTTAAGAGGGAAATTGGTTAAACGTTTCGCAAAATAATGAGAACGCTTATCTTTTACTTTCTCGAACTGGATTCTTGGATAATGCACTTAACAAATTATCAAATACACCAAGAGCTAATTAACCGCTTGCTCGCGTATGATATGCATCTTAAAAGATTGCATTTATGCGTTCAGCGAACGAAAAGTAGAAATGATCTATCAAAACAAAGTGGGGTATAATTGGTGTAATTTTAACTTCATTCCCTTGTTCCCCAAAACAATACGAAGTTTAAGAAGGGTGATACTATTACCTTCGACCCTCCCTTGTAGTGTGGGTTTTGATGTTCTCATAGTTTGCTAAACCTAAGCTAGTGATAAAATAAGGTAATATCAGCCCAGCAGGTTTATGAGCCCTATCATATGTTTCAACATTTTAGTTTTTTTTTTTTTTTTTCGAGGGAGGGGGGTGTTTTTTAGTGTTGATAGAAAACTCTTGTTTCAGAGGCCGCGCATTGCATTCGACATTTGAATTGTCGATCAGCGTAATCTAGAGTTATGTCCAGGATATTTCTCGTTCAGGAAATTTTTATTTTAGTTCATTTTTTGTAAATAAAAAACAGCGGTCCTAGACTGTGCTAATTTATAAAAGCCTAGGCTTTGACTACAGAAGGCCACTAGTTAATAATTAAACTTGATTATCAGCGTTTGCATAAAATACATATATTAAACGTGTAAAAAAAACTTTCTAGCAATAAATGCTTAAAATGAATTGCTCTATGGCCTTAATTTTGAGTTTTTGTGGCGAGCTTAGACTTTCGAACTGAAAAACGGAATTATGTGGAGCAAATAAAAATGCCGAATAAACGCCGTCTGACTTAAGTAAACAACCAAAAAGAGGCTATACATATTGGCTTTTTACGGACACATGTAAAGTAGATATCGAGGAAAAGAAAAATAAAAGTTCATAAAATACCGTGCGAAAACAATACGAATACGAAGAGTAAACATTAAAAATACTATTACACAAACTTATCAAAGTAGTCTATTTTATGTGTTGCTCGTAAGGTAGGTTACTACATGCACTGCAACAAGAAAAGTTGGGCTAGTTGGTGCCTTATGAAAACTTGGAAACACCGCGAATTAAACGAAGAACAAGAGCGAGAAGTGAACAAACACAGAGTTCTCTTAAGTTATTAAATATAGTATCCATAATGCATGAATACGCACTGAAGCCAAAGTACATGTAACCTATCGTAATTTTTCAAAATATGTATTTTCGCAATTATGCAGCAAATGATCAAATACATGCATATTATACACCCAACATAACGTTTCCGATCTGATTCCGAAAACGGCGCAAAAGGAAAATCCCTCATAAGTTTCTCGCCAGTCAAGGGGAGATCTAGATTCTAACAAGGCACATATAGTACTGACTGTATATACACTCAGTGCAACCATTCTTCCTGCAGACGTCATGCAGGGAGCCTCCTGTAATGTATGCAAAATCTAAAGACGCGAGAACCTTGCAGGGGTATCAAGCTGCCCCAGTCCACTCACCTTGTTTCACGCTTAGTTACTGCGTCGATGACTACGAGGGCTGAGGACGGGTCTTTTATGGCCAGGGCTCGGGAAACTCGCCGAGGTTGGGTTATCTACGTGCCAGGGTTTCACGTACCTGCAGCAACGAGCCGTGGGAAACACAGATACCGATAACAAAGTTAAGCATACGAGAAACATCCCGACACTGGGAGAAAGAGACAGGACGGACAAACACAGAGGTCTCAGACACAACTGAATTTATATGAAAAAAGTTGGTATTTAAATAGCCTTCAAGAACCCACACAAAGATAAAAAAAAGGAAGGAACGAAAAAAAAGAACTTTTTCTACAGAAACCCAGAAGGTAAGGGATCACCGATTGAAACGCGAAACGTAAAGTTCTTGAAGGCTATACATAAACACACACTTTTCACAGCCTGTGTTTGTCCGTTCTTTCTTTTTTCCCAGTCCCTTAACTACCACCAGTTCGTTTGCGCCCCAAACCTTCTGTTGAAAAAAGTTAAGATGATGTGGCTGCATAAACGGACACAAAACTAGCAGCGGTCGTGACGGGACAAAGTCGCAGGCGCAGCGAAGTTTAATCTGGTCCCGGAACCTGACTCGGCAAGCCGTACTGGGAACGAAAGTTGTTTCGCGGTGTGAAGCCGGTGCGCATTGTGTCAGCGCAACGTTCCAAGAAAGAGTTGCGAAAACATGCCGACCTAAGGATTCGCCTAGATGCCTGTTGTGTTAACGAGGTAGAGGCAATACTACGGAAACAGTTATTAAATACGCTTCCCTTCAGCTTACAATAAAACAGAGCCGAAACTATGGGCACCTTGTATATATGAATGTCCAAACACGAGTGAGTTATAAACCTGGGGTATAATGCTCCTACGCTCGTCTCAATACACGCTGAGACGCACGCCGAAGAAATAAATAACGAGGTTTCAAACTGGTTCGGTGATTGGACTTGACGCCTTGTAGGCTTTAACGTAGTCCGGCGTCGGGTGGGGCGAAGTACGGCAAACAATCACGTCAGTTTCGACAAAGTTGGTGCAAGCAATTTTGAAGATTGAAATGACAATACTTTTGTGCGATAGTTTTTCTAGTAATTTACGCAAACGACACGGTGTCATTCCTCCAAGTCAAAGCGAGGCCATACCAACGTAATTTTTGTTTTTATATTCGAAATTTTTGAGTACGGGATAGATTAATTCTAGTTCATGTTTATTGTGACGTCGTACGTGGATGCAATTTATTACTTATAATTTTCGAACGTTTGTATGCATGCTAGTGATAATTCACCAGGATGTACTAAACGTCACGAAACATTCAAACACAAACAAAAATGTCCTCCTTTAACGGTGTTTGTATAGCAAATGTTCATATTTGTTTTCCCAAATGATTTATTTGATAAAGACATACTTGAAACACAAATAACAATCATCAGACAGGGACAACTAGAACCACTTGTGCTGTCTACCAGTAGTTAAGGGGGGTTAAGGTTTTGATTATGAGGATCTCGTGTCGCTGGTCGTGCCGTTCTTCAATTTTAATTATTTTTTGTTTTGCTGGTTTTTGTTATTTAGCCGAAGTCGACCGTGTGGTCTTTGATTTGCAAGCCCGAGTTGGAAATGACGTTTTGGAATTTTTCTCCTGTGCTTGGCTATCAAATACCACGCTTTTCAAAAATTGTGCTAATAAGAACAATAAAAAATATGTGCAATCGCGCAGCCTGCGCAAAAGAAAAGTATATATGTAGTGTTGAAAAAGGATCTATATTGCAATCCTTGTTTCTACCGTCGGCAAGTATAAAAAAAGGTGAGGACCACAGCGCGAGAGCGGAGAGAGATATCAATAGTATTGGCTGGTCTACCACTCTGAAGGACGTGGTAACGTTTAAGTGTACAAAGGCCACCATGGCCACCAACAAGGGTAAGATATACCACCATAAGACGGAATTTGAAACGCAATGGGCATTCTCACTATAATCCTTATTAATGGTATTGCAATTTTGCTTCATCTTTTTTATGGATTAAATCCACCTACGTTGGGAATTTTTTTGGGTCACTGCTTTTGTTACATCATACTATGCACATTTACTCGCTAAACCAGGTGCAGATTTCTCGTGGGACAACTGCGTGAAATTACGGCTGAACTTATTCTGTGTTTGCGATAAAAACGTGTGCGCGTGTTACACTGTAGAACTGACCTTTGTGCCCCGCATAAAGCAAAAAACAACAAGAAAGTAGTTTCAGCATCAATATCTTGATAAGACGGTTCCAGGTCATTACTATCTGAGTGTCGAAGTTTGCACGGTTCACACCTTATCTAGCAGTTCGGTCGCCTAAATTACCGGCGTAGTAGCAAGCACATCCGCTATCCAAAGTGTGTTCCGAATTGAAAATGTAATGTAAGGTCTCAAATCTGAAGTAATTGCTACAGTTGCGCGCATATCATAACACTATTTTGATATCTTGTTTTCATTCCAAACAAATAAATATTTTTTTTGTGGTCTCGCAATTTATGCGTAAGTTCAAGTACACTTCTCATGCTATTAATAAGGCGCAGAAGTCAATTCTTCCTGGAAGAAAGAATTGGCTTCTCTAAATTTCGAGTGCACATGTATGGCGATTTCAACCTTCCTGGTTACGATTGGGAGTCAGGCAGCTTCTTAGTTAGTCATACGAACACAAGGTTGAAGCTACTTTGTCTGTTAGACTTCCTTCATTTCAATGGTTTTGAACAACGTTACTGTACGCAACTGTTGTGGAAGCATACTTGACCTTGCCCTGGTCACTTCGGCTGTTGATATCAGTCTTGCCAAAGCTCCTAGCTCTATCTCGGGTGGATAGCTATCATCAACCTTTTATTGTATAATTTTTCTTCCCACTTGCCAAGCGGATTTTCCATTCACAATCATGGTTTTCCTACTCCAACGGTGATTACGATTCATTGTATCAGTATCTTCGGGACTATGACTGGAGTAGTGTTCCAGCTGATCAGTGTGTTGAATCATCAACTTCCACACTTTCGACTATTGTCCAGGAAAGCATGCGACTCTTTATACCAAAGAGAGTGTCTCATAAGAGTGACAATCCCATATGGTTCTCGAAGGAACTAAGACATTGCTTAAGGCGCAAGCTACACTATCATCGCCTGTACCAAAAAACTGGCAATGTCGTTTGGTACACGAGATTTAGTCAATGTCGTGCAGAGGCGAAACAATTGTTTAAACGAGATAAACAACAACATGCTGACATCGCCGAGCAATCATTGAGCACACAGCCACAGTGTATGTGGAAGTTAGTCAAAGAGAGCATCAAAGAGAATGTTACCACGATCACATTGCGAGATAATGAGGATTGCGTCTCTGACCCTGTTGATGTAGCTAATATCTTTGCGCGCCACTTTAGTGCTTTTTCAAAATTAACTGTTGGGCTAGTTGGCTACACATTGTAAAAAAATTCAAAAGCGCGAACACCAAGGAAAAGAAGAGGGGACAGGAGAGGGGAAGAGGGGAAGCGCTCTGTCCTGTCTCCTCTTCTTTTCCTTGGTGTTCGCGCTTTTGAATTTTTATAGTGCTTCTTTCAGTACAAATAATGGCCTAATGCCTAGCTCGAATGTAAACTGCCTGGATTCTTTGACTGTTGATCCAATTAATGAATCTGAAGTCTTGGAGGCAATTAAAAAATTGAAACCAAAGTTATCTACGGGAATAGATAGAATTCCCAGCTTCATAGTAAAAGGTTCTCCAGTCCAGTTTTGGTTCAAATCTTTAACTTATCACTTGCGTCTGAAACATTTCCTACCGCTTGGAAGCGCTTTGTTGTCGTTCCATTACATAAATTGGGTGATCGATCCATGGTTAACAACTATAGGCCAGTCTCCCTTCTTTGTAGTTTTTCTAAAGTTTATGAAATTGTTTTGCACACCCGCCTTTGCGCATATTTTTGTCGGAAGATTATTCCTGAGCAACATGATTTCATGAAAGACCGCTCCACAGAAACCTGTGTTTCTTCCTACGTCAGATTGTACCATCTGTCCATAGCGGAGGACAAGCGGATGTAGTCTACTTTGATATGAGCAAAGCTTTTGACAAAGTTAATCACCCATTACTGTTGAGTAAACTCTGTAGTTACGGTCTGTCCCTTAAGTACTGTCGTCTCCTCGATAGTTACTTATCTCATCGGCTGAACTTTGTGCGAGTATCCGGCCGATTATCTGCTCCTTTTTTATCTACCTCTGGGGTTCCTCAAGGCAGTAACCTCGGTCCTTCGCTGTTTTTAGTTTTTGTAAATGATCTAACTTCCTGTATCAAAACACACGCGGTTTTTGTTATTTGCTGATGATATTAAGTTGTTTACAGCGGTTAAAACGGTTGCCGATTGTGAATGTCTTCAGCGCGATATAGATTCTATTTCGGCGTGGTGTTTTTCAAATGACCTACTCTTAAATGAGTCAAAAACGAAAGTTATGTCCTTTTCTAGGAGCGTGAAATTCTGAGTTTTCCCTATGTATTAGATTCCACCAATATTACTCGCGTTGAGGTCATCCGTGATCTAGGCGTTTTTATGAATCCTGCAATTAATTTCAACCATCACGTGACCACAATTACGAATGCTTCCTTTAGAGTGCTGGGAGCCATTACACAAGTGACACGCGATTTTTCTAAACCACTTTGTATTTTACGTTTGTTTTCTTCACTGGTGCGTAGTCGTGTTGAGTATGCCTCAGTTGTCTGGAAATGTATTGGAGTGACAAATTCAGGTTTAATTGAGAGTGCTCAACGTAGGTTTGTTCGTGTTTTGTTTGATCGTTTTTTTCAACCGAATTATTTCTATAGTTATTAGAGGATTTGTGAACTCGTGAAGTTAGACTCGTTGCACAAAAGGAGAACAATTCGTGAACTGACATATTTGTATAAGATTGTAAATGGTATAATTGATTCCCCAGAGCTACTCAGTCACATCTATTTGCACGTTCCTCGTCAGTCTTGTAGACATTATACTTTGTTTTATCCTATCGACTTTTACCATGCTGCACCCATGACACGCCTACAACTGACTTATAACCATTTAGAACAGATTTGTGCGAATGCTAGCCTTGATATATTTGATGAAAATCGTAAATTTCGACAGTGTGTTGAGGCTATTGTTTTTTCCTAACGCTTCGCTTTTATCCTGTTTAGCGTTGCATTTCTGAAGGAATAAGTGCACCACTAAGGAGGCGTCAAGCTGTTGGTAGGTCACTGAAAATAAGAATAAACATAAACATAAACATATGCTTACTGATTGATTGTTTCCTTTAGACCACAAGCAACAATGAATATCAAAAGGCTATTCCTGTCCTCACATACCGGATCAGGGTTAGAGTTTTATCCAAGCCCAAACATCTTGACTGCCAGATGCCAACGGTAGACCTCCGACAGCTTTTCATTGCCGACATCTGGTGCCTTATCGCACCTTCGTCAGTTTCTGTTGCATCCACAAACACTGACGATGGGTAAACTTTTTATTGCAACAACGTGACAAATACAGTAAACTACCAACAGCACAAAAAGTGCGCTTTTAAATGCACTGCTAATAAATTAACAATTGCAGGCACACATCACTGATATGGGCTACTACAAAGTGTGGGCAGACATAACCTAATAGTGACGCATTTGAAATAACTTCATTTTCATTTCCAGCACAATTAAGTAAAAGTTATTTCTTATCGGCAACACATCTCAATTGTCCTTCGAATTTTTTGGTGGTATTAAAACTGGGCTTTCACCGACTCGTAAAATTACGAGTAGCCATAGTGGCATGCATGCGTGTGCCTCAGCATGTGCTGCTTCAATGATGATGTATTTTATGGTTCTCACAAGCATCTCGTTCATAATACACATCCAGTCCCGTCTTGGACAACTGGGAGCTATAAATAAGAGACAGTATACAGGCAAGCTGGTTAGGAAACACGTCTTGACCCTGAGACATGGAGAAATAAAATTACCGGACAATACGACACGAAGTCAAAATTGAGATATTTTCTGTCGTATTGTCCGTTAATCCATTTACACGTGTTTTGGGGTTTAGACTATATTGGAACTTTCCTTACTGCCCCTTGTGTCCCGTTTGTCTGTTCAATATTATGTTTTTCGTTTACAAACAATTACTCCATCCGAAATGGTAGGAATTGTCTTAAGTCGCAGTAGGCCTTCCACAAAAAATATTGGAACGCAGCACAATTGTCATTAACAACAGACGACTAGTTGTATAGAATATATCACGAAAAAAAGATTATTACGGGTTAGAGCAACCGTTTAGAAGCGAGTCCTATGGTTGATTTTATTAGCTCTTCAGTGCATGGTCTATGACGACGGAAACATAAGGGCCACAAATCACCAACTCTTTACGGCAGAATTAATTGTACTTGGTTGACATCTTTCAGCGCCTTAAAGCAAGGTAATATGCAACCTTTTTCAAGAAGTTTGTCACACTACGGATGTTTTTGCACTCCGTGAAAATTCATCAAAAGACAGCAGCAAAGACGTGAGATGCTTAAACATGTTTACTCAATAACAAAGAATGTGAAGAACCCAATATTATTACCCTTCGTTTCAGCTTTAAACCGGACGCAGCCGACGCTGCTTCCGGTAACGAATCAAGCAGCGTCCAGTGCGCAGGTCACTAGGCCTTTTCTGTTTATGATTCGTTCAGCGATGATAGAACACGCACAGACGCATGCCGAACACCATAAGGGTGCACTTTTGACGCTGTCTGATTAGTCCTATCAGCTCGTAGCGTTGGTTGCGTCGGGACTTAAAGCGAAACAAAGCATGCGGGGCCCAAGTTCGTCTGCTTCTTTTGTAGGGGTTGTGGTGGCGTTAGAACGCCGGGCTTTGATTGGCTCTGACTGAAGGACAGTGAGTGTAGACCTCAAAGACAACGGCAGCTTGAGGTCTACCCACTATCCTTCAATCAGAGCCAATCAGAGCTCGGCGTTCTGACGTCACCGCAAAACCTGCAAAAGAAGCAGACGAACTTGCGCTCCGGATAGCCTTATCGTTGCAGTCACATCGAGCATTTTTGCAACACTGTAATGTCGTTGACGACTTCATGGATCCTCCCTTTTATGGTACACTCCTTTGGGCGTCGAGTGTTGCAGGATTCTGCCCCGTCGCCTTGAATTGCTGACGCAGGATATAAAGCTCAGGAGGACCTGGGGACAGAAAGAAATGATCGGCGTTTGATACGCAGGGCTTGAATAACTTAACGTCAGCTGTACTGGGCTTGTTGTACTGGGCGAGTGTAGCCTTGCCGAAAACGAACAGAGCGAGCGCGCGTTTATTGCAGGTGGCTTTGGCACCGGGAAGGATCAAGTACAACATGTCATACCCTTGCTCTATCACTGATAATCGTAGCGATCGGGGCGTGGCGAGTTCATTCAGACGCGATTGTGATGGAGGTCATGTGATCGCATTCCTCGCCACCTGCTCTTTCTCGCCTTCGGTTGTCCGTTTCTTCGGCGCTCTAAGCCTCTGCACGCAAGAATGGGCAATGGCGGCCGAAGCATAGGCTGGAGCAAGCAGCGGCTGCTCGACGGCGTAAACGCGCCCGTCAGAGAGGATGTCGTCGATGCGTAGGCACCGACGGTCTCCTCACCCTGAGTGTTAGGACGGAACGCATTTGACGATCATGCTGTGCGTGAACGTGAAGCGCCACGTAGAAGAGAACGTTATCCAGCGGAGAACAAACACGCTGGTGAGACCCAGCGATTTGTGCAGCGTATCCGCAAGGAAGTGTTTGGCACCCGATAGCTGCTCAGTGTGGGATCGGTTGTAGTTTACGCGCGAGGCACCGCGCGACGGCACATCGCCAGAGTTTCCATCAGTCACAACGCAATCTCATCAAAATGTCGCACCAGCTGACGCTGTCCCTCCGCATCAAATCAAAAAATCATCCGCGCTTTTTTATTTTTTATTACAGCAGCAGTTCTTACGGGCTGGTTACCCCGGATTTGTGACAACGTGAGCGTAAAGGAATTCAGCTTCCCTGCTAAAGTTAGCGGAAAAATCGACGTCACATGACCTATGCACCAATTCACTTGCCCGCTAAATCTAGCAGAAAAATTGACGCTACGTGAGCTATGCACTAACTCAGTTTCCCTGCTAAATTTGGTGGCTAAATTGATGTCACGTGACCAGACGTCACGCGGCATACAGATGAATTCAGGTTTCCCGCTAAATATAGCGAAAAAATTTTCGCCACGTGACCTATGCACCAATTCAGCTTCCCCACTAAATTTGGCGGGAAATTTTTTGTCGCGTGACCCGACGTCACAACACCAAGACAAACACGTTTTCCTTGCTAAATTTAACGGAAAACTTTATGTCACGTGACCTATTCACCAATTCTGTTTCCCCGCTAAATTTGGCGAAAACATTTAGAGACACCGTGGGCGTAAACCGAAAATGAAGAAGAAAGCTGCTGCGGACTAAACGCACCACGCCGTATGACCGTCCCCCAATTTTTGTTCTTAGAATCTGCATCACTAATATAACTTATATGAAGGAGTGCGTACTCTATGGTTACTGTTGAGAAAAAAAAAAGAAACATTTTAGTGACATAAATAGAATGTGTTCGTGACGTCCTAATAAAAATTAATTGGAAATACTTTTGTTGAAGCATGACTGGTATACCACGCCCACGAAGACAATTGCCGGTTATTTAAAATACACGAAAAAAAATCCTTACAGAGCCATTCAAGCAGCGTAAAAAGTCCGACGTCATGGTGGTTGTCGCATTTACGTGTTGCCTGTCACCGACTATAAACCAATCACGCTAAATGAATTCGCCACGATAGCGTGTCTTTTTTTTTGTGCGTGATTGGTTCATTCGGCTATAGCGTTACCATAAAAACAACGGGCATCATGACGATGCACTTTTGACCATGTTTGATTCACTACATGCGATCGTAGCGTTGACTGTGGCCGGACTTACACTGAAACGGAATTTAGGAAACTGTGTAAACGTCGAGACTCGAACGCCATAATAGCACCAGCGTGTGCCAGGAAACACCAAGTTCGATTGTCAACAAATGGTATCATATTTGCTTTTGTTTGCGATTTACCGGTTGAGGCCGACTTCAACGAAAACCATAACTTGAAATTCAGGAATACCATATATTTCTAATAATGTCAGTATACAAAAATGAAAGACGGTTAGAAATTTTTGCAACGTGAAATTAGAGCGCAGCTCTTGAGGAGGAGGGGGAGGGCACGGAGGGGAAAGTGTGCCCCTTCCCCTCCTCCGTACCTCCCCTGATCATCTCCTCCTTCTGCCTTCCCTCCTCCTTTTTTCCTCCTCCTCCCTTTCTCCTCCTCCTCATTTCCCCTCATAAGCAATTCAATTCCTCGCTAAATTTAGCGGGGAATTGAATTGCTGTTGAGGTCACGTGAAGTCAGTTTTCCCGCAAAATCTAGCGGAGAAACTGAATTAGTTCATAGGTGATGTGCCATCAAGTCACGTGATGTCATTTTCCCAGCTAAAATTAGCGGGGAAACTGAATTGGTGTTCATTTGAGGTCACGTAACGTCGATTTTCCCGCTAAATATAGCCTAGTTACGCCGAAGCCGAGGGCGACGCCGCGAAACCCGGAAAAATGCGCCTAAGAGCTGCGCTCTAAAAAAAAAAAAAACACAATACATAAACGTCGTATGAACATATTATACTCGTTTACTTGTGCTATGTGTACCAGTGCTCCATTGCCTCCGGAGGCAAAAATAATTATCGCAATATAAAAAAGAATAGATTCAATCTACATATTACGAACAGTAGTATTGAACTTTTTTAATTGAAGCCTTCAGGTATAATTCTGTCGTGAAAACAGCTGAACCTAGGTTTTGTCCGCGAATATCATGGTTTAGGTTATCTCTTAAAGTCGTGCAAATAATCAAAGAGAGTTTATTAAAACATACGCAGAAACAGAGGAACGCCAGCAGCACCATCGTAGCGTTGCCGTATCCGATAGTGTCCATGATATATCGACTCAGCGGCGGTGAAATCGATGACCTGCGAAGGGTTCATCGTTAGCGAAGGACCTGCCTTGTGTAACATATATTGTGGTTAAGAATTTCCTGCTTACCCTAAAACAATGGCAAAGAAGAGAAAGCCGCACACTGATCCGTAGGTCCACATGTTGTCAGGAAAACCTCTTTCACTGCGCGAAAAGGGAAAGAAAAGCGGCGTCACATATATCCGTCACATCGTTCTTTGAGCACAATATAGTTCGATGTAGCTTTCCTTAAGTAGGCTGAGTTTGTCCGCTATCACTTCGCACGACGAAGCAGTCCATAAGCACAATTGCATATTTGAGAAAACGTTTCGGTTTTTATGGTATTGAGTTATTTTGGTGAAGCCAAGTCTTTGTTCGGATCACCAACAAGCTACACGTCAGAAAACTTCTGCAGTATTTGTATAGAAGAAGGAGAAAACGTATCTTACATTGATTTCTTAATGGAAAGACTAAAACTGCAAATGATGACTGCCGATGCTCCCAGGCCGGTCAGTACTTGCGATATGTAAATGAGCCACATGTGTCTGAAAAAACAAACAAAAAAATGTACAAGCATTATTTTTAAAAAAACATACACATACATATGTACTGTGCATATCTCGAAATTGCATTTAAGATTTTATCTACTATAACAACATTATGATCCTCATTTTGAGTATTACAATAATAGATTTAAATGCTCTAGGAACCGCTCGAGTATTTACAGTACAGAAATGTCAGTTGTTTTCATAATCATGGGAATGATTTAGATGAGAGCACTCAGTATTGCATGAAGCAGTCCACAACAGACAAGCGATACAATTCAGCGTCGGAACTGTAGACCTGTCTACTTGTAAATGTGTAGTTGGACGAATATATGATCAGAAAACCTAAAGAAGGTGGTCAGAATCTATGCACGCAAATGAAATAAACCCCTATACTATTTCGTAATTAGGACGTTCTCGCCGGCATACAAGAAATAAGGAGTTCTCGTGATTTATTTTGAGCCGAGGTACGATTCGCATTAAGACCACTCATACCTACGAAATAAGACTTTATTTATAATACAATAAAAAAGCTTCGATATTTAACGTAATTCTGAAACCTAAAAATGTGTTCATGTAGCCATAGGCCTGCGCGCGCCAGCAGCGGGTAAAATAATTAATATTTTGTACGCTTTCATAACGTGCAAGACGTACACAGGTACGTTCTTAGTCTACAGAACACCTGAAGCTTTGTTGACATATGTCTGACACCTAACGTCTGCTCTGCACGACTAGAGAAGTCACTGATTGTGACGAACCGCTATATATTAGCTATGCAACGAATTGAGTTGCCGCTGCTTACATGCGCTCATTTTAGTTGAACCTCAATCAAGATGAAATTTCAGAGGAATTTGCGTTCCTCTGAAGCTAGAAGACCAGCGTTTTTCTTTCGCGACAAAAAACAGGGCGCCAGGATTGTCGACCAGCACGTTGGTGGCTCTGCCGCTGAAGGCTGGTCTAGAACGATTGCATTTGCGCATGCTCGACTACGTTGCGTCCGCTTCTAACAGCCTGCGATGACAGAGTACACGTCTCCAATCTGCGTATTAGTATTACGCAACATTCTTTTGCCCTGGGCTTGAAACAATCCTCACAATGCTATACCTGACCCTTTCCCAGATAGCGCTTTGATTTGATCGTTCAAATACTGCAAAACCACCGGTTATGTGCAGATCGGAACGTTAACCGGGCTATCCTGATAGATGGTGTCACCGTGTCACGTCTTACGCGGTTGTAAACGGCTACAAAGCAGTCGTTCGAACTCAAACGCAGATATGGGAAGTAGTCTTTAATGGATGCTGCGGGCCTCCTTAGATAAAAAAAAAAAAAAAGAGAGGCGCCAAACTTTTGAAACAACCGCTTTCGTAGCCGCCATCACTTTCGGCGATGCAGGCGCCATCTATGCGTTGCTATGCTAACTAGACAAAGAAAGCGCACGTCCTTTGATCGCGGCAGTTCCCGCGAAACGCGCTCGTGGATTAAAGTATGGGAGCCCGTCTTGCGATCGTGTCATTCGGTTAAATTTTTTGTCGCAAACTGTCGCCGAAAAGGGTTATCAAATCTTCTTCAGTAAAGCCTAAAATGTATAGAAAAGATTCCGAGCTGCACAACTTCAAATAATACCTAACGAGACGACGAAATTGAGACACTGAAATAAAATTAATCAAATCGGGTGGCATGTAGACGGTAAGGTATGCTCTAAACCAGTGGTTCTGAAATGGGGGTCCGCGGACCTTTTGGGGTCCGCGAAGCCATTCTAGGGGTCCGCGAAGCCCTGCCTCATCACCCAAGCCCGGCAATAAAAGTTGTCTTTTCTCGGGTCCAGAAGAAATGTTTCAGTTTTCGGGCGAATTTTCTCGTATGTATGTCAGTAAGAGAGGTGTACTTCACATTAGCCCTTAGTTATATTCATTTCAATCAATATTATATTTAACCTATACCTTTCCCCTCCCCTCACCACGAACGGGGTCCTCCATCATCTCAGCCGATTCACAAATGGTCCGTGAAATATCGATGGTTGAGAACCACTGCTCTAAACACTCCTGGAAAAAAATAACTTACGGGGGAAAAGGCAGAAATGGTGCCGGACCTAGGATAAGGAACGCGACGGCCACCATTACAAAGCCAAGAAAGGCAGACGTATGTTCTTTTTCCTGAAAATAAAAAGGCACATTTATGTCAATGGAACGCGTACAAATAAAAACAAAATCAGTTTTATTTTTCTTTAAGATGACTTACCAATCGATACGAGAATACGTATCCCCAGAATAAAGCGCCAACTGCATAGAATATGTGCAACACTGTAAAAACCGCTCCAACTTCTTCATCAGGGAGACGGAACTGAAAAACAAAAAGACACTCATAAATATAATTGAAGTTGATGATGAGAACGGCATGAGACCAGCACGAGAACAGTATTAGACGGGAATCAAGGTTTTTAGTCCTCACAACACTTCAGCATCGCTTCGGGCACCGCGTGGGTGCCCGAAGCGAGCTCTACTGTCTTTCTCTGGTGCTGCGCTTTCGTATATTATTTTTAGGTACCCAAAGGCAGCTACTCTTGATCAGGGAAGTTGGAAGCAACTTATTCGGTGAACGACCGTGATCGAGCACAAAACGTATCATTCTGTAGCATAGGTGCCCAGCCTCCACAGAGCTTCACGAGGGCGGCTGGGTAATGTGGTAAGGTGGCCGATCGCACCCTTGTGATGGCTGCACCCGCAGAGCGGGTAAGCGCAATCCAGGAAACGTCATGGATATCAGCAGTGCGGTATCACATCATTTATGAAGCAGTAAGCATGGAATCGGTTACGTCACGCTACTACAAATTTTCAGCTTCAACAGCAATAAAACAACAAATGTACAATCTTCCAATTGAGGGGCAAAACTTAATCTCTCAAAGAAGCGAACAACAAAAATAAGAATGAATAGAGTCTTTCGCGCGCTCGCGGGGAGCAGAAGAAAACCAGCTGCCATCTTCCGTACCGTGTTACGTCACACTCTTTGGTTGTTTCAGTTAGATTTCTTTCTTTCATAAAAAATAATAATGAACTGTACACAGTTTTGCCGTGAAAATTATTACAGCAGTGTCTTATAACTGACACCACATTATATCGCCTTGAACAAGAAGAAAATATTTTTCGAGTGTGAGTTCTTTATTATTAGTAATATCGCTATACCACATTCAGGCCAAAATTGAATTTCATAAAAGAGTATTGAATTGAACCGTGATGCGCAGTACAAAGTAGTCGATTTCAGTTTGGTTACCCGCACTTTTTGGCATCGTTCTTAAAATATAGAAAACAAAGATATCTTTAGCAGTAGTATGTGATAATCTTGGCATTGCGCATAACTGCAGTTCCAAGGATACTACCAATAGAAAAGCAATTGCTGTTTTAGCGACAGACCTTCAAGAAACACAAATAGCCGGATATTTTTAGCCATACCATAATTAGGTCCCAGCAAAGAAACCAGCTTAACGCACGCGGAAACTGAAGGCAAAAGCTAAAACAAAACAGCTCATGGAGATTTTTGTTTTGTCATGCTTAAGCATCGTATGCGCGATCTTCATTACTATTGGCATAAAACCAATATAAACACAAAAAAGGAGAGTTCCGAAATTTACGTTCAAATATCCCGTTGCCGTGCACGGCACGTAACATTGGCTGATCAATATGTTTGCTATGGCAGCTAAACCTTATCGGGATGAAAATTTGGCGTACCTCTTCCTCCTTGAGGTGAATTTCCAAGGTTCCGTCGTGAAATCCCAGAGCAGCCATGATGATAGTTACGTTCAAAATATTCCCGATCATGGGAGCATTGCCGAGCAGACGAAACGAGTTCTGATCGGCCTGGTCTTTGGGAACGGCAAAAGCTGGAAAAATGCACCGAATATTCTGTAATATGTGTAATGTGTGTAACCTTGTGAGCAGAATGACTCAGGAAGAAGCATGCAGAGTTTTAGAATCGAATAAATCAGTGGTTAGGGTTTCTTTTTAACGTATTCTACCTGGTTTGTGTCACAGTTAGGCACTTGTAAAATTTTAATTTAGGGAATGAAGAATAAGTAAACAGGCGAGTTGGTTGATGTTACAGATTTTCAAAAAGCCCGGGAGACGATGGACGAAGAAGGGGACAAACACAAAGCGTCTTAAGCACAGCTGCTAAACTCTATTGACAAACCTCTTATATGTCATTTCTCAGACACAGGGAAATGATTGAAAACGAGCGTGTTGGTGAATAGATACGAACACGTGAATGGATATATAACACCGGGGACAGGGACGAAGACAGAACTTCTTTCATGTTTTCTGTTTCTCTTTCAAATTCAGTTTCTGTTTTCTTTTTTTTTTTCGTTCCCGTCCTCAATGTCCTATTTTTGTTTGTATTAGTGTCACACACACCGATGAATGGACGCTAACGGCAGTACCTTTTATATCGGGCGCTAGCTTGTGCCACCAAGCCTAGAAAAAAAAGTATGACCCTCCCTTCGCCCTTCTAAGTCAATTTGCTTCCCTTTTGTAATTTTGTAACTATCACCAGGCGGTGTGAGATGTCACTACGATGACCTTCGGGCTATCGGGCAAAAAAAATAAAAACATACTCCCCCCCGCTCTTACACCAGAAGAGGGAGTCACCAATTTTTTCTCTAATCAAACCTTGTCGGCGTTACCCCAGCGCCGGGCCCGATGGGAGACAGGGTTGAGATTTTAGGCCGGAGCCACAAGGAAGGGACTTTCCTGTGTTCACCCTGTACTCAGATGGGTTAGTCGCACTTTATTCTATTTTCCCTTGATAATTTCCACCGGTCTTCTAATCTTATCTTTTTTATTAAAATACACATATCATCCATTCCATTCTTGCCTGCAAACCCTAGCGCTCCGGCTAAATCCTCACCCCTTCGGGGAGCGCGGGGGCAAGCCCTGTGCACCTCAACACCACGTGTTTCATTCTCTCGTCTTCCCATTGGCCTACGGCACACCGCGTAAGTATCTATTTCCTTATACCTTCGGCCTATATACCCTAGTTCTCAATACTCCTGTTCTAGCCTCAAATAACAACAAGCTCCCCGAAATCCTCACAGGTCTTGGTGGATTTCCACCACGGTACAACTCGTCATGACCCCTATTCAAAGCAACAACCTCATCTGGTAAAGAGCTATGGTAGAGGGACCAATTCAAAACAAAACTTACTTCCCCAAAGACATAACCAAGCGCACCCTTGTGCATCCGTGCATAAGGCACCAGACTGACGCCAGGTAACACAACAAATAACCCATCAACAACGGCTAAAAAAAAGAGGGAATTATAACAGGAAGAACTTTTGGGTCTCTTTATTTAGTGTCATCGACGCCAATCGTTATTGTCTCCTTCAAAACACCTATTGCATAATCTTTTTCTTTGCTTAACACCACTGTGTTCGCCCAACTAGGCAAATAATTACTGGATTCCTGCGCATGCTCAGCGATTTGAGAATTCTGAGATCTGTTATTTACCGCCTTCATGTGCCCAAGAAGCCTATCATTTAGGCACCATTTTGTCTGTCCCACGTACGAGAACCCACAGGGCAGCGGAATATAATTAGGGTGTGCATTTTCCGGTTTTAACCGAAAAACACCGATAAACATCCGTCGGTGACGAAAATATAAAATCGGTTAAAACCGAAAAACACCGGTGGTTAAACATTTTCGCCCTGGTTAAACCGAAAAACACCGGTCGTTGATAGATTCCGACCTAGCGAAACCCTTTCCCCGTAAAGGTACGTCAAACGTGTTATCTCGTGGATCCTGCATTCTTCCAGTGTTTATACATGGCTTGCAGGTGGCGCCAGTCCGCCCTCCTTTCTGGGGGTCAAAAGCGTCTAGTGAACGCAGTGGAAGCTAAGCTCTCATACGCCTTTCCCCTATTGTGTCTCCCATGGCCCCCTTTTTCGGAAAAATTAACACAGTGGAGGGTAGGCTCTCACGTGCCTTTTCCACATTGTGTCTGGCCAAGTGATGTCCGGTGCAAGCGATGTATTCAGAGGTTGCTGTGGTTCCTGGAAGACACTGCCAACGTCCGTGTCGTACAGGAGCGTGCGTTTTCATAATTGCGGGTTGCGAACCGCAAGGAATGTGCTGCCATGACGGCAGCACGTTCCTTGCGTGTAGATGCAAGCATGAAAGTATGCTTGCATCTACTGTAATAACCAAGTGTTAAAAAAAGTTGCTTCTTAGAGAAGAAGTGTATGAACTATGTGAATAAAATTGGAACTCTCTGTCTGTGATCAATCGCTTTTTTTCACCGATATTCACCGATTTTAGCCTCGTCGTTAGTCGTTCCACCGAAATACACCGGTGTTTTGAAAATAAATAAACACCAAAAAACATCCACCGATTTTTCTCACAAATAAACACCGGAAAGTACACACCCTAAATATAATACACTACTCCAACTTGGCAAACAATGGCGGCTCCCTTGTTTCGTTTTCGGCAACCCTGTCTTCCACCCCCAAACGGCGTAACTTAAAGTCGGAGGTGAAACCCCCCTAACCCTGAACCTTCCGGCAATCACCAACAGGTTGTGTGAAAAATTACAGAAAAATGGAATGCTCACTACGCTGTCCGGTTTCTCCCTTTCTTTCTTCACCACCCTTCTGAATCCCTCTAAGCACTTCCTTGCGACCCCCTCCGTAACACTACTCTTATCCCCGGCTCCGTCATGCGTACCAATTGCCTCCTTACAGCTTCCTGTACTTCGTGGTGACAAGATTTTTTAGAGCGTTGTCTAGCAAAGCCACGACTACAGCTCTTTTGACCAATTTTGAATGACAACTTTTGTTTGGCAA
Organism: Ixodes scapularis; assembly: GCF_016920785.2. Classification (NCBI taxonomy): domain Eukaryota; kingdom Metazoa; phylum Arthropoda; class Arachnida; order Ixodida; family Ixodidae; genus Ixodes; species Ixodes scapularis. Next base: position 19,353,886 of record NW_024609857.1, on the reverse strand, counting down.
CAAGGGTTTCTTTCCGCGAGCCTGCCATATTCCCAGTACAACCCGTCTAGCGTGTTCATCCTCAGATTCCAATACTCAAGCATACCTTAGTCAGGCCCCTTACTGCTAAACGTCAACTCAGGCGCTGCCTGTACTATGACCTCTTTGATCGTCCGTAGCGCCTTCTTCACAACCGAACTTATCAAAATGTCATCAAGACATCTCCTAGTCAAAACCGAGCCTTCTGGGAACGATTGTACCGCTTGCGCAAAGGTTACGACCAACGGAGCCAAATAAACCTCGGACAACGCCGGCGCGAGGGACGAAGAGCCTTTTGAATAAATTTACCCCCTCAAATTCGACCGCTGTGGATTTCAGGTACAGTTCCGTTAAGTTCAAAAACTTCCTACGTCTATCTTTGAGAGTAGCAATGCTTGACGGAGGGAATAATATGTATTTAAAGTCAAGTGACATGGCATCCCTTTTTTTTGGTGGAAATATGTTAAAACATTTACCAGTTGTTTTGACTTTCTGATAACAATTGGGCTGGTCATATTGACTAATGACAGGCATCTTTGGAGGGAAGTTAATACAACTTTCAGCCTATAGGCATAAAGTTGTACCATTTCCATTCACAACTGCCCCCAAGTGGCAACATAGACTTGTGGTCTTTTAGAAATAACTTGACAGAGAACGAATGCCTTGTAATCTCTCCAACCGGTTTTCCGACCTTTTTTACTCTGACACTCATTGACTATTTACGATATATTCCTTTTGTACCCGTCTTCGTTCGTCGTCTCCGATTTTTTCAAGAAGTTAATTTAGTGTCACCTATCTTTGGCACCAAATATTCTCCTTAACTTAGAGTCGCTATGTAAGAAACAATTTTAAATACGAGATAGGTAAAATACTTATGGCGTAAAAAAAAATAATGTTTATCTCTAAGGCCTCTACTGATTAGTTATGGTAAAAAAGAAATATAGCATAAGCATAACATTCCTTGAATGCATAAGCTAAACAAATTAATATTTTGCTTTTTTTCAAATCCTTGTCCCTATTTGCGTTTAAAAAAAAATATGAGAAGCGTCTCAAGTGTCCGTGCATGAATTAATGTGCATCATCTACGACCGCGCCACCGTAGTTTTTTTTATTAATGCATAATGATTTACGCGGTGTTTTGTTAGCTGATTGGTCAAAGGTGTTTTCTTCTTGGGCCACCAAGCTTGAATGCGTAATTTGAAATGAAATTCGCACGTTATTTTCATAATTACTATCACTAATAGTATTTCATGCGCGTTCGATTATTTATCATACGGCCGGTGCATTCTATAACAGAAAAGAAAATAATAAACCAAGCACTTACATTTTCCCGGCGATGCGAATATTAGAATCAAAAGACCGAGAAGCATCAGTCCTGCGGTAATGAAGTAAGGAACAGGATGCGCCCACAACTAGAAAACAAAATAAACAAAATAATTATATTGCTGATTTGCCACACGTATATTTCTATATAGATAAAGTTACTCACATCGATCAGGGCGATGCCGCTCAAAGAGCCAATGGACGTGCACGCTCCGTATAAAAACTCAAACGCCGACTGAAAAAAAAAGATCAAGATATTAGCAATTAATTCTATAAACTGCGATCCCACAAATAACTTCTCTAATAAGTATGTTTTGGTTTTTATTTCAGTAGAAAAAAATACGATTGCTAATTTGTTTCAATGCTAGAAAAATGAATCTTTCACTGAGCCGTGATTTGCTGTTCACACTCTTTGCGTAACCGTACGATAGTTTTATAAGTACAATTTTTAGGTGGGACTTAAGCACTACAAATGAAGATATCAGATATTCACAGGCTGGCGTCTTTGTGGTTGCCGCCTTCACCGTGGCTTTAAAATCGAGTTCTTGACCTTAATAAATGAAACATCAATGAACTCACAATGATGATGCCGCAACTCTGCTGGTTCTTATAAGTGGCCGTGGCGTACAGAGTCACGATGAAAAATGCCTGGACGAAGCCGAAGAGTATTCCAATGAGAGATGTAGCTCCGACGAAAGCGTTCACATCGTGAACCCAGTACACGCATCTGAATGGAAAGAAAGGAAAGCTATATCATGCAATATGGAGTTTTGCACAAAGATGTCCGGGAAGGTGGGGGGGGGGGGTTCGAATTGTTGGAAATTACTTTGCATTGTTCGCTTTCCATTATGTCATTCGCTTAGAAAAAGTTGCTACTTCTGCTCCCTATTTGTTTTACCTCACATTAAATAGCCCATTAATTAATAACTAAATAACCGATTAATTAACCATGTTATCGACACCGACAGCTTCAGAAACGCAGGGTCGGGCGGGTCCTGAGCATCCAGTTATCGCTCAGCAGCCAATGAGAGGGCGGCATTCACCGATAAGAGCAACCGTGAACCATTCACGCCTGAGCAAGAAGCGTGAACATAGTAAGTCATGCCTTGCGCTTTTTAAACTGTACATGAATATAGCAGAAAGCAGATAATTTTTAAATGGCATTCATAAGCCCTTCAAAACATTTCTTGTTTTAAGGAGATAATTAGAGACAGGTCGTTATTCAAGGCACCCATCTTAAGTCGCTTTATTGGCAAGAAACGCCGATACTAGATGAAGGTGATAACTGTGAGTGAAATAATGTAACGTGTGGAACCAATAAAATTAAAAGAAATGACAATTTTTTATTAGAATAATTAGTAACGTGCTGGTGCATTGTATCAAACCCAAAGCATGACTTGCTTTCAGTATTACAGCGGTTGCTTAAAATACGTAGAGTGTCTTTGTTTAAATTAAACATTTAGGGGTTTTAGAAAGCTCGATATAAAAGAACCATACAATGCTGTAGAATCAAATGAGCACATTGGCGCCTACATGCGTATGTGGCGGGCTTTTCGACGTCATGTGCCACTGGCCTGTTCATAACATTACCACTAATCTTCTTGAAACTGATTTCTTTTCGACGTTAAGTACGTATTAACTTGACTCCATTTGTGCTTGTTTTTGATAAGGGACAAGGCTATACCTCATTTATTTTTAAGCTAACCCTGCAGCGCACTGTTAATGTAGTTTTTTGGCCAATTATATATATAAGAGTTACTTCCTCGGACGGCACCTTGTGTTTTAAATATACATGGAACGGACCCGTGATTATGTTGTTTTGACGTCTATTGACGATTAGTTCGTCTGGTTGGTTTGTTTTGACTTCACACTCTAAACGTTGCAACGCGCGTGTTCATGGTGTCAAGAGCTTTAAACAGGCATATATAGATTTCCAAACATCACAATAATGGCGTGTTTTACTATTTGAGGGAAAAAAAGAGTATCCTTTGTCATTTTTGAGAGCTTATAGAACATGTAGATAGATCAATAAACATCCAGCTTCACCCATAGAATCCCATGGAGGCGATCATCCCAATCAGTGCCAGTACCAGCGTGATGTGAGGTTTCAACCGCTGTATCTATAACAAAATGCACACGTGGAAAGGAAGTTAAATCTAATCCAGACCGTGAATTAGACTATTATTGTTGCGTGAAGCATGTACTTACGACAACAATGTTAAGTAGCGTACCCAGCAGCATTGTAACTTTTGAACTGGACGCCATGATGGTAAATTGCCATCTCTCCAAACGATTTTCTAAAGCCTGAAGCACATAAAAACTATGTAGATTAAGCAGGCTGTGCAAAATTGACACAGTAATACATCTGAGTGATATTCTTCCAATCTGAATAACAAGAAACAAGTTTAGGTTGGATATTATTAAAGCAAGGAATGCTTTCTAACGAAACCCGGTAATCGCATAATTTTTTCCCGTTCGCCCACCCGTCCACTTGACCACCCGTCCACCCGTCCACCCGTCCGTCCCTTTGTCGGCGCATGTGCCGCTACATACAGTAGATGAATTAATTTCCTCAAAAGAAATGTAAGTCCCGCACTTAGACTAGAGCCAAGCAAATGTGTTCGTTCCATTTTCCGCTTTGCTTAACCAAATAACTGAATGTACATGAATTTACGTGTATGCACAGCCAAGAATATACGGGCGTATATGAAGCACATCGAGAGTGAGTTCATGCAGACCTCTTACCAGACGTGGAATGTAAGGTGCGGTGAAGGCGAGAGAAAAGCAAGCAAATAGCTGCAGAGAGAGCAGTGGCAAGAGTTTGAGGGTCCTCGAGCAACGGGAAGGTTTCACGTCCTCTCGTTCCAGGGTGTCTCTGGTTTCGAGCTCTTGCAGTCTCGCTTCAAAGACTTCTTCTTCCTGGGTTCCGCCACTGTCGCTGTCCTCACGGCCAAAAACGGCCGTTGCCTCCTGAACCTCTCTCCTCCTCGGAAATCGAAAGCCGGGCATCGTCAATTGCGCTCAACGTGGTCTTAGACGAACTCAATTGGTTTATGTGAGACTGCAAAAAAAAATAATGTAAGAAAAAAAGAACAAATTGACACCTATCATATCCAATGATCATTTAGAACTCGCTGCTTACAAAAAACAATGTACCAAAACACAATATAAGCTTTTTAATTGTATTCTTAGCATGATATCTATGGTAACCGGCGACTTAACAGACGCCGGTCATTGTCCTTTATGCTCAGCTTATGCCTCGTGATTCGTTCGTTGTAGTTCGTATCGGCTAATTCCGCGATTCTAATAGATGGGGGAGCGATCCGATCATAAGAGAAACTCGAAGCGCCTAGCGATTCTAAAGATATCAGCTACTGTTGAACAATATTAAAGGATTTTATTTCCATTCGGAAACGCGTAGTGGTACATATACAAACAACATTTGCACTAATTATAGGATCGCCAATTCCTGCATGGGCGTAGGTACAACTCGACTAAATATCTTTACCGTCGCGAACGAGATCATAGACTACTATATCACCGACGCTACGCGGTAATGGACCCAATCATGTAGCGGTCTATAGCGCGGGTCACTAGGCCTTTTCGGTTTATGGTATGTTAGGAGCGCCACAAGTTAAGTGACGCAATTCCGGAAACGTATTCGTTTATGTGGCCCTGTTAAAACGAGGTGAAGTGAAGTGAAGTGTCATCTTTAAATAAAGCTCTATGGTGTCCAAAATATAAAAATAATGTAATAATAATGAATAACATAACAAAACAGATACACTGGCCGAGTACAAAGTAAAAATAAAAAAAAAACTCTTTCAAAGTGGAAAAGGTGCCCATGACATCACTACTTCTGATCCTTTATTTTTTTATTCGTACCCTCGGCCACCAAAAACTATTTCAGTTTAGTTGATATTCTAACTACGAAACGATGCACATACGCCCCAATTCGTCCAACGTTATGTATAAGCACGGCACCCCGAAGTCCACTCTCCACAAAGGTTTGCATAAACGGAATCAATCCAGAAAACATGCACAAGTGACACTTACCAAGAGCAAACAGTATCCGTCAGACCGATGGAACGTCATAAAGTTAGAATCAGCCCACACAAGAAAGCTCCTCTAAAATCGCGAACGCGCTGCTATAAAAAAAAAAAAAAGAAGGAAAAAACGAAATAATAAAAGAGACCATGTCCTTGAGAAAGCCGCGCAACTGTCTTGAGCGCAGAAACCAACCGCGTAAGACCGGAAGCAGAGAGAGTCACGTTTGTTTCGTGAACTTGAACAATGAAATTGCCAAGAGAGGAGGAGGCAGAAAAATCGGTAATTCCGGCCATTGTCTTCCCCGGCGTGGTCACGGAAGCTCCTTCCGGTTTCTTCAAATAGGTTTTTGGAATATTTTTAACTGTAAACACTCGCAGACCCCCCTGCATGCCAATTTATTGAGTGTTACAAGTACAGTGTTATGCTCTTATTTCATCCAGAATTATCCAGCAGAATAGTCTTGTATTTTCTACAAAACGTAATATAATCAGTAGAAAGTTCTGTATTGCCCTTCATATGTAATGCCCATCTCGGGTTCCCTAAATTTTAATTATTTAATTAACTTTTTACGACTTAATACGTACATAATTAGTCATTGGCACACCTTTAGTTAATACACAGATTTAGTATTTCAGTGTGTAGGTAGCGAGCTACTTCGCCAAGGAAATTCTTTAAAACAGAATGCTAAACAGGAAAGAATCCATCTATGCACGGTGTTATATCCTTTGTTAAACATTTCTTCCTCCTTTCAAACGATCTATTTCCTTTATGACTAGCACAGTCAAAAAATGTCTTCATCGGTCATATGACACTCACCGGTCTGAAGAGAAGGCACGTTTGTTGGCACCTTTGACGACAATTATCATTGGTTAGCGACACTAAAACATCTAATAGTATTCTGTTTTGTTTTTCAGGTTGCGCTAATAACACGACACGGTGTGATCTCACCTTTCAGAAGTAGGCAACCTGTGGCACTTTTTTCTGTATTATTACTTATGATTGTCGTGCTACTACACAGCACTTCCATACCATAAAAGAGTCCCGGAGTTCACTCTCGCAAAAGACGGAGGTAGCCGATTACGGCAAAATTAGAAGGATCCTAACAAATGACAAAAATCATACTAGATCCTATTGAATAAAAGCCATCGGAAAATTTCTGTTGGAACTTGGTTCACCAGGCTGATGGTTCTTGCCTTACTTTGAGACATTGAATTTTTAATCGTTTGATGACGTGGTGGTTTGATAATGTTATGGTTTGATGGTTTGATGGCTTGATGGTGATGGTGTGATGGTGTGATTGTCTGTCGTATTTTGGAACATCTGGTGGCCTAATCGTCTCATTGTCTGTTGGTGTAATCGTCAGTAGGAATTTGTAATACCACATATGTCTTGGCAGAAGACAAAGATTGCATTGTAGACAAACGTGAAGTTTATTTTTTGCCCACTATTATTTTAAAAGGAACATCCGAGGCGTTAGGATACCTTCCGAAATTCCCTTGGAAACCTGAAAGCAAAGGTAATCGTTTGGTTATGGAATGGTATTATTTCTATTTAGAAATTATCAAACGTAAAACTAGTAAACTGCAAAGAACAAACAACAACAAACCAAAAAAAAAGTAAAACAGAAAAAGAAATGCGTTAAATCCAGTCTCTACTTTCGAGAATTCCCAATGTACAATTTTATCGGTGTCTGTTGCGTGGCTATCTACACTCGGTCCACTTCATCCATGCTGGACATGACGGCGTCGTGCGAAAGCGTGCAATGCAGGAAACCTCGTCGGTCCGAGATTGCGCCAAGCTAATACCACACTCTCGGATTTAAAAATTTTTTTTTTAATTTTTTTCGCAAACATTTAGTTTATTGTGCAAGTCAGACTCGTAAATGAATTTTCTATCAAGAAAAGTGTGTTTTTGGGACATTCACAGCCACTTAGGTCGTAAACATGATCTACATGATATAAAAAGCGGATCAACAAATTGTTTCACCAACAGACTATAACACAATTTAAAACAAAACCATGGTTGAAAAACACACCCGAGTTTATAAGAAGCTAGATTTCTTCGAGACATTTCCCAGCATCTTAGGACAATTGTTGAGGCGGATTATTACGAACTAAACACTCTATATTGAGCCACGCCGCTGTCAGCTTTCCACTCCGAACGCAATTCACGTATGCGCGACGACGTGAGATCCTTGGTGCCTCCTCTCGGTCACTGCTGGAACCTCCCAAAGATAGTCAGTTTCATCCCACCACCGAAATATGTCATGAGAAGCACCACTAGCCTTTTTGACGTTCTGAAGGTCTATCGAGATATCCTCATAGTCTCATCCGGGCAACTTCACAACATTTCGATGGTCCGTCTGTCACAACAAGAAAGATTTTGACGGTCTGTGAGCTACTAACAGAAGACTTTAATTGTCCATCAGCCACCATCAGAAAATGTTTGAGGGTACATCAGACACCGTCAAGTAAGCCTGTCGCACCATCAAAGAAGTCTGATGGGCTATCAATAATGTTTGTTGGTCCATCAAGATGGTCTGTTGAACCATCAAAAATAAGTGATGGTGCGTCAAGAAGGTGTGATGGGCCTTCAAGGAGGTCTAAAGGGCCATCAAGTTCGGAATGAGCATCGTACCGGCGTACGGTCGTGTGTCACTACTACGTTGTGCACGTTAGCCCAAGTTAGCGGTTGGATCGCACTGGCTAAATTGCTTATCTACAGCTGCGACATCAGACGCCCACTGAGGCAGAGTAACTTCCGGCTGTATAAACATACACCCAACAATTTGCTTTTTGCCATCAAGAAGGGCTGATGCGACATAAAAAAAGTTTGATGGGCCATCAAAAATTTCTGATAATCTTCTCGATCGGGCGAATACATAAAAATTGAGATGGCATGCTCAGTGTTCCTGCGCAGATTGCGTTTCTTGATCTAATCGTACTCAGAGCTTCGCCATTGGCCGGAATGGTATTATTCGCAGTGATTTCTGTTCTCGTGTTCTGCAAAAAAAATAAAAAATAAACTCACCAAACCTTTCTTTTTCTTTTTCGAGTGCATTGCAGTTTTGAGCATTTTCTAGCGATCTAACACCGGAAAGCCCACCAGTATAGAGATAGATCACAAACCTGTCCTCTTGTTTGACGTAAGACGCCTAGCGGAACAAGAAGATGCTAATTAGACCGAGCTTCGTTCGCGTTTTTGTACCCACAGCTAATGATCCAGTCGACGCTTCATCGGTTTTCTGCTGGCGTTTTTCCTTCTCCTTGCCAGGTAACGTAGCTCCCTGCGTGAAAGGCCAGCCAGAAGAGCGCGTTGCCTCTACTGTGCGACATTCTTACTGCTGGAAACGACAAAGGTAAAGCATTGCGCCACCTGCGTTTGTGCAGCATATCGACGCGTCACGTTGCGGATCGAGTAACGGCTCTCTCGTGTCGCTTATCACTCCTGCCTCATCGGGTATTCCAGCTTGTGTGGGCATTCGGAGAACCGTCCTCGGAGCTAAAGGAGACTGACACTGATGCAGACACTGGGATTCCAGCTTAACAAAGAGAGGAAAAAGTCAAGTAAGTCCCTTTTTTTTTCTTTATGACCACGCAGCACATAAGAAAACGACGTTACAAAGCGGTGTGTAGGTAGATTTTCTGTTAAATCTCTAGGACTTCGTTTATTTTGACGATCCACGAGTCTTCAAAACACATAATTAATTAAACCCGAAAAACGCCGAGTTCTAAAAACAAAGCATGTAGCAGCAAGGGTAGTTTTCTGTGGAGGCCCACCCACCATAAACTTGAACTCTTAGTTTTTTTATGAAATTTGTTCACCGATGACCACTGTGTTGAGAGCCTCGAAGCAAATTATTTTAATACACCGATATTTAACACACGAATAAACTCCTAAGAGGTCTGCAGATTTTCCTTTTAAGCACACATCAGAAAATATACGCACCAGTTATACTTCTTTTCCCTATGGTCGTCGTCACCTCGAAACATGGAACTTCCAGTATACGGGTGAAAATATTATTTCGCCCGCGTCAGGCACCTGGAAAGCGTTCTCGTTTTGATCACTACTGTCAATACTTATTGTTGTGTCTTTTCTATATTATTTGACTCCTTCTAAGTTGTAATGACTTACTTTTTTTTGCTTCCCCCTGCCCTTTTTTTTTACCGGATTACTGAGCTACGTGACTGAAGACGGGGGTGAACAGAAAACAGTCTAAACTGTAAAAAAAATTATATGTTGTTATTGGTATGTTTCGTTCATTCTCACGAAGGAGCGCAGCCAACGCAACGAGGCGTCACAGCCAATCCAGAGATGGGATTGCACCACCTGACTATGCGCCCCTTTTTGTCGATGCACCTACGCCGCCCGAAGGTTACGTGGCACTCGCGTGGCATTGGATTGGCCCCGTTGGCTCCCAGACGTCACACGCTCTTTTTACTGAACTGGATTTAACGTCAACCAACCTTTGAATTCACCCTTAGCGTGTGGATGCATTTGTGTGAGTGCCCCATGATTCTTTTACTTGTGTATGACTTTCCACCCATTTTAAAAGGAAACTAAAACTCCTCAAAATAGTTTTTAAGTGCCCGTAGAGCACATTAAAATCACAAAATAAAGTTAGAAAAAAATCTTTTAGCTTGATATCTATATTGCGATAGTCATTTATAGTTAGGATCGAGCAATCTCGAAACAAGCTTTTTTCTTTTTTTCGGGGTCGACGTTTAAAAATAGAAGTTCGTTTTCAAGTCGCTCCTCAAAATATGTCCTAGCAACGTAAATATTTTACTAAAATTTCTTTCTTTTTTTATCGAGGCGCTGGGGGATAATAATTTATTTTTTTACTTACGTGTTCTATCCAAAACAATCACTCTTTTTTTTATTGTTGTGTAGTTTTGAGACACCTAATAACAACGTTCAACCAGATGTGAGGCATCCCTTTCTGTTAATGTACCTAAACACGTTTGTCTTCTTTTTTCAGGATAAATATAAGAGAGTCCACATCATTGGTCTCAAAATCATTGGAGTGCGGGGTCCAGATAGCCTACACTGGAAAGGTCGAGGGCCAGCGTAAGACGGGGGGAGGGGGGGGGGGGGGAAGGGGTGTGTTCAAAAGATATCAAAGAGAAGAAACCTCATGCTTCATGCTTTTTGTAGACTCATAGTTTCGCCAGTGACATCTTTAGCTTCGATGTGTTTATATGACTACTTTGGGACCTGACCTGAAGTGATAAAAATAATCAAAATGACACCGCTCTGCCAATGTGCCGGCATTTTTAATAGAACAGGTGTGCAAGTACTCTGTCGTTCCCGTTGCTCAATTCACTCAGGAAATAACAAAGCTCAATATGTCTCTGAAAAAAAAAAAATCAGTTAATTTGGAAGTCCTTGCTTTCCTGGCGGTTTTTATTACAACACTCCAAACAGATAATTGTATTTTAACGGTGATATTTCTTCCAAGGCGAGAATCCCAAGCTCGCTGCTTTATCTTTAGCAGTTGCTTCTACTGATCGAGAGTTCGCGCAGCCTAAATGCATTCTTCAATGAAAAGCTCGCGCTTGCAGCCTAGTAGCGTAATTGTTGGACATGGCAACAAGGTGGAAAGCAAAAGAATAAAGCGAAACAAAGGCCAATTGAACACAGATAATTATAAACTATGTGAATACGTTAGAGAAGCAAAGTGGAAAGTTGAGCCAGTTGGTTCGTGGTTCTTTAAATAATTTAAAGCGCCGAAAAAGACAAGGACAAAGAAGTGGAACGACTCAAGGCGCAAAAACGAGCGCCTTGTGTCGTTCCACTTCTTTGTCCTTGTCTTTTTCGGCGCTTTCAATTATTTAGAGAACGTTAGAGAAGCACACCTACTTTTTCGAACGAAAATGAATAGGAGAGAAGAGATTTATCGTTCGAGACATGGGAAGCGGGACTCGTAGCCGGTTGACTGCGGGTCAAGTGCCACCGGTTCGCGGGCCGCATGCGGCTCTAGGGCCGCGTGTTTGAGACCCTTAGTCTAAATGCTTGCTTTCTGACAAAGCATTCTCACTGTACACAGTTTACTGACCGTATCTTAACGTTAAAAAATTAATCTAAGCTCGATCTTGGCCCTTAAATTAAATTAAAGCTCTCAGTTCACATGGAAGAAACTGTTCTAGTTAACTGCCTTCTCTCCTTTAAGTCGTTTTAGTGGTTGGCCTATATAGGTAGGAAACTTGCTGTTTTATTTGAAACTAAGCACCTGAGGTGTGAAGGTTACCTGAAAACTGTTATAGTATATGTATTTAAACTTTACACAGAACTTTCTCACGAGTCAGAACCATGGCTAGGTATTGTAGGTAAAGCGATTGGTAAGTGGGTACAGAAGTGTGTTTTGACAAAAACTGAAAGTACCGAACTACACTGACAGAGGAAAAAAAAAACCATCGTATTACGTAACTCTAGCCACTGACAACTCTTGCTTCGTGATTTTATTTTTTCGTCATTACAAGGTAATTCGGCACTCTCATTGACGGCGAAGCGATAATAAGATGCTGAGGAGCTCGCCACGCCCGGCATTTGTTAAATTATCTGTGACAATATTTACGCATATCTAATGAGGGACACTAAAAAAGTGTACACGCGAAAAAAAAAAAAGTGGTAAACGTGTAGGCGAGCTGGTGCGTATTAGTCACTGAGACGCTTGTCAGTCACCTTTGTTTTGTTTCTTCTAATATATCTTCAAGTTTTCTTCGCAGCCTCAGGGTTAAAACATCACGACATTGGCGAATTAAGATTCGGGATCGAGAAGTCCAACTTTATTTCTCTGAAACATGTAGTGATGACGGGTCACTTACGTAATATTATATCACAGCGTACTTTGAAATTAAGAACATCGAGTATATATGACCGTGTTTTTATATTCGTGCGTTCCTAATGATTTGTACAACTTTTTTTTAGTACCGAGACGCATGAGCATTTATCGCAATAAATAGCGAAATTACCCGAAACCGATCACCCGAAAAGAGGATGTGTAGACTTCAAGTAAGCCGTAGAGAGACGCCGAATTAAAGGCACATAAAACACTGGCTGTAAACTACAGACCCACGCCCCCCCCCCCCCCCCCCCTCTCCCGCCCTCGTGCCTGTATCAGTAAAATATTGCAGCTCAGCTCATGGAAAATCACCATTCTGCAAGCTCCTAAAATAGCGAGGTTTTTTTAATTTTTTTTTCTTATCGCCACATGATAGTTCCTCTAAATGGTGCATATCGTCGAACATGTCGGAGATAAGTGATATCCCATTATTTGCTAGATACCTACACTGCTCCGCCATAAATGTAGAGGCGACATACAAAACGCTGAGTAAACTATCTGCGCCGGTTTAGCGCCTCGCAGGCGTGCAATTATCGAAGGTATGGGGAAAGTATTCACGACTTCCCGGGCATAAACGTGATGGAGTGTTTGCATAGTGCACACACACTTCTCGGAGTGTTTCACAAGCACATATCTATGCTGAAACTGCGAACGCAGCGCTATAAAACGATCCGCCTTTCGGTGCACTTCGCTTCCCCGCCGAGCGATTAGATGAAACGTTGGCAGATGTTTCACGCGATAGCACCTGCAAACGTTACACAATGTGGTGACGACCAAGACCACAAGGCGGAATTATAAAGTGGCGTATACATTCACTACGCAAACATGCTGAATCATTGCGTGTTCCAAGAAACTTACGTGACGTCACGACGTTTTGCAATGAGAGCGTACGATCAACATGTGCACGGTATACCTATCCAGCAGCGCAGTGAGCATCACATCAAAGCGTTAAAAATCCTTCAATGCGTTCTTTTTTTTAACATCAGCTTACTCTATAGTTTATTTCAGCGTACCTTGGCCGAAGAGAAAAGCTGGAATTCATCCAGCCAACCAATTGTTCGTCGAAGTACACTCCTCCTGTTCGGATCCGTCACGCGCATTGCTCCGTCGTTCTGATTGGCTACAAAAGACAGTAGCGTTCGCCCCTTTCCGGGTTCTGCTGAAAGGAAAGTATAATCAATCGCCGAAGATGCGCCATAGCCTTGGGCGTTTAGTACGTGTATTCATTTATGTGTCTTCTTGTCTTTGACAGTGCTACCACTCATTGCAAAAGAGAGCCTAAAAGCAGGTTCTATTTTCAATCGTCTGTAAATGGTATAAAACAATAAGCAACCGCATTGTGTTGGAATGCTTGCATATCGATTCCGTATAAAATGGGATCCAAATCAATAACGAACTAAAAAAAAAAAAAAAAAAGCTATGGCGTGTGTCAACATTTTATGCAACATAAAATCATTCAAAAAAGACATCAAAAGCCAGGCTGCAATGATGTGAGCTTTTCCTCGAAAATATATGGTAATTGTTTTCTGCGTCTCGCGCTATTAAAAAAAGTATAATCCTAGCTTCGTATATTTCAAAATAACCTGTCTCTTTGAGAAAGGCTGATTAATGCTTAGAACACGCCGAATGTTTGCACTAGTTTAATTATATTAAGAGTGAACATTTTTTCAGGACGGAGGTGTTACATCGGGTATAGATTTTGGTGAAACAGTGGCCATATTTGTATAAATAGGATTCCTCCTCAGTTCTTTTTAATGGTATAGGACTGTGCTTTCTAAACTAACTGAAAAAAGAAAAAAAATTGGCGTTTACTTTGTTTACGGTGGCGTCGATCAAAAGTGCAGGTCGCAGCTCAACATCAAAACGGAATTGACAAATTCAGTAACCAAACTCCGCCCTTAAAAAAATAAATAAATAACGAGCTTGTTTTTTAGGTACCAACATGTCTTTTTAATCGCTAAAAACAACCATTTATTTGCGCTGGTTTGTAGTTTTGTTTATTCACCCTGCCATTATTGCCTGTTAAATAAAGTTCTAGGTTCCATCATGTGTATTACTCTCCATGTAGTTAAATTGAAAATGCCTTGGCATTGCGCAGCCGCAAAAAGAGGGGGGGGGGGGGGGGGGTCCACGATATATTTATGGTGGATCATAGGGTAGCGGAGTTTGGGAAGCTCGGGAATAGGAAATATATTGGATAGGGGCGCCTCATATTTCAGTTACAACGGAATGCGAGCTGCATATGTACTTTTCGGTTTTGTCGTTGGCCCTTGCTGTCAGCCCCCAACTTTGTCACTTCCTCTAGATGCCACAATTGGCCACGTAGTGTTAACGCTGCACGAGAGATGGCGCCACCAACCTTTCATTCTCGAAAATCAGTTCTGGGCACTCTTGAATATTTCAGAAAGAATCTCACCGCTTTTTTGTACGCTCTAAAGGCACGTTCATTCACTTGCGTTCAGAGAGACCATTACGCCTACAAACGATTACAACCGGTTAGAATCGTAGAGCTATTATGATAAACGCTAGAGGCTCAGCTGGCGCTAGTGTCTATAGGACTTCCGGTTGCAAATTGAAGCAGACAGCATGCAGTCTACTTTTCAAGTCTTCCTGTGTATTCCTATGGGAGAACGCGCGTGAATTTTGTCTCGTCGCCGGAAAATAACATGAATACCTTTTGTTATTTCGGTTGTACCGGGTAGTATGTACCTTTATTAATATTGTGAAAGTGTAATTGCATTAGTTACAGCATTTTTTCTTTACCACTGAATGATGCTAAACTTCGCTATATTTCAGGCCCAAACCACTGTTCCATGGCAGGTATGTAGAAACGAGCGACGACTCTAAGCAAAATAACGATCGAAAGGAATGTAGAGTGTGTTCAAAGTTCGCCAGCATTCCGTTGGTGCTTATATATTGATAATGTGCCTGTCCTTTCACTATATGAAAATGACCCCGCCGGGTATCTTTACGACTGGTTAAAAAAAAACGTTCAAAACGCAAAGAATAAAGTACGCAGACTACGAAAGGTGTTTTTTTTTTATTTCCTATGTTGGGCAGTTTTTATCGCGCACCTGTCCTCTGGCTTCCCCTATTTGCAAAGATTTGGAGCGTGCGGGTGATGATTTAAACACAGAACAAGCATCTTCGCACATATTCATGAGAAGAAAGAATAAAGCAGTACATATTTATTGCAAATGGGACTATATTGCGTGGCTTTCAATTTATTTTGATCGTCTGCAAGCACAAGGGGTTACTTACTCAGTTCCTTGCCGTCTCTCTTGGTTTTCCAGATGTCCTTCGTTCGTTTGGCACGTATATCCCCCATGCTGGAAAGCGTCGACGCCGTGTGCGCGCTAACAGTGTCCGACAGTGCACATAAATACACGTACGAAGCGGTTTTAACACCGTTTTTAATGCCGCAAATTTCAGATGAAAATGCTGTAACTGGCCAATTATTTCGTTTGCGTGACTGAGAAATGTTCCAATGTGCCTAGTACGTACAAATTATTCGTGATATTTGCTTTTATAATCGAGCGCAGAGAGAAAATGCACTCGCTTTTTCCTATAGAAATGCATTACCGGAAGTCAAATTCTCACTGCTTGCTGTCTGCTTCAAAATGCAATAGCACAATAGCACCAGCTGAGCCTCTAGCGTTTATTGTAATAACTCTACGGTTAGAACGACGAGTTTTCATGGCAACGAAGCTCCAGACGGCCGTTTCGTTCGTGTTCGTTCGCAACGCAAGGGGTTGAGCCGGGCTGAATGTTTTCTCCACATTTGGGAAAGAACGCAGCGGCCTCACCAACAGGCCAATCACAAGTCGGAGAGAGCTCGGCCGCGCGTTGCATTCCGGTCGCGGTTCCTTCTATATGCCGAAATACATTGCGTCGGTGGTGATCGTCGGCATGGTGGAAGCTCATCGTTCCGCATAATGCGCTATCCTTGACTGAATTCTCATCGTGTGTCACTACGATAACCGAGCACGTACTACCGGGTGATTCAAGGAGACGGCAGGCTCTTTCAATCGACCGGAAAATTCGGTTTCTTAACCTAGCGCGCTACGACTTTGTGCAGCGTTGCCCACAGATGGTGCATTTCTTTCTTTTTTTTTTGTGTAAAATTTGCGAAGAGCGAACTTACCTGAGGAAAAAGTAAAGAAAGAAAAAGGCTTAGCTCCTATTGAAACGCAGTGACGCCACCGGTCTTCAAACAACACGGCGCCGTTTCGCACGGGAGACAAGAGACGGCGCAACAAACGCCGTTAACGAACGAGCATACGGCGCCGAGAGCAGGACTTTTTAGCAGACAATCTTTTCGAATCAAAAGATGCGCGTGTTCCACAGGCGGCGACAGTCGCAGAAACAAAAAAGACAGGCGCAGTAACAGCAAGGAACTGCAGTTCCTTGTCTGCTAAAGGGCTGGCTCTCGGCGTCGTCTGCTCGTTCATTAGCCGCAGTTGGCGTCGCGACCGCTTGCGCTATCTCTTGTCTCCCGTGCGAAACGGCGCCGTGTTGTTTGCAGACCGGTGGCGTCGCTGCGTTTCCATAGGAGCTAAGCCTTTTTCTTTCTTTACTTTTTCCTCAGGTAAGTTCGCTCTTTGCAAATTTTACAAAAACAAAAAGAAAATGCACCACCTGTGGGCAACGCTGCACAAAGTCGTAGCGCGATAGGTCAGGAAACCGAATTTTCCGGCCGATTTAAAGAGCCTGCCGTCTCCTTGAATCACCCGGTAGAAGGGAAGATTCATCTACTCGTGCGGCGATGTCGTGGCGGCACTCTCAAAACAGCAGAAACGACCGCGCCGTCGTGTTTGTTCACATCGACTACAATGGTGCTTTCTTGGCATTCGTGTCCTCAAAGATCGCCAGGATTTTATTTTTAAGCACTTTTTCGTATGTTTAAGTTCAAGTTATTACTACTGCGTACCGTACGTGTAGATGGAGGATGCGAACATTCACGGGTTTTCATCACCTGAGAAAAGTGAGTAGTGTTAGCGTTCCTGAACGCTCGCACCATCTATGTGATCACGAAATCATATTTCTATGTTGCTATATCGCTGCTAAGAGTTCATCGCCTTTTGTGATCGTAGAAAAGGCGTGTGGCGAGATTAGTACGATTGGTAAAGTAGTGATCGGTCTAAGACGACCTATTGACTCTTTTTCTGTTCGTTTTTCCTTTTTTATCCACCCTGCCGTGCGTGCTTATCCTGGGACAAAAATGAATAAAGCTTGACGCTATAGAAATTTACTGTCCGTCCATTTTCTGTTACGCCAGTGAGCGGCAGCGCGTCGCCGTGACGCATATGCCGGTCGCGACGACGGGATATGCGTATCGCTTGTGTACATGTTTTAAACCTTTTATAGAATACGTAGAAAAACGTATTAATACGTACATGCTTCGGTGTAAAAGGGAAGGCTGTGCAAACTACGATAGGCTGTAGACTACCTTGGAAGTCTACACGCCTCGAGCTTCAAATTTTCAGATCTCCGGAAGCAAATTAGCTACGGCGTTCAAACAAAAACTGAATAATCCTCGTAAGAGCATAACAGGATGGCTTTCAGATCCGACCTTTCATCAATGGAAATAAGAAAAAATTATGATCTCAGTACGATCTGTCGTCGAAGCGCCCACTAGCATTCGCCGATGAGTTAAAACGAAAGCTGCGGACGGTCATACATAAACCGGTCGCTGCAATTACACATATATATATATATATATATATATATATATATATATATATATATATATAGATGTATTATATCCTCGTTTAGCCGCACCGCGGGAAGGTAGATTTATTTCAAGCCGTAGGAAACACGTGCTACATGCAGCTGTTGCCTGGAATTATCCGCTGCGACACGCAGGTGTTTCTACAATGTACGGAGTCGAATCATAGCCACACCGGGTGAAACCCCGTCTCGATCGCTGATGTCAGTGGCACGGCAAACATTACGTACGGAAGAACGCAAGAGCTACGTCTGTCGTTCGAATCATACGTGAATAATGTGAGTGTCTTTGGTTTTAATTCCTCGAGGCTCAGCAATTTTACAGATATTGCGATAGAACTCTCTTTAAACTTTTTTGCAATTGCCATACGAGCTAAATTTCAGTCAGACAGGAAAATAGCTCACACACTACGGCGTTCACGTCTTATTCAAATAAAACCTGCAGGACAGGGATCAGGAGCCCCCGAATTCCTTAAAGGAACATATTTTTTTGCCCGACATTGCCTAAAAGAGAAGAGCGCGTTAGCGTCATTTTTCATTTTTGGCACCAATAAAATGAAATATCTGATCTAGTGCGCAATGTTCTTAACCGCACTGTCCATCGGGGGCAAGTTGTTTATTTGTGTGTGAAGCCTCTTTTTTAGTTATTATTTTGGAAGTGACTATAAGTATCTGTATAAATGAAAAAAAAAAAAAAAAGATCCTTTAGGATGTTGGAACCATGGGAGCTCCAACGTTTGTTGGTACATCTTTTGTTGCGCTGTGAATGAAGAAACTATAGTCACCGGAAGGTCAAGAAAAGCAGGGCGTGGCTTCTTAATATGTTAATTATTCTCGCTTCGTGATTGGCTCATCAGAGTCCTTACCGTCTAACGCCGCCACCTCATCGGCTGAGGTGGCGGCGTTAGACTTTAATGAGATGAACGGGGCCCGTCTCCCCGTGCGTACGTTCAGCTCTCAGTGTCTATAGCCCAAGATGCGGCTCTGACGTCACGCCTCTGCGGTGGCGCCGTTGACGCCACGGCGCATGCGCAGAAGCTTCCCGTCACGCGAGTCTGGTTTCTGCGCTCGCGCAGTGCCCAAATCTGGTGTGGGCAAACGCGGGCTTGTTTCAATACGGTGTGTTGGTCTATAGTGGGAAACTACCAACAATGGACGGTCCCCATGACGACTTTGCGGAACGAGTCGTATCATTAAGAGGACTCAGTCTCTTTTCGTCTAATGTGCGGTTAGTTATCGACGCTAGGGTAACAATAAGAGTATTTCTTTATATATATATATATCCGACGGTCACAGGCGCGACACTTAGAAATACCACTTAACCTCATTGACAACCAAAAGAAAAAAAAACCCGTAAGATGTGGCGAGTTTTGATCATTATATTGCCGCTCAACATCCAATGAGACCGCAGCATTTTTCAATAAGAATACCGTATAAGAATTACCGTATAACCACACAAAGATTGTGTGGTTATACGGCGAGCAAGTGTTCTAAAATGCGTCTTTGGCGCATTGGAAGGGAACAGACAGACTTGCACGACGTATATCTTCTCTGGTCTTTCGGTACAAAATGTGGTACGATATGTCAAGGGGATATATAGTGCTCTCGTGCCATATATGTGCAGAGTCGCATCTATTTCCTAAAAATGTCCTCTAAGCTCATTGGGATCCCCAGGCAGCGAAAGCTAGGTTAAAACGTACACGTAATCAGATAAAGCGTCGCTTGTGTTTACGGCGGAAGACAACCGGGCCTTCATGTAGCAAACAAACCCGAGCAAACATCGATAATAGTTCTTGACTCTATTTAACGATGATGGGAAAGCCCCCGTTCAGAGGCATGCGGTAACGAGTTCGAACACCGGAAATTGTATATTCTATAGGCAGTCGCCTGCTATGTCTGCACAGGTGGGCCCGTACTAACCCCAATAAAAAACACGAAAAATACAGCTATTAGAAATCGACTTTTCTTTCGCTTCCTACAATAAGGCTCGCTGCGTTGCTCCTGTAACTTCAAGCTGAGATTTTGCTTCTTGCCCTTATGCCTTAGCACGAGCTGAGGCAGGGTCTCGATTATAGGGGAGCTGTGAAAAAACTTCATTATAGTCAATGATAGCTTCAGAAACGCCATAGCTGTGTGAGTCGTTCCCCGATGTTTTCATTGGACATTGCCGCAGTCTCACTGACTGCGGTGCGATAACAAGATGCTAATAACTGGCCACACCCCGAGTTTCTTAAGCTGTCTGTGACGATCGAAACAAATTTCTCCCAGTAACCTTGTAACCTCAATATGTGTTTCCCTATGCAGATAACTGGTCTATTGTGCTATAGGGGCTGTTAGCGACCGTGCAGTCAAGGCGGAGTCATGAAAACGCAAGTGAATTCCACCGGGGTCGGTGAACAGAGCCTGCCGGTTTTCAGCATCCAGACGTACGACAATAACGCATTCAGCGACGCAGAACGCCTTCGGAGCAGCAAGCTGGACGTTGCTCAAGGAGACGAGAAGACACGCTGGAAGCAGAGAGATTTCCCTGAAGGGAATCAGCTACCTGACAGCCCCAAGGACAAGCGGCTTCTTGCTCGGCTGAGGCGGAAAGCCTGGCTTCTGCCCCTTATGCACTTCCAGTTTTGGACTTCGGCTGCCTTTTCGCTGATCCAGCCTTTTTACCCAGCACTCGTAAGTACCAGTGCAAATACTGATGCCGACGACGGATATTCCGGCCTCTGTTTAGCGACGGAAAGGAGCCCGATTCTTCGTTCAGAAATAAGAAATTCGCACACTCAGTTCTTCATGTTATACGAAAGGTTCTTACGCTGTGGGGCAAATTATACATCCGGAAACGAAAAGAGACCCAGTTACAATTAAGGTACGTACAAAATATGGGCCTTAATATTTAAATGCTTTATGTCCTTAACGTTAAAGCTAATATATTTGTACAGCGTGCATTATAGAAGTGCCTGTATCTCGAGCACCAATATTACATGATATTCCAAGAATGATGATTTACCTCTTTTTTTTTTTGTAAGGTGCTAAGTTTGAAGTATTTTCTGATCATGCTGAATTTTAATCTGTTTAAATTTTGAGCGTTGTTACAGATTACCGTGGTGAAGTACTCTTAAATATTAAAATTGCAGTTTGTACTTCATTATCGATAATAACCTTTATTACCCACCGAAAGCCAATCGGTGGCTATCCAACCAAATAACTTTCTGCACAGTTCCCTCGATTCTGCTGTCGGCAGCACTTGAATGTAAATTTAGCTCCGTCTTTCACTGCCGCTTCTCGGCAGACGATATTGACCTCATCACCTCTTCGTACATCACTAGTCCTCCTAATGCCGATTGAAATCCATGCAAGAAACTCGCGATATCTTGTGAATTAAAAGAAGAAGTATACCGCCCGAAGAATTCAAACCCTTCAATTCGTTCTCGCCTAAATTCGATGTAACCAAAATCTTGGTACCGTCTTTTGCTTTTAAAAGGAAGACTATAAGTGAAATAATTAAAATGTAGACAGTATGGCTGACTTCCAAAATCCTACGTGAGAAAGTAAAAACGAGCATTTTAGATTTTCTGAAGTGTTTTTCTAAAGTCTTTGCTGCTTGTCAAGGACTTCTAAATGACCAAAAAAAGTTCAAATGTTTAGTCGAGATAATATTATCTGGTCTTAATTTCTGCAGCATCCGTCCAGTATAACCACCTGACTCTCGTCATGATTTGTTTCATTGTGCCTCTACAGGGTGTCACAAAAGAAAATTTACACGGTCTTCTTTACCGCAAAAATAAAGTATGCATCGCCGAACGCTCATTCTCCGCCCAAAGGTAGAGCTAGAGGTCACAACCAGATGCCAAAGTTTCAGCCCGATCCGATAACTTAATCAAAAGTTATAAGTGGATTTCTGAAAATTTCAATGGGAAAATGGCGACCGACGGAGTTTTCGAACACATGGGGCTCTATTGGCACCAGAAACCGAAAACTGGCAAATATAGGCTTTATTTTTTCATTGAAATTTTCAGAAAATCACTTATAACTTTTGATTAAGTTATAGGATCGGGCTGAAACTTTGTCATATGGTGGTGACCTCTAGCGCTACCTTTGGGCGGAGAATAAGCGTCCGGCTATGCCTAGTTTATTTTTGCGGTAAAAAAAAAGTATAAATTTTCTTTTGTGAAACCCTGTACGTCGCGCTGCTTTTGGTTATTTTGGATCTGGCAGAGTGGACGTCCGCCAAGTTCGAACTTGCCGGCGGACGTCACTACCGACAAAATTTTTACATCGAAAACAGTAAAACTTATTCCTGACATGGTGCACAAACAGAGGAATCTATTTCAGTCAAATAATTTGCTCTATCTGCAGGCTGCATCTGCAGGCTTGGAGGCGTGGAAGTATGGATTCGTTTTCTCAACCTACAAAATGGCCATGCTTATCGCTTCGCTTTCGGCAGACCGTTTGGTAAGCAGAGTCACCAACGCTTGCTATTGGAGTTGATTTTAGGTGCACCCAGACTCAGACATAATACAAATACGTCGACACACCGCAGACCATAGTTATTACGGAGATTGGAACACACGTTTTGTGCGCGAATGAGGGCTTTTGTAAAATACGTCGAGGACCTCAGTTGTACCTGTTTAGAATGCGCAATAAATATTGCTTTTATGTGGCTAGTTCCGATTCTTCTTAGATTACTACTTATTTAGAACAAGAGTAGATATGTAACTCTTATTCATTACGACTTGCATTGTCAAGAGGCACTTCAATACAGTTGTAAGCTATAATATATTTAAGCTATCTAAAAAAAAACAAAAAAAAAACACGCTGCAATAGACAAGAATGCAATCCATACCTTAACCATATAATGCTTCACTAGCTTAACCGCGTAAGGTTCGCACAGCATATTTCGGCTGCGTAACCTTCGAGAAGTTAACTTTCGTGTCTCGTAATTTTTGCCACGTCGCCACCTAGGAACGCGGATTTTGCGTGCCAGCTCTGTTCTGACTACGAAACTTGATGGAATTTTAATCGCAATCTGCACTATATATGTATATTTCCTCTATATTTACTCTTTATGCTGTTCGTGGATACAATATACGCTTGCAAAGGCGCGTTACTCTATGTAAGGTTTTATTTACACTATTTACAAATATAGAAAATCACTTTGTTCAGAAGCGCCTGGCCTCAAATTCTGCTCTGCAGCTAGTGTTCCCCGCGACCGTATATTCTTAGTTGTTCGTGGGGAAAATATACACTTATTACTATACTTACTGACAACGTAGTAAGAAACGCAGAGCGGAGCCTATAATAATGACGCTTTTTGATTCATTAGTATTCGGCATTCATATCGGCCAATGCCGGAATCTCATTTGCTACGGAGCGCCTCTAAGATACTCAGAAGTTGCCCTATTCTGCCCAGCGTTCCTTAAGCTCTCATTGCATGTCTGCACAACCAAATATCTCAACAAAAAGTTATGAAGAATACATTTGAGTAATTACATTCGCTTCTATTAAGAGAAAACGTTCCCCTCTGGAACCGACTTTTTTTTCCTCGCAGAACCTTAGGTGCCGCAATCAATGCTATTCATGTTCAATAATAATTTAAAAAAAAATTATGCTTGTTTTGTGATACTATATGCATTTCGCTGAGATGTGAACCGCCATGATCTAGGTCGTAGTAGAGATGTCAACCTGAATGTCAAATGTCTTATCGCCATTTCCATTTGGCAAGTTCCCTTTTTTATTAAGGTGATTGGCGGTTCGTATTTAAAGTGCGGCACTCGGGACAGTTAAAGAGCTTGTATTTGTTTAATTGTACCGAATTTCGCGACTTAATTAAATAAACAAATAAATAAATAAATAAATAAACATATACGTATTTTTAGACGTACTTAATTTTTAAGCTTGACCAGGCTATCATGTACATGAAAAAGCACCCAAGAATAAAATTATTTTTGTTTCCACCCAGATCATTCCAATGAGATATTTCATTTACGTCACAAATACAGTATGTTTATTCAATGACAACATTTGGGACGAAACAAAAGGGGAACGATACCTAAATGTTAGCTTGCCGTTATTAAATTGTAACGATTGCTTTCAAAAACATTTCGTTTTGCTTCGCAGATGGCTCTAATACACCCTCTCAAAATATCTCTGTATGCAGTTGTAGGTTTCTTCATTTTCTCGCTGGTCTTCGGGTAAGTGCCAACTCTTGACTTAGGCGGCGATGCGCTGTAAATCGGCAGAGGGCGACCACGTTTTTTTGTCGTCTATAGTCAGATACAACTTAATGAGGCGTCAGACTCTCCTACCATACCTTAATTACCGTCGGTCACTGTACCTCCGCAGTGCACAAGTAGTCGGCTACCGAGGCGTCCGTTTACCCGACGTCTGTGGAGATCAGTGCATACTGCTTACCCACAGGAATTAAAATACAGACTCCCTCAAAATATTCTAGCGGGCTAGTTGGTTATACATACTAAATTACAAATATCGCTAAGACAAGGACAGACAAGGAAATCTAGAGGTTATTTTATAAGCCTTCAGAATAGTATCGTATATAGTTCAAAATCATTACCTGTGTTTAATTTTTAATATTTTCGTATTGGTCTACTGTGCTTCAGTCTTTTTAGTCTAACAATCTTCTTAGAGCGCCCCAGCTAGCAATATACTTATCTCTTCTTTTTTCAACACCAGACACTTCCTTCACCCTTCTTCTTTATCGTTGCATATAAAACCGTCAGTTGTGAGTTAGCGCCTGTCCTGTCCACTTCTTTGCCTGTCCTTGTCTTAGCGCTATTTGTAATTTAGTACATACATCCCACACAAAAAGGAACAACACGACTTTATCCGAGCAGCCCCAACTATTAAGTGCTCCCTGTCACGGGCCCTGTGACGTGTTAACGTTTTTGCTTGTCAACAAGCCCACAAATCTCGTATCCAGTCCTCGATACTGCCTTCGCAGACCGATTCAGTCCTGTAGCTGATACATGGTGGTGTTCATTTGGCGGATTCTTCACTTGTATTCCACTAATTATACACTACAAAATAGTTGGCGGAAGGCTTATACACGTAAGGGTTTTGAGTGGTAACAGGTATTCCTACATGTTTAAGAAAGGATGATTAATGTACATCACAATAACCAATATTATCGTCCCTGTATTCGCCCACAGTTTGCAATTTTCGTTAAAGCTAATCACGAACTTCTTGCCTTTCTTTTCTCGGAACAGCGCGCTGTATTGGTCGCCTGGAGGAAACACTTTGCTAGGGCTTTCTCTGGCATTAGTCCTCCTTGGAGGATTTACTCACGTTCTTTACCTGGTGACAGTGTACTCAATAGTGACATCCAGATTTCCCGGAAGCCCCGGAGTCCTCATTGTGAGTACGCCGATTTCTGTTATTAAAAGGATGCTCGGGGAAAACCAAAACTTAGACTGAAATAACTGCGAGTCACGCCTTGCATATCCATAGTGGTGCTCATATTGCAGGCGACGTTTGAATGTGTCTGGGGTGTCGGAAATATGGTCGGATCAATCATCGGTGGAGCGCTGATCGACGTGGGTAATGTATTCACGAGTAATGAATGGACTTTAGACTAAGACTGCATTGTTTAAATCTCGTGTATTGTTTTAGATCTGGGCCTTCCCTCTGCCATTTTTCGTGACGGGCACTATCATGATTCTGGCCTTACCATTCATACCAAAGGAAAGGGACGCACCGGGCCAGAAGCCCAATGGTAAGAACGGCTAACTTGATAATTTCATTTTTCTGTCTCGTTCTTTAGGGAGGTTCATTTTGTGTCAATCTACGTCTGTGACACTCCGCAATGGTTCAAACGAGTGATGTCCATTCTAGCGCCGATCACTTTGATTCACTGTACGGAAATTAAAACTAACCATTATGAACCATTATAATCATTTCTCCTTGCCGATAATTTAGCCGGGCTCTTTGTTGGGAGAAGTTAGAGAAGACAATCTTGTATGATCCCATGCCGCATCAGAGACACGGTTGCTATTTATTTATTTTTTGTACTCGTTGATAGCCGTGAAACTTCGTAACAGTTGAAAACCAAGGTTTATTTATATATGCCTGAAAACATACTAAGTAGGTCGTTTGCGAAGTAGCAGAATACATTTGAGATTAAAAAAGCAAACCGTGAAACTGCATTTAAATATTACAGGTTTGATTATCTGGCAGACGCGTAGGTACACTATTCGCCACTCCAGCAAAACGGACGGCACCTACACTCTTAGAAAAAAGGGTATCTATGGTCCTCCCTGAAGGGAGGAACGGTCTTGTAACCTAATGTTTCTCTAGAAAGGGAGAAAATTTCGTCCCTGAATCAGGGGAGCAACGTTCCCACGTCGCCTGCATCGCATTATGGTGGTCCAAATCGAGCAAATCGAGCTCAATAAGGCTCAACGAGGACACTACCTCTCTTGTACGGCACGAGAGGAGCAGTAAATGAAAACGTAACACGAGCTTTCTGCGAACTGTGTTTATTTTCGAAGCCAGGTTCTCTCCGCAGGTAAAGAAACTTGCGTTTCAAAAGCACTTACGCAGTCTTCTCGTCGACAGGACTGCGATGTTAAACGGAAACAACCGATACCCAGTTACTTCGCGCACTTCCCGTCTTGCCTTTGCTATTTCTCGAGTCACAATTCCTTCGTCAGCCGCACATCACAGAGGTATGGTAAACCAGTTCGCGACACCATGCAAAAGCCGCTCTCAAGAAAACAAACTCGAAGCCACCAGTAACACCTTTTGGCGGGCTAGTTGGTTCATGATTTGTAGAAATAAATGAGCTGCGCAAAGGACGAGGACAGAGGTACAAACGAGTACGACACACTGCGCTCCGTGTGTCGTACTCGTTTCTACCTCTGTCCTCGTCCTTTGCACGGTTCATTTATTTCTACGAAGCCACTGTTGCAAGGTAACCAGAAATTCTCGCGTAGCGTGAATGAAGGTTAAATCGCTTGCCACCAGATGGCAGAGTCGAGCAAAGTAGTTCAGAACCATAGATAGGGAACAGTTTGGCCAAGAGGCGTGGCCCGTTTGACAGCTCGTCAGACACGTCACTGACACGTCACGCCAGCGTCGCGGGCACGCCCCACTCCGCCATTTTTGTTCTAACCCGTGCCGGACGACTACGCCCGTACGCTGCTCTCGGCGACTGCCAATGTCTGGTCGTTTTGATTTCTGCTTTTGTCAGTGTCTAACGGCATTTAATTTCTGCGGTGTTCATCGAGAGCCATGTTTAATCAGTTTACGGTAACCTTGTTTATTCTTCGCTCGTACGTGCAGTGAAGCTGCCCGGTTCATAAACATTGATAGCGCTCGGTCAGACTCTGCGCTCGGTGTGTCGTGAAATTTCCACTGGAATAAAACGCTCGTTGTTTACCGCTCTAGTTGAGACCGTTCATATCTGTTGTTTATGATGTCGGAATATGTCAATTTAAATTTCCGACGCAGTTGACACATTTTGGCAGAGTATTCGCGTCAGCGAGCGCCGACTTGCGATCGCGCGTCAGCGGCATAAGATATGAGGTGCGCCCGAGTTTGCTACGAAATCTACGATACGCGTTTCCACCGAAACTATGAGCGATTGTAAACTAAAAATTTAAAGAGAGCTTTATTCTTTATTCTTTATTCATAAGTTACCCCGCATTGCCCGAAGGCGTTACTGCAGGGGAGTTACAAACGTGAAAAAAACAATTCTTCGGTTGCAGAGCACACTTGTTCCTCCGACAGCTTGTTCCATTGTTGGATGGTCTTGACAAAAAAAGAATTAGCGTACATGTTTGTTCTGGCACGGTATTCTCGTATTTTAAAACAGTGATCGGTCCGGCTTGAAATATAGTGCGGTTGCTTTAGGTAATCGTCTTTGTTAATGCCCAGTCGACCATTAAATATTGAAAACAAAAATTTCAGTTTTAATTTGTTCCGTCGGGCTGAGAGTAATTCCCAATTTAATTCTCTTTTCATGTCAGTACAACTATCCTTTTGCCCATATCGTCCCAGAACAAACCTCGCTGCCCTATTTTGAATTTTTCCTAGTTTTTCAATTAGATACTTCTGCGCAGGGTCCCATACAACACATGCATATTCTAGAATTGGTCTAACACATGTCAGATATGCCGTTTTCTTCAAGTTTGTTTCGGAACATTTTAAATTTCGCTGAATGAAGTTTAATGCCCTGCCGGCCCTTAAGACTACATCATCGACTTGGGCGTTCCATGAACAGTCATTCAATAATATAACACCCAGATATTTGTACGTACATTCTGTTTTGATGAAGTCATTATTTATACTGTACTGAGTATCGATTTTTTTCTTACTCCTAGTAAAACTTAAATGGACACACTTTTTTGGATTCAAATTCATCTTCCATTTACAACACCAGTTTTCAACACGTACCAGGTCACTCTGTAATTGTTCTGCGTCATGCTCACTCGTAATGCTTCTATATAAAACACAATCGTCAGCAAACAGTCGAATACGGGATGTTATTTGGCTAGAAATGTCGTTAATATAAATTAAAAACAAAAGGGGTCCCAAGACGGAGCCCTGGGGGACTCCAGATGTAACATCAACGTAATCAGACTGCTTGCCGTTCAAAACCACACATTGACGCCGCTGGGACAAATAGCTTTCAATCCACCTAATAACAGTTGAATCTAAATTAAATATCTTAAGTTTCTGGAGAAGAAGCGAGTGTGAAACCGTGTCAAATGCTTTACGGAAGTCTAAGAAAATACAATCTGTTTGTCTGCGCTCATCAATACCAGATACTAATTCGTGAAAAAATTCCGCAAGCTGTGCTAAGGATATTCGTCCCAGATGGTTATTTGCAACCGTGCTTCTGAGCAGGATTTCTTCGCAATATACGCCTCATGGCATGTGTAGCTTGGAGCTATATATTTAAATGAGATGACCTCGTCATGCGTGCGTTTCTCCTGCTTCAAACGGGGGCTTTCAGTAATGACAGATATTGTTGTATGCAACTTTTTGAGTGGCAGGCTACTATACAAACTTGTCGCGTCTGGGCGTTAGAAAATGCTACTCTAATTTAGCTCACTTTGGAGACAAAACCCCGTTTTTTATTGATCAAATATCATTTATTTTAAACCGTCAAAACAAAACACACAAAGAATGTGCAAACACTGTAGAAATGGCAGTCTGCTTCAGTTTCTTTCAGCCATCTGAGCAATTTTGCTGAAACTGCGATTCTTCAAAGTGTGCCTAGAAAAATATAATTTATTGTACGTAACAATGGCCTATAATTAACATTTACATGCACAGCTGCTTCATGTACATTAAATTCAGGACGACTTATAACTTTAAATTTATATTGCAGTTAATTGCTTAAACATGATCGACATAACCAGGGCCCCTTAGAAGTTGCAGATAGTGAACATCAGAAATGCACCTGATTAGAATTATCTTTGCCGTTTCGTTTTGTTTGATTTAAACTCCATCTGCTCGTATCTCTTGATTCAACAAATTAGGGTCGTACATTTAGTGATCCAACATGCTTTTTTTTATTGCAATGAATTATAATTATGTTTAACTTTTCTTGGGCTGATCCGAAGTTTAAACTGCATGTATGACCATATCACTGCGATTGACAATTATTTATAAATTCGTACCACGCGTGATCCCATGTGTAGAAAAATCCCTATTTACATACGGAGTTTTGGAATAAAGGATAACATTCTTAACCTCACAAAGTCGGGAATTTGACGTCGGCGTCCACTTGTCGTGCTTTATTTTTATTAGCCAAAGGTTCCGTCGTTTTTTTTTTTTTTTTTTTCGAATAATAAACAAGCGAAAGCCGCCACGACTGCTGTTAGAGGACCCAATGGCACAGCAACAAATCATTTTTGTCTTGGAAGTGAAAATAGAACCTCAGCAAATCAAGGAGCCGGTAAACCGCCAGCGTAGCCTACGCGCACGTACGAGGAATAAAAACAAAAATGGTGGACAGGAGCGTGTCCTGTACAGCGCGTTCGTCGTTGCCATGCGGTTGCTAGGGCCAACGTTAACGCCTGTGGGAGGAGTCAAGGGTCCGCCTAGGTTCACCGAGGACAATAGATGGCCAAACTATTTCCCTATCTATGGCTGTTGAGTAATTCAGTATTCAGAAGCACCAAAACCCTTTTGCATCAGAGCGGTCGCTCCCAAGGGAACGTCTCAGGCTCATTAAGTAAAACAAATCTGTTGTCGATAAGACGACGATAAAGAAAAATAATAACAAAACAAAAGAGAAACCACCAAAAGTTGTGTCCACCACTTGGCCCGTAGTTCCAGACCGGACTGACCTGGCTTGGCTCCCAAGTTGCCCGTTTGTCCGTCTTGGCGCCTTGGCTCACACCCGCTACACCTTGGCCACCCACACGAGTCACACAAGTCGCAACAGCCGCAACAGTCTCTGTGAAGTCACAACATCGAGACAAACTGATGCACGGACCTCAATGAAAGTTTTTGAGGTGGACGGGCTGTGTGTCGTCCTGGCTCGCTGGGGCCCGGAGGACTCTGGCTTCGGACTCTTCAGCAGAGCGGCAACATTTTTCCAACCTTAGTAGATGAGGCTACGTCGCTTCCACCAGCTCTGCCTCGCGTTGTTGAAGCGGCGACTGTTGTGGTCCTATGTTCTGCCACTGTTCGTGTTCTGGGCGTTTCACCAAGCCCAGAACCTCGTCGAGGGCCCTACCTGCCGTTTCGCTTGGTTGTAGGCGCGGGCTTGGCTGACGATGTGATCCATGTCCTCGTCCCCGAGGCCATATAGTCTGCACGTCGTGTTCTCATCCCCGAATAGCTCTTCTCTTCTTTTCCGCGTGAGCAGTGCGGCGGTCCGGGCCTGAAAAATAAGGGCGCTCGCTCTGTCTCCCCGATAGTGGTGGTAGGGAGCTGGTACACTTTTGTGTTCCCGATATCGGGCGAGCGACCGCTTCCTCTTCATTTCCTCTTGCCACAGGCACGTTCCGTTCGCAACGATTTCGATTCGTGTCGCCCTTGTCCACTGTCACCGTTGTCCACGTAGCTCTGTGCCCGCACTAAATATGCTGTCTATGGCAGTGATTCTTCTAATACACCCTGTTCTAATTGCCCGGTAGCTGATGTGTTGGTACATTCGCCTGGCGTACCTTTCGCTGGGTAGGAACGCCAGACGACCGAGGGAGTGAGACTTTGCTTTTGCCTCTCTTACCTCGTGGATCGACCACCCCATTTCCCCCGTCACTGCTGCGTTGGCTGCGCAGCAGTTTGCTCCCCGGAGCCACCGTCCAATCTCGGCCTGATGTTTGTCGAGAAGCTTCAGCTGGGCTGGTCCGATTGCTACTGCTTCGTTTGCATATGTTATTGCTGGGACTGCTGATGTCTTCCAAAGCGTTCTTCCCACCGCATATGTACTGTACGAGTGTCTCGTCAGATGCCAGACTTTTCCCTTCAGCTTGCTTGATTTTGCCACCACTGCTGCTTCGTGTTTGGCCAAATAGTCATTAGTGTTCTGGATTTTGATACCCAGGTATGTGTATTCTGTAGCTTCTTCGAGCTGTTGGTTTCCGATGTGGAAGCTTGCTGTCTCTGTTGAATTGAACGCCATCCACTGAGTTTTATCCTTGTTAAACTGGAAGCCATCTTGGTGTGCTACCGCTGCACAAATGTCCGGAAGGTGCTGCATATCCGCCTCAGACTCGGCAAGCAGCACCAAGTCGTCCGCAAAAGCGAGGCAGGAGATCCTGGTGTACTCCTGGCCTCCTTCCTTGGTCACAGTTGTAAAGCGAAGCCCAGGGCCTTTTTCTTCTAGTTCGTCGATCAAGTCATTCATGTAGATATTGAAGAGCGTAGGAGATAGTGGACATCCCTGTCTCAGTCCGATTTCTGTTGCTAATTCTTCTGAGGTGTATGGTCCGAATTGGTAGGGGGCTTTGCAGTCTTCGTATAAGCTTTCCAGTAGTTTTATGGTCTCAGTTTCAAATCCCATATGTTCCATTTTCCTCCAGTTTGTCATGGGGGACGGCATCATAGGCTTTTTCAAGATTTAGGAATGTCACGAACAATTTAGACTTCTCGTGATTTTTCAATTCTATGGCCTGGCTCAGAGTAAATATGTTGTCGTTAGTTCGTCAGTTGGGTCTGAATCCATTCTGTGCCTCGCTTAGGATGTTCGTCTTTTCGCATATATCTTGCAGTCTTCTGTTAAATATGCTCGTAAACAGTTCCTAGGCGTTACCTAGGTTTACCATTGGCCTATACGAGTTTAGGTCCATACGGTCCTTACCTTTCCTTTGTAAATTAGTTGGATATCTGCCTCTTTCCAAGGCTGTGGTATTACTTGGTTTTCTAATATGTCATTATAACAGAGTCTTAGATTCTCCAGTGCCTTTGTTTTTAATGCTTTGAGGAATTCGTTGGGAATGTCGTCCCTGCTTTCTGGTTTTTTAGTTTTTTTACTTGTCTCTTTAATTCTTATCTTTTTTATGGGTTCGGTCATAGTTTCCTGCTGGCTTGCCACTTGTTTGGGCTTGTCTCTTGGATCTCCTGCTGGTCATCGCAGTTTATTTTGCTAGTTCCTGAAGTGCTCAGTCAGCCAAGCTAGCTAGGCTAGGTGGCGCTAGGTATTGCCTAATTCATGTTCTACCAAAAATATCCTCATTTGGTCACGCCACCATTGCGCTTTGGGATCTTCGGGAGACGTTATTATTCACATATGTAGACACCTTACGCATACTACAAGCCTCAGCTGAACAAATACATTGAGCGCATACACATACACGGCACGTACAAGCATCAATACGACAGCACAGGCACATTCACCCGATCACTATTTTTGAGCTCTTCATTTCCGTCTTTCATACTGGTCGTTTTGAACGTACAGAATTTCTCGGTGACCGCCTAAGCAATAAAACATATTCCCAGCATGTTGATTTTTTTCTAACAATGTCATACCTTTGAGAGTATTTCGAACGGCTCAGGGGATGAATCTCTTAGTAAAGATAAACGCTCATGCCGTAATTATTTGAAAGCCAATAAATCAAGCCGCTCCAATGCGGTTCCAAACCATGTGTTTGCTTTCCCGCATGGCACGTCGTAGCCAGTGCTTCTATTATAGTGTCTGTTTTTTTTTCTATTTGTGCTGTTCGTGCACGGCTGCAATGGTCGTCTTGAATTAATTTCTGTAAACCGGATATTCACTCAGCTGGAAGCGATTCTTCGCGGGGGGAGAAATCGCTTTTCGATCAACTTAAATGTAAGTGTACGGGGCAACGCCGTGGCGAGCTTGAAAACGTCTAGCGCTCATCCCAGAGCGTCACTTGGAGGGCATTTTCTCCAGGATCCGCATATTTAAACAGCCAAATAAAATATAGTTTTCTGTTAATTTTGCTTACCATTTTTTCTTAATGCTAAAATTTCAAACTGTAAATATACGTACTTTCCGTCATATTTTCGTACTGCTCAGGTCTTTCCCCGGTGTGCAATCGCTCTCGGGGAGGAGACAACCGACCGTCAGATTGGCCACTTGACGATGAGGGCTTCGGTTCAGACCAGCGTTCCAACATGACTATCAGCACGTCGATCGATTTCACCTAATCCCTAAAGTGGTCTTAAACTGATTAACGTAAAGCGTAATGTCAACCTGCGACACCTTGCCCTCTCCGATCACGGCCCGAACAGCGGCGAAAATCCCCGAGAGTTTACGTCATCTTTTCTTGTTTTTACACAATCGATTCGCGAACACACGGTCAGATCGGCGATAATTCGAGTGTTCTGTGTACAACGCACAACACCGCCGTCGCGATATTGCTGCTATGTTGCGGACACGCAGAAACGCAGAACTACATTGATTGCCGGTTGGCACTCGGCATCGGAAAACAGAACCGAACTCAGCAAAGAAGGGACGCAGGCACCGGGCAGCAAAACCTGCCTGTTTAGGGGGCAGTTTCCGTGATTTCCATAAATGTCGTCAACGTCGACAGATCCACTGTGGACACATCGTTCCGCGTGGTGCGCATGGTTCCGCTTGGGTCCCGCAATCCGGAGATGGCCATGTTAGCCCAGTGTACATACGTAGAGCTGCTGGCACTCCTTCGGAACTTTGCAGTTTCTAGCGGCTTCGTTTGCTCGTTCGATGAAATTAGGGGTAAAAACGTCAATTCAACCGAAATGTTCTGCACGTTTGGACTGTGAGACGGAATTACAGGCGGCCTTCGCTGCCGCTGAAGCTCAATCAACTCAACATTTATTAAACAACGTGCGCGACGTGCTCGAAAAACAAAACCGAAAGAAGAGGAGTCGGGAAGGCGGAAGGCTTTCTCCCGTCTGCTTAGAGAAGAAAAACATCTCATTCATTTTTTCCCCATTTATTTCACCTTAAGGGCCCGTTAAGGGCATTACCTAAAGGGGGAGAGGGGTGTAATCGGAATTTCAACAATATAAAAGCCAAAACACAAGCATGATACAATCGGGGAACTCGGAGAAATTATACAAAATTAAAGCCAATGACAAGAAAGGTGTAGTTTTACTGCAGAGGAGAAATCAGCAGGGTCCAAGATGATGACATGGGAGGGTGGGAGACTGCTCCAGTCGTTGATGGCATGAGGAATAAATGACCGATTGAAAGTGTTAGTAGAGCCAGAAATGCGTTTTATGGTGCAGACGTTGCTGACGTGAGAAGATATTCGGCCAAGGGGTAATAACAAGGTGGTAAAGTGTTCCTAACTTCTTCTCGTGTCCGCTTGGGGGAGCGTCAGTAGAAGGGAGGAAAATGCGCCGTTGCTACCTTTTTCCTCCATTTTTTTTTTTTTTTTTAGTGTGTGCGGTTTAACCCACCGAGCGCTCACTCGAGCGCTGGAGAACTGGCAAGCAAACACATCATTTCCCAAAAAAAAAGCAACAGCAACATAGCCTAAAGTTTTTGAGACGATTATTGCAGTACTATGTTCCCTCTCTGCAAAAATATTAAAATTTTTCGATTACTCTTTACTTGCTTCTATTATCTACAAAATCATAATATTTTGTAATAACAGCTTTTGCAATCTCAACGAAATGTCGTGTTTTCATGAGTCACGTGCCGTCCTGGCTCTCGGCACAATATGCAAGACCCCCACAAGTTTGGAACGCAGTGGAAAAAAATCAAGGCAAACCATTTTGAAGCCAATACTTGCTTGCTTAAACCAGAGTGTTTTGCGTTGAGCTGGCACATCACACGACACGACCAGTGTTTGACCGCCATATTTGTGAAGAAGTGGCAATCCCTATAGGTCGGTGGAGTCGCGAATTGTGGCAAAGCCGGTTAACATATACCAAATACTAAATTATTTATATAAGCAAGAGCGGTACGTTTATTCACCATTCTTCGCCCTCTTTTAGCCCCACCAGAAACTAAAAGTGGGGGCAACTCTCAGTCAAATCCAAAGTTAAGGCGACTCCTTTGGGATCCCATATTTCTGATTGACATTGTGACGGTGATGCTGTGTTGGGTCATCATGGGTTTCAACGAGCCAACTTTGGAACCTTATCTTAGACAGGTATGTCACAAGATCTGACTCTACCTCTTTGGTCAGCTTCTATAACTCTGCTCGTAGAGCGCAGCTCTTAGGTGCCCGTATTCCGGCTTGAGCAGCTTCGCCGTCGCCGTCGGCGTAACCGCGCGGTGCATTATGAGAAACGTCCTATAATGACATCACACGTGACGTCACGAGGGTCCCGCGCGTTGCATTATAGGAAACTCCCATGATGCAACGCGCGGGGAAGAGGGAGGAGGAGGGAGAGGGGAGGAGGAGATGAGGAGGGAGGAGAAGAGATGCCAGCTACCGCACGCAAGTGATATCACCAGTCTTAAATCACAGAGGCACATATGAAAACGTGGTGTACTCGTTATCCAAGTGGCGATCTACATGGGTGCGGGTCTGTGCTGCACCCATCGATCTCTGTAGCGCGTCAGACGAAGTCGGTAAAATGTGTGCCGCCTCAAATACCTCAAGAGAGGAGGAGGAGGGGGAAAGTAGGGGTGGAGGAGGAGCAGGGGAGGAGGAGAGGGTACGGATGAGGAGGAGGGGCATACCCTCCCTCTGTACCCTCCCCTTTTCGACCTCAAGAGCTGCGCTTTAATTCGGCATTACAGGGAGTTATAAACGTCTTTCATTCTTTATCTTGATATACAGTTCGATCTGACCAGCACCGAAGTCGGCGTCGTCTACATGGTGCAGTTTAGCAGCTACGCCTTCGGAGCTGTGGCGTCTGGTCTGTTCTGCCACTTTCAGGTGACTGTCTCAAATACTATCATGATGCAAACTACCTGTATCACGGAGAAGTACTTAAGACACAGAATTATTGTGCATGGCCACTCACTGCCTGTTATGATGGCGCAAAATATAGGAAATTGAATATCTCGATACCATAAAATCTCAAACGTACGCCCGCTAATGAGAGATCGGCCCCATCAGAGTTTTCCGCTTTATTTTTTCACTGTCTAACGTGAGCGTTCATTTGGGATTTTGCGGTATATGTTTTTGTTTGTGCTGATGGCTTTGTACTGAAAACATGAAAAACAAAAACAATTGAATTCGAGAGAAATAACTTTAAAACAAACGTCCTGTTTGTGTAAATCTATAATGCGAAACATCGACCGCCAGCCTGGGGGCTTTCAAGAAATCTGACTAAAGAATAAAGCCAACAGTACACTTCGGAAGTCGGAGGCTAATAATCAAAAATTTCACTCAAACAACGAAAGATATAGAAGTTCAAAGTTTCTTTGTTTGTTTGCTATCTTCCGCGCCGAAAACTTGGTTTCTTGAAAATAGTAATATTTATTCTTGCAGCTCTATGGCCCCTCAGTGCATTCCCTGGAAGCGGTGTTTATACAAAATGCCCATTACAATGTATGTTTATTAGACCCCCACTTCACTCGAAAAATTACGGTAAAACGTAATTTTCAAATATGAAATAAAGTTTGCAGATTTAAATGAGTCTTATGTACGCTCTAGAAAATTCCGCCACGTCCACCTTTTTACAGGGCTTTAGTAGAATCAGCGGATAACGAAGCCGAATAAAAATATAATAGGCCATAAATTCTGCTTGGGCTGGGAAACCGAGTAGGGGATCGAACGACGACCACCCTCAAAAAAACCTGAAAGTACTGATCAGGTCGTTCATCCAGTCGTTGCATTCATCGCAGTTTCCTCGTCGATAGCGATTTTTAAATCAAGGCGCGTTCTAAGGGAAATTGGTCCGGTAAATGGTGTGTCTGTGCGTGTGTGTGTGTGTGTGTGTGCAGGGGGGGGGGGGGAATGGGTGTGAGGGCCTACTTTTGTCTCAAACTTTTATTTATGCTGACTTTCATTTGCTCCACAGATGGAGTCATTCTTCAGTTTTGCAGGCCAGCTCATGACAGCAATAGCTTACCTGATATTGGGGCCGGCACCGTTTATTCCCACGTCACCGTAAGTTAGCTTTGCACGCCCCAATCAAAGATCAAAGAAAGAACTACACTTTGCACTTTCATTACCACGAACGAGTGTGTTCCCGAACATTTCAAGATGAATACAACAATATTCTCACGATCACATAGACGGTTTTATCGTGCGAGCCAACAATTAAAGTAAATTAAGATCTGAAAAGCATGTCTGAGTGCTTGCTGTTATTAAAGAGATATACATGGGCCCCTATTCTTCGAGAAAGACACGAGGGCAGTAAAGGCAGGAGACTGGAAATGGGCTCTTTAAGCGCAGTTTAAGTTCTCTGTAACTACAGTTAAGGCCCGTTCACACTCTTGCGAGCGAGTTAGACCGAGAGAGACCAGACCGGGTTTTAAGCCTCTTTCAACTTCTTAGAACCATTTCCGCTGCGTCGCATTCGGTCCTAAGAAGTCGCAAAAGCCTTAAAAACCGGTCTGGTCTCTCTCGGTCGAAGTCGGTCGCTAGAGTGTGAACGGGCCTTTAGTGTAACGCGTAAGCTTACAAACCAGAATGGCATCCGATATTTCATTCAAAATGTTTTTCGCCGCAGCGGTACCACTTGACTACTGTCCAAAACGCAACGATATTAGGAGCTGACCGTACAGGAGCTTAAAATTATAGCCAGGGCTAAGGTGCCTGAAAGTGTCTCCAACCGGTGTGTTTAACTCGAACAAAAAGTGGTCCCTCAATTTTCCCTTTATGACGTCATAGAAGCGTCGCGCTGTCGCCGGTCGCGATCCTGGCGGTGTCCCGACAGCAGTGGTGGGTGTGGCAGACGCCCGTTCTGCAGCAGGTCACTCTCCAGCTTGGCAGTTCATGAAAGCTCTGCGGCGGGCCGGCGGCCAGGAGTCGGGGCGCCGTGACGACAGCAACCCCCACGTTCGCTCGCCAGGATTGCCACATCCGACGGCCCGCCCCTCCGGCTTTTGTGACGTCATTTCTTGCCACTTCGGGACCATTATCGATGCGTGGGCGGAATGCGGAGAGAAAAGCCGCCTGCTTCGTGCGCCGGAGTTGCGGTGACGCAAGAACAACGCCGAGCCCCGATCGGCTTTGATTGGAAGGACAGTGGGTACACCGCGATGCCTGATGCCTTGAGGTCTACCCACTATTTTCGTTTTCAATCAGCCAATAAGAGCTCGGCGTTCGGACATCATCGCAACCCCAGTGCACAAAGCAGACGAACTTGCGTTCCGCCTATGACGCTAAACACACCAGTCGGACACGTGTTCGAGGCACCGTAGCAGGGATTGCCCGATGAGGACTCGGTGGTCCATTGGGCTAGCTCATACACTCTTGTCGCCAGCCTTTATAGTACAAATGCCCAAAAAACGAATGACGAGCGCTTATTCTTCCTCGTTTTAGGAGCCTATGGATGATATATATCTCACAGGTCCTAACTGGAGTGGGCATGTCGGCCCAATTCATCTGCTCCTACTGCCACGCTCTCAAGCACGCCACGTATGTCGTTGCCCTTCCACCCCTGAACTAAACTGGAGACACAGTTGCTTAAACTTCACCTTGAAAAAAAATGAAGCTACCTACTTATAAAATAAGACGCCTTCTGATTAAGGGGAAATTACACACTTTGTTCCTGATTAAAACGAAATTTTAGAGCACCTAAAATTGTTCGGTCTTTTTCTTTAATTTTAATTTTTACACCGGCCTGTTATTATGACGATTAGTTGACGCTCATAAAATTCCTGCACTGTGGCGTATGAGAGAGAGAAAGGGTGTGTTGAGAGTTGAGTCTAGTATTGTATCTAAATAAAGACAACGTATCTAGTAGCTAAGACTCGCATTTTTGAACGGACCGTAGCTTTGACCTCTAACCCGTAAAACAAACTGATGAGGAATGAACGTTTAAAGAGTACGAAGCCTCGCTAGCTTTTAAACTTAAACTAAGGTTAGATTCCGGAACGAGAAAGTAAAGAGGAGATCCGAAACTCAAGATCTGTCACTGCAATCCTTTTGCGAATTTAATCTAATTAAAGGGGCCCTCCAACAGTATTTGAGCGTCGACTTTTTTTTGCGGTTTCTACACGCTAGTGATCCCGGAAACCCAGTGGACAACAAAAGAGTTTAAAAATATTAGCGCATCATATTTTAATTTGACCACTCGGAAACACCCCCTCCGACGGTGGCGCCTCGAGGTGCCGAATGCGCGCGCATAACGGCGCTCCCTTTCACTATACGTCACATTCTCTGGGTTTCGTGATTGGCGAGAGCCGTCCCAGAAAGTTTGAAGCGAAATAAAGTATATCACACGTTAACCGTCATTATTTCGCTAACACGTTGTTTTTCATAGAGCTACTAAAGTTGCAAAGTAAAGTTCAAAAAGGGCGAAAACAACGCCTTGTCGCTCATGCGCGCCTCCCAGCGGCGTCCGCGACGTACCATCGCGAGCAGACGACAAGTACTCCGTGCAGACAACGCGCATCGTATTTTCACTTGTGCGCCCCCGGTCCCGGTCAACTAAAAGCAGTAAGAAGAGCCAGGGGAACCCTTATTTTCTTTTAGTGGTGTGACAGACTTTTCACTGTTCGAGTGAAGTGCGGCAACGGGACCCAGCTTATATGGTGTCCGACCGCTCACCAGTTTGTACCTCCTACTCGCCGAGGTGGCTCCGGTGGCGGAGTTGCGGGAGACGAGTCTTCCGCGGCTGTCGACGCGAACTGAGGCAGAGACGCGTCGCGGTGCTTGCGTGGAGTGTCCTCGTACGGCGCGACGCCCAGATCCGCACTCAAAATCCGATAAGCCCGGTAAATTTATCGATGATGGCAACCCGATCCCAAAGCTACGATGGTTCCAGCTAGGCCTAATGGCCGACGAGCCGACCGGGCCCAACGACCGGGGCCGACGGGCTATCAACCAAACTCGCGTCCGATTGGCCAACCGCTTTGCTCCAATCGCAAAACTGTTTCATTTTACGTCATGAAGCGCAATGTTTTGCTTATTTAAAGTTGTTTTCTGGAATATTTATTTTGCTAATAACTCACAAAATATTGCAAATTTCTGTAATATTTTTTTTCCTCGGTGTTCCTGCTTTCATGGAGCTCCGTTTCAGCGCGAACTTCAAAGCGGTCAAAAAATTGTTGGTGGGCCCCTTTAAGCAGATACAATCTAAGCACAAAAAGGCGACTGT
The DNA here is from genome assembly GCF_016920785.2 of Ixodes scapularis. Lineage (NCBI taxonomy): Eukaryota > Metazoa > Arthropoda > Arachnida > Ixodida > Ixodidae > Ixodes > Ixodes scapularis. The sequence continues at coordinate 19,313,331 of NW_024609857.1, read as the reverse complement.
ACTATACTGACATGTACGAGTTCTTATTGCGCTCGTCGCTCGTGGAAATATTCCTTCCATAGCCTCTGACCAGGCGAGGAAGCCAGGGAAGAGCTTCAGTTGTCGCGCCTTCAGCACGCACTTTCCTGCCTTCCATGGCGCTTGGGCGTCTCGTGCACGTAGAACACGCGCGCGTAGTCAAAGCACGAGGGAACGCATGGAACGTGTGCTATAGAAGACGGGTGTTTCAAAAGATGCGCCCTATTATGCTTATTTTTGTTAGTGACTATAAAAGTAGTGCGCAAAGCACGAGGGAAGGCATGGAGCGTGTGCAAGAAGACGGGTGTTTCAAAAGATGCGCCCTGTCATGCTTATTTTTGTTAGTGACTATAAAAGTAGTGCGCAAAGCACGAGGGAAGGCATGGAGCGTGTGCAAGAAAGCTTGTGTTTCAAAAGATGCGCCCTGTCATGCTTATTTCTGTTAGTGACTATAAATGTAGTGCGCAAAGCACGAGGGAAGGCATGGAGCGTGTGCTAGAAAACGGGTGTTTCAAAAGATGCGCCCTGTCATGCTTATTTTTGTAAGTGACTATAAAAGTAGTGCGGCCAATAAAAATATCGTGTTTGCAGACATATCAGTTGTTATGAGCGTTTTAAAAATCTGCATGTTAAACAAATAAGAAAAACGTTCATTTTTTTTTCCAGGACACGAGGTTATCCAGATGATGTACGAACATCTGGATTTGTTTCATCTGTTGTTTTTACACTTCTGGTGTTTGGGTGAGTTTACTGCTTGTGGTGCCCTCGCTCGAAGTAGGACGGTCATGTTTCTATATGTTGCTACAATCATATACGTAGGCAGTGCAATCCATTCATAACGATACCACATATAACTATGTGCTGCTTATAAGGATCAGTTTTTATAGTTTCTAGACTGGAAACTCTCAGTATCTAGTTCAGATACAATGATAATCGGTTTTAACGATCGCATTTGTATATGGCTCAGACACAATATGAGTGTTTTAATTTGTTCAAGGGCCATGACTTCACCTCCGATTGCTGGAGTATTGGTGGACGTTTTTGGATACAGGAAAGGGTCCATGTTCCTGTTTGCTGTTCTTCTAGTTTGGGTGAGTTTCTAAGCGAATTTGGACTCTTGATGAAAGGGCACTGCTTAACGATAGGAAGTGTCTGATGGGTCCTGCTAATTATGCGTCAAGGCTCCGTCCACCTCTTACAGTCATACGTTCTTCTTTTTGTATTGTTTCTGTTTTTTGCAACATATGCTAAGTAGTAAAGTAAGCATAAAATATATCCAAAGCATTTGGAAGCGCAAAACCTAATGGATAAACTATAAATTTCGAGGCTCTCTTTTTTACAATTACTAAATTAGGCTATTGTTTATTGCCCCCGCTGCTAAATTAGCATCAATAAGTGTTTCACACCTTTCACGAAACCGGGATGATTTACCGATGGCGCAGAACGGGAAGGATCGAGGCTTTACAAGAATAGATTGGAAGATCACTGTTAGCACTCAATCAGAAAGCCTCTTGTGTCTTCCATCCGACAGTCATGCTTTCTTCGACATCACTAAGACATTTCATAAGAACGAAGTGACACACTGCTTACGAAAATGTGTTATATATATATATTGTTAGGAAGATAAAGACGAGGAACGGTTGGGTACGGGGGAACGTGCGAGCAGCTCGAGAGGCCGCGCTGTGTGTGCTTACGAACGGTTCGCGATATCTGTCGCTCCCTCGCTGCCTCTTAATTTATCCTATTTCTCACCCTTGCAAGTGGTGGAGGTGCTCTAGCTCCCCAACCTCTCGCTCCCCTCCAACTCTCCCACCACATCGGTCTGGAACTCCGTAGCGGTCGCAAGATCCCCATTATGGCTGAAGAAGCCCAAACCGGCGTCACCATCCGCGCACCGACTGCCGCTCCAGCCACCACACCACCAACCGTCAAGAACCGGCAGCGGGACCCGCCACTTTTTGCGGGCACACCAGATTCCGATGTCCACGACTGGCTGAAGACCTACGAACGGGCAAGTCTCCACAACCGTTGGGATGACTCTTTCAAGCTCGCGAACGTTTTTTTCTTCCTCAAAGACACCGCTCTGAAATGGTTTGAAAATCACGAAGAAGAAATTAACTCGTGGGACGCCTTCAAGGCCACTTTTTCAAACGCCTTCGGCAAGCCAGAGCAGCGTAAGCAGCAAGCAAAGGAGAAGTTGGCTAGCCGCTATCAGGCAAGCACCGAGTCATCCACTTCTTACATTGAGGATGTACTGCGGCTATGCTCCCGCGTTGATCCTGAAATGCCAGAAGATGACCGCATTCGCCACCTTTTTAAAGGACTTTCGCAGGAGCTATTCACCATCGTTGCGCCAAAATCTCCACCAACAGTACAGCAGCTCATTGACGAATGCAAAAAGTATGAAGAGCTGCAGAGTGCCCGCATCGCTAAGGCACCTTTCGAGCGTCTCCCCGAGGTGTGTCTTGCAACCGCCTCCAGTACCGACATACCTACATTGATTAGGACAATCATCCGCGATGAACTACGTCCTTACCTCGCTCATTTAACACCAGCCGCTGCTCTTGCCCAAGAAATACCACAAGTGAAATCTATGCAGCAAGTTGTCCAACAAGAAATCCGCGCTGCGTTAGGTCACCTTGCCCTACCAACTGCCGCTTGCCCGCCAGCGCCATCGGCGCCTCCACTCATTTGTTCAATGCCCCAAGACTCATACCCCCGCTATTGTAGGCCTGCGGTTCAACAGCCGCCCCAATCTTCCCGGCCTTATGGGCCCCGGCGTCGAACTGAGATCTGGCGAACCGAAGATAACCGCCCCATCTGTTACCATTGCCACACACCGGGCCATGTCGCACGCTACTGCCGCAATCTAGTGGACACTACAATGTACCGACCCTTAGCGACGGGCCCTTCCCGCACCTTCCGGAATGAGGCGCACCCTTCTGACGATCGACACGACCCACGTACTCCTTCGCCGATCACCAATCGCCGTGGCCGATCACCATCACCCTACCCTCGCCGCCCACGCTCTGTGTCGCCCCTTAACGCCGTTGCCGAATTCACCGAGACGTCAAACTAGAGCCAGCAGTCTGTGCGAACACCGGAGGTCAGACTGCACTCTCCAATCTCGACAAAAAACCTCCTTCTGACAGCCCAACGACTGTTCAAGTTAAAATTGACGGAAAGACGTTTACAGCCCTAGTGGATACAGGCGCCGCCAAATCATGTATTGCCGAAAATATTCGTCGTCGTCTACGAAAAGTGCTCACGCCTGCTGACGGACGGTTGCTACGGATGGGTAACGGGGAACTGGTGCGACCCCTTGGCTATTCAACCCTTTCAGTGCTTCTTGGGGGTAGCCGATACACAGTCATCTTCACAGTGTTGGCGAACTGTGTCGCTGACTTAATCCTTGGGTGTGACTTTCTGACAGCAACCGATGCTTTTATTGACTGCGGAAGTCGCGAGCTTCATCTGAACACTTACAACAAAGATGCCACCTCTTTGGATTTGACTCCGGTTGTCCTTCGTGTCGAAGAGGACGTATCCTTGCCTCCGTTGACCGCAGTGTTTGTCGAGCTCGTGCCCAAGGCGCCCTTTAGCGGTTCCTGCGGCTTTGTCGAGCCCATTCGCACCAGCTTTGAAAAAAAAGCCGCTCTTGTACCGTACTCAATTGCCGTACAGAAAGCAGGACGAGTCCAGTTGTGCATTACAAACCCTTCAGCGGAAGTGTTAATGCTACCTCGGGGATCTCGTGTCGCCACCATTCAAACGTATGACGAGCATACACTTGCTGCTTTATCTCCGGGAGCTCTCAACACCTCTCCGCGGTCACCCTCTGCCACTCCTTCAAGCTGCGAGACTGTTCAGATGATCGACCCTTCCCTGACCAACACAGAGCATCAGGCTCTCTCCACTCTGCTAACCGCGTACAGTGATTTATTTGATTTTGACCGACGTGCCCTCACGAAGACAACGACTGTGAACCACGGCATTGACACCGGTACGGCAACTCCAGTGAAAAGTCGAGCTTACAGAGTTTCACCAGCAGAGCGCCGAACGATACAAGAAAACGTCGCTGACATGCTCAAGAAAAACGTAATCGAACCTTCATCCAGCCCTTGGTCGTCGCCTGTAGTACTCGTGAAAAAAAAGGATGGTTCATGGCGATTTTGCGTTGACTACCGCCGCTTAAACAAAGTCACCAAAAAAGACGCCTACCCGTTACCTCGAATTGACGACACCTTAGACACGCTTCAGGGCTCATCCTTTTTCTCTTTATGGACCTACGCAGCGGCTACTGGCAAATACCTCTCTCCGATGACGCCAAACCAAAAACAGCATTTATCACTCCTGATGGCCTTTATCAATTCAACGTAATGCCGTTTGGACTATGCAATGCCCCTGCGACATTTGAACGAATGATGGACAATTTGCTTAGGGGCTTTACGTGGAACATTTGTTTATGCTATCTGGACGACGTTGTTGTTTTTTCAGCGACGTTTGACGAGCATATACGCCGACTGCGCCAAGTTCTCGATTGTTTCCGTGCAGCTAAACTACAGCTAAACTCCAAGAAGTGCAGGTTCGGAGCGCGGCAAATCAAAGTACTTGGCCACCTGGTCAGTGTCGACGGAATTCGCCCCGACCCCGACAAGATTCAAGCCGTCTCCGAATTTCCTGTGCCTAAGAACTTGAAAGACGTTCGCGGTTTTCTTGGCCTCTGCACCTATTTTCGAAAATTTATACCGGCATTTTCCAACCTTGCCGAACCGCTGAACGAGCTACTTCGAATGGGCCGAGCCTTCCACTGGGATCAACCCCAAGAACACGCCTTCAACTCTCTTAAGCGGGCCCTCATCTCTGACCCGATTCTTGGACATTTCTTAGAAGGCGCCGACACAGAATTACGCACCGATGCTAGCGGTCACGGATTAGGTGCTGTCCTGGCTCAAAACGTTGGTAACACAAAGCGAGTGATTGCATACGCAAGCCGAACTCTTACGAAATGCGAACGTAACTACGCAATCACCGAACGTGAGTGCTTGGCTGTCGTATGGGCCATTACCAAATTTCGTCCATATCTTTATGGAACCCACTTTCGAGTCGTCACAGATCACCACGCCCTTTGCTGGCTTACGAATCTTAAGGACCCATCTGGACGCCTTGCACGTTGGTCCCTCAAGATTCAGGACTACGACTTCAGCATCGTCCACAAGTCTGGAAAGCTACACCTCGATGCTGACGGCTTGTCTCGGTGTCCACTGCCTAGTGAGCCTTCTGGACAGGAACCCCAGGGCTCCCCTTTGCTCTCTGCAGCTTTGGACACAATTGACGTAGCCGACGCTCAACTATCGGACCAACATTTAAAACCTATCATACATTACCTATTGGGAACCGCCACACGTTCCACGCGCCAACTGCAACGACGTGCTACCCTTTTCACGCTTCACGAGGGTGTTCTTTATAGAAAAACTACGAACCACATGGGCGTCCGTGGCTGCTTGTTGTACCCCGAATACTCCAAAGAGATATCATACAAGCGCATCATGACGACCCGACTGCTGGTCACCTTGGATTTAGCAAGACATACTTCCGCATCCGTGCTCGCTATTTTTGGAACGGCATGTACCGCACCATTAACAGATACATCCGAACATGTCGCCTTTGCCAAACGAAGAAAAGCCGTACGACCAGGACACCTGGTCCTCTTCAATCTATTACTCCACCGGACACTCCCTTTAAAAAAATTGGTATCGATTTTTTGGGTCCTTTTCCGCTTTCTGCCAACAACAACCGATGGGTTATTGTGGCCGTCGACTACCTGACGCGGTACGCTGAGACGACATCTGTACCAAAGGCCACTGCCCAAGAAGTAGCGGATTTTTTTCTCCATAAGATCCTACTGCGTCATGGAGCACCACAAGTCATCATCAGCGATCGAGGCACTCCGTTCATTGCTCAGCTTCTTGAGGAGATTTTACGCCTCTTCAACACAGTTCACAAGTGGACGAGCGCGTACCACCCACAGACTAACGGACTGACCGAACGCCTTAACAAGACATTATCACAAATGATATCTATGTATGTCGACGACCACCATACCAATTGGGACACCGTCATCCCTTATGTGACTTACGCATACAACACAGCACACCAGGCCACAACGGGCTTCTCCCCTTACTACCTTTTATACGCCCGCGAACCTCTCACAACTCTTGACACAGTTTTGCCCTTTATCAACCACCCCCCAGTCAGTGGCTTTGCCGCCGACATCGTCTGCCGAGCCCAAGATGCTCGTCACCTTGCCCGCCTCCACACCTTCAAGTCGCAGCAGCAACAGCAGCTTCGCCACGCCGAGAGTCACTCTTCCGTCACTTACGAGATTGGGGACATAGTTCTCCTAGCCACACCGCTGCGTCAGCCGGGACTATCTCAAAAACTTCTCTCTAAGTACATTGGACCCTATCGTGTTGTTCGTCGCCTTTCCCCCACGAATTATGAAGTGTCACCGCTGACGCCTCCACAGGATCATCGCTCGAAGACCACAGACATTGTTCACGTTGCCAGGATGAAGCCATTCTACAGTCCGGACAACCCCCATTGATCTGACCTATGTCAGCTCTTACCCGACCGGCGGGAAGTGTTAGGAAGATAAAGACGAGGAACGGTTGGGTACGGGGGAACGTGCGAGCAGCTCGAGAGGCCGCGCTGTGTGTGCTTACGAACGGTTCGCGATATCTGTCGCTCCCTCGCTGCCTCTTAATTTATCCTATTTCTCACCCTTGCAATATATATATATATATATATATATATATATATATATATATATATATATATATATATATATACGGTGAAGATGTTCAACGGGCCTGTTGGACGTAAAACGAAAGTAGAGGAGCTCCAGGAAACGCCTTTCTTTACTGCACCAACGTTTCAAGCGGGGACCGCTTTTCTTCAGGGTGGGATGTTTTTGCATCCCACCCTGAAGAAAAAATATCCCACCCTGAAGAAAAGCGGTCCCCGCTTGAAACGTTGGTGCAGTAAAGAAAGGCCTTTCCTGGAGCTCCTCCACTTTCGTTATATATATATATATATATATATATATATATATATATATATATTCGATGAAGCTTTAAAAGGCCAGACATCCAGACTGAAAAATCATAAAAAAACTTTCAGAAAAAAATATATTGCTATATCTCTTAAAAACGGCTCCCACTTTATCGGGTTAGGGCATGAATTAACATCTTGCAGCACATTTTATTCACCACTTGCATCCACGAAGTCAATCTCTGACATGAAATTCCTGTAAGTAATGTTCGAAAATCACTAAGCGGTGCAGCTAGTAGAAAAACATTTAAGGGCACACGATTTGGATTCACCGATGTTATTATGAAGCCACGCTGAAAAGCGCGTCTTACGTCTCTTTTTATTGCAGACACCGGTTACTCTCTTCCAATGGCTCCGGTCGGTTTGCTCTACGAGTTCGAAAATTCGAGTCACAATGGCTCAAGCGTGAGTTTTTAGCTCGTGTATTACGATGAATGCGTGTAAATAAAATAATTGTACTCTTTGTTCTGCCACTACACAAGCCTTATCGAACTAAAAACAACCTTGCAAAACAAGATAACGCATGACAACCTTGCTTTCATTTTTCGGAAATAACCTATTCCTTACAAAAATCATAGGGGGTTAATGTAGTTGAGTTATTCTTTGGTTTAATTGACTAAGAACGAAACATACCCGACCCAAATCTTTCTTCGGTAAGGATTACCTGTGAGATAACGTGGGGTACGCCAAGGTAAATGTGATATCATAATTCACTTTACTCGACGGTAGAAAACCCTGTATGCAACTAAATTTATTGTACAAAAAAAAAAAAAAAAAAAAACGAGCAGCATCCCATAATCTACACAGACTCCAGCCATCATTTGTCAGAAGCAGAAAGCAACGCCAGCAGCTTTGCAGTAAAACATCTATCATTGCCTTCTAGCCCTGTTTTAAGTCAGGTTTTCAATAATCTCCGCCCCCCCCCCCCCCCCATCCAATCTACTGTACCCGGTATATCTAAGCTGTGATTGCCTATGTGGATTTGTCGGGAGAAAATAAAAAAGACAGCCTATAATATTAAGCCTTTGAGTTTAGCGGACCGTTTCCTCACTTTTGAAATACCGAATCTCCAAACTGGAGACCAGAACTTTGAACGTTTTAATTTGTATTTATTGTGTGTTTTTCAATCCTAAAATGTCACGGTAGCCTGAGTTTAAGAGACACTTCGTTTCTATAAATTAAAAAAAAAATCATTATTATTAGCATTTCCGTTCATGTCGCATGTCAATTAAAATGAAACTGGATACAAAATCTGTAATAAACAAACACTTTTGTTCTCACTGTCCCCACATTTTGTGAAGCAACAATTTGTACAACCATTTTAATGGATGTGTGTCTACAGATGTGAAACTGTCAGGATATAGCGTGCATGGATTTACGCTGTCCCTGGGTCATAGATTGCCTAATTTTCCCGAGAGGGGGCAAGGAGCGAAAGGGCGCAGAGTAGACGGCCGTCGAAGCGGCCGAAGCCCACGGGGGTAGGTTTCGGCGCTGCCATCGCTCTGTCGAGTGCAAATGAGCTGAGTGGCCTGTATTCTCCCTGGTACAGTATCTGATCATAGATTTTGCCTCCTCCTCAGTGCTCGTATTTCAAATGCGGCCACTAAACCACTCATTTGAGATACCGTATTTACTCGAGTGATAGGCGCACTGTTTATGAGGAAAACCTGAGGGTTCGCTTTTCCGCGGAGCATGCAACTTGCCGATCACCGCGATCAGCAGCATGATTCCAGCGGTTTAAGGGACAGAAATAACGTCTTCGCGCGACGATACTATCTGCGAAGATTGCATTTGTATGGTGAATCGTGTTCTCGATCTAGTTATTCGCTTTGTTACTTTTGCGCAACGCGATGATTGGCTGTGCATGTGCTCTGCGGTAAAGCAAACGCAAGGACCTTGTTCATAAATAGTGCGGCTATTACTCGAGTAAATACGGTAGGCCAAACGCTCATTGCGACTTCTTTATTTAAATTTATATTTGCTTTCGTCGACAAAAAACAGTGGGACTGGGCGTCGATTAAAACGTTTATCCCGATTAATCGCAACCGTTTAATCGATTAATTAATCGATTTATCGGTCTTGTTCTTTTTTATGCATAATAAATCAAAAGTAATTTCGTTTTTGCTGTCGTTGAATATGAGACGATAGGACAAGCGGCAAAATATACAATTTTGATTTCGAATCAATTTCAATGTCTAGTTGAGACCGATCAAAGACACACTCACCGATTCTTGCTTCAGCTGCATGAGTCAAAGAGGTTTGTTAATCATATCCGCCGGCAAGAGAGACTGCCCTGATTGTTTACATTAGTTTCTGCTCCGCTAAACGGACACTCGACCGGCGTTGAAGTGGCCGAAACACGTGCAACCTTCTGCAATCGTCTGGTGTCAGAAGTCTCGTTTCTACAGTTTTACTTTTCGCTAAGTTTCACCTAAAGTTTGCCCTTGACACAGGTGTAGTCGTCCACGTCTGCGTCGTGAAAGCGTTGAATTTTTACGTTCTTTTGGTTCGTCAAAATTTTACCGATGAAGCGGTTAAAAATTAATGGCGATAAAAAATAATCGATCAATGGGTAGGTTAATCGAATAATTGCCCAGCCCTAGAAACACGAATATCAAATTGTCAGCTTTGACGGTGTTTAAGAATGCGGTGACTCCATGCTTCCATGCTGCTTTTTACGCACTACCGAGCTTATAGTTCCATAACGATGATAACCAGCAACAGGATTACTGCTTGAGAGGTCACAGCAAGACTAATCCTGATCGTTATGTACGTTACAAATATAAACCATATGAGAGCGCCACCGAAACAACTCGTCGCAAATAACGAAGATAGACCAACAAGAAAACCTTTTTTGGTGGCTTTGTCTGCATTCAGTGCATTTAATTAGTAACAATAACCAAATCACGGGCTACATCCGTAACAATAAACAAACATTGCAGACAGTCTACAGAGAGTGGTAAGGGATCACTATCTGTTGACTCTCTATGCCGTCGCCTTCACCTGCCTCCATCTGTTGGCTGCTGCAAATCAGACGCCGTTCAAGAGCAACTTTTGAGGACACGGCGGTTTAGCTCCAGGATTTAGCGACACGTAGCGCATCGACATTCAAGCAATTTTGAAACGTAGTTTCGCGCGTCGATCACCAATATCGCCCTCCTTTCTTGTCCCTCCGCTCACCGTACGGTCCGCCGGTGTCTTTTGCTTTTCTCGCCGTCCGTTTGCTTCTGCGGCCACGTGCTGCGTCATGTGCGAGAAGCTTTGAAGCAGTTAAAAAAAGAAAGAAAGCCCTCTTATAGTGGGCGAAAGGCGTCAACATCATGGACCAAAACAGTAAAGGGAAAGACGACGTGAAAAAGATGTAAACTTCGCTGAGAAACTAGATTCATTCTAGAGTCCTATTTCACAGTTGTGTGTACTCACGTTAGGAAGATACGGAAAGAAGAACGTTCAGAATCAATCGCTGAAGATATTCAGTCCTAGGGCTACGCTTTTTGTTTACGCGTCTTGTCCTTACAGTGTGGACTGTTCTCTTCTCACCGTTCATCCTGCTTCATTGTCTCTCCCCAAGATGACATCTTTGCGTTTCGTCTGCGGGCTTTAGAGCAAAAACAGAACTGAATATTGAGAATCAATTGAGCGCACCCGATACAGCTGCCCGCCCCCCCCCCCCCCCCCCCCCCCAGTGTAAGCATAAAATAATAAATCAGAAGACTTGGACAGAACCAATATAGCATTATGTTTGATAGCTCTTGGTTCTATTGTTATGGTTTATTCTTTGGTTGTCATTCTTCAAGGTTCGTTTTTGTCTGATCGTGGTTTTATTATAAGCAATTTGGTTATCTCCCCGAGCCCTTTTAAATCAATTCTTGAACCATTTACTGGGGTTCAGTAATAGTACAAAAAAGTAGTTATCCCGTGCATCGGGTAATGCTATACTTGCTGGATTAATCAAAACTCGAGCTGTTGGTTATTATGACTGATTTTTGAGCTTGTTCCGCAAATTATTTAGCCGCTGAATATCAGTGAATTAACGTAGTCGGGCAGTCTTCTTTACACCAAAGACATCTAATTTGTCGTTTTTTACCAGGCTGTCGAACCTAACTCAAACCCGAGCTGCAAACTGGATCAAAACTGTTATTTTGACCAAACCGGGAAAAAACCAAACTCTAAATCGAATATTTGGTAATTAACTCGAACAAGAACAAACCACAATCTTATGTAGCGGTTTTCGGTTGGATGAGAAACGGTTTGGCAGAACGTAAAGCGTGTTACTTATTCGAATCGACTTTACTTTTGCTCATCAAATGCTAATAGCGTTGGGCCACCGTGCATGTCACGCGCAATGTTGCTTTGCACGCCATTGTTGGTTTTGAACACCGTATGAAAAGGATGTCGCCCCCTTTAAAATAAAAGCTTTGGTAACGCTTCAAAACGTATTTTATTATTAAGATCAAACCGTCCGTCAAAGAACACGAACATTTTAACCCCATTTGTCAAGTCAAAGCGGCAATGCTAAATGTAACTCTAATTTTATTTCGTCGAACCGCTTTACAGTGAACCGGCCACCGTCACATAAGATTGTGGTTTGGTTCCGGTGCGATCAGAAACCATGGCTTTTATCTAATTTTCGCTTTGGGTTTGGCTCGGTCTGGCACCCTGGCTTTTACAGGTATTCGTTTTTAATAAGAGCACAAGGAAAATACAAGCATTACAAAGAAAGCAAATAAGACTCTCAAGAAAACCAGAGAAATGAATTGTGTTAAGGCAATGCTACCTAGAAGCCAAAGCTCTTACTGTAATTGTATAACAAAACTGTAAAACAAAAATTGCTTTATATTTTGATGATTCCTTGACTAGGTGTTCACAGAGGAACGTTATTAATAATAAAAAAAAAACGTCTGCACAGTGATCTAAATAGTTATTGAAAAATGTATCACTTCTTGAACAATTTTCCTTCCCTATGATACGGATTTGCGCGGTAAACTTCTCTGACTCATCATCCAAAAGCAATATGCTAAGAGCAAGGCACGTATCCATAATTCTGGTTCGGTTTTGGGTTAGATTCTTTCTTCCGTCTTTTTTTTAAGTCTGTTTAGGTCCTAACACACTAAAATATTTAAACGATTGCCCTGATTATGCTGGTTAACTGGGAGTTTTTGCGAGTTTATAAGCAACGATGTGTGGCGGTAAGTTGGGCGCATGCATTGTGTGGTTGTGCAAGCTAATATTGGCTAGTTTGTGATCAAAGTTCTCATGATTTTCTAGGTTTTTTTAAGCTTGCTTTAATTTTGTCGTGCGGGGCTTGCACAACCACATACAGAATATGTCGATCAGTATGCTCAAGACAAGCTAAAGATTTAGTTGCGTTCCAGACAGGCCCTCATATTCGGGATTTGCTTTGTCTCGGCCGCCTTGTTCTCCAGCTCTTTGTGCTGTGCGTATGCCTGCTCGCGCTTGGCATTAATCTTCCTCGTGGAAGTCATGCCGAAACACCGAGTTTGTCGGCATTTTTCGGGGGCACGTCGCTTGTGCGTCTCCGAACAGCTGGATGTTCCTGGAGTCTCTGAAGAAAGAGCAGGCACCGGCCTAAATGAAGGTAAGCCAAGCCGCAAGAGGAGTCATTTTGACAAGAGTGCCGAGGGAGCAGGAAGCACGGAACATGTGCCTTCAAGCAATTCTTTGACGTAAAGATGAAACTTGCAGCACAGACATCCTCGAGCCGTGCGCCCGAAACATTTCCATTTGTGTAGATGCATCTATAGGGTGGAGTGACCATCTCTAAATAAAGACTTTTTGACAAACTTGCATACTTGCCGCTGTCTTCCAATTAGTTACCGGGACGACTCGTACCCAGATTGTGTTGGAGTACCGGGAAATTAGACAGCATCTATTGCGAAAGTAAGATTGATTCAACCGGCCCTTATAAGAGGCTCCAAACAATAATGTCAATATGGCCTCCCCCGAGTTTTTTTTTTATTTTGGAGCAATATGTTCGCACTACAGAAATGGTACGGAGAAACAAAGTTCTTTCAAGTTTGATGAACTGTCACGGCTACGAATCGCCCTATGACAATATGCCCTATATGACGCCCTGCTACGAATTCTCTTTCGACGAACGGCACGTAGCCCTACTTTCTCACCGTTCCCTCTGCTTGTAAGACATTCGTATCAGAAGAAATTAAATGAGCATTTACATAAATTGACCAGATGGTGCAACAAATCGGCAAATGAAAATCAACAATAACAAGACTGTTGCATGAATGTAGCGCGAAAAGCAATAGAAGTGCAATTCAACTACCATAAAGGGGGGGGGGGGGGGGGGGGTATGCCTTTAAAAAGTGTCCAGGAATTTAAATATTTAGTGTTTTCTTAAGATCAAACCTAGACTGGAATTCACACGTAGAAAATGTTTGCAATAATTCATTCAATTAAATTTTGACACTCAGACGGAACTAAGCATTCGCTACACCAGAGCTAAAATTAACTGCCTATAATACACTAATCTTACCAACACTCAAATTCAAATTCAAATTCAAATTCAAATTCGTTTATTTTGCCACAAACACTACATTTGTGACAGGGGGAGCTGGAAAAAAAAGCTGCAGGCCTGCAGCTTGACGAGTCCCAGCGCCCCAGAACAAGGTAGGAGCGGCACTGGCACATACAGACAAAAAAGGACGAATATGCGCACACATACATTTGCAGACACCTATACAGAGGATAAACACAAGAAAAACAAAGAATTCAACTTCGCAATCAACAGTATACAAAAAGTGGTGGTTACTTATTATAAAGCTTCTTGAATGGAACAATGACTAACCGAGTTTATTTCAATATCACGGGAAAACAGGGTGTTTAATAAAAGTGGTAATTGGTGGCGATATCTTTGTAAACCAAAATTTGTCCTTGAAAAGGGAATACGCCAGGGGGGCCTACGTCGCGATGGATACACAGACTCGTTTGCTTCTAGATTACCAAGATCTAAAGAAATGGCATTAATTTCCCTTACGGATCGTTGATAATTAGCTATCAGTCTATGTGCATACAAATTGGTTATATCAATGACTTTATGTTTTTCAAAAAGAGCCCGAAGGAAAAATCCATCAGTGTAACCCTGTTTGGCAGTCAATGTTTTCTAGTGGACCGCTGACTGTGCCTGACTGTACGTCAAGCATGTCTGATTGGCCAACAAGTTACTCTGACCGACAGTCAAACTACAGTCAGACCCCGCTTGTCGTCTTTCTGATGGTTTCCTGGTGGCAGTCGGCCGCCGCGAAATTCCATCAGGACGTCTTGGTGGTGATTCCGACTGTACATCGATTGTCTCTGACTGTACGTCAGAAAGCTTTGACGTGCAGACAGACGTACGGTCAAAGCACGTAAAGTTCGTTCGGATACCACTATTTCGTCAAATCTATGAATACGAAAAGTAATCTATGCACGAGAAAACGATTTCGGGACGTGAGCCCATAAAACCGCTGACGTTAGAGATATGACACGCAACCGACCGACAACCTTGATCAGAAGCCCGCCAAAGCGCCGAACACGACACTTCGCACTTCACTTCGCCCATAGAGGCTTCGCCGAGCTTTCATGAACGATCGCTCTCGACTCGTTTTGTTTGCCCGCTTGCTCCAACCTCTCGATCCTACCCGGGCTCTACAATGTCTTATGTTTTAGTAGAATTTCTACTCGACAAGACCTAGCCTGTTTGTTCCGACGATGTAAGGGACTTTAGCGGTGTAGTTGAAGACGACAAGGTGTACCAGGTCTACTGGGCCGGTGACACGCGAACAAAAGGATCATTCTACGACGCGAAAGTACTCTACATGGCAGGTGGGTAGAACTGAAGTACGGCGAGTGATGTGCGAGTGCTTTGCATAACATGCTGACGGCTTAACTGCATTTGCAGCCGAAGCATCTCGTATAAAACGAATAGTGAAATCGAGTTTCTGTAACGACGGCTACCTGGGTGTGCCGGTGGACCCGCAGCGATCAATGGCCGCAGTGTGGAGACCGACCGCCAACTCCGTTGCCGCCAAGCTGTCGCCCTGGCGGTGCAGAAACTTGTCTTTCTTCAGCCGGGCTCACGTGTGCAACACAGTCAGCTACCCAGCCGTGCTGTACAGGGCTCAGGCCGTCTGCTGCCCGGGCAGCCAGGCCGGAAAAGTACACCGGAACTGGGCCATGTTCGTGTGGAAGTCCGCCATGGAAAGCACACGAAGGAACAACCTCTTTCTGCACCAAGAGAGCGGAGGTCTGGGCCTCGTTAACATCGTGCTCAAGCTGCACGTGCAGCGTTTTCTGCTTTTCCGGGATGCAAAGGACCCGACCTTCATCGCCGTGCTGCACCACCTTGGATTCCCACATCTCGGGAATTGGATGGTGAGCACGAGTGGCCGCACGACCAAGGGAGCCGCCCTGAGGTTCTACAAGGAAATCGCCAGCTCCATCGAGTTTCTTCAGGCCCAATTCTCCTGGGAATACCTGGCGACCGTCGGAAAGAGGCGGCTGTACTGGGATGCCGTTTCCGCATCCTTCCCGCCACCGCTCTACAGACAACCACCGACGCCCGACGACGCGACGCGACTTTACAAACTCGTGCGAATCCTTCCCATCCCTGTGGCGACAAGGGACTTCTTCGTCCGGATGCACATGGAGGTCCTTCCAGTTAAAACCTGGCTCCATCAAAAGGGGTTCTTCGTGCCGTGGTCCCTAAACTGCGACCTTTGCGGGGCGCCCGAGACCATCCAGCACGTCCTAGTCGAGTGTAGCAATGCCTACCTCTTCTGGGACGAGATGAGGACGACGTTTGAGCTCAGGGACTCCTTCGAAGTGGAGTGGAGCGTCTTCAAGTATCTGCAACTCGAGGAGAGGGATGAGACGGAGGTGGCGCACGTGATGATGCTGCTGGGCCTGCACGCCATCTGGCAGTCGCGTACCGCAATGGTGCAATGCCATCTCGACGCGCGTCCAACCTGGAGCTACTTCGTGTCCACGTTGGGGTGGGTGCTATCGGTGACGTCGCGGCAGCCGAACGCGAGTGATTGGGAGTGCATCGAGCGACAACTCGAGGAAGGTCGTCGCCGCTGCGTGCAACGACGTACGTCAGGCGTGGGAAACTGGCGAGTTCCTGTGAACTGTAGGCGCGTTGGCGTTGGCTGAGGTGTGCGGTGCGCGAAAGTGGACCGTGGCTCTTCCCCCCCCCCCTTGGAACTTCGCGTCCTTTTTTGTTCGATTTATTGATTTTTTTTTTTCGTACAGATTGCATAATTGCTCACGCGGTCTCATACTGTATCGTTTGCGTTTCCTCGCAATCGTTTCCGCCAAGTCTGGTCAGGCTTGTGTGACAGCTACTTACCGCACGGCGATAGTGTATCTTTCTTTTTTTTTTTTCTCTCTTTTCAGAATCTTTGTTTTTCACACTCGTCTCTACAGTTTGTATAACGTTTCTATACGAGCTATCCACCTGTCGTTTTCTGAATTACTTTTCAATGTGGCCTTGTATAATGTTTGCGGAACCTACTGCAAGGATGTCTGTAAATAACATGTAAATAAACTTGTTTCGTTTGGAAAAAAAAAAAAAAAAAAAAAAAAAAGGGGGCGTAGCATAGGGGTGAAAGTGCCCGATTTGTACGCATATGGTCGCGGGTTCGATACGCGATGGTCCTGCTTTTTTTTTTTTTTTTCTCGAACATGTTGTTTTATCGAGGTATTTGGCGATATTTATAGTGCGTATAGCTTTACTCTTATATAAATGCTGCCCTTGTTGATGAAATTCCCTTGGCAGTGGCAGTCAGACGTCATCTGATGGACCATCAGATGACGTCTGATGGTCCATCACGTTCCACCAAGGCTGCTGACTGGCAGTCAGTGTCCCAAATTACGTACCTTGATGGAATTTTCAATAGGGAGGAAGGGAATGATAGTCACGTGGAACATTTTCGATTATCCAGAGTGCCTTTTTCTGTAATAGACGTAATTTGTCAATGTTGCCCTTTGTACTCGAACCCCATACCAGGTGGAAGTAAGAGAGCACAGGGTAAAACAACGCATTGTAAATTAATTTTTAAATATTTACCGGAAGTATGTGCCTGAATTTATTCATTATTCCGACAACTTTGCATAGTTTTTTATGAATATAGGTAACATGATTATTCCAGGAGATGTGACAAGAAAATATTACCCCCAACGTCTTTATACTATCAACGCACTCTATCGCACAATACCCCAAAAACGAATCGCGTGACAACCTAATGCGTGGTCCTGGACACTGAAATAAAACTGCCTTTGTTTTTGATGAGTTAATAACAAGGGAATTCATAACTACCAATGATTTTAATTTATTTAAAAAATAATTCGCTTTGAAAGTGAGCCTTCCTTCTCTAGAATCAGAAAAAAATATGCTAGTGTCATCTGCGTATATAATAAATTTAGCAGACGTTTCAATATTTACAATATCATTAACATAAGTGGTAAACATTAGTGGGCCTAAAATACTTCCCTGAGGGACCCCGGAACTAATGCGCTCCATAGAAGATCTGTTATTATTAATTTGAACTTATTGGGAACGGTACTGTAAATAGGATGAAATGAGTGCTAATGAGGAACTCCTCGAATACCGTAACAATCTAATTTATCAAGAAGAATTCCGTGATTTATCCGGTCAAATGCTTTACTGAAATCTACAAGGATCCCCAACGTTAAAAGTTTACTCTCGAAATTTTCTAATATTGTCTCTTTTTGTACTAATAAAGCAGTTTCTGTAGACCTACACCTTCTGAAGCCAAATTGCGAGTCCGTCAACACAGAATATTTTTCAAAAAAGGTTTATAGTCGAGAATATATTATCTTTTCTATTGGTTTCGAAAATGCAGGAAGAATAGATATGGGGTGGTAATTACTCATGTCATTTTTATCCCCGCCTTTATAGAGGACAGAAACTTTAGCCACTGGCATGCTTTTAGAAAATACACTAGATGATAATATGAGATTATACAAATGAGTTATGCATGGTAATATCAAATCTAGTACAAATTTAACGGGTTTGATTAAGAGCTCATCACAGTCACGACTACGGCTATTTTTCATATTCATAAACACCGAGAATACTTCTGCGGTATCCGTGGGATTCAAAAACATAGTTTCGCTAGTGCCGGAGATGTTATCTTCGCCAGTACTATTATAAGTGCTATTCCCGACACTCGCAAAGTAATCATTGAATTTATCTGGAAGTT
This sequence comes from Ixodes scapularis, assembly GCF_016920785.2. NCBI lineage: Eukaryota > Metazoa > Arthropoda > Arachnida > Ixodida > Ixodidae > Ixodes > Ixodes scapularis. The sequence continues at coordinate 19,294,960 of NW_024609857.1, read as the reverse complement.
CACTACCGGAAATAATTTAATTGCTTATAGTCATGTTAACAATAGTTTTATCTTTAGATTGGCTACGCAGAAGAGAATGCAGTTGCTTCAAGACAATATCGGGCTGCCTTAAACAGGATGAGTCAAATTTAGCCGCGTAATAAAGCTGTTTAGCTTGCCTTAATTGGGCGTTAACAAAGTTTCTGAACTTTTTGAATTCGCGTAATTTTTCTTCGTCTCGTGTTTTCACAAAAGAGTCATAAAGTACGTTTTTCTTTTTAATGAGTTTCAAAAGGTGACCATTTACCCACGGCTTCCTAGATTTTTTGTTTGGACGGATGCATTTGATTGGAGTGGAGTGGAGTAAGAATTTTTGAAAGTATGTATAAAAAAAATTCTAGCACTCATCAGCATCTGTAGAATTAAACATAGGGCTCCAGTCTATAGTGCTGATTGTTTCTCTAAATTCTTCCGGTGTCCTAGAACTTATGTCTTGTGACATTGTTGAAAAGTTTGGAACTGCGCTATCTGACATATTCTTATAGATAAAAATGATTATTGGAAGGTGATCGCTGATCCCATTACTAAGTACACCAGCACTGATATTACTTTCATCATGATTAGTTAGAAATAGATCAAGCAATGTCGACGTTGTGCATGTGACGTGTGTTGGAGGAATAATGACATTGGAAATATTGTTTGAAGTCAATAAACCAACAAAATCATCTTTAAGATGAGAATCTTCAAGCATATTTATATTAAAATCACCACCCAGAAACAAGAGGTACCTCTCTTAATTAGCAAAACAAAACAACCCTTCTAAAAACTGCATGAAACTCGATACATTACCAATTGGAGGACGATATAAAACAGAGTAAATATGATTTCCTTTTTTAACACAAAGTATCTCTTAATCTCGGGTCACAATCCCAGGTAAACATTTATGTTGTGGAGACAGTCGGCGCAACAAAGTTTCGCAACAGAAAACAGTTTTACTGCAATCGCGCAACAATGTTGTAGCAACAGTCATAACACTGCAGAAGTGTCCGCTGCTAAAGCACTGCGGCAACTGTGTCGGTCAACCGTTGATTATTTCATGCTCGCAACAGTTACCGAAGCATTGCTTTTACCCAGCAAAATGTGTGCTGTCCTGATGTTGCTAAACTGTTCCCGTGGCAGATTCAAAAACAGTTTGCGTTTACACTGCCAGAATGCAGTCGCCAAACATTGCTTTCCAAAAGTGTTCCAACCGTACGACACAACAGTTTCGCGCTAGGTTGGGATAGATGTGTCGAGGAATTGTTGCGGAAACACTGGACACCATTGTTGGTTGACTGTTGCTCAAGCCTATTCGGCAGACGTTGCCTGCCACAACGGGACTGCCGTTGTACATCAGTTTTTGCCTACTGTTGCCGCATCCATCTTCTCAACATTTGCACTGCATGACCAGGCAGCGCTCCTCGCGACAATGCTTCCCCATGATCGCGGCAACAATGTCTTGCTTTTGTTGCTAGAGTCTGTCATGCCACAGCTCCGTGGCATAGTTTTGCGGGTGTTCCTCACTTGCCTCGCAACAATTCGAAAACAGTTGGGCAGCCTTTTGGTAACTATTGCGGGCACCTTATAGCGGAACAGTAGTACAGCCAACGTTACTAAAACTCAGTATGCTGCCATGGAACACTCTCCAAAGAAGTTGCACCGATCCGTACAATGGAACCCTGCTATCGGCGATCGCTAAGCCACCATTTCTCCCGCTGCGGCCACTGAGGAAACTGCACAGCTCTTTCAACTGGCTCAGAGTGTCGCATTCATTAGCGCCAACTATTAGTCTTCTATTTTGGCTTTCACCGGCTATATCGTAGCCGATGAAGGGATATCAGGTAAAAGGAATATCAGGTAAGAAAAATTTATTTGACACCACTGCGAGTTTATACAATGTTACAAGGTATACAATGTTATATGCTCTACACAAAACAATGTTTACGCGAGGCAATGATCCCTCCGGCCGTCGCAGCCGGCGAGGCGGAACCGGAGTGCCCGCGGTTACAGCGTGTCCAAGGACAGGCAAGCCAAATGTACCTGGCCGTTGATCACCGTCAGGAACTGGCACGACCAACGCCGCAGGAACTCACACTCCCCAAGGAGGAACAGCTCACACTCCAAAAACGTGACCAGCTCCCGTCGCAGTCTCTATAAAAGTGGCCACATCGCCCGTTGGCAACGCTGCCGCACCTTCGAGGAGCAACGGTTGCGCCACAGGACCCATTCGGCCAGCGCTATCACAAGGAAAGCAAAATTCCCTCGGGGCCGACGACCTTGAGTGACATAAGGGCGCACACCAGCGTCAGGAAAGGCATGCGCCACAAGGCGCCAGAAAATCTGCGCCACCACGCACTGCGCCGTTACGTGGACGTTTGTGTCCACTGCACTGCAGTTGGGACAGTTAACATCACTGACCAAACCCCAACGGAAAAGGCGGTCCTTGGCTGGTAAGACTCCCCAACCTTTCTTCCACTGGAAGTCACACACTTCTCCTGGCAGGCTACCGTGGGGGAGGGGTGGTCCTATGTACGACGGAAGCCCCGGCACTGGCGCCGGAAACTGCGACGAGTAGAGGATCTCAACAAGACGAGACGCCGGAGCCTCAACAATGTCTTCTTTTGACACATGGGCGCGCAGCTGCCGGAAAGTCTCAATAGCAGCTCTGTAGAAAGGCGGAACCGTTTCCACGCGGGCGCCAATGTAGGGCGGTTGCGAGGGTTCCAGGTCACTGTACAATGTCCCGAGAAAATACACCGCCAGTGGACGGGACGGGTTGTCCGTGTCATCGAGAATAGTCAAGAGGGTCTTAAGAGCTAAAGTGGACGCTGTCAGTTTGATACAAGGAAAGCTCCAGCCACCGCGCTCTCGAGGGAGGCTGAGCGCGGGGCGAGCCACCAGAGCCGTCTTGCCTGCCCAAAAGAAGGACACGAGAGAAGAGCGCCCCTGGCGTATAAACTGAGAGGGCGGTGAAGCTACGCGCGCGACATACCAGAGTCGCCCGCAAATCACTGACTGTGCCAAGTAACGCCGTACAACCATTGGGAAGGCATATCCCCGGGCCTCTTCTACGCACGAGTTTATGTCACGCGCAAGCGCCGACCATGCACGTCTCGCGTGCCACGCCGTCTCTATCAAAGGTCACCCCCAAGATTTTGACAGTTGCGTCAACAGGGAGCGGCAAGGGATCGGGCGGGGGATTGCCAATGCAGAGAATCTTCGACTTGGTGGAGTTTAGCTCTGCGCCGGACAAAGTCGCATAGGTCGCAAAAACCTGAAGCGCACCCAGAACACTGTCGCCATCCCGGGCGAAGAGCGTCACATCGTCAGCGTACGCACTCGCCTTGACCTGACCCGTTCCTGAAAGCTGTAGACCACGAACGTTCGAGGCTCTCTCAAGTCCAAGAAGCAAAGGTTCCAAACTGAGCACAAACAGGAGCGGGGAGAGAGGGCAACCCTGACGAACGCCCCGCGTGACCGGGAAGCGTGCGGCCGGGATTCCATCGACAAACAAGTCGCTTTGCATACCGTTGCAGAGACACTCGAACAGAGCAATGCTTTTTGGAGGTAATCCAAAGGCGGCCAGGACCCTGAACAGATATTTGTGTTCTACGCGATCGAAGGCCTTGGCCTGATCAAGGGATACTATCAGACCGCCTGTCCGTCGGGATCGCGTGTACTCCACGAGGTCCCGCGTAAGGGCGACCAGGGAATGGATGGTGCGACCTGGAACCGAGCATGTCTGACGCAGATTAATCAGTTCTGGGAGTACGGTCCGCATCCGCAACGACAGAACAGTGGTCAGAAGTTTGTAGTCCGCGTTCAACAACGTAATTGGGCGCCAAGCACCCGGGTCGCCAGGGCTTCCCCCTTCCTTGGGAAGAAGAACTATTCGACCAAGCCGGAAGGATGCCGGAAGGCACTGTTCCTCAAAGAAAGCCCGTAAAACGCCGTAAAAAAAATCGCAAAGAACAGGCCAAAAGGTCTTATAAAACTCTGTTGGGAGTCCGTCCGGCCCGGGCGCCGAGCCTGATTTCATTCGCGAAAGGGCGTGTTGAAGCTCCGCCGGGCTAGGGCATTGCTCTAAGGTCGAACCAAAATCGTCGGGAACTGTTGGAAGCCCACAAAGAAATGGGTGGTCGAGTAGTTCAGGGCGACTAGCCTCATCTTCTGCCTGCGCGAGAGCCCTAAAGTGGGAGGCAAAGGTTGGAAGGAGGACTACGTCTGTGGGGATGCTTGTCGAGGGAACAGGGGCAGGGTTCCACAAGGGCGCGCTAGAACCGGGCCCCTGAGCCCGCCGGGAGTATCGAAGGACTTCGGGATGAGTCGCTGGACAACGCTTTACCCAAGAAACCGTAGAGGCCGTTGTATCAGTGCGGAGTAGGCACTGGTAGCGTTGCTGAAGTTGTGCCAAGTACGTTTGCATAAGAGAAGTGGAAGCACCACCCCTGCGGACAATGCGTATGCGGAGAATCGTATCCTGAAGGAGCGCACGACGGTCCGCTCGAAGGTGCCGCCCCTGTATGGAGCATAAATCCCGCCACCTGCCCTTGAGGTGGTCCCACGTGGCGGAGGTCGGGCGCATTCCAACAAGAGACTGTTTTATTAGGTTGGACAGCGTCGTCTTGGCGGATTCATTACGCAAAACTCGAACGTCCAGACGCCAAGGACGCATGCCGCTCGCCTTGGGTAGAGAGAGAGCGACGATAACGGGGCTGTGATCCGACACGCGAACCGGAGTCGGGGGAAAAACAACCGCGGTGCATGACGTCAGCGCCGTGGTCAACCGACGCGGCACGTAAACGCGATCCAAGCGGCAGCTGGTCCTGCCGTCGCTCCATGTGGGTTGAAAACTGGCGCCATGAAGGAAAGACCACGCATCCTCAAGTGCAAAATGACGCACCAGTCTCTGCAGTTCGCGCGCATTCCAAACTGATCGTCCCATTCCCGGGCCCCGGATGTCTGTCATCGAGTCAAAAACGCAACTAAAATCTCCCACAATGAAGCAAGGACAAGCATCGAGTAGATGGACGTCGAGGTTGTTAAAGAAGGAATGCGAAAAAGCGTGGTTCGCGGGTGCATAAACGTTAACAAGCCTGTACTTTATGCCCTGAAAAACAAAATCAAAACGGATCACCCGACCTTCCGTGTCAAACAAATAGGAGCCATGACGCAGCAGTTCATGGTTCAAGACCACAATACCTACGCCGCACGAACTCTGCGATGCAAAAGAAAAAAAAGACGTCACAGAAAAGGCAGCCTCAAATTCTGCAACCTCACGCCGGCTTGAAAAATTTGTTTCCTGAAGGCAGAGGAAATCGGCAGCTGCTTGTTTGGCAAAGTGTAATATCTCCGTCTGCTTCGCCCGGTTGCAAATGCCGCGAACGTTGAAGGAAATAATTCGCAGACTAGCCAGGGAAAAAAGCAGAAAAAAATAAAAATAAAAAGAAACAGTACCTTGTAACATCTACTCACTAAACGTCCTCAGCCGAGCTGAACGAGGTGTTACGTGAACTTGGTCGCGGCTTCTTGGGGCGACGACCAGCCTTTTCTCGTCCTCGAGGGGAACGAGAGCCGCTGCTTGAGATGGCGCGCTTGGCGTCTGCGGCCTGTCCCCGGCGTGCGTTTGTCGGATCCGAGTTGCCTGCGAGGTCCGAGGGCTCGGAGCTGTTGGTCGAGTCCTTGTTGCCTGCCGACACTGGCGCCACGGAAGTACTTGGGGCTCCCAGGGAAGAAAGGGAGGGGTCTTCCGCCACACGCGACTCGTCCTCCATGATGACGAGGCGCTCGTCGTCGCTAGAGACCTCGGGCTCCTCCGTCACCTCGCTCCACGGGGTGTGGGCAGTGTGGGTGTCCACAGCAGACAGGCTAGGTGCCGGTGTGACGAGTTGCGTATCGGGGGCCATCGCACCCGCTGCGTCCGTCAGCGGAGCCGGAGGCGGTCGTCCCCCTGACAGCGCGGGCTGAGAGTTCTTCGGGTCGACGTTGGCTTGGGGCTTGGTTAGGGCCGTGGGCGCTCCTGTCTGGGCGGCTGGGCGAGGGGCAGACACCTCATGTGCTGGGGACAGCGGAGGAAAATCAGACGAGGCTGTCCCAGCGACCATAGACGAGTAGCTCCGCCGAGCCACGCAGGCCACAGTTGCGTGGGAGCCGCTCCATCGTCGGCAATCAGACGTGCAACCTTCCGTAGCGTGTCCGAAAACAGCGCACCGGTCGCAGTGCTCCGTCGTGCAGTTGGCGCGAATGTGCCCTTCCAGTCGGCACCGCCGGCATACCCGCTTGATGCCCGGGTAGTCGAAGGTCGCCCGGTGGCCTCCGATACGAAGGAAGTTAGGGACCGGGTCCGACTCCTTCATCTCGATTCTCGCATATCTTGTCCCGGTCTTTACGGTTGGTGTGCTGCGGTACGTTGCATGCGTGATTTCCAGGACCTTCCCGTGAGCGGACAGGGTTTGAACCAGCAGGTCGTTGCGGACATAGGTGGGCAGGAACATGCAAGTGACGTTCGTCACCTGCGGTCCGGCTGGAACGATGGGGACTTGGGTAGAGGCGATGGTGATGACGCCGGCTTCGGTAAGCTTGGCGGCGGCGAGACGGCTGTTGATAACGATTTCAAAACTTTGCGCACCAAGGTGCTGCGCTGAGTAGACTTCAGGAAGTCCGACAACGCCGGCGACAGCACGGATGAGATCGTCCGGCGAGGTGCCCAAGGGCACGACAACGCCGAAGGCGCGAGCCTTCGGCGGGGGGAAGTGCGGTGCTGACGCAGCAGCCATGACGATGCGTCTTTCTCAACGCAAAGACATGTACGACGCACCAGGTTACCCCTGGTCCGCGACTAGCAAGGGTCCAGGGTCGCCAACCCTGTCTCCCGTGCAGACGTACCGTGAATGTGCACAGAAGTCAACACGCACCCACTTCTGGACGCGCTACCTCAAATGTCTGGTGAGTCGTGGTTGTATACAAACAATAGTAATTATGCCGCGAAACCTTGTAAACTATATTTTTAAGAACCATCCCGTGTCTGCTATTTTGTACCAATCTCCAATTAAGGTTCTTACAAAAAAAAAAGTTTATTTCCGTTTGTTTTTATGCAAAGAACTAGTTTTCTTAAACCTCATGGTAACCAGAGTCCCGATGCCCGCCAAAGATGTTACTCTTTCTGTGGATGCAACTAGAGGGCGCCACCGCCGCGTTCTACTGGAGTTCTCCGGCCCCGCCAGCAGCGCTCCGATGCGAAGCTCTGTGCGACGACCGTCGTTTTAATGGCATTTATTTTAAAAAAGAATTGTTCCGAAACCATATGTTTTAGGAGTATCATGAAACTTCCTATTATTCACGTGCTTTACTGCTGCTTGTGGTTCTCTAATTCGGTAAGTGGTGCGATAGCACCCTCCACGCCGTTATGAGCACTATCACGCTACCATGCCGCTGAGACAAAAAATAATCACCCAATGACTCAGCTGAAAGTGACATCCTCATAGATTAGCAGAACATCCCACTCACGTAATACACCCCCCCCCCCCCCTTTGCATTTATATTCATATTGTATTACACTTAAAGGAGTCATGAAATTATTTTTCATTCCTCCTTAGCTTTAATCCTCAACTCAAAAGCGGATTGAGAAATCACGTGGTCGTGACATGCTTTTGCACCGGTGGGATGACTCGAAGCTTTCACCGTGCTTTTTGAACACAACATATAACTTGTCATTGGCAAGTGATTATAAGTTCCGTCAGGGCACTCATTGACCACGAACGCGAATCCAAATATTTGTTGACGAGCGCATACATCCGAGTGACGCAGTTCTCGTGTGCAACGCGTGAGTTCAGGTCGGCTGATGTGCTGTGGGTACCGTTGACATGCTTTGGGTAACACTGACATGATATGAGTACAGCGGATCTATCACAGTGAAAAGGCGGAGAGCTTTCAAGGGAAATGAGGTACAAAATAGTCCCCTATATCTCCAAATGTTCGTAACCGAAAAGCTGGCTTTTGATTTTCTACCCTCTTTATTTTTGCCCACAAAACGATACGCGAATAGTAAACCCCCAATGGGAAAAATCATTTGTCCCAGCCCAAAATTCACTTCTTGTCGAATAAAAGGATAAAAGGCGCGAACAGAACAGTACGAAAAAAGAACCACATACGACGCGGGCAAGCGTCAACTTCCAACTGATTTAATAAAACACGAAACATTGTCAAACTGCCGATCCCCATCGCCTAAACACATGCAGAAGCTAAAGATTCCTATCGCTCATCACATGCAGCCCTCAAGAAACACAATTTCTTTGTTTAGCAGATAAAGGAACGGCTGCTTACGGATTTGTCAGCCGCTTTGTCCATACCGAAAGCTTCAATTTATCTCTTTTCTATCTTCTTCCCACTCTTAATAAACCTTGTGTGCTCTAACAAAGTTTCACACCCGCATCGTTCGCAGTGCTCCGCAAGATTTTCACCCGAATCATTGCGCCCGACTAGCTTCTGTTCCCGCGCTCTCTTATTAAGGAATCGGCCGGTCTGAGCGATGTAAACTTGTCCGCAACTAAAAGGAATCTCATAAACCACCTTAATCACGCCTTCTAATATTTTAATTGATTTGAACCAACTAGCCTTAAACCAATTTTTTATTTAATTTCATAGCCCCATTAAATCTGGAAATCAATAAGAGTAAAAGCACATCGAAAAAAAAAAAGAAAAAAAGCCTCGCGAAAAGCTGAAGTTTTTCTTTCTTTTTTTTCCCCAAAAAGGGCAATGTAAATTACCTCGACCTGCACGTTTTGAGCTAAGGGTCTAATTTTAACATTCCCGTTTTTGTTTCGTGAAGCGGTCATAACACATGAACATGTTGGGACCACACCTAATCTTGTAATGCTCGTGTCCCACTAGAGCGACAGACAGAAGCAAACCACAACGACAAGCCTCAAACCAGAGGGTTTCGCGATTCGAGAGGCTTTGTAGAATAAAGGATGCTATTAGCGGCGAGATGTTTTGGTGGCGCCCTCCAATGGTTCCCCCTTGTGACGTCATTACCTTGCGAACAACAAGTTCGATGGTGTTTGTAAATAGTATGGTGGAAGCCTGAAATCATTGCGCTCTCAAAGCAACACTGCCAACACCGTCAAAATTAAAGTTCTTTCATTCCTCTTATTTCCGTCGATGGTATACCCTTTCCGACGTCATAGTCAGCTTTTGGGCCAATCGTGGAAGGCCGACCACAGCGACGCTTTCGGTCGCGCACGTCGCCAATACTGAAACACGAGCATCATGCACGCGAGGGTATCTTTGGCAGGCTTGCAATCGCTCGTGCTTCCTTCACGAGCACCGAACGACTAAACGCCTGCCATAGGTACCATCGCGAGCGTGCTGCGTGGGTTCGAGGCTTGTCGCTGTCTTTTGTTTCTGTCTGTCGCTCTAATGGGACATGGGCATAAACAACTCCGGAACGCAGCCCAGTGACGGAACCTTACATTTGTTGTTACGTCCCTGTTTATGTTCTAAGTGAAACGGTGTTATCTATCTCATCCGGAAGACCGTTTTAAAAGCAACACTAAAAAAAAAAAAAAAGACGTTGCAGCAAAAAGTTTTTTTTATTATTTTTTATTTACATGAGGAACCAGAGAAGCACGGAAGCACACTATTTAACTCTGAAACACTTTGGGGGCTTTTGTAATTGGACTTCAAACTGTAGCCAGCTGATATTATAATCGCTCGTTTGATTGCTATGCACACCTCAGATACAATAAATACAAGTTTGTTTTAGTGCATTGCCTACGAATGACAGACAGCTACCTTGTCGAGCTCTGAGTGGGCGCTAAGCATAAGTTACATCTGCGGACCCCGCAGCGCGTCGCCGGGCCCAAACGCAGGTCACACGGCACCGGACCTCACTTAATCCCTTCACCCCTAAGCTGACATTGTGCTGGAAGCTACGTTCATGCCGGACAAATCAGCCGCCTTTCTTTCATCACCTGACCTCATTCTCTGACCTCATTCTCTCGCGCTTGGGTATGCGCGAGAGAGCGTGATCGCGTGACAAAAGTGTGGCTGGTCCAACGAGCACGCAGCTTCAACGGCACTGTCAGTTATGGGTTGAACGAGGTGGAAAAAGCAACTTTTGTCTGAATTTCGAGCCACGGGCTAATCTTCTAGGGGGACAATGGCTGTGTCCGGCTACAGAAACGAGATTACGAGCAAGAGGGGACTCCCCCCTTTCCGTCTTCTTGAACTCTTTGAAAGAATGCGCGATTTATGAGTTGAGGAGGAAAGCTAAACAGGAAAAAGTTGGAAAAGCGTTTTTTGCAACCTTCGGGACCGCTAATAATAACCAGATTAGTCGGTCTGGAGCGCGGTCATAGACTTGTCCTTCCGTTCTCCTTCGACGCTCAGCAGCACCTTCGTGAACGGCTCGAGAGCGTCCAGCGTCGGGCGACCCGAACCATCTGGAGCCGGTCATCCGGTGCGGCGGACGTCTCCTACAACGCACGTCTTGGGGAACTCGAGTGGCGACCCCTCGGACAGAGGAGGCGGACATCACGTGTACGTGCGGTCTGTCGGCTGCTCGACGGGTCGCTTGCGGGGTCCCACCTCGCGTCAGTGGTGCGTGTCAGCAAAAGGACAGGTCAGCCCGAACCACTCGCCATAGCAGATCTTTCATCCCCGCCGCCATTAGAGACTTTCTGACTATCCCACTAAACGCTCGCAACCCTCTACCGGCATCAAATGATGAGTCCCGAGAACTGTGCAGGCTCTTCTCCTATCAAGTGGCGTCGGACACCTCATGAGCTGCGGCACCATAACACTGTTGTTGCTTTGCTGTTTTGTTTTGACTATTTATACTTACCCAAATTGTTTTTCCCCTTTTCCTTTCCCCTCATCCACGGTGTATGCGGCGACCGGCTAGCAGGCGCACAAGCGTAAGGGTTGTTACCTTTCCGCCTAGCCTCGCACGTCGTCGCATCATACTTCTTGTGCAAATAAATTGCAAATTACAATTACATGTCCCTCAATTTGTCTAATGAGTCATTTGCGTGGCGAAAGTGCCTTACCAAACACATTGAACCGTGTTATTTAGGCGTACGTCCCGCTTTACTGGAGACATACTCGTTGGTATAGTTTATATTAAGTTTATTTATTACTCTTCATTGCCCTGACATCCGGTTTGATGTTAAGCGGATTGTAGTAAGAAGTAAGAAAATTACGTGGGTTCAGTCAAAAGTAGGAATAGCTCTTGTACTATTGGGGGATGTTTCCTTTTTGGACATTTGCGTGCCCACTTTCCGTCTAAGTGGTGTGGTGAACCTAAGAGAGGATTATCCAGCCGGACTACCGCCAGTAAACGCTCTGAGCTTTGGGACGTGTTTTTTCTTTTTACCTTTTGCCGAAATGTGTATCCACAATAAAACTATGGTTGGGGCTAGTTGGTTTTTTTCTATTAAAAAATTAAAAGGCGCGAACAAACAGGACCAAAAAAGACACACGTACGACTTGGACACGCGCCACCTTCCAACTGATTTATTGAAATATGAATCATCGTCTAACTCGATCCCAATCGCCTAAACACATGCAACTGATAAAAAATTCTTATCGCTCATTACACACGTACTTCAAGAAACGCAATTTCTTTGGTTAACAGATAAAGGGATGGCATGCGTACGCATCTGTCAGCCGCTTTGTGTATACAGATTTGTGTATTTGTATTTGAGTATCTGTATACACACAGCGGCTGACAGGTGCCTAAGAATGCCATCTCTTTGTTAACCAAAGAAATTGCGTTTTTTGAAGCATGTATGTAATGAGCGATAAGAATTTTTTATCGGTTGGATGTGCTTAGGCGATTGAGATCGAGTTTGACGATGATTCGTATTTCAATAAAACTGTTGTAAGTTGGCGCCTGTCAGTGGTCATACGTGTGTCTTTTTTCGTCCTGTTTGTTCGCGCATTTTAACCTTTTAATGTGTATCCACTCACACTTTGTGGTGAATAAACCCCCAGCTGCGTTTGCCTTGACCGTTTTCTTTTAATTTCTCATCTCGAGTTTCATCGTAGTGTAGGCGCAACATGTTTGCAGCGTCAGAAGGCGGGTGCTCTTTAAATTAAATGAAAGGCCGCGAACGCGTAGCGAAAGCAACACTCTGGCAGTTCACGGCCAGCGATATTACAGAGTTTTAGTGGACCGTACTCTAGAGCTTTGCGTACGCAAGGAAATTGCGGGTCGTGAGTGCGCATGCGCAGAACGCAATAGAAGAGCTAGCGTATTGCGTACGCACTCAATGCTGGGGATCTTGCGTTGGGGGCTAGCGGGCTTTGCGGGAAGCTCTCGAGAGATCTCGGACCCAACGAGAGCAGCAGTTTCAAGATGGCAGTTACCTCGAATGGCGCAGCAAGGGCGACAGGGTATTCGGGAAGTACAGGGTTACGTGAAATTGTCTGGTGTTCAGCTCGGCAATTCATTCCGGGACCTACCGCGGTCGAATCAGATCACCGTGCAGCTGATGGAGTGCACAGTGAATATGTTCACCGCTCGCGATGTGCGTCAACGCTGCGATCTGCTCAACGCTAAACCTATTCGCGCAGTTCATCGCCGACGGACGAACTTTAAGGAATCGCCAAAGTGGTCGCTATGCACTGGACATCAGTAGATCATGGATTTCATTCCGCGACAGCATTGATGAAAGGTGCCGTTTCCACGGGACGATTTCATTTCATTTATTTACTCGCAAGGCCGAAGCATTACAAAAAAAAGTGGTGAAGCAAAAAAAAAAAAACAAAAAAAACAAAAAACATGTACATAAACGGAAACTCCGTGATCGAATTTGGCTACGCACTCGTTCTCGTAGCCTCTGTACCCTGCAGAAAAGCTCGCTCGACGAGGCAGCTGCGGCTTGGTTTAATTTGAAATGAAATGATTTCCCACGTTAACATTTTAATTTTTTAATTTTTTTTTTTTTTTTTTTTTTTTGTGAGGAGCTTGGTGGCTTTATAAGCACGCGGAATTCTACGGCTCAGGCGAATTTAACTAAGGTCATGCGGGTTGTTCACTCGTAAACGTAAAGCACAACTAAATTCGGTGCGAGCAGTTGTGTTTAGCGCACGCTACATTATTGCGTATTGCCTACGTAAGAGCCAGCAACGCTATACTAAAACTGAATACAGTTAAGGTAAAGTCCACTACAGCGCTATCGCTATCCTCTTGTACTATTTGAGCGTGTTGGTGCATTTTAAACATTTAGAAAGTGGAGACACATAAGGGACGATACAGACAAAGACAAACTTTCAACTTCAACAACATTTAATTTTCGCCTTCAACCTCAAAGCCCGCCCGCTCTGTGGGAGTGCGGGAAAGGGAAATCTTGGGGGGAAGGGGAGGAGGTGGAGGAAGTGAGGAGGTTGCCAAAGGAGGAAGGGAGAGTAGGGAAGGGGGCTCAATTATTTCTATCAAAGAGAGAAATAATTGGGGCCTATCAGATGGCGACAAGCCCGAAAACCAAAAGCAACCCTTCCATCTCCCTCTCAAGAAAGGAGATTATCTTTCTGAGGCCCACAATGGAAGCCGAACGCTGACAGACTAGACGAGGCGACAAGGTCACCGGCAGAAGCGGCCTTCTTTTCTTTTCGTTTTCCCGCACATCCAGGCTTCGAGCCCCTTTCCCTCCTCTCTCTTCCTCGTTTGGCAACTTCCCTCCACCTCCTCTCCTTCCCCCAAGATTTCCCTTTCTCGCACTACCACGGAGCGGGCGGGCTTTGAGCTTGAAGGCGAAAATTAAATGTTGTTGAAGTTGAAAGTTTGTCCTGCCTGTATCGCTATCCTCTGTTGTTTTTTTTTTTTTTTTTCGCACGTTTGCGGGTATTCTTGTCAATACCGCTTTCATGGCCGAGTGGACCAACTACCCCTCTCTAGGCAACTGTATCCACAGTAAAGAGAAAAGATTGAGACGCCATCTTGGCACCTCGTGCCTGAGAGTTTCGGACTCTGGGAACGTTCACTGAGTAGCAGATAGCCATATGAAACAACTTTCATGTTTCAACTCGTCGCTAAAGGGTGGAGCTGTTATCGTGCTTAGTTTAATTCCTCCTCTCCCTGCGTTTTACTCCTTTCCATCGAAAGCTATCCTCCTTGCCTCTTTCCGCGCTACGCCCCCCACCGCCATGTCTGGGCGAGGCCCACAAGGCGCTGCGCCTGCGTGCCGGGTCGTACTTGTTTGCTAATGCATACGGCGGACTAGAGTTTTTTTCTTTTTTTTTTCTAAATATAAAGACAGTTTCGTTTTCTAACGTGAAGAAACTAGCGTTTGTGCACATTTATTGGAGCTCTAAAGCACGTGAAAAAGTCTAGAGCAGCAATTATAATAACGCGAGCAGAGTTGGAATCGCTTTCATTCTCCGAGCTTTCTCCGATTCCGCTAAACACAAAACATAAAAAAAAATGCCAATGTAGTCTTGAATATTTTGGGGCATCGGCATGCACTGCAAAAATATATCTTGTTTACCCGTTTATTGCAGCAAGAGCTGAGAGCAGGCACACGATAGACTGCACCTCTCCCTGAGTGTAAAGAGGTTCGTAGGAGGACTGCGTTGCTGGCGAGAGCTCGTGCCGTCGCTTTGAGCATGGATTGGCACGCTCCGGCAACGCTCGTAGTCCATACCGTACGTTCCTCTAAAACTTTTCCTGTGCTTGAACAAAGTACATTTGCAGACTCGGCATCACTCGAGTTAGGCAAATAAAAGACACCACAACGCGCGCAAAACCAGGGCTTTTCGGTAATTTTAAGCAATACCGTTCCTTTTGCCAAACCAGCAGCTTGGTTTACTTCGTACACATTTTATAAACGTCGAATACTATACTTCGTTTCAGCTTCCGTCCGAGCGCAGCCAAAGGCTGAGGGACGGTTCGCAACTTCGAGAAGAGCATTCCTACGCACCACAAAGTAGTCCGCAAAAGTAATTTTTTTTTAGTAACTGTTTGGTGGCGTAAACAATGCACAGTATTCCAGATGTGTACTGCTGAGAATGATCTGCAACGAAATTAATTATTTATCTGAAGTTTATGTTTTATTAATATATGTAAATGCATGTAGTTTGGAGAAAATACGTACAGTACATCCGCTGGCAACACGGCTGCAGCGCTCGGTTTTTCTGTGTGATTTCGTTCCCGTAATGGCCAAATCATGTGCTTCGCTGCTTTCCTCACCAAGTCGCTTCAAAACGTCCTTTCACAAAGGCACGCTCGGAGGTCAGGCGCGAGAGGTCGTGATAAATGTCTACTTTCAAATTCGGCAGAAGACTCCGGCCGCGTCGTACCGCGAATGCGTTGTAAACAGGAAAATCGTCCGGGCCACTGCAATTCACAGATACGCTGCGAAATCAGGGCACCCCTTTACCTGCCAATCACAGTGAACGCCGAGAAGCTGGTGGAAAGGACTGCGCCTCGAGCCCTGGTATATCCAGACATTACAAGGAAACATCAACGGCCGGGTCATCGGGCACCTTGCATTGTGTACCTACGTCTCGAAACTGTGCCGAAATGCCGAACAGTTTGAAAGCTCGGACACAGACACCAGCGGTCAGCCTACGTACTCACATCCCCTGTGACTAAATTTCAGAACCTGAACAGGCACGTTTTGAACTTGTAGCAGACGACCAGCCGCGCAGCGGAGTGATACAAAAGTGCAGGCGAGATCGCGTGACCCCTTGCCGGCGTGTGATTGGCTCCGGCCACACTTAGCTTTGGCTGCGCTCGGACGGAAGCTGAAACGAAGTATACCTAAGACTGTGCACGTGCGACGACTGCTATTTACGCGCCTCGTGCATATAACTACCACCAAATACACTCACTTAAGGGCGAGATACATGGACGGCAGAATCGTCCGATCCGACGTCCGATCCGACAGTCCGAACGCTGCTCCGATTTGAGACACACTCTTCCGACCTTGCAAGCGACACGACAATCCGTTCGGCTCGGCCCAGGAGACCCAACTTCCAAGCACTCCAGCGGAGGTCCGCGTTCATAGATCTCTGGTCCCTGATTGACGGTTTAGCTCGCACAAGCGAAGTTAGGAGCTTGTTCTCGCTAGCGCGTGCATTCTTTGCCGGGGCCATCTTTTTCGAATGGGACAGCGGGATCCACGCGTCCGGCTTTCCGTCGCCCGTCCTGTTTTCTTGTTCGCCCCGCCAGACCCAGTACCTCATCATGACATCCGCGCTAGCTGTGCTGTCATTGGCTGGACGCTTCCGACAGTCCGTCCTCCGTACGAAACTATCTGGCACGTTGGACGCACGCCGGATCGCCGATCCGAGATCTGAAGCGACCAAATTTTTCGGATCAGGCAGTCGTATTGCCAGATCGGACGTCGGATCGGATGGGTATTTCGCGCATGTGTCTCGCGCGTTACTCTGTTTCGAGGCATTGTTTTGACGTCCTCACCCGCAAGGTACACCCTTGAGTTCACTTGCAAGGCATATAAGCTTTGCCGTACACCCGTGGGCGTGCCTTACTGCATGAGTTCCATATGAGGACAGATGTTTCAGCAAAGCCTTAAAAACACAATAGCAATTTTTTTAATTGTTAATAAATAATGGGTTATTAATCACAGATGACAAATCACATACAAATATGAAGACAATGAAATATATATATTGATACAAGGCAAAATATTGCACATTCGGAAGAAGTCAACCGTGCTCGGGCCCCGGGACCGGCGCTTTGTCGGTTTGTTGTGCTCGTAGCACTGCCAATGCACGGTGCATCCGGCAAGGCCCTAACTTTGAAATTGTACGTTTATTATTTTAGAGCGCAGCTCTTAGGGGCCCGTTTCCGGCTTGAGCGGCGTCGCCGTCGGCGTCGCCGTCGCCGTCGCCGTCGCCGTCGCCGTCGGCGTCGGCGTAACCGCGCGGTGCATCATGGGAAATGTCCCATAATGCACCGCGCGAGCCCCCCACCAAGGTCACGTGACCTCGAGGGGGGCCACGTGACCCCCCGAAGTCACGTGACTCCCCTGAGGTCACGTGGCCCCCTCCTCGAGGTCACGTGACCCCCGCCGATGTCGCGTGACCCCCCGATGACGTCATCGTCACTGATGACGTCACCGGCATCCACATCGTCATCGTCATCATCACTGATGACGTCACCGGCATCCACATCGTCATCGTCATCATCACTGATGACGTCACCGGCATCCACATCGTCATCGTCATCACTGATGACGTCACCGGCATCCGCATCGTCATCGTCATCATCACTGATGACGTCACCGGCATCCACATCGTCATCGTCATCATCACTGATGACGTCACCGGCATCCACATCGTCATCGTCATCATCACTGATGACGTCACCGGCATCCGCATCGTCATCGTCATCATCACTGATGACGTCACCGGCATCCACATCGTCATCGTCATCATCACTGATGACGTCACCGGCATCCACATCGTCATCGTCATCATCACTGATGACGTCACCGGCATCCACATCGTCATCGTCATCATCACTGATGACGTCACCGACATCCGCATTGTCATCGTCATCATCACTGATGACGTCATCAGTGACGTCACTGATGTCGTCACCGGCATCCGCATCGTCATCGTCATCATCACTGATGACGTCATCAGCGACGTCACTGATGACGTCACCGACATTCGCATCGTCATTGTCATCATCACTGGTGAAGTCATCAGTGACGTCACTAATGACGTCATCGGTACCCGCATCGTCATCGTCACTGATGACGTCATCAGTGACGTCAGTGATGACATCATCGGCATTGGGGGTCACGTGACCCCCAAGGTAACGTGACCCCCCCTGGTTAGTTTAACCCCCCCCCCCCCCCAGTGCCCTTCCCTCCTCCTCCTCAAGAGCTGCGCTCTAATTCGGCGTTACAGGGAGTTGTAAGCGGCTTTCATTTTTTTGTGCTCTTAATTTAGCCGTTACTCATTTCTATCGACGTTACATTATCAGCGTGACAAACAGCTTGCAACGCCAATGATGTGAGGAGCTCTTAATGTCATGGCTATAAATTATGTTGTAACGCCTAAGTGGTCTAGGATGACGTGGAAACGCTGGACTGTCATGGCTACTTTCAGGGTCACTCTCTTGTCATGCCGAAATGCACCGTATGTCACGCCTAAATGGGCATGTAGCCGTTTCATTAGCCGTTAGCGGACTAAGAGTGTACGGCCGCGAGCCGTCGCGCTCTTCTCTAACAATTTGATATGAAGGTGTACTTGGACGCCGGCATCCTTCGTTTAGGAATCAAGCGAAGCTTTGTATCAGATAATTATACATCTACGACCACTCCCATTTGATGATTATCGTGTTTTAGACTCCGTATACAGGGTGGTTTTCAGCGGTGGGTTTTTAATCTGACTGCCCGCCAGAGCGCGAGCAGAACGCACTATGGCCGCGAGCCGTCGTGCTCTTCCCCTTCTTCTCCGTATCAATAAACAGTCAAATACCTGGGCGAAGCCATCAATCATGTGGGTATCGGGAACCAGTAACCGCTCATTCACACTGGAAGCGGATCCGCGTTAGCAAAGCGGTTGCGAACACGGTTGTAAGATCCAGTACAATTGCACGTGTACTCGATGACATCGAATGTGCGTGCAATTTACTGGATCTTTTTAGAACCGCGTTCGCAACCGCCTTGCGAACGCGGATCCGCTTCCAGTGTGAATAAGCGGTAAGTCTGACCCTTGAAATGCAGGCGTGACGCAAAACCCAGAGGCGTCTCGTTCGCCCGCTTACATACTTCCCAGGCGGTGAGGACTGTTGTTTACAGGGGAATATCTGAACAGATAAAAGTTACTCGAAGAAGCTCGCATTCAACATCAATTTTTTTTCTTTCTTCCTGGGTAACAGTGTTGGAACTAACGCGTTACAAGTAACAACGTTACTGGTAACGCGTTAGTTCATTTTAGTAACGTACTATCGTACTCGTTAGAATACCAAATGAGTAACGAGTAAAGTAATGTCGTTATTATTTTACGGTATCTGCTATCAAATTACGTTACCTATTACTCGTTAATTCTGATTAAAAATGGCAGCATGGTGGTTCGAAAGCAAAATAATTTTTATTCTGCGCACTACAAAAATGGCAAAGAAACCCCAAGAAAGTTATGTATAAACGACTTCATTTCAAAATCCCTCGGAAGACACTTTCAACGCTCCCACAACCGGGACTAAAAGGCGCGTGATTATCGCTTTGTCAATTCTTGAGCGTCCTTGGTGCAGTCTTTGTATCGAAGCTACTAAGGCCACCGTCGCCATGCCTTGAAGGAGCAGCCGTCTCGCCGGAAAGAGACATCCGCTCAGAAGGCAACAGTCTGCCGCCGCTCGAAGGATGCTGCCGAATCGACCCTAGCTACTCCAGCTGGTCAAGACTTTCTCTTCAAAATAAATATATTCTCTTTCTATCAAAAACAGAAGGGATAAACTCTAAATTTAGAAGCATTGACGTTCCCACGCTTTGAACCAAAATAAGTGGCAAGGTTATCGCAGGATTGAAATGCGTCCGGTCACCAGAAAGACGTCACCATCTTTTAGAATCCCTGCCGCCGTGGTACAAAGGTGCGTTCGCTCGCTCGGTAACGACTCCCGTTCAGAAGGTCGCCTCTCTCTAAATCGTCTGGTCATCCTTTCTCCCATAGCGCCCTCAAAATTAGACAAACGACTGCGTAACCACCACGAACGGCACCTTCTTTGTATCGGAGTTAGCCCCCAACTCCCTGGCATTCAAAGACCGAATTATGCTGGACGCTGCGCCCGCGTAATCCTTCTCGCAATTCCAGGTTGCGTGTCAAGGCTACTGTACCATTTCTCTAAAGAGACACATTCGTAGCGGTAATTGTGATGGCTTTCGTTTGCTTCGCCCTTACTTTGCCGCTACCGGCGTGAAAAAAAAAAAAAAAGTTTCTGGACAGGAAAGACAAACTTAGGGCAAAACTAAAGAACTTACAAACGCTCACCACCTTTTTTAATCATATATACATGTAAATATACTACGAGTACGCATGGAATATTAACCAAAGTATGGCCGGCGCTATACTTCGTTTATAATCACCAATAATCTTTTTTGGTTATTATTATGGGTTATCTCAGCGATCGGTGTCCTATTTTCGTTGCTTGTGTAGCCTGAACCGGACTTTGACTAAAACCGGTGTGGCTATAGACCATTCCATTTAGCGCTCTCTGGGCGGCACCATTTTGTTCGCCAGCAGCGCCCTCTCCATACATCCGGGAAATTCAGCGGGTTCGGCGGGGTACAGCGCGATCCAAACCAACGCTTCTTTTTTTGCGGCTGTAGGTCGTGCGCGCCCCGGATGTGACGTATTTCGTTACGTTTTTGCTGTTTCCGGCGCGCAATCTGAGTCAGAATCGTGCGCTTTGGTTTGGACGGGCCAGTTTCGGGCAAGCGCGCACGCGCGCACGCAGGCACGAGCGCACTCTGGCGGTCACCTTCGTCGCGTCGGAAACGGGGAGAAAATTCATAGATGCAGCCATACTCGCAAGCAAGCAAAGTACAACTGCGACAGACTGGCCGGCCAGACGGCGAAGAAACGCGGAGCCGGAACTAGCTTGCCCTCTCCCGATTGGCCGGGACACAGGAGCGAACTTCTACGTCACCGCGCGTTTTTGTGCGCGTTGAGAAAGAAGTTGAAATCAACCAACTTTTTTATGCGCGCCCGGAAAAAGCGAAGAACCGGCGCGACGTCACGAAATACGTCACATCCGGGGCGCGCACGACCTACAGCCGCAAAAAGAAGCGTTGGTTTGGGTCGCGCAGAGGCAAGCGCCCGACTCCGCTAGCAGACGACAAAACGGGAGGTTGTCATCAGGGAGTTGTAGTAGATCGTTTTTCTCCTCCGCTACGGTATCCCCGATGAAAACGCCCCAGCTGCGCATGCGCGCCGCCAGCCTTCTCTGCATAGTTCAAGGTCTTGTGGCGGATTAAGCGCAATCCAAACCAACGTTTCTTTTTGCGCCTGTAGGTCGTGCGGCTGCGGATGTGACGCAATTTCGTGACGTCGCGCCGCTTCTTCGCTCCTTCCGGGCGCGCATAAAAAAGTTGGTTGATTGCAACTTATTCTCAACGCGCACAAAAACGCGCGGTGACGTAGTAGGGCGCCCCTGTGTCCCGGCCAATCGGTGGAGGGCAAGCTAGTTCCGGCTCCGCGTTTCTCGCCGTCTGGCTGCCCTCTCCTCCCCCCCCCCCCCTTTTATTCTCTTCCAACATGACAACGCGATCTCTCTCTCTCTCTCTTTCTCTCGCCGTCTGGCCGGCCAGTCTGTCGCAGTTGCACTTTGCTTGTGCGCTCGTGCCGAAGTTTCGCCCGTCCAAACCAAAGCGCACGGTTCTGACTCAGAAAGCGCGCCCGGAAACAGCAAAAATGCCACGAAATGCGTCACATCCGCAGCCGCACGACCTACAGGCGCAAAAAGAAGCGTTGGTTTGGATCGCGCTTTACGGAGCGCTATCCGGGTGCTTAGCGGGCTGCGGAAACGGTCTACTACAATTCCCTATTCTCTATCTTTGGGCTGTATCGGCGGGCTGTACGGAACATCGAACTCTCGCTTGTGGCTGCCGTTGTGAAGTGGTTCGCGTTATGGCTACTCCAAAATTAGCCTAGAGCTCTCTGTTGTTCTACTTCGGTAAATGATCAACTGCCATATCTTTTTTCCGTTACTTAAATAGCAGTTGAGTCAGCCGGCAGTACTACCCTCAACTACTGCGTGTATTGCGGCAGGAGAGCACGTTTTTATTTATTATTTCAGACATCTACTCATGGTCGCTAAAGGCCTACACCAGTACGAACTTTGTATAGCAAAAAAGGTACAGCCACCGGATTCACTTTTCACCGGAGAGACCGGCCAGTCTGACACAGTTTTTCCTATTTTTTTTTATTTGCACGCAGATAGCAGCGCAATTGGACTCTGTTAGTCTTTTTTATCAAGCATAGTAATATACTATAACTGGCATACCAAAATCTGCGCTTGAAATTCCCAAAATGACGCGATTTTAAAAAGAGTTTGTACGCCAGCCAGATGCTAGGTACTGCCCACTCGGCGGAGCAGACGACATGCGGGAGAGAGGGGGGAGGGCATTTTTTTTCTCTTTTTACCCTCTCTGCTATGAGCTTAATGAAACGGTCTATAAGGTATGCTGTTTGTGAGCAGTCCGTGTACTGTACACTTGCCTTTGTCGTGCAACTCCTGCATCTAACCAACAAGGCCGTTTTGGAACGCCTGTTATAAAAGCCCTTTTTACTGCCATCTCGCACTCACTTTTTGTGCGAGATGGCAACGACCACCGAAACTTTGTTATCATGGCCCGGGCTAAAGGCTAAACTCCATGGAGCGAATTATGCAACGAATAACTGACGAACGCCGCCCGACGGCACGCTCGCTTGGGCGCGTGACGTAGCAGCAACTGTGCTGATGCCACGCGCAGAGCAAAAGCCGCCGGGCTAAATTCGTTGATTTTTCGCTGTATATTCGTCCCATCGAGTTCAGACTAAAGTGCTTTTTTTAAACTGAGCGAAACGAAGTCAGACAATTTGCTGTTTAAATGTCTGCTCTGTATGCCGAAACTCAAGCTGCTGAGCAAATCCAGGACGTCACGCTCTAATTTGAAAAAGCACATTAAGAGTTATTCTTCAACGTCGCTTACTTTTTTCCGTTAAAATGTCGTCATTAGCCTTCTTAGCCAAAATAACGCACCTTTCTTTCGAGATCGTTTTGTTAGTCGCAGTTTTTCAGCTACATCTCACGATGCTCATTAATGTAACCTAGCGAAAAAGCCTTCGAAAACGCTCTAGTTTTGTTATTTGTATAATTCAGAAGGAAAATAAATGAATCATAGAAGTTATATATAAACACGCCTATGTGATATATGTTTAAGGTTGCGGTTTATTTAGACCGTTTGTTTCTGTACTAATTCGTGATGCAGTTTATGTAGTTAATCTTTCGTTGTTCCACACTACTGATAACTATAGAAATTAACAGCGGTGCTTCGCACCAGTCTTAATTGTTTTTCTTTTCCGCCAGTCACACTATTCGCACACGCTGACAGGGTTCGCGGTATTTCAGAGAAACGAAAGACCGAAGCTACAACCCACTTTCCCAACACACCCTTGAAGAAGCAGAGGAAGATCGACCGTCTACCGACGTTGTCGACGTTTCGAACACTTACCGCTTTCGACAAAAGTCCTAACACCTGGGCTAACTTTCTGGAAAGACTCGAAGTCTTCCTTGAGTTCAACGCCATCATGAACAGTAACTGAAAACGATCCACTATTCAATCGGTGGGTGGCGAAACGTATCCGCATCTGCGGAGTCATGGGCGATGCGTACTCTAAGTGACTGGAAGTTGACACGATGCCTGCCACGACGCCCAAACACGTCATTGACGTTCTACGGTCTCTTTTACCTACTTTTGCCCTACCGAAAGTACTTTTCTCTGATAACGCGCCAAATCTTCCTTCAAACAAAACAAACAAGTTTTTGAAGAAAAAAAAAAAAAACCGGCATCAGGAATCACATTAGTGCACCATACCATCCTGCAACTAACGGGCGTGCAGAACAGATATGTGCGAAAAAAAAACAAAAAAAACCTTTTGAAGCTTACGGAAGAAGCAGTTTAGTGAAGAATCACCAGGTTGTTGTTCCAGCAACACGCGACGGTCTCATCTTACACGGTAAAAACACCCGCCGAAGCAATATTCGGCGGACGAAGAGCCACACCCCTCGATCTCATGATACTAGACAGTTTTAGTGGACCGTACGCTATAGCTTTGCGTACGCAAGGAAATTGCGGGTCGTGAGTGCGCATGCGCAGAACGCAATAAAAGCGCTAGCGTATTGCGTACGCACGCAACGCTGGGGATTTTGCATTGCTGGCTAGCGGGCCTTGCGGGACGCTCTCGAGAGATCTCGGACCCAACGAGAGCGCCAGTTTCAAGATGGCGGTTGCCTCAACTGGCGCAGCAAGGGCGAAGTGGTGTTTTCGAAGTTCTGTGTTCCGTGAAATTGCGTGGTGTTCAGCTCGGCGATTCTTTCTGGGACCTTCCGCGGTCGAATCAGATCGCCGTGCAGCTGAAGGAGTGCACAGTGAAAATGTTCGCCGCTCGGAATGTGCGTCGACGCTGCGATCTGCTCAACGCTAAGCCTGTTCGCACAGTTCATCGCCGACGGACGAACGACTCTGAAAGAAATCGCCGAAGTTCTCGCTATGCACTGGACATCAGGGTCATGAATTTCATTCCGCGATAGCATTGATAAAAGGTGCCGTTTCCACGGGACGAGTGACGGAGGCTCTGTGATCGAATTTGGCTACGCACTCGTACTCGTAGCCTCGGTACCCCCGCAGAAAAGCGCGGTTGATGAGGCAGCTGTGGCTTGGTTTAATTTAAAATAAAATGATTGGACACTTCTTTTTCAATATTTCTTTCCAGGAGCATGGTTGCACTATAAGGACGCGGAATTCTACGGCTCTAAAGCAGATTTAACCAAGATCATGCGCGATGTTCACTCGAAAACGTAACGCACAACTAAATTCGGTCCGAGCAGGTCATTTTTAGCGTACGCTATACTATTGCGTATTGCGTACGTAAGATCCAGCAACGCTATACTAAAACTGTTTACTATCTACGGCTTACGAACGAAGATCGAGAGATTCCCAGATCGGGAGTAATTGCAGTTTATTCGGTCGGACAACTCGTCTACGTAAGGAATTACAGCGGAAGTCGGGCCTTCCATGCAAAACTTGAGTAGAAAAGGCTCTATGTTGGTTGACCAGAAGGTGTCACCTCTCTGAATACGTTGGTATCAATGCCCTTGGGTGTAAATATAACTAAATCACAAAACTCTCTTTGTGTATTGTGTAACTGCCCTTGTATTTGATAGTAGAAGCCATGGTGGTGATATGGACCTTTCACACCAGGCTCCTTTTTCTTATTTTTCGCCTCATACTCCTTTGCGGTTTAAGTATGCTTCAAGAATCTTTTGGAACGGGGGCACTTTACGTTAACGAGGCCATTTGTTCCAAGTAGTCAATCAGGGAATGCTACTAGAAATCCGTCCCTCCTATTAACGAATAAGCCGCACTTCTGCACAGTGCAGTTTTCCTGTTCCCCGTACAGTTGTAAAGCAGCATCCTCATTGATTCTACCATATTCTGTTGCGTGTGAAGAAAGTCTTTGGGTACACGATACTTGAAACAAGTCTGGCACTGCACGTTGTGGTTCGACACCCACTAATGTCGTCGTCCTTATAGAGCCTCATCATTTAATAATTACCTCGTCACCTCATATTGCTCTTCATCAACAGTAAGTACAATAGGCTACCGCCATATTACAACCCAAGAATTGAAAAATTGAGTCGTTCAGTCCTTGAACAAGTTTATTATTTATTTAATATTATTACGTTACATTACCTCGAGACGATCGATGTCCATCGTCGATCTTCAAATACTTATACCTGTATATAAATTAGACGCACAAAGGGGGGGGGGGGGGGGGGGGGGGGGGGGTCGGTGGCCGAGTGCATGGTCTAGCGCACTTGGAGCGAAAGCTTGCGCTGCAGAAGCCACCCCGCCCCTGCCCGTTTCGATCTGGAAGAGCAGCGTACCGGCGTGCGGACGTGTATCACTACTGCGTGGTGCACGTTAAAGACCCCAGGTTTGCGGTTGTACCGCACTGGCTAAATTGCTCATCTACAGCTGAGCGTCAGACGCCCACTAAGGCGGACTAACTTTCGGCTGTATAAACATACACACAACAATTTGCAATTAGACGCATAATAACAAAAAGCACCGCGTGCCGCCTCTTTTCTTTGGATGCCTTTTTTTTTAAACCAGCACAAGCTCGCGCGTTCTCTCTTTTAAAACGGTTAGAACGGTCGCGTATAAAACCCGCGTTTCTCCTACCCGGCCGGTTCCTCCTCTCATTATGTGTAGTTGGTTATAACTAAATAAGCTATAATAATGGTGCATTAGTACTTTCAGTTTCAGTCAGGGAAAAGGAGTTTCGCGGGAACAAGAGCAAATAAATTAGCTGCGCTTAGAGTATCAGCACTCTCTTCCCCGACAGTGTTGTGAACGCCGCCATTTTGGTGCTTGTGCAGAGCAGGCGCAACTGCCGATCGTCTTGATTCAGAAGTGCGACATCCTCAGCATTAGATTCGGTGTTAGGAAGCTCATGTAATGTTGCTTTGCTTTGTCGCACACTGTTTAAAGTGGAGGACGGAAAAGCGTTTCTTGTGATTTCAGATAAAGCTTCAAATAACTGGCAACCATGATTTTAAGCCACAATATAGCCAAGTGTCGCTACTCTGACGCGTAGCTTATTTAAGTTCGTTACCTGCACGGACGGTGTGGTCTACAAGATCCCTCTGACCTGTGGTAGATGCTATATAGGACAGACTGAGCGATGTGTCAACGACCGCCTTAGAGAACATTTTTATTCACTTCAAGCCACGGTAGGCGGACACTTGCCTACACACTGTCGCTCCTGCCAGTGCACACCGACTTTTGGTGAAACAACTGTTCTTGGGAGATTTCAAGACCGGACTACTCGAAAGATCTACGAGGCTTTTGAAATTCAAAAACTAGGACATCAATGCGTCAGCCAACCGTCCCTGTCGCTGAGTGCTAAGGAGGTGTCTTTTTTGGCCAACGCCTAAGCACAGTAACTCTGGCCGGCCAAAGGTGAAAGTACAGTTTTCTAATTTTCTACTTTCTTCCTTCTCTTCTTCCTCGTTTTCTTTTTTCTTTTAACCTGTACATTTTTTTTTCTTTTCTTCTTCGTTTTCTTTGTTTCTTTTTTCTTATCTTCACTTCACGTGGCTTCTTTTTCCTTCTTTTCACTTCTTTCTAAATAAATCAGTTGGGAGTCAGCGCTCTTTCGTTCTACTGTCCTTTTCTCTTCCGACGACTTTTGTGCGCTGTTTAAAATCAGTTATTTAATGACACTATTCATGCTCTTGTTCAAGAGGCTTGTAATACCTGGAGGGGCCATGACGTAAGCCCCGTGGATTCCACAAGCCACTACCTTTTGACACCTGCCTCTTCTTCATTGTTCCCGCGTGTGCCAGTAAATTAGCTACGGTTCAGAGTAACGACACTTGGCCATATTGTGGCTTAAAATCATGGATGCCAGTTACCTGAAGCTTTATCTAAAATCACAAGAAACGCTTTTCCGTCCCCCACAAATGTTTAAACAACCCGTGAGAGAGCACTGCAATATTGCATCAGCTTCCTAGCACCGCATCTAATCCTGATGATGTCGCACTTTTGGATCATGACGATCGGCAATTGCGTTTGCTCTGAACAAGACCCAAAATGGCGGCGCCCAAAACAATTTCGGGGAACTGAGTGCCGATACTTGCAAGCTCATTTATTGACTCTAGGCATGAAGTGAACTCGGGTGTATTATTTTCTTCTTCGTCTTTATTGTTTATTGATGTCAAGCATATCGAATAATGAACACATTATATCACGCTACGCGTGTGTAATTATTTGTCTTAGATTTATCAACCTGACCCAGTACTTAAACCATTCATTTATCGATAGTAAATCTTCCAATATATTTTTTAAATGTGAAGGTAAAAAGACACGGAGATTGATGATGATACAGACGCCAACGCCGCCCTCGGAAATTTTTTTAACACTAGAAATCAGCAGTTCGTCTGCCATCCGCCAGGTAGCGCAACAAAACACCCAAAAAGTTTTTAATTGTTCTTAAATTAGCTAAGCTCTACACCTATTAAGAAACCAAAGCAAAATCATTGTGAAAATTTAATACATCGCAACGTATACCTATTCCAAACAATAAATATTATTAGATGCCAATAAATCTGTTTGATGTCCAAAAAAGATATGCGTCAAAAACAGGTAAGTTTCAAGGACTCCTGGAGCGTTATTACTTTGAAAATGAAAAAAAGCCATCGTCCACCTCTTGGGCAACCATTGGAGCTCTAAATGTTCTAAAAGATTTTATCATAGTTTAATTATTTCCTCAGCGGCATTTGAAGTACCATGACTCGAAGCACAAAAAAGCGCTACCTTTAATATAAAATATCTAAAAAAAAAAAAAAAAAAAAATTACGCAACATTAAATTTTTTTTTGCATATTACCAAGTATAAGCACTACATCTGTAGCTAATTTCATTGCCCTAGCACTTGTCATTAAAAACTTATTTGTGCTGAAAAATATCAATTTTAGGGCAATATTTGGAGGGATGAAAAAAACAAAGTAGTGCAAATACCAAAAAAGTGGATCGTTACATTCTGCTCCGACATCATCTTAACAAAACTGCTATATTGTAAGCGTGCTATCTTTAATGGATCGTTCATAAAACATGAACTAGTGGAGCAAGTGAGGGTCCGCGCCATCATATTCGCAATGCTACAAACGCGCATCAACAGTAAAAACCAACACATACATAATATCAAATGAAAGAGGATTGCATTGCCTTTCGAAAGACATAAATCCCACAAAACAGTATTTAAAAGGAGATGAGTAATGACCTGCCAAAAAGTACCTAAATTGCCACATTCAGTGGGACCGTGGCCTTAATGAGATTTGGGCGTCAGTCAATACGAATGCCGGAGGACTAACCACGAGGCAAGAAGTGATAACATAATAAGCCACCACGTTTTGTTAAACTGTTCATGACGTGATAATGAATCAACTAGACCAAATTGTCGTTTTGGTGACTAGAAATGTTAGAAACATGCCCATTTGTAGTGCCATTTGGTTAAAGTGCGGACACGATGAAATTAGAATGGGCCCAAGTGCGGGATATATACCCTATTGGGATATGTCTCGAGAAGATTAGAATAAGAGAGTTCGACCGAGAATCGGTAAAAGTGAGAAATATAGAAATGCGAATGAGTAATCCTAAAATACACCCCCCCCCCCCCCCCCCCAAAAAAAAAAGTCTATGTTAGGATATTTATTATATTCATTTTTTTATTCGAGCCAAGACTGCGCCTAATAAAGTTTTAGCACCTTTGTGTAATATTGAATCACTCGGAAAATGCCGATAGAAAACTAATCTCGGGTGTCACTCTACGCGACGTGAAGGGGGCGTGCTTACAAGGTCTCGCGCCAATCCGCAACTTTCATTTGAGCACCACGCATCGGGTTTTTTTTTTCTTCGTACAAATCATCCGTGCTCTTTTTTTTTTTGTTTTTTTTCATATGAGCCCGGACATTTATGTATGTATTGAACTGAAGAACGAACATTGAAAGAGTATAGAGGCGCAGAGAGCTTAAATAGGCGATAGAACGGTTTTTGAACTTTGCCCAAATACCGCTTAGAACGGATTCCTGATGTTAATGTCCTGTAAAAAAACCCGTTCGCTTTTCGCTACACGCAATCGAAGTCGCAGAAAAAAATTAAAGAGAAAAAAAAAAACCGCATTTTTACGTGGTGAGTGATGTTGATTGGGGCGAAGCTCTGGTGGTGCTTGTCTGCGTAGACGGTGAGCCGCAGCATGCCGAGCCTTTCGTTCGTTTTCATCCATGTCACTCTGCGGTCAAATGCTCAAATGCGTATATAACCCCATTCCATACCACACATTGTCTTTCTGACATGGATGAAAACGAACGAAAGGCTCGGCATGCTGCGGCTCAGCGTCAAAGCAGACAAGCGCCCTACCAGAGCTTCGCCCCAATCAACATCATTCACCACGTGGAGATGCGGTTTTTTTTTTTCTTTGCCCTACACGAGCACGGGAGCACGTCCTCACGTGCTCGTGAGCACGAGCACCCGACGCCGGACATCGGACGGACATACGGACATGGCTAGCCCCTAAAGGCCGGTTCATACACTTGCATTTGAGTGCGCTTCACTGCGTTGCGTCAAGAACCGAAAGCGAGTCACCGACATATCTGTGCTTCTTATAAAGCGTGGAATCCAATTCAAGGAATCATCTTAGCACGCGATATAAGCGGCAGGGATGTCCTTGTTTCTCGCAGCCGCAACGCAGTCAAATGCAACTGTCTGAACCAGGCTTAAGAAGTTCGCCCCTAAAACGAGCAGAGTTCACCCCCTCAACTCCCAGCCAGAACAAGCGGCCACGTGATCTGGAGCCGATTATATGCAGCCAATGTTGATCATAGCCACGCGCTGGGGTTGGCAAGGCACAGGACACGCGCTGAGTTCCAGACATTGCTAGGGTTCGGCTATTATCGTCATTGCAGCGATTGGACTCGTGCCACTACCCGAATGCTTCTCGAGGTATCGATTAACGAGCCCAAATCGAGTGCCCACGCAATGCTCGGGTCCCATCTATGAACCGCTTTCAAATATCGTCCCCCTGGGCGGTACTGCGACCGCCCAGAAACGCCATCAAGTTTCGCGAAGGAGGGATTGAATGAAAACGCTCGCTTTTGTCTTTGAAATCTCAAATCAAATCAGTTTATTTTCACCTTGCACAAAGAAGATGAAGGAGCTGTGGAAAAAAGCCACAGCATTGCAGCTTGACGAGTCCACAGACCCTTAATATTGACAGCTAAGCAGCATCGTGCTAAGATCTCACTGCAACAAAGGAGTTTCTTGGTTAGTGGCGTTGCGTGCGAGTATCCTTGAGTCCCACTAGTGCCAGCAAGCTCGTGTAAAGTGAAAAAAAAAACAAAAAACAGTCACACTGAATATCGTAGCACCACTTGTGGCGAGTACCAGGAATTTTATTATCGCTTCGTGGCCGATCGCATTGCAGCATAAGTTGATAAGGCCGGTTCAGACACTTGGGTTTGAGTGCGTTTGACTGCGTTGCACCCAGAACCGCAAGCGAGTCACCGGCACATCTGGGCTTCGTATGAAGCGTGGAATGCAATTCAAGGAATCATCTTGGCACGCGATAGAAGCAGCAGGGATGTCCTGCTGCTTATATCGCTCTCGTCGCTCTCCCAAAAAAGCTCGACTTCCGTCTGGACGACGGAAGTTGAGCTTCTCTGGGAGAGCGACGAAAAATGGGTCGAAGGCTGGCGTTGGAGCCGTTTTTGCTTCTGGTTGCTGCTCAGACTGGGCCATGGCGCCAATTTGGATGGGGGAAAACTATAGCCGCTGAATTGCTACGCTTGCACCGCTGCCACAATGTCGTTGTCGAGACAAGATCGACTGAACTGCGTAGGTTTATTCTAACATAGCAATACAGGTATTTTCAAAAATCAGGGCTAAAAAATCAGGCGCTCTTCCCCAAGCTGGTAATCGGGGAGAAATCGGGGTTTTCAAGACATTATTCTGCGATATCGAATTTTTGAGTTATATATAGAAATATTCAAGTAAAATATACAATCAAAACCATTGACCGATTTGAACGCATAAAAAAAAATTAAACTATGCAAGATGGACATAAAGCATGGTACCAGGGCTTGATTTAAAAACTTTTCGGAAATCCTTGTTGCTTACATAATTTTCTACGAGCAGAGCAGCCTCTTTGTTTCCATCCTAGACCTGCCAGGTCTTAGGACATATTTTATTTGAGAGACTGTTGTCTCAGGATCTCGGCTTACATACATTTGCGATGCACAGCAGTATCACTTCAGCTAGACAGTAACAAATTATCTGCTTTTTGTGTCAAAATAAAATTCTGAAAAGTTTTCCACTTTTGTATTTTGACTGGTAGAAAATTTAAGCGGAAACATAAAAAGGGCAGAGGATAATTCACGATGGACATAAAAGGGACATCTGGGGGCTCGACCTATGTTACTGCAGTTCACTCAAGCAAAGAAAAAGAAAAGATTCAGTTCGTTTTCGAACTGAATCCTTACAGAGAACCAGCCCATTTCCTCCAGCAGATAATTAAAAAAAATATAGATGAGTTGTTAGAATGCTATCTGAGAAAACCAAGAACGCGCGGAGGGAATTATCTGAAATTTTATCGTAATCAAGTGGTATTAAGAAAAAACTGCTGGCGTTGCACTTTTAATCTTTTTTAATGCTTTGTTCCTATGTTTACCAGGAGCATGCCCTTAAATGTCGTCGATGCGTTATGATGTGAAACTGAGTTGCGACACTTCAAATTCGTATAAAAACTTGACACTTCTTGAATAAATATTAAAAAAACACGAGTGTACTAATTAAGAAAGAAACGTAAGTACAGAACCATAAAAGTCCTTCATCCATTTATTAAAAAGCATAAGAACGCGACATGCATCCTTTACAAGTTCAGAAACTTGGAACGCGTAGAGGCGCGTTCCAAGTTTCTCTTTGAAAATATCAAGACTTGCGCTTTTTGGTTTTTTATTCTGCGTGAAGTTTTTTCAAACGCATATAACATTCTGCACTAAGACACTGATGATAAATTGGCAATTTATTTGTAAGAATAACGAAATACGTGCCACGCGCACAGACACATTTGCACCGCAAACAGGAGCATTCGCACAGCTGGCACCTGTGTTATGGTTGGGGCCGTGGGACCGCCACCTTAAGCGTCCTCCGACTTTTTTGTAGCCTCACTTTTAAAGAAATAATGGCTGCGTGTTCATTGAAACTTTTTTAAAACTTTATAGTTTGACGGAAAGCCAAAAGTTTAGAATTTGTGTTACAACAAAATTCTAGACTGCCCCATAATAGAATACCTTAGATTAAAAGAAAACTTGCATACGAACAAATAACACAATTCATTTTAGAAATTTTTTTAAGAAAAAAATTGTTGAGTTTTAAAGTGTTAAGGTGCGTCAAACGACTCCCATCAGGCATCACAGGTGCTCACAAAAACATAAACAGGATAACAGTTATTCAGGATTCCTGGTATGTCTACAACAAAAAGGTCATTTTTGCAGGTTTTTACCAGTTCATATTCCACACGCGCATTTTCATATGCAAAGTTAACGCAAATTAAGCCTTAGGCGACTACATACTTTGAGATCGGGCTGCAATAATAGTACGGTAATTCTGGTTCAAGCTCCAGATGTCAGCACCTACTTCCGGAATGCAACGTGGCATTCCCATGATGCCTCGCGCGAAACTGGATTCGATTCCCAAGCTTTTGGCGAGATTTTCATTCGAATTGACGATCTCAAACAACCGACTTCTAGCGAATCGGATCGTAACTGATTCGATGCGCATGACTTCCCATTAGCTCGATTTAATGCGCCACGGCCGCATCCATATAAACGCAGCAATAGTAGATTAGTCCCAGATGACGTGTAGATATCCTGGAGTTAGCACACGCCCTCAGAAAGGGAAGGCCTTGACCGTCTAGGGCTGTAAACCATATCAGTCACACAAACAAAACACGGAAACAAATCGTTTCTCCGAGACGTCCTCACATCCTAGGTTAATTGTTATCTGCATCTCGAAAGAGAAACCTCTGTCCTCACTGTCACGGCCAATCGAGTCATAAAATACCGAGCCACAAGGAAGTCAGTTGATGAAGTCATAGTTGAAACGGCGACACCCGAACCACTTGATGGAGAACGGACAGGAACGTAAGTTGAATAGTTCAAATTGACGTAGTCCTCGAAGATGTCCTTTTTCGAGATTTTGGCCGTGAAGGCAGTCGAGCTCAGCGAACTCTGGAGCACAATGTTTGTGGACTTCATTGTAAATACTTTAACTGACGTTTTTTTTGGATGATTCGGCTACACTCTCAGACGCCTGTTTTTGTATATTGCACCGTGGTACACTCAACACACATATTAATAGTTTTATGAGTGCCTAAACAGATAACGCCTCGATGAAAAGTGGCTACAGTAATAGTTAACTAAACCATAACTTCACAATTCAATTCACGCCCTGCTTCTTTTATGCTGTCAATGACCATACTTTATTGCCGGAGTTTCGTGGCCAGTAATTTTCTAACCGGAAATAGTGAAATACTTTTGACCTCGAAATATGAAAGCCTTGCTTAAAACATTTCATTTGGCAAAAACGCCTCCACTGCTTCGTTGTCCGATACGACATACCTCCAAATGTCGAGTGTGCAAAAGAAAACAATGCGTGTTGTTTAATTTTGGAAACAGTTTTTTAACCAGAAAGCATCGTCGTTACCCAACTTCCCTTATAAAAGATTTGCAATTTCAGAGGGTACCATGGCAAAGAGCGTTGATAAAATCCAAAAAAAAAAAAACCTTCTCGAAAAGCCCCCCCTCGCCGTCCCCCCTCTAAAAAAAAAAAAAAAAAATGAACACGGCAGGTTAGTAATTAAACGTTTTTAGGTACAGATTCAAATTCCACAAACAGTCACATTCTGTTGCTTCCGTTCGAAAATTACGGGCCACAGGAATTCTGATAAAACGAATTAAAATCACCCTGTGGAAGGCAGAGAACATGGGCTAACTCCTGACTGGTCACAGCAATTTATAGTGTCAAAATTATTATATTTTTTTTTTCAAAATTCGCTAACTTGTGCCAAATGGAGGGCCGGGAACCTTAATATTTCCACCTGTGTCTCGTAGAAAACAAACCCCCAAGGAACATGCCATTCGGAGGGTGCAAAGACGTGGACGGGGTGCTGGTCAACTCCTTCTTTTCCGAAGAGAACTTGCGGTCAGCGTTGACCTACAGACCAAAACCAGGTGACATATTTGTGGCCACATACCCGAAGTGCGGGACGACATGGATGCAGTACATCGTATACTGCATCATCAACAAGGGTGTCCCTCCCAGAAACCACGCTGAGTTCATGCTGCGATCGCCTTTCCTCGAACTGCTCGGTGCTGAGGCGGCCGAAAGAATGCAGAGGCCAGGAGCCATCAAGACACACATGCCATTCGAAAGGCTGCAGATCTGCGCTCACGCAAAGTACATCTACGTAGCGAGGAACCCTTACGATTGCTGCGTGTCGTACTACTACCACAAGAACGTTGCGCCTAACCCAGAGTGCCAAAAAGCTTCGTTCGATTACTTCTTGCGCATGTTCCTCGAAGGACGAGTGACCTTCGGACACTATTTTCACAACTTAGTGTCCTGGTACGAACATCGCCATGACCCGAATGTGCTCTTTCTGACCTTTGAGGACCTCAAGAAGGACACAGCGTCCTGCGTGCTCAAGATTGCAGATTTCTTGGGAAAAGAGAACGGGAGGGCGCTCCGTGAGGATGATGGACTGCTAAGGAAGGTGCTGGAGATGACGCAAGTGGAGAACATGAAGAAGGTCTTGAATCAGAGCCCGAAGTCGCTATTCAGAGAACTTCTCTCTCTACCTCCTGACAAGGCTCTTGCCTCCGCGGAGGTGTACCGACATATTTTGAAAGATGAGCCCGAAACTCGTCGTCTCAGGGGAGATTTCATCCGTAAGGGCGTGGTGGGAGACTACAAGAGCCACTTTTCGGCGGAACAACTGCGCTTCATGAAGGACTGGATTGCCGAGAATACTCGAGGCAGCGATGTCATGTGTCTCTGGAAGGATCTCGACCTTCCATGAAGAGCACAGCATAGAAGACGTTGAGACACCGTAAACGACAGCAGATCTTCGAGAACACAGCCACAGATGACATGCGTGTTTAGCCACGCCGCAAAATATTTGACGAGCTTAGAATATTTGAGCAACCACGTTGACCTAACGAGTAGAACTTGAAGGAAAGGAGGAGATGAAAGCGAGCGGGGACACCGGAACACCGAGCTCTGGCTATAGAACAATTAGAGGGTAGACGTAAAGCTAGCTGCCTGTTTCTACACGATTTCGAACGCCTTTGCAGATTGAGTAGGGATAAAAGTAGCTCCAGCTGGATTGGCATCTACCCAATAATCATTTCAGCCATATGTCGGTGTTCTGACGTCCACTGCGCTCTCGCCTCCTCCTCTCCCCCAGTTTCTACCCGCGTAGGTCGAGACACTCGGAGCTTCTGCACTAAAGATAAGGACTGTTTCTTCCAGTATCCCGGCGTAGCTTTCGAAACTTCGTACAGTAGAAGTAGTTTCTTCTAGAAAATTATCATTTTATGCATGTAGCTTTCTTTTGTATAGTTTCTGTAGCTGATGCTATTATCGAATGAATAAAAAAAATAAACAACCTGCAAAAGAGAGTTTCCTGGATGTGATATATATATACGTACCAACAAACGCGAGATTAAGTTAAAGAACGGGTTCAAAGAGCAGATAGTTTGCATCGCCGTAGCTTGGCTCCGACCAAAGTTTAATCTGATTCGTTCTCTTACAGTGGGCGAGCGAGGGCATAGCTCGACCATTGGAGTGTGGGCAAACGCTTTTATTTATCCATTGTGTGCTCTAGCTTGCGTGACTATCCTCTCGCGTTGACACAGCGAGCGGTGTCAACACGACCGCATGGGAGACGGGGGTTGGCAACCCTGAAATCCCTTCTACCGCATCTGTTTCGGCGACGATATTGCCGATTAAAGCCGAAATAGAAGAGTAATAGTTGACGCTTTCGAATACGATACTCTGAACCAGTTCAAACAGCTGTGCAGTTTCCTTAGTGGCAGAGGCGGGAGAAGTGGCGGCGTTGCGATCGCCGATAGTTAGGTTCCTGTCTACGGATCGGTGACACGTCTTCGGGGAATGTTCCATGGCAGTATACTGAGTTCTAGTAACGTTGGCTGTACTATTGTTCTGCGATGAGGTGCCCGCAATGTTGCCAAAAGGCTGCCCAACTGTTTTCTAATTGTTGCGGGACAAGTGAGGAACACCCGCAAAACTATGCCACGCAGCTGCGGCATAACTGACTCTGGCAACAAAAGCAAGACATTGTTGCCCCGATCATGGGGAAGCACTGTCGCGAGGAGCGCTGCCTCGTCATGCAGTGCAAATGTTGAGAAGATGCATGCGGCAACAGTTGGCAAAAACTGATGCACAGCTGCAGTCCCATTGTTGAGCGCAGCGTTTGCCGAATAGGTTTGAGCAACAGTCAACCAACAATGGTGCCCAGTGTTTCCGCAACAATTCCTCGAAACATATATTCCATCCTAGCGCAAAACTGTTGTGTCGTACGGTTGGAACACATCTGGAAAGCAATGTTTGGCGACTGCAATCTGGCAGTATAAATGCAAACTGTTTTTGAATCTGCCACGGGAACAGTTTGCTGACTGTAAAAACGGACGTTGCGTTGACTGTAAACTTTGTTTTCCGAAAGCAAAAAAAAAAAAAAAAAAGTTGCGTTGCCACAATATTTTGGAATCAAGGGGCCCGGCGCTACCGCAACATCAGTCGAATAGAAGCAAAACAGCAGCTCTGCACTCTCGCAAATGCAAACGTGACGTTGTTGGCGGAGCTGGTGTTTCGTGATAATGTTTCGCCTACAGCTGCGCTGGTCTTTTCCCGAATGTTTAGCAACATCAGGACAGCACTCATTTTGCTGGGTAAAAGCAATGTTTCGGTAACTGTTGCGAGCATGAAACAGTCAACGGTTGACCGACACAGTTGCCGCAGTGCTTTGGCAGCGGACACTTCTGCAGTCTTATGACTGCTGCTACAACATTGTAGCGCGATTGCAATAAAACTGTTTTCATGTTGCGAAACATGGCACTTTTGAATCTAGATACTTCGGTACATAATTGGATACAGGCATATTTGTGTTCGCGTCGGCAATGTACGGTTCTAGATGGTGAAACATCAGATTTTGTTGGAGTTACCTCTGGCGTGCCACAGGGGTCGGTACTTGGACCTTTGCTGTTCTTAATATTTATAAATGATATTCACGTTGGCGTGAGCTCTCAGCTAAGATTGTTTGCTGACGATTGTGTTGTATATAGATGTATAAAAAACGATGAGGATTCCAGACAACTGCAGGCTGATTTGGATCAAATTGAACTCTGGCGCAGTCTATCAAAATTGCAGTTAAACGCCAGCAAATGTGTACATGTCACCTTCACCCGCAAAAAAAAAATAAACTTCACACTCAGTATTATTTAAATAATGAACCACTAAAAAACGACGGTAAAGTAAAGTACCTGGGGGTGACCTTATTAGCAGACTGCAAGTGGAATGCGCAAATTGACGATGTCGTCATGAGGGCGGGACGGGCACTCGGTTTTATCCAGCGTAATCTAAAAAGGTCTACACAAAAAATAAAAGAACTTGCATACCTTACCTACGTTCGACCTCTTACAGATTATGCTTGCACTGTGTGGGATCCTGCTCAGCAAAATCACATAGACGCTTTAGAGAGGATCCAAAATCGTGCGGCACGCTTCGTCCTGGGGCTGTACGACCGCTTTTCGAGCGTTGCGGACATGAAGAGTACATTAGGCTGGGATTTGCTGACATTCAGGCGGAAACATTTGCGCTTAAAATTTCTATATAGCATTTATAATAAACACACTGGTATTAACGGTTTGCATTACCTTCTACCCCCTTACTATATTTCCCAACGTAAAGATCATATCCACAAAATACGCGAATATTCCACCAGGACGGAACTGTGCAAAAATTCTTTCTTTGTTAGGACCATTAGGGATTGGAACAATTTAAGTGTTGAAACTGTTTGTGCCGCAAATGCAGAAATGTTTTTTTCTATGCTGTTCGCCCCCTGCAATAATGCCTCAACGGCGCTGCAGGAGCTACCTGAATAAAGAATAAAGAATAAAAACTTTGTTGCGCCGACTGTCTCCACAACATAAACTGTTACCTGGGGAAGTCAGTTGGTGAAGTCATAGTTGGAACGGCGACACCCGAACCACTTGATGGAGAACGGACAGGAACGTAAGTTGAATAGTTCGAATTGACGGAGTTCTCAAAGATGTCCTTTTTCGAGATTAGGGCCGTGAAGGCAGTCGGGCTCCGCTAACCCTGGAGCACAATGTTTGTGGACTTCATTGTAAATACTTTAACTGATACTTTTTTAGATAATTCGGCTACACTCCAAGACGCCTGTGGTTGTATACTGCACCGTGGTGCATTCAACAGATATATTATTGGTTTTATGAGTGCGTGCAGGCAATTGCCTTGATGAAAAATGACTACAATATACAAAACTAAACCATAACTTCATAGTTCAAGTCACGCCCTGCGTTTTTTACGCTGTCAATGACCATACTTTATTGTCTGAGTTTCATGGTCAGTGATTTTCTAACCGGAAATAATAAAATACACTTGCCTTCGAAATATGGAAGTGTTGCTTAAAACGTTTCATTTGGCAAAACGTCTCCATGGACTGCTTCGTTTTCTGGTAGAAAAGATACGACATAGCTCCAATTGTTGAGTGTACAAGAGAAACCAATGCGTGCAGTTTAATTTCGGAAACCGGCTTTCACCAGAAAGCAACGTCGCTACCCGATTTAGCTTATAAAAGATTTGCAATTTCAAAGGGCACAGTCGCAAAAAGTATTGATAAAATACCAAAAAAAATGTTTTCTTAAAAGGCCCCCCCCCCTCCCCCCTCCCCCCTAAAAAAATTAACACGGCGGTGCAGTAATAAACGTTTTGAGGTACAGATTCAAATTCCGCAAACAGTAATATTTTCTTGTTTTAGGTTCAAAAACTACGGGCAACAGGAATTTTGATAAAACAAATTGAAATCCCCCTGTGGAAAGCAGGGCACGTGGGCTAACTACTGACTGGGCA
Organism: Ixodes scapularis; assembly: GCF_016920785.2. Classification (NCBI taxonomy): domain Eukaryota; kingdom Metazoa; phylum Arthropoda; class Arachnida; order Ixodida; family Ixodidae; genus Ixodes; species Ixodes scapularis. The sequence goes on along the minus strand of NW_024609857.1, from coordinate 19,255,473 downwards.
CACAAATTCATTGTGTCAAAATTATTATATTTTTTTTTTCAAAATGTGATAACTTGTGGTGATTGGAGGGCCGAAGATCTTAATATTTCTACCTGTCTCTCGTAGAAAACAAACCCCCAAGGGACATGCCATTCGGAGGGTGCAAAGACGTGGACGGGATGCTGGTCAGCTCATTCTTTTCCGAAGAGAACTTGCGGTCAGCGTTGACCTACAGACCAAAACCCGATGACATATTTGTGGCCACATACCCGAAGTGCGGGACGACATGGATGCAATACATCGTATACTGCATCATCAACAAGGGTGTCCCACCCAGAAACCACGCTGAGTTCATGCTGCGATCGCCTTTCCTTGAACTGCTCGGTGCTGAGGCAGCCGAAAGAATGCAGAAGCCAGGAGCCATCAAGACACACATGCCATTCGAAAGGCTGCAGACCTGCGCTCACGCAAAGTACATCTACGTAGCGAGGAACCCGTATGATTGCTGCGTGTCGTACTACTACCACAAGAACGTTGCGCCTAACCCAGAGTACGAAGAAGCTTCGTTCGATTACTTCTTGCGCATGTTCCTCGAAGGACGAGTGATCTTCGGACACTATTTTCACAACTTGGTGCCCTGGTACGAACATCGCCATGACCTGAATGTGCTCTTCCTGACCTTTGAGAACCTCAAGAAGGACACAGCGTCCTGCGTGCTCAAGATTGCAGATTTCTTGGGAAAAGAACACGGGAGGGCACTCCGCGAGGATGATGGACTGCTGAGGAAGGTGCTGGAGATGACGCAAGTGGAGAACATGAAGAAGGTCTTGAATCAGAACCCGAAGTCGTTATACAGAGAACTTCTCTCTTTACCTCCTGACAAGGCTCTTGCCTCAGCGGAGGCGTACAGACATCTTTTGAAAGATGAGCCCGAAACTCGTCGTCTCAGGGGAGATTTCATCCGTAAGGGCGTGGTGGGAGACTACAAGAGCCACTTTTCGGCGGAACAACTGCGCTTCATGAAGGACTGGATTGCCGAGAACACTCGAGGCAGCGATGTCATGTGTCTCTGGAAGGACCTCGACCTTCCATGAAGAGCACAGCATAGAAAACGTTGCGACCCCGTAAACGACAGGAGATCTTCGAGAACACAGCCACAGATGGCATGCGTGCTTAGCCACGCCGCAAAATATTTGACGAGCTTAGAATATTTGCGCAACCACGTTGACCTAACGGGTAGAACTTGAAGGAAAGGAGGAGATGAAAGCGAGCGGGGACATCGGAACGCCGAGCTCTGGTTAGAACGATTAGAGGGTAGACGTAAAGCTAGCAGCCTGTTTCTACACGCTGTTCGAACGCGTTTAAAGATTGTGTAGGGACAAAAGTAGCTTAAGCTGGCTTTGCATCTACCCAATAATCATTTTAGCCATATCTCGGTGTTCTGACGTCCACTGCGCTCTCGCCTCCTCGTCTCCCCCAGTTTCTACCCGCGTAGGTCGAGACACTCGGAGCTTCTGCCCTAAAGATAAGGACTGTTTCTTCCAGTTTCCCGGCGTAGCTTTCGAAACTCCGTATAGTAGAAGTAGTTTCTTCTACAAAATTATCATTTTATGCATGTAGCTTTCTGTTTGGAGAGTTTCTTTAGCTGATGCTCTTATCGAATGAATAAAATAAATAAACAACCAACAAAAGAGAGCTTCCTGGCTGTGATATATATATATATATATATACACGTACCAAAAAACGCGAGATTAGCCTAAAGTACTGGTTCAAAGAGCAGGTAGTTTGCATTGCCGCAGTTAGGCTCCGACCTAAGTTTAATGTGATTTGTTCTCTTACGGTGGGCGAGCGAACAAATAGGGAGTTTTAGTAGACCGTGTTTCCCCCTCCGCGAGGCCTCCGCTACGAGGAAACTGCCACTGCGCCTGCGCGCCGATGGCCTTGGCTGTAGGCTTCCGGGTAGCGGAGGGGCCTTAGCGGGGCGGGAAACACGGTCTATTAAAACTCGCTAGTAGCTCGCGCATTGGAGTGTAGGCAAGCGCTTTTTTATCTATTGTGTGCTCTAGCCTGTGCGACTGTCCTCTCGCGTTGACACCGCGAGCGGCAGGGACGCCTTCAATATACAGACACAAAACACATTGCTACCTTTTAGATTTTGAATTCGTTTCACTGCGAGGGCTAGTACGCATCATCAGTGTAATCCGATGCTTGGACCCTGGCTCTCGTTGGTTCCACCGTGCTTCGAGTCAAATTGAATTGAATCTTTATTTAACATCGCACTGATGATTGAGGGAGGGGAGGGGGGGGGGCAAATAAAAATGCACATTAGAGATTCGCTACAGATGAACGTGGAGAGTGGCAACATCCACTCTGGAATTTACATAGGTTGTGTTTACATGGATGCGACTGTAGCGCATCGAATCGATACTTGACTATTTTGATTGGTAGCAAACGTGTAGAAGAGGGAGAATTATGAAAACAGGCTGCGTGGGATTGGGTTCTGTTCGATTCGATGAGCTACGATCGCATTCGTGTAAACGTATCCATAGACGCGTGGTTGAAGCCGTTTCTCCTCTCGACTGGGCTACATCCACGCGCGTGGACGTAGCCTCTACCAGGATGGAAATCATAGCAGCTGTTAGGAATGTAGAGCAAACAGACAGGAGGCAACACACCGTAGAGTTTTTATAATGTACGCTAGAGGTTCAACTGGTGCTACTGTCTATGCGACTTTCGGGATGCAAATTGAAGCAGACAGTAACCAGCCTACTATTGCGGTGCTCCTGTGCATTCCTATATAGAAAAACACGCGTGCATTTTGTCCCTTCGCCGGAAAATAACGTGAATCACTTTTGTTATTTCGGTCGAACCAAAGAGTAAGTACTTTTATTATCATTGTAGAAGTGTAATTGCTTTAGTTAGAGTATTTTTCTTCACCAGTGAGGGATGTTAAACTTCGCTATATGTAAGGCCCAAACCTCTGTTCCATAGCAGGTGTGTATAAACGAGCGACGATTCTAAGCCAAATAACAATCGAAAGGAATGTAGAGTGTTCGCAAGATACGCCAGCATTCCGGTGGCGCCTATACATTGCTAATATGCCCGTCCCATCAGTGAATGAAAATGACCGCGTCGTGCATCTTTACATCTTTACGGGTTATGATAGGTGCTTATTTTTATTATTTCCCATTCCGGGCAGCTTTTATCGGGCACTTGTTCTCTGGCGTCTTCCTATTTTCAAAGATTTCCCCTCGCGGGCGATGCTTTGAACGCAGAACAAAAGAACACACACACACACACACACGCACACGCACACACACACACACACACACACACACACAAACACACACACACACACACGCTGGAGGCACTTGCACCCAGCATGGCGCCGCGCAAGTGGTAACGTACAACTTGTTATCTTGTGCGGTTAAACGGCAGATGCGCCGTCTCCATTTTTGTACGACCGAGCTGGCCGGCAGTCCGATTAAGGTAGAATGTAGCCCTCCCTGCGAGCTCTTATCTGAGACAACGCCGAAAAAGCCCAAGTTGTTGCTGTCGAAACGCGATAGTGAAGCAGAATGGACTCGTTGGCCGAGGTCACTTGGAGCCGTTGCCGGACCCAACGATGTTCCTCTTCTGAAGCAAAAAACGAGCACCGAAAGCTTTCGTCGTGACTGCAGCGAAATGTCTACGGCAGCCAAGTCCGAAGGAGTCGACGTACGTATGGCATTGATGAACGCTGTATCGATATAGATTGATGGATGGATGAATCCGGCCGAGCCCTTTGGATGGGGCGGTAGCTTACGCCACCTAGCCATTTTGTTTTACCACTTAAGCTTAGAATATTTAAATGTGAAAACTATATTCACTCCGCACTGCAAAGCAAATCAAGCAAACCCGTTTCGAAAGACTGCCCTCTGTTGGCAACTGTGGAATCCCCGGTCACGGTGGTTGGATTGGAAGGCAAAACCACACCGACAGCAAAAGGTGATGAGGGCTGTGACGTTGCACTTTCGACGCTGTTTGATTGGCTCGTCGGCTCCCAGCGTTGGCCGCCCTCCGACCTTCTTTATCGTATGGAATGACTTGCACGTTCCACGATGACAGTTGTTGCGCCTTCGTGCAGTGGTTTGGACCTTTTAATAATCGGTACGTGACTTTCGAAAGGAGTTTATGAGGATGTTATGTGACAGTTCTTGACGGCAATTCAGGTCGGACGAAGAGAGTAGAGGAATTCATACTTCTTGCTGTGTTCCGCAAGGGGATGTCCTTGGCCCTCTTTTTTTCAATTTTTATTAATGACCTCACTTTTTGTATAGATAAAAGCGTGAGTATTCGTTTATTTGCGGACGACTGTCTATTCTTCAAGGATATTAACTCTACTAGGGACCAAGTTGTTCTGAACGAAAGTCTTAATGCAGTTTCTAGCTGGTGCGATCGTTGGGAGATGAAGCTTAACCAAGAAAAGTCCTTGTACATGCGCATCACTAACAAAAACTCCTCTCATCAGTATGAATACTTTATTAGTGATAACTACATATTATCTTGGTCCTCACACATTGAACACGTTTGTGCAGCTGCCCGTCGAAAACTGGGTATGATAAGGCACAAGCTTAAGCACGTGCCTTCTCATGTGAAACTTTTAGCCTATAACACATTGATAAGAACGAAGTTAGAATACGCCTGTACAGTCTGGGGTCCATTCACAAAAAAGTATATCAAGATACTGGAAGATTTTCAAAAGCAAGCAGCTCGTTTTATATTTAATCGCTACCACCCGCATGACTCACCTGCTGCCTTAATTCAAAGTAACAACATCATCTCTCTTGAATCACGAAGGAAGCTAGCTAGACTAAAATTTCTTTAGCAACTCTGGTTTAAAAAACTCCGGCTTGAATCGTCGTCCTTTCTTCACCCATCCTCGACTAGGTGCACAAGGCATGACCATCCGCATAAAATAACTCCAGTATTCGCTCGAACAAATGCATTTAAATACTCCTTCTTTCCCAGAACCATAACAGAATGGAACAACCTACCTCATCACATATTTATATCTGACAATGTTTTGGAGTCGATTGAGCGTTTATTTGATGTGTAACTCTTCGAATTGTGTTGTATTTTCCTGTTCCCCACTACCGCCACCCCTCCCAACTTTGTTGTTAGCTATTACATGTGCTTTATTACAATTTTCGCATAATTTTCCCCTGTTCCTCTCTCCCATTTTACGGATTACCTGGTGTTGCGCTTTTTTGACTCTACTTTTGTAACCCCCAATCCTGCTTGGGCCGCCAATTGGCCTGCAGTATTCCTAAATTAAATTTAAAAAAAATTGCATTTATAGGGCCAAACGTGTTCATACGTTTGGAATACAGCTTCGTTGGTGACATCACGCGGATGGCGTCGCGGTATTCGCGCGACTCGTTCAAATTTTATATGGTTCACCTTAACTTCATCGCGGTGTTCATAACACTATGACGTCACGGCGTCACTTGACGTAACAGCATGGCACGTCACGTGATACCGTGACGACAGGTGGCACCATAACGTGCAAGAGAACCTATAAGTTCAGTTCAGTTTATAAGGGCTACGCAATTGGAGCGCTTTCGGGATATACCAAAAGAAAAAAGTTTTTTTCGTGATGTAATACAACTTTTGTTGGGTAATACTGGAGTTTTGTACTGTTCCGTAGGCCTGGCATTTGTACTCTTGCCTATAGGGGGAGAGATGAAATTCTGCTAGAATCATAACCTTGCTGCCACTTACATGCAAACCATTTGGGGTTTTCGTTACCGCACGTTGCCTGCAAAAAGATGGCCACACAAATATTTCGCTTTCTCGAATTTTATAAACCCGTTTGTGTTTTAGTATATAGCGTTTTACGCAATTTTATATTTTCGAGTTTCTTTTTTTTTGTATAACTACTAAGAATATCGAAAACAGTTCAACAACGTTAGGTAATGAAATGGCAATCCAACGAAAACGACGCGTTTCCCCAGGAAACTCTCCAGACTCAGATTAGGAAACAAAGTGCATTATAGACCACTTCCGAAAGTCACGTGCCGATTATCAGAAGGTTAGAACAACACGCATTATGTCGGAACAACTGCCATAGTAAAACGCGCAAGTCATTCCATGGATAGCGAACGTCGTAGCGCGGCCAAAGATAGGAGCCTACGAGTCTATCAAACTCAAGTCCCCCGATGCAACAAGTAACGACAACTAAACGAATGACGAAGCACATGTCGTAGAAACAAAATGACGTCATTCAGTTCAGTCGTCTGCTGTGCGCCGCCATTCGCTTCCTAAAATCTGCACCGGCACGCAGTCGGCGCTTCAAAGAATGTCGCTACTTCTAGAAACCTCTTACAAAGGAACTTTATATTAAACAACTTCGAAAGTGCAACGTCCTTGCGCTAATCGCCTTTTTTTGTGTGTGTGGGTGAGTTTTTGCGATATCCTATTAACAATAAACGACAGAGGTTCAGGTGGAGCTAGTGTGCTGTTGCATATTGAAGCAGACAACAACCATTCTAAATTTGACTTCCGGTAATGCATTCCTATGGGAAAACGCAAATGCAATTTCTCTTCGCGCTCGATTATAAGAGCAAATATCATTTAGTGTTGTGACAGAATAAAAAGTTTGGAACGTTTTACAATCGGATGTACAAAAATATGTGCCACTTAGAGCGCTTTTCTTTAGAATTCATGGCGTCGAACACTGCGCTAAAGGAGCCCAATTCACATGTATAATACGTGTTGACGTTACAGACTGCTATTATAGAGCACGTATTTACGCCTATAATAAATTCTATATGAAGCACACAAAATGAATAAGCTTGACAAAACACCGAAACGGTGCTCATATATACCAAATCCAACAATCAAAACAGACGACAAGAACGAAGCATGGAGTTATGGGACGAAGAACACGTACTGGTTCAGTACGTGTTCTATTCCAGCTCAAATGCTATTGCAGTTTGAATTAACCCTACGCACTTTTTAACTGTCCATCTTGCTCGAATTGATAGCTTGTATTGACATATCATGCTTTACAACATAGACCTGGGCCTCAATTTTTGCCAACTTAAACATCATTCAGTAACAAAAAAAACAATTAACTAAATCAATTACACTTTTATAATGCGAATAAAACGACATAGTACCCGTTACGAGTAAAGAAACTATAGCTGATTTCTATTATTCTCTGGCGAAAAGAAAAATATCACGCACGTTTTCCCTTAGGAATACACAGGAAGACCGGAAAAGTAAGACTGGTTGCTGTCTGCTTCAATTTGCAACCGGAAGTCCCGTAGACACTAGCGCCAGCTGAGCCTCTAGCGTTTATTGCAATGACACTATGCTTTTCTGTGTGCGTGATTGGCTCAACCAGTGACGGCGAGCGCAAAAAAAAAAGAAACGAGCGCTGTGACGTTGCATTATTGAGCGCTGCCTGATTGTCTCCGTCGTGCCGTACCGTCGCTGCGGCCGGACTCGAGCTGAAACAAAGAAAATAAAGGAAAAAAAAAATGCCCTCCATTTCTTTGTCCTCGCCGGGATACTGCGCTCCGGGCAGATGAAAAAGACCTTTTCCATCTGCCGCTGACGTGCGAAAATGACGGTCCGACGAACTACAGTTTCGTGACCGCTATTCCGAACTTTCTCCCGTTTGCCCCAACACAGCAAGGAGGAAAACGCGTGGCAGCCCTTCCCCGCTTTCTCTCTCTCCCTCTTTCGGTAAAACGGTCGGGGCTATATTCTGTTTCACCTAGGGTGCCTCAATGTACTTCTGTTTAGCGTGATGCCATCGTTTGTACTACCCGATGCCGACAGCACGCGCACACAGGCAAAATACAAAGAAATCGCAGGAAACAAAATGTCGCCGTAGCACAGTCAGCGCCACGAGCACGTGCAGGGACACGCTTTTTCACGCGCTTCAGAACAAAAAATAAAAAAAAGCGTTCGAAACAAAATGGCCAGATGTCATCACCCCAAGCAAAGCGCACATGAAGGCACCCTAGTTTCACCTTATGATGTACCGCAGAAAAGGCTACAAGAGTGAGCTCCTTGTTCTAGGGCACATCTCGGCGGCACAAGCTCTCGTGCTCCAAGGGCAGCTGCCAACGCTATGAGCTCGCGCCTTCACTGCGGTACAACCACGGTGTGTACAACATAAGGTGAAACGGAGTATACGCCTCGCATGCAAGTGGGCTCATTTTCGTCTTCTGCGCATGAGAAAGGAAGTAGCGGCGACGTCAGAACGCTGAGCCCTGATTGGCTGATCGCGACCCACTATCTCAGCGTCGTCTGCTCCTTTGCAGCGTCCTCTGCTCGCAACGTCGTCTGCGTCTGTCTTACCTTTCCTGCGACTTTCGGAAGTGCAGGTCTTTACGAGCAAGCTCGACTTCGCCTTTCAGAGAGGGCAGACGAAATAACTCGAGCGGTACGTTGTTTTTGTCTGACAACTAGCAGACGCGCATCAAGGAGGGGAGTCAAAAGGCTCACTGGCGAGGTGTCCCGAGGCGCCGAGGTTTGTTTGCTAAGAACCGAGAGGTGAGCGTGTTAGTGTCCGCAAGTTCCCTCCCAAATACTTTTTCCCTCCTTTAGTGTGCGGTGAGACCCCTCATTCTTTAACGGCGTCGGCGGGTTGGCGCAGTTAACGTGGTCTGCTTTACGTCTGCTAGTCAAAGCGATGGTTGCATTACCTTTCCTGCGTCTGTCGGAGATTCACCGCTTTTTTACCGGCGAGAGTCACCGTTGCCTCGGGAAACAAGGAGATAACAAGAGGAAGAAATTGACCTCTTAATCTAAAATTGAGGTCAGCGATCAAAGTATAATGCGGGAAGGGTTCACAAGGGTCGCGCGGGCATATTCCATTCAGCACGCCAGCCGGTCGTGGGCAGACGGTCGCCGAGTCGCGGAGTGCCTGCTATGCCTAACTGCCGAACTCGCTTGGTCGCGTTCGGTGGAATCGTTGCCGTTGGAGCTTTTCCCGGGTGTTTTTGGCTCCAGCGTTCTTGTTCGGCGTGGTCTGTTTCAAGTGCTTTTTACTTTTTTCTTGCTGCTTGAAGTCGGGACGCGTGAGAAGCGCACGTAGAAAAATAAACGTCCGTGGGTCGTCGCGACCGCGACGCTGTCGGCCATGCTCATTTGATCGTAAGAGGTGCGTAAGACAGCTTCGGAGCTGTCGTAGGATTTCGTCGTAATCTGCGCCAAACTTACGATAATTTCGATTCGTGAATACGAATTTGTTCTTAAGTTTTGTCTTACGCACATTTTTGGCGTAAGATCGTTTCGTGAATCTGGCCTCTGCACTTCCGAAAGTCGCAGGAAAGGTGAGACAGACGCAGACGACGCTCAGATAGGGTGTCGCGATCAGCCAATCAGGGCTCGGCGTTCTGACGTCACCGCTACCCCCTGCGCAAGGAGCAGACGAACTTGCCCTCCGCATAGTTGGTACTAAAATCCCTAGATAAGAGCATCCTACAAGGCGACATTCTTCGAAGCGCCGACTGCGTGACAGTGCAGGTTTTAGGAAGCCAATGGCGGTGCACAGCAGCGTTTTGAACTGAATGCCGCCATTTTGTTCCATCGGAATGTGCTTTGTCATTTGTATTGGTCCGTCGTTACTTGTAAAAGAAGTATCAAGAGACTTTAGTTGGTACACCTGTACACGTCCTTGTCGCACTTGTGTATTTTTTGGTCCCGCTTCCGTTCGCGCCTTTTAACCTTCCCTAAGCTGAGACTGCAGGGGAAGCCACGAGCACGTTGGACCAGTCATACGTCGATCCTTTGTGACGTGATCACGCTCTCGCCATCTGTCTCGCGCGGAGAGCTGGGTCAGGTGATGAAAAGGAAGGCGTTTGATTGGCCTGGCGAGAGCGTATCTCTCACCGCAGTGTCTGCTTAGGGGTGAACGGGGTGTAGTGGTGTGAACTGCAAAGGGGGACGGGGGTGGTGTCGTGACCTACCCCAGGATTTGTGGCGAGGCTCTGAAAAAAGAGCGCTTTAAAACCAAATGGAGAAGAAAAAAATACTGAGGAGCATTTGCTACGGTTCAACTGAATGCCCAGCAGAAAATACTTCAGAAAACTTCCTATAATGAAGATTCAGGATTTGTATGAATCTTGCATTTGTGTGCTAGGTAGAAAACTGGTAGATGTACAGTCGCTATAAATAAATGAACAAATTTAACAGAAAGAGATTATATATGCAACACGATCGTATGTGACCTTGGGAGGGACCATTTCTTGGGACAAATTATGGCAATGGCACATTAACATACACTCTTCCGACCATTCTCAACCGGCTTAGCGTCATAAATATTGAAATTAACAATATATCGATGGGCAGGGGTATGTTTATTTAACCTATGTTAACTATAAAACTTATTTTGGAAGATTATTTTTCTTGTTATGTTTACGTGTGTATGTAGTGTGCAGTTTTCAAATGTGAAGGTTCCTGTCCTACCTCAAGGGGACACTCTAACCGCTCATTCACACTGGAAGCGGATCCGCGTTCGCAAAGTGGTTGCGAACGCGATTGTCTAAAGATCCAGTACAATTGCACGCGCACTTGATGCCATCGAGTGCGCGTGCAATTGTACTGGATCTTTATACAACCGCGTTCGCAACCGCTTTGCGAACGCGGATCCGCTTCCAGTGTGAATGAGCGGTAAGGCTTTGTCCAATGACGCTAGTGGAAAGTGATTTTAGCACCCCTCCCCCTCCCCCGGCAACAAAAGAAAACGTACTAAAGCGAACCGGAAGCAAGGTGGAAACCTCCGCTTCCGTTAAGGTAACAGTGTGCAAAGCAAACAGCGTGTCCTGTTGTGTTGACAGCCCTTAACCCGGAACCTGACATCTTTGTTGTTTTGTATACATTGCGCATTGACTCCCCTACTTCAGAAGACCCTGTCCTTGCTGCCGCGCTGAGCTATATACTCGTCCACTTTGACTGACTGGAAGTTGCCCCCGCAGTGTTGTTTCCTTACACAGTTCCCCATAATGTTCTCTTGTCGAACTTGTGGTGCTAATTCTACAATTTCTGTTGCTGAAGGATCAAGACAAGCTTGGAGTAACATCGCCGTTCTACAAGGAAGTAGATGGTATCTACATCAGCTCATTCTTCAAAGAGGACAACCTCCGATCGGCGTTCGCTTACAAACCACGGCCGGACGACGTCTTCGTCGCTTCCTACCCAAAGTGCGGCACCACCTGGATGCAGTGCATCGTCCACTGCATCCTCAACGATGCCGTGCTACCAGACAACTCCATAGATTTTATGCTGGCGTCGCCTTTCATCGACTTTACCGGCGCCGAAGGTCCGGATAGAATGTCTCGACCGGGGGCCATCAAGACGCACCTCCCTTTCGACAAGGTACCGTACTCTCCTCAGGCAAAGTACATCTACGTCACCAGGAATCCTTACGACTGTTGCGTCTCGTACTACCATCATATACTGAGTACACCTCTCAATCGGCCCGAAGACAGGGACTTCGGACGGTTCCTCGAAAGATTCATGAGGGGTCGGGTAAATTGGGGGGACTACTTTTACCACCTACTCTCCTGGTACGACCATAGACACGACCCAAACGTCTTGTTCGTGACTTTCGAAGAGCTCAAGAGGGACACGTCTTCGGGGATTCTCAAGGTCGCCGACTTCCTCGGAAAGTATTACGGTTGTAAGTTGAGGCAGGATGAAGCTCTGCTTCGGAGGATACTCGAGGTAGTCGAGGTGCGGGAGATGAGGAAGATATTTAATGATGACATGTTAGGCATGATGTCACGGTTTTTGTCGCTGCCCCCCGAGAAGGCTCTACGCTCGCTTGAGGTTTGCAAGGCTCCGCTTGATGCAGTTCAAGACGAGCGGAAGAAGGAAGAGTTTATTCGAAAGGGCGTCGTCGGCGATTACAAGCTTCACTTCACGACTGATCAGGCAAGCAGAATGAAGGACTGGATCACTACTAAGACAAAGAATAGTGACGTCATGCTGTTGTGGAAAGATATTGACCTTCCGTGATTGCGTTTTCAGCTAGGTACCCAGAGACATTTAAGTCTGCGGGTACCTTTAAGTGCTTCATTTCCAAACATGGTGTCTGTACAGCGTGTGATATAGCTCAAAAGCGTATCGGTCTGTGTTCATTCAATTGATCTGCATTTACTATAAAAACAAAATTAAGCGTTATCTTGATTCCTGTAGTGCTCTTTAGACGACGCGCACTCACTACATTAAAACTGTATGAAGTTAATGTGTCTAATACGCATGACATAACGAACGTTGGTGACGTAACACAAGTGTTTATTTCATATATACGAATAAAGCATAAAGCGAGCATACACAACTGTTATTAATAGTTGACGGAGCAGTTCACGCAACACGTCGCAAATCAGGTTGCTTCTGCCGGACTGGCATATATTAAAATTTATTATATATTTTACCAATTCACATGATGTACTTCGCCAGTTCGAACAATATATTTAGAATATGCATTAAAATGGCTAATGTATTTAGTTGGCTTATCTTAAACGTAACACGCCAAAATAACGAGGACAAAGCAGACGACGACAACGCCGTGTCTTGTTGTCCTCGTTTTTTATTTACGCATTACGCTAAATATGAACGATACACAAGTAGAATCTGAGGAGTAAGAGGTATATTGTTCCAGGTATTTGAGGGCCTTGGCAGACACACTCAAATGAGGATGCTTTGTTTTACAGCTTAATAATAGAGCTTAATCGAGGCGGTGCCTCCACTTTCTCAGTCCCTTCTACTTCGTCTTCAAGCTTCCTTCCCAGTCCCAGGGTTTACACATCATGATTAATCCCCACCAACTCGCCTGCACTTTGACAATTTTGTTTTGTTAATTATATGTGCTGGTATATTCTAGACCAGTGGTTCTCAGCCAGTGATGACTGATGTTTCGCGGACCCCTTGTGGATCGGCGGAGACGATATAGGACCCCGTTCGTGGTGAGTTGAAGGGAAAGGCATGCTTTAAATATGATAATAACTTAATAAGTGTGTCTAACTAAGGGCTAGTGTGAAGCAGACTTCTCTCACTGACGTATACACGAGAAAACTCACCTGGAAATTGAAACGGTTCTTCTCAATGTGAAAAAAAAAAACAACTTTTATTGCCGGGCTTGACTGATGATGCAGAACTTCGCGTACCTCTACCTTCGTTGACCCCACAGGGTTTGCATTTTAGAAGCACTATTCTGGACAATGTCGGAAATATTTTTATAACCTTTGTAGATAAAAACAGAATCCCTGGAACGATATTGGCGCGTATACGAATTATAAGACGATTCAAGGTAAACAATACAAACATTTCGTAGATAGCACGCCGAGGCTTCTGAACCCTGTGCACTGTCGACACCACCTTGATTAATTGAGGCTTGCCAACATCCTCCTCTCCCTCTAATAATAATTGGGTCGTGGGGATATTTATACAGCGTGTAGTTGGTCTGCCATTAAACTTGCGACGAGTCACACGCTGTAGATGAGCAATTTTGCCAGTGCAGTACGACTGCTAACCTGGGGTCTTTAACGTGCTCACGCAGTAGTGATACACGACCGTACGCCGGTACGATGCTCATCCAGATCGAAACGGGCAGGGGTGGGGCTCGAACCCAGGATCCCTGGGTTCCTCTCCCTCTATGGAACATGATCACGGTCAGATGGCGGCAACTCAGCGATTGGACACGAGCCCGAAGCCGAGAGTTCTACGACGCGTTGATTGGTCACGAGGAAATGAGATCGAGCGTCCTCGTCTGATCTCAGTGTGGTGACGTAAAACTTCTAGATCAAAGGCTGTGACTCGATTCGCGTTTCCAGCTGGTTGCTCGCACTCCCGCGGCGGAAACGGGAAACGCTCGAGAGGGTCCCCCGATTCTCCTGCCTAGCGGGCACAGCGGAACTGCTCGTGATCATGGCTCGCCAAATGTCATTTCCGAATGCAAACAACACTCTTCATTGTTCCAAATGAAGTGCTGCAGCCAGTATGGGGATCGAACTACTCATTAGAGAGTTTTAGTATTGCATACAGAAGCAAACGGAAGCGTTGTGCCTTTGCATTACAGTTGCGCACTCCACGTGGCGCATATGCGTTATCGCCATGCGCCAACCCAAGGCCGAAATTTTCGGGCTCCGCACACGCGCGGTGTTAAATACGCAAAGCTAACGCAAACACACAGCACTTGCGTTCGCTCGTATACGGCATATTAGAACTCACTACTGTTTCACCGACTTCCAACGCCTACCAAACGTGCTGCAGTGAGCAGACGCGCATGCAGGTAGGCGTTTCTTCGAACTGGAAAGGCTAGTAAAACAACGGGGTGTAAAAATTAAAAAAAAAAATTGTTTTGAAAAGATTGGTAATAAAAAAAAGATGGATTCCGTTATCTTTTTTTATTACTTTTGGGTTATTTGGTTCGGAAGGATATTGGAGGCGACTTTGGATATTTTGCCGATTGTCAAAAGTCGCGACTTTGATAGCGCCATACGCTTTACCCACAATTAATGTAATTTTACATGGATTTCTCAAATTACGTAAAATGTATGCATTGATTTAGATTATTTTTATTTTACACCTTGTTAATTAAAAATTCAGCAATTGGCACCAGTGATGATAATTTGCTCACTTTTGATTGTCATACTTAATGTTAGCGCGCTTGAAATTAGTCCATAAGCAACAAATATTATTAGAGCTTGAAAAACTATGCATTAAAATACCTTATTTTATTATTATTAATAATAATACCAATTGCGGCAATGTAGGCCTCTAATAAACGCCACGATCACAAAAATAGATCATGTAACCATAATAGTGTTTCCAGAAAGGTTTACCATTTCTTTAGACGACCTGAGACTGGGTGGAAGAAACACGACGACGTCTCAGAAAGTACAGTTCACACGGAAAGAATAAAAACAGAAAATATACGAGGGACAGACACGCACAGTTCTTTCAACGAGCCACTACATTTAAATGATGCCCATTACACTATGATGAACCGCTTTGGTCACAGAGAAAATTAAGTGAAGACGAAAATACTAAAACATACTAGAAGAAGATAAATGTAAAGATAGCTGAATTTAACTTCCTGAGAAGGAAGAAGAAGAAGAAACCGGAGATGTTTTCTATGACCACTCTGGCGCTAGGAAATCCATCTCTGATGTCGATAACGACATCAGAGATAGATACCCGCCTTCTCCAAGCCGGGTATCCAGCAGACCTCCTCCGTACTACCCTTCAGCATCTTATTACAGGCCCCAACCGTCCGTCGATCATCTAACAACAAAGGACACAGCCACACACGCCCGGCTCGTATTCCATATGTGCATAATACTGCCCATCGCCTCATGAGTCTCGCTGCCCGCTTCGTCACGAAGGTGGTATTCACACGTCGGATGAAGCTACAACAAATGTGCCAAAGGGTAAATAACGACAGTCGTCCACCAGAATGCACCATCAAACACTTCAACAAATACATCAAATGCCCAAGAGAAGACAATTTATTCTATTCCGCTCAGTTATGGCAGCCAATAACATCGGCCAGACGGGACGATGCCTGAACGTTCGCCTCAGGGAACACTTTCTCGAAGTCAACAAGGCGTCATCCGACTCCTACCATCCGATCATTGTCCATGCCCGCACCTGCCAAGAATGCTCTCCTGGCTATGAAAACACTACCGTGCTAGCACCACACAAGGACAAGTACGGCCGAGAGATAATACAGACAATGTTTCCGAGCCCTCGATGTCGTTATCGACATCAGAGATGGATTTCCATGCGCCGGAGTTGTCATAGAAAACATCTCCTCCAGTTTCTTCTTCTTCTTCCTTCTCAGGAAGTTATTATTGATGTGAAAAAAAGGAAGCCAGAGAAATTAGCCGGGAAGTATCTCCTGACTTGCTACTCTGGTTAGGGGGAAGGGATGTGGGTACAAAGATATAGAGAGTTAAAAACGCACGAAAATAAATAAAAATAAAACAAAGAAAATTAAAATCAGTGTATATCTTGTCGCAGCGTTAGAGTTTCTTGTTGAGACCGGTCGCCGATAGGTATCGCAAGAGGGCATTTGTTGCCAGGCTCTGTTTGTTGCTGTTGTGGCAGAGGCTTCGTTTTCCCACGGTCCCAGTATCTTGCAGACGGTGAGGTCATCTCCAGAACGTAGTTGCATTTCTTTCTGCAGTTGAGTGCGTTCTTCTTCATACTGAGGACATTCCAGCATGACGTGTCCTAAGTCTTCTATGATTCTGCAGTGATCGCAGTGTGGAGAGGCAATTCTACTTATGCGGTATAAGTATTGATTGGTGTAAGCTACTTTTAAACGTATTCGGTGTAGTACAGCTTGGCGCCGACGGGTGAGACCGCGAGGTACGCGAAACGTTAGGTGAGGATCAATAGCTCTTAAGTGTGTATCTTGATCGGTTGCGTTAGCCCAGAGGCGTGCAGTTATAGTCTTCCCCAGGACTCTTATGGTACTATTTATGTCCGTTCTAGTAAATGGGGCTTGAACTTCATGTATAGAGCTTTGAGCATCTGCTGCCACAGCGTCAGCCAATTCGTTGCCTTGAATGCCGCAGTGACTTGGTATCCACTGAAGACATATTTCATTACCTTGACAAACTGCGTCCCAATGTAGTTTGAGGATTTCCAATAATATCTGTCCGTATGGGCTTTTCTTACATGGGTGCTGGAGTGACTGAAGGGATGATTTAGAGTCTGTTATTATTGTCGAAGGTCGAGGAGGAATTGTTAGAATATATCTCATCGCTTCACGAATAGCTACCAGCTCGGCGGCTGTGGACGACATCCTATGGGAGAGCTTATAACCCTTTTTTAAGGAATGTGCGGGAACTACAATACTAATAGAGGACTGATTGAGCGTTGTGGACGCGTCAGTGTAAATGTGACATGAAGATGAGTGTTCAAAATGAATGTAAGATAAAGAGAGCTGTCGAAGAGCGACAGCGGGGAGCATTGATTTCTTTGTAATACCCGGAATAGTGCTGTAGATCTTAATTCGAGGTAATGACCACGGAGGAGTAGAGATTAAATTGTATCGCTGAAAAGATGTTGGAAGAATGTGCGTGTGATCAAAGATCTCTTGTGCAATGCGGCTGTAGAAGTACCTTTCCGGGATGTCCGCTAAGTGATGGGCTTGGTGCCTCGTAAGATGGCGCATATGATTTCGAAGAGTTTCCTGTGTACGAAGAGCTGTTATGGAAAAGCAGCGGGACTCTGCTATTGTGTCTATGGTGGATGTACATTTAGGAACATCTAGACAAACTCTGAGTGCCTGTGCTTGTAGTGAGTGTAGCTGCTTCATGTTAGTAGGAGAAAGGCCATGCATTACAGGAAGGCAGTAACGAAGAATTCCCACAAATAAGCTATTATAGAGGCGAAGAAGGGCACCGGTCGAAGTTCCCCAGGTTGTTCCGCTTATGAACCGGCAAAGGTTAGGAAATGAAGACAACTTCACTTTCAGATAAGACAACTGGGGATTCCATGTTAGGCCGCGATCGATAAAAATTCCAAGAAATTTGTGAGATGAAACATAGGGTATTTTAGCACCATTCACTTTTAACGGGTATCGATCCATTTTCATTCGTGTGAAGGCAATAGCGGCAGACTTTTCAGGGGATATTTCAAGCCCGCGCATTGCCAGAAACTGAGATACGTTAGCAAGTTTACCAAGCAGTCGAGTCTGTATGCTCTTAAGGGAAATTGCAGATGTCCAAATACATATATCGTCGGCGTAAGTTGTGATGCGAGTGGATTTCCAGCCCATCTTAGAAAGACCAATAAGAGCTATGTTGAAGAGCACAGGACTCAAAACCCCCCCTTGAGGTACTCCTTTCTTTAGAACGTGTTGTGCTGTATCTCCTTCTTTCGTGCGCATGAAGATCGCTCTGTTACGTAGGTAATCAGCTATCCAGTGATAAAGACGACCACCAATACCGATCGTTCGAAGGCCTTGTAAAACAGCGGTATGACTTACATTGTCGAAAGCACCTCGTACATCCAGAAACACGGCTGTTGTTATTTTCCCACGAAGTTTTTGATCTTCAACGTGAGTAACTAGATCTATAACGTTATCGATGGAACTTCGACCCTGTCTGAAGCCGGTCATTGTTTCGGGATACATTGACTTCGACTCTAAAAACCATTGTAGACGTGAGAGAATCACGCGCTCCATGCATTTTCCGATGCAACTTGTCAGTGCAATGGGCCTATAAGATTTCATATTCAATGGAGATTTGCCAATTTTGAGTACAGGCACAATTCTAGCTATTTTCCACTCTTGCGGAACGTTACCAGTGACCCACGAATCATTGAATATGTCTAAGAGACGCTGGCTGCCTTCATGTCCAAGGTGTGCCAGCGTGCCATTGGTAATTCCATCTGATCCAGGTGAAGAAGAGTAATTAAGTGACGCCAGAGCTTGATCAAGTTCTTGGGAAGTAAATATAACATCAGTCTCAGTGGAGAATTGGTCAGAGGAATTTTCAGTGTCCACGATTGGTGGACTGACGCTGGCCACAGCTGGCAGATCCACTAATGAAGCGCAATAATCCTCTGCAATATCCAAGAGTGACCTTCGCAAGAATATTGAGAGGGCATTGAATGGCGATCTTTGCTGCGGTGTGGACCGCAAGCCCCGCGCAATATGCCATATTTGTGTCATGGGAGCACGTGGATCAAAAGAAGCACATAGCCCTCTCCACTTCTTTCTAGCGAGCTTGTCTAAGTAACGGTGGATATGTTTTTGAGTTCGCCTATCAATCCGAACATCGTCAGGTAGTTTAGTGCGCCGTGCTCGTCGTTCTGCACGCCGCCGGATGGCACGTAGACGCTCATATTCCCCATCCACCTCGGTGCGCGAGGAAGGGAGGTGGACGGATCGCTTGCACTCAGTTACTGACTGCTGAATGGTGGAAATGAACTCATTGTATGTACTCGTGTCTCGCAGCTTTAATTCAACGTTATCCTTAAAGGACGTCCAATCAATGTACGAAATCAGGTTTCGGTGAACTTTGGGTTGTAGGCCATGTAATATGATATACGTTGGTGTATGGTCACTACCATGGGTCTCGACATCTGTGAACCAAGACGCTCGAGATACTAGTTCAGGTGACATAAATGAGACGTCGAGACAGCTGCTGCATCGGGTGCCGGTAGGTGTCCCGTCATTTAGGACGCAGAGATCGTGTTCGTCTAATAAATCTAGAAGTTCCCTTCCACGGCGTGTTGTTCTTGCGCTACCCCAAGCTGGATTATGCGCGTTAAAGTCACCGGTCACTAATATAGGGTGAGGACACTGCCTTATGATGGTATTCAATCTGTCGACATCGAAGGGACATGATGGAGCAATATATGCAGCGATCACAGTGAATGAAAGCCTCCCCTTACTAATGGTTACGCTGACATATTCATTGCTTGGGTGTGATGAAATGTTATGTGTAATGTATGTTAAGCCTTTTCGAACTGCGACAAATACGCGACTAGCACCAGACTCTCGATTCGATTGAAAAACCTGGTATCCAGAGAGACGAAAATCTGTTGGTACACGTGACTCACTAACCGCCAAAATCGGGAACTTATATTTAAAAATGAACTGTCTGAAGTCAGAAAGACGTGAACTTAACCCTCTTGCATTCCACTGGAATACTGTCGCACGTTTCACATTATCTTCAAAGGAGAGGGCATTAGCCAGTAGATTGGCACGAGCTACTCAACAATGCTGTGATCGCAGGTTCAAGGACCAAAAGTCCTTCAATTATCTTCTTAAAGGTGCCGGATGGCAGTTGGGAAATCGAGTTTCGAATGATAGAAAATACAATACTTATTATGTCGCTGACTGTCATCGAGCCGAAAGCAGTAAACGACGGCTTATGAACTGGAGTAGCACGAGTGGCTGCGTCGATGTATGTGCGCTTGCCAGCCGGTGGAGGCAGCACAGGAGTGCTTGTCGTCTGTCGAGGAGGCGGTGGCTCACTACCCGGCACGTTCTTTGTCGCCGCTTGCTCATTCGAAGAAGCCCGCTTTGTCTTGTTTTTCTTGTTGTTCTTCTGTAGCTGTTGTTGAGGGGATGTCAAGTGTGGTGAATCTTGAGGAGGCAGAGGTGGATAAGATTCCAGAGGGGGAGGAGCTTCTTTACTCGGAGGGTTCTGACGTGGTCCTCGTACGAATGTCTTCGCCTTGTTAAGAGCAGCTAGACGTACCTTGCAGTTTACATAGTCCGCTGGGTGTTCTCCGTCGCAGTTAGCACATTTTACAGGTGAGTCGCCCTTGCAGTCTTTGGTTAGATGGGGTTCTCTACATTTCTTGCACTTTGTGCTCCTTTTGCAGTATTTGGCTATGTGGCCAAGTGCCTGGCAATTGAAGCATCTGGGTGGTGCCTCAATGTACTCAGTGACCTCGTGCTGAGTAAACCCGAGGTTTACTTTCAACGGGCGTTCTGTGTTCGGTCGAAACGTGAGCACGACACGATCAGATGCTGTTGCGGCGTCATCAGGCTTTCCACGGCGGCGATAGAGGCGGCGAGCTGCGACGACACCTGTCGGTTGGAGGAAGTTAGCCAGTTCAGCATCTGTGTACCACGCGGGTACCCCCTTGATTAATCCGAAGTTCTGTAGGTACGTATTCGGTATGGTGGCTTGTACTGGCATGTCTCCAACGTTGCGGACTCGCAAGAGCTTGTTTACCGAATTTACTTCTGCGACTTCCACTAGGAGGCCACCCCTAGCTGTAAAGTGATGGCGCAGAATGGGGCAACCCGCTGCCGTGTTGACCTCGGCACTCAGCTTCAATGGGTTTTGTTGCTGGAGACGATGCGCTTCGTAAGTGGGCGTCAGAAGTACTGGGACTCCCGTTGTCCTTTGTCGGCGGTGTTCCACAAGAACGAAGCCTTCTAGGTCACCCTCTGTTAGATCTTGGTCCATCTCCTCGTTTACTGCTGCTGCCGGTACTTTGGCAGGTGTCAATGAATGATCAGCAGAATCACTGTCGGTGTCGTTGTGTCGTTTTCTCAGTCCAGAAGGGCCCGAATGATTGTCTTGAACGACATGGTAAGCGTGGTCCTTGTCAGCGGAAGTCTGCTGGGAGCACGATGGATCCAACGCTGATGCCGGCAGAGACATGCCGGGTTGAGGGGCTATTCCGTGTCGGTTACCTGAAGTAACCCGTACCGCGATGAGGTGCGGACGGTTCGCGGTCACGTCTGATGTCTTAGATGCCAGTCACTAGTGTGTGGACGGGGTTCAGGACGATCAAGTCAGAGAGCAAAGAGGTGAACGTCCAATCAGTTCCAACGTCCTCTTCTTTCCTCCTCTCAGGAAGTTAAGTTCAGCTAACTTTACTTTTATCTTTTTCTAGTATCTTCTAGTATTTTCGTCTTCACTTAATTTTCTCTGTGACCAAAGCGGTTCATCATAGTGTAATGGGCATCATTTAAATGTAGTAGCTCGTTGAAAGAACTGTGTGTGTCTGTTCCTCATATATTTTCTATGTTTTTATCCTTTCCGTGTGAACTGTAGTCCATCCAACGCGCTCTGCTACGTATATCTCAGAAAGGTCTCATTTTGATTTCTTTTTGGCATATTAAAACCTCTGACATCGTTATCAAGATAGATAAACCGCCAAACACTCGATGTAATATAAAATACTATGCGTCACGCGTTGCTTAAAAAAACAAACACACAATTCAGCTCTCTGATTCGGACTCTGTCTTTGGTTTTTTGTAGTGAGAACAGCGTTTCTTAATTTATGCGTTTTGTAAACATAGTGTTAACATTGGATTGATTTTGTTATTTTTATGCCGGGAATAATGTTAAAGTAATTAATCATTCAAATACCCCAAAACCCACTAAAAGGCCCACAGTTTATTATTTCACACGGAAATTATCTGAGCGAGAAAAGGAAGCAAGAACGCAGCAATATCAGCACTGATTCGGGTAAAAAACACAGTATTGTATGTTACATTAAAGAGACACTAAAATCTCCAAAATATCTTGAAGTGAATGGATCGGACACGGATGCCACAAAATAAAGTTTCCGCGGACAACTTTTTTTAGCTCAATAATTACGCTGTAAGGCACATCTTAAGTTTAAAAAAAAATTCGAAATTGACACCTATACCGATAAATTAAATCCAAAATGGATGTTAGTTTCGGTCACGTTCCAGAATTGAAACGTGCCTCTTGGCGTAAATATTACGCTAAACCCCATTTTTGTTTTCAGAATAAAGAGATGTCCTGCGCTCATAGCACTCTAGCTTCCTCGTATTACCAGAAATAATTTGTGTCGCTCAGTGAAGACAACAAAATAGGCAGGCACAGCAGAGGCACACACCAGGGACCCTCATTATAACCGCCATCTTGGAAAACCAGTGGCGCCACCTATAGTGAATTGGAGTCGCGAATAGGTGGTGTTTTCTAGGGGGGTACTTAACGGGGTCTCTAAGCTCTTCAAACACAAAGTTCGGGCCGAAGGTTAAGGAGCACACCGATTGGCCTATCGCAACGACGACTTAGCGCTTTTTTCACCAACGTCAAATCAAAGTCAAAGTCAAATTGGACGTTTGAGTGATTTATACAGCGTAAGGTTGGTCTGCCAGTAGGGGCGACACTGGTTTACACTGTAGATGAGCAATTTAGCCAGTGCAGTACAACCGCTAGCCTGGGGTATTTAACGTGCACCACGCAGTAGTGATGCACGACCGCACGCCGGTAGGATGCTCATCCAGATCGAAACGGGCAGGGGTGGGGCTCGAACCCAGGATCCCTGGGTTCTGCAGCGCGAGCTTTCGCTCCACGCGCGTCGAGCTGGGTGTGCGCTTCAGCCCACTCGGCCACCGATCCCCCCGCCAACGTCCAATCGGGAACTTTCGGCTCCAACTTTGTGTTTGACGAGTTTACGAAGTGACTCCACAAGCTCCCTCTAGGGTAAGTTGCTATACACCGTTTCACAATAACTTGGCGGCGTGCAAGCACTCGTGACCGAATAAGAATGTTGAAGAGAGGCACGTGACACCACGTCACGGGAGCATTTGTGTTGACCGTGGATTCGTCACGTGCCTTCCTCTGATGCTTTTATTGGGTCGCGGGAGCCGCAGCCTCTACAGTTCGCCAAGTTATCGTGAAACGAAGTGTATAGAAACAGCGTCCCAGCTGAGACTGGTGTAGCCTCCTCTATTGGCAACGTGCGCTATCGAAAGCGTCGCTGTGGTCGGCCTTCGTCGATTGGCCGAATGCTGACTATGTCGTCAGCAAAGATTTATCATCGACGGAAATAAGAGAAAATGTAAGAACTTCAATTTTGACGGTGTTCGCAGTGTTGCTTTGAGGGCGCAATGATTTCAAGCTTGCACCGTGCTAATTACAAACACCATCGAACTTGTTGTTTGCAATATAATGACGTCACGAGAGGGAACCTTGAGAGGGCGCCACCAAAACATCTCGCCGCTAATACTTACAAAGCCTGGCAGATCGCCGCAAGACGCGGCCACTGAAATTGAAAAGGTAGAGCGGCAGACAACGGATGAGGAGAGCCTTGGCGCGCGGCACGTGCCTCGAGCACTTCTACAACAATGAATGGCGCCACTTTTCCTGCAGGTTCGAGGGGCTTTAGGAGAGCCAGGTGACGGGAGCCCCGCTGCGGCGAGACGCCGAAACACACTTGTCTCGAGCGATAGAAAGTCCGCTCGTGCTCCTCGCGTTCCTCGCCGCTGCTAAAGCTGTGCGCTCACGACCAGGTTCCCCAAGAAAGGCTCTGTGCTACCAGATTTTCGCGCTCCGAATTTGCGACCGGCACTTTATGGCTCTGTCGTCGAACTGCGAGGCTTATGTTTATAAAACAGTTTATTTGTCCTCTTGGAACTCCGAATACAGCATCTTCACATTTTTGATTGATCAATACACAAAATGTTGCATCTGATGTCCCTTAGAAATTAGTACTAGCAGGCTTTTACCTTGCCGATCGGTATCAATGCTTTACAGTAACCTCCAGGCGTATACGATCAGACCCCTCTTAGGTGGTTGTCTTCCATCATCCTTAGAATCTTTAAAAATAAAAATGCAGCCTCGCTTTTAGAGGTCCAGAGATACAACCGCACATATCATCAATTCGTTAAATGTAATGCAACTCGAAAATAGAAGATTAACTGCACATTTCTCTCTTTCGTAGGATTTATTGCAGCAATATTTTTTTCATCAAGAGTGCATTGTATTAGTCGGTCAATTATTTACTCGTTCTAATTGCCTCGACAAGATGACTCATATATGTGTTCATCCCTTGCCAGGAGAGCAGCCTTGTTGAAAAACATTGACTGCCATTCCTTTCAGTCTCAATTGACTTTTTTCAAAAGCGTGGGCTGTCCATACTTCGTTTCACCGTAACTTGGAAGAGGGCAACCACCACAGCCCCGTCGAGCCAATCAGAGAGACGGAGTGAAGGTGTGTGACAAATCTGTGCAGATGAGCACTCTGATAATATGTTGTCATGTTCCTCTCTGCAACGTACATATTGGATCACAGAAACTGTAGCCTTTGCCGTTTGCCAAATTGGGATGAAACGAATTACAGTAGCCACTAATCTAATTACGGAGGGCCTTCTTACTTTGGGCATTTGTCCGACACGAATGTTATGTAAGCAATCATTTGTGAACTCGGCTCAGCGCCTATGGGACTCGAATACTGCATTAGCGTCCGACGTGAACTGGGGCCCATTCATGTGCTTTACACCGAAAATTCTTTTTTTTTTTTTTACACATGTTGCCTGATGGGGTTTTGTAAAGGGTTTATTGTGCCATACGTATTATACTTCGTTTCAGCTTCGGTCCAGACGCAGCCGATGCTACAAGCGCGAGCATGTGGCCCAGAACAGTGCAAGCACTGCACGAGCGCGCGTGCTTGGCAGGGATGCTGAAATCCCGGAGCTCGCGCTTGTAGCTTTGGCTACGTCTGGACCGAAGCTGAAACGAAGTATAGCAGCGAGATGTTTTGGTGGCGCCCTCCTATAGTTCCCCCTTGTGACGTCATTAGCTTGCGAACAACAAGTTCGATGGTGTTTGTAAATAGCATGGTGGAAGCCTGAAATCATTGCGCTCTCAAAGCAACACTGCAAACACCGCCGAAATTAAAGTTCTTTCATTCCTCTTATTTCCGTCGATGGTATACCCTTTCCGACGTCATAGTCAGCTTTTGGGCCAATCGTGGAAGGCCGACCACAGCGACGCTTTCGGTCGCGCACGTCGCCAATAGGAAATGTCCTGCTGTATAACAATGCATCGACACATACCATTAAACTAGATGCTCAGAGGTGTGTTTGTTTTTTGTGATTAACAAGGTACAGCAATATTTGTTTCTTACGAGTGTAATATTTATTTTCTGTAGCTCCGTTTTGTGCTCATTAATGTCAGTCTTTAACGTGCATCACGCAGTAGTGATACACGACCGCACGCCGGTACAATGCTCATCCAGATCGAAACGGGCAGGGGTGGAAATTGAACCCAGCAGCGCGAGCTTTCGCTCCACGTGCTGGTGTACACTATACTCTGTTTCACCTTATGATGTGCCGCAGGAAAGTCTACAAGCGCGAGCTCCTTGCTCTAGGGCACATCTCGGCGGCACAAGCTCTCGTGCGTCAAGAGCAGCTCCCAACGTTATGAGCTCGCGCTTCTAGCCTTCGCTGCGGTACAACATAAGGTGAAACGGAGTATAGCCCACTCGGCCACCGATCCCCCCCCCCCCCCCCCCCCCCCCCCCCCAACTTTTCTGGAAATGAGCCTTGCAGACTGTCGCCGCAAAGCGGCGTGAACGGGTGGGCTGGGTAAATAATACGCGCGACGAAATGTCCATACAGCTTGCAAATCGTGTAACGAGTTTTGATGAAACTTTGGTGTCGACAAAACGTGCCACATACCAGCGGAATTTATACCAACTGCAACACCTGTGCTCCGTGAAAGTGCACGTCTACGCCAGAGCAATTTAGAAAGGAGCACAGCACCACGTAAAGTATGGTACAGGAACTACCAGCTTGAAGCCAGGGGGGCTATGTTGCGCTTTTTGCACTCCCAGGAGACTTGGAAGAGGGAAGTGACGTCAACAACGCAGCAAATGCAGATTGGATGTTGATTTTGTTTTCTCTGTCAACATCCAACCTGCGTTTGCTGTATCGTTGACGTCACTTCCCTCTTCCAAGTCTCCTGGGAGTGCAAAAAGCGCAACATAGCCCCATAGCTCTTCGGTGCGCCGCACACCTGTGCTCTGTGGAAGCGCGCGTCCACACCGGAACAATTTGGGAGGCAGCACAGCATCATTTAACACGGTACGGGAAGTACCAGCTTCAAGGCAGCTCTCCGGTGCGCCGCACAACCAAAGTGAGCCTTCGGTCATTTGAACGAAGCGGCACCACGATTGCACAGTGCCAAGCACGACTCACGCAATTTTCGTCGC
Organism: Ixodes scapularis; assembly: GCF_016920785.2. Classification (NCBI taxonomy): domain Eukaryota; kingdom Metazoa; phylum Arthropoda; class Arachnida; order Ixodida; family Ixodidae; genus Ixodes; species Ixodes scapularis. The sequence goes on along the minus strand of NW_024609857.1, from coordinate 19,229,035 downwards.
TAATTTGTGTATCCAGATACACTGCACACGCTTCAATGCAGACCTCGAAGATTCCAATGGTCAATGAGAGCACAGAAACGTCGCCTTAAAATTTATCCTATAGCGAAATCCGAATCAATCTCAGGTCCGAGCAACGCAGGGCCGATTGTCTCTTTCATGGCAATATCCCCGTCGATCACCAGCGAAATGCACACCGTTCCTCCGTATTCTCATGTTATAACTACGTGAAACACTACGTTGAACTCTGAAGTCGCTTTAGACCGGCCTCATTTGACGGCTTCTACATCTGAAATCAACTCACTGAGACGAACGACAACGAACAAAGCGGCCGACAAGCTCCGGCCAATGGTCCGGTCCAGCTGGGGCCAGCCGCTGCCTGGGCGTTGCCATCTTTCCTGTGACGTCACGTCTTTGGTTTGGTCACGTGACGAAAGGTCACATTTGCGTACAATGGCAGCGGCCTTGTGGGGGTCACTTTCGAGTGCAAACCGGAACCCCGGTTTATCGCTCTAAGCCCCTCTACCTCGTTGCCCCATCGTATTTGTGCGAACGTGGGTTGTTGATAGCAGATGGCGCGTGTTATTAAAACTGTTTATTTGAACATTTAAACATGTAGAGTACGCGGACTATACACCAACTCATGTTTACATACAAACCGGAGCGCCCCTAGCGGACGCCACCGGCGCCGCGCATGCGCGGTGGATGGTGGGCAAGAAGCCCGCCGTCGCCCATAAACAAACCATTGAATTGCGTTGTTGTCGGCGTCGGTGGGAGTCCCCGTGCTCTTTTTCGCGTTGGAATTGTTGATTCTACGTCCCTCCTAAGAATGTCTGAGTACTTGAGCGGCTTCAGCAAAACTATCGAGGCAAAACTTTGCGTGAATAATGTGACGTGCGGCGATTCATTTCACGTGGACGCCGCAGAATGGGCGCTAAAGCCTGACTCCCGCGATGAAATTCTGCTCGCTATTTACAGTCGCGACGTCGCTCGGACTGCAATAGCGTGGATCGTAGCTGAGATGGTGGACATCGATACTGAAAACCGCAAGTAGAATCGGGAATTACAAGTCGGTGATGGCCACTGGTAACAATGATCAACAACTTATTGTATCTGTTTACACTTAGCCGACTTACCCCAACCAACCCTCAAAAGCGTTTTGAGGCCTGCACTTAGTTCTTATCGCAATTACCGGGTGAACGTTTGGTTTACGGGCCGCTGTCGTTTGAACGAACTGACGACAAAAAGCAGCCAAGTTTGAAAGAGCAGACGACAGTTCGAACGCACGCGCAATGGAGTACGGGCAAGAAGCACCGCGTCCCGCGTAAACAAACCATTCGAATGTCACGTTGTCGGCGTCTGTGTGAGTCTGCATACTCTTTTTCGTGTTGGAGTTGTCGATTCTACGTCCTCATCGCAATGTCTTACCACTTCAATCGCCTGAGCGAAATTATAAAGGCTCGTTACGCCGCTAAACTTTCCGTAAATAATTTGACGTGCGGCGATTCATTCGCATGAACGCTGCAGAATGGACGCCAAAACCATGATGAGATTCTTGTAGCTATTTTCGGTCGCGACGTCGCTCGTGCTGCAAAAGTGTAAAAGGTAGCGGCGATGATCGACGTCGATACTGAAAATCGGAAGCGGGAACAGACCAAGCGTAACAAGTAGGTGATGGCCACCGGTAAATTAACATCTTGTATCTAATGTGTTTACACCGAGCCTACTTAAGTCTTTTGAGGCCCGCAATTACTTCTTATTGAAATCACCCGGGTCAAAGTTTGGTCTACGGGCCGCTTTTATTTGAACGAGCAGACGACAAAAAGCAGACAACTTTGAAAGAGCAGACGAAAGTTCGAACGATCAGGCGGCCGTGTGAATTTGAAGACGCACTGAATCCGTGGGTAGTCCGGACAACTTGGGGGTTTTCTCTCGTTCATGTTGGAACAAAGCAAATACATCTGGTGACCACAAATTGTGGCCCGCGCACGCAATCGTAGTTCGACAGCGTCTGGTTTGCCCTTTTCACGGCTGCTATCCACGTTCTCGGACGAACGGAGGGGACAGAAACACAGGAAAACTGATCTTCAAACCTTTCCAGATTCTCTTGGTAAAGCCCCCATCGCAGCATTTTTACGAGAAGGCAGGTTTTTTGTCTCGTTTCTTCCAAAGGAACACAGGAATGCATGTTTCGCACGGCGACTTCTGCCCACCGCCCCAGACCGGAAGTGCGTCCGGCGCGCCACCACCGCGGCGTGACGTAGGAGAGTTGAGTTGGTGTATAGCTCGGTAAATGCGGTACGTCTTTTCGTTTGAACATGCATTCTTGAGAAGCGAATCAACTCAAACCTTGCCAGGAGCATCCACTCAGCCTGGAATTTCGCCATCACCGAGAAATTTATTGACTTAAGGAATTTGCACGTTGATTTAAACGACGTCCTCCTCCTCTCCTGTCAGAAAAGGACAAAGCTCTCTTCTGAGATGAAGATTTAGATGGCAAGTCAATTTTTGATAATGTCTGATTTGCCCCCCAATCGGATCAACACATTAATAAACAAACCTGAACTAAAAATCGAAATCGCAAATGACAATAACATTTTTTTCGCGCAGTTATTAATGAGTTTATTCTCGTTTTGACGTTAAAACCGTAGTAAAAAAAAAAAAAAAAGCTCCGGCTCCTCGCGGAGCATTACTAATTTCCACTTTTATGTAGAGAATTCGGGTATATGCAGGTGTATCTTAGATTATATATATATATATATATATATATATATATATATATATATAGGTAAAGTAAGGTCAATATAAAAACAATGGACCGGGAAAAGTTAATAAGTGAAAGATGCGTACTGTCGGAGTCACTAATTCGAAGTTTATTACGACGTTTCGAGCGGTACCCGCTCGAAACGTCGTAATAAACTTCGAATTAGTAACTCCGACAGTACGCATCTTTCACTTATATATATATATATATATATATATATATATATATATATATATATATATTATCAAGACGCCTAGATTTCAAACGCCAATAGCATCACTGCTTCTTCCGACAACGGAATCTTGTAAGAACTACTTTGCGTGGCGTATGAACAATGCGCAAAACTTCCTTTTTTCTTGAGGTGAACGCGAGTATAGTTTGGTTTGACAGGCTCAGAGCCTGTACTGACAATACTGAAACCTGGCATCATATGTTGTCGCACGGGGAAATAGGGGGGCATTACTGCATATTCCAGATGTGGTTTACAAGACGTTTGATGGTCTGAAACGAATACGAAACATGGGCAGAATGGCGTGTTTCTTTAGACTGCCTGGAACCACTTGCAAGCTATACAGTATGAGACGTCACCGCATTCGAGAGTGCTGGAAAATTTGAATGTTGGTCTTGCAACGCCTTGATTTGCCGTTTTCTCAAATAGCCATTTTGAATTTAGAGACGATCAATAGCATGCCGGAAAGAGTATAAAATGTGGGTGTTCTAAAAAGTAGGTTTAGCTTAAGTAGCTAAAAAAATAATAAACAAACAAACAAAAAAAAACATCGGAGCTTTTTTTTTTAATACTGCAGTGCCACCACGACGGCACGGTGACTTCATGCGGTGCAGGTCTCGCCTTTAAACTGTCATGTCTATAGAAATCCCGACTGGAATCCCAGCTGTGGGATAACCTGCTGCTGTTTTCGTGCGCCACGACGTACTTTGGCTCGTGTATACTTGTGTTTATCTGCATGCGTACGTCTGTGCCCACCTGTGTTTTTTTTTTTTTTTTCTGCGGATATGCATGTGCGAGTTCGTATATTTGCTTGTCGGCTTCTCTGTGTGCACGTTATTGTGTGTGTGAGTGTGTACGCGACTTTGTTTGACTGAACACGCCTCTGTACTGGTGCGTGTGCATAAATGCGAGTGTGCACGTAGTTGGTGCATTTGTGCGTAGTTACGTGCGTGTGCGCGAGTGCAGGCACTGTCTTTCAAGCTATGATCCTTGGGAGGGGGATCGGTGGCCGAATGGTCTAGACCACACCAGCTCGGAGCACGTGGAGCGAAAGCTCGCGCTGCAGAACCCAGGGATCCTGGGTTCGAGCCCCGCCCCTGCCCGTTTCGATCTGGATGAGCATCGTACCGGCGTGCGGTCGTGTATCACTACTGCGTGGTACATGTTAAAGACCCCAGGCTAGCGGCTGTACCGCACTGGCTAAATTTCTCATCTACAGCTGGGAGACTCGTCGCCCCTGTGAGGCAGACCAAGTTCTAGGCTGTATAAACACACACACAACCCAATTAAAAATTAAAGATCCTTGGGAGAAATTTTCATCTTTAAAAGCAGGGGCGCAAGATTCCTTTGTCGTCTGCATCTCATTGTTGCGGCCACGAATCGAACAGATCGAGCTCAATAAGGCTTAGCGAGGACGCCAGGCGTCCACTGTCCGAGGCAAGAGGAGCAGAAGACAAAAGCGTAACACGAGCTTTCCGCGAACTGTATTTATTTACAAAGTCAGCTTCCCACGCAGGTAAACGAAACTTGTGCTTCGGGAGCAGTCACTACAAGTCTTCTCGCCGTCAGCACGGCAATGTTAAATGGACACAACCGATAAACAGTCACCTCGCGCACTTTACGTCTTAAGTCGGGCTCACACTGTTCATACATTCATACATTATACAAAAGACAGCCTGCATACAGATTCGAACGAGAGTCACCGCGAGATCCGTCCCTTGAAAGTCGCATGGCAATGTGTTCAAGGATCTCGATCCTTACAAAAAATATGTATGGACACTCCTAGGACGTTCTATGGAGCAGCGTCCATAGGCAGAACATCAGGCATCTACTACGCCGTGGTGAGCTCGAAAAGTTCTAGAGCTCATTCCAGCGCGCCACTTAGAGGACAGTTTTTCCAAGAACCGTAGTATATTAACACAAAAAAATCAAGAATCGTTTTTTTTTGTCGATTTACCCTACCATGTAAAAATTAATGCTGAAATTACAAACTCTCAATATACGAACTTTCCGTTATATTTGAAGGCTGTTCAATCCGTCCCCCAGAGCGCAATCGCTCTCGGGGGCAGGGGGCAACCGGACATCGCAGACGACAGTCACATTGGCCATTGTTCGATAGTAGCTACGGTTCAGACCAGCGTCTTAACATGACTATCCGCAGACCGGTCGATTGCACCGTTATCCTTTAAGCGGTCTGAAACACTTTAATGTGAAACATACTGTCAACCTGCGACACCACGCCCCTTCCGATCACGGCCCGACCAGCGGCATCGATGCCCGACAGTTTACGTCAAATCATCGACGCTGACGACACGTAACGTCGTCAGCGTCTTCAACGCAATCGATCGACCTGCGGACCGTAGATCCTATCGTATTGTGGCCTATGTGACTGTCGACAGCGATGTCCTCTTGTCGCCTCCCCGAGAGCGATTGCGCTCTGGAGGAAGGATTGAGCAATTTTGAAATACGACGGAAAGATGTGCAGTTCTGAGTTTTAGCATTAGGGAAGATTGTAGATAAGATCCACAAAATAGTTTGCCTTTATTTTGCTGTTTAAATATACGGTTCCTGGAGGAAACTGCCCTCCAAGTGGCGTGCTGGTATGAGCGCTAGAAGTTTTCGAGCTCACCACGACGTAGCTCCGTACACTTACCACCTGCCGCAGGTCGCAGCTTTGACTTCATTCATGCTGTTCGAAAAGCGATTCGTCTGCCTGTGAAGCATCGCTTCCAGCTGAGTGAGAACCCCCTCTACAGAGATTATTTTAGTACGACAATTGCAGCCGGCAGGCGAACAGCACAAATAGAACACCAAATACTTCGATATAAAAACTGGCTAGGACGTGCTGTGCGGGGAAGCAAACACATTGCTTGGAACCTCAGTGGAGCTGCTTGTTTTATTGGCTTTCAAATAATTCCAGCACGAGCGTTTGCATTTTACTAACCCCTGAGTTGTTAAAAAAATGCTTTCAGAGGAGTGACATTACTGAAAAGAAAAAATCAACTTTCTGGGAATATTATTGATTCCTTAGGTGCTCGCCGAGAAAATGCGTACCTTCAAAACCACGAGCATAAAAGGCAGAAATGCAGAGCTCGGAGGAATTAATCGGGTTAATGTACTGCTGTATTGACGTTTGCATGTGCCGCGTATGTGTGTGCGCTAATTGTACATATTGAGCTGATGCTAGTGAGATGCGTAAAGTACTTGCTTGTGTGTATAATGAAGGTTCCCGAAGGTCCCTCATCTCAATGACGGCGTGAGGAAATAAAAACATTTTTGTAGCATATGAATTGAACGGTACCTAGCGCCCCCTAGCCTAGCTACTTGCAATTACTCTGCTTAACCCTGCGAGCTGGTTGTGAGCGATTTAACCTTCCTTCACGCTTCGCGATATTTCCTGATTACCGTGGCACAATGAGCCAGGTCGGCTACTTCGAATTTGCTCTTTTTGGAGCGGCTGTTGGTTTCGTGAGTGATTTACCACTCTCTTTGTAATGTGTAGTGCTGACGAAGGAATTGTGTCTCGAGGAATGGCAAAGGTAAGACGTAAAGTGCGCGAAGTATCTGGGTATTGACTGTCCTCGTTTCACTTTGCAGCGCTGCTGAGAGCCGTGTATAGAGAGAGTTTGGTCAATGGGAGGTGCGGGAAGAGTCAGGGCGTGCATTAGACGCAGAAAGAGGGCTTGATATGCTCTCTTGGCCAACCAGAAGCCGAAAAGAATCCCCTGGCGGTGGTAGCGAAAAGCAGTTTTAATTATAATAAGCGCGCAAGAGTTAAATGTAGCAACCCTTCCTGGTTGAAAATAGGGTGCACGTGATGTTTCAATCATGATCAAGCAGAAAGATGAAAAAGACGAATGTGCCGCTCGAACTCTGTTTTGTTCGGACAGAGTGTGACCGCTCAGACGACAGATTCCAAGCCCTCGGCGTTTGGCGTACGGATTATGTAGATCGAACTGCTGGTCGCGCTTTTCCCCCATGATTTTGGGTGACCATGATTGAAACATCACGTGCACCATATTTTCAGTCACCGAGAGTTACTCCGACGCACCTACTAATTTCGTTTCTGGCGACCACCGCCAGGGTATTATTTCCGCCTTCTGGTTGGCCACATTCGACTTTGTGAAGACGCCCTGGAACACACCCAGCCCGCTTTCGGCCAATGGCGCCTCCTAATTTGCTTTCTATACTTCCCAACGAATGGCCAAACTCTCTCTATATACGTTTCTGGACTGATTGACTGCTTTTGAAACGGTTTCTTTACCTGCGAGGGCAGCTGGCTTCGGAAACAAATAGAGTTCGCGGAAAGCTCGTGTAACGCGTTTATTTGCAGCTCCTGTCGCTCAGCAAAATAGACGTAGCGTCCTCGTTACCCTCACAAAAAATGAAACGCGTTTCAATCAAGTGTAAAGGATTCACTCAATACGCCGCGTTGAGTCTCAATTTAAACTAAATGGTGCTTTCTTATGAGTTTCCATTGAACCGTCGCAGAATATAGGCCATCGAGTTTTAAATAAATTTTTAGCAATTGAATTTGAATTGAAATTTTAGCTATAGTGTTTGAATTGAATTGCTGCTTCTGCGTTTCAATGGAAATTTTGCCATTGAGTCTAAATATATTTTTTTCAACTGTGTTTCAATATATTTTTGTACCTGCGTTTAAAAAAAATCCCGCTACTTGTCGTGTTGTGAGATTTTAGCTTATAGTTCCTTTAATGCATAGAATATGGAGGAAACGAAGTGCATAAATTAAACGACCGCAAACATCATAAAGCACCCACAACACACTAATCATACTCCGCTTGAGTACTCCACCGCCTTACTCCACCTATGAAAGGTATTCATTTGGTCGGTGACCACCTCAGCATTTAATAAGGTTCTCAGTATGCTATCCCTTTTTCAGAAGTCTGTTAAATGATAAACAGTGTTTCGACGTCATTGGACGGTAACCCTTACTAAAAGAAACGTTGGTATAAAAAATAATCGTTCTGTGCAGTCGTTAAATCCGCAAAAGCGATTCCTAGCCAGTATATTATCGCTTCTCTGCATAGCAGCACTCAGTACAAGACGGTATTTGCCCGCTTTCAAAGATTTTATTCCTTCTTTCTTTTTTTACAAAGTGGCGAGTATAATAAACTCAATGATGTCACTAAAGTCACTGACAGAGTGAAAACGGCATGGCGTGTCTTTCAAACCCTTGGCCTTCAGCACGTGCTCCATGCCTTCCACCGTGTTTTGGCAGCGCGCACGCGCTTGATGTGCACCAGACGTTGAAGCGTCTTCGAGGGTGTGACTCAAGCTTTAGGGGACACAACTGAAGCTCCTCCCCGTTGTTCGCACCTTGTCATTGGCCTAAGAGGTAAAATAACGCACGCAATTTTTTCGAATGTGTGAAAAGTTTGATTTCATTTCTGGCGCAAATGAATCTGAGCAAATATGTTTATTCGGAGAGACATGAGTGTACTCATGGTTACTTACAGCTGTGCCCTTGCTGGGGTCCTCAACAGCAAAGGCCGCAACCCAGCTGTTGTCTACTACTCAATGAAAAAAAAACAAAAAAACACGTTTGAATCTCTAACGACGAAACAAAGAATGGTGTGCCAAGTAATAAAACTCAAGTGTATGTCCGGTGACTAAGCTCAAATTGATGAATGACAAAACTCATTCATATATTTAATGAGTAAACTTAAGATGATCAATATTGAGGTCTTTATCATGAAACTCATTTGCAAATGGAATAAGTAAATTTTAAAAAATCGATATTGAGTTCTTGATGATAAAATTCATTTGCATTTCTAATGAGTAAATTAAAATAATTAGATATTGAGTAAATAATGAGCAAATTATTTGCGTTCCTAATAAGTAAATTCAGAAGAATATATACTGCATTCTTTAGGAACAAACTCAATTTCATTTTTAACGCGTAAATTCAAAAGAATATATAGGGAGCTATTAATCATCAAACTCAATTGCATTCCTATTGAGTTAATGCAATAGAATCGATATTGACTTTCTTATGAAAAAACTCAATTCAATAGTTCCTTATTACCAAACTTAATTCAATCAAATTTACTCAGTAGGAATGCATAAATTCTATTGAAATCCTAAATTCCATTCCTAAATTTAATAGACTCGATATTGAGTTTCTCATGATAAAACTCAATTGCATTCATAGATAGTGAATTCAAAAGAACATTTATTGAGTTCTTAATATAACCAAGCTCAATTGCATTCCTAATGAGTAAATTCAATAGAATCAATATTGAGTTTCTTGTGATCATTCTAAGCCAAAGCTTATAGGCCAGGAAGTGCCTGAATGGATTTCATATAGTGAGCGTGCATCATATATTTAAATAAACACCAAGAGCAACTTCACCTGCTGTCTTTATTAAAAAAAAAAACCCACTTCAAGAAATGTTTCTTTTTTTACATGCCACACATATAACACATTCTGGCTAGACGTCTTTTTTCATCTCTGCATCAGTTTTCCTTTCACATTGGAAACAGACGACCCCAATCAATCCGCGAACAGAGAGGTGTCGGTCGGTGCTTGAAACCAGGAGTGTTTCTCTTTGTGTGTGTTGTAACTTGTAACCCACGTTGCACCCCGGTACAAAACAACACTGCTCTGTCTTTTTCTTCGCCTTATTTGACATGGTTAGAGCCCTGGGTATCTGCGGATTATCCGCGGATATCTGCAGTAAACGGGCGGATTCGGATAAGAATGGATCAGATTTGGCGGATTGCGGGATCGGATGCGAATATCCGCTGTGCCAATCGGGGAGAAAATTGTTCGTTACGTAATTAAAGATTTGATTCTTACCAAAAAATCGTTTTAGAACGTTATATCTCGCCAAAGCTTATGTCCCTGGAAAAAAGTAAAAAATGCAGCTGCCCTTACAAAAATGATGAGTGAGTTTCAATTGAGTTTCTAATTGTAATCCTATAGAGTCAATAGAAACTCAATATAAACTCAGCATCTAATGAGTTTTATCATAAGAAACACAGTATCGATTCTATTGAATTTACTCATTCGGAATGCAATTGAGTTTGGTCATAAGAAATTCAATATCAATTCTATCGAATTTACTCATTAGGAATCCAATTTAGTGTGACCATAAAAGCTCGATATCGATTCTACGGAATTTACTTATTAGGAATGCAATTGAGTCCGGTCATTAAGAACTCAATATATATTCTTTTGAATGTACTCATTTAGAGTGAAACTGAGTTTATCCATTAAGAATGCAATATATATATATATATATATATATATATATATATATATATATATATATATATATATATATATATATATATATATATATATATATATATATATATATGTATGTCATGTATCAGCCCAAGAACCCTCCAACGTTGAACCAGGACGGGCTGACCTTTCATACTTGGTCAGGCGAGGGTTTACAAGTCCTTGGAACGGCGAAGGTGCATGTCAGACATAAATCTAAAGACTACATCCTGCCATTGGTCGTCACCCGCGGAATAGGCTGCAGTCTTCTGGGAAGAAACTGGTTTCAAGACCTCAAGATTCGGGTGAGTGGAATTCACCATCTAGGCACCAAGGACAGCGTTGCGAATATTTTGAAGGCTCATGAGGATGTGTTTGACGCCAACATCAGGGGGCATAGTGGTCCACCAGTAAACCTGGAACTAAAAGAGGGCGCTACTCCTCATTTCCTCAAATCACGACCAGTGCCGTTTGCACTACGTCCGGCGGTAGAGGCCGAGTTGAAAAGTCTTGAGAGCCAAGGTATTTTAGAACCAACGCAGCATTCCGAGTGGGCTACACCTGTGGTGGTGGTCCGTAAGAAAGACGGGACCATTCGACTATGCGGCGACTTTCGAAGTACAGTAAACAAGGAGGCGAAAACAACCGTGTATCCAATGCCAACAATTCCAGAAATCCTAACCAATTTGCAAGGAGGATTGGTATTTTCTACTCTAGACCTCACGCAAGCGTATCAGCAGCTACGGTTGACAAGAGATACAGCTGATCTGTTAACCATTAACACTATAAAAGACCTATACAGAGTCAAGAGGATGCCGTTTGGGATCGCCGCGGCACAAGCGATTTTCCAGCGATTCATGGAAACAGTACTTGCTGGAATTCCGGGGATCGGGGTATACCTCGATGACATGATCATCAGCGGTGCGACCGCAGCCGAACATCTGACTCGACTGGACACAGTACTGACGCGACTCGCTCAGGCTGGACTTCGACTCAAGAGATGTAAGTGTCGTTTTGCAGTTGAACGAGTAGAATACCTCGGCCACACCATTGATGCTGCTGGAATACACCCGACAGACGAAAAACTGAAAGCCATCAAGGAAATGCCCGAGCCAACATGCCGAAAAACGCTACAATCGTTTCTGGGACTTTTAGCCTTTTACGACCGGTTTTTGGCAAACCGGGCAACAATTGCCAAGGACCTCTATGCACTGCTGGAGAAGGACGTCCCTTGGACATGGCAAGAAAAGCATCGGCAAGCTTTTCGACAGTTAAAGCATGCCATCGCACAGCGAACTGTTCTCGCGCATTACGACGAGAACAAAAGCCTGATTGTGTCATGTGACGCATCACCCTACGGCGTGGGAGCGGTATTAGCTCAGCTCGATGCCGATGGCAACGAAGCTCCAATCGTTTTCACCTTGAGAACGCTCGGCAAAGCCGAAAAGAATTACTCACAGTTGGATCGTGAGGGGCTGGCAATTGTTTTCGCCATAAACCGTATTCATCGCTACGTCGCGGGACGTCACGTGACGATTACAACAGACCATCAACCGCTGTTGGGGATCATGGGCCAAAAATCTCCAGTACCAACCGTGCTTTCGCCACGGATGACACGCTGGTGTGTTAAGTTGACAGCTTACGATTATAATATGATCTACAGGGCAGGAAAACAGAATCAAAACGCCGATGCCTTAAGCAGACTGCCATTGCCGGAAACTGACGACGAGCAACATCCTCCAGGCGATGTCTTGATGTTGGAAGCGCTCACGAAACCTTCCATGACTGCAACAGAACTGGCGGACAACACAGCAAAGGATCCCATACTTGCTAAGGTGTTCCAAGCGGTCAAACATGGCGAAGAGAGAAAGCTGGACGGTGATCGCTTCGTCGCATACAAGCTCAAGGCAGCAGAATTGTCAATTCATCGTTGTTGTCTCATCTGGGGATCGCGCGTGGTAATTCCCGCGTCAATGAGATCTGAGGCCATAGCACTTCTACATGCGGGGCGCCGGGGCATCGTTGCCATGAAAGAAAACGCTCGGAGCTACTTGTGGTGGCCTGGGATCGACAAAGAGATTGAACTCTGTGTAGCTCAATGTGACACGTGCCAAGTGAACCAGAGAGCAGTACCAACGGCCGAAAACCTAACCTGGGAAAGGCCTACGGCACCATGGGACACCATCCATCTAGATTTTGCCGGGCCGATCGAGGGGCAAGTCTACCTTATACTTGTTGACGCGTATTCCAAAGGGCTAGAAGTTCGCGCAATTCGGAATATGGCGTCATATACGGTTATTTCAGAACTGCGCAGCGTGTTTGCAACCTTTGGCATACCACGGAAAGTAATGTGCGACAACGGGACCGCCTTTGTATCGGAAGAAATTAAGAGCTTTTACTCCTCCAACGGCATCGCAGCGGTCACCAGCGCCCCTTATCACCCTGCAAATAACGGCCAAGCTGAACGAATGGTCCAGCAGTTAAAGAAGGCGTTGGCGAAGGGCGGAAAAGGCACGTTGGACTGTACGTTGGCGCGCTTTTTATACAAGCAGCACACTACCGTACACACAGCGACGGGAAAACCTCCCGCGTGGATGCTACTTGGCCGAGAGTTGCCGTCTCCGCTCGAGAGACTCCTCCACGGACCCAACTATGAACCCACGAGTTCGACAGTCCCGGAAGCATTTTTGGTGGGACAAGCAGTGTGGATTCGCAAGTTTCCAAGTGGACGCACATGGATGGCGGGTACCATCACTAGACGCCTGGGCCCTCGGTCGTGGATGATCGACACCGATCAGGGGCAAACACGGCGACATATGGAACATATACGACCTAGAAGTTCCACGCCACCGCGCAGAACGACTACTACACCTTCACCTGTGTGGGACTTGGCCATGGAGCCTTGTGAGGTGTCAATCACCCCTCAAGGGCCGGCTACTGCTCCTACACAACCTACAGGACCTTCATGTTCCACCCAGCCGATCCTACGCACCAGCACTCGCGTGCGACGGCCGCCAGAAAGATTCGGGTTCTCAGCCAAGTGAGGGGGAAGTGTCATGTATCAGCTCAACGTCTTGTGCACATCAAGCGCGTGCGCGCTGTCAAAACACGGTGGAAGGCATGGAGCGCGTGCTGAAGGAAAGGTGTTTGAATGACACGCCGTGCCGTTTTCACTCGTTCAGTGACTATAGTGACATCAGTGAGTCTATTATACTAGTCACTTGGTAAAGAAAAGAAACAATAAAATAGTTTAAAGCGAGCAACTACCATTCCCGTCTTGTGCTGAGTGTTGATATGCACAGAAGCGCTAACATACAGGCTAGGAATCGCTTTTGTGGACTTAGCGACTGCACCGTACGATTATTGCCTGTAAAAATGTTTTTTTAGTAAGGGATAGAGTTCAATGACGTCGAAATACCTTTCATCATTTATGAGACTTCGGAGGATTGGATAGCGTACTGGAAACCTTAATAAATGCTGAGGTGGTAACCGGCCAAATGAATACCTTCCCTATGCAGGGTGTATAAGGCGGTGGAGTAGTCAAGGGGAGTAGTGTGTTGTGAGTGCTTTATGATGTTTGTGTTTGTTTCCTTCATGTGCGTCGTTTCCCCCTGTTTCATTCGTTAAGGATGAAAATGCTTTAGATGAAAATTCTCAACACGTTGCAGGAGTTCTTTTTTTCAAACGCAGTTGCAAATAAAAATTATGTTGAAACACAGTTGCAAAAATTCCATTGAAACGCAATTGCAAAAAATTGAATTGGAAATCATTTGCAAAAATTTGATTGAAACACTATTTTAAAAAATTCAGTTGAAATGCAATTGCTAAATATTTAATGAAAACTCGGGGGCCAATATCCTCTGACGGTTCAATAGGAACTCAAGAAGAAAACAAAAAACTATTGAGTTTCAATGGAGATTGAATGAGGTCTGTTGAATGAAGCGTTTACAATTTCAAATGAAAATCGTTTAATTTTTTTTTTGTAAGGGTATAGAATAGACCCTTTTTTTCTTTACAACTTCAATTGAAACTCGTTTCATTTTTGGATATAGGCCGTTTTTCTAAGAGTGCGCATGCCTAGTAGGGGTGCGCCTGTTTGCGTGTGCTCGATTGCGCGCGAGTGAGTTCGTGAATGTCTGTGCGTGTACGTGCGTGCATATTTGAGCTGAGTCGATGTGTGTGCGTTTTAAAAGCTGTAGAAGCCCTTACAAAAATTTTTAATGAATTTCATTTGAACGTTTATGGAGTCTACTCATCGTATCTTTTCGAGTCTCAATAGAAATGCTAATGAGTTCTGTAACGAATCTGTAAGGAGTTTACGAAAACTATTGGCCACCGGGATAAAGTTTCTAATATCTGTCATATGAATAAAATTTTAAAGTCTATTGACACTGTTTCGAGTCTGTGTTGAAAAACAATTGATTTTTTGTATCGAGTCCCAAAGGAATCAAGGTTTTGCCGTGCCACCTCATAGGAACTTCTAATACACTTTATTTGAAAGTCTTGATACACTGCTTTGAGTCTCTGTTGAAAATCAAATGCTTCTTTCTACCGCCTTGTAATTGAGGTTTTGACGTGCCAACTCAATAGGTATATTCCGACGAGTCGGAATATACCTAATGAGATGGTTCATGAAAACCTCAATTGTAACGCGGTAGAAAAAAAAAACATTTGATTTTGAACAGAGACACACAGCAAGGTATCTAGACTTTCAAATGAAATGTTTTAAAAATTATACTCCTAGGATGGGTTTCTAGATAGAGAGCTCTAAGAGGGAAGACGGCAATAGGTTGCATGACATGTGGTCCGGATGTAACCGCTGTTTTGAGGGAAGGGGAAAGTTGGTGCAAATGTCACTACTATGTATGCCTATATACGCATGCAGGGTTCAGAAAATGCCTGCATAAAACCGTGGGAAGGAGTACTAACTAGTTTATTAAAAATGCTAAATTCGAGTATATGGTAAACTGCCTTCGTGTCCATGGGGGACCTTGTACTGCCTTCGTGTCCACAGGAATACAGGTAACTTATAAAAAAATGAAAGCCGTTTACAACTCCCTGTAACGCCGATTTGGAGCGCAGCTCTTGAGGAGGAGGAGGGAAGGGTACTGAGGGGAGGGTGTACCCCTCCTCCCTCGTGATCCTGCCTGCTACTCCTCTCCTCATCCTAGTCCTCCACCTACTCCTTCTCCTTCACCTCCTCCTCATTCTTCAACCTCCTCCCCTCGCCTCCTCCTCCTCTTTCCTCCCCCTCCTCGGGGGGTCACGTGGTTTCGGGGGAGGGGTCACGTGGCCTCGGGAGGGGTCACGTGCCCTCAAGGGGGGTCACGTGGCCTCGAGGGAGGGGTCACGTGGCGTCGGGGGAGGGGGGTCACGTGATTTGGGGGGGTCACGTGATTTGGGGGGTCACGTAACCTCGGGGGGGGGGGGGGGGGGCTCGCGCGATGCATTATGGGATATTTTCCATAATGCACCGCGCGGTTACGCCGACGGCGACAGCGACGGCGACGCCGCTCCAACCGGAAACGGACGCCTAAGAGCTGCGCTCTAAAAGATGCACGGTTACATATTGATTTGCTTATCTAAACTTCAATGTCCGAGCAAGGTATACTGTTCACAGAGCAGCACTACCTCAGCGCTGAATCAGTATTACAAACCGGGACATCAGTGCTTTGTATGAAAGGAGGCAACTCAGAACACACGATACAAGCCATGGAAGTAGCAGTGACTCGCTGCCTTAAAAGGAGGCTGAACCGAAATCTGGATTCCCCAAAACACGCGGCAGAAGCGTGCAACGGGATGCTACAAACACCAACACATCACTCATACAGCGATATCTCGAACGGATGACCCTATTTTTCAAAAAAAAAGAGGCGCATTTGGCAGGAATGTTGACGTCATGTTTCTCCGAGAAGGAAAGGGAACGGCCTCGCGTCTTCTCCGCCTCGCGGCCCTGAGGGAGCGAAGCGAAGAGGGGAGGAAACTAGGTATCTTGACGGTCACGCGCCTCGTCGGCCTGGTTCAATCTCGACTTCTTTTTCCAAAAATACGGCCGTCCATTTGAGATATCGCCTTACTAGTAGTGTTGTACTGATTGCAGCGTCCCGCCTACATCTCCAGCATTGTTTTTTGAAATCCAAATTTCGGTTCACCATCCCTTTAACAGGGCTGAGTTAGCGCTACACTGTATGTGTGAACCAGCCTTAAATGCGGAAAGTCACATTTAAAATTCCAACATTTCTGCTCGCCTAGGCACTTGATTTACACACTACTTCGATAGTGTAATGAGTGGCACTAATAACATCGTCAGGGACACCATGGTGCAAAGGTATATTTTGCCCCCGAGTCTGTGAGAATTAATCTCTCACTGTTTTTGCCGCCACATTGCAGTCTTTCATTTTGGCGTTTGACAAGGTCTACCAAAGATAAGCGAGCAGATGTTGTCGCTTATGAAGTTTATCAAATCTGAACATAGAGAAGTTATGACTTATAAGCATCTCGAAGAATTAATATGGCAATTCGGGCCAATTGGTTCATGATCGTAGACAAGCGCCGCAAAAAACACATGGACAATAAGTGGTGGTAAACACTGGCGCCAGTGTTTTATGTCCACTTCTTGTCCCTGTGTTTTTTTTTGTGTTTGTTTACTATCTTGAAAGAGTATTTTTAATCACAACGGACAGGAAGGAAACGATAATAGAGTTTTATGTGGATCATAAAGCCATGCTCCGAATGGGTGTGTGTCAACTGCAGCTTTCACAATCGATGCAATACACCATGTTTGAATTATTGGGAAGATCGATGCATCAGTGGCCGAATTTAAAAAGCAAACTTACGATAAAAAATTGCGCATGACAAAACACGAGAAGAAATCCGTATTAACGAAACATAATTGTCGCAACTTTTGTGTGACTTACAACAGAATATTACGACATCATCCAAAGTGTCTTACAAACTTCTTAGGGCAAACGTAGCCGCACGTCACTTGGCTATTTCACCACGACCAGTAATGAAGTAAGAAGCGTGGGCAAGAGGCATGTGTTTTGCACACCGTTCACATGCATCCCTACTTGAAGCAGCACAAGGACAAAGCTAAACCACTCACAGAGGATTCAGCAGACGAGTCTGCCGAGATGTCCATCCTGCCGGTTAGAGCTAACGAGGTGCAGGACTGCGATCAACGGTGAGACGCGCCAATGAATCAGCGAAAGAAAATGCCCACACAAATCTTCAGTGCACCCAACCTGATTTGGTGATAACTAGTGCCCCCTCGTAGTTCAGTTGTGATTTTCGAAGTGGTGGGCAGCTGTGCGACTCTACCACACGAAAAGGCACATTCCTGACTGGATGTGCCTTTTCGATGCGAGAGCATTATATGTCTATGGAGCCGAAGGTCCGGCGGCGTTAACCGAGTGGTACCAAACGCCAACAGAGGAATAGAAGGAAGAATAAAATGGTGCTTCCTCGGCTAAAATTCGAACCCGGTGCTGCTATGGGAGAGCCAGGCATGCTAGCTGCTGTGCTACCTCAGCCGCCTCAGAATGCGACATTACTCTCCCCTCAAAAAGAAGCTTGTCCCATTACGGCAAAAGACGGCGTCAGCGTTGGTGTGCCCGAGAGATGGTCATAAAAATGTCCTCGGTTCGATGACATCACGCGTCACGTGACGACATGACGTATCATGATGTGTGACGCCATATGATGTAACGTAAAAGAAATATTACAGGGGCACTTAGGTATCCCTACGTGGATTGAATGCGAAAGCATTGCCATTCCTAACAATAGAGAGAAAGAAAAAAAGAAAGTGTCGTTAGGAATAGCAATGCTTTCGCATTCAATCCACGTAAGGATACGCATACCTAAGTGCCCCTTTACTTTTTTGTGTGGAGTAGAGCTCAAATAAACGCCGTACAGTGCGGTATATCCACGACGAAGTTGCGGCTAGTCGTGAGGCTTAATATTTTGCACCAACAATACCGTAGCGTTTTTCCTCGGCTGCGACGAAGCGTCACTGCGCTCCGAACTTGCTAGAAACTTCTGTATATGCGACCGCTATCTTCTTGAAACCTATGGCGACTTGCCACTCACTTTTGGCCAAAGAACAGTGAAAACATCAGGTGTGAAAACAGCCATAACAATCATTAAAGAAATCAAGATGGGGGTCATAGCATTAGCTTCCCAACGTGGCCAGACTAGCACAGGATTTCTGTTACTCGCCGTTTATAAGACAGGAGTCGACTTTTTTCGGTCTGATTTTGAAAACAAAGTTTGGTCCGGTTGATTTTGTAGCAGAAGGCCCGTGCTTTCCCGTTCGTGGGGTCATTTTCTCGGGTCAAAATATGATGCAGGGTCCTTCCCATAAAAATGCATGGATGCCCGCTAGGACTCTTCGAAATGATTAAATTAACCGAGGTCGCGCTATATTCTCTTGCAACTCTAGAATGGCAGAAGCCCCCTCTCACAGAGCCCTTCACTCTTCTTAATAAGCAAACACTAGAGGGAAGGAGAGCCGAGAGGACACCGCCAATCATATGGCGAGCAAAGGGAATTGTGGGAGGGGCTTCTGCTCTTCTATAGTTGCAACGGACTATAACAAAAGTTTACAGTACTATGAAAACAAAAAGACCAAGCGTACAGAGAAATTCGCCGGACTCAAGTGTAGCAGCTGGGACAGAATAGAAAAATACTGATTGAGTAATGATAAACCTCACTTGAATTTGTAATGAGTAAATTCAAAATAATAAATATTAGTTTTGTAATTATAAAACTCATTTAACGTTGAGTTTCATTTGACTCTATAAAAACACACTAGAACCTCAATTGAAACTCATTGTTCATTTTTATAAGGAAGTGCTTGCTCGAATACATCCGGTATACTACAGCCGTATACCACTATCCCCTGTCGGAAGTGAAAAAAAAAAACGTTGTTATCATAAAATGTTGTCTCTTTCCGTCTGTGAACACCTGGAATAACACTGCATGTAGGAAACAGAACAGGTCTCACCGCGACAACGTATACCGAGGTAGGCATTTAATTGTACCCCTCGAGCAGAAACCGGCAGCCAACCGAGCCCCCAATACAAGAAGTGCATTTCGTGTGGCGCATGGGACGAAATATACCTCGCTTGTCAGTGGTGGGCGGCGAATGTTTGTAACGATAACATTATTCGCGCCTTATCAAAGCCCGTAGCCTCTCCTGTGCTCTCCAGCTAATCACCCCCCCCCCCCCCCCCCGGTCTCCTCCATAACTATGTAAGCGAATGACCTCTTCGAGTGTGCATTCAAGTGCGAAGTTGAACAGACGACACAATCCCTGCGGCCAAATGGAGGTTCATAAGGTCAAGCACGCGACGTCGCAACCTCCAAAGGTAAGCAACACAGCACTCGTACGAGGCGGGCTACAGTTGAAGGCAGGGTCTTGTTTGTGTCGTTATGCCGAAAGGCGTCGTTCTGTAAACAATTGAAGCTGCGCTATGCGAGTTTCTTGTGACCACGTGAACGAGCATATTGGCGACTTCAACATGGACTCCAAACTAGAACGAATAGCGAGCATCGATTTTGTTTCGTCCAGTTTCTCGCTTCTACCGTGTCCACTCGCGCTGCCTCAATATGAGCATCACTTATTCATCAAATTCGACAAATCTGGAACAAGTGAGGGCAGGCTGCCCTACCTTCCGTGTGATATTCTGCTATTCTTGAGGCGCAACTTCCACTCAAGCCAAAGCGGCGAAGCGGGCAAGTTGGCTCATGATTTATAATATGAAATGCGATCACAACAGACAAGGACAAAAAGAAAGGCGAACAGCACAAGCGCTCGTCCTATTCGCCTACCTTTTTTGTCCTTGTCTGTTGTTAGCGCTTTTGATATAATACGTTCCACTCAAAACACATCGCACAACTCACAGCTCTTCTGACATAAGCCTAACAAATCATTTCAAAACTTCCTTTTTTTTGCCAAGTCCGGTGCATAATTGATGCTCGCTGTTTTGCAGTCGATGCTGAAATCGCCGACGTGCTCGTGCACCTGGTTACACACATAACGCAGCTCGAAACATTCACAGAACGATGCCTTTGGCATAATGACCCAAGCTGCACACCATTGTTGGATAAACATCGGCCCACCCTACCCGATCCAACATTGGACCATTCTTTAATGCGGCCGCCCTATTGAAAAAATTTGCAAACTGGGCCAGTTTGAACAGGCTTATTGTCACTGGTTAAATTGGTTGAACTGGACGAACTGAAACTGTGCATACTGGTCTTACTGCAAAAATGTGTATGCTGGTAATACTCTACAACTGTGTATACTGGTCCACTCCATGCAGTTAAACCAGCTTAACTGGTCATACTGACGGTCGTAAACTAATAGAATCCACTTTATTTCCATAAAAAAATACCCATACTTCAGACCGCAAAAAATAAACATAAAAACATATTTACAGTTAAAAAAAAATTGTCATGATATTATTCATTAGACCCAGCCGGTCGGCGAGATTTTCCACATCTTCTGGAGTGTTGTGGTTCCTTTGGCGGATAACATAGTACCTCGAGACATCTGAAATAAGAATAAACATCAGAAATTAGAGCCATGGCAGATTTATTTGCACCCGTCTGTTGTAAAACGGTATGTAACCAATGCCACAAAAAAAAATATGCACCATCATGAACAGTATGAGAGAGAATATGGAAGCGTGCGCCAACCGACGAGACAAGCGACGACGATCCGCTTCGCTGTCGCTCGGTCACTCGCGCGACGAGACAAACCGTATGAAAGTGACGGCAGCAGGCGACCAAGGCGACGAGTGACGATCTTTAGAAATTCAAAAACCGAGCGACGCGACGACCGATTGCGGGAAATCTTCGTCGCTGGTCGCTGACTCCCGTCGCTGTCACCGTCGTTCGCTTAATCGCTTACATGCGGTTCAGCCTTTATCCAAAGCAACGCCCAGGAGTGAAAAGTCCTGCTGTTGTTACCCCCTTCCTGCCTCTCCAGTCTGTCGTCCGCTACGCAACTCGCAACCACTGTGGTAGAGGATCTCTAAAGCTGCATGCACACTGGCGGTTGTATTACTAGCATAGCTGTTCCAAATCGGGTTGCTGAAACGTTCAGTTTCACATGCACCTGGTTATGAAAATGAATCCAAATGGTCGAGCCTGCTTACCTGGCTCGCTGGCGCGGAGACAGGGGCACCCGCGCCGCAATGAGGACGAAGCGAATTCCGAACACGCCGTTCTGGGATGCAGCCATTTCGCCCGCGTCAGTACAAGGAGCGTATGCTCCTTGCACTGACGTCACATCGCATACTTTTGAACACCATGTAAAAGGAGGAGAGGGAATCTGCTTTTGTAAGAATTTTGAGTGACAGGTTAATCTATAATCTTCTGGGAGGAGAACAGCGACGCGGAAGGCACAAAGGAGGATCTTGATAAGAGGGCAGCTTCTTCTTCCCCTTTTCTCTGGATGTCATCACAAATGACGTCATGTGCAAGCCACGTATTAGAACCTATTTTGTTACCTTGACATCTTCACTCCTTTACTTCGCGCGCACTTCTGCAGAGTATGCCCCCAGCTCGTTCCTCCGAAGTCAACACAACTGTCATAGTTGGAAGACGGCCCGCGCCAGTCGTTTGCAAAGCGACGTGGATGGAAACGAACCGCCGCGGCGCTTCTCGCGGCCTCGGAGATGCAGGAGCGAGCCGACGTTAAAAAACTATGTCAGTAAGAGCCACGTAAATACCTGTGCACACTCGGAGCGGACGCGCGCGTTTGATCGAAGTGCTTCGGGACCGATCTTTTACGATTACCACTTCATACTAATGTGACACTCGGCAAAGAAAAGTGGGACCGGCATTGCGCAGCTCCCAGTGACGTACAGTCGTGTCAGAATAAAAATGGCATATTATTAACAAAGTGCAGATACCGTGTTGCGGAGGTAATCCAAACGGCGTTTATTTGAGCTCCATGTCACATAAAACAAGGAGATAGAATCGATGAGAGTCCCTTTTCGACGACAGCGTTCGTCACGGCTGCCTCGGAAAACAAGGAGATGACAAGGGAAAGAGATTGACGTCTTTGTCTAAACTTAAGGTCAGCGATCAAACTATAACACGGGTAGGGTCCGCAAAAGTCGCGCGGGCGCGTATTCCTTTCAGCAAGCCAGTCGGTCGTGGGCAGACGGTCTTGGCCAAGGACCGTCGAGGCCATAATAGAATTCAAAGACATCAAACTAAAACGTAGACTTTATATCTACACAGACTGCGAAGAAGCAGTGCAAGAATGCTGCAAACACTACAATCGCAGCAAGACCGTCAGAACAATCAAGACGACGGCCAAACAACTTCGAATCAAAGAATATGACATTAAAATTCGATGGATCCCTGGTCACCAAAGTATCCAAGGGAACGACGAGGCGCATGCAGCCGCACGGGAACAGCTACAGGCATCCCTGCCCGGCCGAGGCTCAACTCGCCCCGTCGACAGAAAGGACACAATAGAAGAAACCGATCCGGCTGAACTTAAAGCGCAAGAACATGAAGAGAGAAGAAGACGACTCAACGAACAACTCCAACAAGACGAACACCCGCTCCCCTCGACGTCGTACAGCCGATGGGAGAGGGTGTGCCTGCGAAGACTCCGCACAGGAACGGCCATGACCCCAGCCAGAATAAACAAGTTTAAAAGAAAAGACAACGAAGAAGACTTACAGGCCGGATTATGCGAAGAATGCCTTGTGCCCGCGGATACACAGCATATATTCTGGGATTGTCCAAGTAGTGCAGAAGAAAGAAAGAATGCTTTGGTGTCGCTCTCCCAGCCTGTCCAAGCTGCCTGCAAGAATGGATCCTCCCTGTCGGCTGCCCCGAACATCGGAAGGCAGTATTAGATTCCCTGATCGACTACGTAAAGTCGGCAGGGCTTGTACATTGTATATAACTCCCTTCACCTTCCTCCCCTTCCTCCTGTCACCAATGTCTAGTTTCAAGGGCGACAGGCATCCCCCACCCTCAGTTCCACAAATAAAACATTTTCTCAACTCAACTTTATCTAAAATTGAGGTCAGCACGGAAGGGTCTACAAAAGTCGCGCGGGCGCGCATTCCTTTCAGCAAGCCAGTCGGTCGTGGGCAGCCGGTCTTGGCCGAGTCGGAGTCGGAGTGCCCGCTAGGCCTAAATTCTGGCGAGCTCGCTCTGTCCGTGTCATCGTTGCCGTTGTAGCTTTTCCCGGGTGTTTGAGGATCCAGCGTTCGTGTTCGTCGTGGCCGGTTTCGAGTACTTCCTTCTTTTTTCTTGCTGCTTGAAATCGGGAGTCGGGACCCGCGAGAAGAGCACGTAGATGTTCGTTGGTCGTCGCGACCAAGTAACTGAGTGTCGACCATGTTGATTTGATCGTGGAAAGACGGCTCCGGAGCTGTTGTCGTACGTACATTCTTGGCGTAAGATCGTTTCGGGAATCTCGCCTATGTTCTTTAGCGCATGGCACTGCAACAATAACGCTGCAACCGCCGCCTCCCCCAACACTGGACACAATAACCCGCAACAGACTCTCTGCAAAACGTTAAAAAAACGTTTATATATTATTGCTTGTTTTTACGTTTCCGGCAGTGCCGTCACGGACGTCACTGCCCTGTATCGACCTCCAAAAAAGGCGTCCCCTCTGCCTCGCCCTCGTGCACTTGCGCTGGAAACGGCTTCTCGGTGCAGGCCAGGGTGGATAAAGGCCGCGGTAAAAAGCGGGAAAATTATAAAGTTCAAGTGGGAACGATTGGCCGGCAGAGGGAAATGAACTTCTATGATACGGTTGCATCACTGAATTCTTGACCGGTCACGAACTATTGTTGCAAGCTACGTACAACTGTACATGCGTCAAAACAAAGCTATTATTTGGTCTACTAGTCTGTTATGCGACATCCGCATAGAGAAAATGTTCTGTGAAGGCCAGACATTTTCTCTGCTGTGGCAAGGTTCATTCTAGAAATACATATTTGCCTATAGAATTAATAAATCTTGTCCTGCCAATTTTTTATTTTATTTTTTATTGTCAGTTGTGTGGAGTGTAAAAGCCTAATTCGCTCATGTAGAAAACAATTCATTAATGCGGTTCTCCCGCTTGGGAGTTAAAATTAAAAACATTGAAACCAATTCGATCCAAATGGAAAAGGCCAATTGGATCGATTCCAATGGTTAATTATTTTAAACTGGGCATACTGCTAGCTTGACCAGTTCAACGAGCAGTTTTTTTAGTTCCGCTGGTATGACTTGTTTCGATACAGTGAGACCAGTTTCATTGCCAGTTGTAACTGTTTGACCGTCAGTTAAAACAGTTTGACTGCCAGCTCAAACTGATTGGCTGCCAGCTTCAACATTAAGACACCAGTGTCGCCAGTTTAAGCTACCAGTTTTGCCTGATTAGCTAGCAGTTTGAACTGTACAAACAATTAACAATTTAGCCAATCCAGCTTCCAGCTTGGCCCGTTCACTTTCCAAGTTCGGCCAGTTTCGACAGTTTGATTTCCAATTTGCCCGGTACAATTTCAGTACAATCAGTTAATTTCGGGTTTGGCCAGTTCCTATCCAAACTGTTTTCAAATCGTTTTTTTTTTAAATATCGGGACCACCATTCAACCAATATTTAAACCAACATTGGGCCATCATTCATGCCATCGTAGGACCGCCTTTTAACAAACATTTAAGCCAACGTTGGGCCCCAATTCGACCAATACCTAAGCCCTCATTGGACCACCATTGATTGTGGGTCTTACAACCAATATTGGCATCCAAGTTTAATCATTGGCTTATCCGATATTTGCTCCCAGCCTTATGCTCCGGGTATTTCACTTTCGGCATCCGGTTTGAACCGCGGGCTGTCCTATTTTCGGCAGCCATTTTAGCGGGCATGTTATCTGAACACTATAAATACCAAAATGAGTTGCTGGGCGAGTTGGATAGACATCTTGACTTAAACAGCGCAAATAAGTTACTTATTTAACTTGACTTAAACAGCGCAAATAACTTATTTGAGCTGTTTAAGTCAAGAACACTATAAATACATCTGAAAAGAAAGCTGCAGTGGGCAAGATACGTTCACAGTGAAAACGTTTAGGTCATTATTACATGCAGCTAAATATAAAAGTATGCAATGCAAATTGTACCGTTGATACTCGTTATTGATAATTTCGATTGAACAAAAGTGGAAACAAAATGAGTGCCAGGATTCATCACTGCAAGCAGTAAACCGAGCTGGAATTTGATGGGATTCCAAGCACGGCGCTGGGCACAGGGTTCTTAAAGAGATAGCAGCGTGGGCCTGAATTCAGGTGAAGGGTTTCGGAAACCACATCTCTACCAGTTCCCACTATTGAGTTGGTCTATACACCCTTTTAGAATACCCCGAGCGCAGCCCGAGGCTACAATCCCACGGAAACAATTTAGCGACGCCCAAAGAGCATCGTCACGGCGTTCGTGGTCTTTTTGCGCTTATTATCATCTAACCCATCAAACATAAATAAAGGCGTAGGACTACTGCACTCTCGACTTTGTGCGACATACAGTGTAGGACATCTTTCACCTCATATTTAGAAAACGTGTTTCAATTTTCAGGGGGACAACGGAGTCACAACACCACCAAATTTGTTCAGAGAAGTGAATGACGTCATCATCTCGCGTTATTTTCCTGAAGAAAACCTCCGATCTGCCATCGCCTACAAGCCACGACCGGGAGAGCTCTTCGTCGCCAGCTATATGAAGTGCGGCACAACGTGGATGCAGACCATAGTCTACGGTATCCTCAACGACGGTACCCCTCCGCAAGATTCAATAGACTTCATGCTGAGATCTCCGTACATCGACCTCCTGGGTGCAGAAGCGGCGGACAAGATGCCCGGACCAGGCGCCATCAAGACGCACTTGCCTTTTGAGAAAGTACCGTACTCTCCAGATGCCAAATACATCTGCATTGCCAGGAACCCTTATGACTGTTGCGTGTCCTTTTATCATCACATGCTGAACGCCCCGTTCGAGCCTCCACAAGGCGGTGACTTTGACGCATTCCTCGACATGTTCATTCGAGGGGAGGTTCATTACGGATGCTACTTCCGTCACTTGCTTTCCTGGTACGAGCGCAAGAATGACGCCAACGTGATGTTTGTGACATTCGAAGAACTGAAGAGGGACACCCGCGGTGGGGTGTTGAAGGTCGCCGACTTTATTGGAGAAGAGTACGGAGAAAAACTGAGGAACAAGCCGGAGTTACTCGAAAGCGTGCTGAGGATGGCGGACATCGAGGCGATGCGGCAGATCTTTGACGACGACATGCCGACTTTGGTGTCCAGGTTGTTCCTCCTTCCTCCTGGCAGGGGCTTGCAGTCCTTGGAAATATTCAAGGGCATGGCATGGACGGTGCCGCCTTCGCGAAAGAAGGGCGGCTTGATTCGAAAAGGCCTGGTTGGCGACTACAAGAATTACTTTTCGAGTGACCAGCTGACCATAATGAAGGACTGGATAACGACGAAGACAAAGAACAGTGACGTGATGTCGCTGTGGGAGAACGTCGAGCTTCCGTAATTCCGAGGGATTGCTTCGAGCGGCACACTTCAAAACTCGACCTCTTGGAAGACTCAGAAGGCATCAGCTATTTCGCTAAAGGGCTATGCAGAAAGCAAGTCGTCTGCTTCCTTTGCAAAGGTTGTGGTGACGTCAGAACGCCGACTTCTTATTGGTTCTTAATGAAGAATAATCGGTAGACCTTTAAGGCAGCTTGCTTTGGGGTCTACCCACTATCCTACTATAATAGCCAATCAGAGCACGGCGTCTTTCTGACGTCACCGCAATTCCTGCACAAGAAGCAGACGATTTGCTTTCCGCATACCCACTGCCAGCTGAAGCAAGGCGGGGTTTGACGAGTTCCGGGCATCTAATTATAGCTCCACAGCCACAGGGATTGCAGCATCAACCGATATGAGTGCCGAAGAACCAGTCACGTCGCGGAGGATGCGGTCGAGCTTCAGCAGGAAGGCAACGACATTGCCTTCCAATGGCTCCCAAACCACTGTGGCATTAGAGGCAATGAAGTCATTGATTTTCTAGCGGTGCGGGCTCACAAGGACCCCGAGTGCCCGCTTTCAACCGTTCCCCGATTCTCAGACGCCAGGCTCCTTGTGAAAAGAGCCATCGCCCTATACAGCACCCGGACCCGGTAGTGGTTGCGGGTGCCTTCCCAGCTCGGGTACGGCGCGGCTTCGACCGCCAAACTGCCGCAGTAATGCACAGATTACGGACCGGAAGCGCCTTCAATCCGGCGTGGATAAGTCGCTTCAGTCTCAATGTTGACCCCATATGCCAGACCTGCGAGGAAACGGCCGACGCCGAACATCTCCTCCTGCACTGCAGTGATCACGAAGAGGAGCGCACCAACCTCCGTGATGCCTTTTCCCGCTTAGGGCTACCTAGTACCAACTTGGAGAAACTTCTGCGTCCAAGAGCCTCACGAGCTACTACAGACAAGGCACTCAAAAGTCTAGTCAGTTTCCTGCAGGAGCGCGGAACTCCTCGAGATCCTCTAAGACTTCCAAGAGATCTGGGTTGCTTGCGGCTCCTGGGGCTTCTGGGGATCTTACATCCAGAGGTTTTCAGGAGTTCCAGGAGTCGCCATTTTGTACCGAAAACCGTAGGAAAGTCAACACTGAAAGAATCCCCCTCCCCTTCCCCCTCCCTTCTCTCTACTCCTGTATCTCTTTTTTCCCTTAATTCCCTTTCCCATCGACAGTGACATGTGCGCCCAGAGCGCAACTGACAACAACGTCGATTTCCTAATAAACATCGCCTTAACAACAAGCAAGGAGAGTGAACATAATGAGCTACGCCTTGCGACGCTCACAGCCGTTAGTGGGCGCGTTAAGCGCCTGCTCCGGAGCGCGAGAGTTTGGCACGCCTTTCACTAAACGGACAGGAGTGCCACCGGAGACTGACACTCGAGCGCGCTCTTCGTGCACCGAGAATTTCTCGGAGCGCGAATGACTTCTTCGCGCTCCGTGACGTCACGTAAACAAACAAGATGGCTGCGCTGCTGTTGAGACCGTCGAGACGAAAGGCATAGCCAGACCGCTGCCCCTTTTCAGTTGATTAGCGCTTGATCCAGCAGGTAAAATCGATTTGATTTGAAAGCCAAGACAGCAATTAGCGTTCCAAGAAAGGTTTGCTCATGCATCTATCCTGAAAAAGAAATTTATCTATCAAACGGTAGCGTGCCGATAGCACAGCGACAGAAAAGTTATCGGGGTGAGACATTCGGACCGCTCTGTCCCTTTTATAATGCTTAGCCCAGCAAATAAACATACTTCGATTTGAAAGCCGAAACATCGGTGAGCGTCGAGGAAAAGGATTGTTCGTGCGTTTTGCCTAATAACGAATTGATCTATCGAACGAGCCTGCCGATAGCTCGGCGACAGAAAAGTTGTGATGAAAAGACAATCAGGCCGCTGCCCTGCTTAGAATGCTTAGCCCAGTTGCAGCGAATAAAGATACTTAGATTGGAAAGCCCAACCATCAGTTAGCGTTGCGGGAAAGGTTCGTTCATGCATACCACCTAGAAACGAATTTACGAACGACGGTGTGCCGGTATCGGCGTGGCTTCCGTCTCGCTGCGAGACGGAACCGACGGCACCAGGGAATCTACAAATGTGAGGGTTTCCTGCGTCGACGAGCTGGTTCAAGAATGTCGTCTTTCATTTAAATCGGAACAGCATGCATGGTCAATGAATAGATCTTCCAAGGTAACCTTCCACATATGTGCACGAAGAGAGTCTTCAAACCTTTTTGAATATTA
The DNA here is from genome assembly GCF_016920785.2 of Ixodes scapularis. Taxonomy (NCBI): domain Eukaryota; kingdom Metazoa; phylum Arthropoda; class Arachnida; order Ixodida; family Ixodidae; genus Ixodes; species Ixodes scapularis. Next base: position 19,199,973 of record NW_024609857.1, on the reverse strand, counting down.
AAACGTTCGTAGAAACTTTATAACGTCGCCGTCTCTTTTGCTTTAGACTCTGCCGCTCCACACGGGCCTAATTATTTATCTTCGAAATATTTTCGGTTTCTGCCACCCGTATCCACGCTCGGAAGTTCCAAAACTTACTCAATCTAACTCTAGGGTAAAGGTGGTTATCGAAAAGCTACCCGCGTCCAGCGTTTCTCTATTTTTTGTTGTCACGTGACATAATCCACCAGGGTAACTGGGATCCATTCGAGTAGGTTTGGAACGCAGCCTCGGTGTGTCGCGCTCCTGTACGCTATGCGTCGTTTAGTTGCTGCGCTCGGAGTATGAAACTCGGAGCGTCGGAGCAGGATTAAAGGAGCGCCGACTTGAAGCGCGCACTGACTACTATAGAGAGCTAAACCTGTTAGCGAAATGTTGGCTGGCACACTTTGAGCATGTCAGGGGTTCCTTTTCCGAATGTCTCTCCCAGATAATTATTGGAGAGACATACTGTACGATATAATCGTTGCATCCCGTAACGGTAAGCCTGCAGTGACATAAAAACAGGATGTCCCGCTGACGCACGGTCTTCGAAAAAGAAAAGAAAAATCAAGATTGATTACATTTTTTTTTACAGTTGCGACAACGAAGTTAATAAACTTATAAGAATGTAACACGCGCTCGGCACTTATGTAGGATGGCTTTTTTTTTATGTAATTGGAAACGAACAAGTTATTTCGATCTAAAATAAAGGGCTAAAAACGTAGCCAGAAGTGAGTTTAGGTTGAGTTATTTGTTTTAATAGGGCGTTTTAGAGTATCGCATGCTAAAGCTTTGCGTAAACAAAGAACAGAGTCGTCGCCACTGCGCATGCGCCAAACGCTAACCACGTTTAGGGCTTTGCGTGCGCTACTACGGGGTACGCTATATTTCGGAAATTGCGTACGCACGCGAAGAGACTTTGCGCTACTCCAAGGAAGATTCGTGATGAGAAGTTGACTAAAGCCAAGACGAGCACAGTATAATTTTAACTCGTCAACTGTGATGGACATGCCCGATGTAGATCCCTTTTTGCGGGAGAGTTTTAGTATGCAGACTCTGCTAATGCTTTTATAAGGTGTCTTTTCTCGTATGTCTTTTAGCAAAAAGTGTTATCTTTAAGTTCATGCACTTTTCTTCTTTTGCATTTATATATCACGTTTTCATTTTCTTCATAATTTGCATGCGTTTTTGTGTGCCTGCTCTTTATGTAACACTGCATGTATGTGTAAGCGGTGCACATTTATGTAGGCCCCCGGGCTGTTTAGGGGCACCGGACAAGTACAAATAAATAAATAAATAAATATAAAAAATGGCGGCTCTCAGGACCATGGCTGCGGCCACTGTGGCGGCGTCGTGAGCGTGATGTCGGTGGCATCCTCGTGACTGCGATTTTCAATACGGGACGACATTGCACTCGGTTTGGAAAACCCAGTAAGGTGGGCAACGATCCCCGACAATTCGATGCTTGCGACGCGCGAACATTTCTCGGCGAAGGTACGGTGTGCGAAGGTCAGTGCACGGGACTCTTGCCTAGGCGACGGAAGCGGATACGACCGGTCGACAGCTGGCGTCGCATTCCCATGCTTAAACAAATCTAAGAGGTTACTCTGGACCAAAAAACATGTTTTTCTCCTAAGTTACAACATTTAGTGCGTGAAATAAAAATAGTGACTATCTTCGTGGCGTTGCAAGCGTGAGATGCTTGGGCTTTTGCGTCGCGGCGGAAAAAAAAAAAAACGCTATTCTAAAACGTTTTTGCATAGCGTGCGCTAACACAAGCGCTAAATTTAGCCCTGGCGTGCGCTAAAGTTGCGAGCGTTATTCTAAAGCCCCCAATATATTGAAGAAAAAGCCCACGATAAAGCGAGTTAACGAGAAGTTTCTTGTGAAGTTAAAATGTTGACCAAGTTTTCATTTTTTCGCGGCTTGTGTATGTGTATAAATCATTCCGTACAATTTAATGCGGCGTTTCAAACACAGGAGCATGGTGGTCATCGAGAGTGAAGTGTTATCTCTATAATGGGGAAGAAGCAAACCTATAGTAAGAAAATTCTGTTCGTCTTAAGATTGTGTCATTATTTTATTCACAATTAAATTATGGTTATCTTATATGGGGCACTACTACCCATAATTACCTATAAAATATTTGTTTTAAAAAAAAGCTACTAAGAAGCATTTGTAATGCTCAGATTGAATATCCAATTAATAATTTGTTCGCTCAGCTTGGTGCAATAAAAAAAACATTTATACAAATATTGTTTACCTGCAAAGTATATTATAGAAAATAATATATCCCAACGCTACCTCCAAAACTTAGCGAAATTAACACATACACAAAAAAACATATACGTATTTGACACGAACTAAGGAACTTTGGGAAGAACCTTTTTTCAAGAACCAACTACGGCAACAAAACTAAAGTTTATAATTTACTGACTACTCTTAATCAGCTGAGTTGGCAAGATATCGATTCCAAGAATATATCCTGAGCATCTTACGGGAATTGTTTACTTCCAAACCAAATCGCCTACAATAAAAGCTAACTGTTCTTTTTTTCGTGTGTGTGTGTGTGTTTGTTTATTTTTGAGCTCGAATGCATATTCACAATTGTGAGGGTTATGGGTTTCCAAAGGCATGGTAGCGCTTTTTAGACGAGAACAAACGAAAGGAAGACAAGACAGACACGAGCGCTGACTGCACCTATTTAATCAACATGGAAATGAGGCATATATACACTCTTCGATCCTAACAATCGCCAACCCCAGGCCTTGCCGCCACTCGCCATGAATTGCACCTTCTTATCGAAAAGGTCAATGGAAGCAACCCTGACACACCCCATGCACCCCTGTCCTTTTTATCTCGTCCGCTTCGATAATTTTCCTAACCGTTCTATTTTTATGTTTAGCTAGTACTGAGCATGAGTCAAACAACGCTTTACATCACCATGACTGCGGATGTAAACTGTTGTTTGACTCATGCTCAGTAATAAAAATAGAACGGTTAGGGAAATTATCGAAGCGGACGAGATAAAAAGGGTAGGGGTGGGGTGTGTCAGGGTTGCTTCCATCGACCTTTTCGATAAGAAGGTGCAATTCATGGCGAGTGGCGGCAAGGCCTGGGGTTAGCGATTGTTAGGATCGAAGAGTGTATATGTGCCTCATTTCCAATGTTGATTAAATAGTTGCAGTCAGCGCTCGTGTCTGTCTTGTCTTTCTTTCTTATGTCCTCGTCTAAAAAGCGCTACCATGCCTTTGGCAACCCAAGACCAATACCAACTAGCCCAGCATCAGCATTGTAAGGGTTAATTGCTTTATTGTACTATTGCTTAAGTATAGGATTATTTCTTTAGTTTAATAGATCACTTGTGTTTTGAATTGCTTATATTGTTACAATTGTACAAGCTCCTAGCATTTTGTTATCATTGTATAAACTCCTTCGGTGCCTGCATCATGACTCCTGGTTTGGGTGGGTAAAGGCCAGTCAAGCTTTTTTCAGAGCTTTTTTCCCTGGCCAGCCTTCAACATTTCGCTTTGTTGAAAAATAAATGAATTATTATTATTAATATTATTATTATTAACCCTTCTCGTAAACCTTATTACGTTTCACCGGACCAGAATCACTATTAGTCGTCTTCACAGATGAGAGCAAACAGAGATCACCAGTTAAGTCAGGTAATTAGTTCAGAAAAAAACATTCAAAGAAAACTCCCGTAGAAGCCCAGTGTGAACGTATAGCGCACGAACCAGTCTATACTCTTATAAATGGTCTTCTGCTTCTAAATAGAATCATTACTTTGATATTATGGTTTGTTAATCATTTCGCGCATTTCTCCAAGACATATAGAGTCACACTCCAAGACTCAATTGAATAAAGAAAATAAAGGCGAACCCCAATTCACAAGACCTGAGCGCGGGCTGCAAATTAAAGCTCCCATTTGCAGGGTTCAACGTTACCTTTTAGTTGAGGCTCGCACCCTTCAGACGAGAGTGTACAAGGTCACCGGAATCGCGGGATTTTCGTCTTCCGTGCCTCAGAGAAACCAGTTAACGATTCCTGTATCACACCTAGCACACAGCGCCCTATTATGCCCTTTGTTTTGCGAGTAAAATTATTAATCAGTAGCAACCTCACGATCAATATATTATTACTTACCTCATGGTCAAGAAGAACAGGAATGCTATAAATTAAGTAATGGAGAAACACGCGAGTCTCATAGACCAACAGAATTAACCGCGCCGCGCAACTATGAAATAAAATGAGCGCCGACTCGCTCATTGGTCGGGCCCATGGCGCATGCGCTGATCGATCCACGCTAGCCCCGTGTTCCCGCCTTCCGATCAAAACGATCAGATGGGAGCTTGGGCTCAGAGCAGACCGAACTCCCCGCAACAAAGTCAACTCTCTTTGGTGTCGGGAAGCGGGGGCGCCGGAGAATGATTCCTTCATTTAAAATATTACCGTTCGTTTCTTTTGGGCAGACGTCCACTTTCTCTTTAATATTTTATTTGTGCGTAAAGATGACAGGGGTTTTGGAGGTCCTGGGTTGAATCATCGCCTGTAGTCGATATCTACTCATTTTGTTCGCTGGAAAGTAGGCGTGAAACTTTTTCGACGGTATCGCATCTCTGGCGAAGGCATGAAGCCGAAAAAGGCGCGCCGCTGGGATCTTTTGACAAAACACGAGCCTTAGGGCATGATCTCGATGGGACAGGTCGATGCCAGATCCCAGTACCAGATCCCCTTGAGACAGGTCCCTATGCCCATGCGACAGGTCCCTGAAGCTACGTGAGTACTGTCGGCCGCTAGTCCTCATGGCTGATAACCAGACGTACCATCACGGTACGCACGCCTCTAGTGGCCCCGAAAACGCGTCTTCGCCGAGTTTTCCGCTGCCCGACGACCTGACCTTCAACACCCTGTCCCTCGTTCAAGTCATCGTGTACTCGGTGCTCTTCGTCGCGGCCGCAGCTGGCAACGTGTCCGTGTTCTTCAGCCTCTTCGGCGAGAGACACCGCAAGTCCAGGATCAAGCTGATGATTCTGCATCTGGTTGTGGCCGACCTAATCGTCACCTTCGTCATGATTCCGCTGGAGATCATCTGGAGGCTCACCGTGCAGTGGACCGCGGGCAACGTCATGTGCAAGGTGATGCAGGTGCTCAGGGCGTTCGGACCCTATCTGTCTTCGATGGTGCTCGTGTGTATCAGCGTGGACCGCTACTTCGCCGTGCTGCATCCGTTCAAGGTGCACGATGCTCGCCGAAGGGGAAGGATGATGCTCGCCGCCGCCTGGTATACCAGCTTGGTGTGCAGCTCCCCACAGGTAGGGGTCGCCCTTGTGTGCACATTTCCAGCGCTTCACCTAGAGGCGCAAAACGCTGAGTCACTGAGCTGTAGACGCAGGCGCGGCGTCATACATCCGCAGAAGAGAGCTTCCGCGTGTGCTCTGAGACCACGTAAGGCCACGTATTATGAGGTCAGTGTCACGTGATTCAGGGTGAAATGTAGGGTGTAACGGAACATCACGGTGTCCCCAATGTCGTTAGATCAAGTGTCGCTGGGTGTCAAGTCGTGTAAACGTGCCGTTGCACAAGTGACCACGTCGCGTGACGTCAGGCCGTATGACGTCACGGTTTCATGTGACACTGTGTTACGTGACATGACTTCACTTGACGACATGACGCCACTTAACCAGGTAGCGTCGCGCCAAATTATGTGACACCACGACTTGACAATGTGGCGTCGTGTGATGTGAGGTGATGTAACGTGACACTGTGCCATGTGACGTGATTTTACGCCGTGACGTCACGTGATTATTCAGAGTGTGCAAATGAAACAAATCATCATGAAAACCCACCGTTCTTAATACAACACAATTCGGCAAATAACGGTATCAAAATACAGGATGTCACCCGCCACAAAATTTAGTGTTGTTTCCGCCGAAAAAATAAATATGCATCGCTTAACGCTCATTCTCGGCCCAAATGTAGTTCTATTGGTTCGAACCAGGTGCCAAAGTTTCAAAACTAACCGTTATCTCAATAAAAAGTTATAGGGGATTTTTTAGAAATTTTTAATGGGATTAATGGCAGCCGACAGAGCTCTAGAACACATGGAGCTCCACGGCGTCGGTTACCGAAAACGGACAAAAATGGGCGCCAGTTCCTATAGAAATGTTCAGAAAATTATCTTTAAATTATGACTGAAATAACGGTTAGTTCAGAAAATTTGGCATCTAGTTTGAGCCGCCAGTGCAACATTTGGGCGTTCGGTGATGTATAGTTTATTTTTGCGGAGACAAAAAAAAAATATATATATATATATATATATATTACTTTTCGGCACACGCTCTACAGCTGCCAATTATTTCAGGGCTCCGTCACAGTGGCCTCCCAACAAAATGATGGCTACTACTCTGAAAATTCAGGTGCTAGGGACATGGTATTCTGGTTGCCAAACAGACCGTGTTGGTCTATGGTCTCTTCTACAAAGTTCAGCTTCGCTTTTATAGAAAACGGCGGTTACTAAATCTAAAAGTCGTAATACGATTACTTAAGATAACATAAAAAGTAACCAATAGAAGTAACTTAGCTTACAATTCATACCGTGGTAGAAGGTAGTTCTACAACCACAGCGCAAGCAACGACTCTGAAGTCACAGATCAAAACGGGAGGATCCCCCCCGATAGGTTACTGGCTGAAAAAATGTGTAAACTCATGTGTGTTTCAGCGCGTATGTTGTTTTTTTTTTTTCCACCATATGGTCTTGCTTGTGCATTTGTGCGGTCAAATTAGTTGGAGTGAATGTGTTTGCGGGCAACTCTTTATGTGTATTATAAACAAATGCATACATAAAAATGAGTTGTTCCAACTTTCTTTTGAACATTCATGGGTCGGTCGGTAAGTATATAGCTTCGATTCGTTTCGTTGTAGTCTTACATAGACTGATTTGTCTGGTTTTTCATCCTTAAACCCTGGTTGAAGCTTTATAGAATAAACGAACGAAGTATTCAAAGGAACAGTTTGGGGGGTTGCAGTACCCAAGGCTTGTTCTGTGTTTGTTGTCTTTTTCCCGAAGAGTGCGGTTAGCAATGTTTACCAGGGAGCAGTTTTACCTTCAAAGACGCGTGTGTGTGTGTGTTTGTGCGACAACATGTGGATGTTTCTGCACGCGGTGCGGATTTAAAGATGTGTTCGTACGTGCGTGGAGATGTATATGAATGTTTTTATGCGTGTGTTGTTTTTACACGGGAATATGCGTGAGTCGATCTGTGTGAACGTGTTTGTACGTGTGTGTTTGATTTATTGTGTACGGGTGCACGTACCTTCGTGTGTAGGTGGGTGTGCGTGTGTGTATGACCCACCTTCTCGTCTCCCCAATCTCACAAATGAGGAACTAGACGGTTCATACTATAGGACAGGCGTTTTAATCCGGCTTCGATCTTTACGCAGCACGCCTCATACCCCTCCCGAGATCCCAAGAAGCCGACGCGTCACCCAAGTTAAACTTATGCGATGTGCCACATGACCATATAAGAACACGTGAGTTGCTATAAGAACTTACATAAGACATAATTTCTATAAGAAAGTTTCCTAGAAGTGGTCGCCAGGAGATGCGGTAGCATTTTGCGTCCCCGCTGACTTCCGGTCAAATCAAGGGACATACAAACCCCAACATAGCAGTGCTCCTCGCAAACGTCAATGTAATATTTTATCTGCTATTCTCCTGGTGCTTCGCTAAAGGATCAGATAGTGAGATATTCCTTGGAATTTGTTTTTAAAATACTATTGTAAGATCAACAAACGCGCACCCCTTTCATCTTGCATAGCACGGTACAGAAGGACGTTGCTAATCCTCCAACCTGCTCATTGCTGCAGCATTTACGTGCCTTAGCAATCGTGGCATAAGCAAAGCTCGAAAGGCCTGCCTAAAAAGGAGAGACCCGAAGTCCCTCGGGAGGCAAGGCGCGCCTTGTGTTTGTAAACACAAAAATGGTCCATTATATAGTTCCGTAATGTCTATTCGAAAATCAGATAGGGAAATGTTCGATGTTTCCAATGTCGTTACCCCCTCCGCACCCCAGGCCTTCATCTTCCGGGTGATGGAGCACCCGGCCATGCCGGGTTTCTACCAGTGCGTCACGTTCGCCTTCTTTCCGTCGCCGTGGCACGAGCGCGCCTACAACCTCTTCTGCCTGCTCGTGCTGTACGGAGTGCCGCTGGCCGCCATCATGCTCTGCTACGGCTGCATCCTGGCAGAGATTCGCCGAAGCTCCACCGAGTCCGCCGGTAAGAGTCCCGCGGTAGTGGCGACCTACACTCTCAAGAAAAAAGGGTATAAAAGGGTACATCGTTACACCCCTGTGTCCCATATAATGCACCCGAAAACTTCATTTCGACGTACACAGCCCTATAGTCGAACAGACGGCCCCAAATTTTACGAGGGGCATGATAACGGTGCGATATAACTTATTAATCCGCTAAAGTACGTATCAAAGACCACATAAAGAAAACACCGAGTTTTTACAGTAGGGCCAAGAAAACTCCGATTATTTTTTTTGTAGTCATGTAACACATACATTAGGTATTTTAATAAGTTGTACCACACGGCTATCAAGACCCTCGTAAAATTTGGGGCCGTTTGTTTGACTGTAGGGCGCTGTACGTTGAAATGAAATTTGGGGGTGTATTATATGGGACAAGGGGTGTAACGATACACCCCTTTTTTTTTTTTAGAGTGTACGCGACCAAGAGCGTAGCTGTGGTCGCCCTTCCACGATCCGCGAAACGCTCACTAGGAGGTCTTATCGAAATAAGAGGAACATCAGACTGTCAACGTTGACCGTGTTGTTTACGTACCACCAAAATCGTCGCTGGCAATCGATAATCCTGGTTGTGATGACACGACAGATAGGAACTACAAAGGGGAGTCACCGAAGCATCTGGTCGCCGGTACCGGAATATGTAAAAACATTGAAAACATTTTTTAAATATTATTTTTCCTAATGAGCGACGGAAGATACCGATGAAAAAAAATCTGTTTCTATACAGATTCACGAGCCCTCGGTGCTCCACAAGGCAAGCAACGGCAACACGAGAACAAAAAATAATAATATAAATTTTAAAAAAAGCACGCCCGTTTTACTGCATACAGGCGTTGTACGGATTTATACAGTGTTAAGACATGAAAGTTTTGTTTCCAGGGGTGACATCACTTAGAAGGCATGCAAGATGATTGAGTAATCCAGGCAGTGGGCATGTAACTCTTTGGCGTCCAAAGTTAGTACGCGATCTAGGAACATGGCACGGGTGTATCTGACGAGTCTGATGAACCGAGTTTTGCAATCACTCAACCGGTCTCCGAAGGTTACTATAGTCATTTATTAAGGAACGCCGGGCTCGTTATCTTTACGTTTATGTGATCTGGATGTGTTTTTTGTGCGTTATCATCGGCTAATAGAGAGTTTTGTTAGATTGTTCTACATGACTCCGATAACGATGTTCGATCCTCCGCCGAAGCCTTCCCGTGCGTATCGTATCGGAACAATCTACTAAGACTCTCTAATGCCACAATCTTCATGGCCGGGTAGCGATAAAAATGTGCTAAGGACCGGTCACGGTCTGCGGTCAGTGACTACACACCAACTCGGGCCTCTGAAGTCACGCAACTAAGGTGGCGCTGCTGTCGGCACTGCGCATGCGCTTTATCGCGCGCGAGTCTGGTTTCTGCGCACATGCAGTACACCCACACCGGGTGTGGGCAAAGAGGGTAAGCAGCTTGTTGGTCCATATACACACTCTAATGCCCCAGTCCCACTATAAGGCGACAAACCAAACGAGTGCGACAGAAAGCCTCAAACCAGAGTCTTTCGCGATTTGACAGGTTTTGCAGAATACAGCAGGCTGTGTTGAAACAGGAGCATCATGGACGCGAGGGTATCTTTGGAGGGCTTACAATCCCTCGTGCTCACTTCGCGAGCACCGAACGAGTAAACGCCTGCCAAAGGTACAGTACCATCGCGAGCATGATGCACGTGTTGGAGGTTCGTCACTGTCCTTTGTGTCTGTTTGTCGCTCTAGTGGGACTCGGGCATGGGGAATCGTCTGCAACTCCCGCAAAACACTCGGGAGACCCAAGCGCTGCATAGGGAGTATTCACTGGACGCCATATTTGTGGGTGCTCTTTAGAGCGCATGCTCAGAACGAGCTCACATCAATAGGCTGCTAAGACCGGCACTCTTCATGGTGCGGAAGGCACGTTGCAAACGAACTGTGGAAGCTCGCCATCAGCACGCGCTCAGCATTCGCGCACAGAGCTATAACCGCCAGTGAATACTCCCTATAGGGATCTCGTCGAATAGCGAAACCGATCCTATATGTTCAGACCTACCGAAGATGGCGTTTCACCATGCTCACTGACACAGCGCAAACAGCCGTTTCTCTTCATATATATATATATATATATATATATATATATATATATATATATATATATATATATATATATATATATATATATATATGCCAATGTTGCTTGATGAACTTTTGAAAAGGTGCTATTCTCCACATGTTAGAAATTAGCAAAGCTCCGCGAGGAGCCGGACTTTTTTTTTCTCCTACGGTTTTCAAAGTACACTCCCAAGTACACGCACACACACATATATATATATATATATATATATCTGTGTGTGTGTACTTGGGAGTTAACTTTGAAAACCGTAGGAGAAAAAAAAAGTCCGGCTCCTCGCGGAGCATTACTAATTTCTAACATGTGGAGAATAGCACCTTTTCAAAAGTTCATCAAGCAACATTGGCATGTGACGGCTTGAAGCTGAGCTTCTTGGTTGATCGCTATACGTACGTTGCCGTCTGCGAACAGTCAGCAGCCTGCACGACTCCCACGCCGCTGGCTGGGGTTCGATCCCCGCCAGCGCTTGTGCTTTTTATCTTTCTTCGTTTTGCATGACTGCGATGTTCTGGTTCAGCTTCAGCTTCAGAAATCTCGCGAGTTTACTTCTCGGGACACCTCCTCAGAATCCTTGTGCTGGGCAGCAGCGGGGCGCATCCACAGTCCCTCCCATGCATAGCGAGGTGCCCCGGCGGAGATGATTTGACAGATAGCGCATGTTCTCTGAGCCTTACGTTAATGCATCATCCGGACTGTCCCACATAAACCTTCCGCCAGGTGAACGGGATCTCATACACTACTCCACCGGAGTGCTGAATTATTAGAGGGCGCTTGTTAAGTAACGAACGATTTTGTTAGAAATAAGTAAGATTTGTTTTGGAAAAGTCTATCTTCCTACAGTTGCGTCGGCAGTGTTTTTTTTATCTGCCTATGTTTGTGTCTGCATTTTTTGGGCGTCTTCCGCCCCCACTCGCGGGCGGCTTCGAGCAGCCGCGGGGGTCGGTGGAGAAGGGTCGGACCCCGGTCGTTAAGAAACGTCTCGGGTTTCGAGAGGGGGTGCGGGGAGAACACGTGTGAAGAGCGGCTTGCGGCTTTTATCCGAATGTGCCTGTATATAGAGGGTTTTGCCGCTTAGTGTAAAATTGTCGCTTTTTGCCCGATGCAATAACTTAGCGGTTGGTGCCAGTCAGACTGGGAAATTTGCAGAGAACAACTCGACAAGGAATTTAGGTTTGACGGTTTCAGCGTCAGGATGACAGCTCGCCGACCATTGGACGACAGTGTACCAAGTGGGAGTGGTGAAATTTGAAGTGATATATGTCCAAATTAAAACAAAATCGACGAACACACGTATGTTTCTTCCACATTTAAAATAAGCAAACATTTTAAATGCATCTCTGCAGAATATTTGAAATCGCCAGATCAAATTATACCTATCCTATTTCGAACAGAAAGAAGTGGTAAGACAGTATCTACTCTTTGACCCTTCGGTAGCTTTTGTCTGCCTGCATTTGCTAACTTAAGGCCTCACGCATGGACCGCTTGAAGCGTGAAATCTTTCACTTCCATTTTCTTGACCCGAAGTGCCAACAAGGAATGGAACATCTTCCCAATGACGCGCTCCGGCGATTGAAAACTAATGACTCTCACCCACCCGCTAAATATCTCCGCCGCCAAACAAAAAAAAAAAAAATCTTTTTACTTGCATTGGTGCGACACCAAAACACCAACAAAGAATGGAACATCCTCCCAAGGACGCGCTGGGGCGATGTACAACCTATTACTCACTATCGCGATAACCCGCAAAATACCTTCGGCCCCCAAACAAAAAAAAGAAGTAGAAAAAAAAAATCTGTTTCGAGAGGCACTCTTCCTCAAAATCCCCACTCTCAACCCGACGACCTTGAAGATGCAAGTAGTCCGGGGCGCAATAACACATTACGTAATTTCAAGAGCAAGTATTGCGGGCACACTCATAGATGGTGCCATCTGACAGCTGGATTTTTTGACGTTTTGATAGGCTACAAACTTAGTTGAATTTTATTACAATGAGAATTTCTGGAAAAAAGATCTTTTAAGAGATATATTCAAAAAGTCCTGGTATTGAATGTTGTGGTGCCTAAATTTATATTTAGGCCCCGGTTTATTTTTAAATGTTTATGAAGCCCGGAACGGAGAAAAAAGGCTTTTTCAATCATCTTTAAGTTCCTGTAGAACATTTTAAGCTTAAATATCGAAAAATGTAGCGCCACAATATTACTCAGCTTTTTTATTATCTTTCTAATAAAACCAATCCCAAGTCAATCCGTGCAGTGGTTCTTGAGAAAAAACACTAAAAAGTTGCCATTGAAATTGCATAGGGCTCGGGAGGTGCGATATCCTCTTAACACGGAGCGTCCGAGGTGAGCGTGCCCAAAGGAGCACGCGCGCTGACCGGCGACGAAAAATACGCAGTAGACGACAAAGGAAGCGGACGAGCGGCTTGTATGCTTTCGCATTCACAGCAGATAAGAAGTGCTTATGTATAACCCGATTTTTTTTTTCATTTATATTACAATTAATTTACTTGAGGGTGCTGCCCCTTTAAGATAGACAACTTCCTTGTGGTATGGAAGGCGCACTCACACAGTTGTCCACCGTCGCCTCATTAGCAAGGGCCTCCAGGATTTTTCTAGCGGTTTCTTGCCAGGATGTTTAGGCTAGAAAACTCTGGCGCACACTGACACGCACAGGACAATAGGCGGGTATATAGGTGCCCTGCTGCTGTGATGGCCATCACTGAAGCTGCATATTCCCTCGTCCATTCATTGACGCACCCTCCAGTCCGTCCAATGGAACATTGTCCGAGTTCTCGCCGAGCGATGACGCCGGCCTCCTGTCCAATACATGCTCAAAATGGCGGACAGGCCTTGGCGCGCACTTTTGAATACATCAAACTCCCGTTTCTCAAGAAGTGTTCGACAATCTTATAGGCACGTTTGGGGTTGAGACTCTACAGTCATATACTAACAGCTGTCATATACTAACAGTGAAACACAAAGTAACGAGAAACTAACGTAAAAGTAACGTCCGTTAGTCATGGCAAGTAACGACACCGCGGTATTTCGTTACATTTACAAAACTGAAACAGAGCTCTGTAACGCGTTAGCTTTTTTCCAAGCTAACAAGCAACGCTATTTCATTGATTGTTTTCTGCGTCCGGACATTTCATCGAATGCCGTTTCATCGAACACTGTTTCATCGAATGCTGTTTCTTCGAACGCCTTTTCATAAAAGCCGTTTCATCGAACGCCTTTTCATCGAACAACGTTACAGTCTGTAATATTTTGGAATTTACTTTAATTTTTATACACAACTTCAACTAAATTTCTGACTTTTTTTTCTTATTTTTTTGTTTCTGTTTTTATGTTACTGGGTGCAGCGACGAGATAAGTTCCATCGTGAACATATCCTGCTTCGAGAAGAAAGCCTCCATGAAACAATGACCCCTCTCCATGTCACACGAAACAATTAAGATGAGACAAAAACAGAAAGCACAGACATTTAAAAGTGTTTTAAGTGTGTGTCCTTTATTTGCAGTGTCGTGGTTTCAGTCATGTATGTACATGAGTAAAGCTTTTCAGTAAGTCGCATAGCCAATTGTTTTTATTTCTTTTTATGGCAATTGTTTTTATTTTCAGTAATTTGACACCACCTTCAAAACAATTTTACAAGTGACTACCTTAGTCTTCACAAATGCAAAGTGAAACATCTATAAAACACTGTTATGCTCCAAAACTCGGTACAGAGCCATAACAGAGAAATTCGATGAAACGGTCCAAAGCGATTCGTTGAAACGACGTTCGATGAAACGGCGTTTGATGAAATGTCCGTTCATTGGATGAAACGGCTTTCGATGAAATGACGTTCGACGAAATGTCCGCTACCCATTTTCGGTAAAGGGGACAGCACTGCTGGGAGACATTTCCGGTGTCAAAAGGATCGGAGATACGGAGTCGAAAGCATGATAATCATCGAATGGGAGTGGACGTACACGTAAAATGATCCGGTGCAAAGTTTCGCTTTATTTCCTAGACGAATCATGCAGGCGTCCAAGTATACCTTCATACCAAATTGTTAGACAAAACTGTAGCGAAGATTGTGAGTTTCTTGTAAAAAATTTTGGCTCCCTTGTGTCCGGTCCGCTTTTCTATAGGCCTCAAATAACGCGGGCGAATCTTTCCTTTTGTCGCATTTCCACTTCTTCGTTTCCGCAAATTATGAATGTGGTAGATTGGTCCAGTGGCTTAGAGCTCACTTTTAGAAAGGAACCGAAAATAAGAACGGACCAGTACAAGCTGTACTATGGAGGACGTTTGAAGAGAGCCTGTCGTAATGAAAATGAACAGCTCTAATGTGGTAAGTCGGGTCAGTCGGTTCATAATTTTTCATCCACTTTTGAAAGGCTCCGGAAAAACAAGAAACCAGGACATGCTGAGTGCCGCAAGGCGCCTCGTTACGTTGAGGTTGTCCCGGTTTTTTAGGTTCTTTCGGCGCTCCTCAAATCTCACAATGTTCGGTTTCTAAACGCTGTTTTTATTTTCGCACAGAAATAAGACAAGTATACGTAATAATTTTTCGCATCAGTGCAATTCAATAGAGACTTCTATTTCCAGCAAGCTGCTTTCCGCCATGCTTCCATGTGATCCTCCAGGCCGAAAATGTTTGTGTACAGTGATTAAACTATTTACATGTAAATTGACATGGACTATAAATCTGGCACTCTCTCTTAGAAGCAGCATGTTAGTGCGCATGAATTCCCCCACAGTCTTGCCTTCCAATCGCGTGGAAGGAAAATGGAAATATCCCGGGCATGATTTGTGCAAAAGGCTAGATTCAACAGTCGCCTGTTATTTCTACAACCCCCCTGGCAGATTCACTTCCATATACCGAGTCCTTTCTCCAAGAAGCGAGGTTTTGGTAGAAATTGGTTGCTGGGCCGCTGTTCTTTGTAGTGGCGCGGGGAAAAAAAATTAAGAGAGAGAGAGAGAGCGCCCGGGGGGGGGGGGGGGGGGGGATGCAACAATTTTTACAATCTAATATGTGTTTGTTTGTTTTTTGCGATAATTGCGACATTTTTTTGCGGGTAGGTATGCCTTTGTTTAGAGTGCTACAATATATGATGTAAACAATTTTACGCACTACCCACAAATGTTTCATCGTCAATGACAGTTTGTAAAGTATTACGCACTGCCTCGGGTGCTTTGACCTTACGCACTGGAGCGTCACAGGAGCGAGTATTTCCGCAAAATAAATACGAGGACCTGTTTCTCCCTTTGAAATTTGAATCGACCACTTCTGTGGCATCACCACTATCATACTTTCACCATGAAATCATAACAAATAATGATTGATGAGGAAATTCATTGGGTCCTAACAGTAGAGTCGCATTATTTAGGTTGCAAATAATTGGGCGCCGTTCATGCGATGTTTTTACTTCCAAGTTCGAATGTGTTGACAATAAGTAGCCGAAAACCCTGTGTGCAGGCTGCTTCCTGAAGTGGCATGATATCTCCCCAACTCGGGAAAGGGGGGAGGGGGAAGAGAGAAAGGTGTGGTTGTTGTTGGAAGATGATAATATTTATTCTCACTCAGGAGAGCCACCAGTCATTCAAAAGTCGACTCGCTCATAACGGGAAAGCCTGTGGGGCCACATCTATAGTAACTATGAGTAAAATGTGGTATACGCCTATGTCACTGAGAAATTATGATCGTGCAAACGATGGGACGTTGTGGATGCAGGTGAAGCAAAGACTTATTTCACGGCTGCACCGTCTTTATTAGAAGCCAAAATTGCGGCTTGCTTCTTCCACCCTCCTGACGCCAGTCATGTCCAATGTTTGATAAATTCGGTAAAGTGTTGATCGCGGAAGCCCGCGCCAATATTTGAAGGTCTTTATCAAGTTATAAAACAAACATCGAGCAGAGGTAAGGACGAAAAATTCGCAAAATAATTCAAAATGGGATGAACAACCTATGAGGGAGATCTATGTTTCGAACAGTAATGACGAGATTAGGGAAAGCCACTTGATTTATATGTCTCGGCAAGAAACGTATTATCGACAACCTGAAGCCTTTATTGCGGAAGCCAATCCTTGTGCAGACACGGGAATAGTTCCAGCAGCCGCGCGATGCCAGAGGGCGGCTGCTGCAACGACCCCAGCACACCGCGGCCCCTCGGTCTCCACCGACCGAGCGGCCTCGGGCCTGCGTTGGGCCGCGCTGCCGTCCTCAAGGCCCATACGCACATTCGCGTTTGAACGCAATTGAGTGCGTTGCGGAGTCCTTGCGGCCAGGCGCGGTCGCTTGCGGAGCGACGCGCGCCTCCCCGCAACGCTCGGCAGCGCGACGCAAGCGAGTAGAGACTTGTTCAACTTTCCGAAGCGTTGCGGTGCGTTCGAGTGCGTTCGACCAATCAGAGGCCGAAAGAGGAGAGGGGGTGACGTGTTCGCTCGCCCCACCCGGCCGACTCGGCGAGACGTATCCGGTTCGCCGGTCGCAGTGCTTGCTTTTTCGTTTTGGGGAGCGGTGGGGACTGTATTTTCCAAGGCTGCGATGGTTCAAGCTTGACAAAACGTCGGGGAAGCCGGCGAGATTGTTCCAAGATCGAACACCGACGCCGTCGCCGTGCGCCGCCATGTTACCTTGGATTTCGCTTACTATTGGTGAGCCACTAGCGACGATAGCGCGTTCTTTTTGGCTCTTGACTGCGGTTGACTGCGTGTCAACGCAACTGTGCGTACAAGTTTGGCGGAAGCGGTCTTCGCAACGCAACGCGCTCGCTTGCCGCTACGGAACGCACCGCGCTCAAACGCGAATCATACGCACATTCGCGTTTGAGCGCGGTGCGTTCCGTAGCGGCAAGCGGGCGCGTTGCGTTGCGAAGACCGCTTGCGCCAAACTTGTACGCACAGTTGCGTTGACACGCAGTCAACCGCAGTCAAGAGCCAATAAGAACGCGCTATCGTCGCTAGTGGCTCACCAATAGTAAGCGAAATCCAAGGTAACATGGCGGCGCACGGCGACGGCGTCGGTGTTCGATCTTGGGACAATCTCGCCGGCTTCCCCGACGTTTTGTCAGGCTTGAACCATCGCAGCCTTGGAAAATACAGTCCCCACCGCTCCCCAAAACGAAAAAGCAAGCACTGCGACCTGCGAACCGGATACGTCTCGCCGAGTCGGCCGGGTGGGGCGAGCGAACACGTCATCCCCTCTCCTCTTTCGGCTTCTGATTGGTCGAACGCACCCGAACGCACCGCAACGCTTCGGAAAGTTGAGCGAGTCTCTACTCGCTTGCGTCGCGCTACCGAGCGTTGCGGGAAGGCGCGCGTCGCTCTGCAAGCGACCGCGCCTGGCCGCAAGGACTCCGCAACGCACTCAAACGCGTTCAAACGCGAATGTGCGTATGACCCTTCAGGCTCGCGGATTGAGCGTGTTCGCGACAATGAGGGGAAGACACCTGGAAGTCTCAAGGTCGTTGTCGCGCTCGCAGCTAGCCGCTCATTCTGCGCTTTTTGAGGATTATCCGTACAAGAAAAGCCGACACAAGAGAAGCCCCTGACGTCACGTGACTCTTGGAATAGGGTGAGAAGAGGAAGGGCGCGAGGGGCATTTTCCGAAAGGGCAACTCCGCTTCATTTTTGGTTTTGAAAAAACAATGCAGTCCTCTTCAGTAACGCCTAGGAAGACCACACGTCAAATATTACGATGCAGATTTGTCTAAATGTTTCCGATCCGGCAAACTTTGCAACTTGGCAAGTTGCCGAAATCGGCTGAAGCGCAGACCGGATGCGCGTTTTTGCTCGGGATTCAGGCGCGTCGGCGTCAAACTGACGTCACTTCCTGCGCGCGTGCGCGCGTTTTCGCAGGAGGCGTCGTAGCGGCTCTCGCCCAATAAAGGTCGGTCGAACTATCACGTGATCCTGCGCGGTACGCTGTATCTTATTCAGCACATTTGAAAGTGTTCAAAAGCACTTTCATTTTCCATGGAAAAATTAAAAAGAGTGTTTCTTCTGACAAAGAAACCCATTTTATTTACTTACTCTTTCATTTAATTTCTATTTTGTAGTATTTGCGTCAACATTTACATCACGTGTTGAGAATTCTGATACCTGGCAACGCTGATAACGCGCGGCCGGTGGTTCTTGGCTTTGTCTGCATGCGGGTGCCCCCGAGCTTTGCGAATTTCGCTCCCTTTCGTCCCGCTTTCCACCTTTGTTGGCACACCAGAATCGGAGCCGGCTAGCTGTGTTTATCATTATCAACAAGTTATTAAAAACGGAAGGTGACTACGTCTCTCCTGTGAGGCGTCAAAATTATTTTCGCCGAAAGATATCTCCCTGTGAAACAACCTTCAAAACATGGTGGCTCTTTGAACTGGCGACTAAAAATTTACGCAGAAACACGTTCTCAACATATTTATTACGGATGCCATATCTGGTTTGATATGAATCAACGTCGTGCAAGCTTGAGTCCGTGTGACCATTATCAAATTTCCAGTTGTCCTGCAATGACCAGATTGTCCATCTAGCGTATCTTATAGAGACTCAAGCGGAGAGAGAAGCCGCTTCATACTATGGCAGACGGAACCCACGTTTGTAAGTGGAATAAACGCTATCATCATCATCACTTCAGCTTAGCCTCGAACAGTACATTGTGGCAATGCTGCAGTGCCCTTTCTCTCAAATGCTTTCAAACCCGGGTGCCGCGCGCACTGCAAACCGGTTGCGACATTGCAATTCGTTGGCAAGTATGGCGTCGGAAATGGACGACAGCGTATTCGACATGGTGAAAGTTTGTTGGACATGCGAAATCATTGATTGAAAATTGAATACAACGGCCAATCTCCTGCTGTCATCTACGGCCGTGGGTTGATAGAGATCGGGATATTTTTGGCTGTAACGTTCTCCCCCATGTCGCAATGGTAAACGTGCACGAATTAGCAGAAAAGATCCATAACCCGTGCGGTGGTAATATATCCAAACTCTGCAAGTGTAAGTAGTTACAGCGCGCCATCCACTAGTTAAATTTGAAACCACAAATGTGTACAGCCCGGCGACTCGCCGGCTTTGGCAATTAGGTCTCTGCAGGCGCGACCGGGGATGCGCCAGCTTTGGTAGCGAATGGACTAGCGAGCGTTGTACCTTCAGCCATTTTCCGAATTTTACTACACAGCAACGTTGCAAGAACACTCAGATGGGAAACTCACCGCTGAAACCTGGGCCCCCGGCGTCCACCAATACCGAGCTAAATACGACCATTTTGCCACTCTTAATCTTTTTTTTTTCTTTACTGTGGTCACCTTCAGCTTGCAGAAAGCATGTTTTTGAGTAAAACAAACAAAAAAAGCTTTTCTTCTTGTAAATTATATTGGAGCTTAGTACCAAATGACGTGCGCGTGATCTTTTCCAATATATTTAGCTTCAAGGTTTTGCAGCACAATTAATATTGTTTTTATACAACCTTGCCCCAGCGGTGATTTCAGGAAGCGCGTCCCGACCTTGGTGCATCGCATCCTAACAGAGTGGTTCTATAGTGACGTTGGTACACAGTTCCCTAGGCAACACGGAGCTCGAAGCAGTGCAGGCCCATTCACATGACCGTTGAGTCGCGTTTGCGGACGCGTTTGCTTAAAGATTCAGTGCAATTGCTCGCGATTCGTTGAAGAAAACGGGCGGATCCGCTAAGCATTTGCGTTTCGGACACCAGTGTGAAGGAGCGGATTTAAGTTGATTTCAGCTGTGTCTTTGTTGTGTCGATCAAAGTTGCATCAGAAACAAATTGGAGACAGTTCACTACACAACGTTGCGATGTTTGGGTCTGTACTACATAAGTACCACATTGCATAAGAAACATGTCGTGCGCTGCAGCTGCGCAACATTTAAATTACGCTGCCTAGGAAACGTTGTACCTTCAACCTTTTTCTGACTTTTAGCACACGGTTTCCTAGGCAGCATGGAATTCGAAACAGTAGCCTAACACTGTGCCTTTGTCGTGCCAATCAATGTTGCGCCAGAAACAGATCGGAAACAGATTACTACACAACGTTGCGATTTTCACGTCTGTACTGCACTGATACTACGTTGCTTAAGCAGCGTGTCGCCTGCTGCAGTTGCGCAGCATTTAAATTATGCCGCCTAGCAAACGTTGTACCTTCAACCTTTTCCCGACTTTAAGCGCACGGTTTCCTAGGCAGCATGGAATTCGAAACAGTAGGCTAACGCCGAGCCTTTGTTGTGCCGACCAATTTTGCTTCAGAAACAGATTGGAAACAGTTCACCACACAACGTTGCGATGTTTGCGTCTGTACTACAGTAATACCACGTTGCATAAGAAACATGTCGTGCGCTGCAGTTGCGCAACATTTAGATTATGCCGCCTAGCAGACGTTGTACCTTCAACCTTTTTCCGACTTTTAGCACACGGTTTCTTAGGCAGCATGGAATTCGAAACAGTAGCCTATCGCTGTGACTTTGTCGTGCCGATCAATGTTGCGCCAGAAACAGATTGGAAACAGTTCACTACACAACGTTGCGATTTTCACGTCTGTACTACATAGGTACCACGTTGCTTAAGCAACATGTCGCGCGCTGCAGTTGCGCAACATTTAAATTATGTCGTCTAGCAAACGTTGTACCTTCAACCATTTTCCGACTTTTAGCACACGGTTTCCTAGGCAGCATGGAATTCGAAACAGTAGCCTAACGCTGTGCCTTTGTCAGCTGATCAATGTTGCGCCAGAAACAGATCGGAAACAGTTCACTACTCAACGTTGCGATTTGACGTCTGTACTACACTTATACCACGTTGCTTAAGCAGCATGTCGCCTGCTGCAGTTACGCAGCACTTAAATTATGCCGCCTAGCAAACGTTGTACCTTTAACCTTTTTCCGACTTTTAGCACACGGTTTCCTAGGCAGCATGGAATTCGAAACAGTAGCCTAACGCTGCGCCTTTATCGTGCCAATCAATGTTGCGTCAGAAACAGATTGGAAACAGTTCACTAAAAAAACATTGCGATGTTTGCGTCTGTACTACAGTAATACCACGTTGCATAAGAAACATGTCGTGCGCAGTAGTTGCGCAACATTTCAATTATGCCGCCTAGCAAACGTTGTACCTTCAACTTTTTTTTTACTTTTAGTACGCGGTTTCCTAGGCAGCATGAAATTCGAAACAGTAGCCTAACGTTGTGCCTTGTTGTGCCGATCAATGTTGCGCCAGAAACATATTAGAAACAGTTCACTACACAACGTTGCGATTTTCGCGTCTGTACTACACTGATACCATGTTGCTAAAGCAACATGTCGCGCGCTGCAGTTGCTCAACATTTAAATTATGCCTCCTAGCAAACGTTGTACCTTCAGCCTTTTCCGACTTTTAATAAACAGTTCCCCAGGCAGCATGGTGTTCGAAACAGTAGCGTAACGCTGCGTGTTTGTCGTGCCAATCACTGTTGTGTGGGAAACATATTGGGGACTGTTGCGCCAAATCTCCCAACACTCCCACAACATTCGGAACATTCTCGCAACATATCTACAACATATCAATGTTACTTAGGATAGAATAACTACTGACTATTTCAAAACCAGAGGCACGAGTTTGCAATGAAACGCCACCACCGCGACTATGACTGCGGTTTAAAAAGAAATGAGTATAGCCTGGACGAACAAAAAAATTATCATCATCCCTATACCACGTTTCAGCCATCATGACCACATCAAAAGAAGTTTGGTACTCGAATATGCAAGCCCAGGCTGGGGACATTTACACACAACTAAAGCCATAAACTGGAAATCATCCAAACATGTCCGTTCCATTTTTAATCGCTACATACCTACAGAGTCCGTTTCCCAACTGAAACCCGCCGCGGACCTCCTTTCTATTAGTACTAAAATTATGTTCAGCCGGATGCAATATTTCTTCAACTTGCTGCATCATCAGCATGTTATGAATATTCACAAATATGTAACCTACGAAAACCCTGATTGTGCACCTAGAACCAAGCACACCAACTACATTACCCCTTATCGCCTTAACACAAACAATTTCAAGAAAAGCTTTCGTTGTTGAATCCATTGATCACTGGAACTGCTTGACAACGAACGCTGTAGATAATATGTATGTCTCCGATTTTATATATTATCTATTATTGTATGTGCCATGCAATGCCAGTTTGTGTCATTCTAAGTGCTTGAGGGTGCTAATATACTCTGCAGGTTACCTTTCTGCTTTAGCCCCAAGGCTAACAATATTTATAAATAAATTTAAAAAAAAATTCTGGTGGCGCTTGCCATCCTTTTTCTTCTCTGGTAGCGTTTCTCCTAAAAAAACATTCGGCCCGCATGCGTGACAACGTGCGATAATTATCGCTCGCCTGGTGTTATTGTACAATACACCTCGAAAAGAAGGCCGGGGAAAGTGTCGACAAGTGGTCTTCAGGGAAAACGATTCTACTGCGTCCGAGTAAGAAGAAAGACGTTTAGGCACTTCCTCAACCTCGAGCAAAATGGTTTCGGAAACAATGGATCTTGTTCGCCAAAGGCAACCTAAGCGGCAGTTTAGTACATCTCACGACAGTCGTTAGCACTTCGTATAAAAACGAGCTGCCATGGCCCGACCAACCAAATTGGGCGACTTCTCCAAAATCAGGTTGACGTAATCACATGAGCCATTTACCGATCAACTTCACCGTTGAAAGAACAACGAAACCGGTGAGCTGCCTCTTTTAATCGTACCTTAAGAAGCTCTACATTATGTTTAACACTTTCGTCGTCACGGGCACAAATTACTGCACGAAGGAATTTAGATGTAATTTCGAAGTAATTTGATTACTTTTTGAAAAGTAATTGTAATTTAACGTAATTACTTTTAGTGTGCTGTAATTTGTACTGTAAATTAATTACATTTACGTATTTCCGAAGAGAGTATTGTTGAATGTATTTTAATTACATTTGAAAAGTAATCTTGCCATCCCTGATCTCTGGATACGTTTAAGGAAACCCGTTTATGCGACACACTCAAAGGGCAAAAAGTCCCCTTTACTCTTCCGGTACATTGTCATGAGACTAATCAAATATGCCCACCACTTTTCCTTTATTTCTTTTCAACCCCACCGGCCCTTCCTTTCTCCATTGTCTGAACCAGATGCGAAACAGACAAACCTCTAAATGTCAGCCAGAAGGTTTCTATTTTCCTTTTGTCCTTCATATCGTTTCTTTTAGGCCTTGCATTTGCGTCATCCCACTTTGTCTTCCTGCATCCGAACACACTTAGTCTGCGCTCAGATTCGACCGGAAGCGACACTAAACCGCGAGGTCCTTGGCTCCTTTCGACTCCACGGTTGCGTGCATTGAGTTGCTCCTGCGTAGCGCGCTATAGCTTTCGGCGTCTGCCCACATCTGGCGTAGCTCGACTGCAAGCTGGCGTTCATCCACGAGGGTTGTTTTTGACAACCGGGCTGGTATCGCGTCGAGTTCAGATTGTCGAGTTTGTAGCTCCGGCCAAGTCTTCCCGCTGCCATGTCTTCCAAACGTAAGGCGCAAGATTTTTGTCCTCAGTCCTCATCATCCTGTGCACACACTATCCTTCATGTCTCGGGTAATGTGTTTAGACGAGTTATATTACATGTGTTTACAATTTTAAAAGAAAATACATTTAAATTGCCTTCTTTCTACCTCACGCGCGCTTATCAGTCTGTCGGAAATCGGGGACTATCGACAGCTCCAAAAGTT
Organism: Ixodes scapularis; assembly: GCF_016920785.2. Taxonomy (NCBI): domain Eukaryota; kingdom Metazoa; phylum Arthropoda; class Arachnida; order Ixodida; family Ixodidae; genus Ixodes; species Ixodes scapularis. Next base: position 19,175,775 of record NW_024609857.1, on the reverse strand, counting down.
TACGTATTTATTCTTAAATCAGTCCATCTCCCTACGGTACATTGAGCACGAATACGAATGCTAGCCTGCCTAAAAAATCACTGAAATTTGCCGAAAATGTACAAACCGAAAGAAAGAAAGGTGTAACTACCTAATTCCGAATGAAGGCAGCTATCTTCGTTGGGTTATTTTGTTCGAACTTTCAAGTACTCGGAACCCGTACGAGGATTTCATTGTGACTTGCGCCCAATCATTAACAGCTTTGTGCTTCGCAATCGTTTTCTTAACGCGCGAACTTGCGTGCTTTGGGCACAGCAATAATAACTTGTTTTCCACTGAATTTGTAAAGCTGAAATCTCAAAGGTTTTTCAAACCCTAACAGTAAGATGAAGACCAGTTTACTGCATTCTTAAACTCCGTGAATTTCGACAAACCTCACAAACCTTCAAGAATAAGACTCTTCTACGAGTTGATGAGAGTTCTAAAGGGTATGCATCAATAGATGGAACGTATCCGACGTTTTTTTTTTATTCCTGTTCGAGAGCACATTATCACATAACGGGCAAATACGCAAAACAAAAAAGTCGTCGAAATCGAAACACCAAGAACAATTATTTGGGCCTAGGAAGATGGGGCAAACCACGACTCATGTCGCCTAATCCCCATTTCCCGCGCAGTTCAATTCCACAGCAGCATAAAAAGAAAAAAAAAAAACACGAAAATATTAAACAATAGCACTTCAAACTTTCTAGAGCTATTTCAACATTTCATACTAAACCTAAAACATACGTTTGAATTTTTTTTTAAATGTGCGTGCAGTTTGGAGCTGTGAACCATTTACATTATTTCTGGGTTGGTGTTTATAATAGTTGGGAAATTCGATTATACATTTCTTGCGTACCCTATCTCGGTCATGTTCTTGATTGCTCTAGCGCTTGTGGTGTAACGCGCATATTGTTTTCTTGCAATATTTGTGAAGTATGTATTGAGGATCTGAGTTTGTTTTATGGATAGCGTATATTGCCGATTTTTTCGTGAGCGATTGTTCTATTGTGAGTCAAATGAAACACACAAGAATTTATTTCTGAACGATGCAAGGAACATTTTCTCTTCGGAAATTCATATGCATAGGTAACACGCCTGGGAAATCAAAGAAAATCACTGTGCCAAATAGTTTCCTTTTTCTTTCAGTGCACAAAGCATTTGTTTGTAAACAACTGCTCATCAAGTGCCTATTTGCAAACTAAGAATCTCGTAATAACGAATAAATCAATATCTTTTGAAACAAAAAACGAATAAACATAATGAATTCGCAACGTAAAAATTCCACCTCCGCGGAGCTATTTTGCCCTCCTAGCGGTGCGTTTACACTTGAACACTCGCGGGCGAAACCACGCCGGAGGAGAGCAGATCTTAGAGTTGTGTGCAAATATACACGTTTGCAAGTCCGGTCTCAGGGCGCCGCCATCTTCCTCAGTGGGGTGCGCTCTCGTGAGCGGCCATAATCCGATTACGACGCCTTAGCAAGGCTTCGTAATCGGATTATGACTGATCCAAGCGCACCCCAGACAGGCAAGATGGCAGCGCCCTGAAGCCGGACTTGCAAACGTGTATAGACTCTACGCTGGCAGAAAATCTGGATATGGGTCCCGCCGTCCCGGACTGATCCAGATTTTCCGCCAGCGACGAGTGTTTATCGCCACCCGGCTCCGAAAATCCGCTCGTCACTGGCGCGGATCCGCCCGCGAATTCGCAGGTGTAAACGCACCTCTAGGAAACGTCATGGCGACAGCAACTTCTGATGTGTTCGAATGTGACCGGATTTATAATATACCCACTTTCATTTCCCTTTTGAGACGTATTTATTATGACATAAACGAAATCTCTCGATTTTTATTTACAAGATATTGCCTGTTCAAAAACCACCAAACACGAACATTGCTCCAGAATACATCTTTAAAGAAAACATTCAGTACAGAGTGGGAAAGCTTCAAAGCTTCCTCAAATCCGCGAGCTCCAACGAGCATGGTGGTATAAACTTATCCTAAATAAAAGCTTCATACAAAAAGAAAACACAAAAAACGCAGACGAATTAAAAAAAAACTCTTTTAATAGAATTTTTTTTTTGTCTGTTCTCTGTAGTTTATGTCATACAGCCCCGAGTATTTTAGGGGCCTTATCGGCTACCATTTCAACCCTCAAAATTTTTAAAAAATTGCTTATAACTTTTCTTTTTGAATACCGTAAGATATCGGTTTGTTCTGAAACTTCGACATCTTGTTAGGGCAACTTGCGCTACGTTTGGCGGAAACTGAGCCTTCAATGACGATGTAGTTTCTTTTAATCGATAAAAAAACACGAAAAATTGTACATTGCTTTTGAAGACAACCTGTACTTTAAAAAGCAAGGAGAACAAACGGGAATTAGAATCCCAGTTTTATCATTACCTGTAAAAATACGCCTGTGCATTGAGGCCCCTACACTTCCTACGTTTATGTTTTGCGTCTATTATAAAAATAATGCGTCATAGAGGTACTCACGCATTGCTCACTCAACCAAGCTCCTTGTCTTTCGGTTCTCGAAACACGATTCCGCAAAAAAGACAATTGCTATTGTGTTAACGGGCTCTTCGAACACATTCTTCGACGGTTCATAATCCCGATCTCGATACTGTTAAGGATGTTTTTTAATATCCCAGAATGTCTTCAAGATAAGTACAGCAAAACATTTGGAATTTAGCGTCTGAAAAAAGTTTAGTGTTTTTAATTATTGCAAGTGTTTGCGCTGAGAACCTCGGATTTGATTGAGGTCGGTGTTGTAAAAAAGGCATTCATTTAGAATTGACGGGCGCAAGGTCATATCACTCAACCAGTTGAATGCCCTCCCCTGCTGATTTCAAGAGTATCGGCGATAAGCCGACGGTTTTATCATTCCTGCAAGAAATAAAACGTTCCAGTCTTATTTATACTCCGTGACATATCTAATCTACACCTATGTCAAAGCTACTCGCTAGAAGGCCTGCATTTCAGTGGTTTTAACTGTCTGATCGGAGTCACGTGGCTCACGGTCCGCGTTTCCAACACGATCTGCGCAGAGGCCACGGAAGTTTTCATCGTCAACAATCATCTCTGCATTTCCGCCCGTTCGCCTCCGTCGACGCATGCGCACTAGTGACCGATTTACACAGAAGGCGTCCGCCATTAAATTACACATGCACTCCATGGTTTGAGTTGCACCCTTTCTTAAATCAAGGCTCTCTACTATTGGCGCGAGCGCTTTTCAAAAGTCCATCAGGCAACATTGGCGGTCACCATTTCTCGGGCACGAAGCGTGTGATTATATCCCAGTTTTCGCCGAACGCTGACGTCAGATTCGAAGCCAATACGTACTCAAAGTGCGTGATCAAGCAATGGCGAGCAGGCGATGACGCGAACTTTAGAAAAGGATCCATAGACGTTTCCAGCCAGCCGCGCTTCAAGGGCTAGTCTGGCCACCATGGATAGAAAACGATTTGTTTGTGCGCCAGTTTGGAAATATGTCAAATAAAAAATAAAAATATGTCAAAAAAAAATGCAGAGGGGAAGCAAATTGGCTTAGAAAAGCGAAGGGAGGAGTCGTACTTTAGGTTTTTCGTTTCTAGGCTAGGACAACCCGATATAAAGAGCACAGCCGTTCGCATCCATCCATCCATGCATCCATGCTTGACTATCAGACCTATCAGACGATTCACCCACACCAATAGCAATATGGCGGCGCCCAGAGGCCATACTTGCAAACGTGTATACACTCCGTGCAACGCGACCGGAGCGGCGCCGCGTGGCCGTTACCGAAGGTAGGCAGTGAGAACATCACAGAAACGAAACCACGCCGCGTACATTGGTACCCATTGAAGTCGGAACGGCGCGGTTGCGCAGGGTTAACAGCACGAACTGCTACATCCTTAAGTGCTCCAATAGTTATGCACCGCGTCTCGTGGGGGCAAAGTTTAATGCTTTTTTAACTCGCCGATGTTTTGTGGGACAGCGACAACAATAGACCCGTGCCGTACGACTCGAGAAATTTGGTCTCCCGATCTTGTTCTGCCACAGTGCCGGCACGGCTGACATGCTCTTCGCTGCCTCTTTGCGCTCTGCGTTTGTTTTTGTACCAGTAACGCCCACATGCATGTATATTAGCGCCGATGAGACGAACTGACATAGCATCCCACACACGCGGGTATGCAGTGCCAAGTTTGTTGGAGGAATGCCCTCCGAAGACGTTTCGTCCCCATCGTACGTGTCGATGATATTTCCGGACCAGTATGGCATGCAGTCTATAATTCATAAAGAAAGATTAGGACGGTACAGGAAGTGAATCATATCAATCTAGGGGAAATTAAAAGAGACTTGGGATCATTGATCAATCGACGTCCGAGTATGACAGTTCCGGTGTGCTTTCTTTTTTGATCAGCCTGCTTTCGGACGTTAATACTGCCTTTCTTCACATATGAGGTTGCCGGTAGACAGTAGGCAACCGCAAAAAAAAAAATGGCGGAATTGTTTTGGATCAAATTGATACCAGAGGACTGGTACATCTAAAAAAAAAATAAAAAAATTATAATTATAAGAAGTCTCGTAAAACAGTTTTTTTTTCAAATTTAATACAGATATATCTCTTATATATCAATTAGGTATATAGAAACCATATATTATTCAGGTATTTATAAATATTATTTAAATTACTTTACCTTAAAAAAAAGTCATTTGTTTTTCACTGGTATTTTTGAGCACGGTAACTGGATTTTTTTGTGTGCCCAATCAGTGAAAACAGTATAAAAGAAAGGTACGGTGCAAATTTAGCTATATAGTAAGGTGCAAACTAATTCAAAACTTATTTTCTTAATATAAACCATGTCATACTAGAATAAAAAGAGCTTGAATTGTTTGGTTATTGCGAAAGCTTTATTTGCTCTAATACTTCAGCAAAACAAAACAAGAATATCTTCGAGTTTCTGTGAAAATGCCCAGGAAACATCTCGTTAACCGTCCGATTATCTCTTCAGCTTCGTGCACTCGATGCCAATGTCGCCATTGCTTCTGAGGCTGGTTCCAAACAAAGTATTAAAGGTCTCTCAGTCGCACCAAAAAACAGAAGCAAAAAAAAAAAACGTATATATTCAACGACGTAAAATTATGGCCTTTGTATTCGAGCACAGCTCGTGAATTGTTTAACGACAGTGACCATTCATTTGGTATTAAAATGCTTAAGGCGTGGCATAATTTCGTGCAAAAGCAGGCAAGCTTGTGTGAGACAAAATGTACACATACCGACCGATGTAAGATCCACCTTACATGCACAATTAGATCGGTTTGTGTCTGTCTCTCTCGGTCACACTCTTTCTCAATCTGTGTGCCTGCGCGGCAGCGCATAGAAGTTGTTTTTTTGTTCTCTTTGCATTATGATATGCTTGCATGAGATGCCACGTGATTAACGAAAGAATTGTAAGATAGTTACAAAGCTGAGCTCCCCGATTAGCGGAGAAGAGCAACGCATTTTCCTCTTGTTAAGCGTGTTGCACATTTGTATTTGCCTGGTGTTTTCATTTTATTAAAACAAAAACAGAATTACGTGAATAACATAAAATTACAAAAAAAAAAACAATAATAAACACGTATTTATTGTTTTAGTTATGCGGAAAATTATTTTTGCAAAAAACCCGTTGATTTGCGAAATGCTGAGTTATATTGGTGTAACTTGAACCACTATTTAAATTACCTCGATTGTTTTATCCACCCTGAACTCAATGAATCTGTGGTAGATTAATTTCAGGGTATAAGTGCCTCGTTGATTATGTAAAAAAGTACAGTGGTTGCAGTTAAGTATTTAGGAGTCATGCTTATTAATTAAGGTGTTTTCTTTTGGTTAGGAAAGTTTATCTTTCCAGAGTTGCGTCGGCATTGTGTTTTTTTAGCTTTCTACGTTTGGGTCGGCGGGGCCAGAGCGGCCGCGACGCGGGAGCGGTCCCCCCGCCGGTCGTTAAGAAGCGTCTCGGGTTTCGGGGGTCTGCTCGGACCGGGACCGAAAGAGCCCGCGCTGGAAGATGCTTGTGGCTTATAGCCGAATGTGCGTGTATGCAGAGGGTTTTGCCGCTTTGTATAAAATTGTCGCTTTTTGCCCGATGCAATAACTTAGCGGTTGGCGCCAGTCAGGCTGGGAAAATTGCAGAGAACAACTCTACAAGGAGTTTGGGTTTGACCGTTAGGACGCCAGGATGACAGCTCGCCGACCATTGGAGAACAGTGTACCACGTGTGAGTGGCGGAATTTGAAGAGATTGGTCGGTTCCTGAGGGGAAAGGAGGCCCCTACGGACCTACAAAAAGAGCGCGGAGAGGATTTTGAGGGATTCGGACTTTGGATTTGATGGAGAGAAATTGGGGACGGGGGTCGAGACTTTTGACGAGGCAGGATGGTTTCCCAAGTTGGGACTTGTAACTAGAGTGTAAATAAATGCACATAGTACTCTACAAGCAGTGAGTCGACCCGTCACTCAGCGACGTTCGTGCCACCACGCTCCAGACCATCGAAGCGAAGCCTGCCTCCCACACCACCGGGAGGACTTTAACTGGCGCAGTCGACAGGATGGTGGCGCGATTTCCGGTGAGACGACGTGGCGGCGACCTGCGGGCAAGTACGTGAGCTTCGGCTCAACGGTGGACGAGGCAGCATCCCTGTGAGAAGCCTCGTGGGCTCCGGCCCGAAGTGACCAGGACGACATCCCCGTGAGAGGTCTTGGGGGTTTCGACCCGACGTCAACGGTGGACGAGGCAACATCCACGTGAGAAGCCTCGTGGGCTCCGGCCCGAAGTGACCAGGACGACATCCCCGTGAGAGGTCTTGGCGGGTTTTGACCCGAAGTGGACGAGGCGACATCCCTGTGAGAGGCCTCGTGGGTTTCGACCCGAAGAGAACAAGGCGACATCCTCGTGAGAGGCCTTGTGGGTTTCGACCCAAAGGGGACGAGGCGACATCCCTGTGAGAGGCCTCGTGGGTTTCGACCCGAAGAGAAGGAGCGGACGGAGCAACATCTACGCGAGAAGCTTCGTGTGCGGCGGTCCAAAGTGCAGCGACGACGCAGCATCGTCTACGTGAGAGGTTGCGTGGTGTTGCGACCCGAAGAACGGACCAGCCGGTACCCGAACCCAGGACCGACTCCGGCGGGTGACGTCCAGCGACACAGGAGGGTCATCGCCTCAGGAGCGGCGCACTGACGCAGGTGGGACTCATTTCTGTTTCCTCCGGGTTTCGCATGTCAGTGGTGACTCGGTCGATGACCAAAGGAGCTCAGGAAGCGATGAGTGAGAGCGGCGGTAAGAGCCCGGCCATGCTGGACGACGTGTCGGAGGGGGGAGGGAGTAAGAGCGAGAACGAGCTCAAGCTAAAAATTGTAGCCTTAAAACTGGAACTCCAAATCGCACAAATTAAAGCGAAGGAGGCAGAGGAGAAGTCGTGTCGCGACGGAAAAGACGAGGCCGAGAGAAGCCAGATGTCGAAATACGCAAAGGAGCTGCGCGCAGTGTTAGCTCAGATGCCAGAGGCCGAGTCCATGGCCCCAGGGTGGTTCAAAAACGTAGACACACTGTTCGCGTCAATGAGCATACCAGCGGAAGTACAGGGGGCGATCATACTTCCCTTTCTGACGGAAAAAATGAGGGCTTTCAGCGCGAATCAGTCAGACGGACGGATAATGCCGTACCTAGAATTGAAAGACAAAATTCTTAGGGAGCTTAAGATGACCGCCAACGAATACCGGAGGTTATTCCTCACATCTCAAAAAACGGACGGCGAGTCGTGGGCACAATTTTCCACGAAACTGGAGACATTTTTTTTGTACTATCTGAACAGTCGCGAGATTCAGACTCTGGATCAGCTGAAGCACCTCATGGTGTCAGATAGGTTGAAGCAAGTCATGCCAGACGAGGTGAGAACCTACGTTCTCCAAAATGAGACGAAAGGGTGGCTTAGGCCAAAAGAGGTGGTTGGGCTGGCAGAGAACTTTGACGAAAGCCGTCGTGGGAGAAAGCCTCAGGGCAGGGAGAAAGCTTCGGACAGCGCACCCGTTCGAGGGCGAGATGGACAGTCGAAGGAGACTGTGCTGACGACGACTGGCGGTGAGGAACGCGGCGCTGACCGAACGAGGGCGATTCGTTGTTTTGGCTGCGGTCGAATGGGACATATCCAGAGAAACTGTCACCAACCACGAAGGCAAGCAGACGAAGGTCAGGGGAACCAAAACAAACATGACCCACGAAAATTGGTAGCCCAGGTGGCGTCTGTGCCAACGGGAACAGCTAAAGCATGCGTAAAAAGGGCCGGTATGAGCCTCAGGTGGGTGGATCTCGTAGTGGCAGGCAGACCTCTGAAAGCCTGCCTAGATTCCGGGACAGAGATTACGGTGTTGAGATTGGAAACGGTTCCTGCAACGTGCTTAGAACAGCGTAAAGGAACAATCAAGTTGAAAGGAGCGTTCGGAAAGGTGGTAACCGCCGATTTGGCATACGTGCCACTGAGTCTAGTAATGGAGGGAGAAAGCAAGGGCCAGCAAGTCCTCACACTGTGTGCGATCACCGACGAGCTGTCGGACAGTTTGGGAGCATTGCTTACGCCTGTGGCGTACAGAGAACTATTGCAAGTTCGATCAGTTCTCGAGAGGGAGGCGGTAAAAATTCAAGTGACGGAAAATGAGATAGACCAGGAATTCCGACACACACCTGAGGACACGCTGAGGGACGAGGTGCTCGAGTGCGAAACCGCGGAGAACGGAGAAAAGACAGACGCGGACGGCGATGACCACGGCGACATCGAGGTCGAGCCGGCGGTCCAGACAGGTACGGGGCACCCAAAGCCCACCGGAAAAATGGACGACGCCGACGGGTTGCCCGAAATCTTGAATGAGCGGCAGAAGCTTGAAAATCCGGAAGAAGACCGCGAGGACAACGCGTATGGCGAGGACCGCGGCGGCCGCAAGGCGAAGCACGTTCAGAGGAGAGCTGGCGCCGACGAGGCAGGTGCACCCGCCGCTGATCCGGTGACGCAAGGAGGCGAAAGCGAGAGCGGGAGCGATGGTGACGGCGGTGACGAGGGGACGAACCCGGTTGGCGACATCGAGGGCCGGGATCCAGGGAATCCCGGCGCACCGGTTACCGCGGCACTGGGGATGCAAGGGTCGTCCCAGGCTGGAACGAAGCAGCCGCGCAAGAGGCGGATCGACAGGTCGGGGTCGGCGGTCGAGGGGTGTTCCGGGTCCGACCCGGCATCGGCTCCGGGTTACGACGCAGACGGCCACGGCGAGAGGACGGCAGAAATGGTCGTGATCCCTCCGACCCAGGCGTCGAGACCGAGGCTCCGACTGCGGAGAGGCACCGACTTCGGGACCGCGGCCATGTCGTCGCCGAAGGTCAAGTCGGCGGTGCATCGCAGGGCGACTCCCAGGAAAAAGGTTGAGTCGAGCGACTCCAGAGGGGGAAGTCTGGACGCAAGGTGCTGCGGGAACGGTAGGCGCGAAATGAGCACAAGGGAGAGAAGGAAGCCACACCGGTCAGTCCCCAGAGTTCGCACGCGTAAACAGCAGACTTACTCGGGATCAGCGAGTGTCGCGAAAGCTACTGACTGCGAGCCGCCCCAGGTAGTCCGAGGAACGTCTTTAACGGCGACGAGATGGACAAAACGGCCACGATTAGGGGGGTAGCTAGCGAGGCTACTGGGTTTTTATTTCGCCCTTAGTCTACTTTTATTGCACTGCCCTCCTGATTCATTTTTATTTTGCCGTTTGGTTGGCCCCTCGATATTATATATTCTACGAAATATATACTTTTTGTGTTCGGTTTTTATTCTCTGCCGGAGAAGTTTGAGTGTCCGCATGTAATTGAAACGTGTTTCGTAGCTTTAGCGTTGGTAAGCATGTCGAGGCTAGACAGGCATGATTAGGGCGTGGTCATTATGCCACAGTTTTGAGAGCTCCCACCACTGATTTTGCGGGGCCCTGGAATGTACAGGAGAGGGTCCAACCTGTGTGTGATTTTGGGGTGGCAGTTTGACTTTGAACATGACAGCTATCACGGCAATTTTTCTTTTGTGTGCCCATTCTGGTGTGTGTTGGACGTTTTGCTACGGCAGCCGTTTTAGTGTTTCTGGTTTTGGAATTGTAACCATTTTCTTATTTTTTATCGGTGCCGTTTGATTGTGTTCACATTTACGGATGATCAGTTGGTGAACTTTTAGAGCGTGATGTTGACGTTGTTGCTTTTGGTTAACTGTGGGCCAAGTAGTTGGTTCGAATATTTGCCAGTGCGATATTCGGGGAAGGAATTTATGTTGCGCTTACATCAAGTGTCAACGCAACAGTCTTGGTGGGGAGGAGTTAAGTATTTAGGAGTCATGCTTATTAATTAAGGTGTTTTCTTTTGGTTAGGAAAGTTTATCTTTCCAGAGTTGCGTCGGCATTGTGTTTTTTTAGCTTTCTACGTTTGGGTCGGCGGGGCCAGAGCGGCCGCGACGCGGGAGCGGTCCCCCCGCCGGTCGTTAAGAAGCGTCTCGGGTTTCGGGGGTCTGCTCGGACCGGGACCGAAAGAGCCCGCGCTGGAAGATGCTTGTGGCTTATAGCCGAATGTGCGTGTATGCAGGGGGTTTTGCCGCTTTGTATAAAATTGTCGCTTTTTGCCCGATGCAATAACTTAGCGGTTGGCGCCAGTCAGGCTGGGAAAATTGCAGAGAACAACTCTACAAGGAGTTTGGGTTTGACCGTTAGGACGCCAGGATGACAGCTCGCCGACCATTGGAGAACAGTGTACCACGTGTGAGTGGCGGAATTTGAAGAGATTGGTCGGTTCCTGAGGGGAAAGGAGGCCCCTACGGACCTACAAAAAGAGCGCGGAGAGGATTTTGAGGGATTCGGACTTTGGATTTGATGGAGAGAAATTGGGGACGGGGGTCGAGACTTTTGACGAGGCAGGATGGTTTCCCAAGTTGGGACTTGTAACTAGAGTGTAAATAAATGCACATAGTACTCTACAAGCAGTGAGTCGACCCGTCACTCAGCGACGTTCGTGCCACCACGCTCCAGACCATCGAAGCGGAACCTGCCTCCCACACCACCGGGAGGAACAACAACAACTTTAACTGTTGCACTTTCTAAACGACTAGAATGTCTCTCGCCGGAAACTAACCCGCACTGTGATTGATATAAGATGTATTTTTTTTCTTCTGAGATACATAAGAAGCGGAGAACAGCTTGTTAGGTCTGCCCCAGCCCTCATGCAACCTCATCCTCAACGTATCGACTCAAAAAGGTCAAAGTTCCGTCCGTGTACGCTTCCGCCGCCACAGCTTCACACGCGAAAAGGTGTCGCAGGCTGCTGAATGCGTCTCACTACCGAACGCCAGCTCCTCTGCTAGCGACGCTACCCGAGTTTTTCGGAGCGCCCCCTATCGTTCCCGCACAGAGTGTATAGCGCAACAATGCGTGAAAATGAAAAGTAAGATTAGTTTCAAGCTAGAAATATTGATAGCCTTATACACCGGGTCAGAAACGGAGCATTTGCGACTCCAGCAAAACGGCCGCCACCTAGCGGGAAGATGCTGAACTGCACGGAAGCGATCCTTTCGCGATTTGTCCTCGTCACTTCTGGCTTCCATGATTACATGTTGTCGGTGGTTGGCGCAATGGGACTGTTGTTCCGGGGACTGTGCCGTACTGTCGTATCAGCGCGTTGCCCAGGTGCACTTAGAACGCCACCTACGCAACCTACGTAACAGCGTGCACCAGACATCGTGCGTTTATCAACGTTCATCAGTACTGTAGAATGACGTTAGGTAGTCCTTCCATCGTTTCCCCGGCGAAGGTCGAATCTCTGGAAGCTTGTTTGCGCCAACACGTCACCGCAGGTTTGAAATGTAGCAAAATAAAAGTGAGGCAAGCCATTTGAATGCAATGCTTGCCAGCTGTGCGTTAAGCGGTCATGTGGCACGGAACGAATTGCTTTAGAGCGCAATATTTACCAGAGGTGGGGCCCCAATTTACCGCTTATTCACACTGGAAGCGGATCCGCGTTCGCAAAGCGGTTGCGAACGCAGTTGTATAAAAATCCAGTGCAATTGCACGCGCACTCGATGACATCAAGTGCGCGTGCAATTGTACTGGATCTTTATACAACCGCTTTCGCAACCGCTTTGCAAACGCGGACCCGCTTCCAGTGTAAATGAGAGGTAAAACCCCTCGATACGTTTGTGTTTGTCTTTCAAGTAGCGTCAAATGCGCCAGTGTACGAGGCCCGTGTCTCAAGCGGCCCTTGGAAGCAGATGGAGGCGCAGCACTTTAACGAGCGGCGCTTGTAAGCGAATGGCGGCGGAGCACCCGCTCGTGACACGTGTCCTGCGCGTTTCCGCAAGAATGGTTGGCGGTACGTGTAAGCGTGAATTTTATCGAGGGACCTTAGCCCAGACCACCGTGGCCCCGACTAGTTCCTCATACGCGCAAGCACGTGCAACGTGCGCGTGAACGCAGCTTCGGCAAGCTCGCAATCGCACGGGTGTGCCCGCATGAGAAGAGACATGGCGGCGGTCAGTCGCCCAGCTTGTAATCGTTCATAGGTCGTTGAAGTCGCAATTAGAGTCTTCTGATAAACGTCCATGGTATCTTGTCTCGCTATCCTTCTGAAATTATTAAGGTATGAGTCATATATACTCGACCCTTTTTATTTCTTTTAATAAACGGGTGCTTATGACCCCAGAAGATCACATGATCGCGGATATCTCACTCCTCCCGTTGAACAATAGTCCGTGAACAATACGCACTATTCGTGCCAAGTGGCCAGGTGGTAACGAGATGCAAGAAGCGGTGAGTTTATGAACGCGTGACATGCAAGTTAAGCTATATTTTCTTTTGTCTGTTAAAGCATACATCACAACAAAACGTGTAAATTACAAGTGCAAGTGTTGTATTTCTTACTACCTTGTTTCGTTATTTGCGACATTGTTATGTTAACGTATGCATGTCCGATTTTTCTTTTACGTTTGTTACAAATAAGGTATGGAGTATATGCCGCTATACGGTCATTACCAACATTTCCACTGATTTTGCCATACTAACGAACAAAAGAGAATAACACTTCAGTATCCATTAACATGTTTAGCGACGTCACAGCGAAATTACTACCCAAACAACTGTTGGAGGCAAAAGTAGTGACGATTCGCTTATTGTAAACGACGTCCTTAATCCAACTACCTTGTTTGCCTTAACGTGCATAGGAAACGTCAACAAAAACTTTTTTTCTTCTTTTTGAAGAATCGACTGAATGCTGTATGCTCTCTAAAAGCTGGATCAAACAGCCCCGTCTGCTTACGCCACAAGCCACCGGAACATCTGTGCCTCATAGCAAGTGTGGCTACCGGTTAAAAAAGATAGCCCAGCACGGGGCATTCGGGATATTAATGTTTTGGTGACTAGTACTTAACTAACTAAACGTAAAGTCTCATTCACAGTGCCCCATTTTCTTTCGTTAAGTTACGTTACGTATAAGTCACCGAAACATTCGTGTCTCAAATGTTGCGTGTCATGCTTTCTCCTTGAACTGGTAGCCTCGCTTAATATGAAGCACAGAGGTCTTGGTCACTTCAACATATTTCGTAACGTAACTTAACGTAAGAAAATGGGGCCAGTGTGAACCAGCCTTTAAAAACGGGGCTGTGTGATGGCAGCGTTAATATCAGTGCAAAGTGTTCTTTCTTCTTTGGAGCCTGCATCGTGTGCCTTTGGTAAGAACAGACGATGAATGGAAAATAGGGTTAGCGCCAACACAAAATAGACGGATCTCACCATCCAGCCTCGTTGCGCAACCATTGCCGGCATGCATCGGGGTAAAGGCTGGTTCACGCACACCCGTTTTCTAACGTTACGTTACGTAAAGTCACCGGGAAATCTGTTCTTCGTATTAAGCGTGACTACCAATTCAAGGACATAGCCTGGGACGCGACATTCGAGACACGAATGTTTCGGTGACGACGAGCTAGGACGGTGAGCAAGGACACAAGGCTCGTCGTAACGTAACGTAAGGAGTTGAGCTCGGTTCAACTTTTCATACAACACCGTTTTCTTACCTTAGGTCTAAGTCACCGAAACATTCGTGTCTCGAATGTCGCGTTCCAGGCTACCTCCTTGAATTGGTGGCCACCGGTGGCCACGCTCAATACAAAGCACAGATTTCCCGGTGACTTTACGTAACGTAACGTAAAAAACGGGTCTGTGTGAACGAGAACCTAATCGAGTGGCAGTGGAGCGAGCCTCAACTGTAGTTTACTCGTGGAAATGGCGCGTGCTGGTTCAGTTACGGCGTTTGTGGAGAATTAGCGGCGAGATGTTTCCGTGGCGCCCTCGTATGGTACCTTTCGTGACGTCATTACCTTGCAAACAACAAGTTCAATGGTGTTTATAATTCGCATGGAGGAAGCTTGAAATCATAGTGTTCTTAAAACAACACTGTTAACGCCGTCAAAATTGAAGTCCTCACGTGCCTCTTATATCCGTCCATGAGAACACCTTCGCTGACGTCATAGTCAGCCTTCGGCCAATCGTGGAAGGGAGACCATGCGATGCTTTCGATCGCGCACGTCGCCAATAACATAGAGGAGGAAAACCGGACGACACGTTTCTCCAACTGGCAGCATACAATGTATGCTGCCAGTTGGAGAAAGGTGTCGTGCGGTTTCCGTCCTTTATGTTATTCGCCACAAACACGCGACAACTCCCCTAAGGGTCTTCGCAAACAGAGCACGGGACGAGACGAGCTGTCACGTGCACTGTAGTGCCGCCTGCCTTCTGTAAATTACTGTTATGGCGGCGTAGCGCGTGCGTGGAACGCTTAGCCAGAAAGGTTCATTACAAGTTTTTTTTTTTATTCGTGTACGCATCAATGTTTGCGTAAGAAATACGGAATCAGCAGAAAAAAACTGCTCCAGTCTTTTAGAAAAAATGAAGACGAGTCCCATTCCGCTTAAATGGAGACTAAAGAGGTTTTGTGTTTGAGGAAAAACACCTAAATATTCTTCATTTGGCCTCCAGGATCACGAATATAGAGGTTATTTTTTATTTTGGTGTACGGAGGTTGCATAAATTAATTTTCAAAGTACCGCCGAGGCCCCTTTTTCCGGAGCGTGACGTCATAAAAGAAGTTTTCGGAATCTCCGCTCACGCGTATCTTCTGCGCCTGACAAGGCTATGCACGCGCACACTTGCTATTTTCAAAAGAAAAGGTTAAAAAGAGACGTCCCGACTGGTGTCAGTGCGGGGCACAGTGCGGGGGAATATACCTGGCATGCTTGCAATTGTACAGCTGCAACGGAGAAAGAGTAGCACAGGTGACCGACGACCGGAGCGGCAAAATCGCGACACGCGGCGCTTTTGTTCCGGAGCGCGGCGATAGCGAGAGTTCCAGTCACGGTCCATGTCTTAACGCGGGGGTAGCCGGCAGAAAGCAGCCCATCCTAAAACCCGAATTTTGAAAGCTATCTTATTCCTCAATTTTCCGCCGGCCACCCCCGCGCTGAGATATGAAACGTGACTGGCACTCTCGCTATCGGCGCGCTCGGGAGCAATAGCGCCGCGTGTTGCGATTTGGCCGCTCCGCTCATCGGTCACTTGTGCTACTCTTTTTCCGTTGCAGCTGTACGCGCTGCCCACACGAGCGACACGCGCTTATCGGCCAAAATATCCTAGTATCACGTCGCGACTGGTAGGAAGGTTTTCGTGATTTTTTTCGCGTTAATTACATCTTCGGGAAAAACGAACGTGATAATAAAATGGCATTTCAACTGTCAATAAAAATATGTTCAACGGTTTCAGGCGTTTTGCACAATGTAAAGTTTGTTGACTATGGGACGAATATTCCCTTCTCTTGTAGCCACACTTTGGTGGGTAACACTGAACAATGTAATATGAAAAAGAAAGTTTTTGCTGCAGGAGGATGTACATCTCCTTTACCCGGCGCAGTATATCGTGTTGGAAAGCGTCGCTGACCAATGAGCGATGAATTTGCATTTGAAATAGGATATTCACAAGATCTTTTGTCATCTTTTTACGTGAAACAGACGATTTTTTTTTAAACCTCAGTGATAAAAATTGAAAAGCATCGACTACTTCTTTAAGATCTCCTACTAACACGCAGGTTTGGTCTGCCACGGAGAATAAGGGAAAGTCAGGTAGAGTGCATGCAAGTCTATTCTGAATGACTTCACGGAGAAAACGGTGCTCTTGGTCGCTTAGGAAAAGAAAACGTGAAACCAACTGACGTATAAATAAATGGAGAAGGCCGAGTCCACCATATCATACACGACGAAACAAATTGTCGTGACGCATGGGTGAAAAAAGGGACTTCCATACTAAAACGTCAAAATCCCTGCCCAATTTTTGATTACTCGGCAGTGTACAGTGCAGTCCCTGCAAGAAATACCATAAGTTAGCCGCCAAAATACACTACAGAAGGTAAAAAGTGCAAACACTGAGAAAGTTTTTTTGTGACCAGTTATTGGCTCGTCGTTTCAATTGAGTCGCAACTCCGGACCAGTAGGACGTGCCGCTTGGGGGGTGCTTCAATGGCACTCGTATAGTAGTCGCACTGGGTGCAGCTCCACTCTATGCATTCGTATTGCCACGGCGTCGTCGCCCAGGCTCCATGCAAGAATCCTCAACACTTTTCTAGATTTATTGAGGCTCCTGTGGTCTTACAAAAGCAGCAAGTGAGATCCATGACATTGGTCACGCTTTTCTCGTCTTTACAAAAATATACGACATCGACGGCATATGCTAGAACTTTAATTTCAGTCATGCTCAAAGGAAAACCTTGTACTTTTTTACTTCTTACTATGCTTTGGCACAAAGGTTCTCGATATAGAGTAAAAAGTGATAGAGATAACGGACAGCAATGTCGAACTGAAGAGCAAATTGGGATGCTTTCTGTAGCTTTGTTATTTATGACTAAATGTGTACAACAGTTTGTGTACGACATTTTAATGCCATGAAGTATCATATTGCCGCGCGCCAAGTAGGCAGCGCGGCCTTAGCCTAACGGTCATCGCGCTTGCCTCCCACGCGAAGGGCCAGGGTTCGATTCCTGGCCGCGGCTATGCATTTTTGTTAACACTGTATTGTGATGTTCTGGTGAAATCGAGAACCGTCTAGCTGATTCGAGGTCAGAATGTTCAACGCGTCGAACCTTCTACGTCGAATGCTCCAGAAGCCAACGTGTGTACAAAAGCGGCTCCGCGGGCAAGCCGGAGCCAGTTTCGCCCCAGCGTTCGACTGTGCTGCTCCGCCGACTTCGATGCCCGCGACGCTCTGTTATTATCGTTGTACCCCTTTTATTTTTTGGCACAAGTTCGCCACATTAAACGTTTATTTCTTCCTGTTTATTTTCTATTTTTTGGTCACCACCCGTGACAATATCACCAACGCCAATGTGCGACAAAATCATGAAAATAACATTATGACTAACACGGTCAAATGCTTTTGCGAGATCAACTTGCAGCATCGCAACCTGAGAATTGCTGTTGGCAACACACTCTAATACGCTTTTTGCAAATATGAATATTTGTCTGAGTAGACCTTCCAGGAATCCCACACGTCTGGTGATCCCCTACTAAATCGCAAATAACGCGCTGCAATCTATTTGTCAGTTTTCTTGCAAATATATTACTGTCCTCGTTGCACATTGTGATTCGTCGATAGCCAGTCACTTGTGAAAGTTTCTTTTTTATCTTTCTTTTGAATAAGAATAGTGGGTGTATGCAAAAAAGAGGGCGGAAGACTTTTGTTTTCGTAGGCTTCTTGAACAATCTCCTGCAAAATGGGACATGAAGTGGTTTTGCGAAGTTCATAAAGTTCTGCATTTATATCATCCGGTCCTAGGATTTTGTTTTGCAAGGGAATCCACAGCGTTTTCTACCTCAGCTAAACTGATCGGTTCTTTCAAATCTTTTGTGCGCTCTCTATTTAACTGGAGAAGCAATGTTACGAGTTCCTTTAGACATTCTTTATATGTAGAGGCAATCTTTGTGTCAAATTTGTAATGTTCAGAAGAGACTTCGGCTATAGCTTGGCTACCTGAAATAATCATGTTGTTTTGCATTAGCTGAATTTTGTTCATTCATCGCGTACCTTTTTTCCTCCTTGATTACCTTTTTTGTTAGCTGTTTTCCCAAGAAATAGTTTACAGCACGAGAACGTATATCAACTCGTTAATAACGCTCTTGATGGAATTTATCGAGCTTTGCTGTTATGCGGATAATATCATCCTAACCTTGGCCAGAATTTTGAAATTTAAGTTGAACCAAGGCACGCAAATTACTCATCAACGTCCTTTCTGTCTCAAACTTCTGAAATTGTATGACACTAGCTCTCTCACTTGCTATCTGTTTAATAATTGTTTAAAAAGCTCCGATTTAACAGATATATGTTCAGTTGTTTTCCCTAATTGGTAAAAAAAAATCAGTCGCAGTTGCTACAAAGTTTTTATCTTTAAACAATTCATAATTAAGTTTCCATACTTTCCAATTTATTCTCTTTTTTATTCGTTTCCTTCCATTTGTTATTGATACCATGCAATGTTGTGGAAAAAAAACTAGATCTACGGCTTGACCGTTTAAATTGTCAATAAGTTCTGCTGAGCAAAAAATTTTATTAAGTCCTGCGTGTGGTGCGTTTTGAAAATGGGTATATGGTAGTGTTTTTTCTTTAGCTGAAATGATGCAACATCAAAAATATTAGACTCGTGCATAATGTCATGTAGCAGAAATATAAATTTTGACCTGACTTTTGTCACTTCGAAATTTATATTTCGCTCTGTTTGTAGCGTCCCAAATGCAGTTAAAGTCTCCAAGCAGAACCACCATTCTATCACAAAGTAAATAAGGTCGCAGGTGATCAAAAAAAGTTACTTTTGCATTCACCTCATTTGGCGCATAAACGCATATCACCCTCCACATTATATCGGAAACTTGGAAGTCGCACATAATGCAGCGCCCGCAAAGGTAGGTCGTAATAGCTAAATCAGACAAATGAAAATACTTTATAATAAACAATAAACGCCCAGCGGAAAGAAATACAGCATGCCTGACGCATACCTCGCTGTCATACACGAAATGTTCTATGGCCTCTTCTACCTGTTCTACCGTTGACAGTTTTGTTCCCTGTACGGCTCGAAAGCATACCCTTTTGTCTTCAAGTAACGATTCAAATGATATTGTTTCTTTCGAAAGTTAAATCCTCTTACATTTGGGTAACAATACGAAGGCTCTCAGTTAAAGGTAGTGGAAGAGGAGGAGGGGGGATGAGGAAGGGAAGGAGGAGAGGGAGGAGGAAGGACAAGGGGAGGGGGTGGGGTGGGGTCGGTTCATGTATACTCCAGTGTGCAAGGGAGGATTTTCGCTTACTCGCCATGGCGTCATGTGGGTGTCTTTCCCTCCTCTTGGCGTCACTATTGTCCTTGCACGTGCTACAGCTCGTGGTCCGTTGCGGACGGGTCGCTTTTGTTGTCAAACCTTGTATGTCCGTCTACAGACACCGTTGACTGTTTCGGTACCTCCGTTTCCGGTGTTGACAAGGTGTCCTTGAACGGTCCTTCCTGGGAAGCTACTTTCACGGTTTTTGTCGATGTTGTGTCTTGGAGTATCTCCGAAACTTACTTTTCAACTTGTTTTTTGCTCTCTCCGGAACACTGAAGCAGTGCCTCTCTGTGCTGCGCTTGAGGGGAGAGAACATCTCCACTAGCATCCACTACATCGGAGACGTCCCTCAAAAGCTCCGGGTTGGCGTCAGGGTCGTTGCCAGTGCCTCGCAGTACGGTTGCATAACTTGAAAATCACTCTTCACTTTCATGCCCGAATCTATTACAACGTGTGCATTTCGTCTAGCCTCAAACCCAGGGACTGGGCTCGAAAACGGTTTCCTGCCCCTGGGGTCGAGTGTTTCTTGGAAAAATGTATAAGAACTAGAGGTAGAAGGGTTTCCTCGGCCAGGGGCCAACGGAGAACATGAAAGCACGACCGTTTGAAACGGCCTCTTCTTCTTTCTCCGGGCCAAGCAGGACCGCTTGAACGGCTTGGAAACGAGCGAAGCTTTATATTTAGCTATCGCACTCCACTCTTAAATGCGAAGCTTAAGCGTCCTGTATTTGTTTGGGGCGAAGCTCCTTAGGGTCGTGCCTTGTCCGTCCGTCCGTCCGTCCGTGCTCACATAGAAACAAAAGATGTTTGCGCAGTCGACAGGATTCGAACCTGTGCGGAGAGACCCCAATGGATTTATAGTCCATCGCCTTAAACACTCGGCCACGACAGCGGGACGAGTAGGGGGCTCTAAGATGTGGTAGTGACTCAAGAGGTGGGGTTTCTGTCATGGATGAAATGTTGCATGTAGCCGATCAACCTCTATACAGGAGAGGGCGCTGCGGTCAAATGCGTATACAGCATGCATTGGATCAACGTTTATAGACGAGAGGGCGCTGCGGTGCAATGCTCAAATGCGTATATAACCAAGTTCCATACCACACATTCTCTTCCTGACATGGACCGTTGACTTAAGCGGTGAAGATGCGTTCCCACGGCTTCTAGCGGATCCAAGCTGATCCGCTAGAAGAACCGCTGACTCTGCATTTCACCGACCATAAAGCAGTAATAATGAAGTGGAAACGGCAATCCGGAACTCAGCACTACCTATGAGTAATAAAAAAAAAATCAGCACCATCAGCCCTACCTATGAACGGTAAAATCAGTACTATCATCAGCACCACCAGAGTTTCGCCCCAATCAACATCATTCACCACGTGGAGATGCGGTCATATTTTTTCTGTAGTCTTTGATACGTACTATAGCTTTCTAATATCTTATATCTCACCGTCATCAAGCCTCTCGTCAAATCTGGGGCCGTCAATTCGACGTCAGTGCGTTGCATGTCGAGCTGAAGTTTTGGGGTGTATTGTATGTGACAAGGGGAGTAATGGCTACACTTCTGTCACACTACGCATGATGGCACGTCATGGCGTTTCGCCTTGCTTAGTGCCACAGCGCGGACAGTTTTTGTTTGGGTCTAAAGATATTTTAATAGTGAAAACAGTGCGAAAACACGACGACCTAGAATAAACGCACCAGACGAGCGTTGTCCCGTGTGTTTCTGTGTCCTCGTGTTTTTGCGCTGTTTCCGCTATGGATTCCCACAAACACAGCAAAAAACAATTCTTCTCTACCTTTTATATTGCTACGATTGGCCCTCCCGAGGGCTTTGCAAGAACGTCGCCGCTCCGGAATTTTTTTTTAGAGTGCTTAGCATGACGTGAGCACGCAAAACATCATGCGCAGTGTCACATCTCAGGCTTTCTTGTTACGTCTAAAGGTTCTAAACATTATTTTGGATTCGCCATTCACCAAACTTTCATCGTACTTTACTTTAATTAACATTTACCGGCATTTCTCGGAGCAGGGACCTCCAAACCCCGGTCCGCGGATGGCCGCAGTCCTCGCAGTGACGCCCTCCACTCTTAATCTGGTTCCAGGTAGGTTCCAATTAAAAAACAACCCTCTGGACTGGAGGCGGTAAAGTCTTTTCATTTAGGAATAAAGCCTCTGAAGTAATCAAGATTTACAACCAAGGTGACGTTGATAAAACCGTGAACTAAACCCTCAGTAAACTTTTCGTAACAACAAGGTTTTGTATGATGATATACCAGCAAGAATTCAAATATTACGACTTTTTATCTTTAATGACACGTACAATAGTTAGTTACCAGTCGCATGTTTCTGTTTTGTATATGAATACTCGAAGCATTAGAAATAAACAAAATGAGATTGATCTATTTCTCCAACTACTTTCTGTTCATTTTGACGTAATGTTATTTATGGAAACTTGGCTGATTGCAAACGAGCCTCCGCCCTATTTTGAAAATTACAAACATGAAAGTTTCTGCAGAGCAATAAAAAGAGGGGGTCGATTAGACAAGTATGTTAGCAACGATTTAAGATACAAAGCTCTGGAAGAATTTAAATTGACAAAAATATTATTCAGCGTCTGGTCACCAAAGTGGAATCTGTGATTATTGTAGCCATATATACGCTACCGTCTGAGAATGTTTCTCAATTCTAGAAAGCATTTGATAGCGGAAAAACGCAGGTAAGAAAAGGCAGGTCAAAACGCTCCTGCGAAAACTAAGCAACGCAGAGAAAAAAAGTTGATGCCGTGTCGGTGTCTGCCCAAGAGCCTGTTCAGAAAAAATAATATCGTTTACACGAAATGCTTTTTTTTTAGTTAGAATTTACCTTTTGTTTGTACATTTTAAGACAACAATTTTACATAGAAACTTACTGGCCATCATCAACAACCCCTATATCAACCCTTTTTAAACAAGTATAAAGCATGCGGAGCATTTGGCAATCTTTTGAAAAACTCTTAAATCCTGACGTGTACTCTGGTTTCAAATTCTTATCCAAGCGCATCTTGGTGGCAGCTGTCCTGCCCTCCGACGGCCGAAGCGCCGAACCAAGGCCAGACAAAAGTCAAAGCTCAATCTTGCAATGTCATGACTCTTTCAAACAACGAGGCGTTCCTTATCACCTCACCGCGCGCGCGTTGCACTTTTTTGTCTTTTACGAGAGAGGGGAGGGAGGCGGGCGGGCGGGTCAGACCGGCGAATTGTCGGGCGTTGGCCTGTCTTATAAATAGGTTTTTTTTTTATTTTTTTCAAATTTGTTGAAAAAAAGCCGTGAACGCTACACTTATGCGGTTTGTGCAGGCGGGTTATACGGCCAGGCGGACATTATGTGGGTGGCTAATCACTGCGATAAGTCGGCTAATTAATTAAAATGTGTTAATTAACTTTTTAATTAGTGAAATAGCCATATGGTTCCAATTAGAAACTTGTACAGCATAATCGAAAACCACTAATTGAACTATTCTTAGAAGGATATAACGCCGGGGCAGCATTTTAGGGCGTTCTGCAAAAATGCGCTATTCGGACGCGTTTCTAGATTTCGGTGTGTTATCCTAGCGCATGTACGCGCCCGCGGTCCTGCTCCCCAGTGGCTGAGACGCGCAACTCACGTGCGCCCTACTTCCCTCCATTTTACGAGGGAGGCGAGGGCGTGGCTTCGCGCCGCGAGCACCGGAGAGCACGACCGCAGGCGCAAAGATGCGCTCAGATAAGAAACCAAAATCTAGAAACGCGTCCAAATGGAGCGTTATAACAGAACGTCTTAAAATACTGCCCCGTCGTTCTATCCTTCTAAGAATAGTTGATTTAGTGGTCTTCGATGATGTTCTACAAGTTTGTGATTGGAACCCTATGTCTATTTTCACAAATTAAAAAAGTTAATTAACGAATTTCAAATAATTATTCGACTTATCGCAAAGATTAGCCACCCACATAATGTCCGCCTGCCCGTATAACCCGCCTGCACAAACCGCATAAGTGTAGCTTTCACGGCTTTTTTAAACAAATCTTAAAGGGGCCCTCCGGAGCTTTCTGCGATCGTCTGTTTATGTTGTTATATTGCGTAGTAGATGAAAGTTAATATGTATACAAAGTTCTAGATTACAAAACCGTTTATTAAACAGATGGCAGAAGAAATATATCGGGACTATTTTCTCTTGGAAGACAATCCCCCATTCCCTGCCCATCGCCAAAACTTGACCAATGGAAATGCTGCATCTCGCGGTGAATGCGAACGTTATTCTTGCAAAAGTCTTCCGAACATTTCTTTGTTGTGTCTGTGTGTGAGCCTGTGCGAACTGTAAGGGACCAGTGCCTTCTCAGGCCTGTTAGCTTTTAGCACTGGCCCTTCTTTCGGACCCTGTCCGTAAGGAAATGAAATTAATCAAAAACATTTACCAGGACACCAAAGCACTTGTTATGAGTTGTGAATGCGAAAGCATGAATGTCCTTCTCCCGCTCTTTTAGTTCGTCTGCGGCCCACTCGCGTGGACGGCCACGTTTCGCTACTGCCGAGGTAGCGGCCGACGGCCGAGCGCGCGCTTTCCTGGAGTGGCCGCACCGCGCTGAGCTCGGCCGTGCAGTCTCTCCGTAGACTGCCGTGCGCGCTCTCCGGCCAGGCCCGCACCTCTTACCGGTGGCCGGGCCGCTGCGTACGCTGCGCCGCCATGGAGAGGGCTTCTCTGGTGGGGTTCCTTGGAACTACGCCACGCGAGATACAATGGGAGCCTCGTTCCTTGAAACTATGACGCGTGCCAGACAATGGGAGCCTACCCTTCAGATTTCTGCTACAGACGAGAGGCTTCGCTCCATTGGCCCAGGGAAAGGTTCCCTTTCGCGCGGCTTGTGGAACGCCGGCTCTGTTCGCTCTTTGTTTGCATTTATAACTCGAACAGGCAGGTGTTAAGTACATCAACCTGCCGTTCCAGTTCCACGCCAATCTGTACCAAAGAAAAGTTCGAAGCTGTGTGTTGTTTTTCTTCACATTTATCGTGTTTTTGTTCCGTGCGCTGCGGTGAAACCTTGCAAAAAAGTATATGATATTGCTCTTACGGCTGACTCGGAGAAACAGTCGCATATTGTCATGTCACTGTTTTTCTCTAGAGGATCATCAATAATAAATTCTGGATTTTAAGCGACAAGAGAAGTTTCATGTGTTAACAGGGGTTCACAAATTATCACATGTCATGGAGCAAAACGTAAGCCTGTTCTCATTTCACTTTGAGAAAGTTTCATAACGCATACAGACATAAAATTATATATAATGATCCACTTTTTTCCCCCAAAGTCACTGTTGAAACTTGAAATCAGTTAAATTTTTAATGTTTATATCTTATTCCACATTACGTCCGAGCGCAGCAGAAGAGCCCATGCCACCAATCAAACAGTGTGAAAAAAGCAGCGTCACGGCGTTCATCTTTTTGTTTTGTTTTTTGTCTGTTCTATAATTTCAATTAATCTGTTAAATAAGTCACTGGTGGGAAATGCTTGGTAGCTTGCGCTTTTAATAGGCGTGTAGATGCGTATATGTGTTCAAGCCTCCGAGTGCGCTGCAGTCTGGATCAAACAAAGTAGAGTCCTTTACATTTTATTTAGTTTCATTTGTTTTGTTCTTCTTTGTAATCCTGAACTTGGTACACCAAAGAGGACTGAAACAATGCACACGGTAATAAAAACACCACACTCAAGAAAAGGAAAACAAAATTACGAACACGGCATATAGTAATATAAGCAATGATGCACTGAAATAATTTCGTCACATTATTACACCTGCAACATGAGAAATATTTTGTTGCGCGCACGTTATGTCTTCTAAGATGAGTAGGTTTTGCAAAGAAACAAAGAAAGAAACAGAAAGGTTTGCTGTTGCTGTGCTTCATGTTGGCCAATGACCAATCAATTCCCTAGAGAGGATTTTGGGCATTAAAGTCACCAGCAACTAGGAATGTATTTCTTATAGCTTTCGGACCGTATATATGGGACGATTCTGATAGCGTGATAAATGTAAGGGGCTCAAAGCACACACTTACAACGATTAGTCATACCTTACCGACGTTCACTAACGTTACGCCCCACATTCCGGTGCATCCTCTTTTGATGTGGATGCGAGAATTGATAGGTCCTTTCGCACACACAACATAGCACGATTGGGGCCAGAAGGTCGAGTCGTATGATAGGTCACGTAGTTCGACAGTCGGAACTGGGCTTCGACTCGTGCTTCAGAGGCGGCGAGAATTGGGAACGGAAGGTGGACAACAAACTGCCCGAAGTCACCGCTCTTTAATCGCAGACAATTTGCGTTTCCTTGGAAAAGAAACGTCTTTCGGTGCCTAATATTGATTTGTAGAATATGAGTTAATCGGTGCACTGTAACGTGCAAGGATATGCTCCATTGCAAAGCAGAATTTGCTCCTTCAGGAAGGTCTCTGGCCTCCGGTAGAGTACCCATTGCCTTCAACGCTGCAAACAGAATAGGGAGCAGCAGCGTTTCCAGTTTTTTTCGAATGGGGCAGTTGTGTTGTCTTGCAGAGGCATTGGAGGTGGATTTGCGTCGGCTGTCTTTGCCTCAACTTGTCTCGCTGTTGGAGGCGTTGGTGTCTGAATTGAGTCGCGTATTGTTGACTTCTGTGGAGGAATCCGTGGAAGAAGTCGTGGTGGTAACGGCGGTGAGGGCAGTGCTGGTGGTGCCTCTGGTGGTGGTGCCCCTGGCCCGGGATTTCTGGTGGCTTCAGCGTACGTATATCTTGAACATGACATAAACTCCGGGATTGCAGGCCAAGAACGACACGAACACTAAAAGATCTCGAGACGTTTTTGTTTTCGGGTCATTGTTTGCCTGCAGTATCGGGGTTCATGTTGTGCTCAATCTAAACCAGCTCGTTTGGGCCCTTTGATTCACTTCACGCATGCCTTGACCTTACTGCATTGGTTTTGGAGGCGCAGAAGACAAAAGCCTCATTGCCTCTGGATCTGGTGGAGGCGAATAAGGCTTAGTCATTTTGCCGTGAATCCCTATGTGTTTGCGTAACGCTCCTATCCTTTTTTTTTTCGCACACAACCCACGAATGATGCAGCATATGGTCCACCACACTTTGTGCACTTGGGATTGCTTCTGAAGCTGCATTTTTTTATGGTTATGCGGGCTTGCACATACCTCGAGTCATTGGGGTTCGCGACAAGCATTAGCAAAGTGTTCATGCCTTCGACAGCGGAAACAGTGCACAGCTTGTCCAACGTATCCTTTCACTGGGCGACTGATGAATCCTTGGAAAACTCGTGCATTGGGCAGTTTTCTCTAGATTGTAAGATTACGCTATCCAGTGGATGCTTGACGACACTTCTGTCGTCTTAGAAACGTAGGCGATTTGCCCTTTGAAAGACGTCACCCCTTTGTCCGTGAGATATTCCAGGAGTTGTTTATCCGAGTAAAAATCTGGGAATTTTGTTTTTTATTTCGCCCAGATTCTTTGAGCAATACTGCGGTGCATTTGCCGCAACATCGATTCCAGCAACCTGTTTGAAAGCTAGAAGCTGATTTTCTGAAGACAAAAAGGCGACATTCACCACAAGCGTTCCATCTTTGGTGATCTTATGTGAACTTACTTTTTTGTGTGTTGTGGTGACGATTGCGTTTACAATACAACACGGGTTTAATTGCCAGAAGAACTGTGCCTTCGTTGACATGCAGACTACGGGGAGGCTTTCCGAGCTCTTTTTACGGTATGTCACTGGCACGAGAGGTGCCTCGTCAAGGTCAACTTCCATTCGGTCTCCTAGTGAGTAGTCGTATAGGTATGACTGGGCGTGGATTAAAACTTTTAACCCAATCGCCACCCTTTATTCAACTAATTAATCGATTAATTGGTCTCGTTTATTTTCATATATAATATTTAAAAGAACTCTTTTCCTTATTTTGTTGAATTTGTGACAAACGGCGGAATATGCAACTTGGATTTCGAATCAGCCTCTATGTATAGTTCAGAACAGTTCAAAGACACTCACGCTCACAGATTATTATACTTTAGCTGCAGGAGGCAAATAGGTTCGTTGATATTTTCCGATAAGGGCGACCTCGTTTGATTGTTCACAATAGTCTCTGCTGCTCTAAACGGATACTCGAACGGCGTTGAAGTGGACGGGACACGTGTTACCTACTGCAATTGTCTGGAGTTGCAAATCTCGCCCCTACAGCTTACTTTAGGCTAAAATTTTGCCTCAAGTTTGTCTTTCATACAGGTGTACTCGTCCACGTGTGCGTGGTGAAAGCGCTGAGTTTTTACCTCTTTAGGTTTGTCAAAATATTACCGACTAAACGGTTAGAAAATATGAATCGTGGATTAAATATTTAATTTCTCAAACGGTAGATTAATCGATCAATTGTCCAGCCCTAGTCGTAAGTGCTTGCACCGTCCAAAAGTAGACAGTTTCTTCTCTGGTGTCTCTCAGGGGTCCTCCATTGCTCGGCAAGTAAGGGCTCATGAAACGACTGAAAGAGAAACGTCCGTTTCTCCTCTGCTCTCTTAAATTTGCTTCTTAATCAACACCACAGAAAATGTATCTTCTTGAAAGGTATGGGGCGTACGCGAAAAAACCGAACCCTGTTTTTCGCGCCGCGAAAATGAACTAGACATCGCGAAGAGCTCAAACTCCGTCAAAGCGAGGCAGCCTTTCGAGCAAGATACCTAAGTTTCAGCACCAATCGTTATCTTATTCAAGAGTTAAAAGCTATTTTCTCAAATTTTCAATGGAAAAATGGTGGTCGACGGAGCTCTCGAATGCATGAATATCTATGGCGCCAGAAACAGAAAACGGGTAAAAATATGCCCCATTTTCACATTGAAAATTTCAGACAATAGCTTATAACCTCTGAGTAAATTAACGGTTGGTGCTGAAGCTTTGGCATCTTGTTCGAACAGCTGGAGCTACGTTTTGACGGAGTTTGAGCTCTCCGCGATATCTAATTTATTTTTGCGGTGCGATAAACCGGGTTTGTTTTTCTCACGGACGCCCGATACCTTTCAAGACGATACTTTTTTTGTGGTGTTGATTAAAAAGCAAATTTAGGAGAGCAGACCAGAAACAAATGTTTCTCGTTCAGACACTTCTTTCCATATGTTTTTATTAAGCTTGGTAAGGTTTCAGGGTCATAATTATTTCACTGTGTCATAAAAGACTACTTCTGAAAATATCCCTGCATGCAACGCTGCGCGCGTTGGATTATGGGACATCTTTGGCCAAGGACATGAGTGGCATGGCTTTAGTTTCGATTGCCCCTTTAAAGAAGTAGTGCAGCACTCCATAAAACTGAAGTTAGCGCTCGTTTGCATTGCGCCCGTTCATCTTCGTCAGAGCCCTCATGAAACATGAACCTTCAGCGGCCTTATGGACCTACCTAGAGTTAGCGTAGAGGAGTAAGGCCTATCTCGTCCCTTACCTCTCTGGCGGCCTGGCAGCCGCTCCATATTGCAGCATGACCCAAGCGGGTCACTCATCATTTAAGAAGCCCAGGACATTGAGAAAATGCAACAGGATGATCGGCCCAGTACAGTTCAACTTCATTCTTTGTTCACCTTCGCACAAACTCTGGTGTGTCGTGAGTCCCAAAAAACGTGTCCCCGCGTTCTATCTATATTGGTAGGCAACATAAGTTTAAAATAATCACATAATCGAAAAAAGTATCTACTGTATTTAGTCGTAAACGGATGTGGCGAATTGAGGTTGGCAAATCGAGACCAAAGTGGTGGCCAAGAGGTACCCAAGATGCTTTGCACGGCAGTATGTGCCGAGGATCGCTTCGATTTTGCAATAAGTCTGCTAGCAAGGAACTGAATATACGTATTTATGCACGTTACATATATTTTTTATATCCAGTTTAGATTTCTGTATATAAACTATAATTTAGGTTCATTTATTTACTATTTTCTAATCTGTATTGTCGTATTTATTTTGCGGCCCTCCAGACTGCGACGAATCCCTAATCCGGCCCCTAGGTCAGGTTTCGACTCGCAGACTTGTACGTGGTTCAATTACTCTACTCAAGTTACTGTAGTTTAACTCCTTTTCTGAGTAGTTTAGTAACTTTCAATTACATTTTTATTTCGGTAATTAGTAGTTTACATCAATTACTTTTTATGAGTAACTTCTACTCAAGTTACAAATTACTTTTGAATTTTAGTGGTTGCTTTGCCTATCAAACATTCCTGCACAAAGGAGATAAGATGTTGGAAGATCACCTGATATTGGCAAAGAGGGGGAAGCATGCGGCGTAGGAAGGGGGGGGGGAGAAAATGGTTTGGAGAGTCTAAAACCCCCTAATGTTTTCACAACTCCCCCCCCCCCCCCCCCCCCCGCCCTTTCCTTCATTGCAACAACACTGCTACGAGGCGCGGGGAGCAAACCGACACGACGCAAGAGTGGCCGAATGACCGGGATTAGCGCCGAAGACTGACGTTTCTCTGTGTCCCAAAGCTCAAGGAGACTTGACCCATTTGAAGAAAGGGCTGGTCCCCGCTTTTCCCAAACGGAGAAACTCTCGCCCACTGCAAGAGGTGTCCACTGCGTCCTCACTCAAAGGAGGCAACAAAATGCAGCACCTGTTCTGAAACTCATCTGGTGCCCCCGTAGTTTTTGCTGTACTCGAAGAATCGGGTGCTAAAGGGCAACGCAAAGATTACCTTATTGCGTTGCCTTTCCTCCCAAAACTCATAATATGTAGATCTTCAAAAATTCATAGATCGTTTGAGAAACTTGTAGTAATTCGCCCAACGTTTTTATGTAAAAAAATAATTAACAAACAGTGTTTTGAAGTAGAAGTGAAGCACATGGTACTTAAAGTACTAGTGTTCAGAAAAATTGTACTTTACTTGAAGTAAATTCGCTCAACATGTACTTGTATTTTGCGAGGAAAGTAATACTTCCGACTTCAATGTACATTTCCCGATTTCGGAAACGAAAAATGGCGGTATCGTCGTGTGAAAACGCGCTCTTTCGAGACGTCATCTGGTCATTTTTCTGAGTGAAGTAATGACGGCGGTAAGACCAATGGAAATAAGTGCCTTATAAGTTGATTATGTCAAGTAGCTCATCAGCGCGAGTAAAACAACTACCGTGCGGCGACTTGAATTTATACAA
The DNA here is from genome assembly GCF_016920785.2 of Ixodes scapularis. Lineage (NCBI taxonomy): Eukaryota > Metazoa > Arthropoda > Arachnida > Ixodida > Ixodidae > Ixodes > Ixodes scapularis. The sequence continues at coordinate 19,145,166 of NW_024609857.1, read as the reverse complement.
TATTTCCTGCAATTTCCGTAAAAAACTGATGCACCTCCGATTACCCTTGAAGCAATGCATACCATTAAAAAAAACACTGTATAGGGAATGAAAGGGCATCATGAAAGATTGTGTTAAAAGTGCTTGTATTTTACCGTAAAATATAATGTATTTATACACGTTACTTCAAGTACATTGCACCCGGTGTATTTACAACTTTTCTTGAAGTACATAATCTCTCAATTACTTTGTAGTTTAGTGCAGATAGTTTTTAGATTTACTTTACGGAACACTGTCAACAAGCAAACACTGTGTAAAAATTCAAGCTCAGACAGTGCTAAACCTCAAAGAAGAAATTACACATTCGATGTACATCATTGAGCAAAAAAACAAAAAAGTACAAATCAATTAGGCACGCAGAAGCAGAACCAGCAATTAAAGCATTTGTTAAAAAATCAAGCGGATTCATATTTGGCTAGCACAATTTTGCTAACGGATCAAAACCTCTGTACTTTCTTTTTACCATAAAAACATATAAAAGTAACTTCAAAAGTAATTCATTACTTTCTTCCAGTAAATAGTAATTTTCTCAATTACTTTCCATTTGAGTAATTTCTACTCTACTCAAATTACTTTTGACGTCAATACTCAGTAACTTAACTTAATTACTTTTTTTTGAGTAACTTGTACATGTCTGGTTTCGAGACCCTGTCTTAGAGGGTAGCAACAGTCTAAAGAAAGGATCCGAGTAAACTTTCCTGCAGAACGCGAAGACATCCGATTGCGGGAAACAGTAGAAGGATCCCCGCGAATGACAAAGTGAAGACGACACGACGAACAAACTCTGATGCGCGCAGAGACAATGAGTATTGCACTTCACTTTGTCAATGATTGTCCCTGGGCGTATCGAAATGCTGGGATCTAGTCGCATTCCGAGCTCGGTCGTTCGCCTTGATCCCGGTGTTGTTCGCCCCTATTGGCTGTCCATGTTCTGCAGGGAAGTGAACTCAGAGACGACGAATACACCCCCTCCATAGATGACTGACTATTCCTCTTGCATCTCCCTTTCCCTAAGAGTTTGTTTTTTTATAATTAAGGGGTCATACAGGATACGCAGACACACGGGTATACACATACACACACACAGGCACGCGCGCATGGACACATATGTACAAACACACACACAAAGACACAGCGCGCTCTCGCATGGACACACACACACACACCATTTGTAGAATGTAGGGTATGGCACTGCGCGAATTCAGTTTATCGCCGCGCCCCCTCATCACCAGAAAAATCCAGCTATTGACAATTTGTTACGCTTCCGCATCCTTCAGCCGACGAAACCCATCGGGCGCGTGCCACGAGTCGTCCCGCTGAGCTGTGTGTGCATAGTCGTCGCAAGGTATCATTTCTCCTTCCCGGAAACAAACGAAGAAATATACTTATAATGCCGATACTGGTCACGCCAAAGCGTACTAATATCGCCGTTTTCTGTATACCCCGCTCCGATGGTTAATGACGTTCCACTGAGTGCTCCACCAATTCCGTCGTTTGGCTTCCTTCCTCTCCCCCGAAGCACGCGCACTCTCTCGAGTGTCAAGGCCAGCCAGAAGGAGCGCGTCGCGCGGCGACGTCCTCTCAAAAGAGTTCCCACTGCTAGAAAATGCCCCAAGGCTAAAGTATTCCCTCGCCGTCCGGATCTGTGTTGGGAGCGATCGCGGCAGCAGAACGACGACGTGTGGATCAAAACGTCAGCCTTGTTTCTCTTATCGCCTGAGACCGAGTCGTGTCGTCAGCGTGCTTGGACAACGTTTTCCGATCTGCGGTGGAAGCCCGCGAGGCTTCGCGGGAGCTGGAATAACGGCGCCTCAAAGGAAGCGAGCCGACGGGAAGTCAAGTAAGACGTGGTGTTCTTTCTTTTTGTTTGTTTCTGAATGTATCGCTTGCTCGCGTGCGGCTGTGTAAGATTGAGGTCAAGTTTTCTTTGGGTCCAACAAAGGCTTACATACTGTGGCTCGCTATGGTTACGGTGGGGTCACGGATAGATGAAATTAGCGAAAGTGGTTTGTAAATGAGGGTCCCGTGGTTTTGATAACAGTGCAGCAGACACAGCTAAACTATAAGCGAGATTAGCACCGAAGACACAGGCGAGCTGAACAACCAACCACCCGGCTGCTGAATGGTGCGCGAAAAGTCTACTTCTAGATTTTCTTAAAAACGCATGCTCGCACATCAAAGTAGAAGGCAGAGTTCGGAGAGGTAAAATATTCAAATCAAATTATTGGATCCGAGCTGCAGAGAAACTTTGTTGTAGTCCCATTTGGTATGGGGCAGCACCGTAGGTATGACTATATGTTATCAATTTTATTTTGACACGAAATCTCAGTTGCAGATTGCATGACAAGGCGCGACCTGTCTGTTCTGATCAGTTGTCAGTAGAGGGTCGTTGCCATTTTTACCGGTGTTGTTGAACGAGATTAAAACTTTAGAAACTTATATAACTGAGACGTGCACCTCTATGTTCTAATTATTACATTTTCAATCGCCCACTTGTATACTCATGTCTTGTTCACTGTTCAAAATTTTCTAGACAAAGGGATCTCAAAAAGTCCACATCCTTATCTTTCCGCACACACATTCACATTTTCACAGATGTACAAATGACCGTTTCTGCATGACGAAATCAAACGAATCAACTCTCCACAAACTGTACTAGTAATTTAAGTTATTGATAGACAAAAGCGGCACTGATATCCCGTGCACATATGTACATTTTATTGTTTCTAAGGCAGAACAAAGGAGGTAATAATGAAGTAACAGGCATGCCATTTTGGTTTACTTGGCATAATAGAGTAGAATGATGCATATTTTATACTCGTTGATTGAAAAATCTTCAACGCTGTGAATATTTTAAACTTCCACAATTTCACCAAACAGAGTTTGTAATCTGAAAATAACGTTGTTCGAAAAGCATCATTTGAAATCGTCGATTCTTATCGTACCGTATCTTCGCATACAAGCTACATTCCCTAACAGAGTGCGTGTAATTTAATATGATATCGACATAAAATCCCATGCAGCTTCCAAGGGCAAATATCAAAGTCGCAAAAATGCATCATTTGTCGTCTCGTGGTGCCTCCGAAGGCTTGTTTGACAACGACTTGAAAACGAACAGTCCTTGTTTTTGTGTCGGGTGTCGTGTTACAGAGTGGATGGAGCTCCACAAGACAGATGTGGGGGCAGCTGGCTGTTTTCGAAACCAATGCGGCTGCCACCGTCCGCGCCAAGACATGCATTCAAGCAACAAGTCAGATAAACGAGGAAAGAGTGTCGCTGTGTCAAAGGGACCGGCCTTGACGGACGGTTATTGCAACTGCGTAAGCTAACAGCGGAGCTAAAATAGATTTTCTCATTTACTTTCAGGTGAAGGTTGCATTTGCGATTACCAATACTGGGAAATGATACATCTATACAAGTGCAGGCATTGCATTTAAGTTAGAACGTGGGTAAAGACGAACGTAACCGCCGGTATAGTTCCTTAAACGTAAAATACGTTTCACGTAATTGCAGCTATCTTCTCGGGATAGTCTAATTAAAGAGGAAGACAAATGGGAATGTTGAGGCGAGTATGCTTCACATCAGTGTTAGGCTCAAAGAAATCCAATTTTAGTAACCTTCGCAGCATAATATAATATTTATCTTTAAGGGGTCATAAAACGATTTTTCAACTTCTTTCTTCTTAACTTGTTTCCTCAACTCAAAAGGTCGCACAGAGTTACCAAAGCCACAGGGGCGAGAGTATACTGCTAGCAGTTCAAAAGGAGGGAAAGGAGGAACTCCCCTCTTGCTCGGACCTTCTTTTGTGTACCCGCACGTCGCCATTCTCCCCCTAAAAGATTAGTCCGTCGCTCGAAATTCGAACAGAAGTTGCTTTCACCCCTCTTCCGCCCGTAGCTTCCGCAGTACTGAGTGCAACTAGCCTCCGTTCACCCCTCAACTGATGGTGCTGTGGAAGCGACGAGCTCCTTGCGTCATTTCTTTTGCCACCTGATAACACTCCTTCGCGCATACCCACGCGCAGAGAATGGGGTCAGGAAGGTCAGGTGGTGAAGGCGGGGGGGGGGGGGGGGGGAGGGGGGGGGGGGGGAGGGGGGGGGGGGGGAGGCGGCTCATTGGTCCGGCAAGCGCGCAGCTCCCACCGCACTGTCAGCTTAGGGGTGAGCGGAGTAAAATGAGGCCTAGTGTCGTGTGAGGTGCTATGGGGCCGTGTGACGTGCTTTGGGGGCCGCGAATGTATCACAGTCAAAAGGCCCGTATCTTCGCATGCAAGCCACATTCCCAAAGAAGGTGCGTGTAATTTAATATTAAAAAGACGTAACACGTACGCGAGCTCGTTCACTGCGAGCTTTCGTAGGAAAGAATATACAAAATGGTTCGCTATGTTTCCAAATTTATGACCGAAAAGCAGGCTTTTGACCTTCTACCCTTTTTATTTTGGCCCACTAAACGATATGCGATTAGTGAAATGTTCATCTAAATTTATTTACATCAGCTAAATGGAATATGCCCGCGCAACCCCTGTGGACCCTTCCCGTATTATAGCTTGATCGCTGACCTCAATTTCAGATTAAGAGGTCAATCTCTTCCCCTGGTCATCTTCTTGTTTTCCCAGGCAGTGGTGACGGACACTGTTGTCGAAAAGGGACTCTCGTCGATTTTATCTTGTTGTTGTGTGTGATATAGAGCTCAAATAAACGCCGCATAGACTATCTTCGTAATACTGGTATGTACGCTTTGTTATTAGTATGCCATTTTTATTGTGACACGACTGCACGTCACTGTCGAGCTATAACAGTTCGTGGGAGCTACGTGCAATGCCGGTCCAACCTTTCTTTGCCGAGTGTCACGTCAGTCTCGAGTTTCAATCGTAAAAGATCGGTCCCCAAGCGCTTACCAACAGTGCGAATGCAGCACTTCCATCAAACGCGCGCGTCCGCTCCGAGTGTGAACAGGTATTTACGTGGCTCTTGCTGACACTGTCGTAGTTCAAACGTATCTTTTTTAACGTCGGCTCGCTCCTGCATCTCCGAGGCCGCGAAAAACGCCGCGGCAACTCGTTTCCACCTACGCCGCTTTCCAAACGACTGACACGGGCCGCCTTTTACCAACAATGAGAGTTGGGTTGACTTCTGAAGTCTTTACTGGAAGACTCGCCGCACTTCCCAACAGGCATACTGGCGTACGGGACTAGTCCCATGCTATCGCTATAGCGCAAGATATCGCATTGAATTTCGCTCAGCTGGAATGTGTCTATGGCTATCGCGGCGATGAGAGGCGCCGATTCAGAAAATACGTCGGTGACATCAGCGCCATCAGCGCAGTAAAACCTACCGGCGCACCCCAAACTCACCGCCGCTAACGCTCCCATTCTCGTACTGCCGAGAGAACTTCCGGTTCCTGTGCCAGAGTACGTCACGACCGTCAAAATTACGCCACAACTTGTATTGCGCTCAGTTGGAGAGAAAGAAAAAGTCGATTAATGTTTTGTGTAGAAGCTAATAAACCGAAACGAAAACGAATGCCTGTTCGGCATTAAATGAACGAACCTTTAATGTAAAACTTATCTGTCAAAAGTAAAAAGGTCATATCATGGTACCTTTAAAAAAAATGAACAAAGCCAATTTTAACACCGCTGCTTAAAATGCCGATAAAACATTTAACCACCAATTCTCGAGGTGAACGCCTTAAAACAAAATGGAAGCACGAGATCCTTTAAGATTTTTCGAATATTTTTGTAAACCAACTGGCATTTTCCAAGACGTTAAATTGTATAGCAGAAGGCCCTCGTTAAATCTCCACATTGGTTGTTTATGTGCCATTTTTGATTTCTAAAACTGGTTGCATAAGCAAGCTCGATAGGCTTGCAAGGACGGAGCGAGCGTAAGTCGATTGGGACGCAAGCGGAAGTTCATGTTAGTAAACATGGCGGCGAGATGTCTTGGTGGCGCCCTCCTATGGCTCTCTCTCCTGACGTCATTACCTTGTGAACAACAAGTTCGATTGCTTGTAATTAGCATGGCGGAAGCTTGAAATCATTGAGCTCTGAAACCTACACTCCCAACACCGTCAAAATTGATGTTCTTACATTACTGTTCTTTCCGTCGATGAAAAATCTTTTGCCGGCGTCATGGCCAGCATTTGACTTCCGGTCTCTCTGTCTTTGCAAGCCCGTCGACCCTGCTTATGTCACCAGTGCTAGAAAGCATAAATGCTAAACGGAAAACAAAGTGACAGATTTAGCGTGCGCCTTTTGCTGTGCGGTTTAGCGTCTTGGAGGAGACAAGTTGGTTTACAAGAATATTCGAAATTTCGGAATAGATCTCGCGCTTCTAGGTTCTTTTGGCGTTCACCTGGAGAAGTGGTGGTTAAAGGTTTCATCTGCATTTTAAGCAGCGGAGTTAAGAAGAGCTTTGTTCACTTCTTTTTTTTTTTAAGAAGTTCTTTGGGACGTAAAGCAGTGGTGCACCGCCTGATGGTGTTTGTAAAAGAAAAAAAAAGTACACATGTGTTGCGGTAGGTTAGCTGACCTGGCATCAATGAGCGAGTTCATGATCTGCATTATTGTAGTTGTTGTTTTGGGGTCAACCAGTCCTTATACCATAGGGGTCCTAGACGTTAGATGTTTAGCATTAAATGCTATTCAAAAGTCTCCATTTAGTTAAAAGCTCCAACATTTCTGCACCAATTGCGGGTGCAGAAAAACAAGGACACCTAAATCAAGCACCCTTGACTTCGTTATTGTTTAGAAAATTTTACTTACAACAGTGGTGTCATGCCCAGAACAAAACCAAAACCTAAAACGCGCTATGTACAGTATATACAGGCTTTCAAGCTAGCCAACGCCGTGCCTAAGGCGCGGGCACGCGCCCGCCGCTCGCCAAAGCGCCCGTCCGCGCGATCACTCGCGCAAAGAGGCCCCCCAACCAGTAGCGCGCTCGCACGTCCCGCCCCTGCGACGCCTCAAAGAGAGGGCCGCATCGCGTCCCGTTCCCCCTTTCTCCGCCTAACGCGGTCTAGATATGATCAACATATTGAAACGAGTTCTAGAAGGAACAGATTGTTACATTTTGGTTAAAATTATTTCCCCGTTTCTTCTCTGTGCTTTCCAAGACTTTCACCTTTTCTGGTGCGAAGAACCTGTGTAATTCCGCCATTAGAGTCGGGTTCTCCTCTGCACAAGCTCACTCGACTAAATTTTGAAAAGGGTCTATACGGCGAGCCAGTGTCTTAAAATGCGTCTTTGGCGCATCGAAACGAAAAGAGGGGCGCTACAATCACAGGACAACATAGAGAATGGTATAGAGAACGCACGATCAAAAGGCAACAGAGCTCGCGCCGTGATTCGTCGAAATCGGGGGTAAACAAACGCACGAGGGCGACTTTGGGGGGTAAACGAAAGCATGAGGTGCGCAAAAAGCAGACGAACTTGCTCGTGGTTCAGCGATGCACTATTCTTTTTCTTGCATTATGTTCCGCCAAGGTACGTAACCCGAACCTTCTTGTAATAAAATAGACTACGTAAGTTCGAAACAATTCAGTTCACTACGAGTCCATACACTTTACGGAAGGAACAATTTCAGCAAGAGTTCTCGAGGTTCCCTCAGAGCCGTATATGTAGAGAGTTTGGCCATTCGTTGGGAAGTATAGGAGACAAATGAGGAGGCGACATTGGCCGAAAGCGGGCTGGGCGTGTTCCAGGGCGTCTTCAGAAATTCGAATGTGACCAACCAGAAGCCGGAAATAATACCCTGGCGGTGGTCGCGAGAAACAAACCTGATAACTGCATTGGAGTAACTCTCGATGGCTGATAATATGGTACACGTGATGTTTCAATCACGCTCATCCAAAATGATGGTGGAAGAGTGCGACTAGCGGAACGATCGACATAATCCGTACGCCAAACGCCGAGGGCCGGGAATCTGCCGTCCGAGCGGTCACACTCTGTCCGAGCAAAACAGAGTTGAGCGGCGCATTCGTTTCTTACATCTTTCTGCATGATCATGATCAAAAAAACCACGTGCATCCTATTTTCAACCACAAAGAGTTACTACACTTCACTCTTACGCGATTATTAAAACCATTTACGAACATAGACCTTTGATCAGAACTGTTTCTCGCTACCACCGCTAGGGGATTCTTTTCGGCTTCTGGTTGGTCAAGAGAGCATGCCAAGCCCTCTTTCCGAATCTGCTGCACGCCCTGGCTCAGCCCGCGCCTCCCATTGACCAAACTTTCCACATATATGGCTCTGGGTTCCCTTAGCAATCCTCTTGTTCGTTTGCTTTTGCAGACACCGTAAAAGTACAGTGTACTACGATACGCGGTTGTGTTGGGACCTGAGCGGCTCGCATGAGCCGAGTGGTGCGTAGGTCGCGACAGGTGTCGACACCAGCGCATCGCTATGCTCTATTAGCGGCGAGATGTTTTGGTGGCGCCCTCCTATGGTTCCCTCTCGTGACGTTATTACCTTACGAACAACAAGTTCGATGGTGTTTACAATTAGCATGGTGGAAGCTTGATATCATTGCGTTTTGAAAGAAACACTGCCAACACCCTCAAAATTAAAATTCTTACATTACTCTTATTTCTGTCGATAAGAATACCTTTGCTGAAATCATAGTCAGTATTCGGCCAATCGTAGAAGCCGACCACAGCGACGCTTTCAATCGCGCACGGCGCCAATATTTCCACCTCACGAAATACCCCAGGAAAAGCTACAAGCGCGAGCTCCTCGCTCTGTACTCCCTCACCCTTAAGCTGAGAAGTCAATGCCACAAGCACGATAGTTTGAGGTCGCTGCTTTGAAGCGTTCTTCCCAACAACCAGCAGTCGCGCTAAAAATGCACGTCTTAAAGCCAGGAGGGCGGGCCAGCTCGCGCATGTAGCTTTGACAGTACAGGGCACATCTCGGCTGCAAAAAAGCTCTCGCGCATTAAGATAAGCTGCCAATGCTATGAGCCCGCGCTTCTAGCTTTCACTGCGGTACAACAAAAGGGTTGGTTGCGCGCGTGCGCCGCGAAACAAGCACATTGCGAACGGTTGCCAACGCCTGATGCAATATTCGCCAAATTTGGCGGGGTGCACTGGCTTTCTTATGTCGTGACGACTGCAGCGCTGCGATTGTCGTCTACACACGCAGCTTTACGAGCTCCCATTGCCGAGCCGCGCCGGCTCTTACACTAATTCTAGTACCCTGCAATAAAACGCGGTATCAGTGGGCATTGCTGCGCGTTATCACAAGGTTGCATTTACAATGTAACCAACCTGGAACGTGATACGTTTGAGGACTCCACTAACACCGTACAAAACAAAGTTAATTTTGGAATATAAATCAATGTAGCCATAGGAGCGAGTTGGTTCATGGTTACAATCTGGTAGCAGCGCGCTAAAGATACACAGATGAAGGGAGGAATGTACGGGACGAGCTTCGAACTTCAACTGAACGTCTAATGAGAAGAAAACACCGAGGTAAACAACCGCACCACCATAGCGTCAACACATCCTCAAAAAAGTCATGTCTTTCTTGCGTAATAACACCGATGTTTGAGTGACACAATTATCACCTCCTTTCCTATCTCGTAGGCTTCCTGAAATTCCCTCGCAGTTTTGTCAGCCCCTTTGCCCAAAATTGTGATGCTGCCAAATTTCGGGTGACACATGCACGTGACACAGTGTAAAAGAAGGTGCGCCCCAGTCGTCGACCGCAGCGAAAGTGCACGTTCGCGTACTCGATCATTGGCACATCGTCCAGTTTGGCCAATGTAAACTAGGCCACAGCTCTGAGGAATACGATAGACCACCCGGACTACAAATATATTTAGGAAATAAATATTTTTAAGACGTTACGGCTGTACACTCTAAGAAAAGCCCGTGTGTCTACTCCTCTACTTCCCCGCACAATACTCGAAGAGTCAATCACCGCAACTTACGGAGGTAGCTTAGGGAATGACGATGCCGAAACATATGTTTAGACCGAAAAACGTAGTCTGAGTTGTGACATTAAGCAATGCAAGCGGGACGTTTTGCATTGCTTATTGCCACTGCTCAGACTGCGTTTTTTGGTCTAAACATATGTTTCAGCATCGTCATTTGCTGAGCTGCTTTCGTAAATTGTAGTGATTGGCTCTCCGAGTGTTGTGCGGGAAAGTAGACACATAGGCTTTTTCTTAGAGCAGCTCGAACCACGCAGAAAATTATTTCGGCACACACACACACACTCCATTAGAATGACGTGTGCGGAAAAAGAAGGACCAATCCATCAATCTACGCATCATTGTTCCTTCAAACCCCTGGCACGACCAATGAGGGGTAGTTGTAAACAGTCAGGAAAAAACATAACCGATACAATGCGGGTTTCCGAAGGGTAAACACAATATGCTTTATTGACGAGCCACGTGCAGCCGTCGCAACGGCAACACGTGGCACGGCCTTTGCAACGGCAGAGAAAGAAGCCCGTGGCCTCTTTTCAGGCAACGACAGGTAAGCAGCCGGAAAGGGAGGAGAAGAAACCGCACCGATAGAACAATGCTCCGGGGACCAAAGTGTCGCCCTGGCGCAGTTATCTTCATTTTTCCCTCGTCGCTATCTCTTTACCCGTTTCTTTTTTAAATATTATTTTCGTATTTTGCACGGTGCGTTAATGGACCATTCAAGAAATTTGTGGCACCTCCATAACGACGTTCCAATGTGCGGCACGTAACATAGTACCTATAAATGGAAAAGGAAGTTGATGTTGTTTTGACGTTTTCTGACTTCAAAACACAAAGAAGGCAGGACAATAAGAATATTGAGTACTTATTAAATTTGCTTGGCGTTTGTTCTATTGTCTTCGTGCTCTGAATTTGGCCAGATAAGAGAGAATAGGTCGTATTGCTTCCGGGATATACGAAGCGCCCGTGTCAACTTGGGCGTACGCGGGAACAGCCCCACAATAGACCTCTTGCAAAATCGAAGCGATCTTAGCGGCGCGGTGCCGCACGAAGCGTCTTGGGATCCCATTGGCAACAGTTTCAGTTTCGATGCTTCAATCTCACTTCCCAACATGCCGTCACGACCAAATACAGTGCTTGCGCATTTTCAAATATGCAACTTCCCTTAAATTTATTTATTTATTTATTTATTCATATTACCCCTAAAGGCCCTCGTGAGAGGGTATTACATAGGGGGGGTACATAAATCGTTCCAATAGGAACTAGTGCACATTGAACAACATATGAGAATACTAGAAAACAATCAATACACTTAATAATAAAAAGAAAATAAAGGATACACTCAAAAACGAATAAAAAAAAACATACACTCACTCATCACACTGCAATAAAGCTGAGTCAAGGTAAAAACAAAATAGTACACATTTGCTCTGCACGTTCCGGAAAAGATGAAACAACAATGTAAAACAGCAAAAGTTAGATGGCATCAGTATTTTGAATTTGTTCTTGAAACTTCGTGGTGTCTTTTTCTGAGGCAATGTGCGATGGTAGATTATTCCAATCAATTGTGGTACGTGGAATGAATGACCGGGAAAAGGCAGATGACTTACAGGTTATGCGTTTAACTTTGTAGGGGTGATCGCGGCGTGGAAAAATAACGGCAGGTGGCTCGAAGAAATCACCGTGAAGTGACGCGTGGTGGTAAAGTTTATAAAAAAGAGATAGGCGTGAAAGTTTGCGACGATGGAGTAGTTCGGGTAGCTCTGCTCGGCGTTTTAGTGCTGTGACGCTGGAATGACGTGAATAATCTGAAAATATGAAGCGAGCGGCACGATTTTGCAGTGATTCAATGTCGTTTATGATGTAAGCATGTTCGGGATCCCAAATGGCTGATGCATATTCTAATTTTGGACGTATTAGTGTGGCAAAGGCAAGTTTCCGTATGTTAGGAGGAGCCTGTTTAAGGTTACGCTTGAGAAATCCGAAAGAGCGGTTAGCAGCCGCCAGGGTGAGCTTTATATGGTAGTGCCATGACAGATCAGGTTGCAAATGAATTCCAAGATATTTATAAGTGGAGACGAGGTCAACAGTATTATTATTTAACACATAGGAGGTAGGAATACTGTTTAATACTGTTTACTTTCCCTACCAATGCGGATAGAATGCTGGAGCACGCTTTCTTGGGCCCGCGACGTGTCAGAGTTTGTGAGAAGATAAACACAGAACTATAAAATATAAGAAGTTAGAAGAAGTATATTAGACCAATAATTATGTTCCATTGTCTTCGTATTGTCCAAGGCTTTTTAAATGATCCGTGAATCGGAAGAGCCAGAAAGGTAAGGTACCCGGCCGGCCGATCCTCCCACTCCTCGCTAATCCTAGCCAGGACCTTATACGGCCGCTGGAGGTGGGTGTTTCAACGAGGGCGCTCACTAAGATGAATGGGTGCAATGGAAGCAAGCGATGACTTCACACGGGAAAGAGTTGAGTACGTTGGTTAAACTGACTTCATTTTCACGCAGTGCTGAAATGTACTACTTCGTCAACGGGTCAATCGAAACCGAAACCTTGTCACTCCTCTCCACGGCCAAAGAGGTCCCATAATGCAACGCTCGCAGTGTTGCATTATGGGACGTTTGGGATTTTTGGAAGTTGTATATCCCAAGCGTTCTTGGGGTTACCGCGAGGCCTTCTGGGATTCTTCAGCAAGGTATATTATAAATTCCCGTGTCGCGCTACAGTCACTGAGGGCTTAGGAAAACGCGCAGTGTCTGATTATATTGAATTTTCGTGCTTCTTGTTTCGTAATAGACCCTTTTCAAAAAGCAATCACGCAACATTGGCGGTCGCCATTTCTTGGGGGGCACGAAGCGCGTGATTAGATCCGACTCCTCGGCGAACGCTGACGCAGAACTCGTGTCCGATACACATGCTCAGTGTACGCGCGCAAACAATAGAGCGCATTTTTCTCACGCTGGATAGGTGGCGCAAGTCGCCTCCCGATTCAAAGGGTTCAGCCTCAGTTATTCATCCATCCATCTATCCATTCAGCCGCAATCACATTGGCCTCGGAGTGACAATGAGATACCTGGGACCCACCAGGCCCTGGGTTTCTTTAGCTGTCGGCGACTATTGCCGGAAAGGCATATTGTCGCCGTTCTAGACCTCGCATGTCATCTGCTTCTACCAGCAAATATTGTCTGCGAGTGGGTATGTTCCTGTCCCCGGGGAAACTATAATAAATATAAAAATAAGAAGAAGTAAAAGAAGAAGACGAAGAGAGAAGACAGAGAAGGTAAAGAAGAAGAAGAAGAAATACTAATATTAATTATAATGCTGACTTGACTGACCACTGGGAGGACGACGAAGAGTAAGTGACTGAAGGACGTTCCAGACCGCTTGTCCTAAATTTTTTTTTCGTAAACTGCTGAACCAACTGCCTATTTTTGAGAGTTTGAGGCCAAAAAAGAGCATTCCGGACTCAGGCCCAGAGACCAAGGGCTCTGAAGAAGACCGCGGACGAGAACACACAAAATGGTCAGACACCTCTGATTCCCACCGAAGAACCTATGGACCATTTATACTCGGTGGACCCATGCAGTCAAGCAACCAAGCCGCCAGGTACATTCAACAATGAAGACTCACAGTCTGCTAACATCACTCCTGCGCAGCGTGAGCCACAAGTCAACATGGATCACATGCAAGCTTCTTCGAACGCCGACGACGATGGCTTCACTGTCTACACGTCACGGAAGCGGAAGTGTCAGCACGAAAACAACGGGGAGGTGAATCAACTTCAAGAGACAGGTTTGACTGTCATTTTTATACCCGCAAATCCTGCTGTCTGTCTTACCAAACTAAGTAGCCTAAAACTTTCGGAAGCGCTGGAGACAATATGTCAGGAATGTGTCCTAATGATCCGCCCCAACAAGCGACTAAATCTAATAGCGGTTGATACTCGTAACGCCTACGCAACGAAACTCCTTCTCAAGGTTACCACACTATGCCAAGTAGACGTGAGGGCTTATGAACCGTGTCCACGCTCAGCAGCAGTAGGTATCATAAAGGGCGTAGATCAAGAGATCACCGACATGCAACTACAAGATGAGCTGAGTGCCGAACCAGTGCCCATTCTGCATGCCCGAAGACTTGGAAAATCATCCGTTGTGAAGGTACAGTTTGCAACCACACAACTGCCGGATTACGCTCTTCTTTCTCGTGTCCGCTATCGAGTCTTTCCCTTCGAAGAACGCCCTTTACAGTGTACAAACTGTGGCCGCTACGGCCACAAGACTGTTGCATGCTTCCGCGAAACAATTTGCAGTCGATGTGGAGGAAAACACGATCGAAATGCCTGCGAATCTGTAGAGCCAAAATGCATTAACTGTGGAAGCTGTCATGAGGCGCTAGCTCAAGGGTGCCCGAAACGGATCGAACAAAAAAGGCCAGCAGAAGTTCGAAGACAAGGCCACACAACAGTATCGAATAACTCACAGGCTCACGTTCAACACGAGACAACCCACCAGAACCAACAGTCCCAACCACGCGATCTGAATGACTTTCCTTCCCTCCCATCAACCAGCAAAGAAGACGTCCAAGTCAACCAGAGTTTGAGCCAGAATGCTGTGAAGCGCACGTACAGTGACTCCTTGAAATCGGTAGAACCTCAGTCGGCACCTGTATTGAAGAACGACACCATACACTCTATCTCACCACCACCACCTATAAAAGGAACCTCCTCCGAAACTCCACATAGAGAGTACTTGAATGCACGTGAGAAAACCGCGAAACCAGTAAGCTGTACTTCTGAGCCAAATATCGCGAATGACGGTGAGTCCATATTCAGCTCTGCCCTCAGAATCATAATTGATATCATAAGTCGTTTCTTAAATACTCAGCAATCAGAATGGGCTAAAATGATCCAGAAAGGACTTGATTTAATCAGTCCTCTCCTTTTTGCCTGGATAAAGTAGAATGTTTTCAAGATAGTTTGAGTGCAACAACGGTATTTCAATGGAATGCAAATGGACTCAGATCAAAACTTTCTGATTTTAAACAACTTGTTTTCAAGTACCGTTTTCCTGTACTAGCTATAACGGAACCTAAGATTAGCGATTATTCAAATTTTAAAATTTCGGGATACACGTTTATCACTTCAAAGAGAACATGCGGAAACAGCCGCGCCATACTGGGAATAAGAAAAGATCTTACTCATGCTGAAGTTGAAGTAGCCCCCCATGACACAAATGAATACGTTTGTGCCATTGTTAACGACAAAAACAAAAATATAACTGTCATCTCCGCTTACACTGAGACTCGGGCAGCTTTTGATTCAAAACGCGTCGAGACTCTTCTTCGGAGTACCCCCTCTCCGCATTTTTTATGCGGTGACTTTAATGCCCATCATGAGTTCTGGGGTAGCGTCCGGAACGACCAAAGAGGGTGCCAGATCAGTGAACTCGCAGAAAGTTTGAACTTAGTCCTGTTGAATGACGGGAGTCCAACCTTTTATAGAGGAGAAACTGTCAGTAGCGTTCTAGATCTGACATTTGTGTCAGCTAGCTATGTCAAACATGTTGCCTGGTCAACTGATCTTGAGACCAGGGGAAGTGACCACATGCCGGTCCTGACGTTTGTCCGTGGCTTTGACAAAAGCAGAAAACCACATTCTATATCTGTTACTGATTGGGACAAGTTCTCTACGCTCGCCAGTGATTTAATTACAGCAACAACAACCAATGATCAGCTATTGCCTTCCCTAACAAACTGCATATTGCAGGCGACTCGGAAAATAACCCTGCCTTTCAATCGAACAGAGGTAGACATAGAGTACGAAAGGTTACGGTCAATCCGCAGACAAGCAGAAAGAAAAGCTAGACGCACAAAAGATCCTGAGGACTACCGCAATGTCCGGAGAGCACAAAAAAAGGTACGCAAAGATCTTGACGCTCTTAGCCGACGTCGATGGAGAGAGCTCTGCTCATCCTTAGATGCAAAGAAACATCTGTCTCAACTGTGGAGAGTGATCCGCGGAATCAGAGGGCCTGCTCAACAACAATACCCATTTAGGGCCCTCGCATTGCGTAAGAGATCTACAGATATTGAAATTGCTGAGGCATTTTGTCGCCTTGTTACTCGAAGCTCAAGCTATATCCAATGTCCAAAACGCCATGTTGTTCATTCACCGTCATCAAACGAAATCTTTCTCGATTGTCCCTTTACTCTTGCAGAGCTGAGTCATGCACTACAGGACTCAAAAAAGAAATCGTCACCTGGTCCTGACGCAATAACCTACTCGGCACTCTCACGGCTGGATGAGCACTCAAAACGCAGACTACTCGAATACTATAACCAATCATTTTCTACAGGCGTGCTTCCACGAGATTGGGAGCGAGGCAAGATCATCCCCGTTCTGAAACCTGGACGTTCACCTCTTGACCTGGGATCATTTCGACCAATCGTGCTAACCAGTTGCGTGTGCAAAATAATGGAGCGAATGATCCTCTCAAGAATGACATGGTACATCGAAAAATCCAAGTTGTATCCTGAAGAAATGTCTGGATTTCGTATTGGACGTTCTGCCACAGACAGCGTAGTCGATCTGGTTAGTTCGGTCGAGCAAGGCATTGCCGATAGAAGCAAAACTCTAGCTATCTTCATAGATATCCAAAAGGCCTTCGATTCCATCACGCACGAAGCAGTTCTGTCTGCAATGGCTGAGCATGGTTTTGGGGGGAATGTTTTTAACTGGGTGAAAGACTACCTTAAAGAGCGAACTATCTTTATGCAGACAGTTGACGGAGACAAGGAAGACCACACAGTGGAGCGAGGTGTACCACAAGGAGGAGTACTAAGTCCTACGCTCTTCAATATTTCGCTTGTATCCTTACGCCGGAAGCTCCCTAGGCATATTCAGCTTTCGATTTACGCCGATGATATCTGTATGGGGTCGACACACGCTAATCGTTTCGTCAGCCAGCGGAGACTTCAGCACGCTCTTGCTGAAATCAGCCTATATTTACGAGAACGGGGAATGTGCCTATCTCCCGAAAAAACTGTGGCCATGGCGTTCACACGAATGTCGATGAAACGTTTTCCTTTAGTCCTTGCTGGAAATCTCATCCCATACCTACCAACACATAGGTTTCTCGGTTTTTTAATCGATAAAAACCTGACCTGGACACCACATATAAAATACCTTAAATCGAAGCTTGGTTCCGCGTCCAATATCCTTCGCTGCCTTACAGGAAGGACTTGGGGCAAGTCTTGCACATCTATGCTGAAATTACAGGACTCTTTAATTAATTCTCTCATCAGGTACAGCCTACCAGTTTTGCAGAACATTTCTGCCACGAACTTTAGGAGTCTGCAGGCAGAGGCAAATAAGTCTTTAAGAATTTGTCTTGGCGTCCCTGGTGGAACTTCAAATGTTGGCACAATTGCAGAAGCTGGAGCACTTCCTTTGACAACAATGCGCATGCAAGAAACGTTAAGAATACACCTAAGGCACAAATCTCGACACAAGCGGCATTATCTCATAAATTTGAATCGTGAAAGACCAAGCTCTGGGTTCGGTAAAGCCGTGGATGAACTGCAAAAGAATATTCCTCCTTCAGCCAAGTATTATAAAACCCCATCCTGCCCTCCCTGGACACTGCATGTCCCAGAAGTTTTTATGAATGTGCCAGGTCTCATCCAAAAAGCAGCACAGTCACAAGTAATTCAACTTCAATTGACGCTCAGTCATATTCACTATGCATACTTTGACCGTGTGCATATATACACAGATGGCTCTACACGTACTAGTACATCAGCCTCTGCAATAGTTATACCAACTCTCAATACAACCCGTAGCTTCAAGCTGTCACACAATGTCCCTTCAACAACTGCGGAGCTACACGGAATTAAGATGGCCCTCCAATTCATCCACTCTCAAACAGTTTCACAAAAGTGGGCAATTTTGACAGACTCACGGGCTGCGCTGCAGTCATTAAAGCATTCCCTCACCTCTTCATCCAACCCACACTTGTGTTTTGAGCTTTTGTTTAGCTACGCAGAGCTGAAAAGTAGCGGGCATGATGTGGTATTCCAGTGGATTCCGGGGCACACCGGAATAGCTGGAAATCAGGCTGCAGATGCTGCTGCCTCTAATGGTCACCTATTACAAACCACGGACACCGTACCTTTTACGAAAACAGACGCTCGATCGTTAATTATGTCACTTGGTAGAGAGGAATTTAGAAAACTTTGGAAGTCACCAGACTATCATTACAAGCCACTTTTCAGAATCGATCCTTCTCTAAAAGGAATATCTCCAAAACATTTACCAAGGAAGCTCGAGACCCTTTACCACCGCATACGTCTTAATGTCGCATATACAAATCTCCAAAGATTTAGGTATGGCCACGCGGCTAGCCCGAATTGTCAACAGTGTGGTATACCCGAAGATCTCAATCACATTTTTACAAGTTGCTCTAAATTCGATGACGCGAGGTGGACACTACAGGCCACCTTACAACAACTTTATGGCGAAGCTTACAGTTTTAAAAATATGCTAGAAACTTGGAAGCCGCAAGATAAGCAACGAGGACCATTAGACGCGTTTACAAACTTTCTCGAAGAAACTGGGCTGATAGACCAACTTTAACTTTACCTGGAATCGTTTAACTATATACGTACAGCCTACGTGAGGCGACGTGAACTAAAAGTGAACACTAACCCATTTATATCTCGTGTGTGTTTATGGACAATAGTGAGCAATGACTCAGTGTTTCTGCGGTACAACGACGTTTCGTTTCTTCATCTGTGACGGTGTGAGTTGGTGTCTTCAGCATTACAACCCTATGACTGATATGTGAAAATCTGAACCTGTATCCCTGCCTTCCCTGCATTTCTGCATTCTTCTGCAACCTTTCTTCCCGCCTCCCTTCCCATGCAGAGTAGCCTGCCTGACTACGTGTTTGGCTAAACTCTCTGTTGTTCTTCCCAATAAAAAAAAAAAAAATTATAATGCTATATTTTCGGTCCCCACAAACAGCCGTATGCCCTTTTAGCGCTGCACAACGTCGAAATAATAAGAATTCACATATGAAGATCATACGTTGACATATCAAAGAAAGACGTCAATGCACTGTCTAAATGTCTGCTAAGATCCAAAAATGTTAATGTAAAACCTATCCAAGCTGTAATCGGATCGGTCTTGCGTAGAGCGGTGGCGAGCTGGAGAAATATTTAACACAAATAAACCTGAAATACAAAAGGAGAAAAGAAGACGCATAAAAAGGAAACACACATACTGTCTGTGAGTACTATGTGTGTTCTCTTTACCTGTCTACTTCCTCCTTCCGTGTCTCGGGGGCTTATTCATTTTAAAAACCAGAGTCATCACTTTTAAGTATACGAGTCATTGCGATACGTAGAAAGTAGCTGGTTCTTTTTTTTTCTTCTCTCTTAGGCTTATTGGATTGCTTGCTCAGCCGTGTCTGGGTCAGCCCAATAAACGTGGAGCTAAAGCTCGCGCCGCAAAACTCAGAAACCCTGAATTTAATCCCCACCCCTGTTTGTATCGATCTGGATGAGCATCCTATGCAGGCGTCCGGTCGTGTATATCACTACTGCGTGATAGACGTTAAAATCCCCCGGCAAGGAATCGTACTGCACTGGCTCATTTTCTCATCTACAGTAGGTAACAATGTCGTGTTACTTTGTAAAGCCGGGGGAATACATCATACAAAAGACAGTCTTGAAACGCGAGTCACCACAATATCCGTGGTTCGAATGCCACCTGCCAAGTTTTCTCCTTTTATTCATTACCATGCGACATTCGAGGCACGGATCTCGCGGTGACTCCCATTCGAACTTGTATGCAGACTGGCTTTTGTATGGTGTATAAGCAGCGTGACCCTGGCTTAAGACTAGACTCCTGCAGTATACGCGACAAACGACTAATATTTTGACACCAATAACGCCGTGATGTTCCGAAGGTTACCAAATAGCAGCTCTAAATTCATGGACGAAGAAAGAATAAAACAATTAAAACAGGGACAACACAACCACATCTTGAAAGATGTGGTTGTGTTGTCCCTGTTTTAATTGTTTTATTCTTTCTTCATCCATGACCCAAACCAACACGCTCTTCTCCCAAGCAGCTCTAAATGTTTCAGTGAATTACTCACCCGGTTTTGTGCCTGCGAAGTCAACGTGTGTCAATAAAAAAATTATTTATTTTGGATCTCGTAGATCTGTCAGGAATGACTAATAACGTGATAATATATATATATATATATATATATTTTTTAGAACAAAAATTCCTACCGAAAAGCTCATAATAAATTTTCACTATCTGGATAATGGAACTGGAAATCTATCTAGATTCAATCTGGGTTTAATATTTTTTTATATTTCATATGTTTGTCTGGATTTCGAATTTCGAGAAACAGATTTACATTTCCATAATCGAAATAGTGAAAAGTTATACTTTGTTTTTCGGTAGGGAGAACAATGGTATATACCTTGACACCGGCAAACCCCAGTAGCCTGTAGATAATCTTAGTAGGTCCACGGAATGTACGTTATAGAGTTATAGATTAAAACACGAGGTGGGGCAAAAAATTCCGGAGACTGACTTCGTACGGCAAGGTACGGGTGTGGCAGATCCGGGAGAATACCTTCATTATTTACGAGGTAATTCCATGTACAAAGAAGTTGATTCGTCATTGTACTTATGTCACGCCGTAGCTGCAACACATACGGGTATTGCGAGTCAGGCGCGACATGGTGCTTCGCGATTCGTAAAAAATGCGCTTTATCGAGCAGCGCGTCAACATACGGCTTTACGTTTGGTTGGAAAAGTTTTCAAGGGAAAATCAACCGTAGAGGTATAAGTTTACAGAAAAAACACCCTATCGCATTCAGAAGCGCTCGAACGCGTCGTCGATTCTGGAAAGACAAGAAAGATGAGATAGTTTATAGATTTGTCTCCAAGATAAGAACGGCGGTTTTCGATACCATCATATTCGCAAAAACCTGTTTCCTGAGTTGGCATGTGGATTTCAGGGCTGCAGGTTTTCGAGACGAGAGGAAGCTAGAAACGTCAAACCTACAGTCGAACGAAACTACAATGCAAAACACTTCGACGCAGATTGTACGTTGTTTAAAGAGGGCTTATTGTTGAAAAGGTGGTATTCAGCTTTGTAAGCCTAATATTATCTGGGGTTATGGACCCAGTCCCAGAACTTTTAAATTCTCCCTTGTATATGCACCCTCATACCTAAGGGCAGACTACAAATGAACACGAAATAAAAAAAGGAATAATAGACTCCGCATAGCAATACGTCCGGACGTAGTCGAGGCTAGGCCACGTATAAGTACACATATGAGCAAAAAAACCAAAAAGTCTTGGTGCATTCATTACGGTTCATTCCTTTATTCGATGATAGGTCAGACAAATAAAGTTGACCAATGTCATAACGCTGTGTTTTTGTCGCTGCTCGATTGATTCTATTCACTTTAGATTTTGGCAGCGCTTGGAAACTAACCCCAGTATTCATAGGTGCTACTTGACTCGAACTCAACTTGAACCCCTCTTTTACTTGACACTAGCGCGCTTCTAAATTTTTATCAACGTGAAGAGTTGCCTTATGGCAAACTTAGCTCGACCGAGTTGGCAAACAAGAAAGCTCATCCAGTTGAAAGAAATCTTCAGAAGTGCGCTAGCGTAATCAAAAAAGGGTGCAAGTTGAGTTCGAGTCAACTAGCGTCTATGAATACAAAGGGTAAGCATGGTGTGATGCAAAAGACCATAACATCCGTCCTTCGTTTTTAGTTTGCTCTTTTTTTTTAATGTGACCGTGTTAGCCTTCAGATTTCTGCTTCGGCTTCATGACCTATTTAACAAGACGCCGTTTGCTCGTGTGGAAGCCTCCCGACAACATATTCGACCTTGCCGGAAAATAAAATGGCTTGTCTTTTTTTGAAAACACATTTTTTGTCACTTTTAAGAATAAGCTAGGAACGAAGACGCTGAACTCATATTGGTGACACGCTTCGTACCGTCGTGTACGTACCGGATAAACCTGAAGGCGACCGTACGATTTTCTTTTTTATTCCATGTGGTACGTTATGCCCCCGTTTTATGATACAAGATTATGTTAAAGCTTTACAGATTTGTTTAAAGAAAAAACGCCGTAAAAGCTTCACTTCTGAGGACTGTGCAGGGGGATTATCCAGTCAAGGAGAGATAACTTTAGAGGCTCATCCTCGCGATAAGTAACGTAATTAACTAAAATGTCGTTAATTATATTTTGTTTTTAATGTCCCTCTTTCGTTATCGTAAATCCAATGAGAAGCTTGCTGCGCGACCTCGAAAACTTCTGAACGTACATTTTAGAAAGACGTTAAGCACGCAGGAGGAGCGTACAGTTACCACTCGTGTAAAAGTCGCAAGGCTGGTGGTTAAAAAAAAAACAGAGTGAAATAGACGGAAAACACGCGCTGGCACGTTTTCTTACCACGAGCCTTGCGCCTGTTCCCCAAGTTGTAACTTGAGCGCTTCACCGCGCCTCCCTCGCGCTCAAAGTCTTCATTCAATTTCCTTATTTAGTAGTTTTCAGTGACCCTCAGCGAGTTGTTCATTTGAACCACATGTTTATCTGCAATACCTTAGAAGTTAATGAATTGACTTACCGCGATGATTATGTCCCCATGATCGAATAAAACATCTACAGAGAGCGAATTGTAGCTTTCCAGATTTTTATCACAACGGACTGCTTCGAAGAAATACGCAGTATAATGCAAACATAAAAAAAGAAGTGAGAAACATTAATGCGGTTTGTGCAGGTGAGTTATACGGCCAGTGGGACATATTATAGGAAACTAAGTATCACACTATGTTGGGAATAAACTAAGATTTTGTTATTGGCTTTTTAATGAGCGAAGATGAACGTATGGTTCCAGTTAGAGAATCACTGAGCGTGATCAAATACGAAATCAGGTAAATCTTATAAAGACTTCCGGCTCTAACCTGGACACTTGGCGAAAAAGTCGGCTAAGTATTCGGCGGCCGTGATTGGCCGTCGCCACGCTTGTCCTTGGCGCCGGCCAATCACGGCGGTCGAATTCCTCGACGACCATTTCGTCCAGTGACCAGATTAGAGCCCCCCGGCGTGCGTGGCATGACCGACGGTACGCTAATGTACTGTCGCACATGGCACGCGCATGTACGACGCAGATGCGCGGGCAGGAGGGGCTACGGTACGCTAATGTCACCACTCGGGCAGGAGGCGCAAAGCTGGCGCCTCAAAAACGCCAAGTTACAAAAAATGTCAGTCGTCTCAACTATATGCGTTCAACCCTTCCTTGACTGACAGTGCGGCGGAAGCCAGCTGCTCGCCGGACCGTTCGCGTGGCCATCTTTAGCCATGTAACACGCTCCACCACCCGCCCCCCCCTCTTCCCCCCTCCCAAGGCCGGCAGTTGTTTTGGTCCGACGAACACCCCCCCCCCCCCCCCCCCCATATATAGCTCCCAGTGCATACTTACCGGTAAATGGAGCGTGGTAGCAGCCTCGGTAATTGTCCTGTGTCGTCATGTTTTAGTCGTGCATTGGAAGCACAGACTGCAGGAATCGAGGGCTGCGCGTCAATGTTCGGCGCATATTTTCTATTCAGATCTCACGTCGCCGGCCGCTTTCCCTTGTGTTTCGGTTTTCGTGTATACGCTACAGGTTGAAAACGATCAATAAAACTTCACTCTAAAAAAAAAGAAAAAAAAAAGCGGCACGTTTGTTTCTTTGCACAGGAATTGGAAGGGGAGTACTCATTGTAATCTATGGAGACACTTTGGCAAAGGACAACGCTGAACAATTAATATGCTAACGTCTAAAAAAAAGAAAACGTTTGTGCTGTGGTATTAGGGAGTTTAATATCTCGTTCAGATGACTCCGATAACGATACTCGATACTCCACCAATGTTTTTGCGCTTGCAATGTATCGTTAAAAGGTATCTCGTTATCGGATGGATTGGAACGATCTAAAAAAACTCTTTATTGAGCAAGGTGTTTCACCGGGCTCAATGCAAAGACGCACACTGTTCTTTTTTTTTTTTAGGTTTACTCGCCGAGCATCTTCCACAGATTGCAAAAATTGACTATCCTAAGCTTTTTTTTTTATTGCGGGAAAGTAAAACCCTAAAAATTTATTATTTGAGACCGCCAATGTATCTCGATAAGGTTAAAAAAAAAAAAAGGTCGATGAATATAGAGTTAACTATCTGTCCTAAATGCTAAGGTTGAAAATTACAGAGTATACCCTAATTTGTCGCTACTTCTGAAGAAGACGCGGCATGGTATAAAGAAAGAGGTTATATCATGTCGAAGCCGATTGCTGCCTATCATCTGTACCACCTCCTAAAAAGCATGGACACACGCACATCCGTGTTTGTATTTACGCGAGAGATGTCCATTTGCCGGACACCTCTCGCGCCGTCAATTTTGCTCTTAAATTCATTTTTTGACACGCGTGTTCCAAACGGACTACTTAAAAAAATTGTCGTTTCTTTTAGGCGCCTTTTGAGGAGGTTTGAAGAGTTAGAAAACACGATTTGTCACTTTCAGTATAAAAAAAAACAAAAACAATTTTCGATAGCGCCTCACTTGTTTTAATTCAATGAGCGCAGACAGCGTCAACACCAAATATTTGAAATTATAATAGTAGTTTATTTGTCATTCAATGACAAAGGCAACGGAGAGGAAAAGCTCAATGAGTAGCTTGACAATTTTTTATCACCCCGAATGGCTTAACAGCAGCGTCAATAGATAGTTTCTCAAATATAGGTGCAAACAATCGCTACAAATGCAATTTAAACATAAACAATTGCGTAATACTAGAGTAATGGAAAACTAATACCACCGATTTCTAAAATC
The DNA here is from genome assembly GCF_016920785.2 of Ixodes scapularis. Lineage (NCBI taxonomy): Eukaryota > Metazoa > Arthropoda > Arachnida > Ixodida > Ixodidae > Ixodes > Ixodes scapularis. The sequence goes on along the minus strand of NW_024609857.1, from coordinate 19,120,275 downwards.
TTTACTATAACTGCATGATATCTTACGCGAAAAACATCACTATCAGTTTGGCCGACAAGTCAATATCGCCATGCCCGACAAGTTAAAATGTAGCAAACTGTGGAGTGATACGAATTATTTGAAGTCCATGATTAGGTTGAAAGCTTTGATCTGCCGCAGTTTACGAAATTCAAATGTGATTAGCCCATTTTTTCTTTCACCACCACAAATTATGTTCTACATAAACAATAACAATGTATGCTAGTTTGTGGAACTTCAATATGGTGTAGGTGTAACAGCGCGTAACAACGAAGACATAAAAAAATGAAAGACGTTTACAATCCCCTGTAACGCTGAATTAGAGCGCAGCTCTTGAGGAGGAGGAGGGGAATGTACAGAGAGGAAGGTATGCCCCTCCTCCCCTCCTTTTCGCCTCCAATTTAGCGGGAAATTTTCGCTGAATTCACCGCTAAATTTAGTTCGGAATTTTTCCGCTAAATTTAGCGGGATAATGTTTCTCCTAAATGTCACGGCCGAATTTTTTCCGCTAAATGTAGCGGAGAAATTTTTCCGCTACATTTACGGGGAAATTTACCGATAATGCAAACGGGCGGTGACGTCACGAATGACATAACTCGTGATTCTCGTTATGTCACTCATGACGTCACGTGTGGCGTCATTATGGGAAACGTCCGGTAATACAACGCGCGGTTACGCCGACGGCGACGCCGACGCCGCTCAAGCCGGAAACAGGCGCCTAAGAGCTGCGCTCTAAAAGAAATGCGCACCACAGGACGAGCCCTGACTCGCAATAAAATGCTAAATAGTGAAAAAAGGAAACTAGGTAAACAGTAAGAGGACAGACTCAACCACGCATGTGCCACCCAGTTTATCTCATCACATGGGGACGTCCGCTATCGACGCTCCGCTTAGCCTCCCCTCGTCATTTTCTGTTTAACTTCTTTTTTTTCTGGTTTTAAATGAAATGTATTTCGCCCTCGATATTTGATAAAGAGCAAGCTATTAAGCTAGGGCTGGGCATCGATCAAAATCTTTAGCCTGAGTAATTAATCGATTAATCGGTCTCATTCATTGCCACGCATAATAGCTTTAAAAAAAGTCAAAATTACATATTTTGCTTTGGCTCAATATGGGATAAACGGCGAAATGTACGGTTTTAGATTTTAAATCAACCTTTATGTGTAGATAAAAAAAGTCAAAAGACCCCCCCCCCCCCCCCCCCCCCTCCCTACGAATTATAACTTCAGTCGGAGAGACAAAGAGGTTCGTTGATATTCTCCTGTAATAGCCAACTTATTTGATTGTTCACAATAGCTCCTGTTACGGTAGACGGACACTCCCACGGCGCTAAAGTGGCTGGAACACATATAACTTTCTCCACTTGCTGTAGTTATTTAGAAATCTCGCCCCTAGAGTTTATTTTAGGTCAAAATTTTTCCTGAAGTGTGCCTTTTTCGAGGTGTACTATACTTCGTTTCAGCTTCGGTCCGAGCGCGGCCGATGTTATAAGCCGAAGGGCCGATCAAACAGCGAGACAGGCACAACGTCATGGCGTGCTTTCAGCAGTTGATAGGACCAGCCGATATTCGCCGAGTCTCTGTGCGCGTTCCTCCGCCGGCTAGTCCTATCAGGCACAAAGAGCACGCCATGACGCTGCGCTTTTTTGCGCTGTTTGATTGGCCCTTCAGCTCATAACATCGGCCGCGCTCGGACCGAAGCTGAAACGAAGTATATAGTCCACACCTGCGTGAGGAAAGAGTCGAATTTTTCCGTTTTTTGTGTGTTTGTCAGAATTGAACCGATTAACTGGCTAAAAAAGATTAATCGCAGTTAAAGGGTTAATTGATTCATAGATAGGTTCATCGATCAAGTGCCAAGCCCACTAATGGTAGCATATCCACAAACGACTACTCAGCGCCCAATGGGAATGCTACACGTGGGAAGTATTATTTTTTGGCAAATACGTGTACGCATATCGGCTTTCAACGTGTTGCTATACATTGGATAGAAACAACGCAGACAATGCGCATTAAGCTCATCTTGACCAACTTTAATTGAGTGTCTATCGTTAACTGCCAATGTGCCGAGATGCTGAGGGAGAGGAGGAAACGGGAGAGCGCGGGGATGTCAGAAGGCGGAGCTCTGGTTTGTACGATTAAGCGGGATGCAGACCTAAACCTGGCCGCCTTTCTCTCCACTGCACTCGTTGAACCTGCTAGTACTCGGAACGCCGGCGTTTGGCTTCCGCATTCGAACGCTTTTGACGAGTGAAATGGAGACAAAGGTAGCCTTTGTCTCCATTGCGCTCGTCGAACGCGTTAAGGCTCTGTTGCGATCCGACATTGAGTGCAGCGAACGCATTGCAGAACATGCGTTGAAATAGAACAGAGCATTTCGAACGCGAAACGCCGGCGTCCCGCGTTTGGGACTCACATTTGAACGCGTTCAAACGAGTGCAGTGGCTTAGCATCCGCTATACTCACAAGGCCTGGCAGTTCAACGACGGGGCCATAAAGCGTTCGGTAGCAGATTTGGAGCACGAGGATCCGGTAGCGCAAAGGATTTCTCGGGGAAGCTGGTAGTGAACGCACAGCTTCTACAGAAGGGCGAAGACGTGCTAGAAACGCTAGGAGCAGGAGCGGACATTCCATCGCTCGGGAGAAGTGTGTTTCAGAGTCTCGCCGCAGTGGGGCGCCCGTTACGAGACTCTCTTCTCATCCGTTGTCCGCCGCTCTACCTTTTCACTTTCGGCGGCCGCGTCTCATGGCGATCTGCCAGGCTTTGTCGGTATAGAGGAGGCTATGGCAGTGGAGATCAAGGTGACTAGCATCAAGTAGGTTCCCCCCCCTCCCCCCCCCCGCCCTTACCTGGGGTCTACCCACTAATCATTCGGACTAGATCTCCGCGTTCTGACGTCCGCTCGCGCTCTAAGTATTCTTCTCTCTGCTCGTTTCTCGGCTTTTTACTTCTTTTTTCGCACTATACGAACCTCCAGTGCGTCTACCTATCCGAATATCACAATATTTGCTGAAAGCTCCAAACGCCAAGTCGGGAAGAGCTCTGAGCATTTTATCAATGCTCCTCAGTCGATGACATTGCGGTGTAAGCCAATTAGAACGCCGAGCAACGGGTCCATATCACATGAGCGAATGACGTTTTAGCAAACATGGACGTTTTAGCAAATCGACGTTTTAGCGAATAACAGTTACGTGACATACGGTCGATTTAGGCGTGTGTCACAAAATTCTACGTATTATTATTATTTTGTTTTATGTGTTTGTCTTTCTCGTTGGTGGGGAAACACCCGGTCGGTTGTATTGCAGCCTCTTCTCACGTTCGCAAGTAAACGCGAACAGGAATTTTTCGAATATCGTATTACGCTCGTCTGCACCTTGCACCGCCGCGCACGCCGGCCAGGCAGCCGAGACGGCCAAGGTCCGGTGCATGCACTGTCGCTGGGCAAGCAGTGTGCGCGAAGACTCGTCCAGGGGTGGACACGCTACGGTCAGTGTTTGCTTTTCGGGGTTAACTGGGGTAGCGATTGTCGGTTCCCGAAGCGCGGGAACTCCTAGGGCCGCCATTCTGGGGCATGGCGGCGACATCCCGGACCTCCGAGCTTCGGGCGCGTGTGCTCGAGGGGGAGGTGGGGGAGTGTCACGCCGCCAGGAGGCACCTGCAGAAGGACCCTAAGCACGCAAGAAATTTCCGGCTCTAATTGGCGACGCAAAAGGCCGCTTGACTCCGATCAACCCCCTTTTCCGGGACCCAGCTTCGCGCCTCCCACGTGTATTTATTTATTTGTTCTTCAGCAGTCTGTGTTGTGCATTTTTCCTATATAGAAGTCAGTCAGCAATCTGCGTGCATGTCGATACTTTTTGTGTATTTTCTAACTTTTAAATTAACGTACGTCCGCTACAAAGACTCTCTGAAGCGTGCCCTTCTGTTCAAATGTCACGTTAATATTTTTTTTAAATAACAACGTTTTTTTTTTTTTTGTTTGTGTTTTAACAGTTCGTTTTTGTTTTGTTTCTTGTTCTTCACAAAGGAACAAGTATACTAGGACATCGAGACGTGGACTTTTCGACAGGTTAGGGCTCCTAACAAAATATAAATTTGTTTTCGTAATAATTTAGTTTTTCTCTATTGTTTACTTTATCAAATTTCTGACAGAATGGCACACGATATATATTGACATGACAAAAATGTGACCCTGAAATTAGCAGAGACCGTTCTGGCCTTTCCACAACTCCTTAGACCGCAACAGCGAACGTAGCCGCACACCATATTGGTGTGTCAAGCCCTTTGTTACACTGACAATGTAACACCCCCAAAGCCAGTTACGGCTAAAATTATAGAATACAATATCCGTAAAATTCCGAAGTTTGAGTCATGCCGTAGGCCGGTGAAAGAAGGTCGGAAGGGTTCGCTGTAGCGTCACCACACTGACAAAGGGGTGGAAAAATACGCATATTTGCGGAGGGTGGGTAGGTGCCGTGGTAACGTCTTGATTTGTCCACTGCTTCTCCTTTTGCCCCGAGAAGGCGCGAAACGGAGTCTCACTGCGGGTTTTTCGTGTTCCCAAACCAGGAAAAGTAAAGAATTTTTTTTTAAACTTTATATTATTTACATAATTGATTTGACTTCGGTCGCTCAGAGGGTCCTGTTGTAATATTCCCATCAGCGGATACCCTAGGGGTGGTACGCGGGCATTGGACGCCATGAAGCTGTAGTGTCTGTGCAGAATTAACGAGACAGTCAGCCAGGTGACCCTGGCGGAACTGAAAAGATGGCATCAACATGAGTTTATACTGAGGATAGACTGATCTGAGCCATAGACGCCCATACTCGGGGACAACATTCCATGACAGTGCAGTCCAAGGTACGGGCTTTAATTAGCTTTATGTAAGCACTCCCATTTTGAGTGCTAATTAAAGCTGCGCGGGCGCTCTCCTCTCCTCGAAAGTGCCGAGAAAAGTTGTTGCCGAGAAAATTGTTTTTTCAGGTGAGCTTTCGGTTGTTTTTTAAAGAAAACAAGCTGTTGCGTTCTTCGGAAGCTGGTTTACGTGTCTCATAACATGATGTTGACACTCGAGTATTATATCAACGCTGTCAGTTCCCCAAATCCTTTAAATCGGGGTCACACTGCTCATACTTCATGCAAAAGGCAATCTGGAAGTACGAGTCACCGCAATATCCGTGGTTAGAATGCCGCGAGCCAAGTTTCTCCTTGAGCTCGTTGCCACGCCGCATTCCAAGCATGGTTCTCGCGGTGACTTGCGTTCGAATCTGTATGCAGACTCTTTTGTATGATGAATAAGCAATCTGGACCCAGGCTTTATGTTTTCTATATCACGTCAATAAATCAGTAATAATTCGCAAGAAAATATTTTTTATGACTTACAAAATTATCATGTAGTACAGATCTTTGGACCAAAAATTGGCAATTTTCGGGGTGTTTTGGGCCTTGCAAAGCCGGAGTAAGCCAAAGTAGAGCTAAATCTGACGTTTTTTTGGCAGGAGTCTGGGTATTTTGTCCCTAGTTTGCCAAAGAAGTGCCAGGGCTATACTTTACACCCTTATAGATCGTCTGTTATCTGGCTATTTTGGGCCAAAATCGCCCAACGAGTGGCTGAGCTAGGCTTCCTGTCTGGGAATTCGGCTCCCCATCTGGCATCGTTGGGCCCAAATCGCCAAACAAGTGCCGAAGTTAGGCTTCATTTTCTGATAGTTCAGCCGTCTTCTGGCATTTTTGGGCCTAAGTCGCCTACCAAGTGCCAGGATTCACCTTCCTGTGTGAACGTTCGGTGGTCATCTGGCGTCATCGGTCCGAAATCACCAAGCAAGTATCAGAGTTAGGCTTTACTCTCTAGTAGTACGGTTAAGGTTCTGTTATACTCCCACGTTGAGTTCAGCGAACGCAGCGTACCGCATAACGTACGCATTTCATTTGCCGGCGAGCAGGAAGTCGATATCTGCGACCAATCAGTATCTGAGTGCGCAGCGCTACGCCTCGTTTGTTACGCTCGACGTCGGTGTGTAACAGAACCTTTAGCGTCTGTCATCTTGGAACCTCGATTCTCTAACAAATTCCAGAGTTAAGTAATCAAGGTAGGTCCCGTCCGCGATGGTTTATTTATGTTTGGAGGTAGATGACCGATGAGGTATTTATTGGTGTTACGCAGGTGGTCTGCAACTGAATAAAATAAAATTAAAGTTTATTTCTGCTCGCATTTTTTTCATTTTACTTTGCATATCTTGATTTCTTCAGCCCCGATGGTGGGCCTAATGATTTGCCGCAGCTAGAATAGACAACGGAGATTTCGCAAACGCAGATTGCGGCGGAAGATTGTACTCGCGCGTACGTACACGCACCAATATCCGGACGCGACTGGTTCGACGTTAGCGCAACTGGTGCCATCGAGCGAGCGCTGCTTAAGACTGCTGTGTGCGCGTCTCCTCGACGCATGCCATTATTAGGAGACGCGTTGCAAACGTGAGTAGAGCTCTTTGCTAGTATTACTTTGTGATTGACAACTGTCAAAGCCAGCTATTGCAACAAGCAGAAGCGGCCGTGGGTCTGTACTAGTACCGTGCCGGCTTCACGTTCGGTGGAACGTTTCCGCATTGTTTTAAATGAAATCCTGGTGGCGACGAATTTTTTAACGCTTATTTGAAGCATTTGACAATACCAACCCGGCTCTTCCTGGTCCCTTGATATTTCACGCCCACCCCCATCCCCCTAAACTAAAGGTGACATTCCAAGCCTCGGCTGCGAAACAATAGCTTTGTCTTCCCTTTCCGTTCAGTCAGTCAAAAATGCAGAGGAGGCTTAGCTGCATTGTCCAACTTCCTTCGACCTCGCCTTTTAAATGAGGGGTATAACTTCGTTTTCCTGGACCTTTTGTTTGTGTTGATGTGCGCTGCCCGAGCCGGATTATGAATGTATCACGAATTACATGGTATCGCTCTTTTATTTGTAAGTACACTGCAAGCGTTCTTCTGATAGCTCTCTTGCTTCCTCTCGATCCCCTCAGTCATTCGTGTTTGATTGAGTTTTGCTAGGCGGCGTGAAAACAGTGTTAGTAATATTTTTCATTTGCGTTTCGTTTTACACAGGTATCACTTTTGGAAATGTGTCGAGAACAAGGTGTGTGTAATAATAGGTTTAATCAATTTCTAGGAGCAATCAAAACAAGTTTGTTTGTACGTGTATTTTTCGCACGATATTGTGCCAATGCAAGGCCGGTTGCGAAACGACAGTACGCCAATACTGGCACGATACTGCCAAATATCACCGTGCTCCTAGGGAACGGAGATGATGACGTTTGACCAACGTGTTTCGAACGACTATTAAATTAAATTTTGTTCTGGATCGTGTGAAAGAGCAGTTTTATGGCGCACCAGGAAAATGCCAAACTTCGGCAGGCCTTTGGGATTTCTTTGGTACTTTCGTCACATATCTGGCACTCATGTGGCTAGCCAGAGAAAAGCCGAACTTTGTCGTACCCCGAAATCAAAATTTAGGATTTACTTTGGTAGTTATGGCACTTTCCTTTAGCGCTCTTGTGGCAGACCAGAGGAAAGCCAAACTTTTGCACGTCCGGGAATCCCAAACTTAGGATTTAGTTTCGCAGGTATGGCTCAAGTATGGCACTTATTTTGGCATTCCTGTGGCGACCCCGAGAAAAGTCGAACTTTGGCCCGTCCGGAATCTTCAAATTCGGGTATACTTTGGCAGTTATGGCTCAAGTATGGCAGTTACTTTGGTACTCCACAGAAAAGCCAAACTTTGCCATGCTCTAGGATCGCCCAACTAGGGCTTTAGTTAGGCAACGTACTTTGGCGCTCACAAGCGCCGTGGAGCAAAACATAACTTAGCCCATGTTTGGCCCTTATGTTTGCCACAGGTTTGCACAAGTTGGGCGTTTTTCTGGCATGCCACCTGCGAAATGAATGCGATAAAATCTTAGATTTCTAAGACATTTTCAATGAACTTTGTATTTAAACACCCCATTATATCTGTTTTTTACGCTTGGTAATTGTCTTACTTTGATTGTGTTGATATGCAACTTGTGCAGGGAGTTTTTTGCGATGCATTTCAACCGTGAATTGTATCTGAAAAAAAAAAGAAAAAATACAGGCAATTGTAAGAAATTCTGATACTCCTCCAAACTGGAAGTCCCCCCGACTTAATCACTGGTGGTGTCATGTCGCCTCCAGATGCTTCCAACCCTTATGTCGTGATAGAATCCAAATAGGGACCCGTGGGAAAATTGAGGCGATTGTATTGTTAGGGAGAGTGTTTACGTTATGCACGTTATGCACGGCAAACAAGCAATCGTCGGCCCCTTTGTACAATCTAAAAAAAAATTGTGTGAGCTCGCTTTCAATCAGAGCAGAATGGCTACAGCCAATCACGGGGAACAACACAGATTCCAGAATAGACAAAAAAATTTGCTCAGGGGAACTGAGCATCACGTTTCACTTGCTCACTGTCCCTGCCCATATTGCATTTCTCGGGTCTAATCGTCTTCTATGCACCGTCAATTGCCGGGATATTTTTTATTTTTTGCCGTGATCGACTGTCTCCGTGTTCCAAAGGAAATTGACCTCAATTGACCTGGGCGCGTCATGAAGCGGCGGATGCGATGTCTTGCGTGCCTAATCTTGCCAGGCTTGGTTCGCAAACGGCACGCACCTCCACGGCCGCCGCGTTCATTTTCATGCGAATCTCGACTATTCTATTCTTCGTTTCAACTTTAGTCAAGGCACATCCGATGCTACAAGCGTAAGCATGTGACCTTGAACAGTGCTTGTACTATACGAGCTCGCGTGCTTGGCAGGGACGCTGAAAGTCGCTCTTGTAGCTTCTGCTACATTCACACTTAAAGTGAAAAAGGGTATACGTTTGTTTGCGGAAGAGCGATTTGAGGGAGAATGACAATCATGATGGAGGTGGAGGCCAGCAAATAACATACCGAAAAAGAGAATTACAACGTCATTCCGACCTTCAAAAATAGTCTCCGACATTTGATACTAAGCATGACGAAAACGTGTGAGACGTCACTTCGCATAACTGTCTGTATTATTTTTTGAAAAAAAAAAAAAAAGTTTTCTGCCGCTTTTGTTAGCCGAGCTTTATTCGTGCCCAGCTGCGATACTTTTCTACGCGGGCGCCGCCACCTTGGATCGAGGAATTTCCAGTATGCGAGAAAACATCGTTTTGCTCTCGTCACACCACTGGGCGAAGCTCACCGTTTTAATCACGACTCTCTATTTTTTTTATTTTTTTTTTTTACTTTTTGATATTTTTTTTTTTTTTTTTTGCTTGGGACAGATGACAATGCTTTCCATTTTTGTTTTTTCCACCCTGCATACCAGAGTTGTCAATTACGTGGCTGGAGACGAGGGTAAACGAAAAAGTTTTACAGACGCTGGAAATTAAGAAACGAAGGGCGGGGCGATTCCATAGCACCTTAATATCGCTCGCAGCCAATCAATTGCGGGATTCAATGATAACCACGTTGAAGAACGAGTCACAACGCAGGAAGCGTGAACATTAGCAGTCACGCGTTCCGCTATTTAGGCGGTCACTCTAAGAAACTAGAGTGACCGCTCTCCCGAAACAAAGCCAACCGCTAGCACACTCTAAAAAACGTCTCTGCGTCTACTTTCATGCACAACACTCGTAGAACCAATCAGCGCAACTTACAGAGGAAGCTCAGCGAATGACGATGCCGAAGCATCATCTGTTTAGACGAAAAAACGCAGACTGAGTTGTGACATTAAGCAATGCAAGCGTGACGTTTTGCACTGCTTAATGTCACAGCTCAGACTGCGATTTTTGGTCTAAACATATGTTTCGGCATCGTCATTCGCTGAGCTGCCTCCGTAAGTTGCGCTGATTGTCTCTCCCATAGGCTCTCCGAGTGTTGTGCGTGAAAGTAGACGGACAGACTTTTTTTGGAGTGCACTCGAAGAAATTCCTGCGCGTCTACTTACCCGCAAAACACTTCAATCCCGGCGACCTACAAATCAGCTCAGCGAATGTTAAGGCGGAACATCCGTTTAGACCTAAAAATGAAGTCTGCGCTATGGCATTACGCAATGCAAAGGGTCATGCTTGCATTGTGTAATGCCACAGCCCAGGCTTAATTTTGAGGTCTAAACAGATGTTCCACGTCATCATTCGCTGAGCTGATTTCGTAGATCGCAGAGATTGGCTCTCTGAGTGTTTTGCGGGGAAGTCGCCGCGCAGGTATTTCTTAGAGTGCTGCAATGTGCGGACGGCGCTCGGCGAATGAAGAGGCTGATAATATGTTTGGACCCCCAAAAGCGGTCTGCGCTGTGCCGCTGTGACACTGTGCATGGGGAAACGTGATGCTCAGTGCCACAGCGCCGATAGGTTCTCTAGTTTTAGGTTTAAATGTTGTATAAGTTCCTTTATTCGCGAAGCGACCTCCGCACACTGCAGCAAGTGCGTTCAGGCAGAGCAGGCGCTCCAGATCTCTTAGAGTCTTCTTATAGACTGTGTCTACTCTATTCCGTCGGCGCCGCCAGATTTGTTGACGCTGACGCCATGACATAGTAAAGGGGGGGGGGGGGGGGGGGGGGCGACGCTTTTGCAGCACTCCGTTTTTTTTATAAGCCTTTGCGTATATTGTAGTGCAAGAACGTCAGAAACGCATTGTCACGAAGCTCCAAGAACAACTCTGATGCCAAGAGTTATGTGAAAAGCGAAATTTGTTCTCATGCGAATGCCCTTGTCTTCACATACGCGGTTGATATTATCATTTTTCCATCTTTATCGTTTGGTGTTAAGATTTCGGACACTGGTCTATGCGGAGCGAAAGTTCGTCTGCTTCTCGAACGGGGGTTACGATGTTACCAGAACACCTAGCTCTTATTGGCTGATCGATAAAAGCAGTGGGTAGACCTCAAGGCATCTGGCACTGAGGTATACCTACAATCCTTTTTACCAGAGCCAATCAGAGCTCGGCATCATTCTGACGTCACCGCAACTCCTCCGCAGGAAGCAGACGATTTGCTCTCCGCATAGCTTTTGAAGTCTTCAGCGAAAATGTAGACACACATCCACGCTTTTTTTTAGAGTGCATTTCATCTCTATACGTATACGTCGACAGGTACCCGGGAAGAAGACAGCCCTGGACCACCCGGCCAACCCCCGCAAGCCATGACGGCGTTCGTGATTTCGACCGGCGAAGCCCTCCCGCCGGTCCTCAAGGAGCACACGTACGACAACGGAGGGTTCGTCAACGAAAGGTGTTCGCGAAACGCCGCACACAACGCGCTTCCTGGGCAGGGCAACGCGGCCCGCCACACCAAAGAGTCGCTCCAGGTGAAGACGACGGGCCAGGGTTCAGCGGGACCAAAGGACAGGCGACTTCTTGCACGGTTACGACGGAAGGCGTGGCTTTTGCCCTTGTTCCACACGCAGTTTTGGGTGTCGGCTGCCTTTTCCTTGATACAGCCCTTTTATCCTCATCTGGTAAGTGATCCAGCTATAGGAGATATGCCTAAGAATGCGCACAATTATGGATCTCTGGTGTAAGACGTCTAAAATTGTCAAGTTCTTTCTGGATTCAGAAACTCGACGAGCATCGTCACCAGTTCACCTGTAAGGAATCGAAGAGTAAATTACGTGTACTAGATTGAACGCGGCGCAACACTGCATTTCTTCTTTCAAGACAAATCCCGGACATTTTGCTGCATTGCACAATTGGCAAATACTAATACTTATAGTAACGATAAAAGTTACGAAATTACTTTTTTTATGTCGAGTTTGTTCGACATTACTATTCACGATGTCTATCAAGACGAGGAAATATCATTTACCTTCCCCGGTAGCTTTAAACGTTTTGCGTAATAATTACGGTGTATGATAATTTTATATACTTTTGTCTTATATCTTTTGCCTTATGTATTAAGGCTCACAATTCAATTTCACGTCCGAAATAACGTACTGAGTGGAAGCTTTATAAACGTACTTGATATTTGTTAAAGTTTATGCGGGCTGACAAGGAAATAGGAAATCTCGCACGGCAATGACAAACAACGCGAAAAGACTTTCACGTTTTCGTGATCATAGGCAGTTACGAAGCGGGACCCCGTGATGTGAAAGCTAAGTGCTTCTGATCAATGTACTCCCGTGACTGCAATAGTGAAAGGCGACCTAACGGATGATCGGGTTTAGTCATCCTTAATCATTTAATTATTACTAAGAACTTTCAGCGTAGCACTGTGCGATAATGGAACAACAACAACAACAATATATATATATATATATATTCTCAAAAGACGACTTAGGCCGTCATAATATTCCATGCCCGGTCGTTTTATGAAGTTCAGTAATTAATAATAAAATCAATAATTGACTATTTGTAGTCTGTATGTATTGATCGCAGGAACGCCATCTTTGGAGAATATGCACGAAAGTCGGCTGACAGGTCTCTTAAAGACTTTCACCCGAAGAATGCGTAAAAACAACGCTGAATAATATGGTTTAAATCAATGAGAGATGAATGTGCAACTTTTGAAATGTATCTTATTTTTCTTGAAAAGGCCGCAGACGCTGGCCTTGAGGCCTGGAAGTATGGATTCGTTTTCTCGACGTACAAGATGGCAATGCTCGTGGCATCCCTTTCCGCGGATCGGTTGGTGAGTTTTGTTGTTGTCGTTCTTTCTAACTGGGGGGGGGGGGGGGGGGGGGGGGGTTTGTTTGGCCGAATAACGATTGCGAATGCCACTTCCGCTTGTTAGTTGCAGGTACTATCGGAAAGCTAAAACCAATTGACCTATCAAATTCAATTAGCAAAGTTTAGTTAATAAGACTATTAATTGTGACGCTTATCCTCTAATATATGTTTGCCAAGTACACTACACACGCAGTGTGTATATATACACCGGACACCCCTCTCCTAAAAAAAGCCTGTTAGATTAAAGAAATCAAACACCCTGTATTTATATTACGGATGTCCTCTATCACTCAAAGTTATAGGTCCAATATAAGATCTTTAATTTACCTCCATATGCAATATAAAACAGGACGTGGAACGAGGACTAGCACGGAGTTATTTGGCACTATTTAGCTTCTTAGTACAACGGCGTAGTACAGACAAACTAAAGCTAAAGAAAAACTTATATAGGGGAATTTAAAAAAAAATTATTCAGGTCTAAAAAAAAATTGTGTGAAGAAGCCAATAAACGCAGAATAATAAGAACAGGCGCAAAGGTATCTTTAGGTGGTGCATTTGTCCTAGTCAAGTTTTGTGAGTACGTATTTGGAAAGAAACGCTAGAAGAAGCAAACTTGTTATTTCCTATGTGCAGAAGGAAGACAGGCAAACCTCCGGGTTGACGCTCCTGCTCACGTATGACACCGCATGGTACAAACACTTGAAAGCTTCTTAGAGATGAACACCCTAAAGCTGATTCAGCAGATTTGAGGGTGTGTGGCACCATATGTGAGTAGCAGTGTTGATTAGACGGTTGACTTCTGTTTTCTTTTCGCGCATAAAAAATAACATTTTTTTTCTTTTCTAGGATTTTATTTAAACTAAAATTAAAGAAACTTGAATATGATAAAATGCACCACCTAAAGTCAACAATATTAAAAGTTTCATCACTCTAGGGTGATTGGATCATTTATACGACTTTTCTTACAACCAAATGGAGCTTGGTTACACCCTGTACGTTGTTTCAAACTGGGTTATCGCCATGATGATTCTTCCATCCATCCTTAGATGAACGTCGCTTCCTCATTTGAAGACGTCAAAAAACGTTCCGCTCTCTTTTTTTGCTTCATTGGTTTTGGAATGCCTTCACCGCCTGAATGTCGGGGAACTTTGGCGAAGCTATGAGCTAATTCAATTGTGTTCCCGGCGATTAGATAACAACCCTCCAAGAAGGAAACGCGGCCTTTTGGAGAGGCGAAACACCGCACAAACGCCGCGTTTCCTGATTCGAGTGTTCTTATCCGCCCTTTGAAAATACAAGCGAATTGGCTCGCGTCACTGTCAAAGAACGCGGTCAAATCTTCGAAAACATCTTCACATTCAGAAGACATAAAAGTTTTTTTTTGTTTTTTTTTAAACTGTAGGGGTCGCAGATTGTATATATTTAGAGCACTTTTAGCACGAACACGGAGGCCATACCCGGCGTTTTCTAGGCTGTCAATGACTGTGTATAGTACCACAAGTTGAGTATTGGAATCTGTTAGTGGGGGACCGACTTGGATACTAATGTTAAATCTTACGCGCTGATTGGTATGGGTAAACGGTATGGTCACCGATGGATGTCACGTTCGCGATAGGTGTGTGACGGATTGAATCTGCATTATAAGTTCTAAAACAACGCTAATCACTGTCACGAAAGCGTTTCCTTATAAAAGAAATGGGATCAAATGTATCTCTTCTGCTCAGGTTATTGAAGAAGAGCAACTTTGTGTGCTCCTCAGAAATATCCGTTCGTGTAATTTTTTTAACCCTATTCTCACTGACAATTTCATCCGATCTCCGGAAGACGCTCGGCGATGTACGAGGCCGGAAAAAAAAAAAAAAAAAAAAAAAAAAAAAAAAACGTTGGTTTACTTAAACATGAAATCCGCAAAGTTGTGCACCGAGTAAGTCGTAGGTCCACAAAGCATCGTACTCGGAGCCACACATCGCACACTCTAAGAAATTTAGAACGTCAAGTTTCCCGCATAGGACTCGAAAAAAAAAAATCCAGTCACTGCACTAACCGGCGAAAAACCGGCTAATAACGGAAATGAAAATACGTTTACAACTAAGAAAAAAAAAGGTATGTGTTGTGACATTTACTATGATGTTTCACCATGTTGAGTGAAGCCGCTTTTTTTTTTTTTTTTTTTTGTCGAAACATATTTTGGTTTTAACATTTGCCAATCACTTTTCTTAGATTGCGGCGATTGGTGCTATGTGGGAAAATAGGCGATTCGAATTTGTTAAAATGCATAATAGTCCTTTTTTGTTTTTTGTGAAACATGTTGGCATCCTGATTCGCCGAGGCTTAACCATATAGATCACATCGATAGGCTCTCGCAGTGCTCTCCGGTAACGTAAATGCTCGGGATCCTTTTTTTTCATATTGTATGTCACGGTCAATGAACATGTTTAACATTATTTCCGCCTTTATGAGTTCGTCACTGAACGACTCCCTGACACTCCCGATGCAACAACAGCCCAAGAAAGCGAGGGAGGGTCTTAACATGTTCACATTTCTTGCTTCGGGATTTCCTCTTCGTCGTTCTTATCGAAAAATGCAGCAAACTGAATGGCTGCGGAACGAAAAATAAGACGCTCGGAACTTAACATACAAGAGTCCATGTTCACCCTTTGTCCCCACCGTGTCTGAAATCCGCGAGGAATAAACTGGTTTAGTGTTGACTGAACACTATAATACCTTTTCCAGGAAAGTACGCGCCAACGCCTGTCCACCACTGCTTCATCACGTACTCTGAGCATGTATTCGACACGAGGGCTACGTCACGTTCGGCGTGAACTCGGCTCAGCTCGTGTTCATAACGAGTGCTGACGGCACCGTTTGTCGAGGACTCGGATCCAACCATGCGCTACGCTTTCAATGGATGAATGGATGGATAGATGTAAATGGCTATACCCTTTGCAACGGGCGGTAGCTTGTGCCACCTAGCCTAAGCCTATAGAAAGACAAACTAATGATTCCTCCCACCTTTCTAAAGCAATGGCGACCATTAATGTTGCTTCATGGACTTTTGAAAATGGTCTAGTGTTCTAAATCAAGGAACCCCTTTTTAAAATTAAACCTTATAATTAAAAAACAAATTGTTCATCCGTTCGTTTCTGCAGTTCTCCGCAAAATTTAGCTCGAAAAGGGACGTCAAGTGACGGCATTGTATTACGTCACAAAACGACTTGGTACTGCGACGTCATGTCAGGTTATGATGCCGAGATGTTAGGTCACGTCATGTTGGGTTTTCGCAAAGTTTAGAGGCAAACTGAGATCCTATAACTTGGTCCCGTGACGTGATATCGCTTTGTCAAATAGCCGCGTATCGTGACCTGACGTTACGTGACGTGGTCACCGGAGGTCACATCACGTTGTCAAGTAATGTCGTGAGGTGCAACCACAACGTCACTTCACCTGTCCTTACGGTGTGACAACTTACCCGCTGGTTGTAGCGGGGAATATATAAAGACCATGTTCCTGTTCACTCTACGAAACCGACCGTTTAAACTATTCTAAACACATATAAAGGGTAGCTTCTGGAATAGTGAATACCATACCTTTTAGAACTTTGGAATGAAAGGTCGGTGCCAATTATTCTATCCTGCCTCCTCCTCTCGTCTCATTGTGCTCGGTGATGGATACTTTATTAGCTTTTTCTTTAACATAGAAGCAGAAGGAACGTGCGAGTAATTTGTGTTTTTACAGAACGCGTGATATATATGTGAGGTAATTTACAAAGTTAACTTTACTTAAAACTATGGAAATACCCTCCGTTTTAGATTTTCAGACTAATTACCAGATCTGAGCGTACCCAAACTCAGCATTTTAGTGCCTTGTTGGCTTTCGTATTTACTCTTAAAAATTGCTTTTAGCACATCCGAATCCAATTTTATTACGCAACTGAAAAACTAATTAAACGTAATCATTTTAAACTTCTTTTTTTTCTCAGATGAATCTCCTTTCTCCTCTTAAAGTATGGTTCATCGGACTGCTTGGCTTCTTTGTATTCACTTTGGTTTTTGGGTGAGTGTCTTACACTGCATTACACTGTATAGTTGTAGTGTACTACGCGAGACTTGATTCAGTTTTGTTTGTTATACACGGAACGGTAGTAAAATCTTCAGTTCAAGTCATTGCATTTCGCGATTACCCCCTTCTTTGTATGTATCAATGCAAACAAAGGACGTAATGAATGATATTGTTTCTATTGTATTCCCCTCCCAGAGCACTCTATTGGTCTCCCGGCGGCAATATTTTGCTTGGGCTTTCTCTCGGATTGGTTACCGCGGGAGGCTTTACTCAAGTGTTATACATTGTAAGCGTATACTCTGTGGTCACCACCAGGTTTCCCCACAGCACGGGTCTCATCATTGTAAGTATATTTTTGTAAGTGTGCATTGCTCACCTTCGAGTTAATAGTGTGTGAAGTGTTAATATCAAAAGAAAACAAAACTTGATCACATCTATCTGCAAAGTATGCTGGCTTGCAGAAATACAGGTTTCTAGTTGCCTTGCGCAGTCAAAGACCTTTAATTCCTAAATTAACCAATGGCGCTGCCCAAAAACGTACGAATAAATGAATCAGAACCGGTGCGTGTCAAGGGATCCCAGATTTTCATAAGATGGTCTACGCTATAGGGTGTTTCATTGAGTGGTAAATTATGATTCAACCTCTAAGTGCGCTTTGAGAAATGCATAGGCCAAATCAAATATTTTTATTTCACATTAGGTCACAATGCATACAAACAGTCTGTCCAATCGTGTCTGCTTGTTTCCCGAATCCCTGTCCTTAGTGCTGTGAATTTTATTTACGTTTACATTTGTTTTCGGAGCTCAGCGCTTCTTTTTTTTTTTTTTACCTCTAAGGCAGTGGAGACGCAAAAAGTACCACAAGTGTCTTGTTTTGAAAGAAAAGTAAACTTGAGTAATAAGTGCAACTATATGTAACTAGCTGTATTCCAAGTACTGTTCGGAAAAAACGGGCAAAAATAATGCAGAAAAAGGCTGAACGAAACAGTGACCAGGGAAAAATGTACATTCAAGATATGTACGTTCCCAGAAATAGATAGATTTAGATTTTAGATTTATTTATGGAGCTCCCAAACAGCTTAAAGGCCTAAATAGAATTGCGCGTACAGATAGTCTATAGCAATAAAAACAAAATAAACATGTATGGTAACAACCTAATGAGCAATCATTGATCGCACATATTTTTTCAACATTTCATTACGCATAGAAACTTGATATCAACATTATTTGACTTGTCATAGAGATGTTGCGCACGAATCTCAGGAGTTTGAGATTGTGAGGAGCGTGGGTAAAAATGTATCTTATACCTATTTTTTTTCGTCGGGGAAAACGAAACAAAATCTAACCGAGTAACAAAGGGGAGTCAATAAGAGCATTGGGCACTTTGTACAGTAAGACTGAATCACGAACTAATCTTCTTTCAGGAAAAGGCGAGAGACGAAGAGTTTCTCTAGGGCTTTCTAGTTCTTGTCGGCTTCCGAAACGCGGAGCGCGGTGATTCCAGAGCATCCAAATATCGCTTCGTTGACAATAAGACTGCGAGTAGTAATTACCAATAAGAAAGAAAAAGAAGGAATCATTAGGAAACAATAGTGGGGATAATGCACCACACCGTACTTTTCTGGAGTTGTCAGTGACTGCGGTCTTGTTTAGGCTCAATTGAAATAGATTCACCCACACTTTTCTTGATTGCAGAGGTTAGACCCCATGTGTTTACAATGCGGAGTTATTGTGTTTTTTTCAGGCATCGTTCGAATGCGTGTGGGGAGTTGGAAACATGGCAGGGTCAATCATCGGCGGAGTCTTGATCGACGTGAGTTTCGACCTCCATGATTATAATCGAGTGCTCCCTTCGAGAACGAATTCGAGTTTACTTTAACCGCAAAACGGGGAAACAGTCAATCACGGCGAACAATAAAAGGATCCCCCCCGAATACGATTATGATTTTGATTAACATCCGGAGAGCAAGTCGTCTGCTTATCGCGCGGGAGTTGCGATGACGTCAGAACGACGCCGAGCTGTGATTGGCTTTGGTTGAAAGGATAGTGGGTAGACCTCAATGCTAGATGCCTTGAGGTCTACCCACAATGTTTTTCAATCATCCAATAAGAGCTCGGCGTTCCGATGTCATCACGACCCCTGAGAAAGAAGCAGACGAACTTGGCGCTCCGCACACAAATAAACCGACGAACAAACGGACAAAGAAGAAAACGAGTGTTCAGGGACAATATACGTGATGCTTCGCATGCGAAATGCCCTTGCGCACATCGCTTTCTTCAGATTTAGTATTATTATGAGCTTCGTCATTGACTGGGATGCTTCTATTATTCGCCATGACTGTCTGTTCTCCTGTTGTGCACAAATACATACAACAAAGTTCTTTTTTTTATGTGTAGAGCGGGTGGTGTTTAATGCTGAGCCTCTGGTGCAGGTATGGGCCTACCCTTTGCCTTTCTTCGTGACGGCCTTTATAATGATCCTGCCTTTGCCATTCATCCTGAAGGGCGGCACAGTGCCTTTTCTCGAGCCAAAAGGTATGAACATATTCCGGACATTTTGGCACTTCTGGCCTTTCATTTTATCACTTTCGTATAGAATTACACGTCATCATAAATATTATAATTTAATTTTAAAGACGACGAAATTAAGCTTTATGTTTCATAACTATATGGTGATAAAGTTTGTAGAGGTAACTCAAATAATACTGACCATGTCACAAAAGAAAAAAAGTATCTAATATTTTCTCCCAAAAAAAATGAGAAAACAGAAAATAAACTCATAAATCCAGTGTACTATGCGTGTAGAAAAAGTGAACGGAAACCCGTACACAACATTTTAATCTTTAAAAGTTATCACAAATAAACTCTACTGTAGATGGTTGAGCGTGTTGGTTATTAATTCACGATAAGGAAAGAGGGACATTTAAGACAAACAGACAAGACAGGCTTTCGAAAGCCTGTCTTGTCTGTTTGTCTTAAATGTCCCTCTTTCCTTATCGTGAAGTTCTACTGCAACACCATCCTCTTTCCTCTATTTTAATGTATTGACTTTGTTGGTTACAGCTAATGTTCGCGTGGTTTAACTTATGAAGTAATATTTGTCTACTCAGAACTTTCTTTGAAAAGATTGCGGTGTATTTGTACCTCATAAGAAAGGGCAAATAGTTACAAACATTTGTCTTTGATATTTCTGTCTCCAATATTTCTAAAGCTGATATTTTCGTCAAGCTTTATGATGATAAAGTTAATTAAAAATATCTTTGGGTAGCAAAAAAAATAAATAAATAAAGCTCTCCGTATATAGAGAACACCACACCAGCACGTACGTACAACTCTGTGAAAGGCACTGAATAATCTAATGGACTCGCAAGTGAAGGTGCCGAAATTAGGCTTTCAGCCAAAGCTATTATATACGTTTACAAAGTGTACAGTGCGTTGTTGGCGATTAGTTTCCGAGTACCGGCTGAAGTCTAGAATCTAGACGTTCTCCGTTCTCTGGCCCTCGGTGTTAGCTAAGCGTCTTCCATTCATCCCAGTGAATATATTTTGTACGGTGTCCAAAACGCCATTGAAGACGCTAGGACCTTTCTAAAAGTGCAGCTATAAAAAACGCTTAAAACTTAAACCCGCATACGGAAATGTAAGCACAGTAAAATACGGTATACATTAAGTTAGAAATATAGGAATCGAAGGTATCCGTATGAATTATGTTGGCTACAATTGACCCGTACGAGCCGTGTTAACTAGGTTCATAAAAATACAAAGGCTTTGGTCAAGATAGGGATCTAAATTAACCCTTGGCCATTTTCGAGGACCAGCAGAACGCCCTTCGTTTGTTTAGTGCGCATCAAATTTTAAGGATTCAAAGAAATTCTGAAAAAAACTGCTGCATAACCGAAAATTTTTTGCACCTTTCAGCTGCTCCGGATCCGCAAGATGCGGCACATCCTCAAACAAATATGAAATTCATTCGGCTCCTTTGGGACCCCATATTCATCATAGACATGATCACACTAATGCTAAGTTGGGTCATCATGGGCTTCAACGAGCCGACGCTGGAGCCTTACCTTGTACAGGTTAGCTCTACAACTTTGCTGGGTCATGTAGCTACGCCTAAATATAGCTTCCGCTCCTAACTCAGAGTACAGTTTCATCTCAGCAGCACGGAAGTTGGCGTCGTCTTCATGGTGCAGTTCGTCAGCTACGCTGTCGGCGCGCTGATATCTGGACTTCTCTGCCACTTTAAGGTGAGTTTCTTATGAGACTTCTACAAGGAACTAGTACAAGTTTCTGTGGAAGTATACGTCGACTGCATGGTAATAAACACAGAAACGACAATTATTGCTGTTGTGTACAGACCACCTACCGGTAACGTGTACCGTTCTTTCTTAACTTTTTCGAAAATATGTTAGATTATCTGCTTGCTTTGCTCCTGCCTTTTGTGATTAAGGGCCATATAAGCATAAATATCAAATCCGATGAATAAGCGGCAAGACGGTTTCGAAACCTGCTGCTTGCTTACACTTGCACCAAAGTGATAACAGAGCCGACTCGAGTAACCGCGGCGACTACGACACCACTTGATGTTTGTGTTGCAAATATGAATGTTGCTGAGAAAATTCTTCGCGGCATTAGTGGTCACGGGCCTATTATTATTTTTTTAACATTTATCAAACGCGCTTACAATGACCACAATAAAAGTGAACACATTTTAAGAATACACGATTATTCACTTTTAAACATAAATAAACTAGCAGGGCGTTTTTGAATAGGAAGAGGTGAACAGGGCTTATAATGACTTTTATTCTAAACTTCAACTGTGCTATGACACAGCCCTCCCTCTGGTTACATATCGTGTCCAGAACAAAAAGATAAGAAAGCCATGGATGGATGCTAGCCTATTTAAGGAAATAAAACAAGAAAGATCGAATGTAACATTTTTGTAACACACTGCAATCGCGACGTTCTACTTGAATTTAAAAAAAACAACAAAGAAACAAGTTATAATGCACGTTTAAAAATGCAAAAAAAAAGATCATTACACAGGAAAGTTTTAAAATATCTAAAATGAACCCAGAAAAGTTTGGGAAGTGGTTAACTGGTTATCTGGAAGAACTAGCACGCCCATCCTTGTACAGAAAATCAAGATAGCTGACGTAAGGTAGACTGGCCAAGAGCTTGTTGAAAAAATGAATGAATACTTCATGGCTGTGGCTGAATGTGGAGAATTACTAAACATGACGGAAGTCAGTCCAACATATTAAAAAACAAAATCTTTAATTTATATTATGTTCTTTCCAACGACACCGAACAAAGTAGATGCAATGATCGCGAACCTAAAAAATTGCGCTGCGCTTCCTTTTGGGGATATGCAAACCCTTCCTATTAAGTAGGCACCATTAACGCTAAGTCCAATTGTATTCTATTTAATTAATGAAATGTTCATAACTGGGGCATTTCCTCATTAACTAAAATTTGCTAGAGTGACTCCAATTCACAAAGGCGGGGATCATACTTACTGTTCTAAAAACTATAGGCCTATTTCAGTCTTACCAATTCTACACTCTAAAAAATGCCCATGCGTCTACTTTCCCGCACAACACTCGGAGAGCCAATCACCGTGACTTACGGAGGCAGCTCAGCGAATGACGTTGCCGAAACATATGTTTCGACCAAAAACCGCAGTCTGAGTTGTTGACATTAAGCACTGCAAAACGTCACGCTCGCATAGCTTAATGTCACAACTCAGACTGCGGTTTTTGGTCTAAACATATCTTTCGGCATCGTCATTTGCTGATCTGCCTCCGTAAGGTGCGGTGATAGGCTCTCCGAGTGTTGTGCGGGAAAGCAGACGCACGGGCTTTTTTTAGAGTGTATCCATATTATTTGAGCGTGCCATCATGCATGGACTTGAAAAGAAAAATTTTTTTTGAAGCGTAACACAATAACTGCCGCACAGTTTGCCCTTTCAGAAGAATAAATCTACAAATCAGACTCTTATTCAAATTAAAGTTCAGACTATAGCAAATATGGAAAATAGGTTATACACACTAACCTATTTGTAGACCTTAAAGATTGTTTTATACGGTACAGCTGGATATTTTGTAAAGAAAGCTGAAGCACTGTGGTATTTGCGGAATAGCTTTAGAATGACTCAAGCGTTATCTTTAAAATCGATGGGAATATGTTAAAGTCGAAGATATGTCGCCAAACAATTTGTCAATTGAATATGGTGTCCCACAGGGTTCCAATATGGGCCATTACTATTCTTAAATTATGTTAACGATCTAGTAAATATTCCCGGTCCACCGAACATTGTCATGTAAGCAGAAGACACGTTCATTTTCTTTCCTGGACACATTAAACAACATCTGGAAGACATAACAAGCAGATTCTTGGTGAATTTGTCTCAGTGGCTAATATCAAATTAACTGCAACTGAACGAGTCTATAACCAAAGATGTTATTTTTAGGCCTATCAATAAACGTGATAACGACACCGTCACCGATAAATTTAATAATATAATCTTAAAACAAATAACAATAAAAATTTGTTGGGCTTTGGTTTCCGAAGGAATGAACATGAAACACACATGTTAGGCACATCAAAACACAGCTATCAAGTTCTCTAGAGTGTATGTATAGAATAAAAAAATTAAAAGAGCTCTGGCTGAAAAATCGCCTCTATCACTCAATGCAATATCCTCATCTTTCATATAGCATTTTGATATGCGTACTGCGACCATTAGAAACAATCACGAGCTTTCGGTACTACTAAAAAGGGTTCTACGCGTGTATGCTAATTACTCTGGAAACCTGCTGGACTTTGACTTTTTAAATTTAATTCAATTTTTATTATCAAATGAAGTCATACAAAATAAAGAGCTGGCCCACAAAAGCAGCATTCTGCTTGTATGTGGGGCCAGGCGAGAAACATTACACCTTACATAACATGCTAAAAGTAGATCAAGTTTATTATTTTAAACTAGCACAATTCGTGCACAGAAATAATCTATATATGAAATATAATGAAACTGGGGACGATCGTGGTTACTTTATCCGACAGACTAAATGGAAGAGGAATGAAAGCAAAACAAAGTATGACAAACAGAAACTCGACTACCAGATAACCGGCCTTCTGAATACCTTGTGAACAGAATGCAATTATGTAGATGGTTGAGCGTGTTGGTTATTAATTCACGATAAGGAAAGAGGGACTTTTAAGAGGGGGCGCACCTCAGAGCCCCATAGAGAATACATGAGGTTTTTCACCAAATTAAAAAAAATTCTCACATAATAACGGCTGCGCGGATCTTCTTGAAAATTTCGGCTTTAAAGACATTGAGTCATTATCGAGTCACTAAACGCAACAGATGTTTCGTCATAAATTTAATTATATTCTTTAAAAAAATCATGAAAATGGTCAAAATCGGCTAATTCGGCACTCTTGCGTTCGGAGCGAATTTACAAAATTATCTAAATTCAAACATAAGAAGAATTGCGTTTAATGTCTTCTAAATTTATTACGGAATCGAATAATATTCAAATTATTCATGTAAGTCCATTTGTTCCGTAACTACAGCAAATATAAAGAACCAAGGTGTCGGTGCTTGTTTTCGTCGTTTTTAAGGTACCTCTCTCTCCCGTGCGGTGGCGCTCGCTGTCCACGAAATGCGAAATCGTCCGTTCGGAGATCGGCCGGATCGGCACTGTGCGAGGTGTTCTTCCGCGGCCGTGTTCCGCGCCCGTATCCTGTTTCATTCTGCACGCCGAGGCGTCAGTGTGCGTGTCTTGCTTTCCTGGTTCTCGCTGGGTAGGTCTCCGTGTTTTCGCAAGTGGCAAATTCACCTTGGAGCTATGGGTCGAAGACAACCGTCCTGTGGCAAGCGGACCGCGAGGTGTTCCACAACCTCGCGGTCCGTCAACGCGTTGTGCTTGTTTCTACTTTTTTTTTTCTTTTAAAAACGGGCTTTTTTTTTTTTTGACGCAAAGTTTTATTTTATCGTTATCCTTCACACAAACGTCCTTCGGCCTTGGGGTCGTGGAAATTGGGGATGAAGCGTGCACAGAGTAGATCGTTGTTTTCCTCCTTTTTATTTTTCACGGACGTCCTGTGACCTCCGTACGGTTCGTGGTCACCACAATCTAACGCGGGGAAAAACGGGTCGCCTGCTCTGTAGTCAGGGTATTCCTAGGGGAGGGTGATAACTCGCTGTTCTTCTGGAAATTCACATATCACCCAAAAAGGTGACATGGGTAATGATTACGGTATGTTTTTTTCCGGTGTTTATTTTTGAGCGAAAATCGGTGCATGTTTTTCGGTGCTTATTTTTTAATCACCAGTGTATTATGGGTTGAACGTCTTGTGATGACGCTAAAAAGCGTTGATAACCAAAGAAAAATGCGATTGGACAAGAACATTTCAAATTTCCAATTCTATTCACATATCCATTACGCTCTTCTCGTGGGAGCATCTATCCTGACGAAAAATGCCAAAGTCATTGAGCTGTGAACGCATACTCAGTGTACAATCTTTCGGCCTAGAGAGGTATTGCGCACGCTCGAACGCGCTTCACAGCCCAGTAGACGAAGTTGGTGGCACCCAGAAGGCGAGTTCTTGAATGGTCTGTAGTAGGCAAAAGAAACAAATAACAATCAACGCATATCAGCTCTTCAAGCGAAGAAGCGCGTTTCTAAGGTCAATGGTTCCGGACGGCACTAATGTTGCTGGCGTTGTCGTAAGATGACGTCAGTTCATACGAACTGACGTCATCTTACGTGATGACGTGACACAAACACGTCATCTTACATGATCTCGTTACACGAAATGACGTCATCTTACGTGATCACGCTGCACGAAATGACGCCATCTTACGTGACCACGTAACACGTCATCTTGTAAGTCAACCTCTCCACACAGCAGCGCTTTCCGGGCCCGTGCAGTGCTGTAGTCGAAAGCAAGCTCCCTAAGGCAAGCGAAAGCTTCTGAAGTCTCACATTGAGAATACTCGCTAGCAACCGTCTGTGCAAGCTTCGCACGTTGAGGTTTTTGTCGAGATCGAGCCATCGTGTTCCATTAACTATAGTTGAAGTTATCGTTCAATAAAGCCCTAAAAAATATGAATGTAGTTGGTGTAGACATCAAGATCTAGTCAAAAATGCGGTTTGACGTCAATTAACGTGCATATACAAGTGTAGAAAAAAATGAGTTATTTGTGCATAGATGTTTAAAAAAGTGTTTATTATTCGACATAGGACTTTGGGAGAAGGATGTGTTCAGATTTTTCTTCATGAGCGCAAATATACCTGACGCAATAAATAGTGACGATTTCATCGTCCCAGTGGTGAGCAGGTGATTTCTTGCTCGAAACAATGATGCCATTTCATAAACCGAGTTCTGTGACATATGCTTTTCCAATGTCTGGTCACTATTTTGTAAACCTTTCAGTCCAAACGAGTATACTTCTGTTTGTTTTTGTTAGCTTAGGAGGGGGTCACAGAGCCTATCTCTTTGTCTTCCTCTAGGACAGACGTACAGTTATACCGCAACACGCATCTGTGGAACACACAGAGCTATCGCTCTCCTGTTGGCGGTACAGTAGCAGACGACACAACGCAGCTCCGTAGTCTATCGAGGGCACGGCTAGCCGCGGCCCGTAGCGCGACCGTTCAGACTTGGGAAATGGTTTTGAAGAACCGAGAAATGGTATCTTGTGTACAATAATCACATGTCGTTAGTATACTAGTATTCTACTTGCTAAGCCAAATAAATATTTGCAGCTTGTGAGAATATGTTTGCGTGACGATTTACCGTTCACACTCCTGACGGATGTTACCGAGTCCTTCATGTTCGTGGCTCGCAGTTATCGCTACCCCCTCGGAGTGACTTCACCATATATATTTTTTTCTTGCTTGCAGGACATCATAAGAATCACAAACACGCGAGAAAAAAAAAAATCTTATGAGTACGCGTGATTTTGAGCTTCGCAGCTCTAAAGATGCCCGGTAAATGTCGTCCAGTCTGTTTTGTCTATACTCCGTTTCACCGTAATTTGGCAACCCTCAGTCGCGGAGCAAAGCACGTGACAGCTACTTTTACGAGCAGTACTATGGCACCTGCAGCGCGTCTCCGACTGGTGTGGTTAGCGTCTTATGCTGGCCATACATCAAAAGTTGTCCCGAAGTGCAACAAATGACGTCACAGAAGACGGAGTGTCACGCTGTTGCATCTCGCGATCCTGGCAATTCATCGTAGAAATGCTGGCGAAAACCACGAGGGAACACGAGTGTCGCTGTCGTCATGGCGTCCCAACGAAAAGCAATTATACAATTTCGACGTTTTTGTAATTCGGTAATTTAAATTACTGTATATAATTTTTAAGAAAGTAAAGACATCATAACCAAATAGGAACTTCCGTGCCAAAACATGCAGTGCGAAGTGAAGACAACTACTATCTTTTTTTTTTTTTCTTGATGTCCACAAAAAAAAAAAAAAGGCTATGCAGCATCGATCCTACCGTTTTTTTTTTGTTTTTTTCGCACATTATGTGATGTCCTCTAACACGAAAGTACCGACGTAAAAGCGCTGTAGAGACGATATAAAAACAAAAATTTAAGGGAATCGAGCTTTGTAGTAAACGGAAAAAAATAAATAATTAACGACTTTTTACGGTAAACACTTCACCTCTAAGTAGAACTTCAAAAAAGTGACGGTTACGCGCTTTCATGCCCATTTCAACAAAGTTGGGAGAACGATGTATTGCATCTTGTGAATAGACATGTGGAGCAGCATGTTTATGTTAGAGGCATTGTGTGTAATCGCTGCGCAGTACCTGCCAAAAGAAGATATTATTTGGGCAGTCTCAACCGTTTCCGTCTGTGTGTGCTACGAATACAGCAACTCTTTTCGTAGAAGAAGTGATGAGGAAATGGCGTGCCCTTGATGATACGATTGTGATTATGAAATAAAATTTTTAATCAGCCAATAATTGCGACCTGTCCGGTCGCCTGGAACCCCGACAACAACTCTCGTTCTCTGGAAAGTTCATTCTAATATTTACACGTTTTGTGGAGTTCATCGAGCGAATAAGAATGTTCCAACGATGAGCTAAACCTACACGAGTTCCCCAATCCAACTCGGCGCTTTTGAATTTTAGCGCCGTAGATAGTTCTGCGAACAGAGTATACTTCTGTGCAAATATTCGTCTAACAGTTTTGCAACGTTGGAAAGCATCGGAATGATTCAGAATCACTGCGGAGTTGATACTCGGGAAGATAAGACGGGCACTTGGGAGAAACGGACCGTGGCATTTGAGACAGGGGCACAACCGGGGGACAAACGTGCTACAATCGCATACCCTTCCAAGGTCATCGCTTGGGCGACCGCGCGCGCGCCCAAGAAACCTTTCTTTTCTTCTTTTTAGGGGTGGTGGGGGGGGGGGGGGGGGGGAAGTGGAAGGGAGTGGTGTAGGCGCTGATTGTCTTCCTCCTTTGTGGCTTTTGACAGACGCACAACGAGACTGGCAGAACAAGCGCATGATTCATTTCTTTCGATGGAGGCGTTCTGTCTGTGTATGCGAACATGATTTTTTTCCCCTTTTAGTAGTTAGTTGTTCTTGCCTTGACTCGGGTCCCAGTGGGTGCGTTGTCGTTGTATGCCCACTATTTTTTTTTTTTTTAGTTTATGGTAGTTTTTGCGCTGATGGGGTATCAAGGTAGACAAAAAGTAAAAAAAAAAATGAAATGGCGCCTCGACAAAAAAAAAAAAAAGTTGTTGCGATCAGGAACGTTTTCAAAGCCATTTTAGGAGCCTGCGGTGTTACCACAGGTGCAGGATTGAGAGCGTAACCCACGCACTTGAAGAGAAGGGGAAGCTCTCGTCTTATTGGAACTCTCTTTTATGGGTTTCCACGTCGCGATTGTCCTTCAAAATCAACTGTCATTTATTTCTTGCTCGTGGCTTTCAAGTACTGGAAGTCACGACTCGAGCCACAATAGTTTTGCGAAATCAAGGTTTCGCTGAAATGGATAACTCTCACGTACAGTTCGACGCGCAATACCTTTGCCGTATTGACTCGCGAGAGATGCCCCCAACACGGCTGAGTATGGCGGTGCTCCAGACCTAACATCTAAATTTTGTTGCCTTACCTGTTACTATTTCGCGCCCATTTTGAGCCATATCAAAATGAAAGCGCATGATGAAATAAAAGTCACACTCGTTTTCCGCTCGATGGAAATTTCACGCCAGCTCGCTGTCTTTGCTGGTACCTTGAGCGTTTCCCAGCAATGCGGAGAGTTAAAAAAACAAAAAAAGAAAAAAAAAAAACGTACGATGGCATCCTTTGCGGGATGAGGACGATTCGTCACATGCGCATTCGTCACAGGACGATTGGTCACAGGATGATTCGTCACATAGGAACATTTGTCACAGGATGACTCGTCATGCGGGCAACTGGTCTCATTGATCGAGCAGGGGACGATAGTAAATTGTAAATTTCAACATCTGCCTACATACCCTGATGAGGAGTTTCACAATTTTCCACTGTCACGTAAACCAATGGTTATCTAAACTAATATTACAATACTCATCCGCTTTTCCTTTCATTATATTACGGGTCTTCAGCAGGTTGATCTCAGTTGCAGGCTTGAACGAGCAATAATCCGACTGGCAGCCAAATTAGTTTTTAGTTTTGCCTTGCATACACCTATTCGACAAAACCAACAAGTATCGGAATTCCTTCTGCCGAATGTGTACGAGTACCCCTCGTGCAGCATCATGGCTCTCTCTGTTGCGATCACCTCCATCCTTTTGAATGTAGTTCAAAAATAGTCGCTCTTCTATGGCCTCCGCATTCACCGTTCAGGACGGACCCAGATAGCTAGAACGTCTGTTACAAATTCTTTGACCTCGAGAAGCGAAAGACATGCTAAGATAAGAGGTGACCGACTTTCTGAGGCCCAACCAACATTCAATGTTCGGGACCGAATCAGAAGCTAAAACGTTCCTTACAAATTCTTCGCCTTTGTCCGCCCGAACCAAATTGAACAATACATTTTTGGGGGGACGAACTATTGTGAGACCGGTTGGCCGCGTGACGAGTCATCCTATGACGAATGTTCCTGTGTGACGAATCGTCCTGCGACCAATCGTCCTGTGACGAGTGTGCATGTGACGAATGGACCGTATCCCATCCTTTGCACACTCATTACTTCTATAACACTGAGCCACCTCGTATCCTTTTGTTTTTCTTTCATGGTACTAATTTCTTTCTGCGCATTACGGCTGTTACGACGCTAAGTCTGTCTGCCCTTCGAATTTAAACTTAGGCTCAGATCAGGGACGAACCAGTTTAAATCAGGAAAATATAATTAACACTGTAGCAAAGTAAATCTATCATATCGATCGGAAATACGATTTGGCACATTCCATCTGAACACATATTGTGCACAGCGAATGCAATAGCGAGTCAGCGTGCAAAACGCCGCCACACTGAGCTACCATAATATCTCAGCGATTTTTGCATAGCACCGAGCACGGAAAAGAGAAAACAGTTATTCATTCACATAAACGAAGCAAATTTATTTAAAGCCCGGACACTCCGTACGTCCAATCTAGCTAAGGTTATCAATAGACTCGACCATGTCATTTGTCGAAACAGATAAAAGACGTTGGCAAAAATGATTAGACTGAATAAGTCAATCTAACGCACGTATTTTACCAACCGACGGTCGCGCGCCTTCAATACCCTTTCCAATTGTCATTGCGCACCTTGGACACACTTTGGGAAGCAATGCATATTTACATCGCCGCCCGAGGTCTCCATTGAACGTGTAGTGCTGACCCAAATAAAATGCTAACCTGACTCTCAATCGCTCACCGCAAAGGACGATTTCGAACAGGCGGTACTGTAGGTCACTTGAGATAAAAAAAAAAAGAAAAACAAGCTATAGAAACGAGCGTCGTAAAAAAGGGGACCGGCATTTTTATTCCTACCTCCGAACAGAAACGAGCGCCACCCACTGCATCACACAGCGCAGAGGCCGGACTCGGTCACCGCGCGTACATACCAAGCGCGCGCGAGGGATGCAGAAACTTCCTCCGCCGGGAGAACACGGCAGATTTCGGGATCTATTTCACGCAGCGGATAACGCGGGCCTTTTCACACCTCGATACTGGCGCCATCTAGAAGTTGCGCGTTCAACCACGTTTCGACCCGCGCGCCATCTGGTGGCTGAAACGGACGAATAAATAGAGGTACCGCGCCCTCTTAAGACAAACAGACAAGACAGGCTTTCGACTTTCAACAAAACGTTTACTGGCTTGACTTCGCCTCCTGAAGCTCGACGGGGGGCGTCGAGGAAGTGGAGAGGGAGGATGGAGGGTGAGAGAAGCGCGAGCCAGCTCGCAGCTAAGCGTGCATAGCGGAAGGGGGGTCTGCTGAGTGTCAATCGACACGTCGCCGTTACACGCAGCCCCAAGTGCGGGCGGAGCCCTCTTGGGGAAAGAAGGGAGGAGGGGGAAAGGGCGACGGAGGAGAAGAAGATGTGCCGGCGGTGCTCTCTTGGGGAAGGAAGGGAACGGGGGGGGGGGGGGGGGGAGGCGCTGAGAAGAGAAGGAGAAGAAGATACGCGAATTTAGACTTTTTATGTCTTTGGAGGAGCCCTCTCGCCCCGCAGGAAGCGAATCTCTCGATCAGAAAGAGAAAGGGATGGACTGGACAGGTTTGAGACTGAAGATTTGATATGTAGGGACTCAAGGATTTCCCTGCCGAATCGAGATTTGTGCCCGCCGAGAATTTTGGTTTTCGAGAACTCGGGGGTGCACGAGGGGCAGTCTTTTTGGGCGTGAACCATGACTGGATGGAAGGAGTCCGGAGAAGGAGACAAGATCTCCTTGGCGTGCTCCCGGAGACGGTCATTCACGCACCGCCCCGTCTGGCCGATGTACTCGGCCCCGCACACAAGTGGAATACTATACACCTTTTCCCTTGTGCAGGGCCGGAAGCACTGCGCGTGTTTTTTTGTGCATGTGGGTGGGGGCTCTGGGTTGGTCACTCGCCTGCACATGCCTCCCAATTTAAATTTACATGTGAAAAGAACTCTGGTGCCGAATCGACGTGCAAGCGCGCGGAGTCGGTGTGCCGTGTTGTGGGAGTACGGGATGCACGCAGGGCGGGCAGACCGGGTCCCGGAGGGAGCCTCCTTTGGGCGGCTCCTCGACTGCAGGATGAGTTTCTTGCTGACGTTATCTAAAAGGTCCACCGGGTAGCCCGCCCTCCTGAGCCTGGTGGCCTGCAGCGACAGGCTCCCTCTGATCTTATGATCGCAGGACTTTTTGCACGAGGAGGAAAGGAGAGACTGGACAATTCCGGACTTAACGGTTTTTGAATGATGGCTAGAGAAGGGGAGGACAGGTTTCTGGGAACGCTGTTGAAAAGACCAGCAAAGACCGTGAGACGAGTGGGTCAGTCGAAGATCGAGAAATTGAAGACCCTCCTGAGTAGGGTCTTCCCTTTTGAAGGTGAGGCCACTGGCGTGGGTTTTGAATGCCTGAAGAATGGGAACATCTGAGTTGGAGACAGGATGAAGAACCAGACAGTCGTCAACGTACCGAAAGATCCTACATTCTTTACCCGAGCGAGCAAGATGCTCCTGCACCGCGTGATCCACAAAAAAGAGATAAATCTCGCTGAGGATCGGCGCGAGGCAGGAACCGATACACACACCCGATTTCTGAATGAAAACCCTTCCTTCGTGCTCAACCAGAGTGGATTCCAGGTAGAGCCGGAGGAGATCGAGGAAGCCTCCGACCGGGATTCCAGACGCGTTTTGAAACGTCGTGAGTCCATGTAGGTCAATTGCCTCAGAAACAGAGCTTAGAAGGATTTTGAGGTCGAGAACAAAGGCGGGGTGCGTGTTGAAGCAAATGCCAAAGCATCCGAATGCTTTGGCATTTGCTCCAACACGCACCCCGCCTTTGTTTTTCTACGGGAATCTTCGGACAACCTGCTTGAGACATCGTGGAGACGCGTGCTCCGGGGCATCCTCGCGGGTTCTGCCTCCCGCCGCAAGGCAGGCCTGGATCCCCCCATCAACCTGTCCGACACCAAGCTGTCGGCGGAGGCGACTGCCGTCCTGTCTAAAGGCCCCAAGTTCGCGCCGCCTGCGCCATCATCAAAAGTGGACCAGCTGGCTTCCGTCTACGAGATTGCGGCGAGGGTCCCGGAGAGTGATCGACAGGACTTTGTCGGGGCGGCGGCTGGTGTGGTTTGCCATCACGGTGCCGCGAGTGCACCTGTGCGCTCGGAGGTGAATTGCGTCGTGGAGGAGCTCCGCCGATCGGATCTGGTGCTCTTGGAGGCGGACAAGGTGGGCCGATTTGTCACAATGAACAGAGAAAAATTCGGAGAGAAAGTGGATGAGGCACTAAAAAAGAGCTTCGTTCCCCTAAAGAAACGTCCATCGGGAGCACTCCGGTCCGAAGTGAAATCTGTTTGTGAATCTCTCAGCCTCCCTTCCTTAAAAACGCTAGTTTCTGCCCCGTCAAAACAGTACCTTTCCATCTTCTTCACGGCAAAAACACACAAGCCAGACATTCCCCTTCGAAGCATAATCTCTGAAGGGGGATGCTGGCAGAAACCTCTCGCCCTCTTCCTACAAAAGCACCTTTCCTCTATCGATCTTCCCCACCCCTTCCGCGTTAAGGGCTCCCTTGAGGTGATTGATTTCATTCGACCCTTGCATTCAAATCAGGACCAGTACATGTTCTCGCTGGATGTCGAGGACATGTATTACAATCTCGACCTCAAAATCCTTCTAAGCTCTGTTTCTGAGGCAATTGACCTACATGGACTCACGACGTTTCAAAACGCGTCTGGAATCCCGGTCGGAGGCTTCCTCGATCTCCTCCGGCTCTACCTGGAATCCACTCTGGTTGAGCACGAAGGAAGGGTTTTCATTCAGAAATCGGGTGTGTGTATCGGTTCCTGCCTCGCGCCGATCCTCAGCGAGATTTATCTCTCTTTTGTGGATCACGCGGTGCAGGAGCATCTTGCTCGCTCGGGTAAGGAATGTAGGATCTTTCGGTACGTTGACGACTATCTGGTTCTTCATCCTGTCTCCAACTCAGATGTTCCCATTCTTCAGGCATTCAAAACCCACGCCAGTGGCCTCACCTTCAAACGGGAAGACCCTACTCAGGAGGGTCTTCAATTTCTCGTTCTTCGACTGACCCACTCGTCTCACGGTCTTTGCTGGTCTTTTCAACAGCGTTCCCAGAAACCTGTCCTTCCCTTCTCTAGCCATCATTCAAAAACCGTTAAGTCCGGAATTGTCCAGTCTCTCCTTTCCTCCTCGTGCAAAAAGTCCTGCGATCATAAGATCAGAGGGAGCCTGTCGCTGCAGGCCACCAGGCTCAGGAGGGCGGGCTACCCGGTGGACCTTTTAGATAACGTCAGCAAGAAACTCATCCTGCAGTCGAGGAGCCGCCCAAAGGAGGCTCCCTCCGGGACCCGGTCTGCCCGCCCTGCGTGCATCCCGTACTCCCACAACACGGCACACCGACTCCGCGCGCTTGCACGTCGATTCGGCACCAGAGTTCTTTTCAACTGTAAATTTAAATTGGGAGGCATGTGCAGGCGAGTGACCAACCCAGAGCCCCCACCCACGTGCACAAAAAAACACGCGCAGTGCTTCCGGCCCTGCACAAGGGAAAAGGTGTACAGTATTCCACTTGTGTGCGGGGCCGAGTACATCGGCCAGACGGGGCGGTGCGTGAATGACCGTCTCCGGGAGCACGCCAAGGAGATCTTGTCTCCTTCTCCGGACTCCTTCCATCCAGTCGTGGTTCACGCCCAAAAAGACTGCCCCTCGTGCACCCCCGAGTTCTCGAAAACCAAAATTCTCGGCGGGCACAAATCTCGATTCGGCAGGGAAATCCTTGAGTCCCTACATATCAAATCTTCAGTCTCAAACCTGTCCAGTCCATCCCTTTCTCTTTCTGATCGAGAGATTCGCTTCCTGCGGAGCGAGAGGGCTCCTCCAAAGACATAAAAAGTCTAAATTCGCGTATCTTCTTCTCCTTCTCTTCTCAGCGCCTCCCCCCCTCCCCCCCCCCCCCCCCCCCCCGTTCCCTTCCTTCCCCAAGAGAGCTCCGCCGGCACATCTTCTTCTCCTCCTCTTCTCCGTCGCCCTTTCCCCCCCCTCCTCCCTTCTTTCCCCAAGAGGGCTCCGCCCGCACTTGGGGCTGCGTGTAACGGCGACGTGTCGATTGACACTCAGCAGACCCCCCTTCCGCTATGCGCGCTTAGCTGCGAGCTGGCTCGCGCTTCTCTCACCCTCCATCCTCCCTCTCTACCTCCCCGACGCCCCCCGTCGAGCTTCAGGAGGCGAAGTCAAGCCAGTAAACGTTTTGTTGAAAGTCGAAAGCCTGTCTTGTCTGTTTGTCTTAAATGTCCCTCTTTCCTTATCGTGAAAGAATGCAATTATTTTAACTGTTTTATACAATTTAAAACTGACGTCAAGCGTTTTCTGATATGTAACAATATCACTGTTGCGGAATGGGCACCCCCATTCCATTCCAATTCCATTCCGGGGAATTAGAGTTTTCAATAATTCAATTCCTTTCAATTCCTAGGAATGGAGACACTGAGCCCATTCCCACTCCTGGAATGGCTGAGTCGTTCCATTCCATTCCTTTAATTCCCAAACGTAAAAATTGGCTCCTGAGAGCTACATTTTGTTGCCGAAATAAGCAGCATAATGCTGATATTTTAAATGCAGAGACATTTGCAAAAAAAAAAAAAAAGCAAAATTCCTCAAAAAGCACGGATTTTTACTAAGCGGACCGCTGGTGGCAGAAAGTGTTTGTTTACAATGTACTGCAAACATCGAGAAAGCCCCTTGATATGTCGATGCTTGTTTAAGACATCGGTCTCGCGATCAGATGGCTCGCATCAAACAGCAAAACTTTAATCCACCCATTTTATTTTTTTTTTTTTTTTTACTTTTTTGCATTTGACTTTTAGGACATACGCGGCCAGGGTGTTTGTTTCATAAGACCATAAAAATATGCAGTTCGTGCGTGGCGCAGGAATAAGCTATATTACTGTATTCTTCAAATACAGCGACACGGCTAGTATACTGCTGGAAGCGACTCCATGCACAGCGGCAAGAACAGGCTCCGACAAAATGCAACCTGTGCGGCGCAGCACGAGGGACCGTACTATAGACCATGTCACGAAACCTGTTTTAAAACGGATAGTTCACGCTTGGTTTACGAATCTCGATATTTCTTATCATATTCAATTCAATTTTTGCCTGGTTCGCCTGCCCTTTTCCACCCTTCGCATACTCATGCTCGTGTTGCCTCTTCAGATGGAGAATAAAGTTCGATGATATCCGCCGACTGCACCATGTATAGTTTCGTTGCACAACTTTCAGCGTGCAGCTTGTGTATTTTCTTCGCGACTAATGCAGAAAAATGTCTTCTACGATGCCATGACTCGATGTGTATTTATCTTGTCTTCTCGTCCGAATTGTGATGTTCCTCTTCGCGCTGATCATGGTGGGTTCAGGCAGCAGACGGTTTCAACCGATTCATTCTTATACCTCGGTGTCGGTTGTTCGCGCTGTGGCGACGGGTCGGGATGTCAGCGTTGACAAAGCTCTTCACATCAAGATACAATTAACGAGGTAATACCGCACCGTTCGAATTGGCATTCCCCGTCTCCCCTCAACACCACCGTCCAGCTGACTTCTCATCGCCTCAAACAGGGTCCAGGACAAGGAGCACGAATGCAGACCGGACAGCCGAGACGCGCGGAAGCCAAAACCTCAGTGGCAGCCCAGCTCTCCTTCTCAGTTGCCCTCACAGCAACGGTCGCCCCTCGCCTGGCGCGAGACGATCTTTCTGCAGGTCTTGTCAGTTCGGTCACACCAAGAGCGGTAACGATAGACTACTTCACCTTACGATGGACCTCAACAGACAGCACGAGAGCCATCGAAACCAATCCAGTGCTTTCTGAGTGTCGCGTGACCCTGCAATCCCGCTCACGGTGCTGGATTGCCAAGGTGACTCGTAGAGGAAACGGCAGGACACGGCAGGAAAACATATAACACAGAAAACAAGCATCGGAACAAAGACCAAGTAATAGGCCGACTTACACTACAAATGCAGTATAAAAACACAAGCCTCGGAGCAAAGCGCAAGAGGAGAAGAGGGAAGTGTATCTCGCTTTGGTTTGAATGCCGAAGCAAACCCACATTTCGCACTTCAAAGGAGTGCGCACGAACGAACGTGGAAGGCAGCAGGATTGGCTGCCTGCTAAACAACGCGCCTCGAACTATAAGTAAACAATACCTGATCATCCTTCGACGGCGCCCGAGTCAACGAGTTATCAGAGCTCTGCGAGTTATGAGTCGGTTCGGCTCCCAGATTTCAGTCCGTGCGCGCGCGTGCATTCTCCAAACCGCCGCAACAACAACAAAAAAAGCATGACAAGAAGGACGATGAGGAGTTGTGCATGGCGGTTTCTTTCTTTGCCACTCCCTTTTCTTTTGCTTGGTGCTTGGTTTCTTGTTTCGCTCTCGTGTAACGCCATCGAAGCCCGACGCCTGCGCGTCCGTGAAAGGCGCCACGTTACCCCCCTTTCCCCCATTGCTCTTTGCTTTGACGCTTGCTTTTTGTATTGCATTTTTTTTTTTTTTGCGTATAAGTCTGTTAGGGCTCCACGCGGGCTAGCAGTTTCCCGCTCATTTTATTTCTGAGGAACTGACTCGCTCACTGGCTCGGTTTAACTAACCGTAAACACTAAAAAAAAAAAAAAAAAAAGCAGAAGAACCGTGACCATTCCATTCCCATTTCATTCCGGGCAAAAGACACCTAATTCCATTCCCATTCCATTCCCCTCAACGTTGCCGCCATTCCATTCCCATTCCATTCCGGGGTCGTGAAAATGAGAAATGATTCCTGAATCATTCCAACTCCGGAGTGGCAACTCCGCAACACTGAACAATATTGCTTTTAATAACTCACGTGTTCACTCGTTTGCGTAGATTTTTTTTATTTTTATTGAAACTATATTTTACGATAGTTTGTATACAACATGTGGTTGCTTCCATCTCTTGTTTTAAAAAGAAGCATACCTACTATGGTATTCACTCTGACTGTGTGTGTGTTTAAGTGCCTGAATTGTATTACAATTGCGTTTCAAGTGCCTAATTTTGTTTTATTATTTCTGAATTGCGTGTTGTTAAGCAACTACTGTGCAAATAACATTTCTATATGCTGTTAGGTTTTTATTTTGTAGTGTTTGTTATTATCTCATTTAAATAATACTGTTCAGCTGTAACGGGCGGACAGGGCTCGTCAGGCAGAAATGCCTTTTCCCTCTTGAGCCATGCCGGCCGCGACCTAACGAATTAAGAAAGAAAAAAAAAAAGAACAAACAAACACAATAAAAAGAAAGGAAGAAATAAATAAAGAAATAAAGAAAGAAACAAAGAAAGAAACAAACAAATAAAAGAAAGAAAGAAACCAAATGACCTTCCAAATTCATATGATTTGGTTTCCAGCGTAGAAGATTAGCACTCAGGTGGCGTGTCCAGTGCTTAAAGTCTCCCGTAAGTTGAGGGGGGTCCCTACAAGAAGGGGGGGGGGGGGGGGGTTCTGACGAGATGTACTAGATGCACATAAAATAAGCACCCCTGCTGAACCTACTCACGCTTTACATGCAACCCTCAAATTGCTAATCTCCAAATGTTGCATCCCTGAAAACAAGCTATTTTATTGCAAGATATTATTTTGATTTCACTAATGCTGGGGTTGTGCAGGAGGGTCTAAGACCATCCTTTAAAATCAGTGGGGGGTCCGAGACCCCCTGAGACCCCCCAGACTTTAAGCCCTGGTGTCATGTTATACTAAGACCGGGATTGGCATAAAGTGCCCGTTTTAAGTTTGGAAGTTAGTCAATCAATACAGTGTGTAATTTTCTATTTCTGAAAAGACCACCAGACATTGATTGTAAATGAATAATTGAAGAGGCCACTTAGACGAACTTAGTTACGTAGCTGAATTCTGTGCGACGTATAAGAGAGTAGCTTGCAGGTGGAGGTAGTTCTGAGGTATAACGAATATTGTCAATGGGCGACCGGAGTGAGTATCACACGTAGAAAACTTATGTGTCGCCTGGAACATTCCGTTGTAAATTAAAACTCTAATTTTAGGGCCTTTATTCTCCAAATGATAACTATGCGTATATTTTGCTTGGAGCACATGAAGATTTCGGCTCTCTACGAAAAACGTTCGGTAAACGTTTATGTCCTTTTGCCCTGTTACCCTACACCTTGTGCATAAATAAAAACCAATCAATTTCAATACAATTCAATTAAAAAATATGCTTAGATGTATTTAGAAAGAAGCTGTACGATATGTCACTAAGGATGAGGCAAGTACGTGAAACGATGTGCGAAGTATTACATCGGGGTGTATCATTTTTAGGACTAGGCTCATTTTACAGGGTGACTCAAGGAGACGCCAGGCTCTTTAAATCGACCGAAAAATTCGGTTTCTTAACCTATCGCGCTACGACCTTGTGCAGCGTTGCCCATAGATCGTGCATTTTTTTTTTGTGAAATTTGCAAAGAGCCAACTTACCTGACGAAAAAGTAAAGAAAAAAAAAAAGGCTTAGCTCCTCTGGAAACGCAGCGAAGCCACCGGTCTTCAAACAACACGGCGCCGTTTCGCACGGGTGACGAGAGATGGCGCAACGAACGCCGCCAACGAACGAGCATACGACGCCGAGAGCCGGCGTCTTTAGCAGACGAGCTTTTCGACTCAAAAGCGGCGCGTGTTCCACAGGCGGCGACAGTCGCGGAAACAAAAACAGGCGCGGTAACAACAAGGAACTGCAATTCCTTGTCTGCTAAAGACGCCGGCTCTTGGCGTCGTATGCTCGTTCGTTGGCGGCAGTTGGTGTCGCGACCGCTTGCGCCATCTCTTGTCTCCAGTGCGAAACGGCGCCGTGTTGTTTGAAGACCGGTGGCTTCGCTTCGTTTCCATAGGAGTTAAGATTTTTCTTTCTTTACTTTTTCCTCAGGCAAGTTCGCTCTTTCCAAATTTTACAAAAAAAAAAATGCACCATCTGTGGGCAACGCTGCACAAGAAACCGAATTTTGCGGTCGATTTAAAGAGCCTGGCCTCCCCTTGGATCACCCTGTAGAACGTCTCATTCGCCCCGGTTTACAATGACTTTCTCTCTGACAGATTTAAAGGAAACTAGACACACAGGCATTTTTTTAGAATTTTATACATGTATGTTTGGCATATATGTTTGTGCAAAAAAAAAGAAGTCACCAAAGATTTAAACAACTTCTACTATTTTGCTAATGTAATTAATGCAAATGTGCCGCGAACTGTAAAAGAATTCTATTAATCTGGCGGTTTTTCTCGTTATTTTTTTTTCTTTTTTGCAGGCAGAAACGTTTTTCATGTTCATGTCACAGCTGATGACGGTACTGGCGTACCTAATCCTGGGACCGGCCCCTTTCATCCCCACTTCACCGTAAGGTACTTTTTTTTTAAACGAGAATTCGGCAAAACAAAAAACACTTTTACGTTAATGCGACTATTATGCTCACGCGAAAAAGGCAATTCCGGTCAAAGCCACTGACAAGAAAGTTGGGCCAGCAGACCTAAGGGCTCGCGAGCATGGCTCAATCTATCATAGCAACACCACCTACACTCGTTGTCACATAAACGAAAAAAGCAAGTTTTGCGCATTATTCATGCGCGTCATTAAGTAGATTGTACAAGATTTGGCTGTGGGAAGAAGAAACGATGCTTTTTTTGGCGTTTAAATCGTAAACAGCCTTCATAGAATTTACGTAAAGCTAATCTAAGATACCCTCCCCCCTCCATTAATATATATCTTAGTTCAACACATGAAGGGAGAAATTGGTAAAGTTCCGCGAAGATCGGGACTTTTTTTTTTTTTTTTTCTACGGGTTTTGAGGGGCATACAAGTATAGTCGTATCGTCCTCCCCGTACGCCAGCGCTGCGTAGGCTAGCTGTTCCGGGCTATCACAGCCAGGGTCTCGCTGCAGAACCACTCTGGGATCGTCTTAGCCGAGGCCGGTATGGCCAGGGCTCGCCGCTTTCGCCGGTCCTGATCCGAACTTCGCAGGCGGAATTCTCCCGGGAATCGCCATGGGCCAGAACAGCCAGAACGGCTCTATCGTTCCTGCCCGGCCCCAGCCTCGTGCAGCACGCGCTTCCTCTTTCCTCGCCGGCTGGGCCCCGCTCGCGCCTCGCTCGGCCGTTCTCTCCTCCCGACGCCCACACACACTAGAATAAAAATTGGGTAATTAGAACCAAACTGACCAAACTCCGCTCCGCCGCCGTACGCACATGGCAAAGCCTGGTGTAAAAAGGCGACAAGCAACAAAGCGTACGTGTAAGAAGGATATTTAAGCTTCGCACGAGCTTTTTCTAAAGAAAAACTTTAGCATCCTGCTTTCTGCACGCCGTCCCATTTGTTACCAGCCTCAGCATTAAATTTGGTTGCTGAAACACACAAAGCTTTGTACTACAAAAATCCACTATTTGAAAACTCGCAGGCTTGGAAGGTTTTGGTTGCGACCACGCGTGCCGAACGGCATTAGGAGTGCCGGAACGGGCCGACGGGCCTTTCGCTGGAAGGCCTGATCGCCCGATTCTCGACGTCACAGCGAAGCAACAATCGGCCCGATATCGTTCCTATCGTATTTCCCTATGTGGCTGTCAAAGCGACTCGTAATACAACTTGTATAAATATGTTACTTTGCCGAGTAGTTTGCAAAATGAGCTCGTCTGACCACTTTCCAAGCCTGCACATATATTTTCCTTCCCATCATCCCCCCCTCCCCCCAAGTTTCTGTAAAATTCACTTACTTCATGCGTTGCACTGCAGTAATCCACTTCTGTCGCCGTGTCGCTTCCCAAGATCTCGAAGGGAAGCGGTCAAGTTTGACGCTTGAGTCCCCTTCGCGACTGTGGCCGTCTTTCACGCAGCAGCGTTTATTTTTTGGGGTAACTCTAGGAGTAGGCGAGATCTTACAGGAACCCGGTGAGGTCATCGAGACGTGAAGTTGGGACTACCTTTTACGAAAAACGGTTCCAAAAAAGCTCACGCCGATCCGAAATGCAACGTTCACCGCACTTGGTTTCTGGATGCGCCCGCCCGCAGCCCCCGCGACCCTCGCAGGCCTGGCCTACCCAGTTTCTTTATTTTGCAGCCGCTAGATGGCGCAACGTGTAGCGCCAAACTGCCATTGCAGGTTGCCTATAAAACAACCAAGGCCCACGAACATCCTCCTCTTCCTCCGTAGAAAGTCATCAAAGTCGGATGACGCCAATTCAGCAATGGGGTCCGAGGCCGACGCCGGACGTCTTCCAACACTTTGATTGGACACGAATCCCAACCGAACGGTGACGCCGCACTCGTGTCCAATCTGTGCCTTCGCTCGATCTCACTGTGATGACCTCAAAACTCTAGTGCACAGGCTTTAACCATTCTAGGTGATGTCGGTTGTAACCGAAAACAACCCACGCTTCGTCTTTCCAGTGGAGCTGCGAGCCTACTGCTTTTGTAACTGCCGCCCCGATGACACAATGCCACTCAACACGCCGAATTTGACACCTATTTTGGTTGAACCATGCGTTAACCGTGAGAAGACACTTCGTTAGCGTCCCGAAAGCTTTTCGCATCTTATAACATAATCAAGTAGCTTCCAATCTGCCGTCAGGCATCTTCTCCTTCTGTTCTCTGCCTCGTACCTTTTCCCAAATATACGATACAATATTTCAGTCCCTCTGACAAGACAAATACGTGAACAAGACAATTGAACATGTCTCGTTATTGCATCATTCAGGCAATATTTTGAAGTTGGACTATAGTCTATCTCATATCATAATTATGTGGTTGTTCGCGATATTAAATATGCATTCTCAAACGTAACATTTCACGATCAGTTGCTTCAAATTTAACTATATTTGAGGGGATATTTAGTCTCCGCAGTAGCGCGCACAAGGGAACACATAAAGTTTCCCGGCTAATACAATGCTGCAGCCCCCCTCCCCGCAGTGAAGCTAGACCTTCCCAGAGAAAATGCTCTGAAAAGAACTGAACTCGCGTGTCAGGTAATTCGACTGAATTCTAATCAACAGCTCGTGCGTTAAGACCGCTGTCGCAATTTAGATATACTTTTCAGTCAATGCGAACATGTGCCAATGCAAGGGTAATGTTTTATGGCGTATGTTGGAAAATTGGAAGTTAAAGAAACAGTAATCCCGTCCTCTCATTCATTACAAACAACCAAAAAACAACACACAAAACGATTTCATGAGAGCGACTGCTCTTTTTAGCTGGCTCTTTGCATTGACATAACGAAACTAAACCGGCATCGGTGTTGGAACGCTCCTTCTTGAAAAAAACATGAGGCCAATAGTAATGCGCAGTAAGATTAAAGCAGGTTCGAACCCTTCCTACCAGCACATTTGATCTCCACCCCACCATTCGCGTCATAGATAAGGCGTAGGCAAAGGGGGGGGGGGGGGGGGGGGGGGGCTTATGAGATTTCAGTCCCCCCCTCCCTGCTTCCGCACCCTAATTCATGGATATCCCAGCTCTATCAGCCTCCCCCCCCCCCCCTCTGCGAAAAATATTCCTGGCTACGCTTCTGCGTCATAGCGTTTATTTATTCATTTATTTATTTCAGTCTCTGGGACTAGGACATTAGAAGGGGGGGGGGGGGGGGGTAAAAAATACAGGAATAACAAACAACATGAAACAGCAAAACATCAGGGGTTAAACAGTCGGAAAATTCATTGTCAATAGCACTTGATTGAAACAGAGCACGATCATTAACTATGTAAGAGATTAAAATAACCGATACCATTCTTTCGTGACTTTCGGGAGGAATGAGTTAAAATATTTATTATATTGGCAAGATAGAATTACCACTTTCTTCTGGTTATCCAGACGAGCAGAAAAGAACGAAGGTGGGGTTTTTGTACTGACTTCGGAGTAGCGGGTTGTGGTGGAGACTTTTTTGAAAAATGCAAATGCTAGTAATTCTACGACGATGTGCGAGACTGGGTAGAAGTAAAATGTTTTTCATTGATGTGACGCTTGAGGTGCGGTTATAATTTCTCAGGATAAAGCGTGCGGAGTTGTTTTGTACTAATTCGATAGAGTCTGCATGGCAAGTCGTACCAGGATCCCAAATGGAGGCTCCATATTCAAGCTTGGAGCGCACAAATGTTTTATAAAGAAATAATTTGAACGCAAATGGGGCAAAAATGGCGTTCTGTAAGTGCCATATTCACGGTTTACTTATTCGTAATTCAGGAGTGAATATTCATAATTTATAAACATCCGGGTTGGGCCTTGCCTGACTTTATTGCACATTTAATAACTTTTAATTTTTTGAAACTTTCTTTTATAGATGCTTTTGATTATTCTGTTAGGTAAAATTCTCGATTCGTTTTTTAGAACTAATTTTATAGCAACATATGTTTGCATAAATAATCGCGCCCTCTTAGGTTCAGTTAAAAGGAAGTTAATGAAATCTTATAACTTAGCCAACTAATTTTGTTTAGCTTTGCAACAATACGGAGAAACTCGGTCATATCGTAAATGCCCTTTTTTATGAATAAAGCGAAAACCAATCC
Organism: Ixodes scapularis; assembly: GCF_016920785.2. Lineage (NCBI taxonomy): Eukaryota > Metazoa > Arthropoda > Arachnida > Ixodida > Ixodidae > Ixodes > Ixodes scapularis. The sequence continues at coordinate 19,075,790 of NW_024609857.1, read as the reverse complement.
ATGTCAGCGAGACAAATATTCTTTAAAGTCTTAACTTTATTTTCGCATTTCTTCAAGGGCCCTGTGGATGGTGTACCTGTCACAAGTTCTCACCGGCGTCGGAATGTCGGGGCAGTTTATTTGTTCCTTCTGCCATGCCCTCAAGTACTGCATGTAAGTAGATCAGATTCGGCAAACGGCGACCTCTTATCGGAACAGTTGTGAACAAAACGAAGAGCAGCAGACATTGTTCAATTCTTCGTTTCCTTCTTTTCTGACATTGAGCGCCAAATGTGAGCATGCAAGTGTTTAGGATGTCTCAGAGATATCCTGAAGTGTTAATATATCCCACAGAGAGACAATGCTCTCCATTCCCACATAGCCATTAGCTGAAATCATCAAGCGATTCGAACACTCAAATATGCGGCGTTAGTCCGCCACTTGCTACTAGCGTTAAACACAGATGTCAAAGAAAGTTACCAGAATGATAAGGGGACTGCAGACTTTCCCCAAATTTAGATGTTCAGCAACATATATCTGTTCGCTCGTATATCGATCAAACGTAACAAAGCATGCTCTATTAATTTCCTCCAGTCGCCTAGATGAGCTTCTAAATAAATTGAGCTCAATGACGTAAACAGATAATAGGTAGTTGTTTTTAGAGCGCAGCTCTTAGGGGCCCGTTCCCGGCTTGAGCGGCGTCGGCGTCGGCGTAACCAAGGCCAACCCAAGGTCACGCGACCCCCAAGGTCATTCAAAGGTCACCCCATGGTCACGTGACCCCCAGAGGTCACGTGACCCCTCCCCCAGGGTCACGTGACACCTCCCCAGAGGTCACGTGACCCCCCCCCCCCAAGGTCACGTGACACCCGAAGTCACGTGACCCCCCGAGGTCACGTGACCCTCTCCCCGAAGTCACGTGACCACCCCCCGAGGTCACGTGACCACCCCCGAGGTCACGTGACCACCCCCAGGGTCACGTGACCCCCCGCCGAGGTCACGTGACCTCCCCGATGACGTCATCGTCACTGATGACGTCACCGGCATCCGCATCGTCATCGTCATCATCACTAATGATGTCATCAGTGACGTCACTGATGACATCATCGGAATCGTCACGTGACCCCCAAGGTCACGTCACCCCCCCAGGTCACTTCATTCCCCCCCCCAGTACACTTCCCTCCTCCTCCTCAAGAGCTGCGCTCTAATTCGGTGTTACAGGGAGTTGTAAACGGGTTTGTTTTATATTATTCTAACAGACATTCTGCCACTCAAAGTAAATTTAATAATATATAATTAATACTTTATAAGGAATATAAATTGTGAAAACGTTAGGATCCGGTACAACTACTTACATGAACCATCAAAATATATATTCATAACACCGAGAAGCATTTGCAATGCCTCAGCTGAACTGTACAACAGAAATTTCTATTAGCCTGCTTCGTAAAATTTAGACATGATGATTACTGTTTAAACGGCTAGGTAAGAACCGAAAAAAAATATTGACATGCGCCATCTTTAACATTTAGCTGATTTAACAAAAGAGCGAATTCATGTTTAACATTAAAGCTGGTGCATTGTTAAGTACAATTTGTTATAATCCTTCCGATCTCTGTCAACCAGTTCAGCATACGAAATATCGCACTTGACAATTTGGCAATAAGCATGCTTAGGGGTAGGATACTTTTTTTTATCAAATCACCAAAATTTGAACGGCGACTATTTTCCCTGTCACGTCCTAGTTGTATTTTCTTTTTTTCTTTTTTTTGTGTAAGTGTGTTGTATACGTTCTTACTCTATAAGTTTACTGACGCTCTGTATTGGTTACTTGTAAATGTATGAGTCTATATTTTGATATGTGATTACCCCCTTTTACCTTTTTTTTAAGCTTTTTTCTTTCTTTATTTGTTTTCCTTCGGGCAGAGCCCGAAAGAAGGGCCAGTGCAAAAGGCTAAAAAAGCCTGACGTGGCACTGGTCCCTTACAGTCCACACATAAGAAAAATAACATGAAAATGCATTCTATCTAACCAAATAATGCAGCAGGATAAAAAAAAAAAAAAAAAAAAAAAACTTTTACAGAACTGAGGCACACATACATAACACAAATGCAACAACCTTAGGGTCTTAGAGAGTGGGAAGCTGTTTCTAACAGTTTCCTTCACCTTGAATCCTCCAACAATGTTTTTTATTTGAAAATATAGAATCATTAACTATTCAATGACTTACTTGGTCATCAGTAATAAGATCGAGGTTTCTTGAAAATTGGAGGAGTCGTCATTAAAACTCATTATCGGCAACAACAAAAAAAATCTCGTCTGCTGTATTTTGTTTTGTGTTTTTTCTAAAGGTAATTCCACAGTTTGCGATGACCGGCTCTTCAAATGCACGGAACGAAAGTGAACTAACGAGCACTATAAGAGTGTGGGGCCCGTTACGAAGTCAGGAGCTGTTGTAGGGTACCAGAAGCGTAGAAACCACCAAAACAAATCATAGCTCCTCTTCAATTTTAGAAAACGAGGATATCCCGATGACGTTCGGACATCCGGATTTGTGTCATCCGTTGTCTTCACATTTCTTGTGTTTGGGTGAGTCTGTAGTTTTTACTTTCTTTTTCTCGCGGTCTTTACTGCTCCGCCTTTTCCTGTCAAAAGCAAGGGGTAAATATAAATACTACCTATATGATCTGAAAATGTCAAGCTTTTGTAGGAATAACAGCTAGCGTTACAAAAATGACTTGGCGAGCGAATCTGTTCGACATCAGTCGGTATTTCAAAATCTAAGATTATAGTTAGAGTTTATGAAGTACTTTCTGGTCTTCTTATTTAGCGAGACGGACATAAGAACCCTATCTGTGCTGAAATAAAACGCACGCCATTTGTTCCAAAATTTTAATCGGTAAATAATGTTCATTAAGTAAGACTTTAAGTAATTTCCTCACTTTCCCCCAGGAAAGTATAGACGAAACAGATGACAAGAAGAGAAACTGGTTTATGTGACGAGGCGCCTTCGATGTGACTCCCCAGCATAATATATTTGCTATAGAGATGCAAAGTAAAATGGCACAAGACTCCAAATGCATGCACATATTGTGTATTTAAGATATTAATATATCTCTGGTAGCAAAACTGCTCGACCGCCACAACATTGCACAGGCGAAAGGAAATTGTTGCTTCATGTACACATCATGATTTTACAATGCCAATATTGCCATGTGCGTGGCGAAGTCGGCAACACACGTGGCTGCCAAGCGGAGGAATATACCTTTTTCAAAAGTCAGAGTCACCTTGAGGCAGTCCCAAACGCTATAATATTGCCGCTCTAATGGCGGTGATAAGAGATCCATGATCGGCTAAAGCAAGCCCCTTCGATTTCGGCAATCAAAGTGACGTAAAAGGACCAACATCTTTTCTCCTTTTTCCTCTAGGCTTTCGAAGACTTTCGCTTTTTCTGGTGCTTACAAGCTGTGTACTGCAGGCATTATACAGTCGGGTTTGGCTCTGTACTGGTTGGGTAGACTGACTTTAGGCAAAGGTCTATTGAGTTCGAACCCCACCCCTTTTTTGTTTAATAATTCTGGATTGTTCCGTAAAGGGTGCCTGCACGAGCTTTTGTTTAGGGTGATGTCATGCTTTGTACTATCCGATGCCGACAGCACGCGCTCACAGGTAAAAAAAAACAAAACAAAGTGTCGAGCACAAAATGTCGCCGTAGCATGGTGTAATCCCGTAGCACAGCCAGTCCGCGCCTCCAGCGCGTGGAGGGACACGCCCTTTCACGTGCTTCAGAGCATAAAAATAAGCCTTCGGAACTAAATGGCCACATGTCATCACCCTAAGCAAAAGCGTACAAGAAGACACACCAATTCCGTAAAGCTCCAGCGCTTTCACGGCTGTCATCAAGTGTTGTAAACCGGGTTGCAATAGTCCGTTCAGCCTTACGCTGAGACTGCAGCCAATGCCACAAGCACGAGCGCTCGAGGTCGCTGCTTTGAAGCATTCTTCCAGACAACGAGCGTTCCCGCTAGAAATGCACGTCTCAAAGCCAAGTGCGCGAGCTATGTCGTGTTTGTAGCTTTGGCTGTAGTCTCAACGTAATGGTAAACGGACCACAGAAAAGCGTCTCAGCTGAAGCTGAGTGAAAGTAAAGAGGTGAAAGAAAGCATTGCAAAGTGCTGGGGCGCGCGAGCGTCTGGAGACGGGCTTGAGTCCCGCTGAGCTCGTGCGCCGGCTTTGGCAGTGCTTTCTTTCGTCCAGTCTCAGCTGAGACGCTGTTTCTAGCAAGCCGGCCCTGGATCGCTACGTACCTCAACTGGATGTTTTGGAGGCAGTCTACGTTCAACCGCCGACGCTGGATGCTCGATGCCCTCTGTTTCAGCTGTCAGGCACAAGTTTACCTCATTAAACGTTTATTTTAAGTTTTCCCTTTCTATCCGCTCATTCTTATTCGTGACAATTAGCGGCGAGATGTTTTGGTGGCGCCCTCCTACGGTTTCCTCTTGTGACGTCATTACCTTGCGAACAAGTTCGATGGTGTTTGTAAATAGCATGGTGGAAGCTTCGAATCCTTGCGCTCCAAAAGCAACACTGCGAACACCCTCAAAATTAAAGTTCTTTCATTCCTCTTATTTTCGTCGATGATAAATCCTTTACTGACGTCATAGTCACCATTTGGCCAATCGTGGAAGGCCGACCACAGCGACGCTTTCGATCGCGCACGTAGCCAATAGTCCTTCCCCGATAGCACAATAGAACGAACTCATCAAGGGTTTGGCGCATGCGTGACGCCGCCATAACTTTAGTTCACAGGAGACAAACGGCAGTGCACGAGAGGGCTCGCGCCGTCTCGTGCTCTACACGCGCAGAGCTCCAGTGAGTTTGTCGCACGTGCAGAAAGACTAATGTTCCCTCGATGCATTGCGGCAGCGGTGGTGTAGTCAAACTGGCTGGTGAGATCAGTTTATTGCTCGACTGAAAATAGGCTGTACACTTTCGGTAACCGCACTAAATATTCAACGATGCGTAGTCATATGGCCACCGGTAACCTAAGAAGCGCCGGGCGTGATGAATCTCGATAATCCTGTTATCTCTCCGCAGCCAATCAGAGTGCGGCCTTAAGCGATATAATGACACCCGTGAAAGATTCACGCGTAAGCAAGAGCGTGAACACTATAAGCCATGCCGTGCGTTTCCTACGCTGTCAGGGACTACAGACATAAACATCTCGTGGTCTGTGGGTGCCATTAGATATAAACACGGCTTTGTAAATCATGTTTATAGTCTTATTCCAAATGAAACATTCAACGTCCTGCCTGTTTCAGAGCCATGACGACGCCGCCGATAGCGGGTACCTTGGTCGCCTCCTACGGGTATCGGAAAGGATCCATGTTCCTGTTTGCGATCCTTTTATTATGGGTGAGTCGGAGAATGACTATCGAAGGTGTTATACTTCGTTTCACTTCAAGTCCGAACGTCGCCGAGGCTACGATCCGATTAGGCCAATCAAACAACGTCAAGAGTACATCGTCGTGGCTCTAGATGTCTTTGTGTACGTTTGCTATCCCGGGCTAAAACAATCAAGCATAGTAAATTCCCAGTAACCCTAACCGTTTTGTTTGTTTGTATGTGATATCAAATGCACAAAGACGACGATCGATTTGCCGAAGAAATTTTTGGCGCTGCTTGATTGGCTACATCAAATGTTTGCTGCGGCCGGAGTTAAAGTGAAGTATAATATAATTGTGCTCGTCATATCGGTCTTCAATTTTCTTTCTTTTGAATCATTAGGATACATACGCCTAGTAGGCACACTGTGATAGAAATTTAGGCGGTGAGACTTGGTAATGACCACTCGTGCGAGCAGCTATACAGCGGCATTTAAGAGTGCTATTTTTTATGTCACGCAAAATTTACAGAGGATATAGAGGACAGCTGTCTTGGTAGATGAATATAAGTTTTATAAATACTTGCGTATATATATTTTTTTTATTTTTAGAGCGCAGCTCTTAGGCGCCCGTTTCCGTGTTTCGCGGCGTCGGCGTAACCACGCTAAATTTAGCATAAAGATTTACGTCACGTGACCTAAGCACCAATTCAGTTCCCCGCTAAATTTAGCGGAGAATTGAATTGTTTGTAGGTCACGTGATGTCAATTTTCCCGCAAAGTCTATCGGAGAAACTGAATTTGTTCATAGCTGACGTGACATCAAGTCATTTGGCATCATTTTCCCCGCAAAATGTCGCAGAGAAACTGAATGGGTGTTAAGGTCACATGGCGTCAATATTTCATCTAAATTTAGCGGCGAAACTGTGGAAGGACGTTAGGGTATGGAGGAGAAGGAGGGGAGGGTACGCAGGAGGAGGATGGGAGGATATGCATGAGGAGGCGAAAAGGAGGAGGGGAAAAGGAGGGGTTAAGGAGATGCTACGGAGGAGGAAGGGCATACCCTCCCCTCCATACCCTCTCCTCCTCCTCCTCCTCAAGAGCTGCGCCCTAATTTCGCATCACAGAGATTTGTAAACGTTTTCATTTTTCTTTACTAAACCATTAGAGATCAACTCGGTGCTAACAGAAATAAGGCTTCAGATGTGTGAATGAGTGCACAAATATTAATTGCTCAGCATGTTCTCGCATCCGAAGTTTGCCTATTCGTATAGCAACTCGACGCTCTATCAATATGCAACCATCTAAAGGGCTATGTATCGCATAGCAAACTTCAGCGGCGGTGCTCGTGTTTAGTATAAACGCATCAAATTTTGTGCGTGCATGCGAAAGAAACGTGGTCCGGTATGCAAATAAAAACTCGCTACATCTTAATTGAGGTCACACTAAATTACTGAGTGGAACTCATGGCCTTGCTCTTCTTTTACAGACACCCGTGACGCTTTTCCAGTGGTTACGGTCGATTATCTCGCCAAGCAACACTGTTCAAGTCACAGTAGTCGAAACAGGAGCGTGAGCTTGAACATACGGCATTCGGTAAACACGGTGCGACTAAACATTTGTAAATAAACACTACTTCCTTAATCTATGTTCATGTTATTCTGCCTGATTTCTTGATCTTGACAAAGTGAGCCTGGAATGTTCATGGCCCATTTTACAGAAGAGGTCTTATGGGCTAGTTTCCCCAGGATCGTGTCCGCCAGAAAAGAAATGTCGACACAACACTCTGGACAGCTGCTGCCATCTATATTCGTTGCGGCAACCAGACAACCAGCTTGCCAATTGTCTTGTTTCCGCCGTCGCTTATAGATGGCGGTAGCTGTCCGAAGTGTTCTGTCGACATTTACAGCATTTCCGCTCTGGCTTGCTAACTTGCGGCCGGCCATTATTTCACTCCTACCATAGTACAGCTCGGTGGTCTTCTCCAGAAAAATAGAAAGACAGAAAGTTTTTTTTTATGTTTTGTTCTCAATGAGTACAACATGCGTACCTTCGATCCCACCTCTGTTCTTGCTTTCTGCTTTCGCCGTTTTCTGAGGACACCATCCCGTCCGACTAACTACTCTTAGTACCTACCTTAGCGCGTATTTCTTTTTTTGTTTTGCAAGTATTTTTCTGTCATTGAGCTCATTTCTGGATGCCCCAGAATATGAAGAACAACATTGAAAAGTGTTAATTACGCTGGTAAATTAATGTTATCACAACATTTAGAACAGAGGAATATCCTACAAACCGAGCACAAGGTCATCTGCTCTTCGTGTAACTCGTACCTTTTTTTTTTATTTTTTTATTTTTTTTTTTTTTGGGGGGGGGGGGTGGCGGGGGGGGGGGGGGGGGTAGGTGTGACTGAGTGTTTTGACACCTTGGATTTTATGATGTTTGAGCCAAAAACTGTCCCAGGCTGCGTGCTCCTAATTCCGTTAACTTGCAGCCTCACTCTGTTTTACGTACGGCTTCTTGAAATTTCAACATTTCGGTGGGCAATTTAGCTGGCTAACTTGTGCGCCTTTAAGCATTCCTCTGGCAGCGTTTAACAAAAAGTTTAGAAACGGTAAAATATACGTTATATCATAGCAAAGATTATTCGATAAAACAGTTGTTATTGCTCTTCAGTGCATGTACGAACAAGGGCGTCTTAGAACGACCACCCGCGTAGCCGAGCAACGATACAACACACGCTATAGCTGTATTACGACTTGCCCATAGCAAAGTACGCTCAGTGAGCAGACTCGTGTGCTGCGTAGAATGCGCGACTTTTTACCGTTCGGCACGACTGAACGGCGAAAGTGTGATTCTGAACCCGATTTGCTTTCTCAGCTACCTTTAGCGGCGAAACGTTATACGCGGAAGGAGGGACGGATTAATTGCCGAGAGTATATGTCTTCCGTTAAAAAAAAAATGCCACGATCTTAAAATAAACATTTTTCTTTTAAAGCGGAGTATATTAGGTTCCATGGAAACATATCTCATGTTCAAATCAGTAAAGTTATTCTACCAACAGGGCTCTATGCCAATACTGCAAAATGTTGGGCAGACTGTCGCGCAGCATAAATCTCCGCAAGCTAATCCCCTCCTCAGCCCTCAAATTTTAGACGGCCGGCACATGGAGCTTGGAACACGTGTGGACACGGCAAGTTCTAGTTCCTCATACTGAAACGAGGCAGGTGCAATCCCCCGTATTTGAGCGGGAATACCTGGAGGGATGAACGGCACGTGACGTCGATTCAAAGATTCGGCGGCGGGTGCGGAGTACTTTTGTTTTTGATGACTCCATTTCACGTTAGAGACTTTTAGGGAACCGTTTTTGCGCGTCCGATACGATACGGGGTGTCCTCTGGTACGAACTGCGCATGCGCTACCGCAGAAGACTCGCACATGCGCAGTTCGTACCGGAAAACCGATCCTACCGTATCGAATGGGCTAAAAACGGTTCTCTAAAACTCTCCCTTAAAGGCCGACCGACAAGATACGAGATTCTACAAGTCAGAAGATCCTCCTCACCCCGGGGGAGGAGGAAACGCAACTATGTACAAGGTAGAAGGGGGAGAGGAGGAAGACGGGGAAAAGTGGAAAGCGCGAACTGGTTGTCGATCTTCCGACCGCAACCAGCGCTACGGTCCCATAGAACCAATCAAGCAGCGTAAAAGGTGTATCATCGCGAAACTCGTCATCTTTGATAATGTAGTGATTGCGCAGGCGACCTGGTGGATGTTAACCATTTTGTTCTTAGCCCGAGACTGAGGCAGGAAAAGAGGAAACAGTCCAGGACACGTCTCTAACACAGAGCTGTGTTAGAGACGTGTCCTCGACTGTTCATTTTTCTTCTACTTTGAAACTTTCCTCTTTTCCTGCCTCAGTCTCGGGCTAAGAACAAAATGGTTTGTCATCTTTGTGCGTTTGTATCAGCGGCTAAATCGTTTACACACATCGAATGCGCCATGACCATATAGTTTGGTTTTGTGCGTGATTGATTAGACGGTGGCATCAAACGCACAAAAACGTTTCGTGACGATGCACTTTTGGTGCCGCTTGGTTGGCTCCATCGTATTAAAGCGTTGACTGCGGCCGGGACTTAAAGTGAAGCTGGGTACGTCGAGTTTCTATACGCCTCGCAAGTGGGCTCATTTTCGTCTTCTGCGCATGAGAAAGGAAGTAGCGGTGACGTCAGAACGCCGAGTCCTGATTGGCTGATTGCGACCCCCTATCTCAGCGTCGTCTGCTCTTTTGCAACGTCGTCTGCTCGCAACGTCGTCTGCGTCTGTCTTCCCTTTCCTGCGACTTTCGGAAGTGCAGGTCCTTACGAGCGAGCTCGATTTCGCCTTTCAGAGAGGGCAGACAAAATAACTCGAGCGGTAGGTTGTTTTTGTCTAACAACTAGCAGACGCGCATCAAAGAGGGAAGTCAAAGGACTCACTGGCGAGGTGTCCCGAGGCGTCGAAGTTTGTTTGCTAAGAACCGAAACTGAGCGTGTTACCGCTCATTCACACTGGAAGCGGATCCGAAAACGCGGTTGCATGAAGGTCTAGTGCAATTGCACGCCCACACGATGACATCAAGTGCGCGTGCAATTGTATTGGATCTTTATACAACCGCGTTCGCAACCGCTTTGCGATCGCGGATCCGCTTCCAGTGTGAATGAGCGGTTAGTGTCCGCAAGTTCCCTCCCAAATTCTTTTTACCTCCTTTCGTGTGCGACGAGAACCCTCAGTCTTCAACGGCGTCGGCGAGTTGGCGCAGTTAACGTCGTCTGCTTTACGTCTGCTAGTCAAAGCGATGGCTGCTTTACCTTTCCTGCGTCTGTCGGAGATTCACCGCTTTTTCACCGGCGAGAGTCACCGTTACCTCGGGAAACAAGGAGATAACAAGAGGAAGAAATTGACCTCTTAATCTAAAATTGAGGTCATCGATCAAAGTATAATACGGGAAGGGTTCACAAGGGTGAAGCGGGCATATTCCATTCAGCACGCCAGCCGGTCGTGGGCAGACGGTCGCCGAGTCGGGGTGTGCCTACTCGGCCTAACTGCCAAACTCGCTTGGTCGCGTTCGGTGGAATCGTGGCCGTTGGAGCTTTTCCCGGGTGTTTGTGGATCCAGCGTTCTTGTTCGTCGTGGTCTGTTTCAAGTACTTTTTACTTTTTTCTTGCTGCTTGAAGTCAGGACGCGTGAGAAGCGCACGTAGAAAAATAAACGTCCGTGGGTCGTCGCGACCGCGACGCTGTCGGCCATGCTGATTTGATCGTAAGAAGTGCGGAAGACAGCTTCGGAGCTGTCGTAGGATTTCGTCGTAACTTGCGCAAAACTTACGAAAATATCGTTTCGTGAATACGAATTTGTTCTTAAGTTTTTTCTTACGCACATTTTTGGCGTACAATTGGGGGAAAATGAAATGCGAACAGAGGAGCGCGTGGCTCGCGGTACAGGCTGCGCCGCCTGGAAGTGAGCCTAGGAGCGAGGGTGCGTGGCCTACTCCGACGTGTTAACGCCTCTCCCTCTGCGCTCCCCAAGCTTCAGCAGTGCGCCTCTTAGTGCGCTGAAAGCTATCACCGCTATCTTTGCTGGCTCAGCGCGAGCGGTGCAAAGAAGCTCGCTGCACTCGCCGAGCAGGCAAAGATAGCGGTGACGGCTTTCAGCGCACTGAGAGGCGCACTGCCGAAGCTGGGCGAGCGCCAATCGAGGGGCGTGAACAGATCGAAGTTGGCCACGCACCCTCGCCCCTAGGTTCACTTCCAGGCGGCGCAGCCTGTACCGCGAGCCACGCGCTCCTCTGTTCGCATTTCATTTTTCGCCGATAGTACAATCATTTCGTGAATCTGGCCTCTGCACTTCCGAAAGTCGCAGGAAAGGTAAGACAGACGCAGACGACGTTGCGAGCAGACGACGTTGCAAAGGGGCAGACGACGCTCAGATAGGGGGGGGGGGGGGGGGGGTCGCGATGAGCCAATCAGGGCTTGGCGTTCTGACGTCACCGCTACCCCCCCTGCTCAAGAAGCAGACGAACTTGCCCTCCGCATAGGAATACGAAGCTACAGGATGGAGAAATTGTCAAGCCTCAAAATGAGGAAAAGTAAAAACGCAAGATGTAGCTGCCATAATAAATTGCCAAAAAATGCAAAAGAAAATACTCAAGTCAGGGTTGTCATGTCACGTTTTCACATAACCGAAGCGTGTGCGTCACATGGCAAGAATCTCACGTGAGCTTTTTTTGACCGCCTTCTTGAGCTGCGACGTGAGCTCGAAATGCCGTTCTGCGTTTTAATGCACACTTCGATCTGAACAAAAAGCGTTAAACGCCGTCATCCTTTTAATGGAATGAGTAACGCCGAGGGTCATCAGATATGCATTCGGGATATCATCTCAAGGTAGATCACCATCGAAGGTCGATTTTACGTCTCAACGTGATAGTTGCTTTACGTGGATTTTACGGGAGGCTAAAGCCGCGGTTTGTCGCACATTATACATACAGAAAAATAAACGAAGAAGTAAGGCTGGGTCACTCACAGTGCTACATCAATATGTGTAAGTAGGTCTGCAGTGTGTGTAAAGGGGCCTTCACACGGGAAAGAAATCACCCCCTTTGCTCCTTGGGATGCGCATCACGTTGAAACAACGTCACGCTTTCGCGCGGAGCCGCGCTGACGTAGACATCCGGGGGGGATGGGGGAGCTTTTGCTCGTGCGGCACAAACACTCCCCCCCCCCTCTCCTTTCCCCCCCCCCCCCCCCCCCCCCCATCTTTGGAGTGAGATCTTTTTGCAATTGGCATTATTTTGTTACCGTGTCTGGCAACTCTACAGGTTTTTTTCAGCGAGATAACGACGGTGGCATTAGGATCGCCTAACTTGTCCTGGCTTGCTCTACCGCGCATGTCGTCCGAGGCACCCGAAGAAGTCTTCCATATTCGTCAATTCCGCCCTCAAGCCGCTCCTCATACAAATGGTTTTTGCTTGCACGTTCTTTATATTGCATCCACCAAATTAAGAATAATCTCTCTTTTAGCAAGAAGCAGTTCGCCGTCCTCTAGATCTACCAGCGCTGCTGCCATATTCGCGTACCGCCGTTTCATGTACGTTTTCATTTTTCTACTCTCGTCAGCGCGCACCGAGCTGTGGTGCTCGGTGCCCGCATCGCACAAAAAGAGGGGTGGTATTCAGTGGCGGCCACTCGCCTCGAGATCAAACTAAAGGTGGCGCTGCTGTCGCGCTATCATCATCATGTCGGCTACTCCTAAAGATAGCTGAAGAGCTGCAACTCGAGGTGGTTAATCTACGACCAACATGCGAAGGGCAGTACACATGGTGCGCACGAGGAAGTAAAACCTGCATTGATTACGCTCTTGTATCTCACGAACTCGGAAAAAATATTACACAAGTACATATAGATGAAGAAGGCGATCACAGTGTTGGTAGCGATCATAATCGTTTGAGGCTGGATTTCAGCAAAGCCACCTGGAGAAAAACAAAAAAGCGGTACCAGATCCCCCGGCGATCGTACTTGAGCGAGCGGGCAGTTGAGAGCGTAATGAAGAGTTTTGAAAAAAGCGACAGCAGGGTACGGGCAGCTGGATATCAAGACTACATCACAGTGCTTAAAGACCTCATCGAGCGACACACACCGAAAACATTAATCGGACGTAGACACCGTAAGAGATGGTGGGACGCTGAAGTCAAGTCCGCCATTCATGCCCGCCAAGAAGCTAACAGGTGCCATTGATTGGCACTCCGCTCTGGGCTGGAAGAGATTGGTGAGAAATGGGAGGTGTATCAGATTCGCAAGAGATATGCTAAACAACTCATCCAGCAGAAGATAACAACTGCAGATCTGGCTACCGTCCAAGATATCCGGTGCAGCGGTAAAGACGCACCGAGGAAGTTTTGGGCCTACCTTGGGTCCTTAGATGGCAGAGATCAGGAAACCACTATTGTCGACGAGGTCACTGGGGAGGTACCTAACGACCTTGGCACCTACTTGACGAACTACCTGAAGGAGACCTTTGTATCCGAAGAGCCGGCAGCTCCCCAACTAGACTGGCGGCCGACAAACACAGGAGAACATTCTCAAGAAGAGGTCATAGGCTGGGTGACAATTCTTCGAGCACTGACGCACCTGTAGACATCTACCTCCCAGGGTCTAGACGGAATCCCAGCCTCTTGTCTCAAATCCATGGGAAAGGACTCCATGAAACAACTGGCAGCGATCTTCAGTGCAATCTTCTGCGGCGCAGAGCCTTTGCCACAAGACTGGCGACTTGGCCGGGTTGTCCTAATCCCAAAGAAGGGTGGAAACCGAAAACACCTTCGGGACTATCGGCCACTAACAGTGACTTCCACGATATACCGAGTCTTCGCGCGTATCGTGAAAGAAAATATGCCGACATGGGCAGAGGGGAGTGGGGTGCTCACAGAGCTCCAGGGAGGTTTCCGTCGGGATCGCCGACTGGAAGATAACCTCTTTACGATCACCCAATGTATTGAGGTTACGCGTAAAGAAGAAAGAAGTGTGCTGTGCTGCTTTCTTGATATCGCCAAGGCCTATGACAGTGTGCCTCATGACGTACTGATTCTGTACCTGGAAGAACTTGGTCTTCCGCACCAGTGGTTAACGCTCATTCGATGGCTGTATTTGGGCAACACGGTGAAAACGGAGCTAAATGGTGCCAAATCAGAAGAAGTGACGGTGACAAGGGGTCTCCGACAAGGCTGTCCGCTTTCACCGCTCTTGTACATCCTCTATATGTCGGGACTGGAGAGGCGCCTGGTTCAGTCTGGAATCGGGTTCTCATTGGTGCATTTAGAGGAAGGCAAGGAGGTAAATTGGGTACTGCCGGGTCTTACATTTGCGGACGACATTGTACTGATGGCGGAGACTGCAGAAGACTTACAGAAACTGGTATACATTTGCGATGAGGAGGCGGATGCGCGAGGCCTTCGCTTTAACAACAAAAAGTCGGCAGTGATGCAGCTAGTTGGGCCTCAAGAGCCTAATATAGGTAACTGCGTGCTGAGTGGCGAAAAAATCCCCGAGCAAGACACTTACAAGTACCTCGGTATTACACTCACCAATAAGCAAGAGTACTTGGCCGAGCACCATCTACATCTCCGACAGGCAGCTATACGAGGCACCAACGTTCTTCGCAAACGAAACTTATGGAGCTGCAACCGGTTTGTTGTTACACGAGAACTTTGGAAAGCGGCCATAGTACCGGGACTGACTTTTGCCAATGCTGTTATCTGCGTACCCGGGGATGTGCGGGAGATATTGGAGCGCCGTCAGCGAGACGTCGGGAGGCAGGCCGTAGGATGCCATGATATGGTGGCCAACGAGGCTGTCCAAGGAGACCTCGGGTGGTCATCCTTCGAAGCCAGAGAAGCGACGAGCAAGATCGGCTACAACGGGCGGCTGCGATTCATGGACCGAAATCGGTGGGCAAAGCGACTCCTCGTATACATCCACCTTACAAGTATACAGACAAGATGGAGGAAGCGGCTATATCAACTGGAAAAAAAATTTGGTTTCTTCACAGTGCCCGTGAGTGCCAATACAGACACAAAGTGGGAAACGGAGGTGCGGAAGAGAGTGCGTGAGGAGGAGGCCCTTCATTGGGCAAAGGCGGCCAAGAGCAAGTCAACGCTACGGGTGTACAACCTCAGCAAAAGTACAATATCAGCGGAGGCTCAGTTATATGATAACAGCCTGGGCAGCCGCTTGCTTTTTGAGGCACGTGCAGGAGGGCTGAGAACACTAGTGTACCAACAGAAATATAATCGGATGGTGGAAACAACAACATGCCGGGCTTGCGGAGAAGCGGATGAAACCATCGAACACATCGTCCTCTCATGCACAAGCCTGCAACCAAGCCATCCGGTGCAGTGGTATTACGCTCCTGAAAACGGACAGACACCTGGCCAACCCCTTCCACAAGCCCGATTGCTGGCGGAAGCACTCGGCGTCCAATCACCTGTGACGGGGTCAGCGCTGAACGCGTTTCTAGATAGAGATGCTGTTGCTATCCCTCGAAGTGAGGTTGAAACGCGCGCCGCAGCGTCCACGAAGCCGATTGGACGGAGCTGGAAAGTAATCGGAAGAACGAAAAGCAGACTGGAGGACTGGTGGCGAAGGACAAAAGCAAATTGAACGCGAACAAATAAGTGTTTTTTTTTTCTTGTTTAATATATATATATATATATATATATATATATATATTTTTTTTTTTTTTTTTTTGCTAGGTACGAACGTTGTTCGGAACCGCCCGATACAAAGGGAACAGCTGCAAGACCATCATCATCATCATCATCATCATCATCATCAGGAATGTGTGGATAGGAAGATGGCTGCCCCATAGGCTATCTGCGGTCGCGGCAAAGAACATGCAAAATATCGCGTTTATTTCATCGTACGGTATCATTGTAAAAGCAATTCTAACAAGAAATGGTCCGACACTGTTCAGTGCCTCAGTACAATACCTATTGAACCGAGGTTGAGGTCAGTTTTCACCGATGTCCAGCGCCCGGTGCACTGGGGTGCTATGTTGCGCTTTTTGGACTCCCAGGAGACTAGGAAGAGGGAAGTGACGTTAACGACACAGCAAACGCAGATTGGGCGTTGATTTCGTTTTCTTCTGTCAACATCCAATCTGCGTTTGCTGTGTCGTTGACGTCACTTCCTTCTCCCTAGTCTCTTGGGAGTCTAAAAACCGCAACATAGCACCCCTGAAGAAAGAGTGACTCTCCATGTTGAGATCTCCGAAGGACCCTTCGATTCGCGCGATGGTTTGCTCTAAACATTTCACCACCGAAGACTTCAAACCAACGATGCATGACACCCGAGGTAAGCGGGAAAAGAAAACTGTTTCCATAAGTGTCACGAGTGGCCCAAGCTAGAGTACGCGTAAAGCGTGCGCATTGATACTCGCTCGCTGCTGGGCATAGTGATCGTCCTTATACTTCGGTTCACCTTATCTGCGAGCGAAGGCAAAGCTAAAAGCGCGAGAGCAGAGCTTTTTGCGTTTCTGCCTAGCTCGCGCGCTCGAGCAAAGCCTGAACGCGCGGAGCTTTCGTGCTCGCGCTTCCAGCTTGGCCTTCGCTCGCACATAAGGTGAAACGAAGTATAGTGTGATTCTCCCGCGGCGGTGTTTTCGGAGATGATGCGAATGCCACGAAATTATTACTGCGTGAAAATCCGACTTCTGAAACGTTGTAGAAGTGTCACTCCTACGAGCCCCCCTACACAATGTCACACTAACCGCTCATTCACACTGGAAGCGGATCCGCGTTCGCAAAGCGGTTGCGAACGCGGTTATATAAGGATCCAGTACAAATCCACGCGCACTGGATGCCATCGAGTGCGCGTGCAATTGCACTGGATCTTTATACAACCGCGTTCGCAACCGCTTTGCGAACGCGGATCCGCTTCCAGTGTGAATGAGCGGTAAAGGAGGCATAGACTGGAGCGGAAGTGACTCGCTCCGTATCATGCGTGTGCGTCGGACGCACCTGATAAATTTTCTTGAAGTTCGGTCGGAAGTACGCGGTAGATAGGGCTCATGGCACTCAACCATCGAGCCTAATCAGTTGCTTGTTTTTTGCTCCATGAATTTTGCTTACCCTTCGTAGGACGAAGGTTTCGTCTACTTCGCTTGTAAAAACAATTTTTCAACGGCAAATCACGCTACATGAAAACGGCATAATTACATCTTGGCTTTTAAAAATCCCCAGACAGTCATTGACTTGGGGCAATAGATCGCCTTTGGTTTATTCAAAGTCTGTGTTAAAATATGGAAAAAAGCAAGCGTCACAGCCCCACGTGCAAGAAACCTAAAACGTAACGCATCACTTTAAACGATTATTTGACCAGTCAATACATTCATATGCAAAGAGTGGTTGCTAGAGGAAAGTTAGGTTAAGTTGTGTCAAGTTAATGGATCTGTAGGAATCGACAAATTTAGTGATGTCAGAAGTGCTTAGGAGATGAGGAGGGTAATTACAAAGTTCTAGTTCCACTGCAAAAGAAAAGTTTGGAGAGTGCGACTGGTTCCCCTTTCCACGTGTTGCAACGCCGCTTGACCACATACGTCTACGGTATACCTCACTTGTAAGGACGTATCTGGGTGTTGGAGTTACGAACAATACTTGCCCGGCAGGGCAAGTGCACGAAAGTACATGAATCGTGGTACCGTTCGTGAGTTTCAGATCCACAGTGTGGGGATCCTTGCTGAGAGCCGACGAGTGCAGCACGTGACTCCATACGTGTACGCTCGTCAACTTGGTCCTTGGGGCCACAACGCTGCACTCGATAATGTGCCCGGCATTCGACAAGGCACCGCTTTCGGTCGGCAATGTGCTCCATGGTTGGTTGCAATGGCACTGAATTCGAAACAAAAACTCGCATCACAACACCAACCACAATAAAAACATTATGTGAGTATCCGGCTTGGAATCCTTGCCTTCGCGTGTTTCCACGCTCGTGGAACGATACAACCTTTTCGAAAAAAGAAGCATTCACAACTTAAATAGCGTAGCTTACCCGAAAACAAGCTTTCATCGTGCAAGGATCCATGCTTCAACGTGCGCCAAGAGCAGACGACGTGCGGCGGTAAACATCGGTCGCTCGGTGGCGACTCTGTTCGATCTCGAGGCGAATTAGCGGCGAAATGTTTTGGTGGCGCCCTCCTACGGTTCACCCTTGTGACGTCATTACCTTGCAAACAACAAGTTCGATGGTGTTTGTAAATAGCATGGTGGAAGCCTGAAATCATTGCGCTCTCAAAGGAACACTGCCAACACTGTCAAAATTAAAGTTCTTTCATTCCTCTTATTTCCGTCGATGATAAATCCCCTTTCCGACGTCATAGTCAGTGTTCGGCCAATCGTGAAAGGCCGACCACAGCGACGCTTTCGGTCGCGCACGGGGCTAATAGCTGTGTGCGAGACTGCTGAGCGCGTGCTGATGGCGAGCCTCCACAGTTTTTTTGCAATGTGCATCCTGTACCATCACGATTGACGGTCTTAGCAGCCTATTAATGTGAGCTGGTTCTGAACATGAGCTCTAAACAGCGCACTCAATTATGGCACCCAGTGGATACCCGGGGGTAATCACTGGGCGCCATATTGGAGGGCGATGTTTAGAGCGTATGCTCAGAACGAGCTCATATATTAATAGACTGCTCAGACCGGCAGTCTTGATGTTGGGGAATGCACGTTGCAAAAAAACTGGAAACTCGCCAACACCACACGCTCAGCAGTCTCGCATACAGTAATAGCCGCCAGGGATTACTCTCAATTTTCGGTTCAAAGCTCGCTAGGGGCGCTTCCGTTTTCCTCACTATGGGTAGTGCACGTGCTATTTACGCGTTTTTTTAAGCATTTTCTTTGTGCATAGAAGCATGCCGTTGCATATACTTGCACCAGCATGGGTTGAAGTATCCTCACTGTGGGTTGTGAAAAAATTCTACCTTACGGCGATACCCACACCTCTAGCTGCGAATAGGGCTAACCGTGTTAGTTATTTGTGAGTTTTAGTAGAACGTACACTGGGGGAATATTATCTACTGAAAGTCTATATTGTAACCGCCCCATATCTTCAAGTATGTAGCTTGTAGTAGAATATCTGTTTTGATAAACAGATTTTTATTCTAGTCGAAGACAACGCGAGAACCCAGTAGATGTTGAGTCTCCAGCACGCGCTCCTTGCCGGCCGCCATGCTTTGGCTCTGTGTGTGATAGAGTGTTATCAAAGGCGGAAAGCTCGCGCTCGAGGCTAAGCATGTATACTCGTTGTCACATCAAGAAAAAATAAAGTTTTGCGCATTATTCATGTGCTGCGCGATATAGTTCCTGCAATATTTGGTCGTGGAATGAAGTGACGATAAGCTTATCGTGAAGTGTAATTTCTTTAAGACTTGGGAAGTAGTAAAAAGTAACGTAAGTACGTTACTTGAAATAGTAACGTAAGTACGCTACCCGTTACTGTGTCGAAAACGTAACGAGTAAGTTACTATACGTTACTGAAAAAAGTAACGCGTCCTTGGTAACGCCGTTACTTGTAAGGTGTTATTGCCAAGACTGCAGAACGGAAAAAGCGCTACTGATTGTCATGTCTTGTGATAATGAGGGTAGGAAAAATATCATACCTTGACTTGAAGACGCGGTGTGTATTTAATCAATTAATAAATACACTTCCGCAGACCCACAGTCTGCTGATCCCGCCGGCAGTGCGGAGACCGACTCGAAGTAATCGGAGGCCTCGAGAGACTTGTAGGCCTGCACGGTGTCGGCCGTGAACTGGCTTAGCAAAAAAAAAAAAATAATAATAATAATAATAAAACTAAATAAACGACGATGTGAGCCGTCGACTTCGGTGGCAGCAACTTCACGTCAGAAGTCCAGGAGGATTTGTTTGCGGCGTACGGATCCTCGAAGGCAATGCCGTCCACGCACAGTTTGTTTCGATACCGCTCCCGTTCAGGCTCGGGTAGCGAGCTCAAATAGTCGGGCATAGCATACGACATACGTTATTAGGAAATACAACGCACAAATAAAGCTAGAAGCTTCTCTACAACGTCACTAGCGGGCGTACGCCACACAACGCAATGGCGAAAACACAAAGAGCCGGACCGCTTTTGCCCACCTAACTTCCGGGCATGCGCGGCCTTCCGGCCGTGTTGGTAAACAGAGCCACCCCGCGTGTCGGTCTATAGTTTAACTAAGAGACCTGCTATTCTGTACACTGTTAAGCTAAGACAAGTAGCTCAGCCTTCAGCGCGAGCTTTCTGCCTTTGCTAATACAAGTGTGAACGCGCAAGCACGTGCAACCAGAGCACTGCGGAGGACAGCGAGCTCGCGCTGAAGGCAGAGCTTTAGCAAATACTTTACTAGGGGGAATACATTCCACTCTGCTCATTTGCATTAGACAGAACGCCTACAGCGCCGCTGACGGTGTGGAGGTCCGCGTCAGTCCACGCGCATGTGCACGTGGATGTTCGCGACGGCCGCGGCGGTGTCGTCTCCGCGAGGTGCGTCGATGCACGAGGCACGTGCAACGTGCAACCCTTGGGAAGATTACGGCGGCACAGCGCAGCAAAGTATTTGGCGCAGCACTGAGCTATAGACCTTTGCAGAAAAGGGCTGCTGGCCGGTTTCATTTTCAGTGTTCGTGCGTATCGCGCTTGATTTGCTCGCTTTCCGAAGCGACGCACACGCGCGTGCTGAGCTGTGGAGATCGCACGCTGAGCTGTGGATTTGTAAACATTGGAAAGGTCTATACTTCGGTTCACCTTATCTGCGAGCGAAGGCAAAGCTAAAAGCGCGAGAACAGCGCTTTTTGCGTTTCTGCCCAGCTCGCGCGCCCGAGCAAAGCCTGAACGCGCGGAGCTTTCGTGCTCGCGCTTCCAGCTTTGCCTTCGCTCGCACATAAGGTGAAACGAAGTATATTTACCGCCCGGTAGCCGAGACCTCCACGACGATAGATGGCTCTCGCCAAGCCCAGAAAACCTGTCCGCGCCGAAGCTATTGTATTTGAGAGGAGTGGGGTGTATTCCCCCTAGTAAAGTATTTGGCTTTAGTTTCAGCTTATCGGGAAAGGGAATATAGTCACTGACAAACTGAGAACAGCAGGGCGTGTCTTTCGAACGCTCGGCATTCAGCATGCGCACCATACGCCTTCTGCTGAACCACGGCCGGACTGGAAGCGCGCGCTCTCTTTCTCTTCTTAAGGCCTTTGCAATTGGGGCAATCGCCACCTCCCGCCGAAATTCGCGGGGGACGCTGTCACCTCACCCCTGGGCTACCCGTGGCCGTTTGTACAGAGCGCATCTGACAGTGTATCTCAGCGCTGTCGCAACTTGCGGCCGAGATTTTTATAGCCTTTGACACCTGATCCTTACGTTTAGACCCTCAGCCACTATCTAATGCGCTTCTGATGATCCCAAAACGGTGAATATTTGGCGCATATCTCCGAGAGATTCGGGAGTAAAAAGTAGTAAGTAGAGACAGCGAATGCAATTGCGGAAAAACTATACTCGTCTTTACCTCCAGGACTTCCGTTGCAACCCAAAAACAGGAGGAGACGGACCCCTTCTACGTGGAGGAACTTCAAATGATAAATAATTTGTACACTCTCGTGAAATTTAAGCAGTCCCAATCTATCTATTGCCGTGGTCTGCATCATCGCTTTATAGGCCGCACATGAAGTCGGTCAGCTGCTTTAGACGAGGGTGGAGTAGTCTAAACAATTTTTGCACAGTGCACATTACAGCCTAAAGTGCTTCCTCGAGGGCTTGTGCACATATCCAGCTGATTTTTCGTCACAGTGGAATGCAGTTTGCTGACGACACTGCCTGTCGGTAGAGTGACTTAAATCGAAGCGCAGTTCAATAAGCCGTTGCCAAAACAACAACCTACGAAGCTCAAACACCAGGGCAAAACCGCGAAGGAACTCTCCGAGTGGGGTGAAGGGGGGTGAGGTGGTTGCGCCCCTGGCGGCAAGCAAGTGGACTACATACGGAGAAAAAATGCCATTGACTCCCGGGCGATTGCAAAGGCCGGAAGAAGAGAAAGAGAGCGCGTGCTTACAGTCCGGCCGTGGCTGTACTTTGGCTACAAGCGCGCGCGCGCTTGCAGCCAAAGCACATGGGAAGCTTGTGCACCTCAAGCTTCTGCACCACGTTTGTCGAAGGAAGGAAGCCCGCGCTGGAGCTCCTTTCTGTCGTTCTCAACTTGTCGGTGACTACGTAGTCCTTATCAAAAACCACTATAAATAAGCCGATTTGAAAAAAAAAAAAAACCAGAGAACATGCTTAGTTTCCTTCTTTTTTTTTTTGTAAATCTTGAAAATGCATTTAACTTCAACGTGCCCACGCAGTTTTTCTCCATCTTGTTCACATCTTCTCTACGCCAGCCTTGTGCCTGCAGCACAACCGTAACTTTTGTTTGCCGACACAGACTCTAACCCCCTAAGTATTTTTTTTAATGCGTTAACATATTTAGATGACGGATAGAAGCTGCCGGCGTCCGTCTGTGGACAAAACAGTGGATAGGGAAGTGCGCCGTGTAGAGGGTAGGAGAGTAGGGAGGACAACGGCGAGAGGGAGGCGACGTTACGCCACGTGGCGGAAGCTTAATGCGCGCGCGGATGCCGCGGCGAGTCTGAACTTGCAGGTGTGCGGATTGCAAAATATGAGTGTAAATTAAGTACTAGCACTAGTCCAAATAGGCGGCAAAATAGGACGTATCTCGAACGAAGGAGACAAGTTGCAGAAACCGCGGTGAGCAGCGAAAGCAGCGGATGTCGCTGCTAAGGGTGCAAGGCGGGTGAAAGAGAACCCCAAAGGCCGGAAAAAATTAAAGGAAGATCTAGTGGACGCGTTCCCAAGGGTCGTGCTAACGCATTCCCGAAGAATTCTCTAATAAATATTTCATAGCTTTTTTATATTTTTTTTTTAATGTTGACATTTAAAAAGGTTTTATTGTCGCAGGGAGGGAAGAAAACGCTAAATATAGCCTGCATACGGGTAGAGTACAGTTCTAGCCAGAATCGCCTGTCCGTCACTATGTGCGAGAATGACTGCTCGTCCTCGCTGACATTGTGCGGTCGTGTATAAATACTGCGTGATGCACGTTAAAGACCCCAGACTAGCGGTTGTACTGCCCTGGCTAAATTTCTCATCTACAGCTGAGAGACATGTCACCCGTTGAGACAAACTAAGTTCAGGCTGTCCTTCAACTAACATACCAAGACCTCTCCGCCTTTGCGTTCCCCTCCCCTGCGGTTGGATCCCATCCAGGTGTAGCCTGGTATGTATGGTGGTTCCTCGATCCTTATCTCTAAGGTGCGTTTCTGCAACCCCCTGTACTGTAAAAGTGTGAGCCTCTTATTGTTCACCAATCTCTTCCCACTTTATTTTGTCTCTACCTCCTTCCATGTTTATGAATCCTATACTGAACCAATTTATTATCCTATTTCTACGGGGTTCCCTCCTGCCCTCCCTGCTGCTTCGGCGGTGCTCATACCCGGGAGCTTCTCCCGACTCTGGTACCGGTGCATATAGTATACTGGTACATCCACACCGGTTCCCTCCAGGCTCTGTAAGTCTCCAAAAGAGCTGTAACAAGACGACCCAGTCTCCCTCTCACCTTTCTACTTGTGTCTCTACGGTGTTGGATTCCACCCCATGTAAAAGGGCAGAAGTCAGTCGCATAAACCTCCCAGTTTATCTCTTTGCCGACGACTCAAGTCCTCAGCTCATTCCCTTAAAGGGGTACTCCACCGATTTTTTGAGCTACCTCAGCTAACTATATTTTCTGACTCCCCGGCCTTTACTCTCTCCGGTATGCTATTCAGAATCGCGAAATTCATAATAGGTATTGTGAAATTGGAAAATGAAAATGATGCAAAAACCAACATTCAAATATACGCGCACTTTTCAGTGCCGTGACGTCAGTGGCAGGCAGGCTTGCCAGTCGAGCAAGCAGCCAAAAAATAGAATATGCCAATCATTTGTTCCGTGGTGGAGCGCGGGCCCTGGAGCGAGCCTGCCAAGCATTCATTTGACACCATGAAACTGCTTCGAATCAGTTTAAAACAAAATCTAGAGCCCAAAGAGTGAATCCCTTCCTTCCTCTGACGTCCCTTTTTCATTGTTGCCAGTAGAGACTTCGAGCTTAAAAAACACGGTGAGGACCAAAACTGTATATTCAATAACTTTGCAAAAAAAAATATTTTGACCTAATATTTGGGATACTATTTTCACGATGTTTGTTGGTTAGTTTAGCAAAATTTCAAGCAAATCGGAGACAATGAAAAAAACCAGTGGAGTACCCCTTTAATCACTCGGTTAGCCTCAATCACCCGCGTATCAATGTCAACAAACTGGCCCTGGACAGGTTAGATAGTGCATATTTCCACATGCACTCGTTCAATGACCGCCTCTCAGTTAACCGGTCCTGCCTCTCTCTGGTTTTCCCGGGTTCTGGCTCATCCTGTTCAACACGCCGTTGAGTCCTGCGTGGATCAAAACTAGGTTTGCCATCTTCATGTCATCCCGCCACACCTCCTCCGCTTTGACAACGGCATCAACCATGGACTTTCCCGGCTGGGGCTCTACGTGTCCCCTTTTGCCCCCTTTCACCCTGTCTATCATTCCCACTTTGGTCCTTGCCACGTTGGAGTTTCCATCTACCAGGACTCTCCTAACTACGGACATCTGCCCTCCTTCTCCTGGCTCTACGCTGCTACCCTGCCCTCCATTCACCACCGGCATCAGACTAGGTTTATCAATCCACCTCTTTCTCTCTCCTTTTGTGCTGTTCAACTATAGGTCCTAGAAACCTCCACCGCGTCCGCTCTCCTCGCTCCCTGCTCGCTAGCCATTTACATCACTGGCACTACTCTCGCTGTCGACTCCCTCTTTATATTTTCCCACTGTGCTTCTAGGTTGACTCTCTTCTCAACTTTTACTCTGAGAATACCCTGCAATTCTGCCATCATTGTTCGTCCTTGCTTGTTCTTACCCTTCCTTTCCATAACTACGCCGATGAGACGCTCCACTCTATCCTGAAACTAATGTTTTCGCTGTTCTAGCTCTGCCTTCCATGGTTTCCCCTGTCTGAGCTCCTCCACTTTGTCCTCAAGTTCGGCCCGCTTCTCCCGTTCCTCGATAAGCTCAACCTCCATGCGCTTTAGCTTGCCTCAACATTCCCAGGTCCAAGCTCCCGCAACCTCACTTCAGGCTCCCATCTTTTCGTCAACTCCACGACCTGCGTCTTGAACATACTCGCTTTTCCCGTTCTTCCTTCAGTTCCGCCTAGATCTCTAAATCTCGTCTTCCACCCTCCCTCTGGCCTTCCAAGGCCTTCATCGATCTTCTTACAGAGTTGGAAAGCGAAGCTACTTTTCTCAGCGTAAGCTACGCTCTGGAAGTTAATTTATTTTAAATAACACTACCACTTGCGGTCTCCGCACTCCACCATGTACAACTCCCAACTGATCTTCCTGCCATTTCGACTTGTTACCTAGCTACTAAAAGTCCCAGGCGTCTATCACAAAAAAAAATCCCGCGGAGAAAACTTCAAAAAACCGACCCGGCTCTACCTTCTAATGACCCACCCGGCCGCCTACACTAACCTAGATCACTAACACTGCCGCTATTTAGATCCACCGCTATTACACCACGTACGTTTTAAACACCAAAAATATGAAGCGTCTCTAGAATATGACTTTAGCGTAGCTCCTGCTGGGCCATACGGGCAACACAAATAACAACAAACCTCAGTGCCCACCACTTCTTTAGCGGTCTTTCTTGTGTATTGATGTACACGAGCTAACAACGCATGTGAAGCACAAGCATGCATTTATGGCGGCATGTGCCATTTGTGGACACAGCTGCGGCCAGGCTCGCACACCGGGACACGCAAAAACAGGTGCGGTGAATGCGGGGCTGAGCACGGGATTAAAGATCAGAACCATTTTTGTAAGCCTTGAATGTAGTCGCCTGCCATTCAATCGCGCTCAGAGTGTTCAGCTTCGGCAAATTGGATCACGTCCGGGTCACCAATTTGTCGGGGCTGAACTGTCAGAGCGCGATTGAATGAGAGGTGACTACTAGATCCACAAAATGAGCTACGCTTAGAGTACCGGCACTCTGTTCCCTGATATTGTCGTGAACCCCGCCATCTTGGCGCTGTTAAGAATGGAACCTTCGGCGACCTTCTTCCGAGTTTCAACGCTGCGGAAACGAGCCAAGACGAGTCCGGGACCGTCGCCCGCTTGTCGGGGCCTGCGCGAAACGAGTCCCGACGAGTCCGGGACCGTCGCCTGCGTGACGGAGCCTGCGGCAACAAGTCTCAACGCGCCCGTGACGTTAGCGGGACGTGTGTGTGTGTGCGTGGTGGTTGGTGCGCCCGGGAAAGGGAGAGAGGCATGGCCTAACTGCGGAGAACTTTGGCTTCGTCGCACTGGACGGTGGACTTTGCTGCATCGCACTTGACGGCGGGTTGCTGCATCGCACTGGCTGCCCTGGCGGGGAGAGTGAGGGAGAAACGGACCCTGTATAAGGCGGAGCGCGAGGCTGCTCCGTTGTTCTCTCTGTTTTGGCGACTGTATCGCAACCATGTAATTAAATCGTTCGTTACGTTACCAATTCTCCCACCTCCACTGAACCCCTGGGTTCTTCACTTCGGGGAATGGACGTCGTCTCGAGCCAGGAAGCTTCCGGACGTGCGGCCTAAACCCCGCCTCGAACAGCGCTTAGTACAGAGCAGACGCAACTGCCGATCGTCATGAATCAAAAGAGCGACTTCCTCAGCAGCATTAGATTCGGTGTTAAGAAGCTCATGTCATATTGCTTTGCCCTTAAGCGGACTTTTTGGACATTTGTGGAGGACTGAAAAGCGTTTCCCGTGATTTCAGATAAACCTTTATATAACTGGCAACCATCATTTTAAGCACCAAGATGGGTAAGTGTCCTTACTCTGAAGCGTGGCTTATTTAGTGGATCTACTTGAAACCTTACACATAAAGAAAAAAGGAGAGCACATCTCATCTGCAGTGCTAACCTTATCAAAACTTGAAGTATAATTCATGAGACCCGAATTCACCAGTTGGCAACTCGAGGCAGATATTCTACAAAATGGCCCCCCGCCAAAGAAAAAAGAAAAAAAGTTTACATCGTTATTTGCATCGCACAACCGAAAGTACGCATCGCCGAACCCTTTTTCTCCGCCCAAATGTAGCGCTAGCCGTCCGAACAGAGGCCATAATTTCGGAACTATCCATTATCTTGATCAAAAATAATAGGTGACTTAAAAAAGGATTTTGCAGCGGAAATTGGCTCCATTTACCAGAAAATGAAAAAAATTAAACATTTTCCCATTAAAAAAAAGTCATTTATAAATTTTTAGTGAGATAAAAATTCTTCTTGAAACTTTGGCATTTCGTTCGGACAAGTATATAGCTGCCGGAGTCATGCGGTTTAGAGAAGCTCGTTTTAGCGAACGCCGTTTTACCGACCCCAGTTTATCGAATCCCTTTGTAGAGAACCCAGTTTAGAGAAAATGGCGATGAGCTTCCTTTTAGCGAATTCGGCCGCCGCGAAGCGGCGTGTACGGGTAAATCAGGCGAGTTAACAATTTTGTAATGAGCCGCCGTAGACTGCCGCCGCGAAGCGGCGGGAGCGCAGCAGGGGGCTTGGGTTAACACGCGCACCAGTGATGCACGCGCGAAGTAGGAAAGCCGTTTTTAAATATTGTTCCCTTTTCGATAAACGGCGTTTCTCTAAACTCAGTCTCTTCTTTCTCTAAACCGTGCTTCGATAAAACGAGCCCGTTCTCTAAAACGTGCTTCGATGAAATGGCATTCGATCAACTGTAGTAAACCCTATAGCTGCCACGTGCCTGTGGCGATTATTACGGGTGGAAGAAGAAAAGAAGCGGAAGGGAACGAGCGCGTTCCAGAGAACGGCGAGCGCGAGAGGAGAAGCGGCGGTGAAAGCCAGGGTCAGGCCGCGACGCACGGTGACGACCAGAGCTCGAAGGGAGGACCAGCCGCTACGGTCGGCGACGCCTGCTACGAGCAACTCCAGGGGGAGTACGAGACACCGGCTTCTGCATCATCACATCAAGCGGCGGCGCTCCGCAAGGCACCGAGGGGAAAGACTTGAACTTAAGGCAAGGACGGTAGCGGGAACGGGCTATGAGTGTGTTGACGTGACTTTAACTGCCTTCAGTGTTTTGCTTTTCTTATTGCTAATCCTTTTCCTATTGTATCGCTTCTGACATGTTCCTATCTTCATTCTTGTAAATATATCATTTCTTTTTTTGATCCTTTCATGGATGTCGTTTCTCTCTTTTCCCGATTGACGATGACAATAGCGCTACATTATGGCAGAAAATGAGCTTTTCGACAATGCGTAGTTTAATTTTTTCGGTAAAGTATTCTGTAAATTCGTTTGGAGGACACACTGTAGATTGGCTTGGTCAGTGCGGCTTTTCTCCTCCCTCTCTCTCTCCCCGCCTCCTCTTCCGCCTCTTTTTTATTTCCTCCTTCCCTCTTCACCTGCTCACCTGCACGCTTCCTGTATCTGAGTCACCAAGCTGAACGAAGTCCTGCAAAATAGAGTTATATGATGGAAACGCTTTCAACAAAGTAATGGGGTTCGACTCAGCTGACTGCAGGCCTCAGTGAGCAGGCTGTAGAGGAGCGGGTCGCAGCGAGAAAATTCATATTTAACAGGAAACCACGTTTCTCAGTAAAAAGAAGGGAGGTATCTGCATTCTCGCTTCTTGTGTTATGCCTATTTCTTTAACGTCGATATAGTCATCATCAACTTAAGAATCGCATTTCATTATTGATCCGCAGCCAATCAGATTGCAGTATTTGCCAATAAGAACACGGAAGGGCCAATCACAAAAAAAAGAATCGTGAATTAACATAATAATGTTAATTCACGTTGACAGCGCTTGCGTTTCTCGAGCTGTCAGCGACTATAGGAATCTTAGTTATAACAAGTTTGCGTAAATTATAATAAATAATGCGAACTGTAAAAAGAAACAGTAAGTTTTTTTTTTTATTAAACGATTTAGTAGTTTGATTCTTATTATAGTGAGTGTATCTCATTATTTGTATTGTATTTAGTTTGAGGAGGGTCTTTGTAAGACTTCGGATCGATTAAAAATAAAGCCTCAAAAAAGGCGAAAAAAAAGTTTACGTCATGGCAAAGCTTTTTCTTCGCAAGGAGATATGAAAAAAAAAAAAAAATCATGCTTTTATGTTTATGCGGAGAGTAATATGCTGTTATGGGGGGTGAGAGGCCTATAATAATTTAGCATGACGTAGAAAGTAATGCTATTACCGTCGGCAGAGCCCTCGTCAGGTTCTGCCTCTGTCCAATTCAGATGTATTCCCGGAAGAAAAAACAAATAAATTAACCAACATCATAAAAAACGCAGATAGTGGTAAGTCTCGAGTATCCCATTACTGCTGCGCACCTAATGAGATTGCGCCACCTACCAAAACAATGCCAAAAAAAAAAGGAAAATTCGAGAAGCAAGATGCCTGAAAATGAAAAGTCACGCCCTCCGCGTTTCTTTGCGTGTCAGTTATTATTGCCAGGCATTAAGTTTTCTTGCGCTAATGGGATAGCTGCCAGAATGCGTTGGCATTCTGGCAGCTATCAACGTTGAAACATGTTTATGTCTTACTCCCTAACTATTAAAAAACAAATTTAACGACAAAGTTTTTTTGGAAAAACTAATAAGACAGAATTAGAATGGCAACTCCCTTTTAATATTTTGTCATCTTTGCCGGGTTTGACGGCACTCTATAGACAAAATACGAATAATAAAAAAGTAAATCTAAACAACATCTTGTAAACCCTGAGATGGGGAACGATAAAAAAACGGACGAACACAACCATCATAGGGTTTACAATATGTCGAATTACCAGCTCGCCTGCACTCTCTCACTGCTTAAATTTAAAAACATATAGGGATAATAGTGGCCACAATATTTACAGTTATAAAAAGTACATAACGCGCGTTACAAAGAGACACGTGTCTACCTAACACTTTTACTTTATATTTGTGATTTACTATTTTATAGTGGTTTTCAGATATAGCATTGGAATATTTTTCATATATTATACACGTAAAGGTCTATGGCAGGGGTGGCCAGGCTGACCCGGCCTAAGAGCCGCAAACAAAAGCACTGAACTTCCACGAGCCGGGCGGGGGGGGGGGGGGGGGGGGGCAACTTTTGTCTAGATCGATAAACGAAACTCGAACCACTTTCAGTCTATCCAATTCTAAAGCAGTCCAACTGCACGTAAGGTAGCAGTAGCACAATACCACCAAACCGCAACCTGTCTTTCGCTTTAAAACGCGTTCCATTTCTCTTTTTGGCGAAGTGCTCGTGTGACCAGATGGGAGGTGGGGAGAAGAAGGGGAGGGGTAGGTGAGGGAGCCGCGAGCCGCTCTCTAACACGCAAAGAGCCGCATGCGGCTCGCGAGCCGCAGCTTGGCCACCCCTGGTCTGTGGCATGTATATAGTTTGTTGACCTTGTTTATAAAAAAATATATACAGCGCTTTAAAGAACTTCCAAGGTAAAGTGTTCCACCACTGTGCACGTAAAAACAAACATAAAAACATCTGTTATCCTTTTAGTTAAGTGAGGCATTCAGTACCATATCGCCAAGTTTTTACATCAGAACATGTTGCAATTTTTGTTTCCGTCTAAAATATAGCTTTTCGAAAAAAACGCATTGGCAACTTTTACATTTTTACTTTATATTTGCGATTTATTATTTTCTAGTTTCTTTAAGATATACCATTCTGATTTTGTTTCATACAATATTTGCGTAAGCATCTATCGTCTGCATATAATTTGTTTCACTAGATTATAAAAATAAAATATTTACAGCACTTGAAAAATGTCCCAAGATAAAAAAAAAAGTTCCGCATGTGCCGTTAAAAAAAGACCATTATTGATTTCTTTTTTTTTTTTTTACTTTTCGCGAAGCAGTGTACACCATATTACCTTTTTTTTCTATTAAAAACATGTTGCGCGATATTTTGTCTCCGTTTAAGATATTTTAAGATATATATACTCTTTAGAGAGTATACATCTGGCTACATTGACTTTTTTACCCAATATTGGTAAGTTGTTATCTCGTATTATTTTTAAGCTACAGTTCGATTTCTTGAATATTATTCTCAAGAGGGTCTATAATCTAGATATAATGTGTTGCTCTGGTTTACAAATAAAACTTTTGAGAGCGCTTCTAAAATGTATCAAGGTAAAGCTTGTGGGAACCATTGGGTTCCCTCTATCCCTATCTAGGCCTAGCTTCAAGCAGGCCGTGGGAGTCGTCGTCACCAATGGCGTCGGCCTCCCGGATACAAGGAACCACGAGGCCGAATTCCCCGAAGGGGCCGGTTCTCCCTTGCCCTTTTGGGTGAACGCGCCATCGGCACACCCTTGGGAGTGATTATGGACGCGTCCCGTTTTCGAGTGACCTTCTACCGGCCTCCCCGGGCGCGTCTATTTCCCGCAGGCTACATAAGCCGGCCACCCACCTGTGGCCGGGGCTCTTGGTTAGGGGGGGCTACGCTCGACGGAGCATTCATCGTTATTTTACTGTTCCCCCTTTTCCGTGATCCTGCCAGTTCAGGCAGCGCGGACCTTTCTCCTGGTGATCCTGTCAATTAAGGCAGCGCCAACCTCATTTCTCTTTTGTTCCGCCTACGGGCGTAAAGCGTGTGGCGTAAGCCTAATAAACACGTTTCTACGATATCCCTGCGTTTCGTGTGGTCTTCCGTCCATCGGAGCCTAACGGCAGGCAACGGACGGACCCGGCCGTAGCCGCCATAGCAGCGACCTACGGAGTGGGTGTTGCCTCACAGCGATCAGCAAGGTAAGTCGAAACCCGCTTTATTGCAACCGACGAGTTAAGTAGTGGGCATTTGCCTCACTGAGGAC
Source organism: Ixodes scapularis (assembly GCF_016920785.2). Classification (NCBI taxonomy): domain Eukaryota; kingdom Metazoa; phylum Arthropoda; class Arachnida; order Ixodida; family Ixodidae; genus Ixodes; species Ixodes scapularis. Next base: position 19,043,907 of record NW_024609857.1, on the reverse strand, counting down.
TTTGGGGTAAACTAGAATCCCACAACTGGCGCCCCAACGTGGGGCCCGTCCGGCGTCTGCAAACAAAGCAGCACGTTCGCAATGGCAGCGAACCAGGCCAATTTCCGGCCTTGGACTTCGTGGACGTAGGGAGAGGCGAACGCCCGAAACCCGACGCCACCCAACGGCTTAGTGGCCACGTCAGCCACGCACGGACACAATGCAGTGTCTTTTGAGCCGAGCTTGCTTCTAAGCGGAGGCGACCCAACATGTCCGGAATGCGCCCGAGGCATCCCCCTCCGCGACGCGCCAGCCCACTCTGCTGAGCGAAGCGCACCTGCGCTTGTCGAGGTCAACTCCGCGCTCGCACAAAGCGCGGCGACGCAACAGGCAAATACAGCCTCGTACTGCGATGACCTTCTGACCCCAGACTGGCCTGCAGCTTCCGCACAAACGGAAGACACTGCCGCCGTCTGCGAGCAATGGCCCAGCTCAGCGGCTTTATGCGCAACGGGACACACGGCGGCACGCGGCGGCCCACAGCCAGTGTACAGCTCGCCAGCCGAAAGCGTATCTCATCAAAGAGAAAATGCGCTAAACTCGTACCAGCCACTGCTAGATAACGCAGCACGAGTTATCGAGAGTTTGACGGGAGCGCTGCAAACAGCGACGAGGCCCCCGCCGCCCACGCGGCCACCGGTCAGAATTCCTATCCCTACATACCGAGGATACGGAGACCGAATGAGCGCCACGGACTTCCTCGAGGACCTGAAAAGTTATCAAAAGGCCATGGGAATGTCGGACAACGAGATACTGGAACGCATCCTGCCAATCTCGTTGGTGGACCAAGCAGCGCGATGGTTCCGTCTAACCGGAAACCAGCTGCTGACTATCGAGCAGTTCCGAAAGGCTTTTCGCCAGGAATTCCTCCCCGCTGACTACGAGCGCAGGATGAGGAGAGAGCTCGAGCAACGGACCCAACACCCAGACGAGTCACTGTTGGAGTTCGTAAGGGCGATGCAAGAGCTCTTCGAGCTAGCAGAACCCTCCGCGCCACATGCAGAGCGGGTAGAGCGCGTCATTCGACAGGCGCACCCGACTTTTGCGGCGTACCTCCGAGGCAGTCGCTTCCGCGACCTGAACGAACTAGCCTCGGAAGCTCGGCGGATCCAGGGAGACATTCTAGCCGCCCGAGCGTACCGACCTCCGCCGCCTGCGTCATCGGCACTTGAGCCGCGCTGCGCATGGAATGGGGAGACGGCGCCCCGAAACAGGAGGCACGAAGCCGCCCACTACGCCGACGGACCGGGTCGAAACACGTACGACATCTCAGATCGTGCGCTCGACCCATACTCTTACGAGAGGCGAACAGCAGAACCCGCGCCGCAGTGGCAAAGGCGAGATCGGAACAGACAAGAGTTACCGACGCCCCGGGAGCAAACGCGGCCAATGCGTCCAAATGCACAGGACGAAAGGCCCGGCGCGCAGCAGAACGTGCGACGCGACTTGAGAAGGGTTGCGCAACCACGCTGCTTTCGCTGCAACAGCGCCGACCACCTGGTTCGACAATGCCCAGAACGGCAGAACCCCGGTTTCCAACAGTCGGGAAACGAGCAAAGCCGCCGATAACCAACCCGGTGGCTCTAAACGGCACGGAGCAAGATACTCTTTTGCCGTCCGCCTACAGAATAGGCTTTCCGACAGGCACGCCAACGCCATTCATAGCGTTGACGATCGTTGGTCGGACGTTCAAGGCGCTGCTCGACACGGGCGCAAGCGCATCGCTTTTCGGTGACGAAGTGTTGACCCACCTCCGGCAAAACTCTGTCCGAATGAGGGAGGGAAGCACGGCCTTTCGACTCGCGTGCGGCACCGCACATTCAAGCGGTACCGTCCGGTTGGTTGCGAGATGGGAGAATCGAGCAAGACGGCAACGCTTCGTTCATCTCCCCAGTCTTTCCGTTCCGATCATCCTGGGCAGAGATTTTCTCGCCAAAACAGGGATCGTGATCGACGTGAGTAGCGGTGGCTACCGAGAGGGCACTTTCGCTCCTCTGAAACCTTTCTGCGAACCCCCAACCCCAGAAAAACCGCTGGTTAATGGGGCAGGCAGCAGCAGCCGAAACGAGGCAACAGCCTCCCAAGGTGAACCCTCTCCGACGCGGTTGCAAGCGAGCGCCGTAGCGTCGGAGATAACGCACCCCCTGCTGACTGAGTCATGCAGCGTGTCAGGGCAAGAAAAAGCCCGTCTGTCGGCATTGTTACGACATTATGACAAGATGTTCACAGATCGACCCGGGTGCACCAATGTAGTGCGACACCGGATCGACACGGGCGATGCGCTCCCTCGGAGGCAAAACGCACGACCCGTTAGTTTGGCTAAACGAAAAGCCATTGACGTTGCACTGGATGAAATGATCGACACCGGAGTTGTCCGGCGGTCAAACAGTCCCTGGGGATTCCCCGTCGTGTTGGTCCCAAAGAAGGACGGCACTTCACGTCTGTGCATCGACTATCGCCGTCTAAATGACGTCACGCGGAAAGACGCATATCCGCTACCAAGCATTGACTCGATCCTGTCCAACCTCGGCAGCGCACGGTATTTTACAACCTTAGACGCCAGCCGAGGCTACCTCCAAGTTCAAATGGAGAGGGGTGACGAGGCGAAAACGGCCTTTGTTTGTCACCGCGGGCTTTTCGAATTCACAAGAATGCCCTTCGGTCTGTGCGGAGCGCCCATGACGTTCCAGCGGTTGATCGACCGCATACTGGGAGAAGCCAAATGGAAACATGCAATGGCCTATCTCGACGACATTGTCGTCTACTCGAACACCTTCGAAGATCATCTCAGAGACCTGAAGGATGTGTTCGACCGGCTAAAAGCCGCGGGAATCACGCTGAACCCGGAAAAGGCTCAAATAGCCGAAACCCGAATCAACTTGCTCGGTTTCACACTCGATTGCGGACGCATTGCGCCAAACGCCGAGAAGCTAGAAGCTATCCGGGAGTTCCCCGCACCAACGGACGTAAGCTCACTCCGTCGCTATTTGGGAATGGTGAATTTTTATCGCCAATTCATCCCGAACTGCGCCTCCCTCCAAGCGCCACTAACGCGGCTACTCAGAAAAGCCGTGAGCTGGAGTTGGGGTCCCGAGCAGGAGGCAGCCTTCCGCTGCACTTCGAAAGCACTGGCGGACACCGCGGAACTAAAGCTTCCCGACTTGAACAAGCCTTTCGTGATCCAAACGGACGCGAGCAAACTGGGCTTGGGAGCGGTCCTGCTCCAAGAGCACGAAGGTGTGCTTCGTCCCGTGGCTTTCGCTAGCCGCTCGCTCGTGCCGGCAGAGGTGAACTACAGCACCTGCGAACAAGAGTGCTTGGCTATTGTATTTGCCTTAAAGCGCTTCGACATTTATGTCGACGGGACCACATTCACGATCGAAACAGATCACCAGAGCCTAATATGGCTGTCAAGACTTCGCGAACCCGCAGGACGGTTGGCGAGATGGGCTTTGCTACTGCAAAAATACGACTATGTCGTGCGGTACCGGAAAGGCAGCACAAACGTTGTGGCCGACGCACTGTCGCGAGCCCCCGTAGACTGCGCAAATCTTTCCGCGGGGAGCCGGGCCGAGCCAACGGCACATGCAATGCCCGGCGAAGCCGAAATTCAGTCCCAAAAGGAGGCAGCACCACTGACCTCCTCGGACGAGAGCGTGAACCACGTAGACGCAGTGAGCGCAGTGGGGATCGTGTTCAGCAAAGAAGAGCTACTGAAAGCTCAGCAGAATGATCCGTTTTGTCGAAAGGTGATCGACGGACTCTCGAGTGAGTTGGACTCCGTGGAGTCGGGCGGTGCGTCCGCCGGGCGTACGACTGCTGGTATTGCAGTTAACGCCGAGTGTCGGGATGTATCTGGTACTGGTACTGACACGCTGGATCAATTTCTGCTGAACGCCGATGGGCTCCTGCTGAAGTATATCCCATCTGAGAAGGACACAGATAATGTGTTCAAGGTGGTAGTGCCAAAAAGTCTGAGGTGCGCAGTAATGCGTTACTATCACGACTCGCACTTGGCCGGACATGCGAGCGGCTCCAAGACTTACACAAAGTTATGTCACATCGCAACCTGGCCGGGCATGAAAAGGGACGTATTCCGCTACGCCCGCACGTGCCACACTTGCCAAAGCTTCAAACCAAGAGGCGGCAAACCTCCGGGCCTAATGCAGCCGACCCACAGCCAAGAACCATGGTCTTTGGCGGCTTGCGACGTGGTCGGCCCTTTGCCGAGGAGCCCCAAAGGACACCAATATTTGTTGGTTGTCACGGACCACTTCAGCAAATGGGTAGAACTTTTCCCACTACGAAAGCTGACAGCCCGAGCGATCATGGAGAAGCTCATGGAGGTATTCACCCGATGCGGGTTCCCGGAAGCTCTCCTAACAGATCGAGCAAGCTACTTCGTCGGGAAGGTATTTGTGGACGCTTGCAAAGCCCTGGGCATCAAGCACAAAACAACCACACCCTACCACCCGCAGGCGAACATCACGGAGCGATGTAACAGAAACATCAAACCCATGCTGGCAGCATTTGCCGAAAAGCACCGCGACTGGGACGCATACATTCCTGAAATTGGGTTTGCTCTCCGTTCCACTGTCAATCGTTCGACAGGCTTCACCCCCGCCTTCCTCACATTCGGAAGAGAGTTGGCGAATCCCATGGACCGTGTCCTCAGGGCGAACGCCGGGGCAAACGACGCGCAGTCGACACAGACTGAACACGCGCGCTCGCTACAAACTCGGATGACGGAAGCCTTCTCGGAGGCCCGTCACAATCTCGGGGTAGCGCGAGCTAAACAAAAGGCTCAGTACGATCGCTCTCGCCGAGATCTCCGCTACAAAGTAGGCGATCTCGTGCTCAGACGAAACCACGTTTTGAGCGATGCCAGCAAAGGCTTTTCTGCTTCGCTGGCACCAAAGTGGCTGGGCCCGTACGAAGTGCGAGAAATACTTTCACCGCTCGTGTACAAGCTGACTGACCAAGAGTCACGAAAAGTCGGAGGGCCAGTGCATATTTGCGATCTCAAACCCTACCACAGAAGGGAAAACGAGGAGCAAAACCCAAAGCCACTCTTGCGCAGGAATGCACGCGAAACGCGAGACGACGCCAAAAACGAGGCGCCCCGCTACAATCTGCGAACTCGGAGAAACTAATATCCGGAGTTTCGCAAAGGCAGTCCCAATAAGTGGCGAAATGTCACACTAAGGGAAGTGCAAGGGCAAAAAATGCACCAGCTGCCTTCGCGAACGCGTCAGCCACCATTGTTGGCAAACCGTGACCTAAATACAAGGCCACCTCAACGTTCGCTTCCGGATCATCCCGTACGGGGATTCCCCTACATACGGCATCTGAGGGAAAGGGTAGGCGTAACGCCCATTGGTCAGTTACTGCCGCCCAGGCTCACGTGTGTCACTACGTCATCGTAGGGGCACGGCGAGAGCAGTCGTCACAAGCGGTGAGACCGTGATGTCATTCTGCCGCAGTACGACTCCACAGTAACATCCACGAAGAGGATCTCCAGCCAGGACGGTGCTTCGGGCCGTTCGGGGGCTGCGTCAGCCTGTTTCCTGGCTCCGGAGTTTTCGACGGCGTTCTTGGTCCACGGGTGCTGGCGATTCTTCGAGCAGCCCCGCGACGCCAGCGGACCAGGGGACCGAACCAGCGACCCGCCGGCTACGCGCGCCACCGGGACCGACAGCTGCGCGGGGCCCTGCCCGCCCTTCGACTTCGGGACCCGCGCGGCGACGGACAACACTCTGTCCAGGCGCCGGCTGTTCCCGTCCAAAGGGCTCCACGAACCACCTCCACGACGGTGAGCGAACGCCGGGAACGTCGCAGCAGACCGTATTTGTGAACCCCGGCATGTGGGGGTAGGCACCGGACGCGGTCGTTTTAGAGCGCAGCTCTTAGGGGCCCGTTCCCGGCTTGAGCGGCGTCGCCGTCGGCGTTGGCGTCGCCGTCGCCGTCGGCGTTGGCGTCGCCGTCGCCGTCGGCGTCGGCGTCGGCGTAACCAAGGTCATCCCAAGGTCACGTGACCCCTCCCAAGGTCATCTCAAGGTCACGTGACCCCACGTGACCCCCTGAAGGTCACGTGACCCCTCGAGGTCACGTGACCCCTTCCAAGGTCATCTCAAGGTCACGTGACCCCAAGACCCCACGTGACCCTTTGAAGGTCACGTGACCCCCAAGTCACGTGACCCCTCTGAGGTCACGTGACCCCCGAGGTCACGTGGTCGCCTCCCCAAGGTCACGTGACCCCCGAGGTCACGTGACCCCACGTGACCCCCAGGTCACGTGACCCCTCTGAGGTCACGTGACACCTCTGAGGTCACGTGACCCCCCGAGGTCACGTGACCCCTCCAGGTCACGTGACCCCAAGGTCACGTGGGGGTCACCTTTGGGGTCACGTGGCCTTGAGGTCACCCCCAGGTCACGCCTCCCCGAGGTCACGTGACCCCCTCCCCGAAGTCACGTGACACCCCCCCCCCCCCCGGAGCATATTAAAGAATGAGGGGAGGAGGAGGAGAAGGGGGGGGTCTACCCTCCCCTCAGTACCCTTCACTCCTCCTCCTCAAGAGCTGCGCTCCAATTCGGCGTTACAGGGATTTGTAAACGGCTTTCACTTTTTTTTTATAGTTCTTTTTGTTTTTAAGAGCCGGTAGGACATTTTGTTTTATTCAAGTCCTACCTAAGCCTTAAGAAGGGGGGAGTGTGGGAACCATTGGGTTCCCTCTATCCCTATCTAGGCCTAGCTTCAAGCAGGCCGTGGGAGTCGTCGTCACCAATGGCGTCGGCCTCCCGGATACAAGGAACCACGAGGCCGAATTCCCCGAAGGGGCCGGTTCTCCCTTGCCCTTTTGGGTGAACGCGCCATCGGCACACCCTTGGGAGTGATTATGGACGCGTCCCGTTTTCGAGTGACCTTCTACCGGCCTCCCCGGGCGCGTCTATTTCCCGCAGGCTACATAAGCCGGCCACCCACCTGTGGCCGGGGCTCTTGGTTAGGGGGGGCTACGCTCGACGGAGCATTCATCGTTATTTTACTGTTCCCCCTTTTCCGTGATCCTGCCAGTTCAGGCAGCGCGGACCTTTCTCCTGGTGATCCTGTCAATTAAGGCAGCGCCAACCTCATTTCTCTTTTGTTCCGCCTACGGGCGTAAAGCGTGTGGCGTAAGCCTAATAAACACGTTTCTACGATATCCCTGCGTTTCGTGTGGTCTTCCGTCCATCGGAGCCTAACGGCAGGCAACGGACGGACCCGGCCGTAGCCGCCATAGCAGCGACCTACGGAGTGGGTGTTGCCTCACAGCGATCAGCAAGGTAAGTCGAAACCCGCTTTATTGCAACCGACGAGTTAAGTAGTGGGCATTTGCCTCACTGAGGACTTTGGGGTAAACTAGAATCCCACAAGCTTCCGCAGATTCAACGTGCAATAACAATAAAAAAAATTATGTAAAGATTGTATACCTCATCGACGTTTTTTCCCATCGACGTTTTTTCCCACTTGTCTCCTTCAAAAATACTGCCAGACAGACATTTTTCTCTCGATTCGCAGCCTCAATCGCTCGTTCATTTCATAAGGAAGTTATCGTAATAATCTCTTTCCTTGATTCGTGCCCAAGTGAAAATTTTAAATATATGACACTATAAACCCATCCATTAAGTGCACCTATAGATCCTTTCTACAAAGGCGCCGCCATCTTGAATTGTCGTCACTTCCAGTATGAGCGAAAACATTGTTTTGCCGCCGCCACGCCAGTAGAAGTCACTTAGAATATAAGCGTAACCGTCACACATTATCGTTTTGCCTCCCCTTTATTTTTTTACTATTAGCAGGTTGAAACGTTTTAGTATTTTTTCGTCGCCCATACCGTATACGCCTATTAGGTGGCTGGGGACGAGAGTACACGGAAAAGGTCTATAGACACCAGGCAGCAGTTCGACGCATCAACATGCGTCCGTCCGGTGACGAGCCCACCTTCGTGCTTGGTATTCGCCAGACATGTACACGTTACCACCTCAAAAAGTGACTAAATACAGTTACTCGTTAATTGTTCAAAAAGTAACTATATATGTAACGCGTTACTGATTTTCAAAAGGAACGCGTTACTTTACCCCAAAGTGGCGAGTTACTTTTCTCGTTACTTTGACGACACAGTTGCTTTTGTTTCATGAATTATTGTTTCTTTTTTTTTTTTTTTGTAGTCATTGCACTTAACCTGTAGCTGCCTCTCCAAGTTTTTATCAGTTATGTTGTTCTGCTTTCTTCAGAATACATCTCCGTTGAGGCTGAGGAGTCGTTCTACTGACACGCTCAAAGGAACGGCACGGTTGTGCTTCAGTAAGAGCTGGGGAATCTGAAATTCTCTCTTTCGGTCTCTCTTTCGTTCTCTCCGCTTTCAAGCTGCAACTTGAATGGGTTCTGTGCCTTCCCGTGTTGGCAACCTCCGGGTTTACATTCGGTCTGTACACAATTCTAGAAGGTTCAACCAACATGCCTTAGTGTGTTCAACATGAAGGAATATCGCGCACGAAGAGAAGAGTACAAACGATGAAGGAACACAGAACACAGACAGGCGCGTACTCCCAACTCTGGCATGTTAGTGAAGAAAAATATATTTCCCTTCCTTTTTTCATTTAATATACAAGAGCTGTTAGTACGCGCCTGTCTGTGGTTTGTGTTTCTTCTTTGTTTGTTGTTTTCTTTTTGTCCACTATTTTTTATTATGTTCAAGGTTTGCCAACTCACCCAGATGACCACTTTACTACGTATTGTGTACGCTGGGTGAAGAACATTCCCAGCTGTAGAGTTCAACTGGCGTGTTCAGCAATAAACGTTGCTATACTGTTATACTGTTTAGTTATTTTTCGGGTTGCCCGTATGCCTTTGTCGAAATACACGCATACTCAACTTAGAATGAAAACAAGGCCGCTTAAACGGTGTTCTACACGTTACTCATAAAAAGTAACAAAATGTCGTTACTCTTTACTTGACCTTAAAAGTAACTAAGTATGTTACTCGTTCCTTTTCTGAAAAAGCAACACTAAATACATTACTCGTTACCGAAAAAAAGTAACTAGCTAGGACTAACTCGTTACTAGTAAAGCGTTGCGCACATGTCCGGTTAAAAGACATTTACGTAACAGCCAGAGATTACGGTTAGAAAATAATACAATAAAACTATTTTCAAAACGTGCCGTCATTGTTCGGTGCATTTGTACCGCGTGGCAGTGCCCCACAATGCTAGTGTTATTATTAAGGGGTATTTTCTGAAATACTCAACTAAACAAAGATGCTGCCATCGTATAGCAAGATAATTAGCAGTTACAAACACCATACATACGCAGAGATCCATGTTCAAACGATGTTTACTGTTAGGAAGGTGCATTCCTTGTATGTGAATAGTTACTAGCTGACTACGCTGGTATTACGACGAGGAATGCGTTTTACACTCCATCTGCTGCAATCCAAATACCGTGCTCGCTTTGCATAAAAAAAAGCAAAAAAAAAACACCGGTGATATTTTTGCTAGTTATGTTGACGGCTTACCTAAGAGACGTTTTGAGCGATCATATGCGTGTAGAAACCAGGCCAATAGAGTGGCCAGTAAAAAAGGTGCTTTAATCCTTTCTTTCCTACCAATCTCTTTTGATGACTGCTCACACATTTAGATCAATTATTGCACCCCCTATTGCTGGATACATGAGGGAAGCGTTCGACTACAAAACAGCTTCTTTCCTCGGCATTTTCTTTGTTTCTGTCTTCGTGGGTGAGCTTGTTCCCTCCTCAAATCGGCACTCGAGAAAGAATATTAAGCAGTCAAATTTTGCATGTTCAAGTAAAATTCGTATTTTTATAGTGCCTCTTCAGAAAATAGTCCCATATTGTCGATTTGTGCCCCAACAACGCCAGGGAAGTAAAAGTCAAATAATAACTATAAGTAATATATTGTATGGAACCTCAACCTTTCCTCGAAACACAAAAGGAAAGCGGACAATTATTCGTGCCTAAAGTCTGGTTCAGGCAGTTGCGTTTGACTGCGTTTGACTGCGTTGTGGCTGCGAGAAACCAGGACGTCCCTGCTGCGTATATCGCGTGCCAAGATAATATATCGCGTGCCAAGATGATTCCTTGAATTGGATTCCACGCTTCATACGAAGCACAGATGTGCCGGTGACTCGCTTTCGGTTCTCGACGGAAAGCAGTCAAACGCACTCAAACGCAAGTGTCTGAACCAGCCTTAAGTACAGCTAGAGTAGCACAGCCGAAAACCTAACAGTTAAACCAAAATTATTTTCCACTCGTTTAAGAGTGGAAATATTTTTAAATACTCAAAAAAAGCACCATATTACTGCGTTTTTTTTTCGCTGTCGATCATTTTTTTTTTTTTTCTTTCCATTAATTATCCACCTATTTGCTTCGTTCTCTCATATCAATCATTTTCCTAATAAAAAAATATTTAAAAAAAACTTTCGTTTGGCGTTATTATCCTTGAGCTTTCCAAATCAGTAATTTGATAAATGATAAATTCAATACCTTGAAATTTATTGTTTCTGACAAAGTGTTCTTTTTTTTTTTTCTTTTTTTACGACCGATTGTATTCCAGCGGCCCTGGAAATGAAAAATTTCTCTCGTACAGGTCCCGGGGAGACTAGCTCGCTGGCTGCTGTCGTTCCGCGAGACAAGGACGACAAAGCTTGGTAAGGAACCACAGGTGGCAATTCCAGCCGTGTTTTAAAAGCATCGCGTCCTATCACGGGTACCAGCCGTTCTACTACGACTGACCCAATAAAGTCCTCTTTATTTATTCGAGGGGAGTTCTGCGCAACTTGAGTTCGTGTCAAGGAGCTGCGACGTATACTTCATTAAAACAACCGAACATCTACATCACGTGGCATGATCGCACCATGGGCGAATCGTAGCGTTGTGCGAAAAAAGTTTCTTGAGTATGCGTTTTATTTTTTGTTAAATAAATATTTAGTTTAATATATGTGTCTCGTTTTCTTTCACCCAAATACGCTATACTCCGTTTCACTCTAAAGGACTGTTTCATAGCCTCCTATATACTTACAAAACCTGGCAGACCGCCACGACAAGCTGCCGCCGAAATGCAAAAGGTGGACCGGCAGACAATTGTCTGCCGGTCCACCTTTTGTCCCGTGGCTCTCCTCTCATCCGTTAACGGATGAGAGGAGAGCCACGTGACTGGCGCCTTGCTGCGGCGAGACACCGAAACACACTTCTCCCGCGGGCGGTGTGTTTCGGGTCCACGCTGTGAAAGTTGTGCGCCGACGTTCAGTTTCCCCGAGAAAAAGGTTCTTTGATATTCTGTGCTACCAGATCCTCGCACTCCAAATCTGCGACCGGGCAGTGTAGTTCACTGTCTTCCACTACTGGCCAGAAAAAAAGGGCAAGGGTATGGTGGTGAGCAGTATTGTCGAAGATCGAAGCGATACAGCGGGCGTAACAAGCTCACAATAATTTTTTTTTTAAAATCCTGTCGACCAAAAAGGTAACAACAAAAAATAACTTTCAATAAAACAGAAACAATTGGGAGCAAATAACTTTTCGCTTGCATTTTTGTTATTTTTGTTCGCGATGTTTTCATGTGTGATTGTGTGTGCACAGTCTCTACAGCGCCTGCACTTGCGACATCCTTTATAATTTGACCCTGAGGTTGATATGTTAGCAGTTGTGTGACCCAGCTTCAACAGTGTTCTGAGCAAGAGAGAGAGAGAGAGGAGCTGCGCCAACTGCGGATGAGTCCCAGACTATTCCACAGGATAACAAAATTTAAAAATCACGATCTGTTCCGACTCGGTTCCGCTGTACAGGGGTGTATTGCGCCCGCCAACGGATGCTTAAGTCAATGAAGCTTTCTCTTGGCGGTATAAGTTGCGAATAACAATAAACTTACGCGACAAAAAGGATGACATGTGCGTTATCTTCCGCCGGCAGCTGCGGTTCATTTTTATAAAAAAGTTCATCGACAGGTACCCGGTACAGGCATTGAGCTATTGAAATTGTAATATAGAGGTATACAAATAATTAATAAAATCGTTAAAAGAAATGTGTTGCTGCTAATCACGCAAGCTTTTCTTTTTTTAAAAAAAGACTAACGTCAACTCCGTACTTGACGAAGCAACTTTCCTTTCGTAAAGAGTAGTGAATGAGAACGAACACTGTTGAGAGTCTTCATTACTACAAATGGTTCACGAGTTCCTCGACAATACCTGCTTCATTGTTCTTACATAACTCTAGTCACCTAAACTGGAGTACAACCATTAGGCATCAATTACAATTCGAGGCTAATTGTTTTTCCTACTCTCTAAGAAACTCCTGCGCGTCGAATTACCCGCAAAACACTCAAAGAGCCAATCTTTGCGATTCAGGGAATCACCTCTGCGTATGATGAGGCGGAACATCTGTTTAGACCTCAAAACTAAGTCTACGTTGTGGCAATCAACTAACCCACATCGTATCCCTTATTCATAATTTTGCTTCTATTTTTTTACCCTTTCCCCCTAGACCCTTTGTGCCTTGATCCCTTCGCTGCAGTTTTGTACAATAAAACAATTGCTTTTACTCGTTAAAAAACAAGCACTCGTGGACCCGTAAGCTTTGTATATATATATTTTATTCTGAAAGTACATGTAGAATTTATATTACTTTTTTTTTCTCCGCTTCTTTTCAATGCTTACTCATATCATATTTTCAGTCGCATCAACCTTGTATCGCTGTCACAGCAGTCCAACTTCCCGTGTCGCGCTGTCTTTCTCTCTTTGTTAATATCAGAATTCTTATATATAAATATATATATAAAAAAAACAACTAACTAGAGCGTCGCGCGAGAAAGGGGCCCTTAGCAGAAAACTGCAGTTTGCGGATATACTGCCACATTCAGGTATGTATCGTTCCGTTGTCCAGGTATTGCCCTAAGCAAATTTCTGACGCCAACAGTGAACCTGTAAATATATATTCCACCGACACGGCTACCATGTAAGCTTTTCTTTTTCTTTTTTTTTCATTCTAGCGCTCCGAGCAATGCAGATGTTTGTGTTATTGTCATTTAACAAACCCTCTATCACATAAGTTATTTTTTCTTGTTTATAACGCATAGAATATCGTTTTTTCTCTTTGTTTTTGTTAAAATAAAGCTTTTTTGTTAAAATAAAGCTTTTTGTTAAAATAAAGCTTTTTTGTTGTTGCTGCTGCGAAGAGCGAAATATGAGCCTTTTTTGGAAAATACCTACATGCCGTAATACCTCTACTTTTGTGCGCAAACCAAACGTTGCTTTGCTAGAATATGTTTCAGCAGCACACCATGTGTATTGTTACGTTTGAAGCCACATAGGGTATACGTCAGGCTTTTTTCTTTATTTTTTATTATAGTCCTGTTACTTTTATCCTCTTTTGCTAGGTCATCAAAAATAGTGCTTCCCGCGTTTATAAACAGTGTTCTGCGGGCTTGCGAGTGCTGACGTAAATGTTGGCTGCATCTGAGGGGCCGTCTTCTTGAAACACTATTCTAAGGTAAATATGTTTTACATCTGCGTTATGAAGAAACACGATGGCACACTATTGCTACTTTAACTATCCCCTTACCCCCTGTTTTCTATAAATAAAATTATTCGGTCTTATTGAATCATCAATGAAAAACATTAGGCGATAACAAGCGAGCACCCCGACCTAAGCTTGACAATGCGTTTTCTTGGAAATGGCATAGATAAGACCGAGAGAATTTTTCTTGATGAAGCCAGCAGAGGTTGTGATGTATCCTTACATAGCTTTTATATATTTATTCTCTGTGGCCCACAGATTCAACAATACAAATTTTGTAATTTAATTTTTTTGAAATATTTCTAGTTGTCTTGTATTTTACCTGCAGTTACTCTTGCTTTTTAATGTGTCAATTTTATTTGCTACAACTACTGGATCAATAAGGCTTCCATACATGCGCCTATAGCTGTGTTTCCTCTTGAAGTCATCATCATTATCTTTACAAAATCAGTTTTACTGTTCATATTAGTAATCGTTGCACTATCGCTATATCAGATTTTCATCGTTATCATTATCGTCATAATTTTCATAATAATTGATGATTATTATTACTTAGTCTTGAAAATTGTCATTAATATTATGGGTATTTTCAGCATTGTTTCATTAACACCTATGCGTCCCAGATACAGCATTGACTTCGGAACTAATTACCATTCTAAAGTAAACACCCCCGTAGAGAAAAACAGACGAAAGGCGACTACGTCTGACGAATTCCAAAATCTAACTTATCCCCCCCCCTTCCCTTCTTTGAAGACGGAGTCGTCCCAGTGAATTGTCCTCGAGTGTTTGATGCGGGTCGCGGCTGCTACTATGGAGCTCGAGGTGGCTTGCACGCTGGGAAGATCAGCCGGCTGAGCGATCGTATCGCTCTCAACAAATACCGGCTTGAGGCGGTCAACGGACACGACCGTGTCGCGGCTACTAACCCGCAGCGTGAACGTTTTTTCGCCGTGTGCCACGACGAGGTGGGGACCAGTGTAAGGTGGCTGGAGCAAACGGCGGACGCTGTCGACGCGCAAAAACACGTAGCCACTTTTGTGCAGGTCGCGATGGTAGAAAGGAGGTTTTCTCTGGCGTGTCCGCGTCGGTGTAGCGCGCAAGTCACCGAACAGACGGGCTAAGTCCTCCACGTCAGGCAATCCTGCAGTCATTGTGAGGCTGTCATCGTGAGGAAGGCGGGAGCTTCTCGACTGTGAGGATCGCCTAGGGCTGCGAGGTTGTGACAATCTCCTGTAGATGTAGCACGTCTTGTCGCAGTGCTGCGATTTCATCTCGAGTAACCGCGGCCGCCAGTGGTGCGCGAGTCGCTGGAGTGGCGGGCTCGGGGCGCTGGACTGATAAGACGGTAGATGTTGACGGGTGTTGGCTGGCAACCTCCATGATCTTATCGGCGCGGAGAGCCAAGGCAGGCAAGGACGAATCGGATGCAGTCGCCGGGACCATTCGCACCAACGGTGCAAGTCGCTGCAAGAAAAGCTCTTTCAAGAACTGGCTGTCGAACGTCGCGGCGCGGTCGCCCAGAAGCGCCTGCATCTGGCGCTAAAGTTGCGATGGCCGACGCTCGCCCAGTTCTTCTGTTGAGACTGATTGCTGCAGGCGTTTGCGTTCCGAAAGCATTGTGCGTTCTAAGATGGCTTCCTTGAGAGCATCGTACAATCTCGTCGCAGGCGGTCGTGCGAGGATGTCGTAGACCTCCAGCGCCACTTCGCACGGCAGCGAAGCCTGGACATGGCTGAACCGTACCTCCTGGGACGTTAAGTTGGCCAGTCGGAAGCTTCCCTCGACTTGAAGAAACCAGACTTCTGGGTGCTGTGCGGAGAATGGAGGCAGGCGGAGAGCGTAGGCGCCGACGGTCGCAGCGGAGGTTGCAGAAAGCCCAGCATCAGCTCGGGGAACGTTGTGACGTTCCATGCTGGGACGTCCGGGTCACTAATGTAGGGAAAGACAGAAGAAAAGCGACTACGTCTGATGAATTCCAAAATCGATCTGATCCGGCTCTTTTATTCTACGCGATCTTCTTCTTCTTTTCCCAGTGACGATCGCCGCACCCCCATATGTATAAACATTATTTCCACATTATTTTAACGCGCACTACTTTTTAGCTGGTTTCTTTTCATTTTCTATCATAAAATCAGGTTCAAATTACGTGAACCGTCACATATTTCCAAACGCACTATTGAATATTAGAAGTGTGCGAACATTGATTCAAATTGAATAGCGCTGTGCCATTCATGGCCTTGACAATGCAAAGCCATGGATTATTTTATGAGTGCAGAAGCTAGGGATAGGGGGGGGGGGGGGGCATTAGCTTGCACCAGCATTGTACACGTTACTAAAAAAATCAATTGATTTTAATTATAAATACTTTTGTCTAAACAGTATTCAATTAGATTGCTTGATTACGTGAGAAGAAAATCAGTTGGCCATTACTTAAACAAAGCAACCCTTACCTTTCCGATGACCTCAGGTTTTCTAAACGACGAATGTTTGTTCCGGTTCATAACCAGGGCTATCGTACTTTCTATTATTGAACTAAAACAACCGAATTAAAGACTACTCATCTTTTTAATCGACCAACTTCGATAAACAGTCCATTTGTCGGAGACTTGGTTAAAGAATTGCTTGGTAGGAATGTTGATACTCTTTTGATTATACTGCCTAGTTCAATGTATTAAAATGATTACAAAATTACTTTAAACCGCAAATGATTACAAGTAATTTGATTATTTGTAATAAGTACGGCACACGTTTAGACAACACAGAGCTGTTCGATTTGAACCCTTATTCGCGCAGCCCTCTATAGTGAAAATTATTCTGTCGTGGAATCTTTGCGAGATTCGGCGTGTGAGTAACTAGATGTAATTGCGTGTCATTCGGTTTTCAAAAGTTCTGGAACAGGGCTTACGTGGCAAACTCACGAGCATTGCGCAACCGCTCTGATTCTTTAAATATTACAAGACGTGCACTAAAAAAAAAAGTTTTGCGAGTTACACTTTTTGCAGGAAATCTAAGCAGCCAATCACGGCTAACATTGCCAGGGTAACGGCGATTGACGAAGCTCTGCATGCAATTACATTCGATTAATGTGAGGTGCGCAGGAAAAATGCGCGAGAGAAACGTCATACTCGCTGCCTTGAGCAAGCGTTTCTCTAACCTATAGGGGTGTGCGAATACGGGTTTCAATAAAATAGCACTGCGTCATTTTATAACTACGGTTTTGTGTTTTCGGTATTTTATTTTTCTTGGAATTTGAGGGGGAGCATAATTTTCCACAGGTTCGGTGTTTTTCCAAGCCAAGTTTAGGTGGCGGACAAAAAAGCGGCGTTTATCCGGGCTTATATGTTAAAAAAAAACAGGACACTGACAAAGGTTTCTTCAATTACCAAAAGACAGGGTCATGATCGGAATACTTGAAAAAGGTCCACTTACCAAAAAAAAATAAAAGATTAAAAAAAGCGAGATAATGGTTTTGGTACTCGAACAAAAAATGCAGCCTCGCGGGCAGTTACTTGTTGCTGTGTCAAGTTAAACATAAAATAAAGTTGTAGCTTGAGATTATTATCGGGGAAGCTTGAGTTCTTCCTCACTGAAGAACAGCTCTAATTAGGGATGTTTCTTGATTCTTGTCAAACCGGCTCGGGGGTTAAATATTCGGGGCTTATCCGCACTTACCGAAAACACGGCACCGTATTCATAACCTTCACAGTGGAGGGGAAAGCCACAGAGCTGGCCAAATTACTCAAATTGTGTAATTAAATTACATTACTAATTACTTTGCTGAAAATTGCTGAAATGTAATTAAATTACATTACAAATTACCACAGTCAGAAAGTAATTAATTAACATTACAAATTACTTTTAAAAGTAATGACATTACTTTCGCATTACTTTCGTATACTTTTAAATATAAAGGAGCTATTGATAACTTCCTTTTACAGATAACTTTATTTACATTATTTGCACAGTTCATGGCACACAGATAGAAATCTCTGTTGCATGTTTACCGATGGACAGAGGAACGCACGCGACTGATCCGTTTCCCACCCCAACCCGGACAACTATTTTTGGAGATGACTGAGGACCCTACGCGGATTATCTCTGGGTGGGGGGAGAACAATTGCCATTGTTCGCAAAATCGCGTCGAGGGCCGTTCCACCAGGGGCCTTAGTTCGACCTACTTCCCCTCCTTCGTTTCCCGAGAATGTCGAGCAGAAAAGCTCGAATGGAAGGCACTTACCAGCCCTATTTCTCTCAGTGGAAGATAACACAGAGAGGGTACGCAGTATGCATCAGAAAAAGTAAGCGGAAACTTTCAAGAGGGGCCAGAAAACGTCGAATGCAAAACCGCAAAACATAGGTAGAGAATCGCGCTTTGCGGGTTTTCACAGTTCGAGAGAGTGGCAGAAAATGTCTAGATGATAGCGGGCGCGAGAGTCGCACCAGCCGCATTAGCATCAGCAACATAGCGGCGGCCAAAGAGCGTTTTTTGGAAAGGTGTAAAGAAAAAAGAAAAAGTAAAATAAAAAGAAAAGTGCTCTTGTGTATTGTGGACACAAAAAATATGCCTGGTGCGAAAAAGTAATTAGGTAATTTAATTACAATTACCGTCGCTGGAGTAATTCATTACATTACTAAATTAACTGCTACAAAAAGTAATGAATTACATTACTAATTACTGGAACAAGTAATTAAATTACTGTAATTTCATTACAGTAATTGCATTACTGCCAGCTCTGGAAAGCCACAATCGGTTTTCTTTACAAATTCAGAGCTAGAAATAACACTGGAGTCTTCGATTCGAGCCGGTATTCGCAGACACCTATAGGCTGGCAAAATCGGAACTTCCGCTCTAGAAAAAGCCGCAAAATCGAGGCCTGCACATAGAAAGCTCAAACTTTCACCGAATGTGCACTAATCAGGGGTAATAGACTTACTATAACACAAAGTTGCAGCCGCTAGTTCGCGGATGGCGTCGAAAAGACTTGGGGCCTTAGGCGACAAAACCGCGACGTTATCGTCGCGGTAGTTCAATCAGTCTTCTCCGGAATCGTGAGCCCCAACTTTTTATTTGACTAGTCTAGGGCCCCGGGTCAGCATTACCGTGTAAAGTTTCAAGCCGGCGTTGTATCCTTGCAAAAATATTAGAGCGAGAAAACTTGCCAAAGTCTGATGGTGAACTCACACTAACTCGCAATTTTGATAAGAAAGTGCAAGAGAATAAGGTATCTAAGTCGCGTCGTGCTGTTACAAGCATTATGAAAGAATAGGAGTAATTTATAAAAACAGTAACGCGTACTAATTTTTCCAGACGCGTCATATTGAGGTTTATTGAGAGCGAAGATTGATCCTGAAAATGTCGTCGTGTGTGTTTGCTAGACGAGGGCAGTTTGGTCTATGCAGCACGACTGCAACCTTGCATATTTAAGTCGCGTCATGCGCTTCTGGTATGCGACCGCACGCCGGGATGACTGCTCGAAGCCTAAAAGGTTGATTGATTGATTGAAAACACGTTTCTTTTATTTTTTTTTTAATGACAATGACGATCCTCGTTTACGGGTGGTGTGCCATGAGACGAAGGGATGGGGGTGTGTGCGGTTGTAAGGTAAAGTGAATAACTATAGCGCTATTAAATCAATGAATGACACCCGAAATTCTTGATCAACTCCACCAGGAAATCCAGGATCACCTTCTTCGCCTCTTCGGTAGGTCCAAGCTTCCAGCGTGGTCGGTTTGTCGTTGGCGGCTAGTTATTCCCACGCCTTCTTCCGGCCTTCTTCTAGGCTTTTGCGCGCCAATAACAAGTGCCTGATGCTTGCCGTCTTGTTTTAAGCCGTCCAAATAATGCCAGGAGGAGCGCCGCTTTACGCTTATCTTGCTGCGCTCTACGACAGACATCCACCGACGACTCCCAGCATGGAACATTGATCATTATGAATACTCCCGACTGATACTCGGTTTCGGTTGTTCATAATGTTGAAAGTTTGCCAGCTCAACCATCTCCCCTTTGTTGTTTCTATAACCTATTCATTATAATCAGTCGCCTGGATATATGTATCAAGCAAATTTGCTTTAGGCGTCCACTTTTGGAACTAAGGCATTCGCAATATCAGCAAAGATAACGTGTTTTAATGCATTGGGAATAAAAAAAAATCAATGATTTTCTTTTATTCCCGGGAACAGAAGACGGTAATCAATATTGTTTTCGTTTCTTTGTCAAGGAAGTTGTAAATGTTGACAGAGATTGAAACAGCAACGTATAAATCAATAAATATAGAGCATTCGGGAAGGGGCCTCGCTTTCCTTTTCTCTCTATTCGCTTCCCAAAACGTCTGTACCTATAAGGTTTCCCTTGCCATTCAATTGCCACTCAATGTTCTAAAAAAAAAAAAAAAACTCATATAATACGCAGATGAAAGGATTTTGCATGAAGTCTTTGCGTCAATGTTTTGTGTTTTTAAATTGAAAACTGAGGTTTCTCCACGAGCTGCAACAAGATGATGTACAATGTTCAGAGAAAGGGGCTACCTGGGATTGCTAGATATATTCTCTAAGTGAGGTAGCTTAGGTAGGAAAAAAAAGAAGAATGAAAAGACACCCCACAAGACAAGAGAAGGACAAACTCGCACTCTTGCAATGATACGACTTCCACCAAAACGTGCGTCTCTTTGTTTTCATTCTTTTGTTCCTGTATAACCTCATCATACCATTTTTAAAAGTGCGCGCCATCTAGAATCTGGTGTGCAAACTACCCGAGTCCGCCATTGTTTGAACGCGTACCTTGAGCGTGCATTGGACGCGAGCTGTGCTCCAGCGTTCGGTGTGCACTCGGGATCCAGTCGCACGATTCCTGTCCAAGAAAGGGCAACTGTCAATGTTGCTTGATTAGCTTTTGAAAAGGCTTAATTACGATCCAGTATTAACGTTTGTTTTTTGTTGAATATAGTAAAACTGTAAATTTGCACTGAAACTCTGCGAATCAAGAGGTTCGTTCGCGGGCCAGTACTATATTCCAGTACTATGTAAATGGCGCGGAAAGACCACAACCCCCTCCCCCCTTCCCCAAACCTTCCAATCATTCGGATCCCTACACAGCCTCATGTTCTTCGTTCTTCTTTGCTCGACTGCTTGAACTAAAACTTATTTATATATGTACGTTCTTTTTAGCAGCGAAATGGACAGCGTGAAAGTGGGCTCTACCCAAAAGTTACCACCTGCCACAGTGTCACCAGACACAAAGTGCTCTAAGCTATACGGCGCTTGCAAGAGCTTCAAGCAAATATTCTGGACAGTGCCACTAGCATATAGTTACTTGTGGACCGCTGCGATCATCACCATGCCTCAGCCATTTTATCCAGCCTTGGTAAGTGCCCTACATTTAGTTCCTGTTTGCTTTTAAGATGCCGTACAAATAGTCGTTAACAACAATCAGATTAGCTTAGAACTGTTCATGTATTGTGTCTCTGAAGTGTGGGAGGAGTGAAAGATTAGTAAAAAGTCGACTCATCTCAATCATTTTTTGTCAATTTTATTTTTCGCAGTCAGTTGGGTTTTAGGGACATTCGCGAAAAGATCCGGACCTTCGATAGTGTACTTCGGTAGCGTAACATCGCAACGTCTCATTGGAAGATTTTGATAGCAATTACATGTTTATTTCATGTTCAACAACTCGAAAAACGCTAGGCTAACTAAATTTATGTTTATCAACTTAAGTTGCTTAATTTTCCAAAGAGTTGCAAGATCAAAACTTTTGTTTTTGTTTGAGATATTTTTTGAAATAAGGCATATAACCAGAACTTTTTCACAACTCAAATTTTGGAACAGAATTCACCGTGACCTGTTGACGTATTTCAGACGCACTCGTTAAGATATACATACCCTAATGGTACCAAAGCTGCTATAAAAACAAATCTATTTGGCTTTGTGACCAGACCCGTATAAGGAACTTTAAAAAAAAGTTCGTGTCACTGTCTCACCAGGCTAGTTCCCGCGGTTTGCCAGCTTGGAAGTTTGCATTCGTGTTTTCCGCTGTGAAGGTTGGCATGTTGCTGGCATCTTTCTCCATGAAACTACTGGTGAGTAAAAACATACCTCATTAACGGAAGATAAAATCAGCCGTAACAATTCCGTTACATGAATTTTCTGTATCTCAATTGCCACTATAATGCTACCTGTGAAGGTATAACTTCTTTCTTAATGATGAGGTGTTTAAATTTCCGCAGAGCTCTTGTGGAGAGTGAGCTCGGTGAATTTTTAAAGGGCTTAGGACACGCCAAGATGAGATATGAGATAACTATACTGCTAGGACCCATTGTATTTTTCAATAATCCTGCTAAATTTGTTTCGAAAATGACGCGATAATTTCGTGGATAAATCGATTTATGCGCGACACTGTCGGACCCGCCCCCTTCGAAAACGCTGCCGTGTTTATTGGGTCGGTGACGTCATCCGTCCGACGTGCGGCGTGCCTTTGCAAGCACGCTCAGACTTGGCTCTCTCGGCGTCTCGCGATTCAGCTTCCATGTTTACCTTCCGCGTTTGGATGGATCACGCAGTTTCAAAACGGGGACGTCTCGACGGCATCACTCGCTTCGTTGGAGTCGTCGACACTGATTGCCGCAGCCGCAATTAGAAAGACGTTATCAAAAGATGTTGGAGGCTGCTTATTTTGGTAGCGACCGCGACTCGAGACCAGCCCCAGCGACGACAAGGGGATCGTCGCGGACGTACTCGCCGTCCCCCGCGACGATCGCACGCGTGCATTCAGGGTGGAAAACCAAATGGGAAGGGGACGAGAGCAAGATTGGGGGGGGGGGTAAGTCGGAGTAGCCGAGTAGCGTGAGACGAGAGTGTCCGATATTAGCAAGGCGAGGCGGTCTCGGGAGATCATGGGGGCGCCTAGGATGAGAGAGCGTTCAACTAAATATGATATTCACGTGGTTTATGCGCGCCCTGGTGTGACTAACTTGAGCAGTTTTTGGCTGGTCGGCAGACCAAAAAGATCAACATTTATACATGGAATATTGCAATGAACCTCGTAAGTGTGACGTTAGCGCTCTAAACAAATCGTTGCTAGAGGCGTTGTTATGGACGAATACACAGTACTGGATTTCGCTCCGAAAGAACGACCGGTCAAAGATTGGACGTGGAATTTAAACGTCAAAAAAAAAAAAATTAAATACAGGGAGCCTAAAATTTTCGCTTACTACTACAGAAGTTTGGCGGGAATCGGCTGTTTCTGAAGTAATTGCGACGACCACTTCCGACCCTCGAGTCGTCTCGGGAAGCTTTATGACGACAGCATACAAAAAGAACAAGGTATGCCGTCTGCAGCAAGTTTGAATCGTTTGCACAGTGAACCGATTACGATTTCGTATTTATTTGGAACATATCAGGCCCTAAGAAAACTCACCAGGTTTATAAAAACGAATTGTATTTGCATGTGCTACGATTCTGTCTGACGAAAATCACCACACGCACGGAGATCTGCTAAAAGTACAGCGAGAAAAAGCATCTGTTTAGAACATGATGGTCAAAGCACCGTCGGGCCCTCTTTTCGATTTTGCAGTTGACGTGCGTTATAATGAAGGAGCAATTATTTTGACTTTAACATGAGTGATTTGAGATTCCGAACTTCATTTTTCAGGCTCGCAATATGGCTGTGTGTTTTGTACTTGCTTATAATCATCACACGGAGAAAAAATCCTACTGATTCTTCACTTTTAAGTAAGACCTTAAATAGCAAAAGAGATGGGTGATAACATCGGGTACATTATATTGCCGCGTACATGACCGAGAAGGAACGCTTCTCCTTTCATCTAAAAGATTCGTGTTTACTCATACCCTTAGTGTAAAAGATTAGAAGGTCAGAATTACCTTGTCTTGTCAGTCCCGAACATCCAAGGTCGAATGTTCGAGATACCGAGTGTAGTACTTAAGGAGCTTTGTTGACTCACTCAGATTCTCCTGACGACGAGCCAGATTCACTTCCACTCCAGCCAGCCGTCAGGTCGACGCCGTTACGTAGTTGCCGTTGTGTCGACGTATTCCTTCTATCGTTTTTGGCACAGGTTTGCCGATTAAACCTATATTTTTAGTTTACGTTCGTCGAGCACCCATCCGCAACATTTCTGGTGGAGGTTCCGGGCAGACTTGTACGTAATCCGTTACAAGTAACGAAATTACTTGTAATCCCTTACATTTATCAAATCAAATCAAATCAAATTTATTCGTTGTCACATTTTACATGACAACAGGGACTGGGGCAAAAAGCTGCTAAAGAGCAGCTTGACAAGGGTCCCAGCCCCCGTACAGTTTGCGACAGCTTCAAACAATTTAATGACTAAAATTTAGTTTACACCTACACAGTGTACAGAGACTAGTACACACCAATGCAGAAACTTGATTTATACAATACTAAATTTGTTGAAAACATATAGACGAAAAACACACAGGCCAGTGAAAGAAGAACTCGAATAATTAAAGCAATGATACAATCGTACATGAAATAATACATCCAGTTCATAACGAAAAATATCAGCAGTATTCAAAAATCGCCTAGAAAAGTAAGTTCTTTTAATTCCCTATGTGATAGTGATTCAAAATGGCGACCTTTTCTGTACAAACTATTTAACATGGTGGACAATCTGAAATGGAGCGTCTGATTTAGGTAATTTGTACGCGTTGGGCGAATCATCCAGGGTTCATTTTGTCTTAGGTTGCGTAGGATGACGCGATGTTTTAGGTTGACTAGTTTAATAAAATGAACATTATTGTGTTGAAGAGCCCTGCGATACGTTGACAGAAGCTTGTAAGGATACATTTGCTCAACGGTTTTGACATTTAGGGATTTAAATAGTGATTTAGTTGGATGAAGAAATGGAGTTCCTGAAATTGCACGTACGGCCTTCTTTTGTAATAGATGCAACTTATTCAGATTACTTTTTGTTGTGGTGCCCCATATCAGGTTACAGTAATTTAAGTGAGAAGAAATTAATGTATTATATATAGTTAATTTAATTCGAGTAGGAAGTAAACTTTTAAATCTTGTAAGCAGGCCTACATTTTTAGATATTTTTGCTTGCATGTAGTCTATGTGTGCATTCCAGCTCATATCATAAGAAAACAACACACCCAAAGTTTTAATACAATCCACAAACTCAATTTCTTCATTGTTTATTGTAAGATGAGGTAGGTTATTTATTTTCCTATTTTTGGGCCTAAACAAAATAGCTTTGGTCTTTTTACAGTTTAATTTTAGTTTGTTGTTAAGCGTCCAGGCGGCGATTTTTTTTAGCACTTCGTGCACTGTAGCAATAGAAGTAGAAAGATTGTTATGGGAGAAAAAAATACTTGTATCATCAGCGTAAATTATCAGCTTTACATCATCGCTTTTGGCCACATGCACAATGTCGTTTATGTATAGTATAAATAGCAATGGGCCTAAAATGCTACCCTGAGGAACACCCGATTTGATAGAAAGCCTGTCCGAATGAAAATTCAGAAAAGACACGTATTGATTCCTATTTTCTAAGTATGATTTTATGAGATCGAGTGCTACGCCTCTTATTCCAAAAAATGGTAATTTGGCAAGTAAAATATCATGATCGATGGAATCAAAGGCTTTTGAGTAATCAAGAAAGACGCCTAGAGTCATCTTTCTTTCGTCAAAATCTTTCACAATTTGTTCTTTCTGGTTTAATAAAGCCAATTCGGTAGATCGATGTTTACGAAAACCGAATTGCGCATCGGAAATTAAAGCGTGCTTATCAAGATGTGTTATGAGTCTATTGTGTATTAGTTTTTCAAGTGATTTAGAAAAGACAGGAAGGATTGAGATGGGCCTATAGTTATTTATGTCAAGCCTATCACCACCTTTATGAAGAACACTAATTTTTGATACCTTCATTCTCAGGGGAAAACAGCCTGTTTCTAATGCGAGGTTATATATGTATGTTAAATATGGTGCAATAATATCAATGACGTATTTTATAGGTTTTACCTGCATGTTATCAGCGTCGACGCTTTTGCTATTTTTAAGATTTATGACGGTCGAGTAGACTTCTGACTCATCCGTGGGGAATAGGAACATCGATTTCGTATACGATACTGGCATGAAATCTAGAACTTTGTTTAGGCAGGACGATGACACACCAGAAGTACCAACATTTACAAAGAAATTATTGAAAGCATTTGCCATGTTCACTCCTGTTATTTTAATGGAGTTTATACTTATTTCATGGGGCACGTTTTGAAATGGCTTATGATTTAGTACTGACCGTATCTTCTTCCACATAACGTCAGGTTTCTTAGTTTCTAACGGATCGAAAAGATTATTGTAGTAGTCACGCTTAGCATTTCTTAGCAGACTTGTGAGTTTGTTGCGGTATTTCTTAAAGGTTTCAAGCTTGCTAATTTCTTTTGTTCGTAAAAAATTTTGATATAAATTAGTCTTAACCCGTATCATTGAGAGTAGCTTTGGCGTGACCCAAGGCCTACGCGACTTCTTAGATGCTTTGAGGTTGACAAAAGGAAAATGTTTACTATAAATTGCACTAAATGTATCGAGGAATAAATTATATGAGGAATTTGTTGATTTTGTTGAAAAAATATGTTGCCAAGATGTCTTTTCAATTTCTTCTCGAAAACTACGCAATTGATCAGGGGTGATAGACTGAATTTTAACCATTGGAACAGGGTCACTGCGGTTTTTCTGGGAGTGCTCACTGTACAAGCAAAAATAAATGGGAAGATGATCACTGATATCAGTAGAAAGAACACCTGATGATACCACCGATTTTTCATAGTTCGTGATGAACAAATCAAGCATAGAAGATGACGTATTTGTTATTCTTGTAGGATGTGTGATAATATTCGACAACCCATTTGAAGCAATAAGATTTGAGAAAGAGATTTTTTGGCCAGAGTTCGAAATCATATCAATGTTGAAGTCACCACCCATGATTACCTTGTAATTGTTATCATTGACATAATTGAACAATGTCTCCGCAAAATTAAAAAATGGTATGACCGGAGAATTTGGTGGCCTATATACGACGGAGAGCAGAGTATTTTTGAAACGTACAGTTACAACCTCATAAAAATCAGTAATTTCACAGAACGATTCTAATATCTCACAATTTTTTTCATTTTTTACCAACATAGCAACACCACCGCCTAGCCTATCATTTCTATTTAGGTTGAAATGAGAATATCCCGGAAGCAGAAAGTAATCAGCACTACAACTGTACCACGTTTCAGTTAGCATGACGACGTCAATATTCGGTCCAATGCAGTCAAACAAAACAGCGAGGTCATCGTGCTTATTCCTTGCAGATCGAACATTTAGGTGGATAATTGTCATTTGAAATGCAGACTCATTCTCAAGTAGATTTTTTAGTTTAAAAGGTGAAATGAAGGATTCAGACATCGTTTTTCAAGAGACAACAACAAAAAAAAAAAAAAAAAAAAAATTTTTTTGCTAGCTCGCCGTTATCTTGCACACGTCATCAGCACACGTTACTTTCAGAAACGGCGTCTGTTCAGCCTTACGAGCAAATATGCTACCGTTTCGGACCCAAACGAATTTCCAGTTGCATTCCTTCTTTTTTGCTACAGTCACTCCCAGCAGTTTTTTTAGCGCGGGGCAAAGGTGCTCGTTCACATACACAGAGCTACCCGAACTAATGCCAAGGTCCTCGCAACTGACGCGTCGTTTTTTGGCATGCCCAAGGAAGTTATCTCGCCTGTCCCGGCGTATGAACTGAACAACAATGTTCCTAGCCGTACTGTTCGGAACGGGAACGCGGTGACACACCTCGATATCAGTTTCAAGTATGGGCGCGCCAATCACGACTCCCAGTTTTCCCACGATGTCAAGCAAGTTTTCATTTTGCTGGGGTGGGATTCCCTTTATCTCAACATTTCGATTTCGGCTGTATTGCTCGCAATATACAAGCCGACTTTCACTTTCTCTGGTCTGTTGATACAATTGCTTGCATTCCGATCGAAGTTCGTTGTTTTCCGCCCTGAGCTCCGCATTTTCCTTTATTGTTGCATTTAGCTTATCCTTCATTTCCTCAAACGTTTTGTTAATAAATTCCATACTTGCTTTCACTTCCCTTAACTCTCCGCGCAGCTCTCTTTCAATCGTGCTTTTTAATTCTTTGTGTTCTTGCCTCAGTTCTCTCTTAAGGTCTTCAAATAGTTTGGCCATTTCCTTGGCCAAACTATTTGAATTAATTTAGTAACGGAATAATTACATATTTTCCAGAGTAATTTTGAAGTAATTCCCTTACATTTTTTTACGTAGCGGATTCCTTGTAATCCGTTACTTTTTTTTTAGAACCGCCCACCCCCCCTTCCCCCCTTTCTAAATTAGTTTTTTTTTTTTTTTTTTTTTGGTAAAGTCGAGCGCAGTGCAGCGCCCAAAGGGAGGCTTGGCACTCTTCAGTTCCGCAAAGCCTGTTTTTGCAACACCAAGCCCCCTGATTTTTTTTTTTTTTTTAGACACTAACAAAGATGTTAAAAAAAAAAAACATTTCTACAAAAAAAAAGGGGGGGGGGGGGGCAAGTTATATTCGCTTTTTTTAGTCCCTTTTGATTTTTCTTTGCGATCGAAGACAGGGAGAGAAGGACAGCAAGTGATTGTGTGCCTCTTGGAGAAGCTCGAGGCGGTAAGTGCACAGAAAAGAATTAACAATGTCCTTCTCGGCTATAGTGACAACGACCATTTTCATAATGTCACAACACGAGACAACGCTCCGTCTACGCTAAAATCCACTAAAAGAGATGTGATAATATGTGAAGGTGTTATTGCCACAAGCACCCTCGTTCGTTGCTGCACACTTAACATCTTGTCTTAGAAAACAGGATTTTTTTTTCTGCACCTTTCACATTATTAGACCCTGTTTTAAAAGCTACTTACTTTTGTGTAGTCCAACTTCTATGGTTGGACTACTTTATTTGTGAATTCTTAGCCAGGTTGTCTGCATCCCAGTCACCCTTTTTGTGAGTCAGCGTTTCGCGAGCACTTGGAAAATGGTAATAGTCTTCCTTTCTTCTTCCTGTTTTGCCCCAGCAGGACGCATCTTATCTCAAGCAGATATTTTTACAAATAAAACATAATGGTGGCTGACGTAGACTTGATATTCTGGGCTTGGGGAGAGAGTGAAACTCGTGAGTGGGGCCATAGCGCGGAGCGCGGCTTACTTAGTACTCCGCCCTTCGCTGCCCGCGGCATCAGCGGACGTCTATCTGGAGAACACCGGAGTAAACTGCAGTCGGTTCGTGCGCCGTGCGTTTTTGAACGGCACCAAGAAAGGTACAAACGGCAAACGTGCGTTTACATTTCCTTGTTTTAACCGAAGTTCTAATTGATTGTTGATACGAGTGTCGTTATTTTTCTTTTATTACTTATATTTGTATACTGGAAACTTTTTTTTTATTCACCAACGTCTCAACCGAGGCTCGAACTGTTCAGACCCAAAGGAACAAGAATATCGAGCCACACCTTATTTAGTATTTAATTATCACATTAATGTTACAACTTTGTTTTGAAATGTCTGGCAATAAATGTCGGTATAGTAAGATGGACATAAATCAATTCTTATTCTACTCTTGGCTAGATGTATGATGACTTCCGCAGCTTCGCGATTTAGACAATGGAGAATTTTAGTAGATCGGTCTGATGACTCCGATAACGACATCCGATACTTAGCCGCCGTCTTTGCGCATGCATCATATCGTTATCGGGTACCGTTATCGCGGGTATCGGAACGATCTACTAAGTCTCTCGTATAGCCGGCAACGGCTGCAACGACGAAGATTTGCTCTACATTCGAGGTAAATAGTACTTCCATTGCTTCGCTGAAAAAGCTCAATGCAGAGCATGAAGCATTCGTGAGGAACAACATTGCACTCTCATTCAGCGCCTCAGTTCAAATGGTGTTCAGCGTAGCAGTCGACATATTGAGTAAGAAATAACGCAAAATGTCTGACGAGACTTTCGAGAGCCAGTGTTGCTAAAAATACTCAAGGTCATTAAATGGAACAGGTTGCAATGATAAGAACTTGAATGACCCTCTTGCCTTTATTTCCTATTTGAGGACAATTATGTTAAAAGTAACGCCACGAAAGTAACGGAATACTTTTTGGAGTAACGGTCAGTTACTTTTATGGGAGGGTAACTGTAATTGTAATAAATTACAATTTAGCCTTGAGTAATTGTAATTGTAATTCCTTACTATTTTTCAGTAACGTGTACAAGTCTGGTTCCGGGTGAGGGAGAAAGCGTTCCTTCTCGGTCATGCACGCTGCAATATACAGCGTGGGCGAAATGTATTGAACATATTTTAAACTGACCGCATAAGACGGGTTCTAGCCTATCGCGGTGGGATTTACAACAGAGGTGTTTAAATCTGCTACATTTGTTAAATGAGAGTATGAATACATGAAACTTCCGAAGTCAAAAGCAAGAATAAGAACTGTTTTTGTCTATGGAAAAATTATTGCTAATCCTTTTATCTCAAAATCATCAAAAAATCGCTGTGGGCTATTCTGGCATTTACTACGATTGAAAAATTTGCTAAATAAAAAATAAAATACAAGTGCCTTAACTATTGTTCACTTCATTTGGCCTATGTAAGTGCCACAGTTCCACATAATATTTTTTTGTGCACATGCAAAGTATAGCAACTACACTGTGTTTGACTTTTCTTCATTTACTCAGGTGAGCCAATCTTTCCACAATTTTAGCGAAAGCTCTCACTAACTTCAGGCTCCTCTGTAATAAATTTCAGCGCGATATGTTAAGAAACTTAATTATGCGGTCAGTTTAAACTGCTTTCAATTCATTTCGCTTGCGCTGTATATGTTGTGGGCAGCGATGG
Organism: Ixodes scapularis; assembly: GCF_016920785.2. Lineage (NCBI taxonomy): Eukaryota > Metazoa > Arthropoda > Arachnida > Ixodida > Ixodidae > Ixodes > Ixodes scapularis. The sequence continues at coordinate 19,013,421 of NW_024609857.1, read as the reverse complement.
GCAAAATACATGCAAATATGTATCGAAATACAAATACAAAATGCTTCGTCAAAAATGTATTTAATTACAAACCTAATTACATTTCCAAAAAAGGTTTTAAACACAAGATACAAATACAACCAAATGTATTTGGCCTCCTCCAAATACTTTTCCAAATGCATTCCTCAAAATTTGTATCAGCGACTTTAGGGCACCTGCAACGGGTTTCTGGGTATCTCATTTTAATTTTGCATGGCACACTCGGGAAATAGTGTACGAGGCTCTAGTAAGGAAATAGAAATATAATCAAAAACAAATGTAATCAGCTTGGACGTAATAGGTGAAAAAAGTACAGAGCTTCAGGCAGCTTTTTTTTTTGTCGATTACATTTTGGTATATACTATAGACCAACAAAGAACCGAGACGACCAAGACGCACAGCACTAGCTAGAGATTTTTTTATTGTTGCAACTCGCACCAGTTACGAAAATCTGGACGACCCGCGCATTTACAATGTTTCACTCAAATTTATGAATGGAAATCAGGCTGGAAAGCATCACAAGTTGTCACAGGTACTTATTTAGCCAGTCTGCCTCTGAACGCCGATTTCTTCACTATCCTTGCCCTGGACTAGCACTGTTATCACAAAGTCACTAAACGCCTGTGCTTGATTGAGAGACACTGCATTCGGTGCAGAACGTAGTTTTCTTCCTGCTCTGGACAGTGATGATAAATTTGAGGGATGTTTTTTCGCCCACAAAATTGTATTTAATTACAATTGTATTTGAAACACCCACGTTTTAGTATTTAAATACACACGCCAAATACATTACCCAATTTGTAATTAAATACAGATGCAAAACACACAAAATATTTGAAATACGTATTTCAATAGTTGTATTTGAAATACTGCCCATCCCTGGTTGTGGGCATGTTTTGGGAGAAGGAATAATACACGGAGCCGACGGTTTGCCGAGGCCAGGCTGAATCTAATCCAATCTCGTGGGACAATCCACGGCCTGGCACGCCCTATCTCTCGGACTCATCACCGCCCAAGCTGGCAGCGCCGAGCTCACCATCATCATAGTATTGCAGAACGAACTACAAATGAAGTATTTCGAATACTTAGCTTCGGATCTCACCTTTCACTTTCACGTCACAATATATATATATATAAATATATATATATATATATTTTTTTTTTTTTGCTTTTAACTTAACAAATTTGTTAAAAAGAAAAAAAAAAAGAAACGTGAAAGTTACATTTACCCGGTTCGTGCAGGTGAGTTATGCGCCCAGGGAGACATTATGTGGGTGGCTAATCTTTGCGATAAGTCGGCTAATTAATTAAAATTTATTATTTACTTTTTAATTAGTGAAAATAGACATATGGTTTCAATTAGAAACTTACTGAGCGTCATCGAAAACCACTAAATCAACTGATTTAGAACGACCTGAAGCCACTCCTGAGGGGGAATAACAGGGGCGCGCGTTAGCCCCCTTCCCCCCCCCCCCCCCCCCCCCCCCCCCCGTGCTACGCTTACGCCGATTTATACGGCCCATTTTCGATAAATCCTGGCTATCTTAAACACCTTATATTATGGACTCTTCGCTCGATCACACAAATGTGCACGGAAGAACTGTGCTGCCAGAAATCCTTGAAATGTATGCTGGCCTGCACCTCGACCTTGACACACTTCACATCGTCGTCGTACGTGAGTCGGAGTCACATTGCTTTCACCTTCTCAAATATTGCGGAAGCGAGGTAGGCATTCGTACTCTTGCGCACCTCAAGCGTCGATCAAAGCTGTGTACGGGCACTCTTCGCTTCCGAAATCCCACAGAAATTTGACCCCGAGAACAGAAGTTTCGCCAATTATCACCAACTTCATTCAACGCAGTTCCGCATACCCACAGAAAGAACGGCTGAAGCCGCGAAGCCATTTTGTCGTGTGCTACCGAGGCAAAACTTGCTGCGAAACTTTATTACGGGCTTTTGTCATCGCCTTATGGTACTGAGACGACAGAAAAAGTCTGCATGGTTAAATATTGCTTACGAAAATTCATTTACTTTTTTATCAGACAATTTCTAACTTCATGTCGAGCCCCCATGCACTTGTCCCTAATAACGTCTCTATAGGAACGGTTTGTTTGGAGCGGAGCGCCATGTTGTGACGTCGTCATTTGAGGGGTCAATTACTAGGGCACTAAAGATCGCGAAACTTGGTGTATATACTATGTACCTTATGAGCGTCCCGTTTCAAGAATTATCGACCAGTGTAATTTTCATGTGCTAAACCCTTTTCGCCACATTTGTATTGACCTTAGAATGACATCTGCGGCGTGACATCGAGCTCAACGTGAGCAGATAAAACGTTATTCTCAGTGTCTTCTGTGTGTATTGTAAGTAGTAAGGTACGGTTCTCAATCATACTACAACAAAAAGAGATGAGGATTGAACCCGCGATTCCTGGGTTACTCAGCTCGAGCTTCCGCTCGACAAAGAGGGTCGGTGTCCGAGTGCGTTAAACCACCGCGACTGCATGCACCTGCCTATACTGCGGCAGACTCGAGGTCTTTAACCTGGACGATGCAATTAAATACGCGAGTCTGCGCCGGCATAATTCCGGTTTCCACTAAAACGAGGGGCACGATGTTCGCATGCACGGTCAGATTACAACCTCCGCAACGTAGCTATAGCAGTCGCGTGTTTCTTGCCACGAAAGCGAGTACTTGATGCACGTGCCAAAGGTACGAACTTTCAAGATGATTTATAGTAACGTAACACCTAAGGTTGTAACGCTTATAACAAAAAAAAAAAAGAACTTCTATAATTTGAAGAAGAAGATAACAGTAGGAGAACGTCTCATTATGACTGATTAGCCCCGGCTGGCCTGCACAATCACTGTTGTCTGAAGTTCACTTCGCTGTTGAACCGGCAATATTATCCCGGTTCTACGGCGCAAGCTTCCACGCCTCACCTTAGCTGGGGTCCTACACTACACGGTGGAACCAGGCGGGACCCAGGGACCGGAACAACGTCGTCTGCAGCGATCGGTCAGCGTCGCAGGGCTGAACAATCGCAGCAGACGACATCGTCCCGGCGTTCAAAAAAAGGAGGAGGGGGGGGGGGGGGGTCGCCCCCTTCCCCCTTCCTTCTTTTTTTATTCCTCGACTCGCTTAGTCTTTTTGGCGTCAGCAGCATTGGCCAACATTTATAGGTGAGAACTCCAGTCGACATGCCTTGTATACAAAACGGCATTGTGCCTGTTTTCAGATGAAGCACCTGCCTCCAACAAATATATATCTGCTCGGCCAGGGTGGTGCATTGGTGTACTGCGCAGCAGTGGGGTAAGGTATGCACCAGGTTATTCCGACGAAAGTTTAGGAAAAAAATAAGTACAGTGAAGTTCAGTTTGTGATCAAGAAAGAAAGCTTAGACAGATCTTTTTTTATATATTTGCGCTCTTGTTTTTCTTTTTTCGTATCTTTCAAAACTAATTCCGTGTGAAGAGAATCAAGAGACGGCAACTTGCGTTTTAACGAAACGGTGCTGCCGCCGTTTTTTTCTTCGTTTATTCTAGGGTGACATTCTGAATATTGGATGAAAATTAAAGCGTCATAAAATATAGTCCGTGCCTGAATACCCGAGGAGGACATCGGTGTTACAATCAATGTATAGGGTGACTGAGGTCGCTAGGCTCGATCTAAAATGGAACGTAAAAATCGACGCCTTCCAGAAGCAATATAAACTTTTCGTGAAAGGTGTCTTTCACATGTCGGTTGTTTCTTGTAAAATTAGAAAGCGTATTTTTCTTTCCGTAAAACGTTGGGCCAAGGAACTTGCCAGGGTCAACGGCGGGCGGCGACGCAGACGACTGAGTCGAGTGGCGGGCGCGTTTCGCGCTTGTATTGATAGATGGCGCTACGTCCTTATCAAGACTGCTCGTGACCAGCCTGATTTGTTAAAAGGAACATAGTCTTTTTGTAATGACCCTTCGGTTAAAAAATAAATAAAAAAATAAAAACAAAAAGTTAATATTAAAACAAAAATACTCGTTTGCATAATGACGGTGCTTTTGCTTATAACGAATTTCGTCTGCGTGTCGTCTGCTTTCTCTCGCTGGTCGGCTACACCCAGCGTTATTAGATTAGCTCAGTTACGGAACTGCTCATAGACGCTGCATGCACGAACAGTACCCCCCCCCCCCCCCCCCCTCCCTCACGCACCACGACTCGCCAAGCGTCGCTTGACGCGCCGCCGGACGGCTGCTTTGGTAACTGCAGCGTATCCTATGGGAATCGGGCACGGTGAAATCGGGTCGGGATCGCTCGGATCGCTACGTACGTTTCGAAGCGCGGCGTCTAGATGGCGCTTCATCTCTGCTCTTTGGAACGCACAGTTATGAAACGAAAATCTAGATGGCGCTTCGAACGACACTTGGCGGATTGAAGTGAGTGAGGGGGGGGGGGGGGGGGGGGTACCCCCTTCCGCTTGAGTTCCACAACCGAGGTAATCTAGTAACGTTGGCTACACCTGACGCCGCTCCCGACGCAATCTATGAATACGTGCGCCAAACGCGCCCCGCCACTCGACTCGGTCGTATCCGGCGCCGTCCGCCGTTGACCCTGGCAACTGTTTTGGCTCTATTTTTGTACAGAAAGAGAGCAACGCTTTGGAATTTTACAAGAAAAACCGATCTGTGAAATACACCTTTCACAAAAAAGTTTATTTAGATTGCTTCGTACAGGCGCCGATTTTACGGTACATTTTAGATCGAGCCTGGTGACTTCAGACACCCGGCCCTATATATATGCCATAATGTTATACCAAAAATAAAGCAGACAATGGCGAAAAACACGCGCAATATAAAGTATGAATGCCAACAAGCCTAGCGATGAATTCTATTGCTACATTAAACAAGGTATCACCTCCCGATGAATAGGGAAACGTTTTTGTTTGTGAAAAGTGAGATGTTTGTTGATCAAAAACGCCCCGAATAGTTGCTCGAAAGTGGAGAGAGCGATGACTAACCGAATGAAACGTGTGAAGAAGCACCAATATCCGATTGTATTATTTTTGGTCACCGTCCTATTGTCTCTATTCTTCGTTTACTCAAGTCCAAAGGCAACCGACGCTACGAGCTGATGGCACCAATTTGACATTCTCTAAAGCGCTCAATCATGGTGCTCGTCATGTTTCTTTACGTGTTCTATATTCGTTGAACCAATTGTAAACAGAGCGGACATAATGACTTGCACTTTTCGCGCTGCTTGTTTGTTCCCATAAATTCATAGCGTCGGCAGCGTCCGGACCTAAGCTGAATAATGAATAATATTCGATACGGGGTAGGGTGCCGTCAAAAATCGCTTGGATCACAAAAAATATGTTTGCTACAAGTTCTTATCTAAAAATTGGAAGCCTTTTACTTGACAAGCTTTTAGTTGCTTACGAACAAATACTAGTCAAAATATGAAGCTGAATTAATTGCATTTTTCAAAAGATTATGAGAATTACGAGAAAATAATACAATCCCTGAGTACTTATTTTAGGGTTAGGTCAACATACCGCGGATACTATCGTATCTTATACAAGTAAAGTAAGTAACCTATTTATCCTTCTTTCCAAAGGAACTATTATAAGATGGTCAATATTCAACAAATAACGCATTCGCTTTCTCACTGAGGGTAGATTTATTTTAAAAAGTAATTTGTATTTTGTCAATGAAACGTCCTCAAATGTTAGATATTTTAAGCATTCTGTGTACTCTCAGCATGATAAACAAAAAAAGAACTTTAGTTATTTAGTTTACTTCAAATTTAAGAGCGCATGCAAGCCAAAATGCGAACTTCTTTGCATGCAGGGCACTGTACTGGGCAGGTTCAGACATTTTCCTAGGGTTGTCGCTGCTGACGATGACCTTCGGAGGCTTCTCAGTCGGAATCCAGTCCTTTACCATGTATACCGCCGCCACACCGTTTTTCCCAAAAAACAGCGGTGCACTAATTGTAAGCCCCTTACTATTGTCACTGATTCATACATACGCCGAATCATCTAATGCCATCTCTATATCGGTGAAGCTCTGTAAGGGATAACATGTATTAGTTAAATATCTGCACTTCGTAGAACACATTTATAAAGACTTGCTTTATTCATATACAGTAAAACAAGTGCAATTTTATCGCTAAAAAATACTTGTTCAGACATATCTTTTTCATCTTTGTGCAATAAACGCTTCAGAACCCAAGAGGAAGAGATTATTACGGCAATCTTTTAAACCTTCTTGAAGTAGTCTTTGATGTGTATTCCAACACCTTTAAGCTGTGCCAAAGCTTTGCCACTTTATTATGCCTTAGTTTTAAATTCGTCGCCTGACTTATCCTCTAATGCACTTCTGTGGTTGTGAAACAGTTTTGAAACAATTGACGTATGAAGTATAGCTTGCAATATGATTTTTGCTTCTCATTTGTCTATATTAGGCTACAATGGAATGTATGTTTGGAGTTGGAGTCATGATAGGCTCTGTCATCTCAGGAGTATTGATTGATGTAAGTAGACGAACATGATCGTTCATTAATAGAATTGCCATGATCCGTCAATGCTAAGGATGAAGAAAGTTATACAATCATTACTTATACTTACTTTTATATATGGAATTAAAATTTGTGCAACCTAACAAACATAAATACAAGCTATGTTGCACCATGTACTTGCAGTTGGTGTTGCAATTTGAAGATAATATTTTTTTTTTTCATATATAAAGGATTTCAATTAAAAAGAGGTGTTCATAAAGAAGTGACGTAAAATTCGGGAAGTTTTGCAAGAGCCCAAGTGGCGTAAGATTCGGGAAGTTTTGCAAGAGAGCTTAAATCCCATATCTTAAACACATAAAGTATAGCACTTAGTCATACTGCAGTATGACTAAGTGCTATACTTTATGTGCTTAAAGGGTAACTGCAAAGAAAAAAAAGTTTTTTTTTAAACAGCCTAATTGGGACAAGCATGTCACAAAACAAATGTTCCGCGAAAAAAATGATTTTTTTTATCAATATTTACGCCACAGGACGTAATTTAGTAGAGTCAGAACCTCTCCACATTTGAAACTCCCGCTCTTTCGACCCCCGCGGAAGAGGAGTACGCCCCGCCCCTCACTCTCCTTGCGTTGAACGACGCAGCGTCTCGACTTCCGGCAAGATCTGGCAACTACGCCAGGCCGCGGTACCGCGGTATTGTTTTGGTTTGACGCTGTTTGCGAGCACACATAGCGAAGACGTGACCGGAGAAGAGCCCCTGTGATGTTCCCGGAAGACGGAAAGTATCGTTCGTAATCGTCGTGCGCGCTTTGAAAGCGAAGGGAGTCACAGAATCCACGTGTGCGCAACCACAAGCCAAGGTTCACGACAGCGCTGCGTTGGTTTCGGCGATCTCGTTCTGTTTGGTGCAACACGGCGATGCGACAGAGCTGAAACGTTCGTGGTGTTGACGTTCAACCAGTTAAGTCCCGTCGTCATCAGCTGATCCAGTCAAACTGGTCCGGGAGGACGCTGGGAGCGTTTTTAAAACTAAATCTGCCTCGTTCTGTTTCAAAATGTGGAAGTTTCCCGACGCATACCGTGAGTAAAAAGCTGCGGGCGTTTTCAACAAAATTGCGTCGTTTTAATTGAACAATGGACTCCGAATTGTCCTAAATCTGCCGTTTTTATGCTTCGTGTTGGACTGCGTTTGTACAGCGACGTGTTGCATCGTGCGGTGTGAATAAATCTGGGCACGATTTCGTACCTGCCTACAGATGCATGAACTGAGACCATTTTTACGTAGTGGACATAGTGCTTTTTTATTTTCTGTCTAGTCGCGGACGTTAGGTGCACACGGGGCGAATCTCGACGGCCTCCAGAGCGATATGACGAGAACGTAACTATACACGTTGGTCGCTACGCGAACGCCCGATTGCCTCCAGCCAAATAGCATTCCTTTCGGGGCGACATGGCTGCTGGAAGGCTCACTGTCGGGATCACACATCTGACATCTCCGAAAAGTCAGCATTTGCACGCGCAAACAAGCAAAAAAAAAAAAAAAAAAAAAGAACACGCTAAGCAAGCAAAGAGGAAAACGAAAGAACCGCGCTATGAAAGCCAAAACCCCGCGTCGCTTCCTATCACTAACACCTGCGACAGCTGCTAAACACACACTACTTCACTTCAAGAAGTCTCACTGAAGCACCTGGGTCAGCACGAAACGACGAAACACTGATCACTTCGGCGAAACGATTAGTCGAGGTAGGCGAGACAGGCGGGAGCAGCGACTTCGGCGGCCATGAAAGAACGGCGAAGCTTTTGTTATGGTATGAATCCAAACGGAAGTGCCCGTCTTGTAAACCTTTTGTAAAGAATAATAACTCTTATCATATGGATTATTCTTTAAACGTGAAAATATGCCGCTCAAAAGGAAATTGCAACATATAACAAAGGTTTAACAACCGGACCTAAGCTGTCAATCAAACTCTTAGCCAATGAGAACCTTTTGGGATTGACGTCACATAATAACAACTTCGTGGCGCGCGATTTAAAACGGACGAAATAGCCGCAAACTAAAATGAGTCTCAGGCAATAAATATTGCTGTAAAAAATGTTTTTTCTCGCGGAAAAATTGTTTTTTTGACATGCTTGTTCCAATTAGGCTATTTAAAAAAAACTTTTTTTTCTTTGCAGTTACCCTTTAAGATATGGGATTTAAGCTTCATACACCTTAGCGTAATAGTGACACTGCGCGCACAGTGATAGAAGATGAGTGGAGCTGCATCGCCCTACAGTACCGAGTGCAAATATGTTAAGACACTATATTTGTCATCACCAAAAATTTGATCAACAAAACGGCTTTGTCATTATTCTTTTCACATTCAAATGGAGTAAGTCTCATACATATGCAAAATGTGCGAAAACAATAAATAATCAATATATACATAATATCCAACTTACAGAAACGCTAAATAAACTCAATCCATTGTTTAATATAATTTACATAGTTACAAAGCGATTTCTACACGCTGAAAATGTTGACACATCTGCGTTTTTGTTATCGGTAAAAATGTAATTGTCTGTGTGGTTAAAAAGCTAAAGCAGCCCTATGTAAAATATAATTGTACCTAGCTGTGTTTGGATATATGTGTTTGTCCCCTGTCCCCTTATTCCGCCTTTTTCAGGGATTATTTTTGTGTATAATCAAAGAGCGTATGCAGTGTGACAACCTCAAAAGCACTTTTTAGAGCGCAGCTCTTAGGCGCCCGTTTCCTGCTTGAGCGGCGTCGGTGTCGCCGTCGGCGAAACCGCGCGGTGCATAATGGGTAAATTTCCCCGATAAATTTAGCGGAAAAATTTCCCCGCTAAATCTAGCGGAAAAATTTTCCCGCTAAATTTTGCAGAAAACTTTCCCCGATAAATTTAGCGGAAAAATTTCCCCGCTAAAGCTAGCGGAAATATTTCCCCGCTAAATCTAGCGGAAAAATTTCCCCGCTAAATTTAGCGTAAAAATTTCTCCGCTAAATTTAGCCGAAAACTTTCCCCACTAAATCTGGCGGAAAAATGTCTCCGCTAAATCTAGCGGAAAAGTTTCCCCGCTAAATCTATCAGAAAACGTTCCCTGCTAGATCTAGCGGGAAAATTTCCCCGCTAGATCTAGCGGAAATATTTCACCGCTAAATATAGTAGAAAAATTTCCCCGCTAAGTCTAGCGGAAAAATTTCCCTGGGGGTCACGTGACCCCCCGATGTCACGTGAAACCCCCAGGTCACGTGCTGCCCCAAGGTCACGTGACCCCCCCCCCCCAGTGACCCCCCACGTGACCTCGGGGAGGGCGGTCACATGACCTCATGGGGGGTCACGTGACCGCCCCTCCCTACGATGTCACGTGACCCCCCTCCCCGAGGTCACATGACCCCCCCTCCCCCTCAGTACCCTTGCCTACTCCTCTTCAAGAGCTGCACTCTAATTCGGCGTTACAGGGAGTTGTAAACGGCTTTCATTTTTTGTTTGTGTTATCTGCCTTTAAAAATATCAGTGAGCGGCCGCGCACTCAGTCCCTGAACAAAAGATAAAGGAAAGGCATACAATAAAGGCTTAATATATCACACTTAAATGTCAGACAAAAAAAAACGGACACAACACAACACATAAATGAAGGCTATAACCTGACCCCACCCTGTTGTGGGCGTCTCCATAGTATGTGCCCCAGGTTCACGAATGAGAACAATATACAGCAACCCTTCTCATTTTAATTCAAAAAGGTTTCTCACTCTTGCCACACATTAAAGAAAATCGCTCCACTCAGGCGGCTGTACATTTTGTTCCGTGGAGTATGTATGCCCTGATGATTTGTGAGAGGAATAGAAAGAATATTGTCATGTAAGTGTGAAGTTTTTGACCATTGCTATACATATTCCTTCTCGCAGCTCTGGGCTTTCCCACTGCCCTTCTTTGTGGTGGGCGTGGCTCAATCTTTGTTTTTCCCGTTCTTCGCTGTTAACGGAGTGACTCCGAAGATACAAATGAATGGTAATACTCTACATTAAGTACTATACATTTTATTGTAACCATATAAACTAGCTTTAATGCACCTACTGGTGCGGGCGTGCACTTCTTTACTTAATTATTAAAAAAAAAGAAATGCTAATTGAACATAGTAATAAAAAAAAAGCTACCGTGCAAGTTACCTTTAGAAATTGATTCTCTTGTCGTTTAATGATACCTCCACAACGACAAATCTTTAGCAAATGTCCACAAAAGCAAAGTTTGTAAGTAAAAATAAATAAAACCCAAAGTCCACAGCTTCCGGCATATTTAAGATGGCCGCCGTGGGGTTCAGTCTTCAGCCCCTCTGTGGGTGGAAAGTATCTTTAAAAGCTTGGGTAGAGTGTTTTGGCCGTTAAAATTACTTTTTACTGAAACGTTAAAGCACTGACTCAGTACTACTATACCTGTTTAAGCCTTGCCGGGAAAACGGCGAAAAACTACAAGGCCAGCGAGCCAATCAGAGCACAGGAACACGGCACGTGACAACGCTCTTTGGGTAAACTTCTTCTGCAGAAAGATGTCATATGTTTCACTGGTAACTCTGATTGGCTAGAGGGGCATGTAACATGCTTTTGTGGCCTAGTGAGCTTAAATAGAGTTCATCTTGGCCATAGACTTTCCGGTATTAGCTGGAAAAAAAAACAAAAAAAAACATTCGTTGGTGTCAAAATGACAAAATCAGCTCATGCCATAAAAACACATTTAAACATCCGTTAACGTAAATAATTGCAATAATTGTTAAAACCGTAATACACTGGTTTCTAGAAATGTCTGCTCCAGATAGAACTAATTTTGGTGACACTCTCCCGTCTTAGGCTTGACCATTTAGTATTTCATTAGAGTTTTTGAGCGGTAATCACCATTTTTAGAGTGTGTGGGAAAGAACTCACCGATATACGCCGATAGTTAAAACCCGAGAACACCGAGAAACTACTAATAATTAAAACCCGAGAACACCGAGAAACTTCTGTCGTTTTCCCTCATAAAAAAAAAAAAATACGGAAAAAGCTACGGCCTAATCTGCGGTTGATTAAACATTTTTTTTAATGCGCCCTTGTGACCAGTCGGCCTTTCTGTAAGATATATTTTTTATTATTATTTACTGATGATCTCTTATATATCTTTCTTTTTTTTCTGCTGCTGCGAAAACTAAACTTTTAATAGGATTTATTTCTATTTGATAGGTGTTGTACACATATGCCTGCTAAAGTACAATCTTATTCTCGTCGCGTACGCCAGAGATGGCAAATTACTTTCAAAAAGTAATTAAATTACATTACTAATTACTTTCCTGAAAACTGCAAAAAATGTAATTAAATTATATTACCAATTATCGCAGACAAAAGGTAATGACATTACAATACAATTACTTTCCAAAAGTAATGAAATTAGTTTGACATTTTTTTTAATACCTTGAGGCAGTAATTCGTGCTCATTTATTTACCGCATACACCGACACAGTGTTTACAAAACAGGCCCTCGTTAACCCACACAGCACGTGTGCAGGAACCAGATCCGGGAGAGTTGAGGCGCTGCGCATGCGCAGTGCCAACAGCAGTGCCACCGCAGTAATGTTACGTGAAAGAGCTCAGTTGGTCTACAGTATATGTGCAAAAACTCAGGTCTTCCTGTTTACACCCCAACAAACATATGCGCCTCAAGGTGGACCATACTGAACAGTCGTTTTACTAGCGCACACGACATAAGTGTTAAACATGATGAATAGCTTCTTTAGATGGGACTCAAGGACAGCCAACTCACCGGTTTCGCTGTTCACTCAACGGTGAAGGTTCTTACTAAAAGGGTGATGTGTGCTGGTCCTCCTGATTTAGAGGTTATAGTTCGTGTCAGTTTGTTAAGTCGAGCAATGGCAGCTCGTTCTTGCAAGGAGTCGTCACGTGAAACGTTTCCTTTCCGCCTCAGACGACCTATTCTAGGTCATTCTTTTCAAGGAGCATTTTTTCCCATACACCCGAAGAGCCCAAGTTTTTGCGCATTGTCACCAAAGGGCAGTGATAATCGCTAGGCAGAAGCGTCGCCAGTTGAGAAATGGCGCGAGCTTTCTTAATTGTGTACTTTCCCAACAAATGGGGTGTGATATCTCATGGTTGGCCTATTCCCGAATAAACTTCCCAAGGGAAGGCAGCGAGGCATACCAAGAGTGACGCCTGCTTTGCTCAAGGACACACGAAACGTTCTTCAACTTTTACAAAGCATTTAGAAATAACTATTTAGTCCGGTCGTTTGTTGTTCACAATGGTCGAAGCTTGCGGTTTGACCTTGCTTGACGAAAGTACAAGGCCGGGGAACTTTCTGTCCTGTCCTCTTCGGTTTCAAATTACGGTTTAACTCACTGCTGATGTTCCCGTCGCCTTGTAGCCTATCAGCCGTTCATCCTTAGGCTAACGCACTGTCAGCTTGGGCATGGACGGTGGAAGCTACGTGTTTGTTGCAGCAGTCTCACGTCTATCGCTCTCCACGTAACCGCGCTTTCGTTCATAACCACGCACCGTGAAAGGGACAGGTGATTAAAGGAAGGTGTTCGTTTGGTTCTGGTTAGCTTGCAGCTCCCACCGCACCTTAAGGATGAACGAAGTATAGTATCGTCGTGATGACGCGACGCATTGAATCTTTCGTGCCTGGAGTTCGTAAGCCGTTGCCTTCCAGTGATGTCAACACGTAAGCTTTTCTCCTTCGCCTTTCCAGCCCTCCTTCGTGCGTCTGTCCAGCTCTTTGTACGAGGCTTTTCTCTCAGGTGGCCGTCGTTTATTTACTCTGATGCTCTTTCACAAAATTTCACCATGCAAAAATAATATCTCTCTTCTTTTTTAAAGCTTGCAAACGAACTTTCTAATTTAGGGCAAAAGTTATTTTAAAAGTAATGAGTAATTGTCTTGAAATCACTGCCTGAAATTAATTCATTATATTACTAAATTACTAGCCTAGAGAAGTAGTTCATTACATTACTCAAAACTCGAAAAAAGTAATTTAATTACGGTAATTACATCACAGTAATGACATTGCCGCCATCTCTGGCGTACGCTCTACCCTCTGCGCTTATGAGGTATGAAATCAATTAATTACATATTTAGACACATAATAACAACTAAAATATTAAATAATACATTTGTTATTTTATTACATACACGTTAAGTGACTGCAAATAATAATATGACAAACATGAATGTATTTAAAAATCGCACGCGTATTCCCCATAATGTTTTCTTACTGAACGCTCAACGAGAACGAACATGCAGGGCGTGTCGTTAGCCTATACCTTCTTCCCAAACAAAACTAACAAAATCTTCGAGTCAAGTTTACTAAAATATTGCGGTGAGTGTGTCTTTGTATGGGGGGGCAATGGAACACGAGCAACGGTCGTCATTAAGCGCCGGAAATTTCAGGTGACCGATTCACAGGTTGGCTTGATTTGAATTTTCAGACGCGTCGCTTGTGCCCGACCTCCAACAGCCTGCTGCGGCGGACATGCCCTTCGGGCGATTGCTTCGGGACTCCCTTTTTATTCTGAATACGTTCTCCGTGATGCTATCGTGGGTAATCATGGGATTCAACGAGCCAACTTTGGGGCCCTATCTCGAGCAGGTACGTCTTTCACCATTTTCTTTGTTTTCAGTTTTTTGTTTAATATAAAAGTGCAGAATTGCCTCATTACCAAAGCTAACCCAAATTTCGCGAACGTCTGTGGAGCACCGTGGCCTGGCATTGTCAAAACATTAGTGGCGGACCGCTTACGAAACGCAGGGCATCGTATTACAGCTCAGCAGCATGACCTACAAGACCGACGAAGATCAGAAAGCAAAAAACGCGAGCGTAGTAAGACGTGACCAGTTGCCAAATTCTTGTGGAACAAACCAACTGCTCGTGTTCGCACGCATCGCACTTTGACGTCACGTTACAAGTCACCGCACACGAGGCTCTCTTGCCTCAGTCTCACCATTCCAAGTGTCGTCGCGAGAATTGAATTCAAAACAAAAATGCGGAGTCCTGTGTTATTCCACGGTACAGTCACACGGATAACTGCGACACGTCAAGGCGAAATCGTGGCCATCGGCGTCACGTTTACGGACCGGGGGGGGAGGTTGCGTGAACAAAAGCGTTCGGAATTAAAGAGACATCTGACCATTTGAGTGAGTGAGAAGACGTTTATTGGCCCTTGAAATTGAAGGGATGGAGTCAACGTGGATAACGAGTTTAGATATATAGGTCGCTGGCGGCACATTGACGATTTACAAGCTGTGGTGCGGCTGTGATACCGCCGTGCGGGGTAACGACCCCTTTATTTGTGCATGTCCAGTCCCGCCTCGCTCAGGAAACCGAACAGGTCGGACAGGATCGCGACGCGCGTGTCCTTGTCTCCCGCGTGTCTACACCACGCTTCAAAGCACTGGGGGCGGTGCCGCTGCGCTAGCGCGTCCAGGGCTTGCATTATGTCGAAGGTCGGGCAATCCTATACGAGGTGACGTTGGCCATACACTACGTCGCGATACCTGCAGTAGATTCAGCCCTTGGAGCAAGCTATATTCTTACTCCCGTCTTCGGTTTTTCGATAGTAGACTGTAGTCGTGTTCTATGGCCACCGCAGCGCCGACGACGGCAGCCTTCCTTTCGCGGGCCAGCGTGTTGCCGGCTTGGGCCCTGAGCCTTCCCAGCTTGACCATCTCGTCTTCGGAAGATCCACAATGAACCGTCGCTTCGGGGAGCTCACCTCTGGCATTGAGCTTGGTCTTGACGAATTGTTCTTAAACGACGCCTTCATTTCGAGAGACTGCCGGGAAGGCTGTTTTGAGTCCAGGGAGCTGTGCTGCGATGGAGGCGCGTCGCGCGGCGGGGACTCTTGTGGAGCTTGCTTTGTCGTGGCGACTGCAGCTGCGTTGTTCGCCGTAGTGAACTTGGCGGTTGCGTCTTCGACTTCTTTTCTCTTCCTTTACGCGACTTGCTCGCAACTTATGGGACAGCGTTGGGCCTGGCGAAGGTGCTTCGTCGGCCTTTTGCTGCTCGTATCGACACTTCTGTTCAGATTTTCGTTTGCGCCTCCGGTCGGTTTCTGCCATAGCCTTGGCTGGGACTCTGCTTCTTGTTGAACTTAGAACTAGTTCTCGTACTGCACTTCCAGCTGCTGAACGCGCCCGTTCTCTTACCATTTTGTTCCGAACGCCTCTGACCGTTTTGTTAGGAACGCTTTCATTTCTTTTTACAGCGATAGCTGTTTTGGGATCTTCCCACCGCTGGTTTAGTGAGCGATGTAGGGCGGCCGCCGGAGATGCTGCCAAATCTTTGAAAAATAATAGAAAGAAACGCCCCTTGCATGCTGGAATTGAACCTGGGTTTGCAGCGTGTGAAGCGCGGGCATTCGATCCAGGTTCGATGCCAGCGGGCGATCGTTTTCAAGGATTTGGCAATGTCGACGACGGACACCCACGCCCTACTACGCGAGCAACAACAACGACAACAACTACAACATCACCCACTGACGTTACTTCCGGTTGTGGGAAGAGCCCATAACAACTTTGCTGTAAATAAGAACGATCAGACGACGTTTTCAGAAGACGCGGCATCCCATGGAAAGAAGACTAATGTAGCGCGTTCGATATTAAAGATGGAAGAGATGGTGCGAGCGACTCTGAGCTTAACTGAAAACGTTCAAACGCACTTCTACCTCTGCCGCAGTCCCTGGTGTCGCCGCAACATCCATGTCCATCTGTGTGGCATCGTGCAAGCCCGGCACGATAGCGTGCAGCCCGAATCTGTGGGGCGTGCCTCACCGTGCCACACTGGGGCGTGGCAAGTCACAGCGCACCACACTGTTCACGACAACGAATATTCAACTTGAGCGTCAGCTGCGCTAGTCATAAAGGTCGATTACGGATGAAAATCTTTAACCGATCGATCTAAATACGTATCTTAAAATAATATGTGTGTAGGCAGATAGTAATTCATGTGTTGTCAGATAATGTCCCTCTTCTCCAACTAAAAACGTTAGCAGAATCGCACTGTAATCGACTTTGTCCCCCTCTTCGCCCTAGTCTCTGGACTTAAAAGAATGGTAAAAGATGGTAAAATATCACAGCGGTCGCCACCCCCTTTTGGGTTTTGATATGATAAGAAATACCATATAGCCCTCACAACAAATAAAACATAAATAACTTTCATTAGACCACGCTGATCCAGGTCTGCTTTAACAAACTTAATATCCCAAGAGGCTAAGGAATATACGCTTTACAACTTGGTATACAGCTTGCATTACATAATGTCGTTAAAGAGCTTTTGGTAGATCTGAATTCGCACTAAATATTTTAAACCCTCTAGTTTGGCCTCAGCAACACGGAAGTCGGCGTTTGCTTCATGGTGCAGTACGCCAGCTACGCAGTCGGATCTTTGATCTCGGGAATGTTCTGCCAATTCCAGGTGACCAGTATTGAAACTTTTATTGCGTTATTACTTTGTTAACGTTCACTGAAAAGCGAATACAGACCAATAGCTACAAAAAACTAAAACGATGCCGTGCTTAAAAAAAAAAGAACTCAGCAAAAACCAGGAAATATTACTAATATAAAATAGAGAAGTGGTTTTTTGTACGTTCAAGTGGTTGAGCAGTCGACAAAAAAATATAAAGATGAACTGGTGTCTGTTTACCTTATATTTGAAACAGCAATAAAGTCCCAGCCATTCTGGAAGCAGATATCTTGCATCGAGGTGGCATAAGTTGACATTACGACGTCGCTAAGTATATTATTTTCATCTCAAACTCAGCTTCACGTTACTTTAACCATTTGATGCCCAGTATTGCCCAAGACCAACAACTCATGAATGACTTATTTCTCCCACGCCATCTGCACCTTAAAACGTTTGCGCACTCTAGCTGCCGGAAGGGCAGGATACCTGCACTTAACAGCAAAGAATAGAATTGCACCTACAAAATAGATCATTTGTCCTTTAAAACCAAAGCTAACAGTGGATGGGAGGCATGGTGGCGTGCATTACTGTCCTCGAATTTCTGAGGAGAAGTACAGGCGCAAATATTGCAAATTCAGATACACGTGTCTCTGTACTAGCACTGCGAAATTAGAAGTGCACCTGTGCCTTCTCTTCCATGTCGTAACTGCTTTCAGTAATTTAACGTAAAATACTGCAGCAAATGCAATGTTGCTCACGAGCAACATTTCGAAAACATAATTACAAAAATATTTTTTTTTTCTGATACCAAATTTTTGTAATTCTGTGTGTTCTAGAACCACGTTGGGGTTTCTATGTCTTCAGTATTTCAAGAAGAGTTTTGGGTATCAAATGGTTGAGTGCATTTAGCACCTTCAAGGTTCATGCCGTTCCTTGTGGGAACACGGCTACGTGAAACAATAGACCAATAACAGTTACTAAATTCATAAAGCACACCGTCAGTGTAATTGTAAAAGTCTCCTTGCAGGTCCCCGACAAGGGTCCCGTCTTCCTCACTGATTCTGACGATGCAGATTTTTTCCTTACGGATGAGTGCGCTTTTATGCTTATAATAGCACACTCTGAAGAAGTTATTCTGTCTCACTGGCGTTATTTTTCAAAACAATAATATTTTCCCCGCCATTAAAAAAAAAAAGTATACACAGAAAGATACCCGGGGCAAGTAAAAAACGGTTTAAAAGTTTAATTGCACCCTTGAACCCAGTGTATAACTCGAAATCTTTTTTCAGATGGAAATATTTTTCAATTTCGCCTCTTTGCTCCTCACGGCATTGTCGTTTATGATTATTGGACCGGTGCCTTTTCTGCCATGCCATCCGTAAGCAATATACCAGCATATAGCACTAGATTTTGTTTGATGACTAATAAAGAAATATAGCAAATTAACAAATGTTAACAGGCTCCTCATTTAATCCCTTATCGTTCAGATAAACATGTTTCTGTATATTAATGCATCGGCGAGTGTAAATAGACGAAAAGCTATATGCAAGAAAAAGACCTACCGTATTTTTTTTTTATATTTTAGACATTGTACTACATCACTTATTATTATAGGTATATTTAAAAATACTTGAAGATCTAATAATTTATGGCGAGAAATTCGAGGTAGTTCAGTCTTCGATTTTCAGAACTTTAATCAATCTTCCAAATATTTCACCTGTGAGCTATAATCTTTATAGCTTTAGTGCATATGTGGTGAACTTGTCACTACGTTACTGTGCGCGAGGATGCAAACGCCAAGGCTATTTTATAAAGTTTAAGTTTAACGATTGAATTGTTCAATAAAAAATTGAAGACTTGATAATGATGAGTAGGAAATGTACATTTACCCTTTTGCCAATGGCTGTCTAATGCTGTAACAACGGGAACGCAACTGTGTTTCAGTTTGGGGAAAGATATGAACCTTTCGAAGGCCGAAGGCTGGTCGACAAAGTCAGTAACGAGAAAAGCAGACAAATCTGTCAATATTATTTTAGCCATTGCGGCCAATTCATATAACAACGTTGCTGTCATTAAAGTCATCCAAACGTTTAATAACGTGAAGTCATTAAAGGCATGCAAACATTTTATAACGGGAGGTCATTAACATCGTCAAGTGATTTCTATATAAAGCTAATATTCTGTCCTCTGCAAACGAAACAAATTTTTATTTCCCCAAATTGCACCTTGTGCCGAATCGTCACATGAAATCATCGCAAATATAACTCAGCTTCCGCAAGACTGCTTAAGAAATTGCTTAACAAAAGATTACACAAGTAAAACTCGGTAAAATATAAATCGTCCTAGTCTTCAACTTGTAATTACTAATATTTATGGCACTCCCTTGAATTTCTGGACTGAAATTGTTATGACCGAACCAGGTATGAGCAGTGTTGGCGGTAACGCGTTACAAGTAACAGCGTTACGGGTAACGTAGTAGCGTACTTGTTACATTTTCAAAATGGTAACGGGTAACGCACTTACGTTAAATATTTCGAGTAACGTGTGACGTTGTTACGTTACTCGTTTCATATTCTTCTCGAGACTTAAGGAAATCGCACTTCAATGTTTTTCGAGTTTCTAGGCACCAAGTTAAATAACTTTTTGCGTTTTTTTTTTTGCGGTTTCCTAGCTTTTTTCGTGAGTATTTAGGTGGAACCTTAAAAACGACAAGGCAATTATGTTCAGTTTCTGGATAGACAGTATGTTTCTTGAAATATGGCGTTTATGAATACCTCTAGCGTCAGAGAGTGAAACAGGTTAATTCGCAATTTAAAAAAAAAAGGAGCCCAGAAGTAACGAGCTTTACTTTTTAACGGTAACGAGTTCCTTTTATTTTGAGGTAACGTAGGTCGGTAACGCGTTAATTTTATTTGCAAGTAACGAGTGACGTATTCGTGACTTTTTATCGGTAACGCCTACAACATTAGGTATGAGGAACAGCTGTAAAGTTATCAGAAAATACATTTACCAAAAAGGCTATTATCTGGACTTGACATAAGAAATCATAGCGTTTAATTCATGGTTGTTTTTATTCGACAGGAACCTTTGGATGCTATACGTCTCGCTAGTCCTTATGGGAAACGGAATGGCGGCACTTTTTGTTTGCTCTTACTGCCAAGCCCTAAGGCGTGCCACGTAAGTGAACGAGCCTACACGTAAATAGGTTTCCGTTTCCTCTTTCAGGCATACTGAGAAAAATTGTGTCACGCACAATATTAGTTTGTCTCCGCCTAAACTGACATCAACGTGAAACGTTCAGTTGGCTAGGTGTTCAGCATTTCGTGAAGCCTGAGAAGTGTGGTCACGAAGCTCGACGCTGAGTGGTTAACGGGGAGGTCACGTGACCAAAGAGGTAGGCGAGGAGGAGTGAGGTAGGCGAAGAAGAACTCGACCACCTGTGCGCACTGGGGGAGAGGTGCTAGAGAGCATGGAAGGCTCTGGAAGACCGCCCGGTGTGTCAGCCTTGCACACGTGAAACCCAGAGTATCACTAAACGTTTGTCATGCTAGAAACGTATGCAACACAATTGCCTAGAAATATGCCGTAAATATTTTCTACCCAGTAAAAGTGTCCATTATTACACGATGGTCAACGTTACTAGATTAGCTCAGTTACGGAACTGCTCATAGACGCTGCATGCACCAACAGTACCCCTCCTCACTCACCATGACTTGCCCGGTGTCGCTCGACGCGCCGCCGGACGGCTGCTTTGGTAACTGAATCGGAATACGTCCGTTTGAACTTTACTATACCTGTTTTCAGCTCAAGAACCGTAGTAAAACAAGTCCTGCTCCTCGCGGAGCATTACTAACTTCCCCCTTTAAGTGGAGAATTAAGATATATGCAGGTGGAATTTATGTTAGATAAATGTTATTTTATCAAAAGGTACACCTTCCAAACGCCAAGAGCATCGCTTTTTCCTCCAAGGACAAAACATCGTAAGAACTACTTCGCGCCGCGTATGAACAATTCGCAAAACTTCCTGTTTTCTTGAGGTGAAAACGGGTATAAGAAACGTAAAAACCAAGGGAAAAAAAACTCTTTTTGTAGTAACTTTTGTTGGAGTTTAGTACAAAATGAGGGGCGCGTGATTTTTTCTGAAATTTTTAGTTTGCAATTATTTGCAGCACAATATTGTTTTTATACAACCACGCCTCAGCGGTGATTTCAGGTTGCGCGTCCGGACCTAGGTGTATCTTAACTTCGGTGATATTTCATGGCACGTTCGCTGAGAAAACGGGGGTGGCACCCGTGCAACCCTGTCCACCGTATCTGTTTCGGCTCTGAAAAGGCCGATTGAAGCCAAAATAGATGTCACGTGCAGTTCCTTGAGTGACCGCTGCGGGAGAAATGGCGGCGTTGTGATCGCATTTCAGAGCCAGGCCATTGGCGCTTCAGATGTGCTTTTTGGAACGCACAGTTATAAAACGAAAATATAGATGGCGCTTCGAACGACGGCAGGCGGATTGAAGTGAGTGGGGGGGGGGGGGGGGGGTACCCCCCTAAGAGGGAGTTCCACAACTGAGGTAATCTAGTAAAGTCGACAATGGTTCCTGTATATTAGCGACGTGCGCGACCTAAAGCGTCGCTGTGGTCGAAGTTCGCGATTGGCCAATCCATAGGTTCCTGTAAAATGATAATGCCAGCCCAATCACTGGTGAACGCGAGGCAAATCTTGCCAATCACGGCGAGGCAAAGGCACATCATGTCGATGACAGCGAGGCAAATCCTGTCGTGACGGCAGGAAAGGAAGCCGTAAGGGAGCGCCACCGAAAGATCTTGGCGCTAACACCTGTTGAAAATATTAGGAATGTTTTCGATAAATGCGTGAAAACATTAAGACTAATAAGATTTATATACCCCTTCTATAATTAATGATATAAATTCTGATATGTTTATTGGATAAATCGTGTACGAAATGTTTTTCGCTTCAAAAGTGTAGTACATACAATTTTCCCGTAAACGGGAGAATGAATATGCAGTAAAGAAAGTGAGAATCACGCATGCCTCTTACAAGTAGGAACTATTGTGTAAGCTACCGTGGTTACGGGAAAGGGACATGGGTGTTTCTGGTCCTTGTTGCTGGGTGCTAATTTTTTTTTTGTTTACGCTGTAATTACGAACGCGCTGAAGCGCACGTACTTTCAACATCGCCCCGTTATCACGTACTCCACTAGACATAACGTCTAGTGGAGTATGCCGAGGTGTAGGCAAAAAGGTCAGAAAACATTTAAGTCTTAAATTATGTAGCATAAATAGGTTTCTTTTGCGTTGCATAAGTCGCCTTAAAATAGTACTTACTAGGTGAGGAATATATACAAGCCTCAGCAAAATTGTCATAAAAAATTGTAATCGGAAATCAATCGCTTTCTACGTTTCAAGAATCTCCCGTCAATCGATTGATGTCAGAATTACGTAGTCAAGGTCCCTGGGATGTCAAACGTCTTAAGCCAGCCAGACAGATAATAAAAAATCTGAAATATGCACAAATCGAATGTATAAACAATTGTTAAGCTTTAGAAAAAAAAAATATATATATATCTAATCAGCTCTTTGCGTCTGTGTTTTTTTTTTTTTTTTAAGAGAGCTCGGTTATCCTGACAACCTTCGCACCTCTGGATTTGTATCATCTGTTCTTTTTCCTTCCCTCGTAATTGGGTGAGTAGTCCTTTCTTGTGAAGGCCATTTCGAACGTAGTATTATATTCTGAGAGAAAGTCAACAGTCGACTTTATGTATGCGCCTCCAATTCACGTTGTCGCTTCCTTATTAAAACCGCCAGAAAACTATGCTTTTTACTATGGTGCACTCATAGCTTAATAAGAAGCGCGGGCGTGGCGTTTCCCGAGCATATCATTATGACTCCGCAGCCAGTGAGATCGAGGAATTATCCAATCAGATCTCCGAACGAAAAACAAAAAGCACTACAGGCGAAAAGTGTGTAGAATATAAACCATGGCCTGCGTTTTGTAGGGCAAATTTTTTCTGACGCCTGTTGGTATACATGAACTAGATTTATTATTGCCGCGATTAATTATACCTGCAAGGGCTCTTATGGGCATTGAACGAGAAGATTGTTGGGAATTAACGCGATTACGTGAAGGAACAATTGTACTAAATAAACATTTTTTTAACGTTGTTAAAGAAGTGTTAAAATGTTCGAAACAAATGTAGCCCACTGAAACATTATGTAGTCCAACATTTAGCTCGCACACGTTGCCTTCTAGTGTACTTTAGATGGTCGTGCACAAACGAAATCCACGAGACCCTAAAGCATTACCGAAGGTGAGAAGCTCGCGCTGGAGGTGGGATAACTTAAGCTCCTTCTTCGCCGTTCTCTTTCTTTGTGGTTAAAAAAAAAGAGCGACGAATGAAATTACTTCATTATATAAAATGCAGCACAAAAACAAAACGCAGGCTCTGTTATTAATGCAATGTCATGTCTTGTTCACAAAGTTTTTTTAAGCACTTACGTGTACATTCATGCGAGCTGGCGTACTTTTCTCGAAGGCTTTGACTGGTGGTTAGCGTTCAAACAAGTGCTGACTTCGCGGGCTCGCCCGTGTGACGGGTGACGTGTGACCGACCAACGCAAAGAAACTGCATTATGATCTGTATCTGGGTCACAGTTGTCTGGGTGAAAGGAGAGAAGGTATCTTTTTCTCACGAGCGGTAGGCGCTCATAATATAACGTATCGCCAGTCAACAATGGAAAACATAAAACAACAACGTGCTTCCCCAGCCAAAAAAAGAAAAAGAAGAGCGACTCGTTAGTATGTGTTTTTTAACTTACCCTCGCACGCATGATTGCCACGCTGTCCTTCAAGAATCTCTCTCCCTCCTTTTATTTACAGGACGGTGACACAAACCGATTACGGCAGTTTGTGCTGACGAACATCCCCCCTTCCCCCCTCCTCCCCGGTTAGATTCACATAGGCGAGCTCGTAACACAAGCCCTATATATGGTTGACGTTACAAGTTCGTCTCTTTGAACTCGTTTCAACTATAGATGCGCTTCAATTATAGTAGAAGCGCAAACCAACAAACAAGCGCTCATATATAAAAAAGGAAACTCCCGCTTGCTTGGAGTCGTTAGAGAGCCTAGGAGCAAACGCGAGCGATAGTTACTTTTAGTGTTGCGTATACGAGCGAAAGCAAGAGGTGTGCGCTTGCATTAGCCTTGCGTGCTCCATAATGCGCATGCTGCGTACGCATGCAACGCCGCGAGCTTCACGTCTACGTACGTACACGCTCGCTATCTATTTTTGCGTCCGTACTCAGCAGTGCTCTGCTCTCCCTGTCTCGTTGCTCTCGTCGCGCGCGGGACAGCGCGGGACTCAGATTGGCTTGACCGTATACCGACCTTATATTGCCTGAAGCAGCGCGCTTGGGCATGTCTATAAGGCGCTGCAACTGCTTGCGTATGTGTTTGCGTTCCGTTGCACTAAAATCGCTGGTATGACGAGCTCCGCAGAGTTCCGCTGAGAGCGTGCGCGCGTCGTACGCAGTGCTAACGTGAGAGACCTTGCGCGATTCTAGAAATATCCATTAGCTTCTTGTCTAACTGGACATAACGTGTAGGACCAGCAAACATAAAATTTCAGAAACATAGTGCCAGCATGGTTCCAGGTAAAGCCTGGAACCCTGTTATTCTTGGGGTATTTGATATCTCCAGAAAAAATCACATCACAAAGTGAATGGTCTTAAGACGAAACATAAGATGCATTTTGTGGCACGCATACACACCAGGTTGTAGTGCTCTCTGGGGGTTAGAAAATAATTGGAATATAACAAATGTCGTATTCATGTTACAGAGGTTTAGCTACTTCGCCAATTGCTGGATACTTGGTCGACACCTTCGGCTACAGGAAAGGATCTATGTTTATGTTTGTTACTCTCTTGACGTGGGTACGTATTAAGTAATAATTATATGTTCATCCGATGCCCTTCTCTGGCTACTTGCACTAAATGCGTTTTCCGTGAGATGGCGGCCGATAAAAGCTTATAATATGCCCCATGCTCATGCATAGTAGCATGACGTAAAGTTTCCTACTCCTGACACTCGTGCAGGTCTGAAATATTAAAAAAAAAAAAAAATTCATCAATCGGGCTGCAGAAGCTCTTATCTCTGAAAAGTTTCCGGTTATCTGCCAACGGAAACTGCACCCAGTTTTTCTTTTCCTCTGATAGGACCGTATTCAAAGTATACCTAGAACGGTACCTTGATAATACATGAGGGACACTTTTCATATGCAATGTTCATTTATCTTCTTTAAATTGTGAATGATGTAAAGGTTCAAAAACAGCAATGCAGATAATTCTGTCAGAAAAATGATACGCTGCAGCACTCATGTTTCAGTGCAATGTCAGCATAAACTATTAGTCTCTGCATGTAGACATTCAAGCATTATTTTTGGTTACAGACGCCCGTTACATTCTTTCAATGGCAGCGGTCAAACTATCTATCAAGAAAGAACATCGCCATAACAACTCGGGAAGCATGAAGGTGCCATTTAAATAAATAATTGTTTTTATTTTAATATTCACTGTCTTTTTTGACTAATAATATAGAAGGCAGGATCGAAGAGTGCAGATCACCTCCACTTAAAGGAACGGACATCAGCAAACCCTTCATTCTCACCGAAGGGCCTACCAAGAGGTGCTCAAGTGCTGATCCTTAAAGTACGCACCGGCGCCGCCCTCACCGAGGACACCTTGGCCCGATGGAGGGTCTACACCGAAAAGACCGGGCGACCACCTAACACAGATGACCCAGACAGTACGCCCTCCTCACACTCCAGTTCTAACTGTGAATCAACGCAGTCGCAGTCGTCTGAAGCTTCAAACACAGCGGTGGCCTAGCTGTTCTACATGCTTTGCAGGTGTTACCCCCACAGTCCAACACATGCGATGGGAGTGTGCGGCGCTCCACGACGGGCGGACTCGTTTTCCATACCTCGGTTATACACACTCACGAGGACTGTATAAAACCGAAGTGTGGTGACCGAGCAAAACAAACGCCGAGTCCTTTGGGACTTTGTGCGCTCTGCTGATATCGACAAAAGAATCTTTTTTTTTTTTAGTTAACTCCTTTCTTAACCCTTTTCATTCATGCCGTCGAGCCATCGGTGTCCCAATAAAGTGTAACAAAAAAGACAAAGACAAGGGTTTCAAAGATTGACGCAACTCCGTAACAATTAAAACCCCCATGTTGTAAATTGATCATTCCAGGGTACGATTATCAGTTTGGAATGTCTCGAAATGACTCTTAAGACTTTTCAGCACTATTGTCCCACGCCAGAACGCTACGATCATCTTTTCGACTACGGTAACCTTTAATTTGGGCGCAGTGTTAAGATTATTTTACAGTTTACATTTGGGGAAAAAAAATCCAATAATCAAAACGAGAATTCCGCTTGCTCTGAATGCAACTAGGACTAACCAAAATCATGAATTTCTCGTATAATGTTCAGGAGCGATTGCTAGAGGGGTATCACCTTAATGGCTATCCGGTGCTACCCGGGCTATAGAAATCGGAGTTGACTGCTCAAAATATTGTACAATGTTACAGCGATTGAATTAATTGCGCTTCAGGTTTTTTGTCTGTTTAGACCGAGAATATTTTTTTTTGCGTTTCGTGACATCCCCAACAATGAAACATAATGTGAACAACGTCGAGCGAAATAGGACAATTGCAGGGAACGATAGACGGCAGCACCATCCGGCTTGTAGATGTTTATAGAAGTTTTAATTGAGGTGAACGAGCGTGTCGTTTGTCTAGAATTGAAAAGAGCGAAGTCGAGATAAGCCCATTGCCGGAGCGAGTTGATCAATGATTCAACGATTCGAAATCGATGCATCAGAATGTTTCAGCAATACAATTATAAGTTTTCCTCGCAGCTACGTTATGCACTTATATTTGAAATAAGAACCCAGTCTCGTTGTGACGGTCAACGTAAGATCACGGCTCTCTGCTATTCCGTATGAGATTGCGACTGAAGGGATTGTCTTGTGATTTTCGAAAGTTACCATGTGTTTGCTCTGGTCACTTAGAGAGGATGTAAATATAGTCAGATGTGATATTTATT
Source organism: Ixodes scapularis (assembly GCF_016920785.2). Lineage (NCBI taxonomy): Eukaryota > Metazoa > Arthropoda > Arachnida > Ixodida > Ixodidae > Ixodes > Ixodes scapularis. The sequence goes on along the minus strand of NW_024609857.1, from coordinate 18,986,334 downwards.
TAATTAAAAACGCTCCCAGTATTTGTGTAATCAAATATGAACGTCAATACGAAACTTCACGCCAGATTACGCGAATATGCATGGTTGGTCGTTTCGCGACGTCATATCAGGCATGGTAAAGCCAGAATCGCTGGCGTTGACCTATTCCCGGCTTTGATCAGCATGATTGATGGTGCGTACAAAGATCATCGTCGAAGAATTCAGCTTTTCTCGATACCGTAAATCTTGTCTTTCTTAGATCGCAGAAAACGCTGTGTATTTTGAGAGTACAATTTGAGAAATTTGGTTCTGTTTAAAATTGAATTATTTGTGCTGCGGAAGATTCAAAATTCGGATATCATTCGGATGATATTCCTAAAAGAAAGGACAGTATAATTAATTGTTTTATTAAAAACAAAATTTATACTGGACAATCCATTTATTAAAAACCGATAGAACTAACTTCTTGACAATTTCCAGCTACACGTGGCGGTGGAAATGAGCATTCAACTAAGCGTTGCATATAATAAGATCAAGTGAAGGTTACAGCTGCAAGATATCAGCATTAAGATAAATTAAGTTACGAAAAGTTACAAGCTCGAACAGTGATTCTCACGAGAAGCCTTGCACCCACCTGGCGAGCGTAGCCCATGTTCATCGACGGTACCGCGGTAAGTTCGGTGCGCGCTCTATTCACGAAATTCTGCGAGCACACGCGAGAAAATGGCGTCGGAAAAAAGTATTCATTTTTTTTTTTTTTTGTTTACGAACGCGACTTACTGCCGCTGGAGGTTTCGGTCCTTCGGAAAGCGATAAAGTATCAAGTCATTGCAGCCGCAGTTGCCTTGTCGAATCCCGTGCGCGATACAGATGCTCTCCGATAATATTCTGCACTTTCGGTTGTTATCCGTGCAGCCTATTACCAAACAATGATGTCCCGATGGCCAGAAGATTGTCGTCATTGATTCCGCTATCTCTAATCATAAATACATCAGAAAAAAAAAAAAAACGCGAAGAAAGCAACCGAAATTCGAGAAACACGCACGTCCAAGGCCTTCATCCGGGTCTTTCGCTCGTTCCAAACCACTCGTAAAGCGTGTTTCATATGCATCGATTTCGGCCCTGTGCTTCGTTTCAGCTTCGGTCCGAGTACGATCGAAGTTATGAGCCGAAGGGCCAATCAAACAGCGAAAGAGGCACAACGTCATGGCGTGCTGTCTGCAGTTGATAGGACCAGCCGGTATTCGCAGTCTCTCTGTGCGCACTCCTCCGCCGGCTAGACCTATCAAGCGCAGAGGGCACGCCATGACGCTGCGCTTTTCGCGCTCTTTGATTGGCCCTTCGGCGCATAACATCGGCCGCGCTCGGACCGAAGCTGAAACGAAGTATAGAGCGGCGCGATTTGTGCCGTCGCGGCGCTCGTGCCGCTCAACCGCTGGTGCTGGCCAGAACGCCGCGACGGCAGAAATCGCGCCGCTCTAGGGCCAAAACGGCTGTATGTGAAACACGCTTAACAAGGAAAGCGTCGGCAGCCACTTTCCTCTTTTCTCTCTTTCCCTCTTTCAGTAAGACGGTCATATCCAAGGGCGATCTCGAACTGCGACATCGTTTTCTCCGCCGGTTGTCTTGTGTTTCCCTTTTGTACAAGACCAGACGAATCTTCTTATTCAAGGGACGCTGCACACCAGACTTTCAGCACACATTCTTTTCTTTTTCGTAACTTCTGACATTGTTTTTTTTCCGGAATATTGACGGGCTTCGTAAAGCACGTGGATGAGTCTTTACATTTTTTCGGTGGTAAGGTACTCGCTCGAAATTCGTATACTGTTTTACGAAATAAACTATACCATGACTTTCTTGTTAATTTGTTTTCGGTGCCGATGTATCGGTCCCTTTTTGCGAATGATTATGAACAAGGGCAAGAAGTCATAGTTCTAGTGCAAAAAAATGTGTATAATGCAGTCGGCAAAAACCTTTTCCTTTCGATTACTTACCAACACCCTGCCTGTTAAGCTCTGGCTAGGCGAACGGGGCATAATCATCCCGGGGGGCGTAAACTGCCCGTTTTCCAAAGTCTCGAAAACCATTGAACATTGTTTTTTTTTTGAACTACTGGAATGTATCGCGTTTTGGGGGGATGTCCTTCAAAAAACTTTAAAGACGGAACTTTTCGTGACACCTCGCGCTATTCATATTTTACCTATCGAGTCGCACGAGAGCCTACCGCTCGACATGATTATGGTTCTCGGATTGTTTAGTTTGTGGATGTCTGGAAGGACTGTCAGGCATGCCGAACGATTCCCCAGGACAGCACGAGTCTACTTTGTTGACCTGGTTGCACAGGTGAACACTGCATACAATCAGAGCGAGTACCCGCCTGTGTGGATCAACGTGCCAGATAACCACACGCATGTGAAGGAATACTCAATAACCACCCATAAGCGCTGGAAGGCTGTTTTTAAAATGTAGATACATTTTAAAGGAGTACATATGTACTTTGCATATATATAAATAAATATATATATATATATATATATATATATATATATATATATATAGGGTGTTTTTTAAGCTTAACAGAATTGTTAAAAAAAAAGCCGTGAAAGTTACACTTATGCCACTTATGGAGTTGAGTTATACGGCCAGGGGGACACATTATTAGCGGCGAGATGGTTCGGTGGCGCCCTCGTTCGGTTACCTTTCGTGACGTCATTACCTTGTGAACAACAAGTTCGATGGTGTTTGTAATGGGCATGGTGGAATCCTGAAATTATAGCGCTCTCAAAGCAACACTGCCAACACCGTCAAAATTGAAGTTCTTACATTCCTCTTAATTCCGTCGATGGACATCCTTTGCTGACGTCATAGTCACCATTCGGCCAATTGTGGTGGGCCGACCACAGCGACGCTTTCGTTCGCTCACGTCGCCAATAGGGGGCTAAACGTGACGATCAGTCGTTTAAATAATTAATATTCGTTGATTAATTTTTTAATTAATGAAAATACTCATATGGTTCCGATTAGAAACTTGCTCAGCCTCATCGAAAACCACTAAATCCGTCATTTTCAGAAAGTCTTTCGGCGCGTGAGAAGCGTAGTATTGTACTAAAGTTACCACTCGTGGAGCAAGTACAAGGCTGGGGCTAGATAAGAGACGGAAAAATCGCGCAGGCTCCTTATCGCAACCGCTAGCTTTGTACCTGCTCCACGAGTGGTAACTTTAGTGCACGACTACGCTTCTCACGCGCTCAAAGTCTTTCTGAAAATTACTGATTTAGTGGTTTTTGATGACGCTGAGCAAGTTTCTAATTGGAACCATATGTCTAGTTTCATTAATTAAAAAGTTAGTTAACGATTTTTAGTTAATTAGTCGACTGATTGTTACGATTAGCCCCCTATAATATGTCCCCCAGGGAGTATAACTCACCTCCACAAGCAACATAAGTGTAACTTTCACGGCTTCTTTTAAACAAATTTGTTCGAATTAAAAATGAACAACCTGTATATATATATATATATATATATATATATATATATATATATATATATATATATATATATATATATATATATATATATATATATATATATATATATATATATATATATATATAACGGGCATGGTGGCGGGGGGCCGAAGGCGTGGGTATTACAAACCGTTCGTTGTTGCTGGCTGGTTGCTGGTTAGGTGCACAGACATATGTGTATGTCTGTGCACTTAACAAAGATATAAAAAAGCGAGAGTAGCGAAGTGGCTTGCGTTCCCGGATTTCGTACCGTAGCGCCAGGTTAAAATCCTAGCCGCAAACCCTTGTTTTATTCTTTCGTTAGCTTTTTTTATAAGGAAACAGAAAGAACACGCAAGTTCCCTTTATTTTCCGCTAGTGCATAGTGTTATTCTAGTACTTTCTGTGGGGTACGCGATGTACGCCACTCTTGCCATAAAAGAGCCTGCCCGTGGCGGTAGGGGCCAGCCTTTTGCCTGCGCTCAATTCAGCTGTAACGCCTCCTTCGACGCCCGTTACGCCTGGGATGCGCGGGCCCCGGCCCATGCCCCCCCTCCCTCCCTCCCCTCCTTAAATCTTCTATTTTGCTGGGGCCTCCTCTCCCCCCCCCCCCCCCCTCTCATAAAACAAATATGAACATACGGTAATATGTTCCTATTTGTTTATAAAAGTAACAAGAAATCAATGTGTCATTTGCTACAAGACTTTTGTAATTAAATTATGTTACCGAATGCCGCTTCGGAAATATACAATAGCTATTACAAAATTAGTTAAATAAATAATTACATAAAAATATTTCGTTATTTGGGAAGGAGCACTTCCCAACTGGGGTAAGAATGCGTATGAAGGTATATTGGCGCCAAATGTGACCAAAATACCACACTGTGTGGCGTTTTATGTATTTGAAGCATAATAGCTATGGTCTGCTCGCCGAACTGTATAACAAACGTATCGCGCTTTTTCTTTATGGAGCGAGTGTGCCAGAATTTATGGCGCAGTCCTGTTAAGTCTTATAGTGTGTACAATAATTAGTTCAAATCTAAAAAAGTTTTACGCGATGTTGTTTATGTTTCATTGCTTTCTTTCACTTTTTCGTCACATTTCGACGCAGCATTTCGTGTTTGAGGACGCACTCAGCTAGGCAACCTTATTCCGTCTGCTACAACTAACGGAAATTAAAGTAAAGTAACAAGTGTACTTTAATTGTATTTAAATACTCTGTTCCACCGAACGCTCTTCGCCTCGTCTCCGGGGCCTGTCAACATGATCGCTCACCAGCTCGCCAGAGCGATCACCCCCCATATTTCTCTAATACTCCATACAAGTACAGGTGACTGCGATGGGTCAATATCGATCAACGAGAGCAAGGAGCTAGAGGCTTTGAGTCCTACCTGAAAGTAGAAAAAGAAGCCACGACCAGCTTCGAACAGAGGCATTGGTCATGACCCAAAGACCCCATTCAAATGTGCGCTCCATCTCGTAGCAGCCGCGCCAATCACCCGATACTGCCATTAGGCTCATTAGATTGTCCTGCTGCGCCTCCTGCACCAGCCGCGCTCGGCGTAGACGGGCCGTGTTCGATTTACCAGTGTCGCCTATCCGAAAACATAACCGGAAGTACATTACCCCGCACTTCTCTGCACCGCGTTCGACCGCGCGACACTTTTCTGCACCGATGCAGGCTGGTGCAGGCAAATCGAACGAGCCGGTTGTTTTGGTACATACTCTGAGCATGTATCGAACACGAGGGCTGCGTTAAGGCTGGTTCACGCATTAGCGTCGATCGCGTTGCGCTGCGATGCGTCGCGTTGTACAGCGCCTCCCCATTGCCTCGTCGTTAAATGTCGCCGTAACCACAGGTCGACGCGAGGAGTCTTAACGAGGCGGCGGTTGCAGTCGCACAAGAACGCAACGGTGTGAACGAGCCTTTAGCGTTCGGTATAAACTCGGCTCAGCCCCGATCGACAACGACAGCTGCGTCACAAGTCGGTAAGGACAGGGATCCGATCGCACGCTTCTTCACCAAGAAATAGCGATCGTCAGTGTTGCTCTACGAGGTTTTCAATAGGGTTCAATTTGAACGACGAAGCGAGCGAGATTGAGCTAGCCGTGCCCGCTGCCTTGCGGGGCGGCGAGCGCGACATGGCTGTTTTTAAAGGAAGCGCGTTAAAGCCAGCGTTGCCTCATCAACGACGCGATCTGTCTTGGAAAAAGACAGAAATAATTGAGCAACGCGGCTGCCGCGCACGTGTGTTGTCGGGCTCTCTGCCGGTCCAGTCATCCGGTGTTAGATAGCGCGGCACACCTTCGAGGCCCCGAGCTCGTTCGGCGTTTATCATATCGCCGCCAGTTTTACATCTACGCGAACCGTCCAACTCGTGCTCTAATCAGGTAAGCGCTCTGCAGCCTTTCCGCGGAGGAAGTGGAATATATAACTTCGGAGCTGCGCACTCGATATATCATGTTACGATCAATTGAGGAATGCATTTAACTTGTAATTCGTATACTATAAAGACGTGAAAGCACGTGAGTATTTTAGAGCCTCATGTTTATTAAAAAAACGGTGTAAACTGTTTAGGTAAGCTTTCAGATTCGCTACACCATTTCCCTGTATATCGCGACTATAGTCCCGCTATCGGTACGTCATCAAATTGGCCTACTGGACGTTTTATCAAAATTATTCCTCAACTAAAGAATCTCGCTTTAAAGGATCATTAGAGAATAATATCTTAATATAGCATCAGGCCACAGGATGTTTTATCAAAATTATTTGTAATCTTTGCACGAAAGGATTTTGGCGATCTGCTTGGTTATGCAAGTGAAGTGTCTGCTTATGTCATCCGTGGCAGCGTGTCCCTTGCGAGCAAGACGAAATTCCGTGGTTTTTTATTTTTTGTTCGAAATACATTAGCATGCAAGGCAAAAATAGAGCTTGGGTATTGCAAGATTATAGTGAATTTGATGTTCTTAACTATTTTAATACCCGCACTATAGACGATTGACATCAGCTGCGCATGGGCGCCACCCTAACAGACCCTCAGTTTTTGTTTCCTCTTATTTTTATCACTTCGCTCCATGATTACCACAGCAGTACGGGTCATTGCCATTTTAGATTCGACTGTGTCCTTCTCCCTAGTATTTATCTTTGCGGAGGTTCACAAACGCCCACTTCAGTGGCTTGGTATCTCGGCAAGACAAAAGAAGGTCGGCAGTGGTGGCTGTAATCTAGCGCTTGTGTAAAGCGTCTATATAACGATATTGTGCCTTGAATTTATCATTAAAAATGGTCCGGTAATTATGCGACTAGCGGGGAACTGCGTTTTTGCAGAGAAATACGAATTCAACTATACTGCGTGTGTTTGTTTCAACCGTTATCTAAAGTGAATATTATTTACTTTCATTCGTATAGTATACTGAAGAAAAAATTATTTCATGCAAGAAGGCTTACTGAACTAATTTAGTGTCCACATTCAAGAACCGAAATATTAGGGGGAAAATCGCGAGTAAACTAGGTTTGTCTGCTTGGCAAACGAATTTTCTGACATCTAATTTAGCATGGAGACACGACAGAGGGTTTCTGGTAAAGATGGAATCAATGCAATAACCATAGAAGGAACGCAGAAAAAACTTTAGAGGAGAGGCCGAATTCACAAAACTTTTTAACAAAAAAACAAACAAACATATAAATACGACTGTATCACATCTCATTAACTATTCGGTATTTACGAAGCAAATTGTTTAAAGGTTTTGCGTAGATTAAGACAGAAACCAAAATGCCTGCCAAGTCCGACTTCAGTCCCGTGATCTTTAGAAAAATGCTTTTGAAGCGGCGCCAAGAAACGCTGCGTCAGCACCACAACGCTAACTATTTCCTTGGTAAAAACAAATTATGTGTCATAATTTAGGGGAAGTACTCAAGGTGAAGAATATTTACGTAAAAATAAATTGCACGTAGTGGAGGCAAGGCGACGCCAGCCGTAATCGCAGCAATGCTTCACTCCCCACATTTAGCTCTAAGAAAAGTGGAGCATTCCCTTTCCCGCAAAGCAATTGTGAGAGCCAATAACTGCAATATACGCAGCCGGCTCGTCGAGTGACGAGGCTGATTTCTATCTACGCTCAAAGTTTCTTCGAAAGAATTCTCGTACGCTACGTTCAGAGGAATTTGAACATTTACGAAACACCGAATATTTTCCCTCTTTCCCTCAGTTCTTCCGTCGTTCGTTCCTAAGCACAAAACGACTCAAGATTAGTCATTCTTAGTGAATCCGGCCTCAAGTAAGTGTAGTAGTACCTTAACCATGATATGAGTGTGGGCAGAAGTAAATAACTCACAACATGTTTTGTTTAAGCTATTTCTCGGAGCCAAATTATTAGCGTGTTTCAACAGCTATAGCTTGCGCCTTCAATCTGTCCCATGATTGTAAATAGACCCCTTTCGAAAGTCACGTGCCGACTATTAGAACGTCGAAACCACTGCACAATGGCGGAACAACGGAATCAAGGAATGTGACAGCTATTCCATAAGATAGCGAATGTCGGAACGCGGCCAACACTAGGAGCCGACGAGCCAATCAAGCAGCGTCAAAAGTGTAACGTCACGGCGCTTACCACCTTTTTCTGTGGGAGTTTTTTTCCTTCTAATCTAACCAAACGCATGAGGTGTGCCGGGATGTTGCGGTTTCAGTCCGCTATTGTGCAGGGATTCCACAGCTGCCGACTGAGGGCAGAATTTCGAAAGGGGTCTATACTATGAATCTCTCGTGGGACTCCCCAATTGCGGCCTTTTGAAAATACAGCGTATTGACAACCTTTCGCTTCTAACCGCAGGCAGAGTCACCCTAAGGAAGATGTCAGCACAAAATCCACGTCACAATGAGAGCACACGCCTTCCAGTCCAATCAAGAAGCACGTCCAGCCTCCGGGAATCTTTGATGAAAATTGCGAGGATCCTTCCATTAGCGTACGGTTATATGTGGACCGCTGCCCTGGTGAACCTGTCCCCGCCATTTTATCCTGCCCTGGTAATTAACCGCTCGTTTGTAATTCTTTCGCGAAGCCAGCCGTTCGTGTAGTCAATGACAGCTTAGGAAACGCGGGCGTGGTTTGTTGCGCCCCCGCCTCTTGCTCTGTGATTGGTTATTAATCGTTCTGATCAACTAATTCCGCAATCTCATTGGCTGCGGAGCGATAATGAGATGATAATGATATGCACGGGGATCACCAGGCCCTGCGTGTTGTTAAGCTGCTGACGACACTAGTGAGTTTGTGGGTGCCGTATTTCTCACGAGTGAGTTCTATTGAATAACGGCTGCGGAGTTCTTGTCTGTATATATGGTATTTGAAAGGTACTCGTGGCTGAATTCGCGAAAGACTGCTGTCGGTTTTTTACTTTAAAGCATCCTCATACACAGGCTGAATGGGAAGTCTGCACAGCACGTGCAGGGAGTAAATGCAAAGGAAATGCTATGTAACTCAGGTACTGAGCCCTTTTAACCGCAGCATTTTGTCAAACCTGACAGCACGAAAATTGCGATAATGGAACGCTCACGCACTTGTCGTGGCTCTATATACGTAAATGAGCAGCTGGCATATGTAAAAACTTTTACTGCAAAAAGATTAATAGGGAACACCATATTGTTATGTTGTTTTGAGCTATATAAGGTCAATAGCGAACACCACATTATCTTGTTGTTTTGAGCTATATAAAAGTAAAAAATGTTTGCGAATTTTCGCCGAATCCATTTAAACAAGGCGTTAGTGGTGTGGACATGGGCCAGAGTTCTAGTGTTTGCCTTTACCTTGTTCAAAAAGTTATAAGCAATTTTCGGAAAGTTTCAGTTAAAAAATTGGGTCGGCTCCAGGTGTCCGACGCCGTTCATCTCCATCTATTCATGGGGCTCGTCAGTCACCAACTTCTCACTGTGAGTTTCCGAAAATCGTTTATAGCTTTTTAACCGGATAACAGCAAGCTTTTACATTTTGGCACCTGCTCCGTACCGCTAGCGTTATGTTTGGGCGTAAAACGGCGTCCAACAAAATAAAATAGTTTTTGCTAAAAGAAAGAAAAAAGAAAAAAAGCAGTGTAGCTTTTTTTTTTTAAATTTTATTCGCGGGCATCTTGTGGACTAGTTCAGAATATAATGAAGATGCGACATCCAGTAAGATCCTTTTCGTGAATCTGGAAGTCCTGCGAAACAATATTTCCGGAAATATATTTTTATAACGTAGAAAATGCCAATGAAAGATAGCGATTTAGATGTTTCCTTCACATTGCAACTTTATAGGAATCTTCGCGCGTTTGGATTGCGCTGGCAAACCAGTCTCCTTTTTATATACATTTAAATCAGCTGCTTCTTATTATTGCATTAGTTCCCCTGCGAGCACTGTAACCAAGGAAAGATAAACGTTTCTTTCCTCTTGTTTTCTTTTTTTATTGTTTGGGGGGGGGGGGGGGGGGCGGGGAGGAGGGCAGCTTAGTAGTTTTTTAATACCTTCCAGAAGAAACAAAAGGGAACAAACAGCGAATCAATTGCATACTTTCTGTGGCGTTCAAAGAACAAAAAAAAAATCATATTTAAAACAGCTAAACAACTATCGAACGAGAAATTAACCTGACGCTTTTGCTTGAGCGTTTTCTCACTTGGGGAAAACCAGGGTAATCTGTGCAAAGAAGAAGATCGGTTAGTGATTAGCTTCTACAATCAAACGATGCCTCTGGGTTTGTAACATATTGTGTCACAATGCCAACCGTACTTCATACCCAAGACTAAGGAACCTAACACTAAATTATTGTACAAATTTGCATTGACAGAACCTACCCTGCTCTCCAAACAAATCGTCAGTTTAATTTTGATTAAAGCACTCTTTTGTCATTTCAGCAGCACAGAAGTGCGTTGCTTGCTTCACATCGAGACATCATAAAGATAACTAATCAAAATATACTGTATGAACCAGTACACAAATAGCATCAACCATCAGGAACATCCAGAAAAAAATACTTCATTAATAGTGCCATTCACCTTTTTATAATATTAAGAAAAATGACTCTAAATCAGTTCGCGTAGGTTGTTAAGCAAAGTTTCGAAAATCGGAAAAACAAAAGAAAAAAGAAAACGAAACATTGTTTTACTCGAATAAAATCAATAAATACTGCGTTACATAGATAGTGTAACATATCATTAAAATGAATGATAAAAAATGTCGAGCTTCAACGCATAAACCTATTTTGCGGGTATGGCGCAATGAAGATCAATAAGAACATAACGCTCAGTTAATCTCTGCAAGTATCGCGAATACCTCTAAAAATAATATTTATTTATGATTTAAAAATGGAGCAAAACATTCACCTACACTTCTTTTTGCAGAATTCCGCAGTGTTTTCGTAAATGCAGGGACAAGCAGCAGTAAAACGCGCAGCTCTTAAGAGACAAAATGACAAAAGAAAAATTCTGCATAGGTGCCTTCTCAGAGGAGAAAGATAACCTAATGACACTAATAACTAAGCCTTGCTCCCGCAACTCCAGTGATAATCGGCATTGCATATTAGTTGTTGGAAGACAGCTTTTCTGGGTGTTACGGTGAAAGGAAGTCAAATTACGTACTTCGCAAAAGTTATATATAGCAGGGGTCACCCAGCTGCCGCTCGCGAGCTGCATGCGGCTCTTTGCGAGTGTACTTGTGATCTTTCTGTGCCCCGAACTTAAGAGGCTACTAGGACAAACCGTCGCAAAGAAAAAGGAATCGAACTGGAAATATGTGTGGGTTAGGAACGGTCAAATCTTTGCAAAGAAGGCTGAGAACACGGTTGTTGTCAAGATACAAACTAGCGATGATGTGGCAAAGATTGTAAGTGCCTAAAACAAAACAAGAATATGGAAAACCCAAAATGCCTAGCACATACGTTGACCCTGCTGACTTGCATAAATTAACCAAAAAAGATACCTAAATTTGTTCCACTTAAATGTTGGCTCAGATAAAAACAAAACTGAAGATCTTGAACTCCTGTTTAATCATGTTGGTGTTAGCTTTGATGTAATTATGTTTAGTGAAGCATAGTACAATGAAGAATCATCATACTTCAACCTCCCTCATTATCAACATTTTGCTTTAAATCGTACAGATAAGAGAGGAGGTGGAGTTTCTTTACTAGTCCAGTTTCCTACAACTTCGGTGTTGATACCACAAGTTACAGTACTAACTGTGGATTACGAGTCACTTACAATAAAAAATTAATCAAACATCTATTGTGTTGTTTATCGTCCGCCAGATGCTGTTTTTCCAGATTTATAACCTTTTTTGAAACTTTGGTGGATTTTGCCTGCGTTAATAAATATATCTTATATGTAGGTAGCGATTTTAATATTGATTTATTGACCCCTTCAGCTTCACGAGCAGAATTAATGAATTAGAAGCATAGTCTGTTCACAACGTCTTTAGTATACCGACACGTGTTACATGCTCTTCCTCTACAAGAATAGATCTTTTTATCACAAATCGTGATGTGGCGCATATCACCGCTGGGGCAATACTTGCTGACATTAGTGATCACTTTCCAATTTTTTTGTCTTGTACCAAAATTGTTAGGAAACAACACAAACCAGAACTATGTCCCTCTTTTCAACTAATCACTACTTTTACGCTAGATAAGTTCCGTGAAGATATTGGTTGCGCTGACTGGAACTACATTTCGAACGAGGAAACTGTGGTCACAGCATATAACAAGTTCATTGATAACATTGTCGAAATATATAAGCGAAATTTTCCGTAAAAAAAGGAAATAAAAATAAAAAATCCCGTAAGCCGTGGATTACCGCGAAATTACTGCAAAAAAATAAATATCAAAAACAAGATATTTAGCACTTTTATTAAAACAAAGGACATAAAATCATTGGAAAATTATAAACGTTACAGAAATAAATTAAATTCAGAGTTAAAACATGTAAGAAGGAACTCCTATCATAAACAGTTTAACGAAACTATACAGGGAGATATTTTTTGGAAGCGACTCAGAAACGTTTTGCACCCAGTTGCTGAGTCGACCATCCAAAAAATAATTCTGAATGGAACAGACTACGATGGAGAGAGTTTAGCCGGTGCTTTTAATAACTACTTTGTGAATTTGGTCCCCGCTTGCAATACTGTGTTGACTGGAAATCACATAACCACTCATGCTCGTGTGACTCCTTATTCTCTTTTCCCACAAGCGAAAACGAGGTTGTCAATACGTTTCATAGCTTAAAAAACAGTAAATCTTGTGACATGGATGATTTACAAATAAAGCCAATAAAATACGTATTAGATTTACTTGCCCCTATACTCACATACATATTTAATCTAGTGTTAGAAACAGGTACCTTTCCTTACGAATGCAAACCGCTAAAGTAACCGTGATTCATAAAGGAGGCGATATAAATAATCTCTCCAACTATAGGCCTATTTCTATTCTTCCTGTATTTTCTAAGGGGCTTGAGAAAATCATTCATTCACGCTTAATTAACTTTTTTAACAAGTATATGTTGTTGTCTAATTCACAGTTTGGTTTCCGGAAAAATATGTCGACTGAGATGGCGCTCATAAAGCAGAAAGAGATAATTATTAAAGCTTTTGAAAAAAAAACTGGTTTCACTCTGCATTTTTATAGATCTTTCTAAGGCGTTTGACCACTTGAATCATAACATCTTAATTGCTAAGCTTGACATGTATGGTGTTCGTGGAACAATGTTATCACTAATTAAATCGTATCTCCTAAACCGTAAGCAGTGCGTATCTCATAATTCATTCCTATCATCTACTGAGGATATTAAATCAGGCGTCCCACAAGGCAGCATCTTGGGGCCCCTATTATTTATTATTTATAGGAATCGCGTTTTCAATATCAATACCGATGTACAGTGAATACCATAGGCTGATGATATAACCTTGTTTTTTACAGGCACTGACCCCGATAAACTTATAGTTTCTGCTAACGATTTTCTCTCTTCCTTAAAATATGGGCTGACTTGAACTGCTTAAAAATTAACCCTAATAAAACAAAGGCCTTACTGTTTAGACCCAGAAATAAAATAGCAAGTGTGTCTACAAATCTTTGCTTGGGCGGAAATAATATTGAATTCGTTCAGGAAATTAAAGCTCTGCGTTTTTTCTTCTCGGAACATCTTACGTGGGACCAACACATAAACGACGTTGGCATGAAATTAAACAAACTTAATAGCTTGATGAATAAACATAGACATATTTTGCCACAAAACACAAAAAAACTCCTATATAATTCTTTGTTCCTGCCGACTCTCACTTACTGTCATGTCATATGGGGAACAACTACAAATCAGAACATGTTAAAGTTACTCGCACAAAAAAGGGCTCTACGTATTATAACTAACGTTCCAGGGTTTACATCAACTCGTAAGTATTTTAATGAATTAAATATTATAAATGTGTTACAAATGCATGATTTCAGACTAGTTTCCCTTTACAAAAATGCAGTAACAATGAACAACGCACCACTGATACAACTATTTAATCGAATCAAACACATACCATCGTATAAAATAAGACAGCCCGAAATACGGAAAAATACCAACCGTCAGAACCTCGTATGGATATCAATCTATACTTCATACCTTGCCTGTTCTCCTTAACATCCTCGCAAAACAAAACATTACACCCGAAACATCAACAATACAGTCCCTGAAGCCCCATTTCATATTTTACTGATACGACGTTTTCGAATTTTTCTTTATGCTTATATGGTTTCTCGCTGTAGTATTTTTCTTATGTGACCTTGTTGTATATGTTTTTTTTTTGTTTTTTTTTTTGTGCATCATGATGTCTGCAATTTCATCACCTAATGTTTTACTTGTCTAGGTATGTAGGCATGTATGTGATGTATGTATGTGTGTATGTATGGCGTGTTGCATGTATTGTGTGTTATTTATGCTGATTCACCAGTTATAATATTTGCATTATCATTACTTGATTATTACTTGACCCGGTATATATATATTTTTGTGTGTTTATGTCTGTATTATTGTCACTCTACCTCTTCGTCGGTTAGACTTTAAATGTTCTGCTATGCTTTGAGTGATTATTTAGTTGAATTTTATTGTGTACTCTATTATCAAGTGCTGGGGGCAGGGGCCTGTCAAGCTGCAACTGCAGCTTTTTACCCTGCTCTCCACACTCCTTTGGAGTGAAAATAAACGATTATATTATTATTATTATAAAGTGCGGTTCGCGTCTCCCCAATAAACTTAACGCCCTCCCTACCCCCTCCCCGCCTTCGACGCTTTCCTCTCAGTCATACGAGCACTTCCACAATAAAAGAAAAGGAACGCGTTCTAAGTTGGAAGACAGGTTGCGGCTTCAGAATCTTGTGCTTCTGCTACATTATTATTTTGTAGCAGCAGCACAAAATTGTTTTTGACACAAATTATATAAAGTAGCTGAGCAAGTTTAATTTCTTGCTTTTGGAAAAAGTCTGGAGACCTCCCCCCCCCCCCTTTCCACTCTTTTCTGCCTTTCCTCTTCGAAGGCTGCTCTTGGAAGTCCAAGTTTAATTTCTTGTTCTATAAAAACGCCTGGAGCCCCCCCCCCCCCCCCCGCCCCCCCCCCCCTCTTCCACTCTTTTCTGCCTTTCCTCTTCTAGGCAACTCTTGGAAGTTTAGTGTGTGCGTGCGTGTGTTCTTTTTTTTTCTTTTGCTGCTCTTAGGCCAGGCCAGCCCGGCCACCGCTGATCTATAGGAACCCTGGCAAATCGTAATCATAGGCGCCAATATTATTTTAATAACATATAGAGTAGTGCAAATGGCTTCCTTCCAGCGGTGTCCACGATTACGTTGAAACAACCTGGGCCCAGCCAATTAATCTGTGTTGCCCTAATGATGGGCAGATAGAATCTAAGAAATCTGGAGCGTTTAATTTCATGCAAAACAGTTCTCTCAGTAAATCGCTGCCATCTATTGGGGGGTTTGGCGAATCACGAGGTTGAAAATATTGCCGCATGCAAGGCCGAGAGGGAATGCTACTCTGTACTTCTAGAAGATTAGCTTTACTCTTACCCATATGTTGGACGCTCAAACATTCTAGACCTTCTGTTTGAGGTAACGTGTGTATTAGATAAGGAGGCCTACGTAGCATTGCCGACTCAGTCTCGCCCTAGTTCGACGCTCGAACGTGTTAGGCCGAATTTTCGAGGTACCGAGTGTAATAGAAAAGAAGCCCCACGTGGCCTCGCCGAGTCAGTTACTCTAGCGCTAGCCAGCTCTAACACCGACATCCCGACGCTCGCTGCTCCTTTCACGACTCTCGTTCTTCCCTCTGGCACAAGTTCGCCGATTGTGCCTTTATCTCATTCTTACACTTGTCGATCCTTTTTTTAATGCGCGACATTTCTGAACGAAAGAACGAGCGTCGAGAAAGCACTAGCAAGCATCGGGGTGTCGACGTGACACCTGGCTAGCGCGAGTGTCACTTCACAAAGGCCACACTGGGTTCCTTATATACTACACTCTGCATCTCTAACATTGAGACGTCGTCGTGTTTCTTCCACCCAGTCTCAGGTGGTCTAAAAAATGGTAAACTTACACCAGCTCGCCTGCGCCCTAACTGTTTTTTTTTCATTATTCGAACTAGAATGTTCTAGCGCCAAACTAGGCGGAGACCAGGGTGTTAGATATGCAGGTGGGGAAACGGCCCATAGAACCCTACCGCAGCGCCGTGACCGGATTGTGTGCTCGTCTGCTTGCGCGTACCCCCGATGGCGCTGCGGCGAGAGGAAAAAAATTGGAATCGAATTTGCATGGAACTTTAAGGGAGAGTACGCAAAATAAACTGAGAGCACGACATTCCTTCATTGAGAATCCACGAGAAATCATCTCCGTCAGTTTAGCCGGTCGCCACCGGTCGCCCACCCGGAGCGAGAGTTCGCGGTGCTCCACATAGATGGCGCCACAGAAAAAGAGAAACCCGAGGGGGACACAATCCGGTCGCTCATTCGGCTCTCGTTTCCCCACCTGTCTATCTTACACCCTGGCGGAGACTGACTCGCCAAGGCCCATGTTGGCCTTCTTATCTATTATACTCGGCATCTCGAACCTTTTTCATAGAACGTTAGAGTGTCGAAAATTTGGGATACGCTTAAGCGAATCTTCTAGAAATACGGAGTACCGCTTCCTCTCGTCCATGCTTGTGACAATATATTTAGATATAAACTAACGGCCTTCGTTGCGGCACTTCGCATGAAGTTATATCATTCACAGTGCAACAGGTCTGGCTATCTTTTTAAATCGAAACGTTTTTAATCTCGTTATTCGACGATCTTTCTTCTTAAATTGTAGCGATTCGCTCTCCTGAACGCTTTGCGGGAAAGTAGACGCTCTAGGATTTTTTCAGTGTGTAATGTTAAAGCTGTAGTGTTCGCGAGCCCCTCATCTTCGCCAACTTCGCGCATTTTCAAAACTCTCAAACTTTAAGAACACGCAATTCTTTTAATTGTTGAGAGCTGAACTCCAGCCTTTAGTGTACGCGAAATTTGATCGTCGCAAATACAGCCCTTCTGCCGAATTTGCCACAAAACTGGGGCCCTCAAAACAGAAGGTTTTGCAGTATCCTCCTTAACAGAGAGTTGGCTTTTGTAAGTATTTCACGCTTCAACAAACTATACCATATGCTCCAGTGCGTTTTCTTCTCACGGAGTAGTAAATCTAACCGATCATTATTCGTTATGCAAGAAAAATAAAGAATGAGTTTTATTTAATTGCATCTATGTAAACTCTGAACATTGTGTGGTGACTAAAACAGCGCAAAGAAAAACAACACACTGTCTTTCCGGCGCGCAGTTACCTCTGAGTCTTTAATTTGTGATTGTGTTTTTCCAGGCAACTGCTCGGGGTCTGGCAACCTGGGAAAGCGGCTTTGTTTTTTCTGCGATGAAAATTGGAATGTTCATGGGATCTGTTTCTATGAATAAAATGGTGAGCACAAGCTTACGATTGCAGTTAACAGCGTCTCGCTTTTCCAGTGACGTTTTCATTGTTATTCGAAATATATACACGGTGTAAATACAAATGTAAGAAACTTGCTGACTGTTTTATACACATACAAACACAGAAGAGTAGAAAAACGGTCATGCCGGTATCATTTGATTATTTTTTTATTATAAATTAGATGCTTTTTTGGTAAATCGTATCCAGTACCGAAATATGTACTTACTTAGTTTCGTGGTGTGTGTACGCGCTAAAGATGCAGAACAAACACCCGAAACCTTGGACATACAGAACAGAAAGTTATCTAAAATTGGTTTTGTTCCAAAATGCTGGTTCCTGTAATTTAATATAGCATAATTGCCCACACCTTTTTTTTTAACAGTTTTTGATTTAATCATACACCTATCCTTTTATTTCCTACGCCGATTAAGGAATCCCAATTAGCGTAGTCATCGACAGCTTCAGCGAAGCAGGTAAAGGACTGTGAGCGTCTATAGCGTGATGCAAATTCAATTTCAGTGTGGTGTTTCTCTGAGTAGCCTTGTTTTGAATGAGGCGAAGACAAAAAGAACATCATTTTTGAAAAAGCCTGATACTGTGAGCTTTTCTTATACGTTAGACGACAACGCTATTCCTCGTGTTTCTGTGATTCCAGATCTGGGAGTGTATATGGATCCTGAATTTAATTTTAATCACCATGTCATTGCTATAACGAATCCATCTTTTAAAGTCTTGGGAGCTTTTGCATGTGTAACTAGTAATTTTTTTAATTGATTTTGCTTTTTACGTTTGTTTTCTCCCTCGTGCGTAGTCGCAGTGAACACGCCTCGGTGGTGTGGAATAGTATTGGAGTTAAAAATTTATGTATCCCCGAGCGTTTTCAAAGAAAGTTATTTCATGTACTTTATGATCGCTACATTTATTTTGATTATTACTGCAGTTATGAAAAAATATGAAGACTTATGAAACCGATTGCATTGCATAACAGAAAAATGAGACATGATCTGAAATTTGGGCACGAGGTCGTTAATAAAATAATTGATTTATCTGTATCGCTTAGGTGCGTACTTACGCGTTCCTCAGATTTCTTGCAGATCGCATTCAATGCTTTATTCTTCTGATTTGCATAAAGCAGAACATATCACACGGCTACAATTAACGTATAACAAATGCGAACATATTGCTGCGAAAAGTATAGCGTTGATCATTTTGACAACGCGCGTCGATTTTGAACTTTTGTTTTATTATATCGTGTTGTTCTAAAGTTTTTCTTCCTGTTCCTATTTTTTTCTGCTGTTACATAATAATCTAGAAAGTGCACCACTAAAAAAACGTCATGCTGTTTGAGGTCCACTCAAAATGAAAAAAAAAAAAAAGAATGAATAAGAATGCCAAGGAACAAATCACGAAGCGTTAGTGTCATCACAATCAGCCACGTCTTGTAGTTGATGAGCTATACTCAGTTTCACATTTTAGGTCCGGCTGCAGACAACGCTACGATGCGAAGTAGCCAATGAAGCAGCGCCCGCAAGTCCATCGTCATGGCGCTCGTTGTCGCTGAGTTTACTATCACTGGCTAAACCAGTCACACAAAGCGCAACTTGACGATGAGCGCCATGACGTTGCTCGACTGACGTTGCTCGATTGATTCCATCTGATTGTAGTGTCGGCTGCTGTCGAACCTAGGTGGCAACGAAGTAAAAACCTTTCCAGCGCTTATCACCCAAGCGAAAAATGCCGAGTCCAAAAATGCCTTGGAGACATGCGCGTCCTCTTTTATTTCAAGTAAGAGAGCCGCTGCGCATGCTCAGAACCCCCGTTCTACAGCCCAGTATACACTTTTCCATCGCTTATCACCCGGGTCAAAAATGCTGAGTCACTCAGCTGTGGACGGATTCGCAGGGTCTGATGCACCGTACAACAGTGCTCAGATGCTGTTCCACAGCGCAGCAGATAAACATGGCAGCGCGCAGAAAGCAATTTTTGGAAATGACTATAGCCAAAGATGGAAGTGCGCAGATGGCGATTATCGGAAGGTCTACGGCGGTGAACAAAGAAGAACGTTTAATCAGCATATAGATAGGTTGAAATCTGTGACCCTTTCTTATGTTTTTAACCCCGACGAGGTCATGCTCCAAGTATGGTGCACTTAGTGGGATGGCCAGCAACGCTGTCACTCGACGGAGACCCTCTCGAAGGTACGGAACCTTTGAACACCTGCCCAAGTAGCCAACGTCAGTGGGTCTTCGTCTTCTTTTTTCGTTAACATCAAAAGAAGCTGCTGCTGGGAAGACATAAACGTCCGGGGCCAATGACAGGGGCTGTTGGATTTCATTTTCATGAATGCCGACAGCCACCTTCAATAACAGCAGGATCGAGTCGGTGACGCAATATCGTCGCGTAACCGCGGATACTTAAGGGGGGCTCGCGGACACACGCGACAAGGAGAATCGGTGGTTTAGTGGGCTTACGCCTCTCAGCTCGGAGCGTGGAGCGAAAGCTTGCGCTGCACAACTTCCTGGCTTCGCCCCCCCCCCCCCCCCCCCCCCTGGCCGTCGTGAGTTTCACTACTGCGCCAGGTTAGCGGTGGTACTGCACTGGCTAAATTTCACACCTTATCTACACTTCAATGCTGTCTAAGCATACAAGAAAAGCAATTACTTTTCACGCGCGGTTGAGACAGAATGAGACTACCCTTGAACGCCCATCAAATCACGTCTAATTAAAACATAATCATCTTATAGCCGAAACCAGGTCTCCAGCCTGCCTGTCCCCCAGCCCTTAACAACTGGTGACCAGCGGTGGGATTTTGCCTTACGCGGATGAGCGCAGCAGCCACATTTCCAGCCGAGGAAGATGTGTCCGCAGGCGTCGAACGCCCCTGAGCAACGCCTCCTCTACTAAAACTTTGGTTGGGGCAAGTTGGTTCATATCGATTAAAAGGTGAAAAGGCGCAAACAAACAGGAGGAAAAGGTTAAAAGGCGCCTGTCCGTGTCATACGTGTGTCTTTTTTCGCCGTTTGTTCGCGCCTTTTAAGCTTTTAATCCTGTACTAAGATGCCTGTCATAAAAGCGGCGAGCGTCCTTGCGTACCCTCTCCCTCCTTCCTCCTCCGCCTCACCGAAACGACCGCGGATGCGCTGCCAACTGACACTATTGCGGCCGTGACAGCGCAGGAGATTTGACGTCTGCTATTGTGATACCAGTAGGGGTGTGCAAATAGTGGTTCAAATCGAATAGCGCAGTGTCATCGCTAGCATCAACAGCGCAAAACGAGCCGGTTACATCTGCTTCCCTTGGCGCCGCAAAGGCTATGAATGATGTTGTGTTGTACAGGGGGAACAGCACACCCGAAAAACAGTTATTCAAGTCCACGCACACAAAAGCAGACACAGTTACGCAGCGCTGACTAACAACTCTTCGGGATAATGACACTTCCGTCTTCGTCTTCTTTAAGTACGATGAACTATGGCCATGGAAAATAATCTGATATTTTTTCTCTCAATAGGTAGCTAAACCGTAAACCAAAAACTAAAATTAAAATTTATGCTAAATTAAATAAAATCAGCGCTCAGTTGCGAGCGGCCGGCCGCGCCAGCCGCACCGAGATTATGGTGCCTGGATCGCGTCTTCGACTGGTGTGTTTAGCGTCCTATCCCGCCCATACATCAAAAGTGGTCCCCAAGTGGCAACAAATGACGTCACAGAAGCCGGAGTATCATGCTGTTGCCTGTCACGATCCTGGCGGTTCGCCGCAGAAATGCTGGCGAAAAGCACGAGCGAACTCGAGTGTTGCTGTCGTCAGGGCGTCCCAGGCGTCCCAACTTCCGGCTGCACTAGCTTCCGTGAACTTTCACAGTGGAGAGCGACCTGCTGCAGAACAGGCGTCTGCCATTTCTCCACAACTGTCAGGACGCCGCCAGGGTCGCGACCGGCGACAGCATGACACTTCTATGACGTCATCAGGCGGAAATCGAGGGAGCACTTTTTTGGCCGCGGTAAACGCACCAGTCGGAGACGCGTTCCAGGCACCATACCGAGATGGCCGAGCGCCTAGCGCGAGTTGATGGTGATGATGATGGTGATGCTGTAGTCGTTTCTTTTGAACCGGGCGGTTCCGAGCCATGCTCGTGCCTAGCCGAAAAAATAGTGTCAGAGGCGAGCGCCACCGCGTGGCGTTTGGCTACAGCACGATGGCAGACCGGCCGCAATGGGAGAGTGAGCCATCTGACAGGCATCTTAGGGCCTTATGTTGCGCATTTTGGAGTCCCAGTCCTACAGCTAGTAGGGAGAAGGAAATGACGTCAACAACGCTGCAAACGCAGACTGGATGTTGATTGGTGAGAGTCGCTGGTGACGCATTTCCGCAGAAGAAACCAAAGCTCACTTTTTCTTTGTTTTCTTCTGCGGAATTCGTCATCAGCGACTCTCACCAATCAACATCCAATCTGCGTTTGCTGCGTTATTGACGTCACTTCTTTCTCCCTAGTCGTCATGGGAGTCCAAAAAGCGCAATATAGGGCCCTTAGTACAGGAGGCGTTGCCCTGAGAGCCCTGAGACTGGCTCGAGGTTCAACTTTCAATGATGCCTGGTCCTTTTCGGGCATCGGAACGTCGTCGCTGGCATCTGGCTGATGGGACGGGCGGAAAGGCAGAAATAGGGCGGTCGAGGTTTGCGAGAATGGGGCTCGAATTTTGACGAGCCGCTGAGCTTTCATGATCCTTCCAAGGTTGGCGAAGATGTGCTTGCCTCTAGGAATTTGAAAAGGTTTTAACGCCCGCAAGGCGAAGTTCAATTTAAATGCTTATCGTTTGATTGAGGTTTAACGCTTCTCGACGACCCACTGTATTTGGTTCTGGAGAGGAACCAGTTCTCGAGAAAATTGTTTTTACGCATGCGGCGAATTTCGTGCAGCCTGTTAGCTACCGTGACAACCCTTAGATTGAGAAGCAGTCCGGCATGCGTTCAAAGAAAATTTAAATATAACTTTTCATTCGTGCGTTATTTTGCCCTGTTGCGATTTTCCCTTTGGATTCCTCTGAGCCAAAGACTAGCTCAACATCGGAAGAAGCTTCTGGGAAAACTTTCTGTGGATATTTGAAAAAGGTATCTTGAGTGCAGTGTGCCATAAAACGCGAAGAGCACAGGTTTTATGTCGAGTTAGTTTTGAAGTGCATATTTTTGTAGTTTTAAAAGTTAAGTAACATAGGGTTTTGATAGAATATGATAGTATCGTTTGACTTACTTCAGTGTCGAGATGGGTCTGTCGAGCTAAGAAAAAAGGAGCTCATGGAGCTTGCTAGAGAACTTGAAATGTTTATTCCAAGAGCTGCTAAAAAGCTTTATCAAATTTCAGAAACATTTAAAACTACCCTTAATATTAAAATGCAAAACGTGTGGGATTTTATAGTGGAAAAAACGAAGCGCAGCTGGTCGCATCTTTAAAATAAATGTTAGAGGAGTATTCGGCTTCACTTTGACGTAATATTTCGGATGTGATCCTATTTCGTACCACTAAAGAGATACCAGTCATTTTATTTTGGTTTTCTTTTTGACCGGAGCTGCCCTTTTAGGTTTGGTTCTGTCTGACGATCGCATTGTGTTGTCGATGAGAAAACGCCGTCCTTTCAGAACACTTTATTAATAATACTTAAAATATCAGCATCATGTAAAATACATATTTTCGATAATAAAATGCGTGAGGGGCACATCAGGAACACACCGAACGAAGGCTTAGCTGCTTTTTGGGGTTCGAGTCTGGTGTCTGTGTTCCCTGCTGTCTCGGTCTCTGTTCCTTGGTCTGTTCAAGGTGCTTGTCAAACGCGGCGCCCCTGGGGTCTTTTTATCAGCAAGTTGGAAGCTCGTACTTCTGAAAGAGACCACGCTGCCTCCGGAAAAGTTGTTTTTCTCACCCTGGCGAGGCCGTGCTCAAATTACGATGTACTTACAGATACGGTCCGCAACACCATCGCTCGACAGAGGCCCTCTTGAAGACCCGGAACCAAAGCTTTTGAACATCAGCCGAAATAATCAACGTCAACTAAAGCCCTTTCATGTTTCAAATGTAGCGCAAAGTGCGCCGATGCACGAGTCACGTGCAACGTGAAGCCCTTGGGAAGATCATGGCGGCACAGCGCAGCACTGAGCTAGATTTCAGACGCCATGTTCTTACCAGAAGTGGCGCGCGGCATGTGTCTAGGGCAGTTCCACAACAATGAAGGGCGCCACTTTTCCCATGATAAAGGGGCTTTAACGTCAAAGGGTCTTCATCTTCCTCTTTCTCTAACATCGGGAGAAGCTGCTGCTGCGAAAACATAAACCCGGGCCAATGACTGGCGCTGTTGGACCTCATTTTCATCGACACAAACAGCCACCTCCAATCACACCAGGGTCCCACCGGTGACGCAACAGCGTCACGTCAGCGTGGCTCTAAGGGGGGACATGGGGACGCGTGTGGAAGAGACATAATTAGACTTACCATCGAACACTTCCATCAAATAATGTCTCTTTAAAACATCGTCCTATTATAGCACAAACCCTGTCCCCAGCCTGTTCTTCCCCCAGTTCTTAACACCTTATATGGTCATTCTCAATAGTGTTATGACTTATCTATCAGCGTGTTTTTTATTTTTAACTTATCCGGACGAGGGACACAACGTTCTTCTTGTGAACGTCCGCTATCCTCACGTGACGGCCAATGCATTACAACGTTTACCCGTCCTCAAACAGGCTTTTGAATGTATTACTTTGCCCGCGATTACCGGCACTTCACCAGCTATAATTTCATTTGTTTTTTTGTTATGTTCCTATTTCTTTGTTTTGCAGATAAGCTGTTTTTCGCCGACTAGAACCTACCTCATTGGCCAATGCCTTACGCTGCTCTATTGTGGGCTTTTCGGGTAACCTACATTGATTTCCTCTGACGATTTCGGTTCCAGATATTTTTGCCGCCAGGTGACGCCGTAAAAATAGAACAGCTGAGGAAGGTACTTTAAGGTTAAATTAAGAAGCTGATTACAACGCCGTTCGCAACGTTATTCAGAGAGGTCCAAATGTTAGGTTTGTTTGAGACGTTTGCTTCGGTACTTAAATTTTAGTTTCCGAACAAACATGTACCTTGAAAACGCTATAAAATACAAAAAAAAAAAAAAAACTTTAGGTGTCCTGGGGAACTTTACTGTACGTATGCTCGGCACTTTCCTTCAGGTGGTTTATATTTTTATAGCATTAAGCAATATTGATGACAAACATCGAATGAACAAAACAATATGTGAAGGTCGCTTGGTCGTAAAAAATGGAAATATTTTAATATTATTTTTTCATTATTACCGTTAATTGTATACATGCCGCAGGCAACTGAAGGGCTACAAAAAGGAAGTCACTGAAAGCTTCTAAAAGGCCAGTCGTAGATTAATATCATCACGCTTATCATTGATATCACATTAAAAGTTACGAAGATAGAAGATACGTATTTTTGTTATTCAAATCTCTGTAATTCGAATCTCCGTGAAATTGAGAAGCGACCATACTGTGCTCAGGATTCTCCACATTCCGTCTTTTTTTAACCTGTCGGAGACTGTACAATAAACAGATATATTATTTAATATAAAAATAAAGAACTGAGGTGGCAGTGCCACTGATATAAAAAAAATAACAGCACTAACTTCGGTATTTCTTAACGAGACTTTTGATAGATAGAAGAACAATACAGTTACACTTTGTTTAAAAAGTATAATATTTCACATCGCCTAATCAATTTATCTACGAAAGACATTTCAATAAATATGGAATCGCATACTTTACTGTCCACAAGAAAATGTAAAATACAACCACTATCTCTAATAACAATGCCATCATATGCGATGTCACAGGGTATAAATAGGGGGCTATATGTACAGTTGATAAAGTAAATTGTTTGTATACCTAGCGCGAAGAACATTAGGGATTGAAATATTCCGTCTTGTGCGATATTTTCTTCGGCGATTCGCCATGATTATCTCAGGACACGCAATTACGGCAGTCAAAAGAGTTGTTATTTAATAGAATAAGATAAACTTCGATTAGTTTGTTTTCCTACATTTTTGTAACAAGGAAAAACCAGCTTGAGAATAAATCTGCGTATTGGAAAGCGTTACCTTCGTATCTAATAGGTGGCACAGCTTTTTTACTAGGTTCAATCTTACGAATGTTTGGTGAAATGCTCGGGCTCCCTAAAACGTCAGGACACTAAAAGAGAAACCTACCTAATCTTAAGATCAGTCAGCTCAAATAGACAAACATATAAATACATAGTAAGTAGTGCTTCTTTTTCCTAGCGACCGACAGATAGCACATGGTAAACGAGCAGCGAGTACGACTAAGCTGCGTCAGCCACTTTTCGTTACCGCCCCTACCAAGCTTCACATCATAAAACGTCACTACAATGCTGCCAGCACGGTGGCGTTCGTGCGAATGTGCACATAGTTTCAACTGTCGTGACATTAATTGCGAACTAAATATTTCTGGTCTTCAGGACACTTAATTGGATACCGGCGAAGGTGTTTTTCTGGTTGTCAATACTAGCAATGCTAATTGGAGGATTCTCGATGATCATCCAGAACATAACAATGTATGCAGCTGCAACATTATTATACTCAACAAAGAAAGGAAATTTCATCGTGAGTATGCTATCGAACTTTTTTTGGGCCAGATATTATTTGATAAATGACATCTAGCCCGCTGATATTAATTGCCTCAAAATTAATATATATACTTCGTCCGATTTTGTTCATTCGAATTTTTTTAACTGGTTACGAGTGTGGTTCAAAATACTCTAAGCGGTATAACGCGGCACTATTAGCCCGAAGAAGATATTTCTAGAAATGTAAAATTATTTCAAGGTGAATTGAACGTTTAATTGTTTAGTACATCAATCGCTCGATTAATTCTTAGGAAATTAATAAATCAAAATTGTTCTCCTTCATGTTTTTTTTTTCATTATCCTCGCCGATGTCCCAATAAAAATCAGGAATAAAAGTTTAATACCTTCAGCGAGTAATATGCACTTACGGACTGCAATGTTTTAAATTCGAAGAATAAAAACCTTGCCGCTCTTATTGGGTATTTCCTTGTATTTGAAGCAAGCGAATATTTCTAGGTAAAGACCACATATACACGTTCCAATTTCTTAAAACGGACACTTAAAAGCTCGTGATTGGACCGTATTAATGATCAAACTGAGGTGAAAAGTTGTCTTTAAATGCCCTTTGGCATTTCAATGCCAAGTTCATGTCGGTATGGTAGTTGCTCTATAGAGAATATTTTTAAAGTCAACGCTATCGGCTTTCCTACCTTTTTGCTTTGGTTTCATTTCTGTGGCAGTGCTTTGTCTTACTAAATTGCCTATAACTTCAGATTGAGGCTTTAATCCTGCAAAAAGGTATTTTAACGGTCCTTTGTTTTTACAGGCGATAATGGAAGCCATTTTCGGTGTCGGGCTCATGGTAGGTCCAATCGTAGGAGGCGCTCTGATTGGCGTAAGTGACTTTGCTACTTTGTCGTGGTGGCCCCCTTGTTACGTAAAGCAAAAACTTTAAATTTTTATTTTAAGCTTATAACCCAGAGACCTTCTTTTTAAATTAAGTTTTTGAATATAACAAGAAATAATTTCATCCTTTTAGGCAATGTTTTGACATAAAGATATTAAATTTCCATTTGACGATTGACTTTGTTTTTAATAGGTTTTATCAGAAATTTAAATCGACCGAACACCGTAAAATGCTCTTAGACAGCTATGCTATGATCGACTCACAGGTACAGGTAGAGTACTCTGCTCACCAAATTTTAAAACTTGGACAATCATGCCCTTGTAGAATATATGCCACATGGCCTTCAACATAGAAACAAAGTATTAGCGGAGAGCTCACAAGTAACATGTTTCAGGGAGATAAACCACACTTCTACACTTATTTAAAAAGAAATGGTTATTACTTGGCACTATGAAACAAAAAAAAATTGCAATCTAAAATGGTGTTGGCAAACCGACTAAAAGTGGTGTGCATTGTCTTTGCAGCTGTGGGCTTTTCCACTGCCGTTTTTTGTAGTCGGCATTCTCCAAATTCTGCCCTTTCCATTCATTGCACGGAATGGAGTGACTCCGAAAGAACGGCTCGCAGGTTAGTTTACATTTGCAACAATCGAATTTGATAAATAATTCAGCTCGTTGGTTACACACCCTGCTTGTTACCAGGTTCATCAAGATTTTGGGCTTCAAAGACTGATGCGTAAAGAAACCTTCAGTAGAAAGTAATCAAGTAGTTAGTCTATACAGTTTCTCAAATTATAATTATATAAAAGCTATCTACGAAGTGAAAGCGATGTGCTTGAATTTCGAGGCTCCAAACAGTTCTCATGGTGGATTTACAAGCTTACGTTACTAATATTTAGTGAATATCAAATTCGAGCAAATTTGATTTTGTGCTGAGCATTTTGATCAAAAATAAATTTATATCAGCTGTGTTCTTTGCTTATTAGTAAAAAATATAAATGCAAGAATGCGAAAATGTTTACAACAAAATGTAGCCTTAGAATCATCTTACACCATGGTTACGTATGTCACTTCACAGTGTAGTTGGCATACGTAATATTTTTTTTATTTATAGTTCCCCCAACAGCTCATGACGCTCAAGCTCCTAAACAAAATTTGGAATTGAGACGGCTGCTTTTGAATCCAATATTCCTGGCAAACATGGTGACGCTAATGCTGGCTTGGGTAATCATCGGATTCAACGACCCAACCTTAGCACCGCATACCGAACAGGTACAGGTCGTAGTTGATTTTTAACTGGGACGCATCTGACCCTAAGATGTAAGATGACTTCACTTTCAGTTTAACCTCAACAGCATGGAGCTTGGGGCTGTCTTTATGGTCCCAGCCATCAGCTATGCGATCGGATCACTAACAGCGGGACTCTTTTGCCATTTGGAGGTGACAGCCTTGAATATTTCTTAACTGTTATGTCCCTTACCGAGTGTTTGATGTGGTTGAGAGTCAATTTCAAAAGGTAACCTTATAAGCCACCTTGAAGCATACGAGGAAAGTTATGCATTATCATTTGAATTAACCTATTAAGAAAAGTTACTGAGGGTAAGACAGCCCTACATTGATAAGAGGTTTATTTATACGATGGTACCTTTTGTAATAAAAGGCCATTATTGTTTATCTCAAGTACTAACACCATGACAATATTTGTTTCTAGATTTCGTTGTCATAATGATCACATATACACCTCTTATCTGCCCCTTTACCTTTTGTTTCTCTTAACTTCATCTAATTGATGCATTTCTTGCCAGAGGTAAATCCGGTTGAACTCGTCTAGAGAAAAATAAAACTTTCCAGTTTACTAAACAAGACTCCTTCAATAACACGTATGTGAGATCATAAGAACCCTAACTTTATTCGTCACTTCGCATTCGTCCATAATTGTTTCTACGAAACGCCGAACGCAGTCTTTAAGGTAGGAAATTTTTCTAACACAAAGATATGTGTAATGATTCTGACAACGCGGTGTTTCAGATGGAAACGTTTTTTGCTTTCTGTGGTCAACTGATGACTGTAATTGCCTATCTAATAATTGGACCAGCACCTTTTTTTGACACGGAGCCGTAAGTGTTAAGTTTTATTTATAACCGCCTATAATTAAAATAATGCTTGCGCTCCCTCCAGTAACATATGAAGATTTCGAACTTGTTGGTCAAATTCCCATGCGGGGACACTTAATCGTGGTGCCTTGTTTTTGTTTTCTTGTTTTTTCCCCAAGGATCGGAAATTTAAAAAAAAAGAACTAGAATATCGGTGATAATTGTCGCCGAATTGTATAATTTTATTTGGTATGTCCATCTAGTCGGTAATACTACTCTTCTGAATATGGTTATTCTTAAATTCCAATGAATAAAAGACATAATATGTTGTGTTAGCTTTAATCTGATTTTTTAACTTACAAATTGACTGGTTCCGATAAGTAGATTTATGCAAGAATTCATAACGAATAAGTGAAAAATCAAAACCTAAAAAGTTCAGTCATTATCTGTTATTTCGGCGAGAATAATACAAACAGAAGATGTGGCATTTTAATTCATCTTAAAATAATACGAGCAGATATCCGAGTAAGCAGTTTACTAAGCTATTCTGTTACACTATCGATATTCTTTTCTTGATTTTTCAGCGTCGTTAACATTGGGAAAATCACTATGGAAGGCACACTTTAGTCTATTCGAGAATGATAATGTGGAGGCTTGGGTTCCATCTAAGCATCCAAGAATAAGCCACATTTCTTTTGAATACCTACCGGCTATTGACAATTTTCACCTCGTGCTTTCAAACCTACTTTCAAGGCTTCGTCTTTAGGCCTCCAGGCGCTGTTAATATTTGATTCGCTCGAGAAGGCTGGTGAGCGAACCTGCCGCAACAGCTTCCTGTACTAGCCGTTAGGTGCCGTCGATTTCGCTGTCACCAAAAGTTCATCGAACAAGGACATTGTGTTGATCAGGTCATCAACTCTCAAGCTGGTGATAATTAGAAACAAACTTTACAAGACCTGTACTCTACGCCTAAAAGTATGCTTAAGCACAATATATGATCTGAAGCAATCTACCTAAAACTCTTTACTTTGTTGGAAACATTTTCTTCACTAAATAATTTACAACTTTCTACATTGGTGAAATTATACGCATCTTTCTATCTGAAGTATGCATAGATGACGTGGTTAATTAAGAGTCTTTTGTGTTTGGTTTATGATCCAGCACGACATCATATTGTGGCAGCAAAACATTTTTTTGTTTTTTTGCGGCGCGGATAGTGTAAAGTTGAATTTTGTTAATACAAAACTGATACAAAGTTGAAGCAAAATCGTAATGGGTGTTATTACACTAACCCAGGGGGCTCCAAACTTAATGGCAGATGAGCCGAATTAGGTGTGTGTCGCAGCTCCAACGGCTACAAAATAATCAAGCGAAAATTCCAAAAGCACTATATAAATACACAAGATAATTTGAACATAACAAGCCATAGTATAGTAAAATAGTTTTTAAACAAGTTATCCGAGGTGTAATAATAAACTACTTACATGCTGATAACTGGCTTGCTGGTAATACAGTTTAGTATATAGAATACTTGAATATTTCGTTAATTATGACATATAATAATAATTGTAGCCCAGAAACCTCACCGAACATAAATCAAGGCACTTAGAAATGTGGCCATATTTGTAAATGGCAGATGACTATTGAAAATGGTAGGAATGAGCATAAGAATGCGCAAAACCTACAACCTAGGAACAAGCGAAATCATTTTGACATAATTACACGGACATACAATTAGGGGACTAAAGATGATGATGTCGATGATGAGTATGTGCAATATGTGAGATACAAAACTATCAGCGGGATAGTAAACCAAAACGGATACGAAGCGTTTGGTAAGCATCCCAATTCCGTTTTCTTTTTTTTTTGGCACCCTCTTATTTTTGTGCGGGTAGCAACGGGCCTGTTGAAAGTGGGCCTTATGCCGGGCGTCACCGCAAGGACCGCGCCCAGCCGCGGGCCTGTCGGAAGGCTTCCGTGGGCTGGATCTGACCAGCCGGTCGAAATTTAGAGATCTTCCGACTATAGCCTAAAATCGGTACGAAGCCTTGGAAACCACAGTCTCTCGGTGTATTGTAGCAGCAAAATTAAAACCCTTTGCATACTATTCTTACTTTTGTTTGCTTATTTCTTTCTAGGAGCCTGTTTTCAGTGTGCGCCTCAATTGTGCTCATAGGACTTGGCACGGCGGGACAATTCATCTGTTCATTTTCCAACGTCCTTAAGTATACAATGTATGAATGAAACCCTACGTAAATCGACCATCTAGCTTGTCAAAGTAAACTTAATGAGTGTTCAGCAATATTATGGCAAGTTCTAACACTGATGCAATATAAATTACCTAATGTAGAGCCTTCTGTATATGATGCGGTGGAAATATTACTAAAAACTGTATCTTTAAACTTTTAGGGCCCTACTGAAGACGTAAAAGTCAACTAATTTTTTCACACTCGCAAAATTGGTTTTATTTTTAATGTCATTTTGTCTCTATTGTATATACTAAATCGGGTTTCAACTGCCTATTTAAAACACACGAATCATAAATGAATAGAAACTTTAAAGTTTACTTTAAAAAACAAAAAAAAACCTCAGTGCAACTTTAATGGCGCATATAATAATATTAAATGTGCTACCCCTCATATTAGTGGAGCCAATTCGGCTCTAACGCGGCGAGGTAATAGCAAAAAAGATAATTATAGTGGTAAGCGCTCAACTATTTATTGGTCTCTACCCTTTTTGTTTGTGATCTTGTAATATTTGTCAATGCTCAATGAGACGTAGAAGGCGAAAATGATGGGGTAATACTGTTGCTTGCTCTGATGCGCGTTAAATATTACAGACTACAGACGGTTTTAAAGTCTTAGCCACAACATCAGTGGCTTATTAAGCAGCTGCGAAATTAAATAGATGGCATTTTAAATGCCGTATGTTAGTTTGGTCCTCATATTCTGATATTACATAAAGAGACGAGTTTTTGAATTCACGTAAATTTTCTTTTTCAAAATGATGAAATGCAAAGTATTGTATTTTTATATTTTGTCGGTCTACATAAACGTGCATATGGCACTGCTACACGCTACACAAATGGGACCTTTAAGACACATTTAGTATATCCCTTCAGGCATACGTTAAAAACAGAATAAAAAAATAACTATTGTTCAATCTTTATGATGCATTCATTTTAAGTGCTCATTTCCCATTTTGGTTTTGACTGTGGTAGCTAGAGGAAAATGGGGTTTCGTCAGGCGAATATAGCCCCATTTTGTTGATCCTAATATAAATATTTCTCAAAGTTAAGCGCCTTGGAATAAAATGTAACATCTAGTATTTTTTTCTTTAGGGAGCAAGGATATAGTGACGATGTTCAAACAACTGGATTTGTTTCGTCAACAGTTTTCGGATTTCTCGTCATTGGGTAAGGTCACAATAATTAGGTTAAATTCTAAATTTAACATCTGTGTCTTTCAGCATAATGGCCATAAAACATTAAGCTAGAATTGTTATTTTTGTTATCACTTGAAACAATTACCCAGCAAGCCTTGACCGTTCTCGAAATTCAGTGCCATCTGGTTGCTCAAATAGCAGTTTACCACTTACCGTACTAATGGTGATAATCAAATTGCAGTCTGTAGTATTTTGGTAGGCACCATCACTTCCGCTAGTCATCAGCAAGTCCGAGCGTGTGTTTTCACCTTACAATCCTTTCTGGATATCTTAGTTGCGATTGCGACAAATATACAACCGGTAAGGACGAAGCACCGACCCACACTGTAGCCGCGATAAAATGTTATACGTCAAAGGGCTGTAAAACGGATTATGGGCCGCCATATTGACTGGACCACAGCTATAAATGAGCGCTTACGCAGGTCTTGTATTCAATTCCTGCGTCGCATTGTACTAACGCCTCGAATATATAGTCATCCCATCATCCGCTTCGAGAAGCTTCAACTTCTTTCATCATCAGAAACCACGAGGCGGTCATTAGCACGACACATATGCCATTCTTCAGGTTAGAATAGATATCAAAGTGGCCAGACGCAAATTTAGAAGGGGTTTATTAGCTTTCACTTAAAAAAGAGAAAATAGTAACGATATTTCGCTCCAAGTCTTCATTTTATCTATGACATCATATGGCTTCTAACAAGACGTCCAGTCTTTGTAAGGACTAAATTTCTTCGCCAGCTAGGGCCCCAAATAAGTGCACTCAACATACTCAGATATCATTATTTTATAAACAATAAAAAAAAACACTCGCTAATACTAGCTTTCATCACTAATACAATCTAGTACTGCGAGCGGAAAAGACTATATCACTTGGACCTAAGATTATTCTCTTCTGTGTTATTATTTGTTTTGCTTTCAGTAAAAGGCAAACAAACATAATAGAAATAAAAAAATACTTATTGAGTATTGATCTTGTAACACTTTAGCATCATTTCGATACACAATTTTTAACTTGAAGGGCTAAATCTATTGAAGTCAAGCGGGTACAAGAAAAAATTCAATACGCGAAACCACTGACGGCTTTGTTTTGATTTACTTCTTCTGAATACAACTACCTCTTAGCATGCATCCCAAAGCTCATCCAAACTTATGAGCCCTGTAATCATTGCTGTTATTTTTGTATTTCTTAATCAACTTGGTCCTCCCAGCGGAATGATGGGTAATTACTAATTAGTTATTGACATGGCCGATATTAAAAATATTATGCCATTAACGTTTAGACGGCCTCACAAAATAAAACTTTTATGCTGAGGAAAAAAAAGCTCTTTAAATCCCAGAATGGTAAGGTTTCTACAATATTTAAAACCTGAGACTTGTCTATGAAAAAAAAAAAGGCACAAAAGCACAATGTTTTTTCTTTGTTCGCGTTTATAGTTCTCTTTCTGCCAATGCACGTTTCTACTGTTTACAAAAATCACAGTCCACACGTGCTAAATCACAGTCCAGCCAGCGCTCGCTCGCAATAGACCGATCTCACTAAACCTTGGGCGCACGCGGGAAGCCACCATAACTTTAGTCATAGCCTCCTTTATACTCACAAAGCCTCGCAGTTCGATGACGGAGCCATAGGCTGCCCGTTCGCAGATATGGAGCACGAGGATCTGGCAGCACAGAGCATTTCTTGGGGAGCCTGTAGTCAGCGCGCAGCTTTTGCAGCGGCAAGGACCTGAAACGTGGTTATCAAACCTGACGAGAAAAGAAGCGGTAGCCCGAGGAACGCGAGAAGCACGAGCAGGTATTCCATCGCTCGGGACAAGTGTGTCTCTGCGTCTCGCCACAGCGGGGCGCCCGTTACATGCCCCTTGTCTGCCGCTCTACCTTTTCACTTTCGGCGGCCGCGTCTCATGGCGATCTGTCAGGATTTATGAGTATAGACCTTTCCAGAAAAGGGCTGCTGGCCGGTTTCATTTTCAATGTTCGTGCGTATCGCGCGTGATTTGCTCGCTTTCCGAAGCGACGCACACGCGCGTGCTGAGCTGTGGAGATCGCACGCTGAGCTGTGGATTTGTAAACATTGGAAAGGTCTATAGGGAGTATTCACTGGCGGCCACATCCATGTGCGCTGCTGCTGAGCGCGTGCTGACGGCGAGCTTCCGCAGTCCCTTTGGAGCGTGCATTTAGCACCATCAAGGTTGCCGGTCTTAGCAGGCTATTAATGTGAGCTCGTTCTGAGCATGCGCTCTAAACAGCACCCACAAATCCAGTGAATACCTCCTATAGAGGAAGCTATGCTTTAGTTCGCAGGAGGCAGGCGCCAGTGCCCGAGACGGCTAGTGCCGTCTCGGGCTCTGCGCGCACAGAGCTCCAGCAAGGTTGACATTGCACGTGCAGAAAGTTTAAAGTTTTCTTGACGCATTGTGGCGGCGGTGGATTAACCAAACTGGTTGGGGAAATCGGTCTATTACGGCAAGCCAGAAAGTCCGCGCGTATAACGCACAAACACAGCAATAAAAGCGCCTTCATACGTTTCTATGGAAAGGTATATGCTTACTTTAAAGCGCATTCTTGTATTTTTAAGGGGCCTGATATCGCCGCCTGTAGGTGGATACATGGTGGACACCTTCGGCTACAGGAAAGGCTCCATGTTCATGTTCGCACTTTTGTTGGCATGGGTAAGTAGAAACAACGATAATCCTATCTGCTATGAAATGCCAAGTTTTGCGCTTTTCGTTTGTGTCCGCTTAAAGAGTAAAATCAAAAGTTTATTTGAACATTATAAATTCGTTTTTGATCTCCCTTCGAAAGTATTGTTACGACAGCACAGTGCATCGCGTGAACTTGATTTTCAAGATGCATATGTGCATATGTATGTATTTTTAGTTCAACATTTCGAGTAGTTTGCTCAGTGCACAAACGCCCAGGCGCGTGGAAAATATGATCTGTATAAAAGCTTCGTGCTTGATAAGATTGCCTGGCGCAGAAGGTTTGGCTAGAAAAATTTTCAAACACATTTCTACGGACTAACGCCACTATCGTGTAGGGGTAGTAACGTAATAATAGCACGGCGTTATTACCGAAACACGAATTTTTTTTTTGTTTAAACCAGAATGCGTTTTTTGCATAAACAGTGTATTAAAAAAACTCATTTCATCATCTTGCTTTCGGCCCCTTCAATCACAAAAACAAAAAATCAAACTTCGAGTTTTCGTTACTATATTTTTCTACAACACAAAGCGCCTAAAGCTACTTAGCGACGAAGTGCAGATTTTTAAGAATAAAACTGAATAATCTCTAGCATAGTACTGAGCAGGCGGCCACTCGTTAGACGGACCTACACTGCAATAACCTTTTGCAAGATTGTCGATGCATCGATAGGGAACCTGCCAGTCGAGGAACTTGTGTTGGCGGGCTCTAGGACTCACACTAGAGGGCAACTCTGATCAATTTCAGAAAAATCTAGATAGTGGATGATCTCATTGTGAAAAGCACTAAAGAACGACCCAACGTCATTTGTTTCATGAAAAGTAAAACATTATTCGTGCAATTCTGATATTGTCACGAATAAAAATGATTAGGCGGCGAGTTAACTGGAGAAACTGAACGTTTAATGGGACGAACTTATGCCCCAAAACAAAACAGAAGAAGGTCTCAGGGTCGATGTCAGCGGAACAGCAGAATTGAGCGCTGGGGCGAATCTGACTGCGGCTCGCCATGTGGAGCCCCTTATGTACACGCCTGGAGCAATCGGCGTAGAAGGTTCGACGCCTAGAACGTTCTAACCTCGAATAAGTGATAGGGTTCTCGGATTTACCAGAACGCGACATGTACAAAAAAAAAAAAAAGGCGTGTCCGCGGCAAGGCATCGGACCTCAGCTTTTTGCGTGGGAGCCAAGCACGCTAACCCTTCGGCCACGGGCGCGCAGCCTACTTGGCCAGCTGTGCGCGCGGCATTACACCCCTTTGAAAATGTACATTCCCCCGATGCAACACAAAACAAATACTGAAGAACGGTAAACTAAAGAGTAATTTGGAACACACAAAGTCTACAGCCCTATCGAGTGTAGATTCGCTTGGGTCGAACGACATGAACCACTGCGGATCGCGGTCGGCGTCGCGATAATGCGTGCGTTCCGTATGGCACCAGCTAGTAGTTGAGATCTCCCAGCCGTTGAAGGACCTTGTATGGTCCAAAGTAGAGCTTTAAAAGCTTCTCACTGAGGCCACGATGTTGTATCGGTGTCCCCACTCACACCCGGTTTCCGGGCTGGAGGTAAACGTCCAGACGGCGCAGGTTGTAGCGGCTAGAGTCGACACGCTTTGCTGGTCTTGAATCCGGACTTGGGCGAGCTGGCGGACTTCTGCTCGTTGCGCCACACCCTGCGTGTCGTCACTTCCGTCGCCATCTGGCTCGTGAGCTAGCATGATGTTAAGCATTGTGGTCACCTTGCGACCATGCACCAGCTGCATATGGTGAAACACCAGTGCTTTCTTGAACAGCTGTGTTGTAGGCGAACGTGACATAAAAGGACCTCGTTTCACGTCTTGTGTTAAAAGTCAACGTACATCGACGCCACGTCGGCGATGGTCTTGTTTAGGCGTTTCGTCAGCCCATTAGTCTGAGGATGGTACGCTGTGGTTCGCCGGGGGTTGGTGTGGCTGAGACGGAGGATCTCTTGCATCAGCTGTGCCATGAACAATGACCTGCATCTGTAATCAGAACTGCGGGAGTGCCATACCAGAGGACGATGAACTCGATGAAAAACTAGGCGACTTCCACAGCCGTCCCTGAAGGAAGGGCATTCGTTTCGGCGTATCGCGTGAGATAATCTGTGGCGACGATTATGCGGTGGTTTCCCGACGTTGACGGCGTAAAAGGGTCAAGTAAATCTATTATCATCTGCTGAAACGTCGTTAATGAAGGAGAAATCGTATGCAGAAGTCCTGACAGCTTCGTCGGTGGTTTCCTGCGTCGCTGACACTAATGGAATGACCGAGTGTAGAGGTGAACGGTCTTCAGTAGCCTCGGCCAGTAGTACATATTCAAAATCCTGGCGAGCATCCTCCTGTAGCTAAAGTGCCCAGCCGTCGGGTCGCCATGGCGGGCTTGGAAGATATCTGCGCGAAGACTGGTAGTTGTCACCAGTAGCCAATCGGGGTTGCTGGTCAAGAAATTATTTTTTGGAAAGAACACCCCGTCGAATTCCGAAGCTTGACAAGTCTCGAGAGAAAATGCGGGTGACGGTACTTTCTTGACCTTCGAGGTGTTCAATCACGGCACGGAGTTCCCAGTCGTCACGTTGAAGTCCTGCCATGTTGGCTACCTTGACTGCGCTGAGAAAACTTTTGTCCTCCTCGTTGTCGGTTCTGGCAGGTGGTGTGACTCGACGGGGCTCTCAACAGATATTCGGCGTCACTGTGTTTGCAACCGGATTTGTATGTAATGGTCATGTCGACTTGTTGCAGTCGGAGACTCCAGCGGGCGGTGCGAACAGAGGGATCCTTTAGGTTCGCGAGCCAGAACAGCGAGTGGTGATCGGTGACCACGCGGAATTGAGTCGCATACAAGTACGGGCGAAACTTCGCTATCGCCCAGACGACAAACACGCATTCTTTTTCTGCCATTGAATAGTGGCACTCTGACTTAGACAGCGTCCGACTTCCGTATGCTACGAATCGCTCTGCACACAGCTGCCTTTGTGCCAGTACCGTGACAAGTCCGGTATTACTTGCGTCGGTGTGAACTTTTGTTTCTGCGAACTGGTCGATATGGCTATAAGGATCGGTGGTGTCTGAAAACCCCGCTTAAGCTCGTCGAATGCCCCCTGTAGTTCTCACCATTGAAACTTCACAGCGGCCTTTTTGAGATGTGTAAACGCCGCAGAAAGCTTGGCAAAATCTGGAATGAAGCGCTTACACCAGGCGCAGAGACCCGATAATCTTGTAACGGCCTTCTTGCCGATGACGGTGCAAATGCGGCTACGGCGTGCGTCTTCTCGGGGTCAGGGCGAACACCTTCGTTGCTCACGACGTGGCGTAAGAACTTTAGTTCGTCATAGGCGAAACGGCATTTCGTCGGTTTGAGGGTGAGACCAGCGGTCAAGATAATAATAATAATAATAATGTCTTTATTGCACGAAGAAAATATACATCATTACAAACAGGTCCGCAAAAGCACGTGAGTGCTTGTAGGCGTGACCTGGCAACCAGCGGAGAAACTACTAAGATCAAATCACTTGTAGTACTGCTCGAAGGCTTCTCAGGTGCTTGTAAAATCTCGTGAAAACAGAACGACGTCGTCTAAGTAGAGAAGGCAGCTCTGCCATTTCAGACCTGCTAGCATGGTGTCCATGACACACTGAAAGGTTGCAGGTCCGAGTCCCGGTCCGAGTCCGAGTCAGGTCTAAGTCCGAAAGGCATAATTTGAAACTCGTACAATCCGCCCGGCGTGACGAAGCCGGTCTTCTCGTGTTCTCGCTCGTCGACTTTGAACTGCCAATAGCCACTCTTCAGGTCCATCAGCGAAAAATATCGGGTGTGGCGCAGCCGGTGCTGGGTGTCGTCCACTCGTGTGAGCGGGTATGTGCTCTTCTTCGTCACGGCGTTTAGTCGACGATAGTCTACGCAGAACCTAAGAGTCCCATCCTTCTTCTGCAGAAGGATGACTGCAGCGACACCCACGGAGTACTTGAAAACTGGATGATGTCGTCATTGAGCATTTCTTGTACTTGTGCTTGGATTACCTCCCTTTCATTTACAGAGACTCATTACGGTGACTGGTGTACAGGGAGCGCGTTGTCGTCAGTAACAGTGCGGTGGTTCGCTACCGTCAATTGTCATAAACTTAAGGAAGTGAGAAAGCACTCAGTTAACTCGCCGAGGAGGTCAAGCAGGCGTCGTCGTCCTGTAGCAGAAAACCGGATCGAGGTGCAGTTCCGAGGTTCGCGTTTTTTGGGCACTGCGGTGAAGACGATTCCTCCAAGAGTGCAGTAATGGCGGCTGAGTCCTGAAGTTCCTTCATGTGGCAAACGGTGGTCACTTTAGTAAGGTGCAGTGGCTTTTTATCGGACGTTTATAACGAGGATTCTGGCGCACCCATCTTGAAGCTCCGTCACACCCTTTGCAACTGCGAGTTCTCTCCGTAGATACAACTGAACGCTGGCCTCGAGCAGAACATCGACGCGAGAAGCCTCATGGGTTATGACTGGTACAAAACACTTGACCGCGGCGGCAGGCTTACATGGTCGGCAAAGACACTGACCACGGATGACGTTGTTTTTGTTTCCTCCGGTGGTAGGAAAGGTTTTTGTAACGTCAACCTGTTCACTTCCAGATCAATGACAGCTCCTTACTCGCACAAGAAGTCTACCCCGAAGATAACGCCCCCCGCACAGTCCTGAAGAACGACGAACTTCACCGAACAGCTTCCGCCATGAGTCTCGACGCGAGCGGTGCATCTTCCGACGGGTGGGATGAGGTGTTCTTCAGCGGTTCGGATCTGTGGACCATCTCACGATGTCGTAACTTTCCGAAAGCGGCTAGAGAGCTTCCCACTCAGAACCGTGTGGTCTGCTCTGGTGTCAATGAGTGCCATCGCGTCGTGGCCGTCAATAACTATGTTGAGGTTATTGGGCTCCGTCGCAGGAGCGTTCTTCCGTTTCGAATCGTCGTTAGAGTGGGACACCTCCAGTGATTGGGGAGGATATTTACTTCGTCGGTGAGCGGCAATTCCTCTTCCCTGGGTTGCCGCGCTTAGGTTTCGAGGTTTGAATGGTGGACAGGCTTTTGTCAGCGGGAACGGTGAAGTGTAGACTTTGGACATCGTGGGGACGGCGAACGAGATCATTGGGTGCAGCCGGCAGCGAGAACGAACGTCGGCCCTGGTACGCCTCGATGTTTCTCGGACTCTCACCAAGGCGGGTCCGAGGGTGGTTCGGCGCGAACCCCCGGACGCCGATGGGGCGGAAGCTGCGCCGTCGGCAGACATGGCTGCAGCCTCTCCGCAGTGGTAGCAGATAGGGCGTCAGTCGGCCGTTCCTCACACGTTGGTGTTCCGGGGTGCACGGGGCTCCTGGCGTGCGAATGGGACTTGGTCGCCATGGCGTCAGGCATACTGCTCCGCTGGAGACAAATGTCGAGGCGGAGCGGCATATGGGCGAAGCGGTAGCATTCAGGCCATTGCGGCGTACGACAACTTTTGCGCCTCAATTGCAAGCACGCCCTCTGGATCCTTTGGTTCGAAGGCTGGCCGTACATTTTACCGAACCACCTCGGCTATAGGGAGCTAGACTGGGCGGGGCGTCCAGCAATGGACAGCAGCTTATTAAGCTGCTGTCTTCATGTTCTTCGGTGCACCACTACATGGCGAAATGCATCTCTGTAATGGTAAAACGAAATGACTAGGTAGCGTAAGCTACCGCCCAATCCAAAAGGCTCAGCCGGAGTCATCCATCCATCCATGATTTATGGCCTGGGGAAGAAAATATGAAATAAAAAAACTGTTCCCCCAGCTCTAAACGTAACCAAAACGGAAGTACAGTACAAAATCTACGGAGCACCGTAGATTTTGTTAGCAAATCTAATAAAATTAAAGGGTGGCATTATGTTATAGTATTTGACCTACGGTCGTTCTCGATGATACTAAAAAAACTGCATTGTTTTCTCGCTACCAAAAATGAAGCGGAGTTACCCTCCAACGAATGTGGTTTAATTATTGCATACTTTCAGGCTAAAAAATTTGCACATTTGTTACAGAAATTGGGTATCAGGGCTCGTAGGGGGTGTTCGCGCTAAGGTGCAGTCAAGCGATGTAAAGTAGCGTACTTGGTGTTTATGTAGGTGTTCGGCAGATGTGTTAGCTTTTTGTAAATGTAATACTCACTACGTGTTTTTTTTTAATTTTTATTGTGCACTCTTACATTATGCTTATTCGCATTCTTTCAGACTCCTGTGACATTTTTCCTGTGGTGGCGGTCGATATGTCAAGCAAAGAAAAAAATCACAATCACAATGGTTAGCACACGAAGGTAGTTTGCTTCTCACCTAACCATATATCTATACATATGGTGATACAAGAAGCGTCTTCATTAAGAGGTTGGAAAAGAGACAAGGAGCCCAAACATCTGCTATGAGCTGTACATAATCAAGAAACATCATCTGTGCATAAAAAATTTAATTTTATTAAAAAGCTTGAAGAGCGTTTCGGAACTGCTCATTTGATGTTCAGAGTCTATATTTATCTTTAGAATTTGCTTCAAACTGCTTCACGTGTCCTACGCAACCACACCAATAGTAAACTGTCCCATTCTCCACCTATTCCTTCCAGTGTCCCTCAACATGCTTTGTCTTAATACAGTGTACTTTAATGTGACCTTGTGCTTCACCTGTGGCCAAAATAACTCCGTGAGGTTCAGCTCACATTGGTACGGCGGAAACCACCGCACCCAGCAGGAGCGGATTTCTGGGTCAGGTCTGGGGAGGGGGTAGGCATTCGGTTTGGGAGGGGGGGAGAGGAGTCATCTGAGATATCACGTTACGGTGGAAACGTTTCGTTGACCCAATATCTGCTATGTCACCAAAGGCTAAACTTTTGGCTGGTGGATGACAACCGTCGGACGTCAATCTTCCATGTCGCGGTCCTAGCATCACATTCAGAGCTTTGTTTTTGGCAGGGCGCTTATACCATAGTTCATAACAGTACCACCGTTGGGATCAGCTCGGCCCAGAAGGTGAGATGGCAAAATCACACTTTAAATTTGTTTCAGTTCATCTCCTCGTTGTGTGTGTGCTTTTTTTATCTATGGAAGACACTCAGGCAGCCGGCAACAAAGAATGACTTATTTCCTGCATTAGCGACAATTACTCTTCGTCCCTGAGCCCGGAACTCAACTCTGACACGAATGCCAGGCTCGTTGACATACATTGCGGTCAATCAGTATTTTGACAGTTTTAATGCCGGCGTTAATTCTAGTTTGACGTTGGCGATATATCGTGCTGATCTCAGTTTAGTGTCTCCTTGACACCTGATATCCCTAAGTACCAACTGGAGGATGTTCTCCTTTAACATTAGGAACGGGTAGAGGTTCCGTCTCGGCTTCTGTAAGCCTAAATTACACCAGGAAACGACACAAAGTAGGCTTAGAACCCTGGGGCAGCTCGTCGTTGTCTCTCAAATCAGTGGCACTCTTTTTCAGTGTTTGGATCTCTCCCCCACCCCCTCCCCCCCCAAAAAAAAAAAAAAAAAACACGTGAAGTTGTGGACTACAACTGTGTGATGCACGTTAAATTCCCCAACCGAGTAGTCATATTGCACTGGCAAATGTTTTCATCTACGGCGTGTAACCATGTCGCCAAAAAAACTGGCACAATATCCTCTCGCTCTCTAAACATCGACTGACAAGATTTATAACTGACTTTTCTACCAGGGAAGATGCACTGACCCGTACCTACGGCCGCCTGAATGATCACATGATACTTTGCCCTCCTCTGTCATTTGCCACGCTGAAGTTTCACTGAGGAAGGTTTTATAGCTTTGTCTCAACGTTCTAGAGTCTGTTTTGAGTTTTCGGTG
The DNA here is from genome assembly GCF_016920785.2 of Ixodes scapularis. NCBI lineage: Eukaryota > Metazoa > Arthropoda > Arachnida > Ixodida > Ixodidae > Ixodes > Ixodes scapularis. The sequence goes on along the minus strand of NW_024609857.1, from coordinate 18,943,233 downwards.
ATGGAACTAAAACCTATACCTTTAGCAGGGGCAGTGGGGTTAACCACCTCATATACTTTTTTAATCTCGCTTTACTGCCTGCTCATCCAAGAATCATCGTTCGAATCCTGCCTTGCCCTTACGACAACCACCGCTGATTGTCTTCTCCGGCTTCACACAACCTTTCTCCTCATAACGTGTTTACGTTTCCCAGTGCATTAGATTTGTATCACTTGTATTTAAAACCCTTTGATCCATGTTGCTGAAAATAACAAGCTTCAACACGATTAAAACTGCTGACATTTGTGACAACCTATTTACTATAAGACCACCTTGCTGATAACATTTGCGGCAGCACGGAGCCCTAAGCACGCGCTAGTGCGGCCCTGCCTTTTTTTTTTATTTTTAGGATGTCATCCGTCAAGACTTTTGAAAACAATTTCGGGTGGTTCCGATATTAATTTTATACTAATCTCCTACAATGCGAAATTTTCGTGGTAACGGATATCCTCATCATTAATTAAAAAAAAAACCTTCACATGGCCAGTCTAACTGTACGTAATACATATGTTCCTTTTTAATCAGCCAAAATCAGCCGCGCTCTTGGGAGCGAGCTTTCTCAAAGTTATAGCTTTCTTGGTGCAACCTATCATGCATAGCAAACAGGAAGTCACGTGCGTGCCCTGGTCGGCTTTCTGCTGAATCCGACTATTTCGGCGGGAGCGGGTTTCGTAGCGGTCCTTGACAGATCTGGAGGCTGCGTCACCCAAAACGACGTCTTAAAGTAATCTGTTAATTCGGGTTGATCCAGATTGCCCGTGGGAGACGCTCGCCAAAGAAAATTCAATCTGCGAGCGCGCCAATACGGCCCGCCGAAATTGCGCGATCACTTAGTCTGTGAAGCAATTTAAAAAAAAAAAAAATGTAAGCATCCGTCAATTCCGGCCGTCGAAGTGCGCGTGGTGCAGTCGGCCACTAAGACACAACGGAGACTCCCCGGGAAGGTTTAGTTGCATTTATAAGGCGCAAGGTGACTTAGACCCTCCCTAGCCTCCGCAACAAAGCAGCCATAAAGCAGTGCAGCGAACCCACTTGTACAGAAGAGCAACTTCTATTTTTAGTGCGAAAGAATTAGCTATCTCCTGGAGCGGAGCCGGCAAAATCTGTACCCACAAAAAAAAAAAAAAAAAAAAAAAAAGCGAGATAAATGCCCATTTTCCCATTTGCTAAGCAAAATGGCTTCTAGCTATTGGCGGTCGCTTCTCTAGAGCGCGCACTCGGCCGCTGCTCTTCAGTCAGGCGTTGCCCGAGGCTAGAGAGGGGCCGGGGGGGGGGGGGGGGGGGGGGGGGTGCGAAGCTGCGGTTTCTTCACGAGAGCGCGCGCTCGCCAACCTCGGTAGTAGCGAAACTTCGTCGTCCACGCCAGTACACCGCAGACAAACTATGGGAGCGGAAGAACGGCATTCATGCTTTCGCATTTACAACTCATAACAAGTACTTAAGTGTTCTTGGAATATTACTTCGAAAAAAACAAAGAACACCAAGAAAAACAATTACCGCATCTCCACGTGGTGAATGATGTTGATGGGGCGAAGCTCGGGTGGTGCTGATGATACTGATTTTGGTCATAGGTAGTGCTGATGGTGCCGTCTTCATTCATGTCAGTAGGAGTACAGTGTTCTAGAGGGGGTTGTAGTGGCAAGAGCGGCGGCCGCTTTGTGAGGATTTTGCGCGTAGACGACACCATGGCGCTGCTGTTCTGTGACCTAGGAGCGCGCCCCCGTCAGCCCCATCATCAGCGCTGTTAGGCGCTTACTACTGTGGTTTGACTGGAGCTTTTCGCGGTGCGAAACAACTGCTAATGTTGTTCTGTATACCCTGTTTCACCTTATGATGTACCGCAGGAAAGGCTATCAAGCGCAAGCCAAAATCAGTTGCGCTCTTGGGAGCGACCTTTCTCAAAGTTACAGCTTTCTTGGTGCAACCTATCATGCATAGCAAACAGGAAGTCACGTGCGTGCCCTGGTCGGCTTTCTCTAGAGCGCGCACTCGGCCGCTGCTCTTCAGTCAGGCGTTGCCCGAGGCTAGAGGGGGGGGGGGGGGGTGCGAAGAGCTGCCATAAGCTACCACCGAAAACTCGCATATGCACAGTTCGAATTGGAGGACCCATCGTCCCTGTTGAAAAAGATTTCTACCCGAATTTCATTTCCTGTAAAAAATCGATTTTACTAGATTATGGGACTCTTTTCACTTCCGGTAAAGCCGGAACCTACCGGAAAAAATCGAATTTCCTTGGATTCACCAGAAATTGCTGGGAGTCACCGGATTTGCCGCAATTCACCGGAACTTGTCGTGTTTTCCTCTTTTTTTTTTTCGGACGTCAACGGGAGGCACTTAGGAAGAAGTGTGGTTAAGCGTGGGTGGCGTATGTCATTGTTTACCAGATGCTGGACGATTCAGTAATAATTAAAACGGTTACTTCATAAAGGCCTGAAAGTTCCATGTCTTTACTTCACAGGGTTTATACCAGTGAAACAATTTGCACAGCTGTAGACAAAACCAATCAGACCAAATAGGAACAACCGCGAGCTTTTTGTCGCAAAAAATAGCTTTCAAGGTACTCACAATGCCGCTGGGTAAATTCTTAGATGTACGGTAGTCCAACCAATAAAGCCGAGCAGGTGCGCCGCACGGACACACACACACACACACACACACACACACTGTCAGTAGCACGTTTAGCGAAAACCAGGAACGCGCACCAACATCCGCCGCCGTTGAGAATAAATCAAGGGCACAATCACGGTGTCGCCGCTGGTGGACCACGCGGACACATACACACTGTCAGTACCACGCTTAGCGAAAGCCACGAAAGCGCGGAGCGAACATCCGCCGCCATTGAGAAATCGCGGGCAGAGTCACGCCGTCTCTGATGTCTTTTCCGCTCACTGCAAGCTTCTGAAGCCGGACGGACAAAAAGGCGTAAGCAACAGGTCAATGAAAGATATTTTCTTTTTAACCGCACACCCAGCTGCTCTGGAAGATGCAGGTCGCACACATGGAACGGGAAGCCGACACTGAGCATCCGTTCGTTGCTGCTCGTTGACGGACCAAGAAACTGGTTTTCTTCAAAGCAGACAGCAAAAAGATCCCCCCCCCCCCCCCCCCCATCTTCCCCACGAACCCAATGCGAGGGAGAGAGGGTGCGTGGGGACTCGTCCTTGGTGCGTTCTAGGCAACATAATTGCACACCCAATCGCCGGTTCGTCTCTGCTTCCCCCTCCCCTCGCGTTGGCTTCCAACGGAGTTCGGTAAGCGGGAAAATGAGTCACTCGTGTCCGGTAAAAAGTTCCAGCAAAGTTCGGTCGTCTGGTAAGCAAAGTTGCTGCGGATGAATTTCCGGCAAATATTCCAGCAAATACTGGTAAACTACGTTGGTCTCGGATGAAAACGGGTGAAACTTGACCAGTTTTTAACGGATATCACTGGAAGTTTTTGCCGGATTTTTCAATAGGGAGAGCATCCGTTTAGACTCAAAAATGAAGTCTGCGCTGTTGCATTCCGCAATACAAGCATGACGCTTTGCATTGCGTAATGCCACAGCGCAGACTTAATTTTGAGATCTAAAGGGATGTTCCGCCTCATCATTCGCCGAGCTGATTTTGTAGATTGCAGACATTGGCTCTTCGGATGCTTGGCGGGTAAATAGACGCGCAGGCATTTCGTAGAGTGTAGCAGCCTGGGGCGTTAGATGGCGCGTGCGCCGAAGTTCTACGCATGCTCTGTGTAACTCCCCAATCTACTTGGAGATCCCAGACCGTTGGGTACCCTAATCCGAAACTCTGTAATAGCAGTTGGGTGCTACCTGATCTTTAATAAAACACGAACGCAAAGCGTGGCTTTCGATAGATACGGTGCCACCTGAAAGGGCCCTGGGAACAATGCGCAGAGTATGCTATACCCCGCATATTAAACAGAGCGACCTGATTTGAAGGTTAGGGTTTGTACGAATGGCGTAGTTCTTGCAATGGTTTTGTTTAGGTCCGATAAAGGAGCTATCCACAAAGTTTTATCCCCTTGCTGCTTGTTTGACTGGGTCTTTGGGCCGATGCTTGTCGACTTAACGGTGGTCTGGTCAGCTGCGAGAAAGTATGTTACCAATTTAATGGTTTCCATTAGGGTCGAGATGTGCGTTCAATTCATGAGCTGGCCATCTCACCGGGTAGGCTAAGTGGACCGTAGGACGTCCGTGCGGTAGTAATTTCGGTAGCTGAAAGGAAAACATATATTTTAAGTAACGTGGATAATTTAATTTCTTCAGGCATACATTCGCCTTTTCAACGTGCCTCGCTGTCACTTCTCTGAACTCGCTGGCTGTTGAGAAGTCACCTGAAGAACTGAGATATCGGAAAGTAGCACACCACTCTTTTATTTATTCATGAAAGCAATTAAGTGCTCTGTCATGTATTTTTTTTTCTTTCAACGAAACCCCGTTGTTTTTTACTGCTTGTGGTGATTCATAACTGACAATCATTAAACAATGGACGGTAGTTTGTTCAGCTAGTTCAGCGTTTGCACATATTTGCGGCAATTAGAAATAAACGTAATTCTGATGCCAGTCTGCGCACGGCAAATGCGTTAAAACAGTGAAAAATCTACTAAGCATGCGTGCGTACCCTTTGGTGCGAGTGGAAATATTTGTTCTGAAATTGAGAAAAAAAAACACACATTGACTTTCTGACAGAAGACTGGTTGCGACTGCTTACGACCGAAACCCTTAAAACCTCTTAAGATGCGTTCACACCGGCGATGTAAAGCACTCGCGCGATGCGACTGGATCCCATTGCAAAAATTGCGGTGGCTTAGCTCGGCTATGCCAGGATATACGTAGCGTGAGCTCATGCGCACAAAAGGAGAGGCGCTATCAAGCGGCTCCGGTGCAGCGTCAGACTTGCCTACTGCGCAACGGAGGCGCACAGCTGGGCGTGCAGCGGCGCCAGTGCGTCGGCCGCGGCTATGACGTCATTCCTCTGGAATGCGCACACCGACGAGGCGCGCACAGTGCCGGTGGAGCGCGCGGCGGCGGCGGCTCCGGTGCGCCAGCTGTGCGCCGTGTGACGTCACCGCTCCTCGCGCGTGCGCAGACCGACGAGGCGCGCGCGGCGGCGGCGGCTCCGGCGCGCCAGCTGTGCGCCGTGTAACGTCACTACTCCTTGCGCTTGCGCAGCACGGCTCTGTGACAGCCACTCGAACTGCTCAACCTTGGCCAGTGTAGCTCACGCTACAAAAAATCAGATGGCAACACTGGCCTGTGCGATGGCCAAGCCGCTACTCAAAAATTCTCGCTTCGACCGCCGCTGATTGGCTCACCCGCTCCGTGTCTAGATCGCATCGCAGAGTCGGGTCTGCTATACCCCGTTTCACCTTACGTCTGGAAGCAGCGGATGTTACGAGCTATCTTAGCCAATCCCATTCTGCGGACGGAGCCCGTGATACGCTTTCGGCGCGTCGCTGTGCCCCCTTTCTAAGGTCACGTGACACTCACTCGGCCTCCGATTGGCTCCGATGGCTCGTAACATCCGCTGCGCTTAAACGTAGGATGAAACGGAGTATTGCGACTGCTCGAAACGCGTCGCTTTTTTTCCGCGATTGTCGCTCCTGCGACGAAAGTTATTGGGCGACTGGAGAACACACTAGCGCCATCTAATGGGAAGCCGGAGAACACTTGCCGGTTCCGTATATTTCTTCTCTTTTCTTCGCGTATGATCTTTTTATTTATTTTGTACTTTTTCTACTTGACATTTTTTTGATAACGATATTAACGGCCTTTTCTAACGCCGTACACTTGACCTCTAAAGTACCCCGAAACCTTCGCTCTAGTGAAATGCTGTTCCATTGTCAACTCATAGATGGCGCCAGTATGCCAGTGTGTTGTCCAGTGTTATCTCGTCGTAAGAGGTCACCGGAACTCGGTCTTAAGCAAACGAAAGTGCGTGAACGGGCCTTTGCTTCCGTGCTGCTAGGGGGATATATCTTACTTATGAATGTCGGTGCTGGAACCGTAGTAGATGCTGGAGTCGAGGCTAAAATCAAAGACACATGTATGTTTAGGGAACGTTATAATCAAATCAGTGCGTGCATACCTTACCGTTCTCAGACGAGCTTAGCGGTCCCTGCGTGGGGCTGGTGCGGTATAACAACGGCAGATGTTGAAACGTCTGCTGTCGAAATGTTGGCTGCAAAACTGTAAGATGTCAAAGAGTCACAGTATAGAATCTTGAGCATTTCCACGATAGGCCCTCAAGTGCTGCGGTCGTTTTATTTCTTGACAATGTGATTTGAGGCACTGGATGGAATACCCCACAAACTTTCGGCTGCATTCTGACCAAGTTTTACTTAGACGGCATACACGCCTTTTCTAAAACTAAATTTAGTAAAACATAATGTTTTAATTGGACGCGATCAGTCTTGTTTGCTGCAAAATATTTGGAAACAGCGATGGTCTGTATTGTGCGATTCATTCGATTTTGGGTGCGTCGTATATATGTTTTAATCTGAAGGAAAATAGACTTAAAATCATTGCAAGTTCGAAACCCACGAAAATACCCAGCTGGTGTAGCTTCCGCTTTCTTTCGCTTGCGACTTCACAAGAACTTGGCGCTACTGACTGACATTCTTTGCGTACATAACGACGGCTACAGGAACCGCTAGAAGCCGGGGTACATTTAAAAGATCATTAAAAAAAGGTAGGGGTGCGGGTCATTGCTGTCAAATTTAGTTTTAATTGCAACAAAGAATGACATATGAGCGGCAACCATGGCGGGGTCGAGGATTCCAGAGACAATGGCAATCGAAGGCCTGCTTGAAACGGCAGGCTCAGTTATCGCTTACTTACGTTCAAGCAGAATAACAAAGCTGCGATCAAAGAAAAGGCGTAAGTAGCGGTGTTAATATTACTTGCCACGTTTTATTTTACTGAATTCAATGAATTTCAACGTTAATAAACATGCGACACACTGGCGATTCGTTTCTAAAAGGGCTGGTAATACCGTTCTATTTTTAGGGGCGAAGCTCCTTAAGGTGTATCCACACGAAGGAGAAATCCGCCCCTTTCCACCGCGGAGCGCGCATCCCGTGAGACATACGTCATCCCTTTTTGACGCCTCGCGGTGCCGTTCTCGTCCGTGGCGGAGGAGCGGAGGCTTCGTACTCTTAGCATGAGAGCTCCGCAGGTGCACGCGGCGGAGCCGGGGACGGAGTTTTCCGGTTTGTTGACGTCACGACATCCGTCCGCGGAGTTCTCCTTCGTGTGGATACCCCTTTAGGGTCTAATCTAGCCTTGTCCGTCCGGCGTCCGTGCTCACATCGATCTTGTTGGTGCTGGTGCCGGTCACGACAGCGGGACGAGTGAGGGGCTCTGAGATGGGGTAGTAACTCAACAGCTGGGGATGTCATAAATGAAACGTTCCATGTAGCCGCTCAACGTCTATACAGGAGAGGGCGCTGCAGTCAAATGCGTATATAATCGCGTTAAACTTTGCATGCATTGGCTCAATGTTTATAGACGAGAGGGTGCTGCGGTCAAATGCTCAAATGCATATATAACCACGTTCCATACCACATATTCTCTTTCTGACACGGATGAAAACGAACGAAAGGCTCGGCATGCTGCGGCTCAGCGTCTACGCAGACAAGCACCACCAGAGCTTCGCCCCAATCAACATCATTCACCACGTGAAGATGCGGTCAATTTTTTCTTCATACGCCATTTTGTTTTAGTCACATATCAGATTTATGTAGTCCGATTAAATTTAAAGGCATGAGTCACGTGCTAAGTGATTAACAGAAAAGAAGTTCGCACGCAAGTTTCAAAGCGGAAGGCGCCTGTTATTAGGTCATTAAATAACATAGAAAAATAATGAGTCAGCGCTACACGCCACAAACCGCAGTCATTTGTGTGGGCTACTTTTGAGTACCACGCTGAAGTGTTCTCAAGACAAGAATTTTGACAGAATTAAGGGGAACATCGAGAGAGAGAGAGATGGAGAGTACACTTTTATTGAAGCACCATGTTCCTGTGCCCCACTTAAGAGAGACTCCAGTATATTCAACCAAACATCGTGACGCGTAGCCTCTTTCTGGTGTCTACCTCTGAAAAAAGGGACCTGTCGAGATATTTTGCGACGATTTTAATAGGGGAAAAAAAGTCAAGCGTATTAGTAGTAAGTTTTCGTAATCTAGGATGCTTAGGGCCCGCGGGCTGAATTCGCGCCATAAAAAAGCAGTATATGTAAAAATTAACATTTTAGTGCCCCTTTAATGTGTATGCTAAAAAAAAATACATAGACTCGTACTCACCAGAAGAACCGCATAAAAAACGAAAAATTCCGGCTTTGCGCGGACCCTTACTTTTTTTTAACGTTTATGCGGGTAATTAAGACATATGTACGTGCATTTCAGATGAGCTACATGTTATCTTACCAAGACTTACAAGTTTCAAATGCCAAAACCCAATCGTTTCTTCCCCCGACAACCAACTCCTTCAAGAACTACTTCGTGCAGCGGCTTAACGATGCGCAAAACTCACTTTATTGTGTCTTACAACGAGCGTTACATTCGATAAAGGTGCGATAGCACTTGATGGGGTTCATCTTGTTAGCGTGCAGCACTTTGCGATCGGAATTTAGGGAAGAAATTTCCTCGCTAGGAAATTCTGACGAGACGTCACGCAGCGCTGTGGCGTCACGTAGCACCATGACGTCACGAGACATCCCGTGACACATCGCTGTTCGTGGCAGGGTCTACGACGTTAAACCCACAGCTTCGCTCCGTTGCTGAACCTCGCCCCTATAGCCTTGCAGCGGTGCGTCCAAGAACACAAGCAAACAAGGCCCGTGGACGGTTTCGATTAAAAATTATCGCTTTGAAACTGGCGGCTTCCGCGTTAGGCGCTTCGTGTTCATCCCACTAGGTGGCGCTAGCGCTCCGCCTCCCACAGAATCGTTTACAATCCCCGATAATTGCCTCCCGGCACTGGCAGTCATGAGCTGCCGGCTGTAATTTGTGCCAAGCAACGCCGTTTTCCATTTTTGTGATTCAGTAGTGTGGTATACGTGTGGTGCGCGAGTGTCGCGACGGTTATAACTTATTAATGTAGCTGCTATTCGATAAAGTAAGTGACACAATTAAAGAAGCGCGAAAGGACGGAACAAACGTAGAAGGACAGAGGACAGACGCTGACTGGCAACTAAATAATTATTGGAAATCCTACGCGCGAACAGCGTCTCGCACATGCACGGGCTCATCTAATCATATATCTGTGCGGGGTCATTCCACAGAGTAAAATCAGCACTATTCTACGCTCGCCCTATACACCTTTGCAAGTGGGATCCCGGCTTAACCTCGAACCGCGCGCCCAGGGTGAGGTGGACCTACTCTCCAGCCAGGACGTTCGCTGGTTGTCGTACAATGTTGCCAAGCGTCTCTCGCCGAAGCGTACACCACTGAGCGCAGAAAGAAATTTTTAAAAATAATTATAAAACGTACACGTGTCGTCTTCGACAGCGAAAGAGCAAGGACAATTAAATAAAATGCCTAAAGCGGTAACAAATCGAAAATTTTCAAAATGATCTAAAATCTCAAGGCGCTCTCTTCAGAATGCGCCAAAAGTCGCATGGCCTTTGCTAAAGTGAACTAGAGGAGGGGTAGTGAGGTCAGCGCGCGCTGACGGCGGCCGCACTTCGTGTCGACGGCTCGAGATGGCGCCGCGAATGCATGGGCTGGATGAAGCGGGTGGCCAGGGCGGCTCGCATTGCATTTGCTGCGCGACTAAACACTCTTTGTTGGAGCTTTTTGGCTCGAAATGTTTGCCGTTTTAGGTCCGAACCCCATAAGAGAAATACGCGACACAAAACTGACGCAATTCGTCTGGCCGTGTTCCCTTTGCGCGGGGTACGAAGCAGAAATGCGCGACGTGGAAGGCGAACACCACCAGTCCAATAGACTACTTCCATAAAGCCCTACATGCAACACGGCGCGCGTTGCACTCTGGGAACTAGTTGGCCAGCCAGGGAGGAGGGTGGCATGGTTTCGGTTTCGATCGACACGTCGACAAGAGATTATACACAGAGCGTGGACTATTAACGGCCGTTATCTCATGTTTTCTGGTCCCGAGAGCGTCATTTGTGGTCTCTAAACTAACCTAAATGGCCAGACCTCGAAGCTTTAGACAAGCCCGAGACGTATAGCTTGTCTTAACTCATGCTTGTTGCATTTTTGTACTTGAGCCTTTCTGTTAGCGTTCCAATCGAAGTATGTGGACGAGCCAGTGCTGGGAATCTTGACGCTGCGAAGCTCGGGGATCTTGCTTGAGTACGAATCAGCAAGTTCCAGCAACCAGTAAGTATGCATACACCTAGCTCGCGCCTTTACATTAGTGTTGTTGATCAGGAAGTTTGTTTGTTTCGTGCGTCCACAGACGAAATATCACTTTTTGCAATTACTGTTTTTCTTAATACGCCTGAGTACGCGAGGTGAAACTCGGAGGCGCCATTGAAAAGCTCAATTTTAACACACTCCTTATCTCTTATCTGTACTGACCCGCAGCACTACACGAAGTGAGGTCCCCACCCGCCAATTGCATTCCACTAATGTTCAACATGGCGTATACGCATAAAGTTAAGGCCTGTTCACACATGCAGCGGAGCGCTACAAGCATAGCGCTTACCTCGCGCTAAGCGCGTGCTGACGGGAGCGTTCACCAGCTTTGTATCGCACCGTCAAAACTGTTGCTCATGGCAGACGATAAGTAGCTGACGGCACGTGAGAAGCGCTATACATCAGCGCTCCGCTGCATGTGAGAACCGGCCTTTAATCATATAGGCACATTCGCACATACAGACCGTTTTTAGAAAGCAAAAGTCGAGCACTTGTGTGAAGAATGTCGCACCGTTCGCCGAGAGTGCGCCGGACGGGCATGAACCCCTACGCGATCCGCCAAACGAACGAAATTATTCAAAGCGCGTTTGACGGTTGCTAATGGCCATAATATTTGTTATGTGTTTGCTTTCTCCCTGCCTGAGTATGTCGAGATAATTTCAGACACACCGTTCAGGCACAGATCTTGGGCGTCAGTAAAAGCTCGTCCAAAAAGGCTTAGAGAGGATTAGGGGACGCTTGTTAGGGCCTCCGTCGTAGCTAGCCGATCTCAGCGTTTGCGAGTGACACGAGGAAGACATCATAGTAACTTTTGTGCAGTAGTGAGGTCGAATTTATTGCGTTTCCTTAAAAGTTCATGCGTTAACGCTGGGCTCAACTTTGATACTCCTGTGAGAATGCGGCTTGCTTTTTGCCCAATGAATTCTTTAACAAGAAGCGGACGTTTGGCAAACAAAATAGGTGAAAGGCTCGGTCTTCGTTTTGTATCGCTCGAGAATGAGTGTATTGTACGTTCGTGAAAAGCCAGATAATCGAAAACGCAAGCAGCGCGTTCGGTCGCGGCGTGATAGCATGAGATGAAGCTGCTCAGTCGAAACCGAAACTGAGCGGCCAACTAGTTCCCAGAGCGCACTGCGTGGTATTTCGCCGCGATGGGGCGCGTCGGTTTTGGAAGAAGTCCATTTCCTGGGCGTCGTTTCAAAACAAAAATGTTCGTGCAATTTTTTTTTTTTTTTTGGCAGGTGGGTTTGTTAGGAGTCTCTCATTAGAAAGAGGGTGAAGTTATTTAATGGTCAAGAAGTCCTTCACTCGCGCGCATAAATGACTAGTTGTAATATTGAGACAGGATCGTATTGTTGTTTCCTAGACCACTGCCAAGACATTTAAACAATTACGGCTCAAGCCTCAAGAATGGCATGCAATCCTTTTAACAGGGCATTCCTTTTATACCTAGTTTTGAAACCGTGCATAGCTAGCCCCAAGGTTTAATCTCCTTTATTGATTCACCATTATGTGTCTCGTTAAGCCAATTTCAAAGAAACCTGTAGGGTAAATACTGCTGGACAAAAAGAACTCGTGTGACAGCAAACCGTTTTATTTATAGATGAATACACTTTTTATTAGTTAAACTCAGCAAAAACACAATAATGTAAACGACTTATTTTTCGCGGGTTCAATATTTCGCGATTTAGGTCGAAGCTAAAATTTCGAAATAATTCGCGGGTTCTAATTTTCGCGACGCGGTGGGATCTCATTATATTTACCAATGTGTTTACATTTTACCGGAATTGTTCGTGGGACCTATTTTTCGCCGGCACGGCACCTCCACAGAGACGATGGGAGTCGACGTCTCGGAAAGGAACCTCCGCTTCCTCGCAGCTGACGACGCGTCCTCCTTCAGTCATGCGGCCACAAAGAGGAACAAACACCAGGCATGCTGTCTCGTGAAAAAATCACAACTCTCTCGAATAAAACTTCATTGTCACACATTTTAAGTTTACAATACACGAAACCACTGAGGCTCGGAACTCGGTGACGGCTCCAGTGCTCGGAGGGGACACGCAGCGTGGGGTATTCTTCGGTTATACAGGCTTCATCAAACGCTCCGGTTGCCCCGGTATCGGCTGCAGCCGATGTGGTGCTGCTAGTGCTGCTGCAGGCAGTTGGAGAGGCAGTGTGTGGCCTTTTTTACCGTCAACTGAGAAAGCATCGGCGTTTTTTCGCTTTCTCGTGGACATTGGCTGCGGCGCTTTCTTTGATTGGTAGCTCGGAGCAGTCGGAAGCAACGCCGGTACAACGCCCGGCAAGAGCTGCGGCTTTCCACGCGGAATACGCACCTCTTCATCGTTTATAATGTGAACGAACTCTCGCGTTATAAACGATGGCTAAAAATGAAGCTCACAGACTGAACACGTTTCGTCCAGGAGCTTATCCTGGCGATGCAAGTTCCGTTCCCAAAGTTTTCTTTGCTCTTCCTCCTAAGATAGTGAGAACAGCGACGGCTGCTCACCTTTCCGCCACTGATAGCCCCCTGGCACCCCGGAGCCTGCCCGGAGCGAAGCAGTGGCGTTGTCGACGTCGATTCGGCACGGCACTTCAATGACCGTAAACGACAGCAGAAGCGGGTAACACGGGGTAAAGAGCGGTTCAGAATGGGGGCCACTTCGAGCTGCCAAAAACGCAAGCCAACTCTCCTCGTCCAGGGCTTCGGAACGCTCGGAAGCGGTCGGATCCTACAGCCACTACGTCCGCAGCGCCACCGCGTACATCCGGGACCTTTCCACACGCGCCGTTTCACAGCAATGTATGGCGCGCCTCGGCGGCTGATCTCACTACCCCTCCTCTAGTTCACTTTACCTTTGCATCAACGATGGCTGCGCTCGCGGCAGCTCTGGCTTCCACAACATGCAGGAACAGGGGCTGCGATCGTTATAAAGTCAACTCCAACCCTGAAAGATGCCCCGTCCTACAATATGTGACGCTACGATTCTGTGTGGATACCTCCTTCTGCGTTCCGAGACAGTAAGTGTGCCGCTAACGTAAGCCATCGGCGATGCAGCAAACGGCACGATCTTGTCATCGCGCACCCCAATGACGTGCCCCTGGCGCACCCCAGCATGGTGGAAACGGTACGGGGCGCCAGCATCGCTCAAAATGGCAGCGCACAGGAGCCTTTCTTGCAAACCTGTATAGCTGCGTCTGCAGCCAAACCTAGAAGCGTGAGCTAGCCTGCGCTCCTGCCTTTGAGACGTGCATTTCTAGCGCGAGTGCTCGTTCTGCGGAAGAACGCTTCATAGCAGCGACCTTGAGCTCTCGTGCTTGGGGCATGGCTGCAGTCTCAGGTGAATGGTGTACACCCGGACGTCAGCTCGAGTAAACCATCTGCGTAATGGGTTGTTCACACATTTACAACGGCTGCGTTCGCATGCAACCGAAACGACCGTAATGGCCAAAACACCGCAACAACCGTGACCTCCCACGTAAAGATGTAATCAGGTCGGGGAGAAAATGCGTATCGCAAAGATCCCTTCTCGTCAAACGTGCAGACGCGACACTGATACAGCAATCACGTTCGAAGGCATCTGCCTCTCCAGCTTTACCGCGTCCTGCCACCCGCGTGTCGTCCAGTATAAAGTTCTTATAGACGTTTTAAACACGCGCCAGATTGAGCTGCCACTGCCCACTTTCTCTTGTCTTACCGAGATGCCGAGTCAATGAAGTGGGCGCTGCCGAGCCTCCACAAAGACCTCTGCTAGGAGGACACAGTAGCACCTCAAGCGGCAATACCTTGTCACGGCTGGCCCATTGCTTTCGATGGGCCCGCTGAAAAGATTTTACACCACGCACAGAAAACACGTTCCGGAAGTGTGAATGGTGTTGGTGTGTGATTTAAACTTTGTTGAGCTGGCCCCTCGAAAGGCAATAACCTGTCGAGCTGTGGCAATGATGAAGTAAGGCGAACGGAATAAAAGGAAACAAAACTGAAGGTGGGTTATGGCGGCGTCTATGCAGAGCTGCCTGTAAGCGTCTATTCGCGACTCCAGCGAACTATAGGGGGCGCGCTCGTCAGGCAAAATGGCGGGCGAAAGGAGGTTGCTTTCGTCGTTCAGCACGCGGACCACCATAAATCTGTTGCACTGCAGCGTAAAATCGGTGTTACAAAGGAAAGCAAACCGGATTTTCGATAATAAAAGCCTTCTTCTGGTCAGTCCGTAGAAATGAATCGGCGGAAGCGTAAAAATAATTACTGGAAATGATGTTTGTTCTTATGCTGCCTACGAGAACCAAACAGCGATAGCAGACGACAAAGTCGAAACGACCTCCTCTCCTGAGCTTCTGGGCGTTGCCGCTACGCGGCGTCGATTTCGCTGGAGTCGCCAATACACCGTCTCATGCTAAGGTGGACTGCAGGCCAAGGCTGGTGAACGGAGAACTACTTTGCATTCGTGTGGAAAAGTAGCGCGCCCCAAAAATAATGACGGCACAGCGAAAAAAATGTAAATCGCGCTGATATTTTTTTTTCTAAATTCTATGTTATTATAAGAACATATTGAAACAATAAAATATTTCCGTTAAAAAATGTCGCGACTATATTAGAGCGCACACTGGCAACATTGACATAAAGTGCTTTTTAAACATTACATTCCAACTCTCTCTCGGGTCTCTTAGTGTCGACTACTTTTATTCATCGGTCGGTTGGCTCGGTTGCAATTCTTTGTTTCATTTTAAGTGCTAGCACAGTACCAGGAACTGACCGCGTCTGCCACGTAAGCGCGCACGTATACATTGTAAGCGCCGTTCACAGAAAACCATTCTTGAGCTTGAAACCTCGGTTTCGCTCGGAGTCACGATGAAACAAGGCAGAAATGGAGGCGAGAGCGAACTATTCCGAAAGCGATACGAGTTCTAGAACGAGCGACATACCATGTGATGCGTTGTGCGTTTCAGAAACGCCCTTAGCGTTTAATTTTAATTCTATATAAACCAACCGTAAAGGACGTAGCTTTGCCCAGGCCTTTATTTGTAATACCGATCGATGCGAAGGGTAACCAGCTGGTGAAAAACACGTGGTTTCGGATTGCCCAAAGCCGAATTCATTGCCGGCTACCTTCACCGCAAACTCGTCTCTTCCATCGATAACTCGCTGCGTTACAGCACAACGGCACGTCGCCGACATTCTCGCTATGGAATCCCACAACTCGAACCTTCGACTAGCAGACGAAATTTTTCGGCGCATTGATACACACGTTGGAGAAATATAGCACGTGGTTCCTATCTGGCTCATGATGGAACTGTTGCGTTGAAGCCCACAGCTCCAACGCTTCGTCCATTTTTGAGTGAGACGGAGAGAGCTTTCTACAAGTAGCTACATTATTTAAAAGCTCCGACTGCGTTACTACGCAGGATTTGGGAAGCGAATGGCGGCGCACAGCAGAAGACTGAACTGAATGACGCTAGTTTGTTCAAGCGAAATGAGCTTTGTCATTTGCATTGGTTGTCGTTACTTGTAGAAAGAAGTAACAATGGACTTTAGTCACCTTTAGTCCAGTAACTGGAAAACAGCCACAATCCTTGCAACGTAGGTGGAAGAAAACGGCAGAGTGAAGTTGGAGAGGGAGATGTTGGAAGCATGGAGCTGCAATGTATCAACAGTGATCAATCGTCTCTCCGATACGTGTTTTCTCTCCGACCTGATTACATATTTACAATTGACGCAGCTGGTTTACACGAGCTAATGTTCGGGTTTGTCTATACTCCGTTCATCTATACTCCTAAATGTAAGGCGAGCAGGAGAGGAGGAGGGGCATAGCCCCCTCTCCGTACCTTCCCCTCCTCCTCCTCAAGAGCTGCGCTCTAATTCGGCATTAGGAGGAAATTGTAAACGGCTTTCATTTTTTTGTTTTACTTTTCCTTCTTTCGTATTTTTTGTGTTATTACATTGTCTGGTGTAAAGGGACCACCATCACTTTCTGTCCTTGTCTCCCATTTCAAACAGTGCACAAATAATAAAATTCATAATTATCATTATTATTATTAATGTTGTTACTACTATGATTAATATTATAGCTCTTATTGCTATTAATATTATTATATGCGATTAGGTGGGCACGTGCACGTGCGAGACACTGCGCGTGTGGAATTTCCAATGAACGATTAGTTGTCAGCACGGTGGAAGAAACAGATTTAGGTGACGAATCTGGCCGCTCTTCCTGCGGGAAGCGAGCGACCAGATCATGTTCGGAGCTAGCCTCGAACCAGGAGTAGTTATTTCCGCGCCGCCGCGGTGGACGCTGAGGTGTAAAGGCTCTGTTATACTCCGACGTAACGCGTGCGCGCGTGCGAGCGCGTCACAGCGACGCCACGTCGGCCAAAACCCGACACTCTATACTCCGGCGTCGTGGCGTAACCGACGCGACCGGCGGCGTTCGACGCAGCCTGACCGCCTCGACGCCAAAATGGAGCATGCGGTATTCCGCGCCGGACGCGCCGGCGACGCCGGACCAGGATGCATCACGCGCTGGCTCCCGGCAGGCGTCGCGCGGGAAGTGCGGCGACAGCACCACTCCGTGTGGCGTCACGTTTGAAGAATCGGACTCGGTCGGTCGAGAAGCTCATCGAGGGAACTCGTCCTCACCCGTGTGTCTACGACACGAGGAAGCTTGAGTACCGTAGACCGTACGCTTGTCAAAGATGTACCGTATGTACATTGGCCGCCTACGCTTGCGGCGCAGGTGGTGCACCAACAGTGCAAGCGCGAGTTTTCGTCGAGCAAGGTACGTCAACGCCATCGCTCGAACTTGGCGCTCAAGAAGCGCGAGCATTCTCGTCTGCTATTCGAAACGAAAAGGCACCGGAAGTGGCGCACTCTCGCAAGAAACGTGCCCTCGTAGTCAGATTCTGCGCATGCGCCACGCCGGCGGCCCACCGACGCACAGCCGCGGGAGTCGCCAGGGCCGCCGGAGTGTAAAGAGGGCGAATTTTTGACGCGCGCGGCGTGACTGACGTGACGTAGCTGACTTCGGCCAGCGTTCGCCTGCGCGCGCGTTACGTCGGAGTATAACAGAGCCTTAAGGTCCCTCCTCGGCGGCCATAGTGTCGGCGGCGTAGCGTGCTCGACTTTTCCGCGGTGTGATGGTGTGGTTGTGGTATGCGGCCAGTGGCTGGCCTCGTGTTTTGCTTTGGTGCTGTGTCAACCACACTTGCCACCATCGTGCACGAAGGTGAGCGAAAAAAGAGAACACAGATTTACGGACACTGTTGACTTGCTGGCGACGTGACGGTGGTGAGGTACAACAAGAAGCGGTTAGCGAGGGAATGCGGGACCACCGCTGGGAGATACAACCGGAGCGGTCGGTTTGGGAGGGATCCCATACTTGGGCGCCATCTATCCCCGTGCGAGTGAAGCGCTCGGTGCGCCGAACGTAATGTGGTCGCCGCGTCGGACAGATTCATCACCTAAATGTTAATTCCACCGTGGTTGACAGTCAGCGTCTGTCCTCTGTGCTCCTTCTACTTTTGCCCGCTCTTTTGCGCTGTTTTTAATAGTGTCGTTCAACAACTAGCAACCCAACAATCCACCCTCTTACGATAAAATTGGTGCAGCATGATTATCGAAGCAATGTCCCACATGGCAAAGGCAACGCACTAAGAGTATAGAAATTTCTCGTATTTATGAAATACTTTTCTATGTGTACTTAAAGCATACTATTAGACTACGAATAATATATAATACGTATACACTGATTGCACTTTGAAAGACTAGGTACAAGGGCACCGCTAGAATACGAAGTACACCAAGTGTATATTACTGAAGGTATGCCAACGACGCACTTCAAGTGTACTTTTGTGTTTCATAAAACACTAAATTGACATACATTTACTTCTAGTTTTCGTATGGCTTTTATTGAGTACGGATTTTTCGTTAAGTTAATGGTGGAAGTGCTACCTTTAGGGGGGAGGGCTTGTGGGTAAAAGCTGGATGTTGGTGAGGCATGGGGGGCAATTGGCATATTGTCAGGCGAAGTCTTGCGAAGACTAGAGTTTCTAGTGTCTGTAATTGGGCTATGGAGTACAGTTCCATAGGCTCATAGTTGCTTTCTCATGGAGTATAGAATCACAGGGCGAATCCAGGGCACCTGATTGAACTTTTTTCAACCACGTCACAAATGCGCGCCTCACCGAACACCTGATTAGCACACGTTTTTTCACTTCTACGTGGTAGAGAAGGGAGGAGGAAAGCGGGAGGGGGTGTGGCTCGACGGTTGGGTAAAGAACCGGCATTGTTTCACGCGTGCATGGATGCCGTCACGAGATGGAGATGACACCTCGGGATATTTGCTCCCTGGCTTATGGCCCTATCGAAATCGGCGCCATTATCTTCGCGTTGTCCTTCGACACGCGATCTATTGTTTCGGGCCCGATGCTTTTAACTCTCCACCACGCAGTGTTGGGTGGTTCTCGCCGCCAAAACCCGGTTGTTTCCCGCTAAATATCGTGAGCCATCGTGTCACCGCCGTCCTCGGTGGGTCGTAAGTAACCATGACACGTCACCATCCGCAGTGCGCAATTCACTGTCACGAGTCTTCTTATCTGAGCAATAAGCGCGAAAGTGACAACCGACACGGTGGTCTCCTGCTTGCTAAACAGCGGGACGTTCAAATAGGCCAATCAGGGCTATGAATTTGCTCTGCGGTCTTACTCCGCGTACTTCTGCAGCATTCTCAGCCCGCCAACTAGCCCAACTACATGCCTTGCCGCCATAGAAGTAAAACCGAGATATCGGGGTCGTTAATCAAAGGTAACAGACAAACAATTCCACTGGCCGCGTAACACTTTCTTTGTTCTCCCTACTGCAAAGCTCTCACTCTCCCTCTATCTTTGATCCATGTCTTTACGAAAAGCGTGAGGGTTAACGAAGCAGAAGACGTTTTCACTTGCCGCAGAAAGCCGACTTGGGAATCAAAACATGGCTCAGTTCGAAGCTGGAAGCATACGCGATGACACCCTGCATGGAACGGCACAGTCCTAGCTCCCTTTCTGATGTCGCCCCGCTCGCGAGAAATTGATACTGATGATGATGGTGATGATAATAATACTATACTTCGTTTCAGCTTCGGTCCAGACGCAGCCGATGCTACACGCGCGAGCATGTGGCCCAGAACAGTGCTTGCACTGCACGAGCGCGCGTGATTGGCAGGGATGCTGAAAGTCCGGAGCTCGCGCTTGTAGCTTTGTCTGCGTCTGGACCGAAGCTGAAACGAAGTATAGTAATAGTAGTAAGAGTAATGGTAATACATTCATTTGTGAAGCAAGAGCATAATAATAATCATATTAAATATTATAATATTAATAGTATCATTATGGGTATTTTATTACGTAGTAATTATGTAGTTTTTGAAACTATGTGCATGTTTCTTTTCATCATATTTTATTGCATTACAGTGTAGGTGCTGCACGATGAGCTTGATGCTGTTTGTGTTAAAGCCCCTTGATAAAAGTGTTTTCACAAGTACCGCCAACTATTGTTGTGGAAATGCGCAAGACACGTGCCACGAGCGGGTGCTCCGCCGCCATTCGCTTCCAAGGGCCGCTCATTTCAGTGCTGCGCCGCCATTTGCTTCCAAGGGCCGCTCGAGACCTGGGCCACGTGCGCTCGCGCATTTGGCGCTACTTGCAAAGACAAACGAAAGCCTATCGAGGGGCTTTAGTTTGTGTGGGGGGATATTGTAATGTTTGTAATTATGACCAGTAGGGTGCTGTCCCACAAGCCTTTACTGGCTTTGACAGACCCGTGCCTCGACTTGAAGAATTACCTGCACAAATAAATATATTATTATTATTTATTTCCACAAAACAAACATTACCCTGGATGGCGTGCCAGCCGGGCAGAAATCAACGTTATTAGATTACCTCAGCTGCGGAACTCCCTCGGGAAAGGCTACTCCTCTCACTCACTTCAGTCAGTCAGTCAATCAGTAAACATTTATTATTTGGCCAAAAAAGGAAAGGGGAAGAAGAAAGTGGAGCGGTATGATCCCCTTCGCGTATGTCGCGCCCAACGTTCGGAAGACTTGGGCAGGGACTTGCTAGGAGTTGAGGGGAAGATGGAACTTGCTATACGGTCCCTGCCATGCTCTTGCAGTCCGTAGGTATAAGATTCGGTGTTTCTGAACATGATTGTAAACCTGAGACTGGGGCAGAAAAGAGAACACAACAGAAGATAGAAAAAGAGGAGGCAACTTTTCTGCCCCAGTCTTAGGTTTACAATCATGTTCAACTTACACCAGCTCGCCTGCACTCTAACTATTTTTTCGGTGTTACTCTTCTGGATCAGGTGTAGCGTGAAGTCCTTGGAGTACGAAGAGTAATGCATTTGAAGCAGATGTAAGATTGGTTTGGTAGATGTTTGGGAGCACGTAAGACATATTTTGTACTCAAGACTCGCGACGCTTGCGTTGCTTTGCTCTCGCCGCAAGTTGCCCTCGGTGTTCAGGAAGACAGGGAGAAGGGAAGGTTCCTTTCGCCTGCTTTTCTTTTTGACCATAACAATTTGCCAGTATTCGTTGTTTGTGTCTGGGTCGAGTGGCACCGGCGGGGCGTCATCTCGTGTCGACTTGGCTGTGGAGTATGCCTCCATAGTCACACCATAGAGATTTCAAGCACCGTCGTCTGGACAAACGGCGCATTTTCTGTCGGTTTGCAAAACGATTGTTCGGTTGTAGATAGAGGTCAATGTCAAATCGATCTCCAATGGCGGATTTGAATGTTTGTATTTGTAGATCTTGAGGTAGACCTGCCAGAGGGTTACGCACGAGCCGCGTGGTTCTGCTTAGTTGTTCCGTGGAGGAAAAGAACCGTCTCCAGACTCGGTGATGCCCACCCCAAAGCTCGGCGGGCCAATGAAGTTTAGAGTGGTGATTTCGGGCTGCTTACTGGGCAGAGCTGGGGTAGCCGCGGTAGCGACCATGGTGGTGAGGTCAGCCTGGGTGGTATCCATGTCTTCCGTTTAGGGCACGGAATCCGAAATGTTGTTCGGATCTAGCATTTCGAACGAAGTTGAGCGGAGAGCAGGGAGGGCACGAGTTCTCAGCGAACCATCATCTTCTTCTCCTCACTTTAGTTCGCCTGCCTCCCGTAAAGCCCCTCTATCCTAGGAAAAGTGGCGCCATTCATTGTTGTGGAAATGCCCGAGACACGCGCCGCGCGCCACTTCTGGGAAGAACATGGCCTCTGTAATCTAGCTCAGTGGTGCGCTGTGCCGCCATGATCTTCCCAAGGGTTGCACGTTGCACATGCCTCATGCATCGGCGCACCTTGCGCTACTTTGAGAACATGAAAAGGCTTTAGCCTCCTGTAGAGTGCCTTCATACACACGCGCGCTTTTGCTTGAGTGGTGACATCTCAGCCATTTTTCCGCCCAATCGTTTTTTATGCATTTTGAAGCGCGCGCAATCCGGTGTCACTCAGCTCGAGCGCGTAGCTTTGGCTAACGCGTAGACGCCATTTTACCACCCAAGTCACGCACCGAGTGCGCGAGAGCGTCACGCGCTGGCACATTCAGGGCAACAATGGATGTCTTCACCCTGAGACAGACAGACATGTAGGCACCCTAGCCTCCTGTAGTTTTAAACGCCATCTGGGGTCAGCGCGTCAAACCACTTGTATCCTTTAATAAAGATGTAATATTTTATGTTGAAAAGGGGACCAAGTCAACATGATGACAAAAGGTGGTTACCGTCCGGTGATCGAAGCAGACGCCCGGAGGCGTAGAGAAGCAGTCTAGCCAAGTCAAGGGTCAGCGAGCATCTGCTCTTCATTTTCCCGCCAATCCTAGGCGCGCGCCGTTCGCTCGTGTTTATTACATCATACGCTGTACCTGTCGCCGTGAGACCAGTAAAAGCCATCTCTTTTAATTCAAAGAATACAACAAAAGCTTTTCAGAGAGGGCGCTAACTCTGTCCAGCTGCCTCGACAGAGTCAGCAAAGGTACCAGGGCAAAATCTTGCATATCACCTAATAGAGGTGTTATCGCCTTCCCGGAGCAGTACCACTTCAAGATATCCGCCCCCAGCAGACAGCAGGCTCTACACCGGACGATAATAGCAGTGTGACGATCATCAGATCGTCACACTGCTATTAGAGAGTTTTGGTAGACCGTTTTCATCTTCCGCTCCGCTCTGAGGGTGCCAAACTGCGCATGCGCGGCCCGCTTCGCCGGAATGGAAAGCGGAGGTCCAAAAACGCGTTTTAGTAGAGCGTTTTTCTTCAGCATCAGAGCGTTTTGAGCGGGTTCGAAAAATTTACTTGCGTAGCCCCACAAGTGGACGTTTATAGTACTAGTAAGACGAAAAAACCTAAGCGTTAACACCAAGACAGTGAAAGGGAGCGTGATTGTAGAGGTAGTAAAAACGAAGGCGAAAATAATTAACACAAAAGAGTAGGCACACACCTGAAGAAATATTAAGCTATAAAATATAAATATGATCGTTCCACCTTGTGTGCGAGTGAAGCCGAAGGTATAATCATGAGCATGTTGCTCTAAACGGTACTTGCACTGCACGAGCGCGCGTGCTTATCATGGATTCTGAAAGGCCGGCACTCGCTCTTGTAGCTTCTGCTCCACTCGAATTAAAACTGAAACAGATTTACTTATTCGAAGTAGAAAAATAAGAAAAAAGGACGAAGTTTGCGCATTGCGAGTACATCCTTTTGCGTAGTACGAGTACAGTGTTGCTCAAGGATAGCAAGGCATCTGCACGATGAACCCCCGCTGTTCTCAAGGAAGGAGACTTCTACTAACGAGATTAAGCTGGCGAGACATCGAATTTATGATTCGTATCCCTCATGCCATCAAGCGCCGAAGCTTCCTTTCCGAACGCGGTTTGCTGGATATTTCCAACGTAGAAAAAAAAACCCTTTAGGAAGCTATCCTGCTTAAAGAAGGACCTGGCTGTTCTGCATGCGGGCCTCCAAATACCAGCACCCGACAGATCGGTGCAGGGTGTTGCCAATCTGGCGAGACGCTTCGCATGGTTCTTCCTCGACTGGTCTATCCCAACCGTCTGTTCGTACTTGGATGAGCGTTTCGACGGAACTTGTCCGTGTTCTTCAGTTCTGTGAACCTCATCGTGGGTCACATCAACGAGAGGTTCGGCCACCTGCTCGCTGACATGAACAAACATAAGTGGTTGACCCTGGCGAAACTAGAGCTGTGCTCACAGGTGAGACCCTGCATGGTTTGCGTAAATTTCGCGTTTCCATTGTTTCTAGCACAGCTGCTCTGTCTGGTGAAAAGTTACTTTTTTCTACACGCCAAAGGTGTACGTGGGCAGTATCAGGACAAGTCACGACGAGCGCGTTCGTAATCTATGAGTATTAGTAGGCCACTTTTATGAGCCCTCTTTGCTCTACTTTACGCTCTGCGAGAAGCATCGTCCCCACCGCGCATGCGTGGCCCGCTCTGAGTTGGAGCGTATAGTTAGCGGAGTGAGCGTGCGCTCCGCTTCACAAGTTGTAGAGCGGACTGCCCTCAGCGTCCTTAGCGTGATCGCTTAGATCTCAAGATGGCTGCCCTTACTCAATACGCGTCGATGTTTTTCACCGTGACCTCAGCTTGAAAGAGGTTCAATCAAGAAGTAAAGCGTACGCCCCGCGCGTAAAAAGTAAACCATTCGATTTGAGTTCCATGTAACACAAAACAGCATAATCAAACGAAGTGAACGAGTATCACTTTGGAACCAGCACGGCGTCGGTAAAGTCGTCCCGTTTTGTGGACGTCCTATGGCTATGAAGTCAGATGTACGGGTGCGCGTGCTTGAACGCCGATTATATCTGTGCATGCGCCTTCCTGTCGAAAATGCCACTGAAAGCTGACCACGAGCATAGCGCTCGCAAGCTGCACCAAAGAAACCATTCCCCCCTCTCAGCTTTATTTATTCACACTCGCTCGCAACTTTGGAATTGTTTAACTTTCCCCAAAAAATGTTTGCATTGGATTTCCTTGGTAGATTTAGAAAATAATAGAAACTTGAATGCAGCCTTTTTAAAAGTGCAACCCATGGTGCCGCTAGTCTTCGAGGCCGCCTTATTTTTGCCAATTGTCTAGGGAGCAAGAGAGCTACATCATTGTTTGTCGCGGATGGGAGTCTAAATGTATTAGACACGAATGCTGCGTCAATACTGAATATGAAATGGGTTCTAGTCACAAGTCTCACACTAAAAGCGATGCCGAAAATATGGCGGCCGAATATGTTGCCCGGTGGTGTTTTGAAAAGAGTTACCAATAACGGTCGAAAGAATATTCCACGTCAATTTTTTGTCTGGTGAAAACCAGACAGGCATAAACAATGCAAAATTTAGCAAACACAACCCTGGACTTCTAAGCAATAGTGGTAGATTAGAATAGTTTTCAGAAGTTTCGTTTTGAATTCCGGCGTAGCGGGCCTCGCATGCGCAGTTTGACGGCCTCAAACCTTAGCAGAATTAAGGAACAACTATATATATATATATATATATATATATATATATATATATATATATATATATATATTAATTTACGATACCCAGTTTTTTACAACCCTACAATGGAAATACGCTTTATCTTAGAGGAGTAACAAGTCCCATATTACATGTTTTGGTAGTGTTTAAATACTGCCGTGTTGTAAGAGTGTTTTTCTTTGTCTTTTTTATTAGGCCGTCAAGGACAAGGGAACATCCCTGAACAACTGTTGGGGTTTTGTTGACCGCACAGCATGCCCATATGCCGTCCATCAAAAAAATTAGAAGAAGACCAGAAGAGGGTGCTCGTCGTGAAGCACCAGGCAGTGATGTGCGCAGACGGCATAATTTGACGGCTGGACGAAACCTACAAAGACCATGGGCATTTTTTTGTTTGTTTAAATCAGAATGCATAAAAGTATCACAGTAAATCATGTTCAAGCTTTTGTACTGAGCGAAATACCTGTCCAACTGCGCTGAAAGGCATCTAGAAATATTTTAATAAAAAACGTTTACTAACGACTCCCATTTTACTTCTCAGATGTGCGTGTGAATATTGCATCTAACCAAATTACAGTGTTACTGTTGAATTCAGCATTGTAAGAGTAGACTATGTTGCGTGGCCTTCTATTGCTAAAAAAGACCGTAGCACAAGTGAGGCAGAAACTGGGCAGGAGCTTAAGCTGAAAAACGCACTTTCATAAACACACAAAAGAAATAAAAAGAAGTGCATAGTCAAGCAAAATGGTTTCATGTCACCCCCCAAGGCAGATACATACACTGCGCTCCACTGTTAATACGAACACGAAAAAAATCGCTTTTATTTGCAGTTTATTTCTTTGACATCTATTGAAAAAGCTGAAAATGTGTCGCTCAGATTAGTGCCCCAAACGAGCGCTTGATTCCACACCAATAGGCAAATGTCAGCCCCTCGAATTTAAGGTGAAAAATGAAAACAGGATATTGAATGCTCCCGCTAACAGTGTCGCGCAGTGTACATAAACACCAATGCACCATATCACAAACCGAAGCATACGAAGAAGAAGACTCATTTCATTGGGAAAAAAAGGTAGAGATATAAATGGAGCACTCGCTTTCGCTGATTTTCACTGTCTTGCTGCCTGAAGTAACCAAACAAAATATCTGTCCGTTTGCCGACTGCTTTAGTCTTTGGTCTTAACCTTTAATTTTTGGCTCTGGAGAGCCGCGGCACCGCGGAAAGCAGCAGCCCTTACCACCGAGGCCCGCGGTGCCGCGTCTAGGGAACATGGTAATGTGATGAGTATATACGTGCAAGATGACGACGACATGGGTTGTTGGTATTGGGGAGGGTGGCAGTCGGATTCGCATAAGTCCAGACTTCGTGGAGGCGGGTTGGGCGGGTGAGCAGCGAGCTATGAGGATCTTGCACGCCGTTCGATCAGTGCATGAAGGAGCACCAGGAACATAATGGCGCTATCATTCACTGGGGTCCACTGGGGTCAAAGAATCATGCTCCAAGGAGGTAGTCCAGCCGAAGTAGAAGCTGCCGCCTCCGAGGAACCGAGGCCCAGGGCTCAGATTGAGACACCGCCGTCGCCCGGTGTGTCATCCTCTCAACGTCGTCGTCGTCATCTCGCATAGAAAAATCGAGCCCGCTGGCTTAGACAAGGCAGCACCTGTTCCCACCGTTCAGGGGCCGTGAAAGGATTGCGGCCAGCGATTTCTCGAAGCAGCCAGAGGATCTTGACCACCGTGAAACGTTTTCTGGGGTACGCCTTTTCAAACAACGTCTGCGCAGCTTCTTAGTGCAGCGAGGTTCATAAGGGTCAAGCGCGCTCCCAAGCATGATTTCAAATAGCGAGCACCCACCTTTCCAGAAAAGCACCATCTAGTGAACCTTTACTGAGAGTGGAACGTACTTCTTAAAATGGCGACGATAGCGGAGCTGACGCTCCACGCTCAAATCCCAGAGCGGGTCGCGCATGCGCGATGGCGACTCCGCTTTCCATAGAGTGGAGCGGGAAACCGAAAACGGTCTACTAAAACTCTCTATTATCTTGGGGGATCGGTGGCCGAGTGGTCTAGCGCACACCAGCTCGAAACACGTGGAGCGAAAGCTCGCGCTGCAGAACCCAGGGATCCTGGGTTCGAGCCCCACCCCTGCCCGTTTCGATCTGGATGAGCATCGTACCGGCGTGCGGTCGTGTGTCACTACTGCGTGATGCACGTTCAAGACCCCAGGCTAGCGGCTGTACCGCACTGGCTAAATTTCTCATCTACAGCTGGGGAGACTCGTCGCTCCTGTGAGGCAGACCAAGTTCTAGGCTGTATAAACACACACACAACCCAATTTTTTTCAAGGCGCTCGCGCTTGTAGCCTTTCATGCGGTGCATCGTAAGGTGAAATAAAGTATAGACGAAACCAAAACGGAAGTATAGCGTCCTTTGCGCGGAGCACCGGAGATTTTGTTGGCTAATTCATTGCACTTATTGGCGGTATTGCGTTATGGTATTTGACGTCCGGCCGTTCTAGACGACAATTAAAAGAATTGCATTTGAAGCGGAGTTTCCCTTTAACGAACGTGGTTTTAATAATGCCTATTTCCAGACTAAAATATTGGCACAATTGATGCGGAAATTGGGTATGAGGGTTCGTATTGAATTCCTATTGGGTGAATTAATGAGAAGTAGTGTACTTGGTGTCTATCTGGGCGTTTGGCCCGCATGGGCAAGCTTTTTGTAAATGCAATATTTAGAACTTGTTCTTGTTTTTATTATGCACTATCGCATGATGCTTATTCGTATTTTTTTAGACTCCTGTCACTCCTTTCCAGTGGCGACGGTCTGTATGTCCCGCAAAGAAAAATTCACAATTACATTGGTCAGCACCATGAACATAGTTTTCTTCTCACTTAACTATTATATATTAGCATATGCTGATACAAGAAGCTTCTACATTATACGCCATCATACCCTATGATGGGCTAAAGGCGGAAGCCACGGACCGCCAGATCCAGTCATAATCCACATAGAAATTGCGCGGTATTTCGCTTCGATGCACGTATCGGTGCCCGTATCTCGGATCACTGATGGGACTGGGCGGACAATGCATCGGATCGAATATCTCTGAGTGACTCAATAATTTTACATTGCAAAGAAAGCCACGACGTACAGGCTCTTTGCGATGTCGAAGCTATAAAAATGACGCAGCGCTTTTGTATTCGGAGCATTATTCGTCCAAACCTAATCAATACTAAGCGTGTCATAGTTTAGCGTGTAAGGTGATTGGACCTCATGGCCAGTTTTCTGACGCACGCTGTTTTAGTCCCCGATTCTCAGGACACGTGGCATATTAACCTTAAGCAAGATAGAGTGCCTTCATACACAAGCTCGCTTTTGCTTGAGTGGTGACCATCTCAGCCATTCTTCCGCCCCATCGTTTTTTATGCATTTTGAAGCGCGCGCAATCTGGTATCACTCAGCTCGAGCGCGTAGCTTTGGTTAATGTATAGACGCCATTTTACCGCCCAAGTCACGCACCGAGAACGCGAGAGCGTCACGCGCTGGCACATTCAGGGCCAACAATGGATGTCTTCACCCTCAGACAGACAGATGTATAGGCACCCTAGAGCAAAATAAACGGAGAATTCGGAGCGCGCGACCGCTATCTGAACATCCTCTCCTGTGCATCTCTCCGGCCTCCCACTCTTTTCACTGTTTGCGTCTGGCCAAATACTTTACTATACTCCGTTTCATCTTACGTTGTACCGCAGCGAAGGCTAGAAGCGCGAGCTCATAGTGTTGGCAGCAACCCTTAATGCACGAGAACTTGTGCCGCCGAGATGTGCCCCAGAGCAAGGACCTCGCGCTTGTAGCCATTCCTGCGGTACATCATAAGGTGAAATAGAGCCATAGAGGGAATACATTCCACTCCGCTCATTTGCATTAGACAGAACGCCTACAGCGCCGAGTCCAGCCCTGACGGAGGGAAGGCCCGCGCCTAGTCTTCCTTTTTTTTTGGGGGGGGGGGGGGGGGGGGGGCAAATAAGCTATCATCATCATCAGTCGCAGACATTTCACGACTACGCGCTATGCTACGCCGGCGGTCGGTGCGCCAGTGCAAGCTAGTGTCTCAAGGTGTCAAACAACGTCAAATGTGTTACATAGTGTTTTCGTTTGACACCTTTTTGAAACGATACACACGATATACCCCGAGTGTCAGCAAACATTAGTTTAGCTTAGGTTTCTGAATTTGGCTTTTATAAACAAAAAATCTTCCCAATGATGTGTATTTTGCCGTTTTGCGTTCAAGAGACAATCTGTTATTTTCTGTATTGCGTATGTTATTTCAGTGATGTGCGCCACTATACTTTGTTTCACCTTATGATGTACCGCAGGTGAAATGGAGTATAGTACAGTGTAGCCCTAGTGAAAAAAAAAAAACGCATCTCCACGTGGTGATTGATGTTGATTGGGGCGAAGCTCTGGTGGTGCTTGTCTGCGTAGAAGCTGAGCCGCAGCATGCCGAGCCTTTCGTTCGTTTTCATCCATGTCACGCTGCGGTCAAATGCTCAAATGCGTATGTAATCACGTTCCATACCACACATTCTCTTTCTGACATAGATGACAACGAACGAAAGGCTCGTCATGCTACGGATCACCGTCTACGCAGACAAGCACCACCAAAGCTTCGCCCCAATCAACAGCATTCACCACGTGGAGATGCGTTCTTTTTTTTGCCCTACACGAGCACGTGCTCACGTGATCGTGAACACGAGCACTTGACGCCGGATATCGGACAGACATACGGACATGACTAGCCGATAAGGAGCTTCGCCCCTAAAATACACCAGGTCGAGGGCTGGTGTGACTTGATGTTACACCAGACATTTTCGCAGATGTAATTTGGGACATTTTCACACCAGCAATCTGGTGTTCTTGTGGGACAGCAGAAATCTGGTGTGTTGGTGTGACACGAGCAATCTGGTGTTCTGCTGTGACACCAGCCATCTGGTGTTCTGGTGGGACACCAGGTTTTGTTGTTGTGTGATACCAGAGCAGCTGTTGACTGGGTGTTGCTTTACTCACAAAATAGGTAGAATGATAAGTTCGACAACAACGCTGCTGTCATAATTACTTTATTCAAAAAAGCAAAAAAGCACAGCAGTAAAGCTTCGGAAGCTTTACTGTTGAAGGGAGTCGTCCGTGATCAACTGGAGTTTGTTCAAAGCCACTGCCCTGCGTCGAAGGACCGGACGCCCTGTCGTTCCGAAATTCTTGGCCTTTCAGCTTGCGGTTGACTCGTGTCTAGTTATGCTGATCCGTTCCGCGTACCCATCCGCGCCAGAAATCTCTTCTAAGACATCATATTCAACAGATGGCTCAAATTTCTTGTACAGCTCTTTCAGGGAAGCCTCCTTAAGTAGAAGAATATATGATGTTCCTTCGGGCTTACCGATGTCGGTTGGAACCGCTGCCAGCAGGACGCCAATCTCGTTGATGATCTTTGCTGTGGCGGCTCGCAGGGTTACCCTCTTTCGCTTCAGGCGGTCGACGCCCTCCTCGCTCGTAGTAGGCATGATCTGGCCGTTGATTTCCGGTTTTCGGCACTAAGAACTGCAATAATTACTAGCTTTATTTGTTGTTTTGCTACCAAACCAAGCTCGTCCGAGGTCAGGAAAGCGCAGCAACACACATTTTTTCGGCTTCGACTCACAAAGAAGACTCTTTTATTTTCTCAAACTTAAACAAGAATACCGGCGGAAAGGGGAAGAGAAACCATCGAAGAGGCGAGCCGGCGGGCGCCCCAAGCTGCTCAAGGCCACCCGGGAATGTGCTGGGGACGAGGGGGACACTTCTTGAGCACAAAGTAGCCCGCCGCGGGGTCTTCGGCGACCACCAAGACGGGAGAAAACAAGGCACCACGTCTGGGGACGGGGCGGCACACATACTAATAGAAAACACGCTCACGGACCGGGGAGGGGGGGGGGGGAGTCAGCAAGAACACAACTCTGGTGTCACAGCAAACTGCGTGGTGTGGACACCAGGCTGCCTGGTGGACACATGAGCCCTTGTCGTGTGACACCAGACTCTGGTGTGCGGGTACACCAGCATTTCTGGTGGGCGCACAAGGCTGGTGCGCTCGATACACCATCATTGCTCTTGGGCACACCATATATTCTGGTGTCACAACAGGGTTCTCTGATGCCACACCACGATTGCCTGGTGTATTTTTCCTTGGGAAGTTTTGGAATTTGTATCCTCCAAACGAGAATACACTATTGTTCTCTCTTTCAAGGCGCTGCCGGCTGTTGGTCAGCAAAGCATTTTGTCTTTGGACCTTAGTTTTTAGTCTGTACTTATTTGACTCTGGAAAGCCGCGGAAAGGCAGCAAGCAGCCCGTACCATGGAGGCCCGCGGTGCAGCGTCTAGTGAACATGATAATATGATGAGTATATACATGCACGATGACGACGACATGGCTTGTTGGTATTGGGGAGGATGGCAGTCCGATTCGCAGAAGTCCAGATTTCGTGGAAGTGGGTTGCGCGGGTCAGCAGCGAGCCATGGGGATCTGGCACGCCGTTCGATCGGTGCATGAAGGAGCCCCAGGAACATGATGACGCTGTTGGTCACTGCAGCTGCGTCCACTGGGGCCAACGCAGCAGGCTCCAAGGAGGTAGCCCAGTCAAATACCAACGTGTCGATTGAATGTTGGCAAAGAAATGTTAGCCTACCGAGTCCCAAGACTTCTCAATTCACTAATTTTACACAATATTGATATAGATAAATTGAGTTTAAATGAATTACGTACTGTCATGTATAGCTTTGATGTAGTCTACAGATATTTGGTTTTGTATATCTTCGATGTTGTAGCTCTATGTTCTCGGTAAGTTGTTAATAATGCCTTCTCATGTCCATGTATTTGTATTTATTATGTAAACGTAGATTTTCTACATTGATATACTTTGAAGGTTAACAAGGTAATTGATATCCGTTAAATGTGCTTGTCCTTTGATTGAATGCCTTTGTATTTTATTTTGTTCCTTCTGAGTGCTGCTGAATGTGACTGGGGCCGAGAGCTTGTCAAGCCGTCTATCGCGGCTTTTATTCTCGGCCCCATCATTACCTGTAATGGGAAATGAAAATAAAGCTTATTATTATATTATATTATTAAGTAGAAGCTGCCGCTTCCCAGGAACCAGGGGCCCTATGTTGAGCTTTTTGGACTCCCACGGCGACTATAGGGAGAAGGAAGTGACCTTAACAAAACAGCAAACGCAGATTGGATGTTGATTGGTGAAAGTCGCTGATGACAGATTTCCGCAGAAGAAAACAAAGAAAAAGTAAGCTTTGTTCTCTTCTGCGGAAATTTGTCATCAGCGACACTCACCAATCAACATCCAATCTCCGTTTCCTGCGTTGTTGACGCCACTTCCTTCTCCCGAGTCGCCGTGGGAGTTCAAAAAGGTCAACATAGGGCCCCTGGGCTCAGATTGAGGCACCGCCGTCGCCCGGTGTTTTGTCCTCTCAACGTCGTCGTTGTTGTGTTCTTTATTTATACCCGTATATTTGTATAGATAAAATAAGATAGATAAAAATACTCACAACCGAATGGCCAGCGGCGCGCCGTTCTAGTTATTTCTAGCTATACACGCCTGAAAGATTTTTGTTCAGTTTGCATTTGTAGCCGAGCTAAAACATTACGTGTACAGGCAAATTCAAAGGAAAATATATACAATGCAAGTGTTTCTGACCCTACATAACAATTGCTTATATTTGAAATCCAGGGCACAAATTTTGGTTGTAAACACCTAATTATTATATAGTCATATTATAACCGCCCCATTCTTAGTCAATATGCTGTCGAAAACGCATCGTACAAATCTTTTCTTTTGATAAGCATATTTAAAGGTACCCTGGCCGCAAGCTTCTTGGGGCACGGCGGAGTACTAACTTTACAGGGGTAAAAAGCGGGCCGAATTTGAAAGTCTCCAGGAATAAAAAGGATTAATTAAAATATTGAAATTTTAACTGCGGTGTGTGCTATGAGTCGGCAGCTTTTATATTGCTCGGGAACTTTACGATTCTTCACTTTAGTGAAAAGAAATTTAAAATTTTGTCAAAGTGGCCCTTAGAACTCAATGAAACAATATTATATCGGGCACAGGAATAAAAAGAATACAATTTCGAGGTTTAAGAGGTATTAAATAAGAGTGTATGAGTGCCCTCTATAGATATCCCGGAAAACTTAAGGATTTCTGCAGCAGTTTGGCTGAAATTATCATTTTACTGCGTTTTTCTGAGAATAGCCAAGAGAGGGCGCAAGGAGACCGTGTCCAGGAATGGTGGGGATGTCGCGGCCCGCGGCTTTGGCCTTTAGTCCATCGTGGGATGAGACCAAGTATAAAAGTTTGGATAAGAGGCATTAAAACATCTGCTATTAGCTGTATATAATCAGGCTAGATCAATTGTGCATGAAAAGAATGAGCATTTTATTAAAAGGCTTAAAGAACGTCTTGGCATTGCCAATTCGATGTTCAGAGTCGCTGTTTATCTTCAAAATTTGTTTCAAACTGGTTCACGTGTTCTACAAAGCCACACAATTAGTCGAGTGCACAATTTTTCATCGATTCCTTAAAGAGTCTCTCAACATGATTGGTCTGAATGTAGTGTACTTTAAGGTGACCTCGTGCTTCACTTGGGGCACAATAACTCCCGTGATATTCAGCTCACATTCTTACTGTGGAAACCTCGGCACACAGTGGCCGGTGCCCTCACCGATGACATTAACTTTGTGTGTGTTGCAAGTACAGATCACTGACCGTTGCAACAATGCCGAGCAGGTCCTCTTCCTTCATTGTAGCATTGTCGCACTATAGAGTTTGCCGGAAATGAGCTAAGAAGGAAATGCTAATGGAAGAAAGCCACCGCTGAAAATAAGTCTTCCATGTTGCGGTTATACCGTCACATTCAGAGCTTTGGTTGTGGCGTGGCGCTTACACCATTGTTGATAACAATTTCGCCGTTGGTCTCAGTTCGGCCCAGGAGATGAGTTGGCAAAATCACGCTTCAAATTTGTTCGCGTTCGTCTCCTCGTTTTGTGTATGTTCTTTTTTTTTAATCTACGGAAGACACTCAGGCAGCCTGCAGCAAAGAATGTCATCTTCTGCATAAGCGACTGTTACTCTTTGTCCCTGAGCCCGGAACTCAACTCGCACATGACTGCCAGGCTTGCTGACATACACTTTTGTCGGTGAATACTTCAACAGTTTTAGTGCCGGCGCTCACTCAAGTTTGACGTTCGACATATATCGTGCTGATCTCTGTTTAGTGTTTCCTGGGCGTCTGATATCCTTTCGTCATTACTGGAGGATGATCTCCTTTTCCATCAGAGAAGAGTGGAGGCTCCGTCTCAGCTTCTCGAAGCCTAAATTACATCAGCAAACAATACAAATCTTTGCAGGCTTAGAAATTGGCGGCAGTTCTGCCCTTTTTCTCAAATCAGTGGCGCTCTTCTTCAGTGTTGTGATCTCTTCACAAGAAAAACTTGTGGTTGTAAATTACAACAGTGTGATGCACGTTAAATGCCCCAACCGAGTAGTCGTACTACACTGGCAAAATTTCTCATCTACGGCGTGTAACCATGTTGCCAAAAACTGGCAGACTAAACTCTCGCTTCTAAACATCAAATGACAAGATTTATTACTGAATTTTTTTTCCGAGGGAAAATGTACTGACAGGTACTCACTGCCGCCTGAATGATAGCTATAGGTTGCCCTCTTCTGTCATTTACCACGCTGAAGCGTCACTGACCGAGTGTTTATAGCTTTGTTCCCACGTTCTAGAGTACATTTTGTTTTCGCAGATGGAACTAAAATTCCCACCTTTAGCACAGGCACAGGAGTTAGCAGCCTCATATTCCTTTTTAATCTCGCGTTACTGCCTGCGCATCCAAGAATTACCGTTTAAAACCTGCTTTACCCTTAGGAGAACCACTAGATTATCGTCTCAGGCTGAGCAAAATATTTCCCTTCACATCGCGTTTACATTTCTTAGTTCATTAGATTAGTGTCACTTGTATTAGAAATACT
This sequence comes from Ixodes scapularis, assembly GCF_016920785.2. Lineage (NCBI taxonomy): Eukaryota > Metazoa > Arthropoda > Arachnida > Ixodida > Ixodidae > Ixodes > Ixodes scapularis. The sequence continues at coordinate 18,908,245 of NW_024609857.1, read as the reverse complement.
TTGATTCATGTTGCCTAAAATAACAAGCTTCGACAAGCTTAACAATGCTGACATTTGTGACAACTTATTTACTAGGACAACCTTGCTCATCACATTTGCGGCAGCGTGGTGCCCTTAAGCACACACGGAAATGCCGTTTTTTTTTTTTTTTTTTAAATATATATCTTTTGTGAAGACACTTTACGAAAAGCTTTCGGGCGGTTCGGATATCGATTTTATACCAATCGCCTGCAATGGGAAATTCGCATGGTGATAGATATACTTGGCCTTATTTTAATAAACTCTTCACATGGCCAGTCGAACTTATACTTAATACGTATATTCCTTTGCAATCAGCCAGCATCAGCCGCGCCCTTGGGCGCTAGCTGTCCCGAAGTTTTATCTTTCCTGGTGCAACCCTTCCCATTAGGGAGACAACAAGTCACGTGCGCGCCCCGGTCGGCCTCCTGTTGAATCCACCGATATCGGCGGGAGCGGATTTTGTAGCGATCCTTTGCAGATTTGCAGGCTGCGTCACCGAAACCGACGTCTTTTAAGGTAACCCGTTAATTCGGGTTGATCCAGATTGCTCGTGGGAAACATGCGTTGCCGGAAAGTCAACCTAAGATCACACAAAAACGGGCCGCCGAATTTGCGAGATGACTTAGTCTGTGAAGTGATTTCGAAAATTCGTGTGGTGCAATCAGCCCCCGATCCACGATGACGACTCCCCGGGAATGTTTGGTTGCATTTAGAAGGCGCAAGGAGACATCGAGGCCTCTCAAGCATCTGCCACAAAGCGAAGGAATTGAGTCGGGAAAGAATTTCCACTTAATTTAGCGGGAAATTTAGCGAAAATTTCCCGCTAAATGGAAGGGGAGCAGGAGAGGAGGAGGGGAGGGTACGGAGGGGGTGGAGGAGCATACCCTTTCCTCCGTACACTCCCCTCCTCCTTCTCAAGAGCTGCGCTCTAATTTGGCATTACAAAGAACTGTGAATATGTCTCGCTTTTTTTAATAAGGAAATTGGCCCCGCGTCGTTACGATTTATGAATTTCTAGGATGCTTAGACCTCGCAGAGTGAGTTTTCGCCATATTTAGGCGATTTCAGAAACATCCTCAGTGCACATTGAACATTATAACTACTTTTTATTAAATATATTTTTGAAAGAAGTAATATAATCACACATGAAACTCATTACAGTACAAACATTTAATGGTTCTATCTGGAGTATAACATGCTGAAGTCAAACTTAAGATGTATGTGCTTTTTCGTTGACTGGAGTGCTGAAAAACTGCAAAGCCCTTGGTGAAATGGTGCGCAGAAAAAGAAAGTGTGAGAAAAAAACTTGCTTATTAACAAAGTGACACTTGATTACTATACGATATCTTTGTTTCAAAATAAGCATAACGTTCTTTTTTTTTTGTTTCTTAACTTGGTATAACTTTGATATTCGTACCCAAACTGCAAATGTGCCAGTGGGCCTTCGATTTACATGCGCCTCCTCCACCAGCTGCACTCGGCGCGCGCTGCCGTATTCAATTTAGAGGTGCAGCCTGTCTCAAAACACAAACGAAAGTACGTTGCTCTGTTATTTAGTCAACTCGGCTGCACTTTTTTTTGCACAGGTGAATGCTTGTGCAGGTAAATCAAACCAGCCCAGTGTCTGCTAACACTCCAGAAGGGCCGACTTGTCTACGAGTTGTTGCTCTCATCAACGAGGTCCAGATTGATCCGATTTCAGCCCATTTCGCTTTCTGGCGGGGAATAATTAAACATTTATTTCTGTTTGATCGCGCGTTGTGGTAGGGAGGGGTGCGTAGCAGCTGTGAACGGAACTACGCCGCACAGAGTAACGCATGTCACCCTAAACCGACTTAAGACTTACGGGCCGCTAGAATAAAAGAGAATGCACCTGGGTTCCCAGCAATCTCAATGTTTTTGGTGCGGTATACTTTTAATTGAAACCCGGCATTAGTCACTGCTCCTTTAATCAGATCCTCGCTGAGGTCCTCCGCATTAACGCCGATATTTTTCGGAAAGAAACTCTTCACACTACTCATACCGCCCAGGAGGAACAAGCCGCCGGGTTTGACAAGTGATCCGACGTTGTTAACCACACTTCGGAAGGATTCGTGGTCCGCCGTGGCACTTTCCAGGCAGTTGCAGGAAAGAACGACGTCGAAGGTTTCTTTGTGTTCTTCGGGGAGCACTCCAGGTTCCAGGACATTGCAGGGAACCACCTTCCGGATGGAGGAACGCGTGCGCTCCATTATTTCGGACGCCCCCTTCTTGACGTCGCTGTAAAGCAGAACAAGGAAGATGCCATTAACCTGTATTTTGCTGCGATGCCTGACATGATGCTTGAGGACATATTGAAAATCTCTGGGCTCAAGATAATTTTTTTAATAATAATAATACTGCGTTTTTCTTTAGACACCTTGAGGCCAGTAATCCTCAATCGGCTTCTGATGGTCTGTATATGAAAAATTTCGCGAGTAATGTACCACGGCTAGCCTGAGGCCTTCCCCGTGCATCACGCAGTTATGATAACCTACCACACGCCGGTGCGATGCTCATTTATATCGAAACGGGAAGGAGAGAAAATTGAAGGGGATTTTTTAAAGGTTTGTTGAGCATGAATATTGTCACTAGACGTCTTCGAGAGTTTCCTAGAAGTCTTGCTTGGCACATATGGCCGCTTCATTTAGGGCAAAATACGATTATACTGCAGGGGCGAACATATTTAACTATATAGCTTGGAAACTACCGTAAAGTGATTCAAACTCAGCCTGCACCGTCGTCATAATTAACATAAATTAAAATTTTGTTCGAAGAAATTCAACTGATACATAATTATGGCTTAGTAAGGAATATTATTGGGAATTTAACAGCCAGTGTATTCTCGGTGGCGAAGACAACTATTGAGCTGATGGTTGCATACTTCTTCTGATGAGTTAGCTGCACGGAAGTCCTTTGCATTACGCTCACGGAAGAAATGCTTGTACGTAGAAAAATATTTTACATGGTACATTAAAGACAATCTTAGATCCCAGGTCAAAGATTCTCCCAATGTGAAAACAAATTACTTAATGAGAAAACCATTAAAAGGAATACAAAAGGTTTATACTCAAAATTTCTACACACTGTTCAGACACAACCGATGGTATCGTCAATACATGAGACACGCGACCGCTTTTACATTCACCCCGCATGTTCACCGCAACAACGAAGAGTCGAGTAATACAATTGTTGGACAGAAAAGAAATATAGCTGTTTTTCTCAGGGTGGTGCCGCCAATGTTTGTCCCAACTGCGCACCGGAGTTAGCCAATATCTGAAGCGTGCTCCAGATATTGTTAGCGTTGGAAGCCATCTGTCACTTCACAAGTTGGACGCAACTCGATTATTCGTCGATGGATGTAGATTTACCAAGTGCTAGCGATCAAGTCACCGAGTGATCACGTTTTATTTGTGAGCCACAATCAACCCTCTGGACAAACCTGTTCGGTTAAATATTAAGTTAATAAGGAATTTTACGATGAGAAAAATATGATTTACCTTAATACTTCGCGTTAATCTGATTGACACAGAATGCTTAATGTGTTCCGAGTCAAGCTGTTTGAGTTTGTTTGAAACTGCTTCACAAGTTTTGCAAGTTTAATTTTTAGGACCTTTTTGTTAGGGATATCGACAGAAAGATGCGGCGCTTTTTTCTTTAGTCGGCTTTTTCCGAAGTATTATGGTGAGATAAATGTTTTGCGACTGACCAATCACGAGCCACCCCAGCTGCTCTTAAAGACAGCCAAGGCGTTTCGCGCTATGCTACCTAAGTGGCGTGATTTTTTACGCCATCCGTTACTATGGGCCACGTTGTCACGTTATTTGTGCAACCGTGACCACATGACGTCATGTGATAATGCAAAATACCGTTACGTGATCAGTTTAAATGACACTATGGTATGCGACATAATGAATTCATGTCACGAGGCGTCACGTAAATATAGTCTATGCGATATCATAACCTCTATTGAATATTTGCTCTCGTAGCCTCTGGTATACTTACGTGATAACGTGACCCCACAAAACACCTGCCTACGCTGGAACAACATATCGTCTTGCGAAAACAAACAGCTGTGACCACACTCATCCTATTCGCTCAATCGGTCGGGTGAAGAGTTTCAGACAACAGAGCCTCAGGTTCGTAGTGCGATTCCTGGAGAGGCACAAACTGTTTTTCTAAAGAAGCCCGGTGGAACCACAATGGGAGACCGTAGTTTTGTCAGGTTTTATATCGTTAGACATGGAAAATAACCCTAGAACGTTTTCCCTAAAATTAAATGCTCATCAAGAGTTTTCTTCTTTAGACTTCACGGCGGACGTAATTCTGGCTCCTTAGCCCAAGTGCTCGTTCTTGTGTTCCATTATTCTACGCGAAGTAAGAAATATTAATACCCCCAAACATTCGTGTCTTTTTTTTTTGTGCTGATGTATGTACCTATAGCCTTCTAAGGCAGCGACTTGCTCGGCACGGTATGTCCAATCGATGGCATCTTCGCATTTGTTCAGCCACTTCTCCAGCTCCTTCCTGTTGTCTTCGACCAAGTCACTGAGCACAATGTCGTTGAATCGATTAGAGGACATGAAAGAATACCAGACCAACGGTCCGACGCCCACCTCCAGGAGAGTCTTGCCCTGAGCCAAATCTGTGGAAGGCACATGAGAGTTACTTTTTGCTCCAGCTTTCTTCTGAACACACCGATTTAACATTTCTTAAGAATTGTTTGAAAAATGCTCCCTCTATTTTGCGGTTATGATTCCTGAATCTTCATATTCATTCTCTTCTTCAGGACAGACACTGGACACTTCGCGCAATCCAAATTCATTTAAGAAAACAGGTTTCCGCTCCTATCGTTTTGACGAGAGCTATCGCTGACGTCACATGGGGAACTTTGGTTATTTTAAAGAATCTGCGTTTGAACGGAGCGTGAACGATCACAAAAAGATTATCTTGTTTCCGTCTGGAGTATTTCAGCTTTTATTTAGCGAACTAGCGAAAACGTTTTAATTACTCGTCTTTTTTAAAGCGCAGCTCTTAATCGCCCGTTTCCGGCCTGAGCGGCGTCACCATCGGCGTCGGCGTCGGCGTAACCGCGCGGTGCATTGTGAGAAACGTCCCATAATTTACCGCGCCGAAACGTCACGCGACATTTCGGCACGGTGACGTTTCCGCACCGTGCCGAAACGACACGGGTGAAGCTTCCGCATGTGATTTCCACCGATACGTCACGGTGCCGAAACGTCGCGAGTGACGTTCCGGCACGGTGAGGTTTCGGCACGTTGAAGTTTCCGCACGGTGCCGAAACGTCACGGGTGAAGCTTCCGCATGTGATTTCCACCGATACGTCACGGTGCCGAAACGTCGTGAGTGACGTTCCGGCACGGTGAGGTTTCGGCACGGTGAAGTTTCCGCACGGTGCCGAAACGTCGCGTGACTTCACCGAAACGTCATGTGACGTTTCGGCACCACGCCGAAACTTCGGGTGACGACACGCGTTTCGCGTGTGAAAGAGGGAGAAGAGGGTACTGATGAGAAGGGGTATACCACCCCTCAGTACCCTTCCCTCCTCCTCCCCAAGAGCTGCGCTCTAAATCGGCGTTACAGGGAGTTGTAAACGTCTGTCTTTTTGTTTTTTCTTTTGCCTTACAACGAATATTTTATTTATAGATTTAAAGGTAGACCGGGATGCGGTCTGAACCCTGTCATGAAATACTGATTTGAAAAAAAAAATAATCAGTAGGTGTTACGGGACGGGAAGTGTCACCCTTGCGCATGGCTTAGATTGGAGTCAAAGCCGGCAAAGTGCGATATGTGATGTATCCCTCCACCCTCTGGCGGCTGTGATAACGGCACCATTTTACCCTAAATTTCGGTTTGAAACCGTGTACATGGGCGACATTTCTCGTCAATTAGCATGCACTACAATATTTTCATCAAACTTTCACGGTATTGAGCTCCAGCGTCAATTCCACATACACATTATATCACTCAAAATTGAAAATAAAGAAAGAAGAAACATTTAACGGGTGAAATTTCTTGTGCCTATAATAAATATTTGGTCCAAAAAACATATATGATTAGATAAGATCATATAGGAGCATTAAGAACATTATAAAAAATAGGAATGATAAAATATTACATATGACGTTACAAAAAACTTGGGACCAGTTTCTTATAACTTCTTACATACTCTTAAATTATTCTCGTATATACTCATATGATGTTATTTAAACATCTGCGTTTATTGAACCAATAGCTTTCTTGGACCAATATAGGTATTGCAACAGGGTTTATTGAATTCGCCAAACAATTAACCAATTTTCCTCTTTTTATCGATCCCTATAGCCAACAACTTGTCTAGAGGGCTAAGAAACAGTAACTAGAAGTTCCCTTTCTACTTAATAATATATCGACTAGAAAACTCTATAAAAGGCGCAACACTAATGCGAAGAAGAGATGATTTGTTTTTGTTATTTTCTTTAAATATGAAGAGTGACGTAAACCTCCTGGCTTGCTGGTAGATTAGTGCTCACGGAGAGCACTAACCAAAAATCGATTATGCGTTTGAACTAACAATCTCGCGCAATGACCGCTCGACACTTTCCACGCGAACACGACATGGGCAATTTTATAGTGTGTATTTTACTTTGAAGGGATAACTGCGAGTCACGCATGCACACGTGACTGAAATAAAGTAACTGGAAACCGTTACTCGCTACTGCCTCAAAAAGTAACTAAATAAATTACTAATTGACGCGATTAAAACGGAACGCTTTACTTCAACTTGTGTGTAAAGTGGTATTTTCTCGCCACTTTGAATCTGTCATTTTTTATTAAGAAGTAGCTGTGTCCTCGTTAATAATTCCTTAATTTTAACACTTTCACTCGCGTGGCTAAAGCGACATACATGGTGGACATCTTTCTGCGGTCTATCTATCGTTCCCTTGCAATTCAAACTACAGGCGCGAGGTGGGTGGTAACGAGGTTGCCCTCCAGAAGTAACTAAATGCCGTTGCCTACTTGTTACGTCCTTAAAGGAAACAGAAGTGATTTACTCATTCCTTTCCTTAAAAGGCAACTAGGTCACTACTTCGTTAACAAAAAAGTAACTATGTACGAGTAACACGTTGGCCGTAATACGTTACGTAAGAGTCCGTTGCGATAGCCAGATTTCACCTCTTGCGCTTGAGTTCGAAATAAGAAGTTATAATCCTAGCAGTATTTTCGATGTTAGCCTTTAGAATCTAAAAGAAAGGTCACACACCATACGACGATTGTCCAGCATTCCAGATACCACTACCAAACGATCGTAATGCTTTTGCAGCTGGCTGTCATAATTACAAAGGTTTGTCGACTCAATTAACGATTGATCATGCGTCTGCTGAAAACTATCAACATTACATCCGTTTTTGCACGCTCCTTAACATGGTTACTCTACCTGTATTTAGCGTGTAGAACTCACGATGTTAAGCTCGTTATACAATGTTAAACAAAGTATAAACAGTGTGGTAAAAAAACTCGTTCGTTGAAAAACAACGTCTTCTTTACGGGATTAAAGGAATGTGAAAATGCTTGGTGCGTGTAGAACGTAACGCTTTGCACAAAGTTATCGCGCTATCAAGACCGTTCGCTTTGAAAGCATTACCAACATGGAGATGAGTTCTGTTTTAGCCTCATCCGTTACAGTCGTTTGACCTCAATGCTAAAATGTGCATGGGAATGGTGACATTACAGGGGCTAATAATTGGGATCAATGCGTAACGTTACCAAGGAATCATAAGTATTTATTAAAGAGTAACATTTTATTTTGGTATGTCGTACGAGTCTCACGGACGATAATACTATCCTCGGGAATATCACGTTGCTTCAATACAGTGAGTAGAAATTAAAATTTTGCGGATGAGATCTTTCAGGGGAATGCCAGGAGTTGTGCAGTTGGTCGGATAAAATCGAAGTATGGGACAGCACAGCCGACAACCACCCCTGCGTTACAAATCTTAGGCTTTCCTAAATCGAGGAGAGATCTCATGCTTATGCTTTGTACGAAATATATTTCAGCTCATATGCTCTAACCGCTCGGTTTTTGATTGATATGTTAACTCCGGAGACGCACATATATAACACAGGAAGCTCAGTCTTTAGAACGCTGAGCACAGCTTACCTGATTGAAAGATGCGGTGAAGTTCTTCTTGGTGAAAAATATTACCCGGCCCTTTCTTCCGGGCCGCATAAGACTTGCCTACGAAGGTTTTTTTGAAATGAGCAATAAGCTTTTGAGATTCCACGCTTCCCAACATGACCAAGCTTAAATTCCTGCAAGGTCGGATTTCTGTGGTAAAAAATGTAGGCTTGCGATGTAGTGTAGATAAATATATATTTTTTTACTGCTTCTTGATTATTGTTTTATTTCTCTCTAAACAGGGAAAGGATGGAGGTAAAAAAAAAAAAAAAAAAAAAAGCTGCCGTTTCAGTTTGACAAGGACCTTACCTCCCTGTACAGTACAGCTCGAAAGAGGACATCTGCAAATGCACATGCGGATGCAGTAAAAATGTGGGCTTGCGACGTAGATAGCTTTTTTTCTTTTACCCGCTTCTTGATATTTTTTATTTCTCTCCAAAGAGGGGGAGAAAGGCAGGTAGAGGAAAAAGCTGCCATTTCAGCTTGACAAGGACTCTACGATCCCTTTACAGTGCAGCGAAAAAGAGGACATCTGCAGATGCACATGCAGATGCGGTAAAAATTAGGGCTTCGGACGTATAGTCCGTTGCAACCTAAGAACGAAGGGCGAGGGTAAGACGGGCCGGGGAGGAGGAAGCAGACGGAACGCTAAAGAGAGAAGGAGGTTTCCACCTCTCTTCTCCGGCGTTCTGTCTGCTTCCTTTTCCCAGGCTCTTCTTACCCTCGCTCTTCGTTCTTAGGTTGCAACGGAGTATAGATAACTTTTTATTTTACTGCTTCTTGATATTTTTTTTTATTCCTCTCCAAAGAAGGGGAGGAAGGGAGGTAGAGAAAAAGCTGTCATTTCAGCTTGACAAGGCATCTACGTCCCTTTGCAGTACAGCCCAAAATAGGACATCTGCAAATGCACATGCACAACCAAACAAATTCATAATAAACACTTGTACCACGTTTAGCACGATTGAGAAAAGAATACTAGTTACATCAAAAATAATTTTTTTTTTTTCACATTTTGTTCCTCATTCATAAACGATATCTCTCTCCACCAGGAGTTCTTTAATATTCTTCTTGAAAATCGGAAAGGAACACTGAAAGTCTACCTTTTCTCTCAATTTTGTTCAACAAGGAGAACAATTAATAATCCAATTGTTGCTTGCCATAATTGGTTCTTACTTTAGGTTTTTTCCACATATTTTTTCTCGGTGTATGTTCCAAGCTAACATTCTTTGGGATCAGCTATAGCTTCACTTCTTGAATAAGCTGATGTAATTTGAAGTAATATATTTTATTGCTTGCCAGACCAATCACCCACTTCCCTTTCATCACGTGACCCAGCTCTTCGCGCGTGGGTAAAGCCGGGAGCGTGAGGACGTGACAAAGAGGCGCATGACTGGTCTAACAACGTACTGCAGCTGTCTGACGAAACTCTCGGAGGCCTGTGCGCACGCTGGCGATAACCCGCGGTGTTTAAAGCCAAACTTCCACAGCAAAGGCGTAGGACTTGCTCCACTACTTCGACGAGCTATAAGAAACGTATAAGAAAACTTACAAAGAAGATGCTAATAAGAAATCGTAAGTCTACGAGTGGTTTTCTCGCTGGTGAATTATTGATCGACGACCAACCTCGTTCAGGGCGACCCTCAACCTTCTGAACCGATGACAACATCGAAACACTGGGGCATTGTTCAGTCCGAGTTTGTTCCCCTTGGTGGATTTGTTATTCAGGTGTTTTACGTGGGAATTTGGCGACACTTCCGAAACTCGATAACGCAGAAATGCCCCGACGTGAGGCAGGCACATAGCCAGGATTTTGTTTCAGGGGGGCCCGCCCATGACAAGATGCTTTGTGAGGGGGAGGGGGTAGAGGAGTTCCCAGCAAAGTGAAAGATTTTGGGGGGGCCCGGGGCACCATGTCCCCCCCCCCCCCCCCTCACCCTGGCTACGTGCCTGACGCGAGGGAAAGGGGGAATTGCAGTCCCATCACGACAATGCCCCAGCACACTCTGCCCTGTCAGTGCAACAATTTTTGAGCAAAAATGGTATGACCACCACTTCTTCACCTCCCGCATTTTCAGAACCCCGCCCCGTGTGACTTGTTTTGTTCGCCCATATGAAAGAAGTCTTCAAAGGAAATTGTTTTAGGAATTCGAAAGGTCCTTTAAATCAGATATCGAAGAAAATCGATGAATGATTTTGAAGAGCTTGGGGAAAAAAATTCACATCTTTCCACAAGATCTTTCGCAGACGCTGCCGGTCGGCAAACTGACTCGGGAAGGGTGCAGCTAAGCGCTGCTAGAGGCTGAAAATGGTACCATGAACGCCCCGCTATTATTGTTGAAACTTTGGTTCTATGGCCCTGTATCTTGTTTGGTGTAAATCATATCCCTTTTTGTGTTATACATATTTTCAGATATTTTTTTTAGAATGGTGAAATAACCACAGGGTTGCATGATTTGATCATTTTATATATGCGTAAAACATAGATAACCATAGCATTATTTGTAGGGGGGGGGGTGGTAAATGTTTTTTTTTTTATGTAAGTTTAGTGCTTTGTTTCACATCTAAAGGTGCCAATAAGAAGGCTGCACGGTTTTTTTTTGGCTTCAGAAAGTGCAGTGTCATGCTAAGCCCGCTATGACGTCATTATCGCGACGGCTGCTGATTAGCTATAAAAGTGGTGGGAGCACGAAGCTCCGTGTTCTTGGTACGGTCACACTTGCAGAATAAACCACTTGACGCTAGTGGCTCTTCCTCTTGTTTCGTACTCCGCGGCTATCAAACTATAATTATTATAGTTTGATAGAGCAGTGCTGGAAAAAGACTCCTTTTCAGATTTCCATTTCAACTAGGATTCAGAAGTACCTACAAGGTTGTTTCTAAAGGTTTAATTATTTTTTAAAGCAAAATGTTTTAAATATAAAATTGTATATCAGGCTCTGAAAATAAAAGAATAGAAACCATGGCCACCTGAACACTGTCTCCATTAAAGCAACTTTATATACAAGTTTTTTTTTTTTTTCGGATTTGTTTAAAAAAGTCATGACAGCTACACTTATGCGGTTTGTGAGAGAGTGTTATACGGCCAGGGGGACACTCTGTGGGTAGCTAATCTTCGCGATAAGTCGTTCTATGAAGAGTTGATTTAGTGGTTCTCGATGGCCCTCATTAAGTTTAAAACAGGAACTATGTGTCTATTTTCACTAATTAAAAAGTTAACGTTTTTTAATTAATTTGTCGACTTATCACAAATATTAGCCACCTATGTAATGTCCACCAGGCCGTATAACTCACTCGCACAAACAGCATAAGTGTAACTTTCTAGGCTTTTTTTTAAATAAATCTGTAAATAATAAAAAGGACACCCTGTATATATATACAGTATAGTTTTGCTTGTCATGCCCTAATATTTTGAGCTTAACACACTTCTTATATGAAGTGTCCCCATGCTTGAAAAGTACCTACATTTTTTTTTTTTTCTCAACAGAAAACTGAAAGATCTAAATTAATTTGATAAGGGTGTATATGTTCTTCGAATGCAGTAAATAAAAATAAAAGAAAAACTCACCTATGCTAGTTTTGTTTTGTCTAATTTGCACCCCAAACCTTTTATTTTTTATTTTTACATAAGTGTTTATATTGAATTTAGAGGCTTTTAAAGCCTCTAAATTCAAAGCCTCTAAGTGACCGATGAGTCGAGCGACTCATCGGTCACTCGACCACCACGGAAAAGTGTGCAGCTAGCGTTTGCCCGCTACAATTAAGTTGCCTATTCTCAAGCACTGAATTTAAAATTGAGCAACACAAGACTACGAATTATGTTACTTTAGACAATTACTGACTACGAATGCAGAGGTTACAAGCGTGGAACGAGCATGGGGCAACATGGCTTAGCAAGCTCATCGCTGCGTGAATCTCAAACCGAAACTGATCGCGAACGTGCCGTGCGCTGTTACTTTAGCCGATTACTTTCATATTATGTTGCCCTTCGAAGCGCTAGATTAAGAGAGGTACATAGCCTGCCAATTTAAACACACATAGCACTTGTATACTAATAACACTGGCAAATATTCTTTGTACTCATCTAGTAAACAGTGGCGCTCACCTACCTAATCGTTGTCAGAAATTGGTAGGGCACATATACGAATCGGGTCGTTAGAGTAGGGAGTTGCGGAGGTGTTGTGTTGGTGTTCTTTGTGCCTTGTACTGCTGACATGATTGTAGATATGTATGTGCCTGTAACAGTGTTCGCTACGTTGGTTGGTAATGTGCAGGTGTATATGCAGGTGTATGACTGGTTGTCCCGTAGAATGTAGAATAAAGAGAAGACGTTTCTTTTCTGTTTTTTATCATCAATCGGTTACTACTACTACACTTTCAAGGTAGCGCAAGCTGCCGCCTGATTCAAGAAGTTAAGTGTTGAGCGGTCAAGTATATCTTGATTTACAAACAGCTGACCGCTGACCTGCGGTCCCCTACGGCCGCCGCCGGGCCTCCCTCCCTACCTCTCAGTCCGATAACAATCGTGATAATTGTACCACCTAGCCACCTAAATGCTCGTTCTGTGACCAAGGGCTACGAAGTGCCGGCATACACGCCCACGAATGGATAACCGCGTCGGAAGAGGTAGGCACGAACAAAAAGAGCCGTAGCGTTAGTTCGAGCTGAACGCCTCTCGTCGGTGTCGACGAAGGTGCCCAGCGATTCATCGCCGCACACGAAATAAAGTTCGCATGCCCATTACTCGAGTAACGATTTCATTTTTGAGCCTTCTCCGCTGGCGGTAAAAATACTGTCAATATAACGAGATGCCGTCGGGGGCAATCACGACGATTTCGGGACACACACTGCCGTCCTTACAGGATATAAGTACGTCACCGGTGTCTGGGGACGGATGTTTAGAGTGTCTGATGGTGCCTGGAAGACGTCGAATATGTGTATGCGCTCTATTCTCTAAAACCCGTGCTGTTCGCTAGGTCTTGCCGGGAAATTCTAGCTTCGCTAACAGGCCGCCAATTTGCTTTAGGCGGTAGTCAGATTTGACTCTCTGCTTTTTGACTGCGTTTGGGGCCGTCACATTTACCGTAGGGGTCGTTATATTTGGGACAACTTTTACCACCCCGAAAGGTAGTCACATATGACAACCTTTTTTCTTAAAGTGTTCCTTTTTCTTCGGGTTAAGGCTCAACTTCGAGCACGATGGTGGCACCTGTGATCGACACAGCACCAAGGCAAAACATGAGGTCATCCACTGGCCGCACACACCACCACTCCTCGAAAAAGTTGAGCACGCTACTCCACCGACACCGTGGCCGCCGAGGAGAAACCGACATACCTAATACCTCAGTGCCTTCCGCGGCGGAGCGGAACTAACTACTCGTGGTTGGAGGCTAGCTCCGAACACGATCTCGTCGCTCGCTCCCCGAGGTAAGAGGGCCAAAGTCATCACCTAAATCTGTTTCTTTCACCGTGTGCAAGGCACTGGACACGCTCTGAGTTCAATACATTGTTATGGTTCTGCTATTGTCCTCATTGCAGCGATTGGACACGGCCGAATACCCGAATGCTTCTTGAGCTTTTGATTATCACGAGCCCAAATCGAGTGGCCACGCATTGCTCGGGTCCAATCTGTGAGCTGCATTTAAAGAGCGTCACACGAGGATACTGCGATTCCCCAGTTACGTCATCAAATTTCGTGAAGGAGAGATTCAATGAAAACGCTCGCTTTTGTCATTGAAATTACACCGCAACATTGGAGTTTTTCTGCCCATGGCGTTGCGTGCAAGTATCCTTGAGTCCCAGTAGTGCCTGTAAGCCCGTGTAAAGTGAAGAACCTTCCAACTGAATATTGTTGCACCACCCCTTTAACTGTCCCATAAAGTAAAGCCGGCCTTGTCTGTAGCAGAAAAAAACGGCACATAAATTCCGTCTGTAGCAGCGAAAAACAGCACCTAAGTTCCCATTGGCTGAACGAAACGGCCCCTAAAGTTCCATTGGTCAAAAGCACAGCAACGCAGATGCTTCTTCACAGAAGCCGGCGGGGCGCTCAAATGTCAAAGTGGACGCGCCTCAGAAATAAAACACAAAGAATATCACAGCAACGCAGATGCATCGTCACAGAAGCTTTAGAGGCGGTATAGGCGCCGCGCCTGCGCAGTGGCGAAGCGCGGTGCAACCGCCGGAGCACCGTGTAAGAAATGAAGACGTGGCGTGCTGCTCGTAGGAATGCGCTGCGTGTAGAAATGCTTTCGCGTTCCTACAATCGTTTTTTTTGTAGGCAGGCTTTTGTTTTTACAGGAACACCCGTAGGAATGTTTTCGCGTTCCTACATGTAAGCAGTCTTAAGTGTCTAATTTAAGTTTAATATGTCTCGTTTGAATGTATATTTCTATGAAACAAAGACATTAATTACAAAGTATACTTTCTAAAGGCGGCTGATTCGTCCTCTCTTTCCAGTATTATGTAATTTTAGGCCTCACAAAATTTCATACAAAATTCTGCATGCTATATGGAAATAGGACCCACAATGAAAGATCCAGTGGAATAAAAGAACCGAATATTACTCACCTAAGATAAGAAGATAACGGAGGTGACTTATTGCTACGTGTCTCTTGTGATCCGCAATATTGAGAGCCAAGTCTGGTGCACTTCGTCGAGCTCAGACCCGTTTAAAGTGGCCGCTTCCGTTTATGTACTGCTTTGAAACCTCTACTTTGTTCAGGGCATTTCACTGTTCGAGTGGTCGTCGTTATATTATTTGTGATGCGAATAGTTTGGCTGAAAATCGTGAATTCCTTTGCGCAGTTCGCAGATAGGGAGAGCATGTTTTAGGAACGTCCTTGCCACATGTGCGCTTTTATCACCGGAAATTGTGTTTTATTTTCGTTAATTTAAAGCGCGTCATCTCTTTTCTCGTTCCATGACCCGTATCACTTGTCATATGATGCACCTTTGAACACTTGCGAAAGAAAGGGGACCAAAACACGTATGAAGACTGAAACTTGAAGTATATACATGTTTTAGATTATATTTCAAGACACTTGCCGCCCAACAATCGTGAGCACACATTCAAACGAAACCGTGTCTGTCATTTTATCACACCTGATCCTGTGTCAAAGCCCGAAGATGTGTGCGAGGTTTTCAATCATCGACCCGATGGGTGCTTCTTATTTAATTAATTTATCTGTTCGGTCGTTGCTTTTATATTTACCTGATCGGGCCCCAGAGTGCGAAATTCCGGAAGAGGGGGTTAAAAATCTCGCAGAAGTTTGAAGAATCATAAGAAACAAGATTCACAAGAAACAAGATAAAAAGTTGCATAGAGAATTGGAAGCATTCTGTACGCTCACTGCGCAATTCTCAACATGGCGTCGTATCGCGTATCGTGTGGGACTCGTGCACCGCTCTAAGAAAAAAGGGTGTATACGGGTACTCCCCTCAGGGGAGTTAGACCGTGTCCCAAATGTGACTCCCCTGGGGTGTTTGTGGTATCCTCTCAAGGTGGGGATTTCAAGTACTCCCCAGATATACGGGATCAAGTAGCACCCCCCTCAAAGTCCACGGGCCTCAACCGACACCCCTTACTTCGGGTGCTGTTTGGCGCCCTCTGTCACATTCAGGTACTTATGTTACACCGCTAATTAGAGGGATTGTTTGGAACCATTTTCAACTCTCAGGGAGTCAACGGATCCCTTGTGAATAGGGTGCTTTTCGACGCCTTTTGTTACACCCAGGTACTCATGTGACACCCGTAAATTCAGGCATTATTGAGAACCGCGTATAACTCTCAGGGAATCACTTGATCCCCCTAAATTGGGTGCTTTTTGGTGCCCTTTTTTACACCTAGAGACTCGCGTAATCCCCATAATTGCGAGTGCCGTCGGACACTATACACTATACATACATTTTCCGCGATTCCCCACTTTGGGGTCACTTTTGTACACCATGGATCTCGCGGAGCTCCTAACAGTGAGGGCACTTTTTCAGACCCCGAGATTCAGCTAACTGGCTCGTTGAGGTGTGCTGGAGGGGCGATGATTCCTGAAATCAGCTGTCATTCGAGAGAGTTCTGAATTCTTTGCGTGTCAAGTTTCTTAAGGAGGCACTTCGAGGAGGTTTCAGGGATAAGAGAATAATACCCACGGGCAACGTGCCGGCATCAAAATTTAACTGAAAACTTCTAGAAACACACAATCCAGATATTTGAAAAAAAAGTCCTGCCAGTCATGTCAGCCAACAATATTGTCAACCACGTTTTTATTGTAAAATCAAAAACTTGATACAGGTCAAATGCTTAAAAAATAATTAGTAAAAGCTTGTAGCCTGCCAAGAAGCTTCAGGGCAACCTTTTCCAGTGGTGTTTCTTTGAGCCCGATCGTACGTTCAAAAAGAGCCAATGCGGACTTGATCCCCGTTGCATATTAAATATCCAAAGTTCAATAGATCATGAGGCTGAAGCCATGGATGACGTCGCCAACATCCACCGACAGGTCCTCCACCTGGACTTGGACAGCTGCAGAATAGAAGACGTCCTCTGTAGAGAATAGGACCGTCGGATGAGTTTATCTTTCTCCTGGAACCTGCAATATAATAAAGTACCACACATAAAAAAAAGTATGCAAACATGGGTCATGATTATACGTTCTATTATTTTTCATATTTAGATATAATAATCAGTGATTGCCTGCTTCCGTATGCTGTGTGAGTGCATAATTCTTCTTTTAATGTCACGTAATGATTTCGATGTTCGCAGCCATTAACTTTGCATAGACTGTTGAGGCCTTTCACCAAATGCTCACATATCACAAGATGAATTGAACAGGTAGTGTTTAAATTATTTTAACATACATATGACCTTCATGTGCCTAGTACGAAGCGCGCACATGTTTAGGGGAGGCATATAATTCGAATATGAATTTAGCTCAATTTGGACAATTAGTGCTACGCCAATTCTCGAAACGTCGCACACGATTTGGTCATGTACTAAGCTAGAAAACTGGGCCAGTTTAACTTCGTAATTTGTCAGGACTCGTAAGGAACCCCGCCAGGCACGCACAGGAAAAGGAAAATATTGTCCTGCGCAGATCGCGTTTTCGATTCAAACAGAGTTATAAGCTGCGTCATTCGCTTGAAGAGCTCTGTAGATCAAAGTGAATAACCCACCGCGTATTCTGTGAGGACATCGACACGAGTTTCGCTGCATTTTTGTGATGGGTAGGTTTTCTTGGTCGGTTGCTTTAGCTATACTCTGCTCCAGCTGCGCATGTCTGAGGAATAGCGAGGCGTCCTTTGTGAGCCCACCTTCTCCATGTCAGTTCAAGGATCTGCTACGACTTTGGCTCAAAAAAAAAAGTGAGGCTTTCATAAGGCATCTTATCACTGCGCTGCTCAAATTTGTTGAGAATCTGTGGAAACAAAAATGATTGTCTGAAATTAATATTGTTGTTAGAAATAATTAGTATAAATCTGAAGAAGCGTAAAAGGTTGAATATAGTAGATGTTAAGCATAGATAAAACAAGGACCCTACTACCTAGTGAATAAAACAACAATCTCTTCGCATTCCCTCAACGTCCTGAAGAGATCACCAACGATAAACACTTCTTCGCCGTAATGCAAGTGGAAGATACACGTGTCCCAGTAACGTGCAGCGCCTGGCGAGAGTCCATTTAGCGCATAATCAAAGCAGTTCGCTATTGCCGGAGAATATGAAGGAACCTCTTTGCCTCCGCGGCTGGAGTAATAAATTGGGAGTGTGAATGCCTTTTGGCTGATTTCAACTACACATCAAGGTTGATTTAAAATCCTGAATTGTATATTGCGCCGTTTATAACAATATTCAGCGAAAGCAAAATATCCCATTTTGACTTTTTTAGTCTATTATTCATGGTAATCAACGAAACCGATTAATCAATTAGTTAATTGAATAAGAGAAAATATTTAATCGTGCTAACATGTTTTTTTACCGACGTTTTGCCCTGCTAGTAACCAAGCGATTGAGATGCTTTGAAAGACTAATACATGAATGGTTTACTGAATTTCCCCTGAGAGCTCTTTCATTTTGTAGTCTTTTTATTTAAGTAAGAATTTTCTAGACAAGCCAATATCTATGTCAATATTTCGGTATTTAACATTTTGGAACCTAAATAAATATTCCGAGAATATTCCTGCTCACAACATGAGCTCGCCAATTTCGGCAAGCCATTGACTATGCGACTTTTGTTTTCTAGCACGAATTATTCGACTATAACACCAGTCGACACCAGACTATTCCAATGGCCTTAAATATAATTTGACGGAACCAGTACGCTCTAAGCAATTTGTACTAAGAGAAATATGAAGCGCCACATCTTACCTGAATCATCAGTCTCGTTGACAAGCACCTTGAGGGCCGATTCTAAAAACGCTTGGCGCACTCCTTTCTCTGTTCGACTGCCACCAACAACGATAATTTTTGTAGACGTCTTGGAAGTCACGAACAAGTGACACTGGTGCACGCCGTTGAAGGTAGGACGGGAGGAGGAAGCAGACGGATTGCTGGAGCGGAGAAGAGGGAACATCCCCTCTCTCCACCATTCCGCCTGCTTCCCCTCCCCAGCGTACTTTTCCCTCGCCCTGAACCTCTAGTTGTTGCTTTTTTATTTTTTATAACTTTTTTTTTTCTTTTATTACAACACCCGTAGCCGTACCACGTCGCCGGTGACGCCATAAGGGTACGGGATGACACGGCTGTGAACCGGACTTTAGAGGAAAGTCAATGCTCATCCAAGGGCAGAAGGGAACAACAAACCTGTCGAGTCCGTCCTTCCCCTAGCTTAGCGAAATGGGGTTGGAGGACGTAAGGGATTATAGAGGAGCGGACGGGTGCTGGCGCACCTGCCTCCATTGTGAGCGTACGCTGGGAAAGCTTCAGCGAAAACATTTTAGAGCCTCGGGAGAGATCACCTTGACGTTAGTTTTCATAATTACTTCGTCTTCTTTAGGACGCGCTCTGTATTCTCCATCGTGATTTTATGGGAGAGCAGAGCAATTAATAAAACATTGACCACACTTGTTCTGACGTTTTCTATATGGAACCACGCCTGTGTAAAAAAAAAAAAAAAAAAAAAAAAAGTTTTTGCTTTGAGAAGCAAATATTTATGGAAGTTTTAAAATTATTTTTAGCTTTTATTAATTATTACAAAAATTATTTTTGTAGAATTACTGAGTTACATCCCGGCCACTGCCCGTTTGGATTCGGATTATCACCGTACAGGAGTGCGATAAAGGGACCATAAAGCTGCTTCCTACTATCGTCGGATACCTCCAGTTTATAACCTATCAAACACTTATTAGCTTTTCTGGCCGCGCACGTGTAGTCGCAAAAAATGTTGAATAAAAACAACTTGCTCTTGCACTTTGAACCGAAAAAGCGGCCACGAGTTTGAGACTATGAGCAGTGTTGTCTGTTTTTTTTTTTTTTTTTTCTATTTTCTCCGTCCCAGGGTTTACAAATACAGCATGTTCTTTTCGAACCAGCTCGCCTGCCCTATGTATTTCTCTCAGATGATGTGCCGTGAATGATCATTACGGCAATGCGCAGCGGTTGTCAATAAACGGTGCACGCGCCGCACTCCGCGCTCCGTACATTTGGCTGTTCCTGCCGTCACTGCAGTGATTGGGCTCCAGCCAATATTTGAATGTCCCGCAAGGCATCGACTGCGGCTAAGCCCAAGTGCAGTGTCAACTCAGTGCTCAAGTCCAACACATGAACCCCATTCAAATATCAGTCACGACAGTTCAGAAGGTATAACCGGGGTATATCATTATCGTGGTTTCCCGAAACTGCGTCAGCAAGCTTTGCGTAGGAGCGACTGCAAGAGAAGTTCGCTTGTACTTTTGAAACTAAACGAAGAAAAAAAAACGCACCGTTCAGAGACACTGTATGTTAGAATACAGTTCACATACTTCTGTCAGCATTATTTTTGAAGTGCTTAATCTTTAAGTTCAGTATCGTTTCATGGCAAAATTTATAATTATTGCATCATGAACGTTAAGATCTCACGTTAGCTTCCGCACTGCGGTGGCAAAACTGTCAGTCTACAGTAGGGACAGTTTCAATCCAGAACAACTTTTCACTGCCTAGACCTCCTCACAGAAAATATGTCCTTTTGAGTTTGTGACATGTCAAATAGAGTGCATTGCAGCAAACACCCGAAAACATAAACTGAATTTTTTCAACTTAATCACGGTGTTGTTTTTGTTTTGTTTTTGGAGCATGTGTTTCGAACTTTCGATGAATGCGTGGGATTCCTAGATTGCTGTAAAATAAGCCTCTGAATAGCCGGTCATCGCACTAAAGCGAAATGTTTTAAAAATAATGGCGTTAAGTACGCAGAAAACATTACGTCATCCAAATTGTCTCCTTTCAGCGGACACATAAGAAGCCTTGTTTCTTATAATGAACGCCGTGTAAATATTCTGATATTTCCCATCTCTTATGACAGCTTATACCACCAGAAATAATAGGCGAAGCTAAAGTAGTGGAGACAGTGTATGAAACTCACAAGTAGCACAAAATTAGATGATTTTATTTGCATTTTAACATGGTTGTTTATGGGGTCCTTTGAGTGGCAAAAAGAAAGTATGGGATGGCCCAGTACCTCAAATGAAATAACAATCAATATATTGCCCACAAGCAGTGCCCATAATTGACGGAGTGACGTTGATCGGCCGCTACAGGCTGCATCTCTCCCGAAAGCTGTTGTCGAAAAATGTGAGCTTGACCCACTTCGGCCTTTATGCTGAGCAGGTGCTGGACAGATCCACCGTGCATGCTGCATTGTTCATACAGGCTGGAGGGCCCCTCGCGCGTTCCCCCCAGGCGACGGGAGAATACAAGTCTGAGCCGACGCTCACTCAGCGGTCGGGTATGTCAGCCGAGCGCTGCGCCATTTTTGTTGTCCTCATCGGTTTAGTTCTAAAATAAGCCACCTGGGAAAATACCCGCATTATTATTTGCCCACACGGTCATTATGTCGTGGTTGTAAACACATATGACCTCGAAATATCTTATCTGAGTCAAGAGGTGTCCTCACTAAACAGGACAGTCTTCAACTTTCGTCGGGATTTTTTTTTTCTCTCCGCTGGTGCGTACGCAAAGCGGAACGACGTCCAGGGAGCACACTTGCATGCGCTCCCATGAAGCTTGAAGTCTTTTTTTGGCAGAAGTCAGAATAAACTGTATTCTGTGTCGACATTTTTTTTACGCGAGACAGCAAATCCCAGTAAATATGACATGTAAAACGTTTTTTTTTGCTTCGGAAAGATGATATCGCTTGAGCAGTTGTAGTAGATTGGTGTTTTATGGCGCAAAACATCGCTTGAGAGTTTGAGCAATTCAGGCAAATGTTATTTGTGCACAAATCCACCATTCTAGAAATAACTGGTGCAACCTGACCGAAAGCGAGGTTCGGGGATTTTCAGGACGAAACTATACTCTCATTAGAAAGGAGAAGAAGAAGCGTTCCAGAACGACCTCGGGGGCCAAAGATAGCCAACAATAAGCGCAGACTTGGACGTAGTTCAACTACTCTACTCAAACTACTGTAGTTTAACTACTCTTTTTAGTAACTTGGTAACTTTCAATTGCAATTTGATTTGGGTAATTAGTAGTTTAATTTAACTACTTTTTTCAGGTAACTTCTACTCAAATTACTAACTACATTCGAAATTATATAGTGCTAATTTTGCCCATCACGAAGGTTTGAGCGCAGAAATGAATAAGACGCCGGCAGATGAAGAGGCATTCCGAAACATGGAGCCCCCTTGTTCGGGAAGGCGTCCTTGGTTCAAGGTGGCGACGAGCAGCCAAAACATAATACCCCACGCACGAATGCAGGAAGAGATGCTTAACAAGCCTTGGTCGGGTATTGACCTAATCCGGTAATGCACGCAGGCGCCGCGTTTCCAGCTGCAACCGTGAAAGACGGGGGCACTCCGAGAGTGGTTGTCTGTCTTTAATGAGTTCTGACTCAAGCGGTAGGTTCCACGGGAGGCGCCACTGGAATGACCTCGCAGCTGGGCGCCTGTTCCCATGGTCGCCTTGTCGTCAGTGCATACGCCTTTGCAAAGCCGGACTCCCCCGCGCACAAACCCTGGCACGGATAATCCGTTCATGGAAGCACGTTCCCGCTTCCAGTTGCAACTGTATACGAGCGACGATGCTTGTTCACGTAATCCTTCATGTCCTTCCGACCATCCACGCCAGGGAGACCTCCTCTTTGTTAAAAAAGATTTACTTGTCAGGCGTGTCAGACGCGTCAGAATATTGTAGACGCCGGCGAGGATTGTGAGTTACCCTTGGGAAATCCTTTCGTTGAACCCGGCGTCAGCGGCGAAGTATACTTCCGTTCATCTTCTGTTAGACCAAAATATTTCTTTTTTCAGTAGCGTAGCACTAGCACTACAACGGGACGCGCAGATGACCTCATCATCGTGGCGCGAAACTTGAACCCTTGACGGTCTTCTGCACTCGCTCAGCGTACTCTCAGAACGACGTCGGAATAAAGAGGGGCCAGTCGTAACAATCTCAACTTGACGAAGAAAAAAGAAAAAAAGAGGAAAGTTTGTTATAAAAGACCCTCTACCCGAGGCAAACCTCACATGTTTCGTCATGGACACCTAAGATGCCGACACTCGCTTACTCGACCCTGCACAGCCTGTTTCTCAAATTCAACGCTGCCGTTCCATTCAGTGCCACGGTGGAACGTCTATTTAGCTTGGCTGGGGACGTCTTTAAAAGGAAAAGGGGAAAACTGTCCTATCAAGAACTTTGAAAGTCAATTGCTTCTGCGAGCGAATAAACTATTTTGGCGAAAACGCAAGCTATAAATAGACTGCATTTATTTTAGGCTCGCAGGGTTTTTCATTGATCAAAACTGCTGTTCATTTCGCCACCACAAAAATATAAAAAAGTAACTTCGAAGGTAACTTGAAAGTAACTCGCTACTTTTTAGAGTAGTTAGTAGTTTACTCAATTACTATTACCAATGCGTAATTTCTACTCTACTCCAATTACTTTTGGTGTCGATACTCAGTAACTTAACTTAACTACCTTTTTTGAGTAATTTGTACATGTCTGGCACAAAGGAATGTTGGGGGTCACTGCAGCTCAATAGAGCCAATGGGATCTAGCTTTCATAATCGAGGGAGTGCCCGCGCTCGCTTGAACACGTACTTACATATTTATCTCTTGCAGCGGCGATGTTATAAAATGGTCCACTGTGGAATACGCCCACAACTGTTGAAACCATTGCAATTTTTAATAATTAAAAATAATCATATTTCTTATCTTGGTTGCAACACCACAGCAAAAAGGTTTCCCGTTGTCGAGGCCAAACTTAGAGATGGGTTCCTAGTTAATGTGACTTAGGGATTATTCTTAAAGGGGCACTGACACATCAAAATCATATGTTTTTTTTATTATCCGAAACGATTGAAAACGATGCCTGGACATTACCCTCAAAATTTGAAACTTGGGAATTCCGTATTTCTGAATTAAAAAAACAATTTCCAAATGCCGAATTTGAAGTTCCCGCGCGATCCGCGCCAGTGCAGTGAGTCAAATTTTGCGGTCTCCTGCGACTTGACTTTCTTTCGGACCTCCGCTCCACGCTGTGAAGCTAAGCGCCGTTGCTACCGCGGCCCGAAGCGAGGAGGAGGTGAGCAGGCGCGATAGAAGGGTGCCGGCGCGGGAAAAAAAACCGGTTTCGTCCCCGACTCGCCGATAATCCTCTGCTCGAGCGCCGCCAAGTTTTCCGAGGGAGCACACAAATCCAGGAAGCGACATCACACCGAAATCTTTTTTCGGTATTTCAAAAAGAAAGGCCGTAGTGCGTTCGCAATTGCGTTAAAAACATGTTTTACGATTGCCGTTATTAAATGTTACAGAAAGGTCGCCTACAAAGCTTCTAAATTTCCTGATTTTTGACGTCACCGATCAAAAGAAGCAAGGAGGTGAGCGCGGGAAATATAAACGCCAAAAAACAAAAGGCGCGCGCGCGCTCGGGGAAATTTTTTTTCGCGATGCGGTTTTTTTTGCGTGTTTATGACTACACCTTGCATCGTTTTAGACAATAAAAAAGAATACGACCTTTGGGGCCCCTTTAAGCAGCCTGCTCCCCGACTCGATGAGGAAAGGCGTTCTGTTAACGTTTTAATATTGAACGGGACGCAGAAAAGACGGTGGGCGGACATGAACGCCTGAGAAGCTGGGAAGACTAAACTTGCGGGGCTCGGGCCCTTTGTTTCTCTTGGGGAATGCTCGCCTGCAGGCCACCTTCTATCGTCGAGGAGCGCCTTCCCTGTGCTGCATGCCGCGCCCCCACGTTGTAAGCCTTTTTCCTAGCCATGACTCATCGAAAACTTAGAGAGACAAGCCCTAACAGACCCCGGAATCGTGAAGCAAAAAATAAAAAAAACACAACCATGCAGAAAAAGAAAAAGTAATGTTTTGCGTTTTGGACAGTTTATTCCCTAAGAATAGCCCCAACCACAACTTTAGAGTTGCTTATGAACACGTTTAGCTATTTCAGAGGCCGTTGTATTGGTCTTGGCATTCCTTTTATGCTCATTTAATCTGTCGTTAATGCGTCTTTATGTTTGACCTACATACGTAGACCCACAAGCTAAAGATATTTCATACACGACACTGTTCCTGCAACAAACAGATTTTTCAAGGTGAGCCTTTTCCATTCATTCGTACCCGCGTGGAATGGCGTCATCCTGTTCTACTTGGAAACCGAAATAGACACAGGTATCTACACCAAAGTCATTCGCATAAAAACAGGCGCACAGCTTTAACCTGTTTGTCTGGGTTCTGTAAATAGTATTTTTAAGGTCGAGCCCCCTTTCATCTTCCCTTTTGTGTCTGAACGTGTGTTTGTGTTCGCATTCTTTCACCACAGCATCACAGGGAATGGTTTTGTGCGCCTCATGCAGATGGCGTCACGAAGACTCACCCAGATGTACCCAAATATCCGTCACACCGGCCGCCGCGTGTGGTTTAAAGACCCGAGACATTACCGTTTTTTGCTTTGCATTTTACAAAACAAAATTGCGATATTAAAAAAAAATAGACGTGATTTTTATTTTTCTTTTTAAGATAAACGATACAAAAATTACGAGCTACAAATTCCTTCAGCATTAAA
The DNA here is from genome assembly GCF_016920785.2 of Ixodes scapularis. Lineage (NCBI taxonomy): Eukaryota > Metazoa > Arthropoda > Arachnida > Ixodida > Ixodidae > Ixodes > Ixodes scapularis. The sequence continues at coordinate 18,882,843 of NW_024609857.1, read as the reverse complement.
ATCATTGCATCGCCCCTTTAAATATTCTTGTTTTCGATCCACCACCCAACCCGTCTCACGTTGTATTGTTACCTCTATTCGGTCGGATCTCTCGTACAACAGGGACATAATAAACGAAATCGACCTAAACTCCGCTCGCAGTTTACGACAGGGCCGTAAGCTTGTCGAAACTGGAACACACAAAATGTAATTTACGGAATGGCGTCTCGGCCCATCAGGCAGTGCGCCAGAGCCGTACATGAAGCTGTCAAGAAACTTCTCAAACTGACAAACTGAAAAAAAAAAAAAAGATGACTCCCAGAAATTTTTACTCTAAAATATCCTAACGCGAACAGAAGGGTCGTCATACCAAGTGAAAAATTCCGACGATGTCCTGACTCCCCAGCACTAGTAACTTCGGTTGAGCGAGTTAGGGCGCTGTGTAACAAAAACTTTGTGGAAAGTTGTGCCTCGAATGAGTATGTTCGCGGGCTTTCTATTTCGCAATTTATTTGTACGATATATAAAACGCGGCATAAATTTAATATTGGTTAAGCTTTGAGAGTTCGCAAAGACGTTGTGCCCGCGGAACTTCAACTCTAGAATAAATATTGTCTTCACGCTTTCTCCGCGATTTTATTTTTTTGCTATACAGTTCCTATGTTAAAAGCTTTTCGATCGCCAGCGCGTGCAGCTGACTAAATTTGTTGTCACCGGGCTGCACCTTTCAGTGTCTCCCAACGCTAAACAAATTAATGGCGAGATATTTTTATTTTCGTTTTAGCTACCCAGATTGTCTCACATTGGTTTGCGTCCTCTATCTTACCGGATCAGACCTGCGACAAAAACATTTGTATCAGAAGCCTAAACGAAACCGATCTAAACCTCCTTTGAAGGTTACATGCCCAATCATAACCTTGTAAAAACTCGAACTCGCAAAATGTAAGCCACAGCATGGTGTGTCGGTCTGTCGACCTGCCCGCCAGCGCTCTCCATGAAACAGTCAGGTAACTTCTCGAACTTGAAAGTAAATAAGAAAATGTAAAAAAAAAAAAAAAACGAAGAAAAAAGGGACGTCAACAATTTCAAAGAATCTATGAAGTAAAAAAAAAAAAGAAGTAAAGTAAAAGCATAAACTCCAGGGTCGAATTTAACTTTCACAAGGCTATATATACTCCGTTCCACCTTCAGTCTGAGCGCAGTGGACGCCACAGGCCATCCCAGCCGATCCAGCGTCGGGAGAAAATCGCGTGACCTGCCGGTTGGGCAGAGGGACACAGGGAGCTCAAGGTCACATGACACTCTCTCCACGCTGGATTGGCTGGGATTACTCCTAGTTTCCGCTGCGGTCGGACTGAAGGTGAAGCGGAGTATAGTCATCCACTTTCCCCTTCGCAAAGGACGCCTGGCCCGAGGGCAGGCTTCCCTGCCCATAATCCTCTCGAATCCCCAGGGGACTCATGTAGCACCCCGTTCTCTTTCCCCTTGCTCGCTCCTTCTATTTGAAAGAGGATATTCCTTCCGAAGGGGTGCTAGCGCACGCTGTGGGTGTTGTCACGCCGTCTAACTCCCTCGAACTCCCCTCCTTTCTTAGAGTGTGGGCTAGACGGCGATGGCAGCGGACGACGGACGTGGGACCTGTACTTCATAACTGTCGATCGCGGCACCAGCGAATCGGTCTTCCTTCGAACGAGAAATTTCAGACCGATCAAAAAAGAATTGGTATTCATCCCGTACGACACACCCGACCCCCAGGCCGATTCGTACGGAGAGGTCGCCGAACCGTCGCCCCTTCTCGTTGCGGAAGACATCGCTCGATGCAAACGTCAAGCGCGAAGTGCGCACTTCGAGTTGAATATGCACGCGTACGATTTCTTTACGAGGTGCGAATGTCCCCAAAGCGTGGTGCTGCCCGACTTTGAGCTGGGAGTACCTTTGCTGGAGGGAAATCGGAAGCAAACTTTCTGACCTACAGTCGACCGGCTGCATTACTACGAGGACTTCTTCCAGTAGCTCAGTGGAAAGATGCATTCTGCATCGTGCGCTCGCACCGCACAGACGTAGAATGGCTGGCTCCGATGGAGCAGTGATAACGGCCAACTCTGGCCGCGGCTTATCTGTTTTTTCGTCGACGGATGATTACCGTGTAGTTCTTCCTGCCCTGCCATCAGGAATCTTCGCTGCCAACACAGTCTTCCTTCACTGCGACGTGACCGGTCGCCCTTACCGGGTGGAACATTTCAGGGCCGAACTCGAACGCTTGGGCGTCATGAAGGAGACCGCAGCGATAGGTGCCTACCAGATGAATCATCTGTGGATGCTGTCACTTCACTCGGCGGCGGCCAAGAAGAGGCTGTTCGAAGCGCGAGAGCTTACGGTGAAAGACAAAAGATGTCTTGTGATCGACCCGGACAAGACCGAAGTCCGTCTGAAAGGGCACAGGGTGCCTTTCCCAGTCCCCGACGACGCCCTGCGCAGGGTCTTCGAACCATACGGGAAAGTGCAGGAAATATCCCGAGACACGTGGAGGGCAGAAGGCTTTCAAGGAATACAGTCATCTACCAGGGTGGTTCGCCTCGACATGAAGCAGGGTGTCACCATCGTCAGCCTTCCACACCAGCTCAAGGTATGCGGCGGTAACGTCTTGATTGTGGCTCCCGGGCGCGCACCGCTGTGCTTACGGTGCAAAAGAACTGGCCACATCCGGAAAGATTGCAGAACACCCCGGTGCCAGCAGTGCCGCAGATTCGGACACGTGACCGAAGACTGCGTCCGCACGTATGCCGCCGTCACGGATGTTACCATTCGAGACGAACCGCATGACTTCGAGATGGATGAAGACGAGGCAGAGGCCACAGCACGTAGCGAAGGGCGCGAAGAACTACAAGCTCCGACTGGTGACGTCCAGGAGAGCTTAGAAGCCCACCCTGCCACCGAGCCGGCCGAGGCCAAGATTTTGTACGAGGTCCTCCCGGACATCTCGGAGCGAGGAACCCAGGGCACGGAACTCGTTGCAGCTGTTGACTCCACAGAAGAAGCGGCGGCGAACTCCGACACCCTACTTGCGAACCAGGCTCCTCCACAAGAAGCAACTGCCGCCGACACCGTCGACCTGTCAAAGATGGACGACCTCCCAGAATTCCCACCCCTTGGCCCCTATCCTCCGACGGACCCTCAAGACAAGCCACGCAAGGCTGACCAGAAGTGGAAGGGAGGACTCTCCAAAATAGGACGCTTTATTCCTTTGCCCCGCATTCCCCCGGACGACCGGCGGCGCCCAGACCCCTCATAGGCGACAACCGGAGGAAGCACTCCGGGAAGGCCAAGTCTCGCTCGCAACACGGTGAACTTGACTTCAGTGTACTTTCTGGTTCTATTTCATGTTCTAAACTATGAAGCAAGCTAAAGTTGCAACGTTCAACTCGGTTAGCTTAATTTCGAGAATAAGGAAACAGTGGCTGTTAAATTTGCTTCTGAAAGAGAACGCTGACATAGTTTGCTTGCAGGAGACCAAACTTTCTTCCGATGCCCATGTAGATGACATGACGCTTTTCTTTGATAGACACTTCTTTTCTTATCACGCGAGGGCGGTTGGGCACAGCGGCGGTAGCACTATCATGATACGTAAAGACAGAGGCTTCATAGTGTACCCCGAGTGGGAATCTGACAAGAACGGGCGGGTTTGCTCGGTGGAAGTTATCTGGCGGCTAGAGTCGTTAAAAGTGATATCAGTATACGCCCCCAACGAAGCGTCGGATCGAAAATTTTTTTTCGACAATCTCCGGCAATATTCGGACACGCCGGTCAAAACAATTGTTGCGGGGGACTTTAACTGCGTTTTAAATGCACAGGATTGTTCGCGCGGCTTACAATCAGACTCAAGCCTTGCGGAACTCAGGAAATTATTACGCGACTTTGATCTCGTCGATGCAACCGACGGGTGTAAAGGCCCTCTTCCTGGATACACGCACTGGCAAGGCGATTGTCACGCACGACTAGACCGGGTATATATGTCCAGTGAGCTTACAAGTTCGGTCACTGCATACAAGGTGTCCCCAGTAGCCTTTTCTGACCACGCAATGGTCACGATGCGAATAGGAAAGGCGGACCGGCGAACGAGAAAGCCGCTGTGGTGGAGCTCTTGGAAACTTAACGAAAGTCTTCTTGACGACGAGAATCTGTCCTCTCAGATAAGAAATATTTTATCAGAAGCAACTGCGGAAAGGAAAGTTGACGCGGTAGTGTGGGAAGAGGTCAAGGAAAGAATTAAACTGCTCTGTCTCGAACACGGACAAACACAGGCAAAAAAAGGGCGCGAAACAAAGTATGTGCTAGTACAAGCCCTTGAAATGCTAATTGCTGAAGAAAACAAAACCCCTGGAGTCTTCAGGGAAGATATACGTGATTGCAAAGAGCGTTTGCTTCACCTAATGGAAAGCGAATATAAAGGCGCAATGATCAGATGCCGACTCCGAGCACAAGAAAGGGAGGAAGATCCTTGCAAAATTTTTAAAACCATAGAAAGAACGCGAGCGCAGCGTAGCAGGATAGACGCACTCAGTGTCGACGACAAAGTGCTAACAGAACAAGAAGACATTGAGAAGGAACTCGTAAGAGTTTTCCAACAACTATTTACTAGGAAAGACGAGGCGGCAGACATCCCGCTGGATGAGTGGTTCAAAGAGCTCCCAAAGATCCCCTCAAGTGTAAGGAAACGCATGAACAAAAAGATCACGAAAGCTGAAATCGAGAGGGCTATAAAAGAGCTACCAACGCGAAAATCCCCCGGGGTGGATGGTCTAGGCTCAGCCTTCTATAAAAAGTTCGCTGATATTTTAGCTCCAATGCTATGTGACGTGTTTGCTGACATCCTTCAAAGAAATTTACTTCCACTTTCTATGCGACAGGCACTAACGGTCCTTATTAAAAAGAAAAACACGAACTCCGACTCTCTCACATCGAGCAATTTAAGGCCAATCAGTCTCCTCACCACTGATTACAAACTACTGGCGAGAATACTAGCAAAACGCTTGGAGATGGGTCTTAAGTTTGTTGTAGGTGACCACCAGGCCTATGGCTTTAAAGGGAGGTCCATCACCTCCAACGTTCACACTATGCGTATACTTACCGAAACCGCTGAAGCGACAGGCTTATCCGCAGCAGTGCTACAAATTGATTTAAGTAAAGCCTTCGACAGGGTTTCGCATTCTTTTCTGTTCAGTGTACTCGAGGCCTCTGGTGTCGGGAGAACTATAGCCAAATATATTAAGCTGTGCTATAAAGATATATCCACGCGATTATTGATCAATGGAATAGTAACTGAAAAGATAGCAGTGCAAGCCTCTGTTAGACAAGGCTGCCCGCTCTCGCCAATACTTTTCTCACTTTATCTTGAGCCTGTGTGTAGAAAGATTATTAACGATAATAGAATTCAGGGAGTCTCCCTTGCCAGAAATGCAACGAAAATATTAGCATACGCAGATGACGTTACTGTTGTTGCTGCATCTAGACATGAGGTTGTCCTCGCCGTACAACACCTCCTTGATTTTTGTGAAGTGACTGGGGCTGAAATGAATCACGAGAAATCTACAGGCGCGTGGCTAGGAAATTTTGATGTAAAGCCAGAGCGTTTTATAAATATTACCTGGAGCTCAAGTATCCAAAACTACCTTGGTGTTAGTCTAGAACCTCACTGCTTAAGTACTGGCAAGGGAGGAATTCATCTCAACAGTTTGAGGGCCAAAGTGCTGGACTGGCGCGGCCGAAACCTTTCTATGCTAAACCGTGCCTTTGTTTGCAACTCCGTTTTTTTCCCTACCGCATGGTATGCGGCTCAGGTTGTGCCGTGTCATGCAAGCGAAGTCCATAAGATGCATCGTTTTTGTGCTACCTTCGTCTGGAATTCTAGTTTTGAACGCATGAGACGCGCAAACATTTTTATCAGTCAAGCCAAAGGAGGTTTCGGAGTCGTGAATGTTGAGATCAAGCTAAAAGTTCAAAGGTTTTTATTTTTTCGTGACCAGCGTAACTCGGTCATAGTAAGATCATTCGTAAAACTTGGCGGACGTTTTTTAGCCCCCTGCCTTGTTGTAACCCTGGAAGGAGCGACGTCAAGTGCAGTACTGAGGTTCTATAAAGAAATCGCTGATGCCATTAAATTTTTTGAAGCGCGCTTCTCTCGGCAATACCTGAGCAAAGTGAAAAGAAAAGCGCTATATTGGGACACCATAGACACTGTCTTTCCACCGCCACTTTATCGCTCCTTCCAAGGGACCAGTGAGAAATCCACAGTCTTTAAGCGCCTCCGAAATTATCCCGTCCGAAAAGCTGCAATGGACTTCTTTATTTGCTTTCACACCGAAGTACTGCCAGTGAAGACGTGGCAGGAGAGAAAAGGGTTTTTTGTTCCGTGGAATTTGAACTGCGCACTGTGTCCAACGCCAGAGACTCTGCAGCATGTCTTCATCTTCTGCCCAAATGCAGAACTGTTCTGGGCGGACTTACGCTCTAAACTGCAAGTTGATTTGTACATGGACTGGCACAGTGCAAAATACCTCGAATTCGGCACTGGCCCCGACAGTAAATGTTATGAAGTACTTGCTTTGCTCGGGTTGCATGCAATATGGAAATCCCGCACAGATCACCTCTTGATTCTTGAAGGGGGCAAGCCGGCGTGGCGCCACTTTGAAGAAAGCTTCATGAGTACGACCAGCCTCGTTGAGGCAGCGAAAAGCTGTGAATTAGATGGATGGTCTGATTTGGCAGCGCGTCTCAAAGCGCCAAGGTCACTTCGAAGCCAGAGGTGATGGGTGCTGTTTTGTCAAACTGGAACGCTGAGCACTCCCTACGTCAATATGTGTTTTTAACCATGTACATAGTGCCCATTTTATGTAAATAAAAAAAAAAAAAAAAAAAAAAAAGCTCAGTGGAAAGATGTCCGCTTCACACGCAGCGGACACAAGTTCGATCCCAATTTGGAGCGCTGAGTTCTTTTTTTTTTTCTTTTTGTGTGTCAGTCATTTTGTGATATTTACATTTCTTTTTTTACAAGAATCTCTGAAAAAAAAAAGATGTTGTGGACGATACGTCACTGGACTAAATGGCATGGGATTCCCTTTTTGACACCTGCGAACTCAATGTAGTCACTTTCCACCTCGGAAGTCGGACGCTGCCCGATTCATATGCTCCATATAAATCGGGAAGCATCCGTTTTCCGAGGTGCCCGTAACTGTTCTACAGAAAATGCAGCCAGCCATTGCTCCCGATCCCGTTGATATTTCGGAAACTTGAGCAGACTTTGCCCCACAATACCACATTCGGATGCGGGAGGTGTGAGGCAGCTCTTCATGCGACATCTTGGGGATATTGTTTGCGGAGCCGGTCACGGGAATTCACCACCGGCACTCACTTCTCATTTCCAATTCTTCAATCTACAAAACAACTCATCTTGAACTGCAGAAAAGCGAGCGGAGCTAACATAACTACAAAGGAAGCGCACTGCAAACTATTCCCGCAAGATATGTCGTCTACTGCGGGCAGTCAACAAAAAAAAAAAAAAAAAAAAAAAAACGGAGGGGAAACAACGAAAAAGCGCACGGTTGGATGTAGCTACGGGACTTCCGGCACACCCTCACCCTCTATATTTTTCCGACATCCGTACGCAGGTTTCTGTTTAAGTTTCAAGTACTTCAATTTTTTTTTATTTATTAAAAATGTACGGGACTCTGTAGCAAAATATTAACCGGGTAATCTTCCCACAATAAAATAAATCGCCTAACAGAAAATGAAAAAAAAAAAAGAAAAAAAAGGTGGGTGTCAGTGTCCCTTTAAAGGGACCATGAAGGCAATTTAATTTTTTTTTTTTTTTGAAGAACGTGTTTTTGGAAGCATTGGGGTCCTGGCATGCCACACAATTTTTTCTAGAACGTTGTGACTCTTATTTCTGTAGCTGCAAATAAATTTGGGAAACCGAAACAAACATTCAGATTTCTTCCCTTTTTCGCCTCTGGAAAGAGAAGTGACGTCAACAGTGTTGTACGGAACGGCGTTCCAAGGAACGGCGTTCCTGGAACGCGTTCCTTCTAGGAGGAACGAAGGAACGCCGCCGTTCCATTTTGCATCGCTGGAACTGGAACGGGAACGCGTTACATTTTTACTGGAACGGAAAGAGTAACGGCGTTCCTTTTTTCGTCCAGTGGGATGATTTTTATTTTATTTCTAACAGGGAAAGTACGAAAGCACAAAAACAATATCTTTACGAAGTGCAGGATCTCTTTAACGTTTTGGCTACTAATCTTATGGATTATTTTGTGTCGTCCTCGCTTGCTAACAGTTTCGGGTGCAGGAGGGCTGGCGGGCATTGATACTTTTTTGAGTGCCCGAAACTGCGCTCCAAAAAGCAAAACGTTTAGTCGTAGGAAAAGACAAAGAAAGAGGGTTGTTGCAAACTCAGCTACTTTCTTTGGTTCCACGAATCCTCATACACCAAGAAATCTTTTTCCGATTACAGCCATTTTTGAACTTCAATAACGAGACCTCCAATAGACCCTTTCCGAAATTCAGTCTGGCCACTTTGATCACTATCATCATCTGTGGAACGGCATCTGTGCCATACGAATGGCGGCCTTCTAGTGACTGATAAAGGAAGACGTTGAAGATGCTCCTAAGCGGATATTGCGAGGCCTGTACGTTCGGGGGTCAGTACGAAGCGAAGTAGGGCTGGAACACAAGAGCTACGTAAGCGTTTATTTCTAACTGCTCAGATTCAGTCAATCTGTCGTGGCACACAATCGGCTTTAAAGCACTTTGGTGTATAGAATTTTCTCGAGGCATCTCAGTGGGTTGGAGCTTTGTTCTGAATGCACGTTCTTGGTCACCATCGACCTGAAAGTGATCGAGAAAGAACTCACACTGAACGATTCCTCGCGTGCCGTCGACTTGCGAAAGTGACGGTGCCGATACAAGTTCATTTCCGCCATTGATAGGGCAAAACCTAAACTGCTTTACGAACCACCAGATGGCACTGAATTTCTGAAAGGGTCTATTACAACAAGATCACAGATTGCCAGATATCGGATTCACCCTTCTATCCCGACCATTATTCACTTAAAAAATACACAAAAAAATAACCTTTAATCCTTCCTTTGTCCCCCACCTTCAACCTGAACAACCAATCTAACCTTCAAAACGAAGTATTTGTAGCTTTCAAGACTGACTTTTCAAAAGCACTAACCTCTCCTTCACTTGCTCCTCTTACGGACGGCAACATCGAGAAGCAACTGTTGTTAAGTTTGTGGGGATTTCGGACACTGAGAACTTCGGCGACGATGCGGACGGCGCGGGAGAAACGAGCGCGGGGTGAAAGCACGGGGCGCGAGGCGCGTGACGGGAGGACAGGACAGTTCAGCCATGGCGGCGCAAGCCACCGAACACCGGGCTCGAAGAATAAACATGTCTCCATCATGACTTTGCCCCTTCCTCCGGACAAGCGGTGAGCGAGAATACCACAAGTTCTAACACAGGGCTCTGTTGAATTGAAACGTGGGAGGTTGTTGTAAAACGCTCGTGCAATCTTGGATAAAAGTACATTTAGCTCGTCTGAATTATCCACTACAAACATGGACATGGTTAATAGTTGAGATTTTTAACATGAACATATCAACAAATGAAACCCTGCTTCCGCGTGTTTTCTTCTCCTGGTGCCCTTCCATCACGACTTACAAAATCGTAAGCTGACTATTAATGGGATATATTAAAATAAAAAACTGTTTTATTTAACTAAATATGGTAATTAGCAAAGAAATACAAATGTAACGTATATGTAACGATACGTTCTATTTCTTAAACTGTAACGGGAACGAGTTCCTTTTCACATATGGAACTTGTAACGGGAACGCGTTCCAAAAATCAGAAGGAACGAGGAACGAGATTTCGTTCCCTTTTTTGAGGAACGTGTACAACACTGGACGTCAGGGAGCACTGTCGGCATCGGTAGGATTTAGTGCACACTCAGTGTGGTTCCCGTGGTTCGCTCTAGTGCACGGCGGTCTGTGAAGAAAAGCTGGAAGAAATGGACGAGAACGCCGCGCTCGTAAACGAGTTTCAGCTCCCGTTCAGCGACCTCACGCCGACTGAACGGGAGATGCTGCTAAGGACGCAGAACTCTGGATTTGCGACCGATGCAGCAATGCTGCGTATTGCTGCATCGGTCGGCAGTTTATGCAAACTAACGTCGCCCGATCGACCGCACGTCTTTAACCGACCTCTCGCGCAATCTACTACTGCACATAAACGCGGCATGATTGGTGAGACACCAGTTCGCAAAGCGAACACGAGACGATGCACGAATCCAAAACCAAAAGTCCGCCGCCCCCCCCCCTCCCCCCCCCCCCCCCCCCCCCGGCTCGTACCTCTTTTTCTTTTTTTTTTGTCCATGGTTGCTCGATGCTTGTTACGCGCCCGAGGTAGCAGTGCGGGATGCGTTCAACCAGTGACAAACGGAGGGATCGCTTCAGATTATGATTTCATACACGGTATGAAACCTATTGATTCCCAACTACAACTTCAAAATATTATCCAACGTTCAAATAAACTTTTTTCATCACAACTCACCACCGAAATCGAAACCAAGAGCGCGTCTATCGTTTGAACCAATCGCCAAACGAGGAGCCCGTTGTCGTCACGCTTCGACGGCGCACTTTAGTTCACCTTTCTGCCGCCGCCTCGGTGGGGTCTCAGGCATCGTTCCCGGCGCTATTATTACCGCGCCTGTTTGCTCGATTGGTGCGGCACCCAAACTTCTGTTCGTGCTAGAACTTGGTCAACAGTATCTGAGACGTGCCTGACATCCATTTCAATCGTCGAATAAAACTTCGAAACTGCCTTTATGGTCTATTTAAGGCGCTTCTCAGTGGCGGCCATAGCTGTGCGCGCGTGCTGATGGCGAGCTCCCGCAGTTTTTATGCAACGTGGATTGCGCATCAACAAGATTGGCGGTCTTAGCACTCTAAAGGCCAGTTCACACATGTAGCAGAGCGCTGCAAGCGTAGCGCTGACGTCGCACCAAGTGCGTGCTGACGGGAGCGTTCACCAGCTCTTTGTATCGCACCGTCAAAATTGTTGCTTATGGCAAAGAGGAAGTGGAGGGGCCCTTCAGTTTGAGTGTAGTTTGAGTGAGGTTTCTGAATTCGGTGGTAAGGCTCGCGAACGGAATACTACTTTGCATTTGTGTAGAAAAGTAGTGCGCAACGGGCACGTCACCGACGTTCCCGCCATTTAATCGCATAGCTCGAACCTTCGACTAGCAGTCGAAATTTTTTCGCCGCATTGATACACACGTTGGAGAAATATAGCACGTGGTTCTTATCTGGCTCGTGGTGGAACCGTTGCGTTGAAGGTTACAGCTTCAACACTTCGTCCATTTTTGGGTGAGACGGATAGAACTTTCTACAATAGCTACATTATTTGAAAATGCCGACTGCGTTACTAAAGGCTGTTTGAGAAATAAACCGGTTAGCTGAGTTTGAGACGTTCTCTGTGTCTGTTCCTTCTACTGAAAGTTCTTCCGATTTCTTCCACCGCACTCTCAGGTGCAATACGACATGATTAGCTACCACCAGCTCGCCTGCACTCTCACCGTCTTTTCACTGCGTTACTATGCAGGATTTGGGAAGCGAATGGCGGCGCACAGCAGAAGACTGAACTGAATGAGGCTAGTTTGTTCAAGCGAAATGAGCTTTGTCATTTGTATTGGTTGTCGTTACTTGTAGAAAGAAGTAACAATGGACTTTAGTCACCTTTAGTCCAGTAACTGGAAAACAGCAACAATCCTTGCAACGCAGGTGGAAGAAAACGGCAGAGTGAAGTTGGAGAGGGAGATGTTGGAAGCATGGAGCTGCAATGTATCAACAGTCATCAATCATCTCTCCGATACGCGTTTCCTCTCCGACCTGATTACCTATTTACAATTGACGCAGCTGGTTTACACGAGCTAACGTTCGGGTTTGTCTATACTCCGTTCATCTGTACTCCTAAATGGGAGGCGAGCAGGAGAGGAGGAGGGGCATAGCCCCCTCTCCGTACCTTCCCCTCCTCCTCCTCAAGAGCTGCGCTCTAATTCGGCATTAGGAGGAAATTGTAAGCGGCGTTCATTTTTTGTTTTACTTTTCCTTCTTTCGTATTTTTTGTGTTATTACATCGTCTGATGTAAAGGGACCACCATCACTCTCTGTCCTTGTCTCCCATTTCAAACAGTGCACAAATAATAAAAATCATAATTATCATTATTATTATTATTATTGTTACTATTATGATTAATATTATAGCTCTTATTGCTATTAATATTATTATATGCGATTAGATGAGCACGTGAACGTGCGAGAGACTGCGCGTGTGGAATTTCCAATGAACGATTAGTTGTCAGCACGGTGGAAGAAACAGATTTAGGTGATGAATATGGCCGCTCTTCCTGCGGGAAGCGAGCGACCAGATCATGTTCGGAGCTAGCCTCGAACCAGGAGTAGTTATTTCCGCGCCGCCGCGGTGGGCGCTGAGGTGTAAGGTCCCTCCTCGGCGGCCATAGTGTCGGCGGCGTAGCGTGCTCGACTTTTCCGCGGTGTGATGGTGTGGTTGTGGTATGCGGCCAGTGGCTGGCCTCGTGTTTTGCTTTGGTGCTGTGTCAACCACACGTGCCACCATCGTGCACGAAGGTGAGCGAAAGAAGAGAACACAGATTTACGGACTCTGTTGGCTTGGTGGCGACGTGGCGGTGGTGAGGTACAACAAGAAGCGGTTAGCGAGGGAATGCGGGACCACCGCTGGGAGATACAACCGGAGCGGTCGGTTTGGGAGGGATCCCATACTTGGGCGCCATCTATCCCCGTGCGGGTGAAGCGCTCGGTGCGCCGAACGTAATCTGGTCGCCGCGTCGGACAGATTCATCACCTAAATGTTAATTCCACCGTGGTTGACAGTCAGCGTCTGTCCTCTGTGCTCCTTCTACTTTTGCCCGCCCTTTTGCGCTGTTTTTAATAGTGTCGTTCAACAACTAGCAACCCAACAATCCACCCTTTTACGATAAAATTGGTGCAGCATGATTATCGAAGCAATGTCCCACATGGCAAAGGCAACGCACTAAGAGTATAGCAATTTCTCGTATTTATGAAATACTTTTCTATGTGTACTTAAAGCATACTATTAGATTACGAATAATATATAATACGTATACACTGATTGCACTTTGAAAGACTAGGTACAAGGGCACCGCTAGAATACGAAGTACACCAAGTGTATATTACTGAAGGTATGCCAACGACGCACTTCAAGTGTACTTTTGTGTTTCATAAAACACTAAATTGACATACATTTACTTCTAGTTTTCGTATGGCTTTTATTGAGGACGGATTTTTCGTTAAGTTATTGGTGGAAGTGATACCTTTAGGGGCGAGGGCTTGTGGGTTAAAGCTGGATGTTGGTGAGGCATGGGGGGCAATTGGCATATTGTCAGGCGTAGTCTTACGAATACTACAGTTTCTAGTGTCTGTAATGGGGCTATGGAGTACAGTTCCATAGGCTCATAGTTGCTTTCTCATGGAGTATAAAACCACAGGGCGAATCCAGGGTACCTGATTGAACTTTTTTCAACCACGTCACAAATGCGCGCCTCACCGAACACATGATCAGCACACGTTTTTTCACCTCTACGCGGTAGAGAAGGGAGGAGGAAAGCGGGAGAGGGGGGTGGCTCGACGGTTGGGTAAAGAACCGCCATTGTTTCACGCGTACATGGATGCCGACACGAGATGGAGATGAGACCTCGGGATATTTGCTCCCTGGCTTATGGCCCTATCGAAATCAGCGCCATTATCTTCGCGTTGTCCTTCGACACGCGATCTATTGTTTCGGGCCCGATGCTTTTAGCTCTCCACCACGCAGTGTTGGGTGGTTCTCGCCGCCAAAACCTGGTTGTTTCCCGCTAAATGTCATGAGCCATCGTGTCACCGCCGTCCTCGGTGGATCGTAAGTAACCATGACACGTCACCATCAGCAGTGCTCAATTCACTGTCACGAGGCTTCTTATCATAGAAATAAGCGCGAAAGTGACAACCGACACGGTGGTCTCGTGCTTGCTAAACATCGGGACGTTCAAATAGGCCAATCAGGGCTATGAATTTGCTCTGTGGTCTTACTCCGCGTACTTCTGCAGCATTCTCAGCCCGCCAACTAGCCCAACTACATGCCTTGCCGCCATGGAAGTAAAACCAAGATATCGGGGTCGTTGATCAAAGGTAACAGACAAACAATTCCACTGGCCGCGTAACACTTCCTTTGTTTTCCCTGCTGAAAAGCTTTCACTCTCCCTCTATCTTTGATCCTAGTCTTTACGAAAAGCGTGAGGGTTAACGAAGCAGAAGATGTTTTCACTTGCCGCAGAAAGCCGACTTGGGAATCAAAACATGGCTCAGTTCGAAGCTGGAAGCATACGCGATGACACCCTGCATGGAACGGCACAGTCCTAGCTCCCTTTCTGATGTCGCCCCGCTCGCGAGAAATTGATACGGATGATGATGGTGATGTTAATAATTTCATTTCATTTCATTTCATTTTCATTTCATTTATTTAGATACCTTCATAACACTATAAGGTGACGGGTCGGTCGAAGCCAGTAGAGGCTTGAAGGACAGAACCCAGCAAATGAAATGTCACAGATAGCATAGAAGAAGTCCGTAGAGCACACATTTAAAACATGTATCGCACTATGTGAGAAACAGAAAATAATCACTCACAATATCCCAGCAAACATATTAGATACAACCTATAACACAACAATACATTATTGAAATTGTACAATGAATTAAATCGTAAAACTGTTCAATAGATTTTTCAATTTTCTCCTATTTGTAGCTTCAAAGAAGTGGTCGGGGAGTCGGTTAAAAATGTATGGCACATAATAAGAGCGCTCTCGCTTACCATATCTTGTGAAACACCGGGGGATTATGAAGCGATCACAGGTACGCAAATCTCTGCGGGGCACAAAGGGATGTTTAAATTCGCTACACCAGAAATGAGAAAGAACAACACATTGCAAAAAAAGTGAATGGAAGTTAGGTAGTTGTAGAGCCTCAAAAATGTCAGCTTCTGGTGCAAGATCATAATGATAACCAACACTTCTTAACAACTTCCTAAGGATGCGGTCAATTTTAGTTTGCCATATCTCTGCACAGTTACCAAATAATGTGATGCCATACCTTAGGATACTATAAGCAAGAGCAGTAGCAATTGATTTTCTAACGGCAAATGGCATAAACACCCTATTATTGTAAAGTAAGCAGCACACACTGCGAAGCTTGCCAGAAACATGGGTTAAATGCGTTGACCACGACAAATCTGAATCAAAGAATATGCCTAAGTACTTAACAGTGTCAACATATTTCAGGGAGCTACATGTACAATCAAGGCAGCTGGATCTGTGTAACATAAATGATGAGTCCAATTCTACACTCTTCAGCGGATTCCTGAAGCAAACAAGTCTGGTTTTGGATGTGTTAATAGTAATATAATTGTCATAAAACCAGTCCATTAGACGTGCAGAATCATGTTGCAATAACTGCACAGCTTGGCGGTAATTAATGTGACTAGAGACAAGTAAAGTATCATCCGCATACTGAAATATTTTGCAACTAGTGAGCCTTGTTGAGATATCATTAACAAAAAGATTAAATAACAATGGAGACAAAACCGATCCCTGGGGCACACCGGCTTTTAGCATCAGCCGAGCACTTTTGAAATTTCCTATGGATACGATTTGGGAGCGGTCATCGGGTCATGCGTAGCTCCCATTTTGTGTGACATTTTTCTTTCAAAGTGTGACAGGGGCATATTCCAGGGTTTGACGTCCTATCCAGTCGCACGCATATTCAGATACGTTGACGACTATCTTGTGCTCATGACAAAAATCCCTGACGCAGACGACATCACCATCATCAAGAACATATTCCTAGGTCAGGCCCAAGGATTGAATTTCACCCACGAGACTCTGACTAACAGCAACCTCCAGTTTCTGGATACGCGACTCACCTTTCAAAATGACCACGTCTGTTGGATGTATACACCTAGATCCAAGAAACGAATACTCCAATATGAATCTGCACACTCAAAACTAGTCAAAAGGAGCATTGTGTCTAGTTGTTTGAGCGCTGCCCTGAAAAAGTCTGGCATTCATTCAGCAAAGGAGAGCTTTGACGCGCAAGTATCAAGGCTCAAGGCGTCAGGCTACCCCACCTCCATCCTGTCTGACGTTGTTGAATGCATGATAAAACCAAACAGAACAAGCAAGAGAAGTGGAGAAAGAAGAAGTCGACCTGCGGTCGTCCCTTATATACACCGCATCTCTCACAACTTCAAGAAAATTGCCTCTAAATACGAAGTGCCAGTTGTGTTTTCAGCCCCCGACAAGCTTAAAAAGCTCTGCCCCAAAACCAACACCCCACGCACAAAGCCTGACAAATGCAGTGTTAGGCACGGCAACAAATACGTCAACTGTTGCAGCGGGCTAGTGTATTTGATCCCGTTCACCTGTGGGAAGGTATATGTGGGACAGTCGGGAAGATGCATCAACGTAAGGCTCAGAGAACATGCGCTATCTTTAAAATCCTCTCCGTCGGGGCATCTTGCTCTACATGTGAGGGACTGTAGATGCGCCCTTCTACTGCCCAGCACAAGGATCCTCAAGAGGTGTCCAGATAAGCGAACTCAAGAAATCCTTGAGGCTGAAGTGATTGCGACCAAAGGAGACGACTGCATCAGTGCTCCTTCGGTGACTTTGACATCAAAAGAATTAGAGTACATGAAATATTTTCCTTAGATATTCTTAATTTGCTTTACCTTCCTCTTTCTTTTTTTCTTAATATATTCACTGTCATTTCTTCACTGTTACTTTAATCATGCCCACCATTTCTTATTGTTTTTACTAATTTTCTTTTTTTCTTTTTTCGTTTTCTTTTTCAATTTTCAGTCTTTTCAGATCCTTTCACTCCTTTCTCATAAATATTTCTAACATTTAACGTTAGGGTTCTTCATCTTCCTCATCTTCCGAATTAAAACGTCAGTTGCGAGTAAGCGCTTGTCCTGTGTTGTCTCCCTCTTGTCCTTGTCTTTTGCGCTTTTTTAATTTTCATAACTTTTCTGTCCCAGTCTTAGGTTTACAATCATGTTCAACTTACACTAGCTCGCCTGCACTAACTATTTTTTCGGTGCTACTCTTCTCAATCAGGTGTAGTCTGAATGCCTTGGAGTTCAAAGAGTAATGCATTTGAAGCAGATGTAAGATTGGTTTGATAGATGTTTGGGAGCACGTGAGACATATTTTGTACTCAAGACTCGCAACGCTTGCGTTGCTTTCCTCTCGCCACAAGTTGCCCTCGGTGTTCAGGAAGACAGGGAGAAGGGAAGATTCCTTTCGCCTGCTTTTCTTTTCGAACATGACCATTTGCCAGTATTCGTTGTTTGTGTCTGGGTCGAGTGGCACCGGCGGGGCGTCATCTCGTGTCGACTTGGCTGTGGAGTATGCCTCCATAGAGCTTTCAAGCACCGTCGTCTGGACGAACGGCGCATTTCCTGTAGGTTTGCAAAACGATTGTTCGGTTGTAGATAGAGGTGAATGTCAAATCGATCTCCAATGGCGGATTTGAATGCTTGTATTTGTAGATCTTGAGGTAGACCTGCCAGAGCGTTACGCACGAGCAGCGTGGTTCTGCTTAATTGTTCCGTGGAGGGAAAGAACCGTCTCCAGACTCGATGATGCCCACCTTAAAGCTCGGCGGGCCACTGAAGTTTAGAGTGGTGATTTCGGGCTGCTTACTGGGCAGAGCCGGGGTAGCCGCGGTAGCGTCCATGGGGGTGAGGTCAGCCTGGGTGGTATCCATGTCTTCCGTTGAGGGCACGGAATCCGAAATGTTGTTCGGATCTAGCATTTCGAACGAAGTTGAGCGGTGAGCAGGGAGGGCACGAGTTCTCAGCGAACCATCATCTTCTTCTCCTCACTTTAGTTCGCCTGCCTCCCGTAAAGCCCCTCTATCCTAGGAAAAGTGGCGCCATTCATTGTTGTGGAAATGCCCGAGACACGCGCCGCGCGCCACTTCTGGGAAGAACATGGCCTCTGTATAATTGGGTTGTGTGTGTGTTTATACAGCCTAGAACTTGGTCTGCCTCACAGGGGCAACGAGTCTCCCAGCTGTAGATGAGCAATTCAGCCAGTGCGGTACAGCCGCTAGCCTGGGGTCTTTAACGTGCACCACGCAGTAGTGATACACGACCGCACGCCGGTACGATGCTCATCCAGATCGAAACGGGCAGGGGTGGGGCTCGAACCCAGGATCCCTGGGTTCTGCAGCGCGAGCTTTCGCTCCACGTGCTCCGAGCTGGTGTGCGCTAGACCACTCGGCCACCGATCCCCCCCATGGCCTCTGTAATCTAGCTCTGTACTGCGCTGTGCCGCCATGATCTTCCCAAGGGTTGCACGTTGCACATGCCTCGTGCATCGGCGCACCTTGCGCTACTTTTAGAACATGAAGGGGCTTTAGCCTCCTGTAGTTTTAAACGTCATCTGGGGTCAGCGCGTCAAACCACTAGTATCCTTTAATAAAGATGTAATATTTTATGTTGAAAAGTGGAGCAAGACAACATAATAAGAAAAGGTGGTTACCGTCCGGTGACCGAAGCAGACGCCCGGAGGCGTAGAGAAGCAGTCCAGCCAAGTCAAGGGTCAGCGAGCATCTGCTCTCCTTTTTTTCGGCCAGTCCTAAGCGCGCGCCGTTCGCTCGTGTTTATTACATCATAGGCTGTATCTGTCGCCGTGAGACCGGTAAAAGCCATCTCTTTTAATTCAAAGAATACAACAAAAGCTTTTCAGAGAGGGCGCTAACTCTGTCCAGCTGCCTCGACAGAGTCAGCGAAGGTACCAGGACAAAATCTTACATATCACCTGATAGAGATGTTATCGTTTCCCGGAGCAGTACCACTTCAAGACATCCGCCCCCAGCAGACAGCAGGCTCTACACCGGACGATAATAGCAGTGTGACGATCGTCAGAGTGTCACTGATACGCCCGCTGTCTGACATCTAGAGCAATACCGCCCGGGATTCAGACGAGATTCCAGTAACCGTTCTGAAATCCCCGGGGAAAGGTTTTAGAGATCAACTTGCAGAAATATTCTATGGTATTGTCTCTGGAATGGAAGACATTCCTCGTGACTGGAAGTCCGGAAAAGTCGTTCTGGTTCCGAAATTAGGCAGCGACTCTCAGTACCTCAGGAACTATAGATTTCCAACCGTGAGTAGCACAATATGTAGGAATTTCGCCCACATCATGAAATAGCGTATGACCACAAGGGTGGAGGATGAGGGGCTACTTACGGAACTTCAAGGAGGATTTCGACGGGGACGTCGATTGGAAGATACACTCTTTATTCTCACACAATTAATATATCGACGTGGCCAGAAAAGAAAAGAGGAGCCTCATATATCGCTTTCCAGGCAATGCAAAGGCGCATGACAGCGTCCCTCATGCCCGGGTCATTTTCAAACTAAAACAGCTAAACCTGTGCTCAGATTAGACCACACTCATGTACCGTGTATACCATGGGAAGATGATTAGGGCACAGCTATAGGTGAGGCTAACTCTGAAGATGTGTTGGTGACGAAAAGGATTAGGCCAGGGATGCCCGCTATCTCCTCTGTTGTACATGCCGTTCGTAGCCGTCCTTAAGAAGCAACTCATCAGTCGGGACTTGGGTTCTCGCAGACTCACCTAGAGCGGGGAGGCGGCGTAAAATCGCTGGTTCCGGGACTGACCTAAACCGATGTTGGAGGCGGGGGGGGGGGGGGGGGGGGAGGGGGTGTATTACTTGCGAATGGAGGCCGTCCCTAACTTAGCTAATCTTATAACATTGTCAGAAATAAAGCCCCTTGATGAAGGCGTTTTTTACAGGTACCGCCAACCTCTGTTAAACGCGCAAGACACGTGCCACGACTACTTGACCACCGTTTTTGTTTTTTAGTGAGAGTATGTTTATAGAGCATGAACCATGGCCTCCTCTATAGTCACAAAGCCTGGCAGTTCTCCGACGGAGCCATAGAGTGCCCGGTCGCAGATATGAAGCGCGAGGATCTTTTAGCGGAGAGAATTTCTCGGAAAAGCTGGAATTCAACGCACAGCTTTTTTCAGTGGTGAGGATACGAAACGTGGTTTCCAAAAACGAGGAGAAAAGAAGCGGTAGCGCGAGCAACGCGAGGAGCACGAGCGAACATTCCAACGCTCGGGATAAGTCGTCTCGCCACAGCGGGCGCCCGTTACCTGACTCTCCTCGCATCCTTTGTTTGCCGCTCTATATTTTCACTTTCGGCGGCCGTGTCTCGTGGTGATCTGCCAGGCTTTGTCAGTATACAGGAGGCTATTCCTGAACTTGGTCTTCCTCTACTGGTGACTTCTTTCTCAGGTGTGGATGAGCAAGTTAGCCAGTGCAGTAGTACCGCTAGACTGGGGTCTTTAACGTGCACCACGGAGTAATGATACACGACCGCAGGCCGGTACAATTTTCATCCAGATAAAACGAACAAAGGTGGGGATTGAACTCAGGATCCTTGGGTTCTGCACCGCGAGCTTTCAGTACACCTGCTTCGCCGTCATTCGCGTCCAGGGGCCACTCATTTCAGTGCTGCTCCACCATTTGCTTCCAAGGGCAAGAAAAATGCAATCACATCGACGGGCTTTAGGCAGAAAGGTTAAACTCTTTACGCAAGTGCGCCTGCCAGTCCGCCACCCAAAGTACTAAAATAAAAAGAAATAAAAAATTTAAGAAGGAAATAATATACATGCACACGTGACACTATATACCAGAGACTCCTATATTCGCAGCGAGATGTCTGGGTGTCGCCGCCTAGCGGAATTTTTTTACAATCCAGAGTGACGAGACTTTGATTTCTTCTCCTGGTGCAAGCATGTGCAATTCCGAGCTTCCAGGCACTATGCAAATTAAAACAGAAGCGCCTAAGTAGCAGATGCACAACCCATAGTGAGAAAAACAGAAGAGCCTTTAGCGAGCTCCTTACAGCGAATAAGTTTCAAGCATATATAAGTCTCTCTGTATATACACACTTGCATACACGCACAGGCGCGGGTTTATTGCCTGGGAAAAAAGATACTAAGAGAAAATCTGCTGTCCTAACTCTACAATCCGTTTCACCTTATGTTGCTCCGCAGCGAAGGCTAGGAGCGCGAGCTGATAGCGTTGGCAGCTGCCCTTAATGCACGAGAGCTTGTGCCGCCGAGATCTGCCCCAGAGCAAGGAGCTCGCGCTTGTAGCCTTTCATGCGGTGCATCGTAAGGTGAAATAAAGTATAGACGAAACCAAAACGGAAGTATAGCGTCCTTTGCGCGGAGCACCGGAGATTTTGTTGGCTAATTCATTGCACTTATTGGCGGTATTGCGTTATGGTATTTGACGTCCGGCCGTTCTAGACGACAATTAAAAACTGCATTTGAAGCGGAGTTACCCTTTAACGAACGTGGTTTTAATAATGCCTATTTCCAGACTAAAATATTGGCACTGTTGTTGCGGAAATTGGGTATGAGGGTTCGTATTGAATTCCTATTGGGTGAATTAATGAGAAGTAGTGTACTTGGTGTCTATCTGGGCGTTTGGCCCGCATGGGCAAGCTTTTTGTAAATGTAATATTTAGAACTTGTTCTTGTTTTTATTATGCACTATCGCATGATGCTTATTCGTATTTTTTTAGACTCCTGTCACTCCTTTCCAGTGGCGACGGTCTATATGTCCCGCGAAAAAAAATTCACAATTACATTGGTCAGCACCATGAACATAGTTTTCTTCTCACTTAACTATTATATATTAGCATATGCTGATACAAGAAGCTTCTACATTATACGCCATCATACCCTACGATGGGCTAAAGGCAGAAGCCACGGACCGCCAGATCCAGTCATAATCCACATAGAAATTGCGCGGTATTTCGCTTCGATGCACGTATCGGTGCCCGTATCTCGGATCACTGATGGGACTGGGCGGACAATGCATCGGATCGAATATCTCTGAGTGACTCAACAATTTTACATTGCAAAGAAAGCCACGACGTACAGGCTCTTTGCGATGTCGAAGCTATAAAAATGACGCAGCGCTTTTGTATTCGGAGCATTATTCGTCCAAACCTAATCAATACTAAGCGTGTCATATTTTAGCGTGTAAGATGACTGGACCTCATGGCCAGTTTTCTGACGCACGCTGTTTTAGTTCCCGATTCTCAGGACACGTGGCAAGATAGAGTGCCTTCATACACAAGCTCGCTTTTGCTTGAGTGGTGACCATCTCAGTCATTCTTCCGCCCCATCGTTTTTTTATGAATTTTGAAGCGCGCGCAATCTGGTATCACTCAGCTCGAGCGCGTAGCTTTGGTTAATGTATAGACGCCATTTTACCGCCCAAGTCACGCACCGAGAACGCGAGAGCGTCACGCGCTGGCACATTCAGGGCCAACAATGGATGTCTTCACCCTCAGACAGAGAGATGTGTAGGCACCCTAGAGCAAAATAAACGGAGAATTCGGAGCGCGCGACCGCTATCTGAACATCCTCTCCTGTGGATCTCTCCGGCCTCCCACCCTTTTCACTGTTTGCGTCTGGCCAAATACTTTACCATACTCCGTTTCATCTTACGTTGTACCGCAGCGAAGGCTAGAAGCGCGAGCTCATAGTGTTGGCAGCAACCCTTAATGCACGAGAACTTGTGCCGCCGAGATGTGCCCCAGAGCAAGGACCTCGCGCTTGTAGCCATTCCTGCGGTACATCATAAGGTGAAATAGAGCCATAGGGAGAATACATTCCACTTCGCTCATTTGAATTAGACAGAACGCCTACAGCGCCGAGTCCAGCCCTGACGGAGGGAAGGCCCGCGCCTAGTCTTCCTTTTTTTTTTGGGGGGGGGGGGGGGGGCGGGGGGGGCAAATAAGCTATCATCATCATCAGTCGCAGACATTTCACGACTACGCGCTATGCTACGCCGGCGGTCGGTGCGCCAGTGCAACCTAGTGTCTCAAGGTGTCAAACAACGCCAAATGTGTTACATAGTGTTTTCGTTTGACACTTTTTTGAAACGATACACACGATATACCCCGAATTTCAGCAAACATTAGTTTAGCTTAGGTTTCTGAATTTGGCTTTTATAAACAAAAAATCTTCCCAATGATGTGTATTTTGCCGTTTTGCGTTCAAGAGACAATCTGTTATTTTCTGTATTGCGTATGTTATTTCAGTGATGTGCGCCACCATACTTTGTTTCACCTTATGATGTACCGCAGGTGAAATGGAGTATAGTACAGTGCAGCCCTAGTGAAAAAAAAAAAAACCGCATCTCCACGTGGTGATTGATGTTGATTGGGGCGAAGCTCTGGTGGTGCTTGTCTGCGTAGAAGCTGAGCCGCAGCATGCCGAGCCTTTCGTTCGTTTTCATCCACGTCACGCTGCGGTCAAATGCTCAAATGCGTATGTAACCACGTTCCATACCACACATTCTCTTTCTGACATAGATGACAAGTAACGAAAGGCTCGTCATGCTACGGCTCACCGTCTACGCAGACAAGCCCCACCAAAGCTTCGCCCCAATCAACAGCATTCACCACGTGGAGATGCGTTCTTTTTTTTTTGCCCTACACGAGCACGTGCTCACGTGCTCGCGAACACGAGCACTTGACGCCGGATATCGGACGGACATACGGACATGGATAGCCCCTAAGGAGCTTCGCCCCTAAAATACACCAGGTCGAGGGCTGGTGTAACTTGATGTTACACCAGACTTTTTCGCAGATGTAATTTGGGACATTTTCACACCAGCAATCTGGTGTTCTGGTGGGACAACAGAAATCTGGTGTGTTGGTATGACACGAGCAATCTGGTGTTCTGCTGTGACACCAGCCATCTGGTGTTCTGGTGGGACACCAGGTTTTGTTGTTTTGTGATACCAGAGCAGCTGTTGACTGGGTGTTGCTTTACTCACAAAATAGGTACAATGATAAGTTCGACAACAACGCTGCTGTCATAATTACTTTATTCAAAAAAGCAAAAAAGCGCAACAGTAAAGCTTCGGAAGCTTTACTGTTGAAGGGAGTCGTCCGTGATCAACTGGAGTTTGTCCAAAGCCACTGCCCTGCGTCGAAGGACCGGACGCCCTGTCGTTCCGAAATTCTTGGCCTTTCAGCTTGCGGTTGACTCGTGTCTTAGTTATGCTGATCCGTTCCGCGTACCCATCCGCGCCAGAAATCTCTTCTAAGACATCATATTCAACAGGTGGCTCAATTATCTTGTCCAGCTCTTTCAGGGAAGCCTCCTTAAAGGAGCGATGCAACGATTTTTGTATTTTGCGCAAATAACGCTTATAACGGATCCCTGACGTTAATGACATGTGAAATACCCGTTCGTTTTTCATCACACGCAATCGAAGTCGCAGAAAAAAAATAAAGAAAAACGAGCAGAGTTCACCCCCTCAACTCTCAGCCAGAACAAGCGGCCACGTGATCTGGAGCCGATTATATGCCGCCAATGTTGATCATAGCCATGCGCTGTGGTTGGCTAGAGCCACTCTATATGGCAGCGTAGCTGCCAGAGTAGCGACACGACGCAAAATTATCTAGATACACGACGTCAGAAGCGCCTATAGTGATCTCCATTTTGGGCCTGGGAGGTTTCTATGGTAACCGTACTGCTAGCGACGCCGGGCGGCAAGCTTTATCAAGTTGATATCTCCATCCGTTAATTGAAAAGTGGTAAAAGACCTAAAAGGCGCTTTGCATGGCGGTAC
The DNA here is from genome assembly GCF_016920785.2 of Ixodes scapularis. Taxonomy (NCBI): domain Eukaryota; kingdom Metazoa; phylum Arthropoda; class Arachnida; order Ixodida; family Ixodidae; genus Ixodes; species Ixodes scapularis. The sequence continues at coordinate 18,858,001 of NW_024609857.1, read as the reverse complement.
GGCACGGGCCTCTGGAGGAGCGGTGTCTGTTTCTTCTGTGAAATGAGACGATTTGCAGCGTGCACGGACAAGGCGAATGGATGGCGGCGGCTTCGTGGTCCTTGCACTTTCGGACTTGGCTCCTATGGAACACAATCCGATTACGCCCCTCACGACAGGACGATTGCCTTGGGTCATGACTGCTGCTCGACTGCCCCATAGTAAGAGAATGTATGCTTAACACCATACTTCTTCAAGACCCAATCATTCATTCAAGATGAGATTATCTCACCGACTGGCGGGGACCGACGTCGACGACGGTATCACCCTCGTTTCGGGGCGATGAACAGTCGACGGGGTTAAACCAAGAAGGACAGCATGGTTGTCTCCAAAGGATTGTTAGCGCCATCAAAAGAGACCGACGCCGGATAGGAGGTGTTCTTGCCGACAGGCCAAGTGGTCGTTCGGAAGTTTACGGCATGCAAAATGTCAATATTTTTATCTGGTGTAGCACGTATACCCGTGTCAAAGGGGCCATGAAATGATTCTTTAACTTCTTCCTTAGCTTTAATCCTCAACTCACAAGAGAACAGAGGAATCACGCGGTCGTGACATGCTAGGGCACCGGTGGGATGGCCCCAAGCTTCCACCGTGCTTTTTAAGCAGACCATAGAACTTGTCATTCGCAAGTGCACTCATGTGCACACAGTTTTCGTGTCAAATGCGTGAGCTGCGGTAGGCTGGCGTCATTTTGGCTTCTGTAGGCATTGTAAAGAGGATATTTAGAACCATACACACATGATGATAGCATCATGGCACACGGGCATTGATAAGTACAAAACGGGCCCAGCTACAAAAAATAAATATTACACTCGTGAAAAATATTTGTCTGCAACTTGTTAATTACAAAGACGAACACACCTCTGAGCATATAAAATTAATAGTGTGTGTTGATGCATTCTTATAGAGCAGGTCATTTCATATACGTCATTTGAGCAAACGCCTGCTTGTCACTTGAAAAAAAAAACAAAAAAAAAACAGTGCGATCAAATGTAAGCTATTGCAACGAAAGTACGTTTATCAAAGTCTTCAGAACTGTCAATTCGTAAAATCGACGATTAGTACAAGAGGCTGAAGGTCGCAGGCGCTTCCTCGCTTAAAGGTGCTGTGATTATTCGGTGACCCAGGGCTGAAACAACTTCCCCTAGGCCCTACACATGACGTATACCTTTCGTTACGATTCTAAGAAATTCCAACATTCAAAGGAAGCTAGAAAATGCGAAAATGTTATCCTATAAGCTATATCGTAATATCGTTGATTAGTACAAGACGTAAAGATCGCAGGAGCTTCCTCGCTAAAAGTTTGTGATTTCGCGGTTACCTGGGGCTGAAGCAACTTCCCCAAGGTCCAACATGGGACGCATACAATTCGCATTGATTCTCAGACATTCCAACGTTCAAACAAGGCTAGGAGTATGCGAAAATTGCATGCAAAATGTCTTATCGATCCTCGAACACATCCAGGAATACGAGCACCGCTACGGCGATATGACTGATGCTGTCGCACTGGAGCTAATATCCAGAGCGATCTTGCACAGAAAAGGTATAAAGTCACATTCTTTCAGATCTTCACGTTATACCTGCGTCAGAGAGCATGAAGAAGTCCGAAATCGTCGGCAAGCTGCGGCACATTACGACTACCGCGCACCGAACAAACTCGTATCCACCAGCTCTGGGCGCTGCCATCTTACCGATGACATCAAGGCTCTTGCGAGGTCACGTGACGAGTAGTCACTCGGTTGCTAAGGAAACCGAGCCAGCTCAGCTCGTTGCTATGGTACCGCGTGTGACCAATCACGGTGAGAGGCGGCACAGCGAAAAGCGTGGCGCTACTCTGGCAGCTACGCTGCCATATCGAGTGGCTCTAGGGTTGGCAAGGCACAGGACACGCGCTGCGTTCCAGACATTGTTATGGTTCGGCTGTTATCGTCATTGCAACGATTGGACACAGGACACCACCCGAATGCTTCACGAGCTATAGATTCACGAGCCCAAATCGAGTGCCCACGCAATGCTCAGGTCCAATCTATGAGCCGCGTTCAAATATCGTCACTGGGCGGTATTGCTACCGCCGAGCTACGTCATCAGGTTTTTCGAAGGAGAGATTGAATGAAAACGCTCGGTTTTGTCCTCGAAATTGCAGCGCAACAAAGGAGTTTCTTGGTCAGTGGCGTTGCGTGCGAGTATCCTTGTGTCCCACTAGTGCCAGGAAGCTCGTGTAAACTGAAAAACATTCCAATTGAATATCGTTGCGCCGCCCCTTTAAGAAGAAGAATATATAATGTTCCTTCGGGCTTACCGATGTCGGTTGGATCCGCTGCCAGCAGGACGCCAATCTCGTTGATGATCTTTGTTGTGGCGGCTCGCAGGGTAACCCTCTTTCGATTCAGGCGGTCGACGCCCTCCTCGCTCGTAGTAGGCATGATCTGGCCGTTAATTTCCGGTTTTCGGCACTAAAAATTGCAATAATTACTAGCTTTATTTGTTGTTTTGCTACCAAACCAAGCTCGTCCGAGGTCAGGAAAGCGCAGCAACACACATTTTTTCGGCTTCGACTCACAAAGAAGACTCTTTTATTTACTCAAACTTAAACAAGAATACCGGCGGAAAGGGGAAGAGAAACCATCGAAGAGGCGAGCCGGCGGGCGCCCCAAGCTGCTCAAGGCCGCCCGGGAATGTGCTGGGGACGAGGGGGACACTTCTTGAGCACAAAGGAGCCCGCCGCGGGGTCTTCGGCGACCACCACGACGGGAGGAAACAAGGCACCACGTCTGGGGACGGGGCGGCACACATACTAGTAGAAAACACGCTCACGGACTGGGGGGGGGGGGGGGAGTCAGCAAGAACACAACTCTGGTGTCACATCAAACTGCGTGGTGTGGAAACCAGGCTGCCTGGTGGACACATGAGCCGTTGTCGTGTGACACCAGACTCTCTTGGTGTATTCATCAGGCTGGTGTGCGGGTACACCAGCATTTCTGGTGGGCGCAAAGGCTGGTGCGCTCGATACACCATCATTGCTGGTGGGCACACCATATATTCTGGTGTCACAACAGGGTTCTCTGATGCCACACCACGATTGCCTGGTGTATTTTTCCTTGGGGAGTTTTGGAATTTGTATCCTCCAAACGAGAATACACTATTGTTCTCTCTTTTAAGGCGCTGCCGGCTGTTGGTCAGCAAAGCATTTGTCTTTGGTTCTTAGTTTTTAGTCTGTACTTATTTGACTCTGGAAAGCCGCGGAAAGGCAGCAAGCAGCCCGTACCATGGAGGCCCGCGGAGCAGCGTCTAGTGAACATGATAATATGATGAGTATATACATGCACGATGACGACGACATGGATTGTTGGTATTGGGGAGGATGGCAGTCCGATTCGCAGAAGTTCAGATTTTGTGGAGGTGGGTTGCGCGGGTCAGCAGCGAGCCATGGGGATCTGGCACGCCGTTCGATCGGTGCATGAAGGAGCCCCAGGAACATGATGGCGCTGTTGGTCACTGCAGCTGCGTCCACTGGGGCCGACCCAGCAGGCTCCAAGGAGGTAGCCCAGTCAAATACCAACGTGTCGATTGAATGTTGGCAAAGAAATGTTAGCCTACCGAGTCCCAAGACTTCTCAATTCACTAATTTTACACAATATTGATATAGATAAATTGAGTTTAAATGAATTACGTACTGTCATGTATAGCTTTGAAGTAGTCTACTGATATTTGGTTTTGTATATCTTCGATGTTGTATCTCTATGTTCTCGGTAAGTTGTTAATAATGCCTTCTCATGTCCATGTATTTGTATTTATTATGTAAACGTAGATTTTCTACATTGATATGCTATGAAGATTAACAAGGTAATTGATATCCGTTAAATGTGCTTGTTCTTTGATTGAATGCCTTTGTATTTTATTTTGTTCCCTCTGAGTGCTGCTGAATGTGACTAGGGCCGAGAGCTTGTCAAGCCGTCTATCGCGGCTTTTATTCTCGGCCCCATCATTACCTGTAACGGGAAATGAAAATAAAGCTTATTATTATATTATATTATTAAGTAGAAGCTGCCGCTTCCCAGGAACCAGGGGCCCTATGTTGCGCTTTTTGTACTCCCACGGCGACTATAGGGAGAAGGAAGTGACCGTAACAAAACAGCAAACGCAGATTGGATGTTGATTGGTGAGAGTCGCTGATGACAAATTTCCGCAGAAGAAAACAAAAAAAAAGTGAGCTTTGTTCTCTTCTGAGGAAATTCGTCATCAGCGACACTCACCAATCAACATCCAATCTGCGTTTGCTGCGTTGTTGACGCCACTTCCTTCTCCTGAGTCGCCGTGGGAGTCCAAAAAGGTCAACATAGGGCCCCTGGGCTCAGATTGAGGCACCGCCGTCGCCCGGTGTTTCGTCCTCTCAACGTCGTCGTTGTTGTGTTCTTTATTTATACGCGTATATTTGTATAGATAAAATAAGATATATAAAAATACACACAACCGAATGGCCAGCGGCGCGCCGTTCTAGTTATTTCTAGCTATACACGCCTGAAAGAATTTTGTTCAGTTTGCATCTGTAGCCGAGCTAAAACATTATGTATACAGGCAAATTCAAAGGAAAATATATACAATGCAAGTGTTTCTGACCCTACATAAGAATTGCTTATATTTGAAATCCAGGGCACAAATTTTGGTTGTAAACACCTAATTATTATATAGTCATATTATAACCGCCCCATTCTTAGTCAATATGCTGTCGAAAACGCATCGTACAAATCTTTTCTTTTGATAAGCCTATTTAAAGGTACCCTGGCCGCAAGCTTCTTGGGGCACGGCGGAGTACTAACTTTACAGGGGTAAAAAGCGGGCCGAGTTTGAAAGTCTCGAGGAATAAAAAGGATTAATTAAAATATTGAAATTTTAACTGCGGTGTGTGCTATGAGTCGGCAGCTTTTATATTGCTCGGGAACTTTACGATTCTTCACTTTAGTGAAAAGAAATTTAAAATTTTGTCAAAGTGGCCCTTAGAACTCGATGAAACAATATTATATCGGGCACAGGAATAAAAAGAATACAATTTCGAGGTTTAAGAGGTATTAAATAAGAGTGTATTAGTGCCCTCTATAGATATCCCGGAAAACTTAAGGATTTCTGCAGCAGTTTGGCTGAAATTATCATTGTACTGCGTTTTTCTGAGAATAGCCAAAAGAGGGCGCAAGGAGCCCTTGTCCAGGAATGGTGGGGATGTGGCGGCCCGCGGCTTTGGCCTTTAGTCCATCGTGGGATGAGACCAAGTATAAAAGTTTGGATAAGAGGCATTAAAACATCTGCTATTAGCTGTATATAATCAGGCTAGATCAATTGTGCATGAAAAAAATGAGCATTTTATTAAAAGGGTTCAAGAACGTCTTGGCATTGCCAATTCGATGTTCAGAGTCGCTGTTTATCTTCAAAATTTGTTTCAAACTGGTTCACGTGTTCTACAAAGCCACACAATTAGTCGAGTGCACAATTTTTCATCGATTCCTTAAAGAGTCTCTCAACATGATTGGTCTGAATGTAGTGTACTTTAAGGTGACCTCGTGCTTCACTTGGGGCACAATAACTCCCGTGATATTCAGCTCACATTCTTACTGTGGAAACCTCGGCACACAGTGGCCGGTGCCCTCACCGATGACATTAACTTTGTGTGTGTTGCAAGTACAGATCACTGACCGTTGCAACAATGCCAAGCAGGTCCTCTTCCTTCATTGTAGCATTGTCGCACTATAGAGTTTGCCGGAAATGAGCTAAGAAGGAAATGCTAATGGAAGAAAGCCACCGCTGAAAATAAGTCTTCCATGTTGCGGTTATACCGTCACATTCAGAGCTTTGGTTGTGGCGTGGCGCTTACACCATTGTTGATAACAATTTCCCCATTGGTCTCAGTTCGGCCCAGGAGATGAGTTGGCAAAATCACGCTTCAAATTTGTTTGCGTTCGTCTCCTCGTTTTGTGTATGTTCTTTTTTTTAATCTACGGAAGACACTCAGGCAGCCTGCAGCAAAGAATGTCATCTTCTGCATAAGCGACTGTTACTCTTTGTTCCTGAGCCCGGAACTCAACTCGCACATGACTGCCAGGCTTGCTTACATACACTTTTGTCGGTGAATACTTCAACAGTTTTAGTGCCGGCGCTCACTCAAGTTTGACGTTCGACATATATCGTGCTGATCTCTGTTTAGTGTTTCCTGGGCGTCTGATATCCTTTCGTCACTACTGGAGGATGATCTCCTTTTCCATTAGAGAAGAATGGAGGCTCTGTCTCAGCTTCTCGAAGCCTAAATTACATCAGCAAACAATACAAATCTTTGCAGGCTTAGAAATTGGCGGCAGTTCTACCCTTTTTCTCAAATCAGTGGCGCTCTTCTTCAATGTTGTGATCTCTTCACAAGAAAAACTTGTGGTTGTAAATTACAACAGTGTGATGCACGTTAAATGCCCCAACCGAGTAGTCGTACTACACTGGCAAAATTTCTCATCTACGGCGTGTAACCATGTTGCCAAAAACTGGCAGACTAAACTCTCGCTCCCTAAACATCAAATGACAAGATTTATCACTGAACTTTTTTTCCGAGGGAAAATGTATTGACAGGTACTCACAGCCGCCTGAATGATAGCTATAGGTTGCCCTCTTCTGTCATTTACCACGCTGAAGCGTCACTGACCGAGTGTTTATAGCTTTGTTCCCACGTTCTAGAGTACATTTTGTTTTCGTAGATGGAACTAAAATTTCCACCTTTAGCACAGGCACAGGAGTTAGCAGCCTCAGATTCCTTTTTAATCTCGCGGTACTGCCTGCGCATCCAAGAATTCCCGTTTAAAACCTGCTTTACCCTTAGGAGAACCACTAGATTGTCGTCTCTGGCTGGGCAAAATATTTCCCTTCACATCGCGTTTACATTTCTTAGTTCATTAGATTAGTGTCACTTGTATTAGAAATACTTTGATTCATGTTGCCTAAAATAACAAGCTTCGACAAGCTTAACAATGCTGACATTTGTGACAACTTATTTATTAGGACAACCTTGCTCATCACATTTGCGGCAGCGTGGTGCCCTTAAGCACACACGGAAATGCAGTTTTTTTTTAATATATCTTTTGTGAAGACATTTTACGAAAAGCTTTCGGGCGGTCGGATATCAATTTTATACCAATCGCCTGCAATGGGAAATTCGCATGGTGATAGATATACTTGGCCTTATTTTAATAAACTCTTCACATGGCCAGTCGAACTTATACTTAATACGTATATTCCTTTGCAATCAGCCAGCATCAGCCGCGCCCTTGGGCGCTAGCTGTCTCGAAGTTTTATCTTTCCTGGTGCAACCCTTCCCGTTAGGGAGACAACAAGTCACGTGCGCGCCCCGGTCGGCCTCCTGTTGAATCCACCGATTTCGGCGGGAGCGGATTTTGTAGCGATCCTTTGCAGATTTGCAGGCTGCGTCACCGAAAACGACGTCTTGTAAGGTAATCCGTTAATTCGGGTTGATCCAGATTGCTCGTGGGAAACATGCGTTGCCGGAAAGTCAACCTGAGATCACACAAAAACGGGCCGCCGAATTTGCGAGATGACTTAGTCTGTGAAGTGATTTCGAAAATTCGTGTGGTGCAATCAGCCCCCGATCCACGATGACGACTCCCCGGGAATGTTTGGTTGCATTTAGAAGGCGCAAGGAGACATCGAGGCCTCTCAAGCATCTGCCACAAAGCGGAGGAATTGAGTCGGGAAAGAATTTCCATTTAATTTAGCGGGAAATTTAGCGAAAATTTCCCGCTAAATGGAAGGGGAGCAGGAGAGGAGGAGGGGAGGGTACGGAGGGAGTGGAGGAGCATACCCTTTCCTCCGTACACTCCCCTCCTTCTCTCAAGAGCTGCGCTCTAATTTGGCATTACAAAGAATTGTGAATATGTCTTTCGCTTTTTTTAATAAGGAAATTGGCCGCGCGTCGTTACGATTTATGAATTTCTAGGATGCTTACACCTCGCAGAGTGAGTTTTCGCCATATTTAGGCGATTTCAGAAACATCCTCAGTGCACATTGAACATTATAACTACTTTTTATTAAATATATTTTTGAAAGAAGTAATATAATCACACATGAAACTCATTACAGTACAAACATTTAATGGTTTTATCTGGAGTATAACATGCTCAAGTCAAACTTAAGATGTATGTGCTTTTTCGTTGACTGGAGTGCTGAAAAACTGCAAAGCCCTTGGTGAAATCGTGCGCAGAAAAAGAAAGTGTGAGACAAAAAACTTGCTTATTAACAAAGTGACACTTGATTACTATACGATATCTTTGTTTCAAAATAATCATAACGTTCTTTTTTTTCTTAACTTGGTATAATTTTGATATTCGTACCCAAACTGCAAATGTGCCAGTGGGCCTTCGATTTACATGCGCCTCCTCCACCAGCTGCACTCGGCGCGCGCTGCCGTATTCAATTTAGAGGTGCAGCCTGTCTCAAAACACAAACGAAAGTACGTTGCTTAGTTATTTAGTCAACTGGCTGCACTTTTTTTTTGCACGGGTGAATGGTTGTGCAGGTAAATCAAACCAGCCCAGTGTCTGCTAACACTCCAGAAGGGCAGACGTGTCTACGAGTTGTTGCTCTCATCAACGAGGTCCAGATTGATCCGATTTCAGCCCATTTCGCTTTCTGGCGAGGAATAATTACACATTTATTTCTGTTTGATCGCGCGTTGTGGTAGGGAGGGGTGCGTAGCAGCTGTGAACGGAACTACGCCGCACAGAGTAACGCGTGTCACCCTAAACCGACTTAAGACTTACGGGCCGCTAGAATAAAAGAGAATGCACCTGGGTTCCCAGCAATCTCAATGTTTTTGGTGCGGTATACTTTTAAATGAAACCCGGCATTAGTCACTGCTCCTTTAATCAGATCCTCGCTGAGGTCCTCCGCATTAACGCCGATATTTTTCGGAAAGAAACTCTTCACACTACTCATACCGCCCAGGAGGAACAAGCCGCCGGGTTTGACGAGTGATCCGACGTTGTTAACCACACTTCGGAAGGATTCGTGGTCCGCCGTGGCACTTTCCAGGCAGTTGCAGGAAAGAACGACGTCGAAGGTTTCTTTGTGTTCTTCGGGGAGCACTCCAGGTTCCAGGACATTGCAGGGAACCACCTTCCGGATGGAGAAGCGTGTGCGCTCCATTATTTCCGACGCCCCCTTCTTGACGTCACTGTGAAGCAGAACAAGGAAGATGCCATAAGCCTGTATTTTGCTACGATGCCTGACATGATGCTTGAGGACATATTGAAAATCTCTGGGCTGAGGTAATTTGTTTTAATAATAATAATATTTTGCGTTTTTGTTTAGACACCTTGAGGCCAGTAAACCTCAATTGGCTTCTGATCCTCTGTATATGAGAAATTTAGCCAGTAATGTACCACGGCTAGCCTGAGGCCTTTCCCGTGCATCACGCAGTTATGATAACCTACCACACGCCGGTGCGATGCTCATTTATATCGAAACGGGAAGGAGAGGAAATTGAAGGGGATTTTTTAAAGGTTTCTTGAGCATGAATATTGTCACTAGACGACTCCGAGAGTTTCCTAGAAGTCCTGCTTGGCACATATGGCCGCTTCATTTAGGGCAAAACACGATTATACTGTAGGGGCGAACATATTTAACTATATAGCTTGGAAACTACCATAAAGTGATTCAAACTCAGCCTACACCATCGTCATAATTAACATAAACTAAAGTTTTGTTCGAAGAAATTCAAATGATACATAATTATGGCTTAGTAAGGAATATTATTGGGAATTTAACAACCAGTGTTTTCTCGGTGGCGAAGGCAACTCTTGAGCTGATGCTTGCATACTTCTTTTGATAAGTTAGCTGCAGGAAACTCCTTTGGATTACGCTCACGGAAGAAATGCTTGTACGTAGAAAGAGTCTTTTACCTGGTACATTAAAGACAATCTTAGATCCCAGGTCAAACATTCTCCCAAAGTGAAAACAAATTACTTAATGAGAAAACCATTAAAAGGAATACAAAAGGTTTATACTCAAAATTTCTACACACTGTTCAGACACAACCGATGGTATCGTCAATACATGAGACACTCGACCGCTTTTACATTCACCCCGCATGTTCACCGCAACAACGAAGAGTCGAGTAATACAATTGTTGGACAGAAAAGAAATGTGGCTGTTTTTCTCAGGGTGGTGCCGCCAATGTTTGCCCCAACAGCGCACCGGAGTTAGCCAATATCTGAAGCGTGCTGCAGATATTGTTAGCGTTGGAAGCCATCTGTCACTTCACAAGTTGGACGCAACTCGATTATTCGTCGATGGATGTAGATTTACCAAGTGCTAGCGATTAAGTCACCGAGTGATCACGTTTTATTTGTGAGCCACAATCAACCCTCTGGACAAACATGTTCGATTAAATATTAAGTTAATAAGGAATTTTACGATGAGAAAAATATGATTTACCTTAATACTTCGCGTTAATCTGATTGACACAGAATGCTTAATGTGTTCCGAGTCAAGCTGTTTGAGTTTGTTTGAAACTGCTTCACAAGTTTTGCAAGTTTAATTCTTAGGACCTTTTGTTAGGGATATCGACAGAAAGATGGAGCGCTTTTTTCTTCAGTCGGCTTTTTCCGAAGTATTATGGTGAGATAAAATGTTTTGCGACTGACCAATCACGAGCCACCCATCTGCTCTTAAGCACAGCCAAGGCGTTTCGTGCTATGCTACGTAAGTGGCGTGTTTTTTTACGCCATCCGTTACTATGGGCCACGTTGTCACGTTATTTGTGCAACCGTGACCACATGACGTCATGCGATAATGCAAAATACCGTTACGTGATCAGTTTAAATGACACTATGGTATGCGACATAATGAATTCATGTCACGAGGCGTCACGTAAATATAGTCTATGTGATATCATAGCCTATAAGAAATACTTGCTCACGTAGCCATTGGTATACCTACGTGATAACGTGACCCCACATAACACCTGCGTACGCTGGAACAACATATCGTCTTGCGGAAACAAACAGCTCTGACCAGTAGTCATCCTATTCGCTCAATTGGTCAGGTGAAGAGTTTCAGACAACAGAGCCTCAGGTTCGTACTGCGATTCCTGGAGAGGCACAAACTGTTTTTCTAAAGAAGCCCGGTGGAACCACAATGGGAGACCATAGTTTCGTCAGGTTTTATATCGTTAGACATGGAAAATAACCCTAGAACGTTTTCTCTAAAATTAAATGCTCATCAAGAGTTTTCTTCTTTAGACTTCACGGCGGACGTAATTCTGGCTCCCTACCCCAAGTGCTCGTTCATGTGTTCCATTATTCTACGCGAAGTAAGAAATATTAATACCCCCAAACATTCGTGTCTTTTTTTGTGTTGATGTATATACCTATAGCCTTCCAAGGCAGCGACTTGCTCGGCACGGTCTGTCCAATCGATGGCATCTTCGCTTTTGTTCAGCCACTTCTCCAGCTCCTTCCTGTTGTCTTCGACCAAGTCACTGAGCACGATGTCCTTGTATCGATTAGAGGACATGAAAGAATACCAGACCAACGGTCCGACGCCCACCTCCAGGAGAGTCTTGCCCTGAGCCAAATCTGTGGAAGGCACATGAGAGTTACTTTTTGCTCCAGCTCACTTCTGAACACACACCGATTTAACATTTCTTAAGAATTTTTTGAAAAATGCTCCCTCTATTTTGCGGTTATGATTCCTGAATCTTCATATTCATTCTCTTCTTCAGGACAGACACTGGACACTTCGCGCAATCCAAATTCATTTAAGAAAACAGGTTTTCGCTCCTATCGCTTTGACGAGAGCTATCGCTGACGTCACATGGGGAACTTTGATTATTTTAAAGAATCTGCATTTGAACGGAGCGTGAACTATCACAAAAAGATTATGTTGTTTCCGTCTGGTGTATTTGAGCTTTTATTTTGCGAACTAGCGAAAACGTTTTAATTACTCGTCTTTTTTAGAGCGCAGCTCTTAATCACCGGTTTCCGGCTTGAGCGGCGTCGCCATCGGCGTCGGCGTCGGCGTAACCGCGCGGTGCATTGTGAGAAACGTCCCATAATTTACCGCGCCGAAACGTCACGCGACATTTCGGCATGGTGATGTTTCCGCACCGTGCCGAAACGTCACGGGTGAAGCTTCCGCATGAGATTTCCACCGATACGTCCCGGTGCCGAAACGTCGCGAGTGACGTTCCGGCACGGTGAGGTTTCGGCACGGTGAAGTTTCCGCACGGTGCCGAAACGTCACGGGTGAAGCTTCCGCATGTGATTTCTACCGATACGTCACGGTGCCGAAACGTCGCGAGTGACGTTCCGGCACAGTGGTTTCGGCGCGGTGAGGTTTCCGCATTAGGCCGAAACGTCGCGAGTGACGTTCCGGCACAGTGGTTTCGGCACGGTGAGGTTTCCGCACGGTGCCGAAACGTCGCGTGACTTCACCGAAACGTCGTGTGACGTTTCGGCACCGCGCCGAAACTTCGGATGACGAAACGCGTTTCGCGTGTGAAAGAAGGAGAAGGAGAGGGTACTGATGAGGAGAAGGGGTATACCACCCCTCAGTACCCTTTCCTCCTCCTCCCCAAGAGCTGCGCTCTAATTCGGCGTTACAGGGAGTTGTAAACGTCTGTCTTTTTTTATTTCTTTTGCCTTACAACGAATATTTTATTTATAGATTTAAAGGTAGACCGGGATGCGGTCTGACCCCGTCATGAAATATTGATTTGAAAAAAAAAATTATTAATAGGTGTTACGGGACGAGAAGTGTCACCCTTGCGCATGGCTTAGATTGGAGTCAAAGCCGGCCAAGTGCAATATGTGATGTATCCCTCCACCCTCTGCCGGCTGCGATAACGGCACCATTTTCAACCTAAATTTCGGTTTGGAACCGTGTACATGGGCGACATTTCTCGTCAATTAGCATGCACCACAATATTTTCATCAAACTTTCACGGTATTGAGCTCCAGCGTCAATTCCCCATACACATTATATCACTCAAAATTGAAAATAAAGAAAGAAGAAACATTTAACGGGTGAAAATTATTGTGCCTATAATACCCAGGTAGCACGCCAGAGGAATGCCCAACTTGGGCAAAGGTCTGGCAAACATAAGGGCCCAACTTTGGCGCAGTTAGGTTTTTGCACCATGGCACTCATCAGTGCCAAAGTACGGTGCCTAAGTATAGCCTTAGTTGGGCGATCCTAGGGCATGCCAAAGTTTGGCTCTTCTCTGGTACGCCAGAGGAGTGCCAAAGTAGGTGCCATACTTGAGCCATAACTGCCATAGTAAATCCTAATCCGGGAATGCGGGGCGTGCCAAGGTTTGGCGTTTCTCTGGCCCGCCAGAGGAGCGCCAAAGTTGGTGCCATACTTCAGCCATAACTGCCAGAGCAATGCCTAATTTCGGTGTTTGGGACGTGCCAAGGTTTGGCGTTTCTCTGGTCCGCCAGAGGAGCGCCAAAGTTGGTGCCATACTTCAGCCATAGCTGCCAGAGTAACGCCTAATTTCGGTATTTGGGACGTGCCAAGGTTTGGCGGTTCTCTGGTCCGCCAGAGGAGCGCCAAAGTTGGTGCCATACTTCAGCCATAGCTGCCAGAGTAACGCCTAATTTCGGTATTTGGGACGCACCAAAGTTTGGCTTTTCTCGGGTCCGCCAGAGGAGCGCCAAAGTTGGTGCCAGACTTGAGCCATAACTGCCATAGTAAATCCTAATCTGGGAATTCGGGGCATGCCAAGGTTTGGCGTTTCTCTGGTCCGCCAGAGGAGCGCCAAAGTTGGTGCCATAATTCAGCCATAACTGCCAGAGCAACGCCTAATTTGGGTATTTCGGACACGCCAAAATTTGGCGTTTCTCTGGTACGCCACAGGAGTGCCGAAGTGTGCCATACTTGAGCCATAACTACCAAAGCAACGCCTAATTTCGGTATTTCGGCCTCGCCGAGTTTGGCTTTTCTCTGGACCACCGCAGTTGTGCCAAAGTAAGTGCCAGACTTGAGCCATAACTGCCGCAGTAAATCTTAATTTGTCGATTCGGGGCATGCCGAAGTTTGGCTTTTCTCTGGCTACCCACTGAAGCGCCAAATAAGTGCCAAAAGTGGCAAAGAAAGCCCAGAGGCCAGCCCAAGTTTCGAATATCTCTGGTGTGTCACAGAAGTGCTCTTTCACGCGTCCCAGAAGAGAAATAAATTAAATAAGCGCTGGAAACACGATGGTAAGATGTCATCACCTCCGTTCCCAAGCAGCACGGCAATACTTTGCAGTATCGTGCCAGTGCCGGCCGAAAGTCGGTTCCAATATCGCTCAACTGTCCAGTTTTGCACCACCGTTTGATAGCCGGCAGGTATTGCCGTACAGCTGTTTCGCCCCGGCCTAGCGTTCGCGCAATATTGTGCGAAAACTCTACGATGCGTCTGCTCCGTATTGGCCGAACGTCGTGCAAGTATGTGTACGTTGCATGTCATTTGTTGCATATCCAATCACTTATACGGACAAACAAATTTTTTTCGATCCCTCCCAGAAGTTTATTAAACAACTATCATTGCACACAGTGTATTCTCAACATATTTACAAAGGTCACACTTCTCTGTAAAATGAAAAGCAAATTATAAAATACAATTAACACTGTCCTCATGCCAAGCAAAACTCATCACACAAAAACCGCGGAGATTGAGAGGAAAGCAGGACGACTATCAGAATCATGCTTGCAGTGCACTTACTATTAAAAGAGCGATATCATGTAATCCTTGATAGATGCATAATCCAACTCAGGCACCCCACAAACACATTCGAGGATTCGAGGACTGACGTCTGGTCGTCGGCGAAGAGCAGTTTTTGTCGAAGCGTGTCCAACAAACACATCACAAGTATTCCACAAACTCCGGTGCAAAAAAAATGGCTTTTACCGAAAAATTGGCATGGACGTATTCCGACCGTTTACGACGAAAAAACACAGCCGCGTCTGCAACGCACGAAAGCAACAGAACACTGAAGAGCAGTTCGAAAACCGGACCTACGTGGCCCGCTTATTTCTATAACTAGGCGAACGGCGAAAACGACAGCCCCAGAGATCCCATCAGCGTGACAGAGAAGGTCACGTGAAAAATTTTCGTCCAAACGTTTTTGTCCTACGCGTCGTTCCGTAGAGAGGTCACGCTGGGTCACGCGTTTCGCTTCACCCTTTTGACTTGCTTAAAGCGGCTGTCGCGCTCGCTGACAGCCACACGAAGGCACAAAAGCAGGTGGGGAGGATTTGCAAAAGGCGAGGTCGAAGGGGAATCAACAACGCATAAAAGGAAAGGCCGCTTCTGCCGGTGACCTTGTCGCCTTGCCTAGTCTGTCAGCGTTCGGCTTCCATTGAGGGCCTCAGACAGATAATCTCCTTTCTTGAGAGCGAAATGAACGGGGTGGTTATGTTTTTCGGGCTTGTCGCCATCCGATAGGCCTCAATTATTTCTCTCCCCATTTGCTCGCAGTGGCCTCCCATGGCTGTCGTGCCGGTGAAATTAGGAGCGCAAAAATACTCCAGAAGCCGGGCGAAGACATGATAAATGTAATAACGAAAACGGCTTGACATAACAAAAATAACAATTTAATTAAACGTTTCGCCTCCCATGCGGGAGGCATCTTCAGTAGAGCGCAGCGCGAGTGAGAGTCGCACAAAAAAGTTCGACTATTTAGGCACAAAGTTTGTGTACACGTCCGGCAGGGCAGACATGTACAAATTACTCAAAAAAGGTAATTAAGTTAAGTTACTGAGTATCGACGCCAAAAGTAATTAGAGTAGAGTAGAAATTACGCATTTGCAATAGTAATTGAGTAAACTACTAACTACTGGAAAAAGTAGCGAGTTACTTTGAAGTTACTTTCGAAGTTACTTTTTTATATTGAACAGCAGTTTTGATCCGTGAATGAACAGCAGTTTTGATCCGTGAAAAACCCTGCGAGCCTAAAATAAATGCAGTCATCTTATGGCTTACTATTTCACCAAAATAGTTTATTCGCTCGCATCCTATCAAAAACTTTCAAAGCTCTTGATAGGAAAATTTTCCACTTTTCCTTTTAAAGACGTCCCCAGTCAAGCTGAAAAGACGTTCCACCGACGCGCTGGACGGAATGGCAGCGTTGAATTTGAGAAAGAGGTTGTGCGGGCCGGGTAAACGAGTGTCGGAATCTTAGGTGTCCATGACGAAACATCTGAGGTTTGCCTCGAATAGGTTGAGATTTTTATGACTGGCCCCTCCTAATTCCTTCGCCGTTCTGAGAGTAGGCTGAGCGAGTGTACCTGACCGTCAAGGGTTCAAGTCTCGCGCCACGACGATGAGATCATCCGGACGACTGCGCGTCTCGTTGCAATGCTAGTGTTACGCTACTGAAAAAAAAAATATTTTGGTTTAACAGAATATGAACCGAAGTATACTTCGCCGCTGACGCCGGGTCCAACAAAAGGATCTCCCAAGGGCAACTCACTATCCTCGCCGGCGACTATGGTATCCTGACGCGCCTGACATGCCCGACAAGTAAATCGTTTTCAACAAAGAGGAGGTCACCCTGGCATGGAAGGTCGGAAGGACGCGAAGGATTACGTGAACAAGCATCGTCGCCGCACAGTCGCGGCTGGAAGCGGGAACGTGCTCCCATCAACTGATTATCCGTGTCTGGGTTTGTGCGCGGGGGAGTCCGGCTTTGCAAAGGAGTATGCGAAGACGACGAGGCGACCATGGAAACAGGCGCCCAGCTGCGAGGTCATTCCAGTGGCGCCTCCCATGGAACCTCCAAACCGCTTGAGGCAGAACTCACTAAAGGCAGACAACATGAAAACAACAACAACCCTTTGGAGTGTCTTTCATGGTTGCAGCTGGGAGACGCGGCGCCTGCGTGCATTACCGGATTAGGTCAATACCCGTCCAGGGCTTGTTAAGCACCTCTTTCTGCGTTCGTGCGCGCCGGTGTTATCTTTTGGCTGCTCGTCGCCACCTTGGCCCAACGACGTCTGTGATTCAGTTTCTAAAAATGCCACTTCATCTGCCGGCGTCTTATTTATTTCTGCGCTCAAACTTTTGTGGTGAGCAAAATTAGCACTAGATTTCGAAAGTAGTTAGTAATTTGAGTAGAAGTTACCTGAAAAAGTAGTTAAATTAAACTACTAATTACCCAAATAAATTTGTAATTGAAAGTTACCAAGTTACTCGGAAAAGTAGTTAAACTACAGTAGTTTGAGTAGAGTAGTTGAACTACGTCCAAGTCTGCGGCAGGGGGCCACGGTTCTTGTTTATCAGCGATGAATCACTTCCGCGTTTGTCGTTCTGGAAGAACCAAGATTCCAGCAGCTTCCTCGGTCCCCACCTTTTATCCCTCGCCTTGTCAAACTCAAATTGGTGTCCTGACGTCCATGCATGGTCGACGAGTTCGGACTTGAAGCGGGTGGCGTTCGTGGAATTGTCGACATCCCGTGCGTGTTTTTTTAGCCTTCTTTTTCTTTTTCGTTCCGTCTCTCCAATGTAGGAAGCGTCACATTCCTTGCACTGCACCTGGTAGATCACGACCCTTTCTGCCTCTGGCGGGGTCGGGTCTTTTGGCTTGGAGATAACATTGGCAATTGTTCTGTAGGGTTTGTATACAGTTCGTACCCCCAACGGTTTAAGGGCGCGTCGCAATGCCTCCGAAACCCCCTTAACGTACGGGATGCACACGACGTCACGTGTTCGTTCGGCTCGATCCGGGCGCTGACGGGACATTTGTTTCTTAACGCGATTGATAAACCGGTCGGGGTAGTTACGTTTCTTCAAAGCCTCCCGCACATGGCTAAGTTCTTGATCGCTAAGTGTTGAGTTAGATGGGACTGTTTCTGAACGATGAAGGCAACGATCTTACAACTGAGCTTTTGTGTTGAGTAGGCTGATGAGAGTGGTAGTCAAGAAAGTTTTGTCTGTCACATGGTTTACCGTATACGGATATCTTCATCTTAAAGAAAGATTCACTAGTTCTATCGACACGTACATATAAAAAAGGCAAGGTACTATCGGTTTCATGTTCGCAGGTGAACTGAATTGAGGGTTGGACACTATTCAAATTGCGGTGAAAATCGGTTACGTTCTCTATGTTAACTATTACAAAAGTGTCATCGACATAGCGACGGTAGAACTTCACGGGGAAATCAATGCCAGACATTACCTTTTCCTCAACATATTCCATGACGAGATTCGAGACGGTTACGGAAACTGGACTCCCCATAGGGCATCCACTGACCTGATGTTCTATGTCCCCATTAAAACTAAAATTACACTGGCTGAGACAAAAACGCAAAATGAATATAACGTCATCAACAAGGAGGGTTGTGCGAGTGGACAACGACTGGTCTGCCAACAACCAGTCACGGGCGACATCAACCGCCAGGGCGTTGGGGACATTCGTAAATAATAAATCACATCAAAGGATACCATAGCCTGGTGCGGTAGCAGGGTCTGAGCGTGTATAAGTTCAACAGTCACGGGAATTCCGGACGCTAAACTCATTGCTTCCCGTAAGAGGGCTCAGAATCATAACCAGATATTTGGAAAGGCTGTAAGTGGATGAACCAATAAAAGATACAATCGGGCAGGGGGCAACCCGGTTTGTGAATTTTGGGGAGTCCATACATCTTGGGTGTCGCCGATTCAAAGAAGAAGAGACGACGGTATAGGTCGTCACTGATGCGTCCTTTCTTTTTCAGCTCTCGAATGTGGTCAACTAACTCTCTTTCGGACTTAGCAGCGGGATCTCTTGATAGCCTCACGGAATAGCGACTGTCATTTATAACTTCATACATCTTCTTCATGTAGTCATCCCTATCAAGCTCAACGGTTCCCTTTCCTTTGTCGGCCTTTAAAATCATGATGGAGCTGTCTGACTTCAACTCATTAAGAGCAATGCGTTCTTGTTGATCTAAATTTGACCCGGCCGGTTTCGCATTGTTCAAAACACTGACAACGCGGCTTCCCGCGAGATTTACCCCTGTGACATCGTGCACATGTCTGAGTTTCTCTTCAATTTCAATTATGAAGTCACTTTTTGGAATATACCGTGGAGCAAGGGCATAGTCCAGTCCTTTGGATAGCAGAAATTGCAAGCCAGGGTTGGTAATAGTAACATAAGGTACGTACGGCAGAATTCCCTGCCATAAATAAGATGATTTGGCTAACGCCAATGTAACGCGAAAGAGGTGCAAAGAGTTTTGCGATAGGAAGCGTAAACCGAAAAAAAGGAAAAAGAAAAGAAAGAAAGACTGAAGGAAAGGAGAAATAAGAAAAAAAATCTCTGGTGACGTGGCCAAAAAAAAAATTCTGTTCATGTGATTTTTCTTGTCACGTGACCAAACGAAAAAAAAATAAATAAACAAAATAAAAAAAAGACCACGAGAAACAAAACCATCCCCTGCCCGGTTTCGAAGCTAGGCCCTCTTGATCGTGAAACTAGCGCGCTGTCCGTTGCGCCAACATAACTTTTTTTTTTCTTTCTTTATTGCAAGTTGCGCCAACATAACTCTGCCTGTACTGCTCACGCATTCTCCCATCATAGGAGAAAGCTTAGTTGCCTTCGTAATTTTTCATGCATGTGTTATTTTTATTTGTGGCAAGAGTTCACGTCCAGAATGCTTTTAGAGTTTTCGAGCAAAACGAGTTTTCTTCATCTGAGTCACCTTCTAGAACCAGTAGACCGCACTGGGTCGTCCGGCTAATCAAGCAGCTTTTTTCAAATTCTCTAACGTGCCCGTCCTCGGATCCGAGGTCGCCGTTTGACAAGCTTAACTTTCTTCCACCTTTTAGCCGGAACCCCACGGCAGCTTTGTTCCGTCCCCACTACCTCTCGAGAGGATGGCTCGCCCCGAGGCTAATCCCATTCTCTAGACGCTATTTTCACCCAACGATGGCCCTTTCCCTCCCCGTCCCCCAGCTTCGGGAGAGAAGGTTCTTCTCTGTAGAACGTCCCGTTTGTGCAGCGGCCTTTAAAGTTCAGATTGTCCTGTCTGTATCGCCCCTTTTGTGTCTCCACGTTTAATGTTTAAAAAGTATCAACACGCTAAAATAGTACAATTTCCGGGATTTTATTTTCATTCCCCAAGTGTGATGCGGGAGCCGCGCCACGGAGCCCCGGTCGTTTCTTCTCTTTGTTATCGCTAGGATTTGACAGTGCTCAATCACAAGGGAAGACACGCACAGAGCCACGCTCGCTTTTGCAATGCGCCGCCTAATAATGATATCTCGTGTGGAAACGTGCGTACATCCGTCTTGCGCAGTGTTAGCTCAATGGCAGCACTTTCTGTAAAGGCGGATTCACACCGGGGATGTAAGCAGTCGCGCGATCCAACTAAATCGCATCGCAAAAAAAAATAAAAATAAATAAAAGTAATTAGTTGGTCAATTTCGCGTGCGCGATGAGCGAGTCCAACGCCTTCGTTGGCGAGTCGCTTCTCAAAAACTCTCGCTCCGAACGCCGTTGGTTGGCTCGGCCTCTCCGCGACTAGAGTGCATCGTAAAAAGTCGAATCAGCAAGCGACTGCTTAAAACCCGTCACCTTTTGCCCGCAATGGTCACTTTTGCAATGAAAGTTATGGCGCGACTAGATCGCATCGCCGGTGTGAACGCGCCATAATGTCGAACCAGTCTCACGGCGCGTCCCGATATTGGCTTGTGTACCTACGCGCGAGTGCAACATCTGGCACAATTTGCGTTTGCAAAGCCTGCTCCAGCCGCGTCAAAACATTCAGCCAACCTTTGGACTGCAGAAATCAAGAGACACCCAAAATAAGATAAAGTTGCCAGCCGAATAAAACTTGATTTCTATTTAATTAAGATGAAGACCACCCGCGTACATCAAATACCTCATCAGCCGAACTCCAAGGCAGTAAGCCTAGTTCTGGCACTTGTTTGGCAACTTTGGCCCGCAGCTGCCAGATCACAGCCAAACTATCGGGAAGCGAAGCCTAACTTGGGCGCTCGTTCGGCGACTTGGGCCCAAAGGTGCCAGATCTCAACCGAACTACAAGGTAGTAAGCCTAACTCTGGCACATTTGTGGCGATTTTTTCCCGAATGTGCCAGGTGACGGCCGAACTGTCAAAAAGTGAAGCCTAACTTTGGCATTAGTTTGGCGATTTTGGCCCGAAAATGCCAAAGCTCTGCCGAACTACAAGGTAGTAAGCCTAACTCTGGCAAATCTTTGGCGATTTTGGCCCGAATGTGCCAGGTGACTGCCGAACTGTCAAAAAGTGAAGCCTAACTTTGGCATTAGTTCGGCGATTTTGGCCCAAAAATGCCAAAGCTCTGCCAAACTACAAGGTAGTAAGCCTAACTCTGGCACATCTGTGGCGATTTTGGCCCGAATGTGCCAGGTGATAGCCGAACTATCAAAAAGTGAAGCCTATGTTTGGCATTAGTTTGGCGATTTTGGCCCAAAAATGCCAAAGATCTGCCGAACTACCGGGCAGTAAGCCTAAATCTGGCATTTTTTAGGCGATTTAGGCCCGAAGATGCCAGACGACAGCCGAACTACCCGGCAGCGAAGCCTAACTTTGGCACTTGTTTGGCGAATTAGGGCCAAGATACCCAGACTGTTGCCAAGGGAGGTCAGGTTTGGCACTACTTTGGCTTCTTCGGGCTTTTTAATGCCCTAAACTGCCAGATGCAAGCCAAGTTTTGGCCCAAAACTCGGTGCTGCCTGGGTATATATATATATATATATATATATATATATATATATATATATATATATATATATATATATATATATATATATATATATACAGGCGGCTTGTCTCCCGTTTATGAGAAATTTAGCCAGTGCACTGCACACCACTAGCCTGAGGTCTTTAACGTACACCAAGCAGTAGTGATACACGACCGCACGCTGGTGCAATGCTCGTCCTGATCGCAACGGGCAGGGGTGTGAGTCGAACCCAGGATACGGCAAAAGAAAAATCGTTCTGCTTTTGTAAACTTTTGTTCCTGAAGCTTTGAAGCACTTGTTAGACTGCACTACACCCGCAAAGATACTCCGCAGGACGACCTTATCATATTCCTTGATGGAACGAACGCCACCGACTTCGGCCATGAAACTTCTCCGCAACGGCATGGGAGCGCTTTGTAGGCAGCGGCCCTGGAACGCGCCCGTCGCGGCGTGGCATCGACAAGGCTCACATTGCCGCCAATCTAGGAGCCACCGCTGAGGGCCTGGCATCTCTGACAGCCCGAGAACGGTGAGGAGGAGCTCCAGCTGTTCCGCCTTCAGTGTGGGCTGCCCGCATGCCTTCGATAAGTCTACGGCGTCTGGTGAGCCTGGAGCGTGCACGCGCAGCCAAAGCACTGCGGAAGGCAACGAGCACGTGCAGGAGGCCGCGGACGTTTGAAATTACGGGCTTTGCAGTTCTCGTTCGGTCGGTGACTGTTGGAAGTGTTACCGGAATTTCAGATCCACTTTGAATTAGCGCCCAGATCCCTTCGACGCATCATCGCAGTGCGACCGTTGCTCGTTAATGTAAGCCCTCTTTGGCCTCTTATACACATACTCCACTACTCAACCTCGTTTTTTAGCCAGTCTTGAAAAATTATATTTCGTTCGATTTATTGTTTAGTAATTATTTTCAATATTGCCATTGCTGCCATAATTCAGCGATTGAATAAAAACGGGAGATATATTCGACAAACAACCCCCCCCCCCCCCCCAAAACAAAAAGAAAAAATATTAAAAATATTAATGCAAGCAGTTGCAGTCAATATAAATCGGTACTTCTATTTATTTATTTCCTCACCCTCAGGGCCCATGGAGCGTTACAGAGGGGGTGGGTACAATGGGTTTACAAAGTACGATGATCAATTCACATGACGAAAAACAGACAGCAACAAAACAAAAGAAAAAGTATAATCAACAAAATTGCAGCGCTATAAAAAGTAATCAGTTATGGCTGCCTTGAAAGCGGTAACATCTTCAATTGCGGCTATGTGTGGGGGAAGGTGGTTCTACTTTGAGCAATCTTTAGGCAAGAAAGAATAAAAAAAGATGTTAGTGTTGCACTTTGTATTGGTAATCAACCCAGGAGGAAAGGTATGAAGGCTGTAAAAGGAGTTCCTGTTTGAGCACTGGGTTATAAAAAATAATTTTTTATGAAAAAGAGAAAGACGCGCAATTCGTCTTCGAAACATGTGTTCAGGAATACCAGCATTAGACATCACCAGCGACACGCTAGGAAGGCGGTAATAATTAGAGTTAATAAAACGGGCTTCAATGGCATCATTAAGATAACGTTGTGCCGGATCCCATATCGCAGAAGCAAATTCGAGTTTTGGGCGGATGAGTGTACGGTGAAGAAGAAGCATAAGAGAAAAAGGGGCTTGAGCAAAAGTTCTACGTAAGTAGCCGAGGATACGATTAGAATTATTAATAACGTAGTTAACGTGGGTTTGCCATGAGAAGTCATTAGTTATGTGAACTCCAAGGTATTTGTACAAAAGGACGTGCTCAAGAGAAATATTGTTAATCTTGTAATCAACGTAATAGAGAGGGGTTAGGGTGACGTGAGAATGTTACGCTTTTGCATTTGTTTATGTTAAGGATCATCAGCCATTTATAACACCAGGTAGAGATTTAGTCGATGTCAGATTTAAAAATAGTTTGATCGGATAGGTCATTTATTTGGCGGTAAAGAACGTAGTGGTCAGCGAATAACTTTATAGGGGACCGAATACCACCAGGAAGATCATTTTTTCGGGAAGAGCAAAGAGTCTAAAACGAAACCTTGAGGAACACCGGATTTTACCAAAGAAGAAGTGGAGTACAATCATTCGCTACTACAAATTGTGTGCGGTTAGTAAATAAAAAAACACTCCATCCATTTTAAGATATTGGTGTCAATATTTAAGGTTGCAATTTTGAGAAGGAGCAAGTGATATGGAACTTCGTCAAATGCTTTTGCAAAAGTCAAGAAAGATGCAGTCGAGAAACTGACCACGATCAAGGCGCGGCTTTATGTCATTTATAAAAAGAAGCAGTTGCGTTTCAAGGATTAGTGTCTACGAAAAGCGTGCTGGGAGGGGCAAAAGATTGAATTTGACTCTAGAAATGATACGAGATTTGAATAGATTACATGTTCCAAAAGTTTACATGGAATACTCGTTATCGAAATTGGTCAGTAATTAAGAGCGGACTGCTGATTACCGAACTTGTAAAGAGGGACCACTTTCGCCACCTTCCAGTTGCGTGGTATAGTCGAACACTCAATAGATTGCGTGAAGATATAAGATAAAAATGTAAACGAGTATACTTATGTGTTTTTTTTATTTTTTTAACTTTGAGTTAATTTCGCCTACACCACAAGAAGATGAAGTTTCAACTACCGAAGAAGGCTTGCAATTCCCACAAAATCAAAGACAATGAAATTCAGTGGAAAAAAATCACGATTACATTGATGCGCTACGGTACTAGAAGATGAAACTGAAAATGACCCAGCAAAAACATTGTTTAACACGTTACAACATTCCTCGCTGCGCATAACCTGGCCATAAGCAACAAACTATATAGTGCCCTTCTTCAGAACTTTTTGCGATCTCCCAAAACTGAAAGTTGTTACGAGATAAGATTGATGGGAGCTTATTGAGAAGGAAGACGCGCTTGGCCTCTCTGATAAAGATACGATGAGCTGATAGCGTATCCCGGTAGGCGGACCATCGAGCGGCATTCTTCGCGTTTTCGCTGGACAGAACAACCCTTTTTCTTGTTTTGTACAGGGTGATTCAAGGAAAGGCCAGCCTCTTTAAATCGACCGCAAAATTCGGTTTCTTAACCTATCGCGCTACAACTTTGTCCAGCGTTGCCCACAGATAGTGCATTTTTGTTTGTAAAATTTGCAAAGAGCGAACTTACCTGAGGAAAAAGTAAAGAAAGAAAAAGGCCTAGCTCTTATGGAAACGCAGCGAAGCCACCGGTCTTCAAACAACACGGCGCCGTTTCGCACGGGAGACAAAAGATGGCGCAAGCGGTTGCGACGCCAACTGCCGCCAACGAACGAGCATACGACGCCGAGAGCCGGCGTTTTTAGCAGACAAGGAACTGCAGTTGTTACCGCGCCTGTTTTTGTTTCTGCGACTGTCGCCGCGTGCGGAACGCGCACCGCTTTTGTGTCAAAAAGATCGTCTGCTAAAGACGCCGGCTCTCGGCGCCGTATGCTCGTTCGTTGGCGGCATTCGTTGCGCCATCTCTTGTCTCCCGCACGAAACGGCACCGTGTTGTTTGAAGACCGGTGGCGTCGCTGCGTTTCCATAGGAGCTAAGCCTTTTTCTTTCTTTACTCTTTCCTCAGGTAAGTTCGCTCTTTGCAAATTTTACAAAAAAAGATGCACCATCTGTGGGCAACGCTGCACAAAGTCGTAGCGCGATAGGTTAAGCAACCGAATTTTGCGGTCGATTTAAAGGGCCTGGCCTCTCCTTGAATCATCCTGTTGTCTTCTACTTTGCTTCTTAAAAGATATTGTAAGTCAACCGTCAGCCATTCGAAAATCGTGCATCACTATCATTAGTAAATGGAGACGAAGGGTAAGAGTTTTCTAGGACGCTTAACTAAGCACTGTTTATTCCGAAACTTAAATTTTATCTGCGTACCTGATATCATCCAGCCGTCAGTGGTAAACACAACCGAAGTGGGGTTCGGGTTGTTGCGGTAGTTTGCCAGGAGCACCGGCGATCTGATGTGCAATTGCCCTTTTTCTCCTGGTCCGAGGACTCTTCCTGTCTCCGTGTCAACGACCTAGCATCGGGCCGAAAGAAAAAAATCAGGGTTACGTTTTTTTTTTATAAAAAAGTACATACACTTTTTCTTGCAAATGCAGCAAACCCTTCGCTGCCATGAAATGCAGTTTCAGGGTCACAGCGTAGATGACGCCAGCGTGGCTGTTCGTTCTCTCGTCGCAAGAGCTTGAAATAAACTTGGTATCAAGAAAATGCGCGATTGTGAACGGGCCTTTAAACTCCGTCCATATCTTACACGTGAGAAGCTAAAAAAAAAAAAGTATGCAAACGTGTCTTAATCGTATACCGATAAAGTTGGGAAGTCGCCGATCCTGCAGCGCATCTTCAAGAACGCTCTGGGAGATTGTTTAAATAAGCCGATGTCACAACCACTCCCACGTCACATGAGAGACAGTGTTTTTTTGCAGACATGATGACTGAATTGTTTGAGGACAGCTTCAAGCACCTTCAAAACATGTGTGCTTCATACACATGTATGCTTTAAACATGTTGGCAGACAGCTTCTGCAGACATGGCAGGCTGCCTGGTGAGAGTTTGTGCGAGAAGATTGGCTTGAAAGAAGATGAGTCATGTTTGTTTTTTTAGACCTAGGCTAGGTGACGCAAGCTGCCGCCAGTTACAAAGGGTACAGATATTAACATCCATCCATCCATGCATGACCAATATGAGAGGGCCGGCCAACGAGGTAGAGGGGCTTAGAGTGATAAACCGGAAGTTCGAAAGTGGCACCCCCCCGGTTGCCGCCATATTTTACGCAAATGTGACCACTCGTCACGTGACCTCCCAAGAGCCGTGACGTCACAGGTAAGATGGCAGCGCCCAGAGCTGGCGGATGCGAGTTTGTTCGGTGCGCGGTAGTCGTGATGTGCAGCTGCTTTCCGACGACTTCGGGCTTCTTCGTGCTCGCTGACGCAGGTATAATGTGAAAATATGAAGGAATGAGACTTTATACCGTTTTTGCGCAAGATCGCTCTGGATCATCCGGATATTAACGCCTGTGTGACAGCATCAGCTCTGCATTGCCGTACCGGTGCTTGGATTCCAGGATGTGTCCGAGGATCGATAGAACTTTGAGTGCTTTTAACATGAAATTTTTGCATTCTCTTAGCTTTGTTTGAACGTTGAAATACCTGAGAATCTACGCGAAATGTATACATCGCGTTAGGGCCTTAGGGAAGTTGTTTCAGCCCTCCGTCACCTAACAACCATAGCAACTTTTAGCGAGAAAGCTCCTGCGAGTTTAACCTTTTGTGCTAATCCACGATTCTACATTCGATCGCTTTTCTTCCTTTTTTTTGTGTGTGTGTGTGTGTGAGTGCGAAGTGCACGCTTATTTTCAGCTACGTGGTTGGCGTTTTATTGAGTATGGGGAAGAATAAATCGTTGCAGGCACCTGCTTCAAAGCTATTCGACTTGCTATAAGAACAACTGTTTTGGTGCATGCATAGGTTAACTGCGCATTTTTTCTGTTTTGTAGGATTTATTGCAGCTATACTATTTTCCATCAAGAGTGCCTTGTATTAGTCGGTCAATTATTTAATTGTTCTAATTACCTGGATAAGATTATTCATATTTGTGTTCATCCCTTGCCTGGAGAGCAATCTTGTTGAAAAATGTTGACTACCATTCCTTTCGGTCTCTTCAATAGACTCTTTTTAAAATTGTGGGCTGTCTATAATTCACATCACCGTAACTTGGAAAAGGCCAACCGCCACAGCCCCCTCAAGCCAATCAGAGAGACGGAGCGAAGGTGTGTGACAAACCTGTGCAGACGAGCACTCTGGTGATATGCTGTCATGTGCCTCTCTGCAATGTGTGTATTGACTCACCGAGACCGTAGCCTTTGCCGTCTGCCAAATTCTGATGAAACAAATTACAGTAGCTACTACTGTAATTACCCCAGGCTTTCATACTTTGGGAATTTGTTCTACAAGAATGTTATGTCCGCCATCTCTGTGAATTTGGCTCAGCACCTATTGGACTCGAATGCTGCATTGGCGTTCGACGTGAACTGGGGCCCATTCGTGTGCTTAGCGCCGAAAAAAATGGTGACGGTTGTGTTGCTTGATAAGGTTCTGCAAAGGGTCTATTGTGTCATACATATAGGAAGTGTCATGCTATCAAACAATGCATCAACACATACTATTAAACTATATGCTCAGAGGTGTGTTTGTTTTTCCAATTAACAAGTTACAGCAGTGTGCTTTAATGCTATTATCATGTGTGTAGCTTTAAGCATCCTCTCTGCAATGCCTACGAAGGCCCCTGGAAGGAATAAATTAATAAATAACATTTTCACATCACTGGAGTTGGTTTTCGGATGCACCACATGTTCAGGAAAGGTTGAACGAGTGTAGCCCCTTGCAAGAAGTCTGCCAGTCTGGTATGACCCCTTAATTAATATTGAAGGGTCAGAGAAGCGAGTGTCCTCGTAAGGTCCAGAGCGTGTAATGGACACAATTCTCGGTGTGTAGACTCTCAAGGCATGAACGCAAGCGGAAATATGTTTATCCGGTTAGTGTATCAAATATGTTTATTTCCACTTGATTACGTAATTATTGATTCTTAGTAAATAGTTCCATAACGAGTTCTTTCTGCGACAGTCTCGTGTCAGGCGTTCAGTCGTAGTACCTGTGGACCTTGTTGTCGGATGACGCTCCTGGCACGTCGGTGTTCAGTTTGGTCGAGTGGCAACTTTGACCGACTGATGCTGTCTTGTAATCATACGTCATGTGCACTGAAGCTGCAGGGCTTGCTTCTAATCCGAAAATTTTCCTGGTAGTTTTCGGCATCAATGTAGCAAGCTCGGGCATGTATTGCTTACGTGACTGTGCCTTTTGCTGCACCGTTGACTTGAAAGCTGGCAACAATTTTTGTTTGCTATCCAAGTCTGGTGATGCTTGCAGTTCACTTTTGAGAGCAACCAACCATTCTATTCCTTCAAGTCACTCAGGGGCATTCTCCCTCAAAGTTGGAAATTGTGTGCTTTGTGGAGTGGACACAGAAAATTGGTGTCAGCAAATTTTTAGGTATTGTCCTTGGACGACAACCGACACCAAATCCACTGTCACTGCAT
The DNA here is from genome assembly GCF_016920785.2 of Ixodes scapularis. NCBI lineage: Eukaryota > Metazoa > Arthropoda > Arachnida > Ixodida > Ixodidae > Ixodes > Ixodes scapularis. The sequence goes on along the minus strand of NW_024609857.1, from coordinate 18,829,079 downwards.
CGCCGCTCACCTGCTTTGTCGTGCTTACCTTTTGTTGAGGTGATGGACATGAGGAGCTTTGGGGTAATCGGGGATTCAGAATCTTCGATTCAGCACCTTCGGCATCAGGGACAAAGGTCGCCGAAGGTAATCCTTAATCTCCCGTGGTCGCTCCTCGAGACGTAATCGAAGGTCGTTTGGCACGAACCCTCGCCGACCAATTCATTGGTACGGGCTGCTTTGGTAGATATGGTCGGCTTCATGCAGTGGTAGCAAAGTGGTTTTCGGTCGCACATTCGCATCACCTACGTTTTCCTCGGTGTACTTTGTTGAGCACAGTCCTACACACAATGTCGGGAATGCTTCGGCGTTAGAGTGTCTCATTGAATTGGCATTGAATACTAAGGGGCAGCCGGTGGCGGTCGTCGTGCCATTGTGGCGTAAGTTGCCCTTGGTTTGTCACATGCCGCTTTGCTCGCAGAAGTCTCGGTTGAAATACCTGTCAAACTTGTTCCGAACCAATCTCGGCAATCAAAATAAAAGCCGGGCAACTGATGGCAGGAAGTAGCTTCCTGATCTCCTCCCAGACAACGTCGTGGGTGATGTCGTGGATGCCTGGGAGGCTGGCGTCGAAGTAGTAGCTGGACAACTCGAGTGTCGAGACGCCGGGAAGTTGTTCATAGTGGCAGGCTCGGGCATGCAGTGCACATTCCATGTTGGAAGCCTCAGTGATATGAACACTTCGACTGTTGTTGGGGGGTTGCGGACAAGGCTGCCGAAGGTGTTGTCCCTCACGTGAGGCGCATGGGATTCTTGGGTTCTTGTCTTCTGTAGCATCAAGGTCGGCGTGGGCGTGGGCGCTCGATCAAGCGCAAAACATCCTCCACGAGTTCGGTGGCGCTCTCATTGGGGCAGTGTCCTGGGCAGAATCAAGAATGCGGCTCTCTTTCGTTGATGTTGGTTGACGGATGCGCGCTTCAGCTTGATCTTGCAAACTTCCCATGACGTTAAGGAGGATCCATGGTTCTCAGACCAGCGCCGGCAGTTGCTTCCATGAGAAGTATAGGTTCTGCAGGAGCTGGTTGTCTGTCCACCCAGTGTGGCGGGCGACACTGTCATATTGTTCAATCCAGTCCTTGACGTCTTCATACAGCTTGCGTGAAAAAGTGTCAAAGTGTGATTTGCGACGGGCATGCAAACAATGGTGGGAGGGGACACGGTTTGCTGCTACAGGTTTGTCATTGTTGGCTTAGTCAGGTTCGGATTTTCTGACAGGAGACTGAATTCCGGTGGTTTTTTCTGGTAGCAGCAACTGGCTCGGATTTCAGTTGCTTCGTGGTGTATTTCCGAGGTTACTCCTTGTGGTACTCGTTCGTCTTGCGGTTGTTCTGCCAGGCTCGGGTCAGGACTTTGCCTACGGCTCGACAGGGGTATAAGACGCAGAATAGTCCGCCAGCCGTGTCCCATTATCGGGTAACTCGGCTGAAGAGCCGCCGGGTTCACACAGAGTGAAGGGCTACGGGTAAAGTGCCCAGCACCTCCACCTGAACATACGATTACAGCTGAGCATGACCTTCAGTGTCCCAATATAGTGAATATTGATAGAAGATAGGACTGGAACAAGGATCCGTGACAGTATAACAAAACTAGAGAATCTATCCTGACCACTGAAGAAGCTGCATTGCTTTAGCGGCATTCTGTCCGAATAAATCCTCTCCTTCGGGGTTTGGCGACTGCCGTGGACGAACTGAACTGAAACGGATGTGGGACCACTTTTCTGGTAATGAGCCACTGCGACTGTTGCTACAAAGCGGCGTGAGCTGGGTACGCAAAACGCTCGGTGAAATGTCCGGACAGCTTGCAATTCGCGTAACGAGTGTGGATGAAACGTTTGTGTTGACGAAACGTGCGACTGACCAGCGGGATCAATACCAACTGCAACACCTGTGCTCCGTGAAAGTGCACGTCCACGCCGGAACAATTTCGGAAGCAGCACAGCATCACCTAAAGCATGGCACAGGAACTACCAGCTTGAAGGCAGCTCTTCGGTGCGCCGCACACCTGTGCTCCGTGAAAGTGACCTTCTACGCCGGAACAATTTGTAAGCAGCACAGCATCATTCAGCACGGCACGGGAACTACCAGCCTCAAGGCAGCCTTCCGGTGCGCCGCACAACCGAAGTGAGCCCTCGGTCATTTGATCGAAGCTGCACCGCGATTGCACACCGCCAAGCACGACTCACGCAATTTCCGTCGCTAAACTGTGTATCCAAATATATTGCACACGCTCCACTGCAAACCTCGAAGATTCCGATGGTCAACGAGAGCACAGAAACGTCGCCTTAAATTTTATCCTAGCGGTATCCGAATCAATCCGAGGTCCGAGCAACGTAGGTCAGATTGTCTCTTCCGTGGCAATATCCCGGTCGGTCACCAGCGAAATGCACACCGTTTCTCCGTATTTTCACGTTATACCTACGTCAAACACCACGCTGAACTCTGAACTCGCTTTCGACCGGCCTCATATGACGGCTTCCGCGTCTGAAATCAACTCGCCGAGACGAACGACAACCAACAAAGCATCCGACAAGCTCCGGCCCAGCTGGGGCCAGCCGCTGCATGGGCGCTGCCATCTTTCCTGTGACGTCACGTATTTGGTTTGGTCATGTGACGTGTGGTCAAATTTGCGTACAACGGCAGCCTCCTTATGGGGGTCACTTTCGAGTGCAGACCGGAACCCCGGTTTATCGCTCTAAGCCCCTCTACCTCGTTGGGGCCGGCGTACAAGGAAGAAACTTGTCTCAGACAGTGTGTGCAGACTGCTTTTCTCAGCCACATCCGGAATGATACCACTTTCCTTGCGGCCTTTTTTCTCTCGTTTAAAAACAATGTGAATTTCTTTCCAGCATGTGGGGAAGGAAGGGGGAGAGCGCGATCACGCCACCCGTCCCAGTACCGTCTGAATCACCCTTCACATTTACTCTGACCGCAGTGATTGAAAATGCGTCTCAGCGTATCCATCTTAGGCACCTGTAATAGCGGGTGTTGACAAAAGGAAGTTTGTTTCTTCTTTTTTTTTTCTGAAAAGACGAAGAGGGAAAGGGCTTCCGGTTAAGTCTCTCCAGGCAGGCGGCCTCAAGATCTGCGAGCCTAACCAGCATCGAAACACCTCCGTTGTGACCCGGGAGCAAATATCCCACCCTGGTGAGGTTGGAGTGCCTCCTTTGAAGTAGTTAAAGCTCTGTACGGAGGATCTGATTATAGCGACCCTACCGAGCGATCCTGGAAGGGAGAAACTACCCCCCCTTTGTAGGCCAGAAAGAATCACGTTTTCACAGTATACCTTGTTTCATCTTAAAGTGGCCCGGACACGCCAAAATAATGATGAGATAACTGCGCTGCTAGGACCCATTCTATATTCCTATTCTCCTGCAAAATTTGTTTTGAAAATGGCGCGGAAGTTTCTTGGAAGTTCCGTGGATCGATTTATATGCTGGACCCTCGGATCCGGCTCTCTCGGGGTCTTGAGCTTCAGCTGCTTCAGCTTCCTCGTTTACCCTCCGCGTTTCCAGCATGCGGTCCATGACGATTACGTCTGCGGCACTACTCACTTCGGTAAAGTCTTCGACACTGATCGCAGCAACGATGAGAGTGATTGTTAACAAGAAATGTTGGAAGCTGATCATTTTGACTGCGACCCACTGGCGACCAGCTCCAGCGATGGCGAGTCACGGATGAACGCGCTGTGATCGCCGTCGTCCGGGACAGTCTCGCAGGCGCATGCAGTCTGGAAAGTCAAAACGCCGGCGGCGAGAGCGAGGATAGAGTCGGCGTTGCCGAGTTACGTGAGCTGTTTTGATCATTTCGCGACGAGGCGAGCTTGGGCGATCATGGGGGCGCCTAGAACAAGAGAACGTTCATGATCACGTGATTTATGGTCACCATAAATGTGTGTTAAGGGCCATACCCTTTGGAACGGCCGCTTGCTTGCGCCACCTAATCTAAGCCTGTAAAAACAAACATGATTCCTCCCGCCCTTCTGAGACCAATTTGCTCCCCTTAACTATCACCAAGCGGTGTGGGATATCACCAGAATGATCTGGGGGGTAGGGGATCGGGCAAAGAGACTGAAAACATCACCCCCCACCGCTTCCCCCCAGCGAAGGAGTCGCCAATTTTCCTCTGGTCAAACCTTGTCGGCGTTACACCAGCACTGGACCCACTGGTAGACAGTGTTGAAACTTTGGGCCGGAGCCACGTCGGGAGGGTGTCCCAATTTTCCTCCGTCCCGCCTGCCCCGAGCTGTGCTAGTTAGTTGTGCATCATTCATTTCTCCCTAGATAATTTCCACCACTCGTTTAATCTCCTCTTTGCAACTGCAATTGTTTTCCCTTCCGTCCCTCCATCGTCGGCAGCAAAACCAAGGCCACGGCTTAATTTGTTATCTCTTCAAGGAGGCCATGGCGGAACCCTGTGTACTTCAAAACCAAGTGATTTAGTCTGTCGCTCTCATTTTGTCAGGCTGCACATAATGTGTGTCCCCTGAAATTTAACCTTATACGTCCTCGTCTCAAAACTCCCGTTCTCGCCTCAAACAGTGAAGAACTTTCCAGTGAAATGTGAAACACATTTTCCTTTCTTATGTTCTGTTTTTGTGACTTGTACATCATTAGAGCTGACGTTTCCTGCATTCTTAACTCCCACATTTGTCTTTCTGCCCCTTTCACTCCCTTTTCCACTGAAGTAGTCTGCTCAGCCCATCACTAGTGTGTCGGTAATTAAATGTAAACTTTTGGGTTCAATTTGTCCATTTTTTATTGAACCTTTTCATGTATAGATACTTCCATACCGCCGTTCGGTGCACACGTGACATCGCCATAACTTTAGTTCACGCGCTGCAGACGTCAGTGCATGCGAGAGCTCGTGCCGTCTCGTGCTCCACAAACGCAGAGCTCCAGCAAGGTTATTGCACGTGCAGAAATACTAAAATTCCCTTGATGCATTGCGGCAACGGTGGCGTAGTCAAACTGGCTGGTGACGACCAGCCCATGTCCACCTGCACTCCCTCATTTGATGTCTTTCCATGTGCTTCCAGGATCTGTCTACGCTTCTTTGCCAAATATCTCATTCTGATTGAATCTCTGATTTCATGTATTGAAATTGCCAGAAGACAGCCCTGGAACCATCACTCCTTTTCACATACACCTAACCAGTTTATATTTATTGTAGTTCCATAATGCCTAGAGCTTTATGGTAAATGAATTTATTTCACATTTCTAATTATATTTTCCTCGTGTTCCTTTAGATCAGGGGTGGCCAAGCTGCGGCTCTTTGCGTGTTAAAGTGCGGGTCGCGGCACCCTCCTTTAACACCCCCCCGCCCCCCCCCCCCCCCCCATTTCCGCGCCTCGCTCCCGGTCACACGAGCACTTCCCCAAAAAGGGAAATGAAACGCGTTCTAAATCAGAAGACATGTTGTTGTTTGGTACTTGTGCTACCGCTACCTTACGTACAGCTAGACTGCTTTTGACTCGGATAGATCGAAAGTAGTTGGAGTTTCGTTTATTGCTCCAAAGAAAAGTCCCCCCCCCCCCCCCCCCCCTCCCCGCGGCTCTTGGAATTTTTGTGGTTTTGTTTGCGCCGCTTAGGCTTGGTCAGCCTGGCCACCCCTGCTCTAGATATATCCTTGCCTGATTGGGCCAGACCTTCCAGATGTTTGCATTTTCCAACATAGTCTATTAAAAAATCGAGTATTCTCAGGGGTTTCCTGTCTTCATTGTTAAACACTATTACTCCAGATTTGTCACTACAAAAACTCATGCCCAAGGTAGCCCCTTCCTCTCCACATATTACAGCTACTGTAGAAGAACTTGTAGTTGGGCTAGTTGGTAAACGTTGGTATTCATGTTACAAGGCGCAAAAACACGGACACAAGGCGCCTGTTTGTCTCTTTCTCTCTTGTGTCTGTGTTTGTGCGCCTTGTAACATGAATATTACAGCTAGTTCGTGTAATGTATCCTAGTTATTTGCCATGAGTACTATGTCATCCGCATTCATCAGTCCTGGTATTGCCTGTCTTACCATTTTTTCCCTCCTTCCATATAACTCACATCAAAACCTAAGTTACTCTGCTCTAATTTCTTCGTTTGCATTTCGCTTAGATATATCATGAAAAGCAGCGGTGACAGTGGACAGCCCTGCCTGAGCCCTCTTTTTATTGCTGCGGGTTGTGTAGTTTCTGCTTCCCATGTTATAACTACCTTACTTTCGCTGTAGGGCTGCTGCAGAAACCTAATCAAATTTGTATCTAAATTACACTCCTTCAGCTGACCCCAGAGTTTTTCCTTGCTCACATTATCGTAAACTTCCTTGATCTTAAAATAAGCTAACCATAAAGAAGTTCGCTTTTTTATTGTTATTTCTATACATTGAGTGAGAACGAATAAGTTATCTTCCAGTCTCCTAGTTCTTGGAATCCATTTTGGAGCTCACGCAGTATTTGCATATTTTCTGCCATTCCTCCATTATCCGTGTTTACTACCTGCATAGCTAACCTTACAGAACCGAAGTCACCTTTACTGGGTGATATGACTCAATGTTCTCTTTGTTTTCTCTGCTTTTATATATTAGCCTCATTTTACTTATTTTCCAATAATTTGGTATTTCTCCTTCCATTATTAATTGATTACGCAAATACCGTAACATCGATTTGCTTGTTTTTTCTAGAGTCTTTATGAGTTCTATAGATGTATCGTCTGGGCCTGTCGCTGTACCTGCTGGAACCTTACTTTCTGACTTGTCACATTCCCTTGTGGTCGTCTCCATGGTTACAGATATCTGCTCCTCCTCTAAACTGCTGCTGTCAGTGCTATCCACTGTCCCCCTCTGCTCAAGCTGGGAGAAAGCAACTTCGATTGTCTGTTTAGCATATTGCCGTGCCCCTTCCCTGTATACTCTAGTACCCTCTTGTGTGGTCAGTAAGTGCCAGAAACCCTCCGTCTTTCTCCCCTGTGCTTTAATATTCCCCCGAAACCTTTTTGCTGCGTTCCTATTATACTTTTATTTATTTCTGTCATCCACTGGACTCCTGCACTCCCAATTTCGGCCTGTATTCAAGCTGATGCCTCTCTTTTCTGCATTTGGAAATTTTCCCATTTTGACTCTACGTCAGCTGTCAAGGCTCCTCTTTTCTTTGCCCACCTATGGTCCTAGATGCCCCTCTTGACGCCGCAATATTTCTTCTTTGACCTCCTTATCTCACAAGCTTTTTGATTTGTGTCTTTGTTTTCGCTTTCCCCTTTGTTTAATTAGATGCTTCTCTAATTTCCTATTAGATTCTCATACGTCGATTACCATTCTGGTTGTTTTGATACTCTGTTCTCAATACTTTCAGATACTTCTTGTATTTTAGCTTCACTTAGTTTCGGCTTACCTCCCTGTTCCTGAGCCCAGCCATGTCTCATGTTGGAAGATACGCAGCACATAAGGTGTCTCCGCTCGTTTTCAGTAGGATTAAAGGAAATTTATACCTATTCCGGTTCCGAGTGGACGGCGTGCCTATCATTATAGGAAGTATGAAGTTTAGTACAGTTCTCATCAAAGTTCCACGGAACGCGCGAACTGTGTCTTTTCCCGTGGCACCAATATCCTGGCTGCAGCTGAGCAACGGTTTTGTGACATAGAACTTTAAAAAAAAAGAAAAACATCTCAAGTACTATGTCAAAAAGTCGTTTTTAAGCATCCTCCAGGGTATGGCTACCATAAAAAAAACACAGTTTGAATTTTCTGTGTAAGTTTGATGAGCACTGTACGTATATTTTCTACTGCAATAAAATTGCTAAGTGAGCTAGTTGGTACATGTTTAAGTAGAAAAACGCCTCAAGAATACGTGGAAACGAATAGAAAAAAAAAGGGAGAGGACCGAGCGCTACTTACAACTGATCGTTTATTGAAAACACACGCACTGCATTTGTGCACGCAATCAGCTTCCGGACTCACAAAGAAAAGCAAACTCTATCTCAATTAGGTGCACTGTTAGTGCACTTGCGCAGCTATCCTCGTTGATTACTGTTCAGGGCGATTCACACAGTTGCGTTGAGTCCGTCCGAGTGCGACTGCAACGGCTTGCGACGTTAATTTTTTTACGGGTTGCTATCGCATCAGCTGCGACGGCTCCAACAAAACCGGTTTTTACCCCGTTTTGGTGGAACCGAGGCAGCTGCTGCCAAAGCAACTCGTAAAATGATTAGCGTTGCAAGCCGGTGCAGTCGCATTCGCACGGACTCAACGCAAGTGTGTGAGTCAACCTTTATGCAATAGGCTTTAAATTATTACCCACCAGTTTCATTTCTAAGTTTCCCTTCAATTTTTGTATCTTTAAGATTAGGCGCACAAGGGCAACTATCACAGTGAATGGCGAGATTGCCCAATGGGGAGCTTCTGACAGATATGGCATGCTCATGTGCCCTGTCATTTATACACCTCCCAGTTTCCCAAATCACACTCTACCAGAAGTCATGGACATTTCGTAGAAAACTAATGTTACACAATCAACGTGCTGCGCTGCGTGACCTACCTATAAGAAGCCGCCGCAGCGGCTAGCGATCTCTTGCGTTCGGTGGTATAATCTTCTACGTCATCAGTAACCGCGGTTGGTCTCAATCTATGGTGACGTCATCACGTAATCACTACGCGCTAGGCCGTCACATAATATATAGTTGAGTAACTTCACGTGACGCGACAGAGTGATATTACGCAAAGTCAATATACGTAGTCAAACGACTCAGAGTTGCAACAACCATTTGTCTTAAAATAAGACAAGCCATATGACCCATAGTCACCGATGACATAACCTATGGTGATTACGTGATTGCATAACTTGTAGGGTTACCCTGTCACGTGACACCTCCCAACATCGGAGAAGCGAGAGTTTCGCGGCAACATGAGTACATAGCCATTGAAACCATAATAATCGATGCCGCTTTGCTGGCGCACGAGTAGAGTAACAGACTACTGTGCGAGAGGTTCGTAGTTTGATTCCCCGTCCAGGAACAAAGCGTATCCTGTTAAGACATCCGGCCGTGTTATCATATTTTTTTCGTGACAACTTTTCGCGACGCTCTACGCCTGGAAACCGGCCCAAAAACAAAACCGCTGTTGAGGTAGCGTTTCGGAGAATGTCCGCACTGTGTTCCTAGCGCTAAAGTCAATGACAGGATCAGAACGGCAGTAAGGAGGTTAAGAAGCTCATGTCTACACCGCCAGCGTCTCCCCATTCATAGCATTTTGGCGTTTTGGTGAGCTTCTAGCGCGTGCCTCTTGCAGCCAGAACGCTGCAAGAGGCAACTATCGCGTACTCGAGGCCGGGCGTCCAAGAGAGACGCCCTGATCTTCTCACCCTGTTGGTGCCTATGCGTGGCGCAAGTTCGTCTGCTTCTTTTGCAGCGGTTGTGCTGACGTCAGAACGCCGAGTTTTGATTGGCTCTGACTGAAGGATAGTGGGTAGACATGAAAGCAAGCAGCCTTGAGGTCTACCCACTATCCTTCATTAAGAAGCAATCAGAGCTCGGCGTTCTGACGACACCACAACCCCTGCAAAAGAGAGCAGACGAACTTGCGCTCCGCATATGGAGAGAAACTTCGAGCGAGGAGGAGAGGACAGTGCGGGGACGTCCAAACGCCGAGCTCTGACTGGGAAGATTGGTGGGCAGACGCACCGTATCGCTGCCGCTGTCTCTATACTCGCTGCTCAAACGTCGAACTCAGGCCTCCGGCGTTTGAACGCCAGGCGCTGTGAAGAAGCAGACGACCCACATGTTTGCTATGATTGAAGGGAGAACAGTCGGTATAGAAACAGGCTTTGCGCCTACCCACTAATCCTTCCAATCAGAGCTCGCCGCTCTGACGTCACCGCACGCTTTCATCTCTTCCTCTCCCTCGATTTCCCGCCTTCTAGCTTCACGAGTCTCTAGCCCAATTATATTTTTTCTCTACCGATCGTTTTCTCAGTTTTAATGTCCGGTTCCGGCGACTGTGTCGCATGCCTTCAGGGTATAAAAATGAAAAAAATATGTTACCTTTATTTGAGTCATGGGCACAGGAAACCCGATTGTGTCGCAAGCGATCCTGTTTTTCAGGGTGGTGCAGATAATGCCGCAACCTTCCGTGGCCCCATAGGGGTTCCTTAGCTCTTTCAAATTGAATGCGGAAAGAATTTCCCTGGTCGCCTGTTTCGAGAGGAGAACGCCGCACGCCTCCACTTTGGTCACGCTGTCGAGCCTCGCGCTCGTTCTTTGCAATTCTTTAATGAGCTGCTGCAGTACAACGACGGGTCCGGAAAGAGTTGTGACCTGGAGAGGATCCCAAAGCGGAAGTTAGAGGGTTTGCGGTACATGCCAACGCAAGCGTGATATCACAGAAAATTGGTAGGCTATGTAGCTCCGTTAACACACTTGCGTTTGCTTACGACCGAGTTCGTGTGATCTCTTACGACGAGAGAACACTAGAGAGCTTGTAATAGAGTCTCCAACTGCTCGATCAGAGTCACGTGAGTTACGCGCCGCGTTTGCAATAACGATCTGCGAGGAGGTGCCGAAAGCTTTGATCATCTGCCAAACGTCTCCGCCTTTCCGCCTGCTTTCCTCCTCGCCACGTGAAAACAGAGCGCATGCGGATCTCCGATTATCTTACGTGGGAGGCGTTTGACAGTAAATTGAAAACGCTCCCCATGGTTCGAGCTGGATCCTCTTTTTAGGCTTTCTAGATAACAAACTGGCACGCTGGCGCATTCTTTTAGGTGATCCTGGAACTGCATTTCACTAGCGCGATGCTTTCTCGATATCTGCAAGATCAAATGTACGTACCATTCATGAGAGATGGTCGTTTATAACATTGTCACAAGTTTTTGAAGCCAAGATTGAAAGTATTATGCGAACGAAAAAAAAATGAAAGACGTTAACAACTTTCTGTAATGCCGAATTAGAGCGCAGCTCTTGAAGAGGAGGAGGGGAACGAACGGAGGGGAGAGATTGCCCCTCCTCCGCCTCCTCCCCCCCCCCCCTCCTTCACTCCTGCTCCACTCCCACTTGACGGGATATTTTCGCTACATTTCCCTCTAAATTTAGCAGGAATTTTTTTCGCTAAAGTTAGCAGAAAGTTTTTTTCTGCACTCGTGACCCTCGAGACGTCACAAGTGACGTCACGTGTGACGTCATAATGGGAAACGTCCTATAATGAAACGCGTGGTTAAAGGGCCCCTGAAAAGAAAAAAAAAGTGTTTTTTAAACAGTCTGGTTGGAACACGCGTGTCAAAAAATGAATTTTACGCGAAAAAAAAATTTTTTTAGAGCAATATTGACGGCGAGAGATTTATTTGAAGTTTTGCGCGCAAATTCCATGGTCATTCAGCTCGGCTTCTCATTGGTAGCGATGGTCATTCAACTCAGCTTCTCATTGGCCAATAGAATGAGTGACAGCTTAGATGTTGGTTTTAAAATCTTCGTGATTTTTTTAAATCGCCTTTTGAATTACATATTTTTAGGTTTAAGAAACAATCCATCGAATGAATGTCGCAATTGTTTACAAACGTTTTACAAAATCGTAACTTCCGTTCGGATACCACAACAAAACAACAAACAAAAGCTTCGCCATTTTGTTTTCTGTCGTGGTCGCCGTCTTCGCGTTTCGCGTTCTGAAGAGGCCTTGTTGCTTGTGTTAGTTAGTCAGTCATAGTAAGTACTTAGGAAGTGGCGCGGGGTGACAGGTTTCTGTTTTTCTGCTCTTCTTTGCGCGATTCGTGTGTCCCGTTTACCTCATCTTTTGTTTTCTGGCGCGCGCCAGTGCCAATGTTTGTTTAGATGTCGGTTCCCGTGGTTCCCGTAAAGTGTTTAGTGAGGCACGCGGCACCGCACTCAACGTTTAATAATAAAAAAAAAAATCAGTTACCACTGCGTGTCCTCGCGGCGGCTTGAAGGATCGTGCGGCTCGAACGAACTCGTCGAGGCACCCGCTTCGCCGCGGCGAAGCGGGTGCCTCGCGGCGATCGGAGCGGACGCCTTCCGGCTGGCGAGGCGTGTCCTCGTACGGACGAAGGCCCAGCTGCTGGCAGCGTTGAAGCAATTGACGCTTCAGGTCGGGGTCCACCGCGACGACTATGTACTGTGTGTACGACCACGGTGACCACGGTACGTGCACGATACGGCGCGGTATGTCGTTCGACCGGCAGACAGCCGGCCAGGGGCTGTGTTCCAAAACTCCAAATGCATCCGAGTTTCTCCGGCGGATCGTATCACGTGACAGCACAGATTGAAAAACGCTGTACGCGGGTAGGTTTTAGAACGCCAAGAGTACAAAACCCTCACCCTGGGGTAAGATCGAGTCAATTTTGGAACACGGCCAGGAAGTAGCAATGGCTAGGGGTGTCGCGAACTTTTGTCGAACCAGATTTTTAGGTCGAACTCTTCGGGGTTCGACTGGGTCGAACCGGTTCGACGAACCTTCGAAACTTTTCACCGAATTCGACCGGTTCGACTTTGCGGACAGTGTGGCCAGACCTTGATACACGCATGTCTAGGTTTGGAGAATTTATTTTTATGCAAAGAGTTATTTTATTTTATGAACAGTTGCAATTAAAAGAAACCAATTTTAGTCACTCAAGACGTTAATAACTTAATTGTTTTGTACTATATTAACTGAAATAACCAATCAGCGGTGCCCTTAATTCATCCCTTAGCCATTACCATCCAATCCGAAGCCAACTGTCCAGCCTGTCGCGCATGCGCACACGAGTCGAACCTCAATACAAGGTTCGTCGAAATTTCCGCAAAAGGTTCGAGAAAGTCGAACCTGGTCGAACTCGCACCTCGGCCGGTTCGCGACACCCCTAGCAATGGCGCTCGTGCGGGGCGCAGCCAAGCCAGGAAAGCAGCCAAGCCGATCCACTACGAAGAGGCGGGGACTACCTCTCCTCCACGCGCCCGAGATGCCGAGAGAGAGAAAAGTGGAAAGGAGGTGACTGCCGACTAAATTGCGTCTGGCGCAGTCAATATTGCTCTAAAAAAAATTTTTTTTCGCGTAAAATTAATTTTTCGGCACGCGTGTCTCAACCAGACTGTTTTTGAAAAACTTTTTTCTTCTTTTCAGGGGCCCTTTAAGCCGACGGCGACGGCGACGCCGCTCAAGCCCGAAACGGGCGCCTAAGAGCTGCGCTCTAAACAAAAGAAGGAATTATACAAAGCTGCCAACTGTTCCAAGTTCCACGGCTAAGGGAGAGAATCTGCCAGTGTGATTTCTTGTACAAGGCTTGGGCACATATTCAGTTAGTGCTCGACCGTTCCAAAGGAAAAGAGCCGCAAGATCATCATCATCGTCGTCGTCGTCGTTGTCGCCGTCGTAAGACTTTTTACGAGGTTTTAAGGCACACGGTCGTCGGCGGTCGCAAGTGTGGCAACCCGCATTCAGACTGAATAAGGTAAGTACAGCTAAGAATTAGTCACGTTAGTTTTGCTCGGAGAAGAATGCGTCACATATTAAGCTAATTTAAGAACTAGTTACATTCATCTTGGCTCATTTAAGAATGAGGTGCTTATTAAGTTCAGTTGAGAATTAGTTACATTTGTTTTGCTCACTTAAAAATAAGTTGCATATTAAGCTTAGTTATGAACTGGTTAATAGTTATTTACCCGATATTAAGTTCAGTTATGAATTGTTACATTTGTAAAGTCTAGTTAAGAAATTAGGGAAGTTAGTTGAGCAGTTTTCAAAATGTCTGTACCTCGTGCTTACGGAGGGTGTCGACCATTTCCTGGACTGGTGTGTCCCGTGAAAGAACAACGGCGGTGGAACCGGAGCAGACGATGCTCAGAAAATAGCGGAAGCCGAAGGTAAACGTTAACTGTCCCCACGTCGCGATGATTTCACTCTCGTCGAAAGTTATGTCTAACCTGACAAAGAACACAAACACATACAAAAGATAGAGCAAGTGCTTATGGCATTCAGGTCTGCGTTTGCATCTGCAGTCGAAAACAGGTTAAGAATGAAAGTTCCACCTGCGACGCGCGTTCTTTGCCCTTTGGTGAAAACCTTCCACGGTTAGCGGGTAATTAAACTTGAGGAAGAAAACGAGAAGGGACGGACAAACACAAACTTCCAACTGTTCTGAGTTCTTAACGATGCCGCACGTTCCTGTTAACCGGACCAAAGATAAGCGGCGAATAAATCTTCATCTCTTATTGCGTGATTGGTCGTTGCAAATTGAGATCTCCAAAAATGAAGGCTCTGCTGTGTAGTTTATAAAAAAAAACCTCACCGTGCATTCGCAATGGACGCTACCAAAAGCAAATGCGTATGGTGTGCCTCGATTTGTGAGTGCTTTCAACTGCCCGATTGGGGCAGAGTGGTCTAAGGACAGCGCTTCCACTACCAGATGCAAAGAGAACCCTATTGAAAAAACCAGCGAGAAAATCAAGGTGGTCAAGCTGGTTTTGCTGGTTTAAGCTGGTTCGAGCTGGTCTACGTGGTAATCAAGCTGGTTCGAGTTGGTTAAGCTGTTTCAAGCTGGTTCGAGCTGGCACTGCAGCTGGGCAAGCTGGTACTTGAGCTGGTTCGAGCTGGTACTAAAGCTGGTCAAGGTAGTCAAGCTGGTTCCAGCTGGTTCTGAATCTGGCCAAAGCTGGTTCGAGCTGGTCACGCTGGTCTTGCTGGGAGCGCGCACGCCAAGGTCGGCTAGAGTTTCTCAAACTGGCATTGTTGGGAACGCGCGCGCCAAGGTCGGCTGGGGCGGGGACGAGGCCACGTCCTGTTCTTTGTCCTCTCGTTTTCGGTAGACTACCGGGCACTTCAGGTGCGCTGCGAGCTTCCTTTGTGTGCGAGAAGAGGGAGAGTGAGCGAGTGGTAGGAATGGATAATTTGAGACACGTTTGGCTATCTTGGGCAGATTTTCGAAGGGACGGCTGTGTGCGGATTGTTTCGAGACTACTTGAACGGCGGTGCAAGCGAAGCGGGATTTGAGGAGACAGCGAGCGGCAGTCCGTTCAGCGCGGGAACAAGTCGGACGCCCCGACTGAGGCGTCGCTTCGTGTCTTCGAACGTGTGCGCGCTCGTGAATGACGGTGGTGCCGTGGAGTATCGTCAATGCAATCCAAGCTTCCACGGGAATTTTTTCGCCTCAGCCGACTACGCAAGAGGCTGCTTCGCCCCCATCACCGGCGGGACCCAGCTTCGCTTCTCTCTTCCGAGTAGTATTTTTATTATTCTTGCCTGTTTTTAGCGTTTGTCTAGTAGTTTTCGTATTAAGAGATAAGCAATCTAGTTTTAATAAAATTGTTTGTTTTGCACTGAAAACTACTGCCTGTGCGTTGGGAATGTACTGTGTTAGCGCCGAGATTGTGTAGCATTTGAGCTATTGTGAGCAGGCCTCAAGTACGAAAACAATAAATTGGATACCGAGTTGGCTTGGCTTGTTAATCCTGTATATTAATTTAAACAGGTTAAACTGGTTGGGAAGTCCACCAGCATGACCAGCATGCCAAACTTGGCATGCTGGGGCAATAACCCAGCTTGAAGATGGGACAAGATCAACCATCATGACCAGCCTGCCAAACTGGGCATGCTGGAGCAATAACCAAGCTTGATGCTGGGACCAGCATGACCATCATGCCAACTGGGCATGCTGGAGCAATAACCGAGCTTGAAGCTGGGACCAGCTTAAGCTGGTCTTTTCAATAGGGAATGCGAAGTCCTGGATCGTCTGCGAGCGACTCCGCATCTCCACCCGCCATCTTCTCCGCCACATGACTCTGCACTCATGCACATAGGCGACCTATCCGCCATTGAATTCAATAAGCTTTCCTTGACTGAAGCTGCTACCTTTCCTAAATTTAGGCTCCTTAGGTGCAGAACGCGACTGCAGTGCCGCCCGTCGGTTCACGGCGATAGAACAAAACTTGAAAATATATGTGGGCCGCTACAAATTTGTAGGGGGCGCCACCGTGGCGTCCACCGTCAGCATCTGTGAACATAGTTTCTAAATGTATAATAAAATCACGCGCGTATGCGAAAAAAAAATACAAAAAGAACAAAACCACAACAACACAGGCATAGGAATGTAGATAGACAAGGTTTTTTTTTGTGTTTTAGCCACGTGATAATAGACCAACGGGTCCAAATTGCCACTTTAACGCAGTGTGGTGATGTTTTAATGCAGAATACGGTATTATAAACCTTAAATTGTATAAAAAGATCAATATACGAAACTGGCACGAAATTCAAACACGGATGTTACGCCATCTGCTAAATTGAGCAGGCTTATATCCTACCGAATTGAGCAGGAGGCTATCACGTCACATCACCTGACGACACTATAGCGTTTTTTGCGCAGAATGATTTTGTCATGGATGTCAAAAAGCCGGTTGCTGTACAGTATGATGTGCAATATAAGCATTTAACCTCTCAACGATGGTATACGCACGAATTTATCATTGATTTTAGCTGGCTTCGATCAGTAATGCAACTAAACTCGACGTTTTAAATTGGTATACTTCATAGCGTACATCCTGTACAAAAGGCCAGGAAAATGGTACTGATCTCCGCTATAGAAATCTGGTATGAAACTGTTTTTTTTTAATATGAATGGATTATGAACTCATCATATTTATTGAAACATCATACCTGGAGGGCTCTAAGGCGGTCACGAAGCTGTACTGGGTTGCTTCAACGACTTTGGAGATGCCGGTGGTACCCGATGTGTAAGTCAGAGCGGCCAGTTCTTTCTTGACGTCAGTCAGTGGCACTTCTTGGAACTCCTTCTCATTCAGGGTTGCAAACTCTGACGTGGACGTGCATCCTTCTGACTTCCCTACGACGAAGATGCTCTAAAGGCGCGCTTAGTAAGTGAGGGTGCCTTACTCAGGATAACAAAGAGACATAATGTCCCATGAGCTGATCAATTTCTCAAATGACATGTATTCTGTTCCTTTCCTTCACCTGGATGTTCCACGGGTGGCTTTTGTTTTTGCTTGTATTGTTTTTTGTTCAAGAAGCTGGTTTATGAAATTTAAAACCAACTTACTTGACATTTTATTTGTTCTCTAGTATCGTAGGTGCATGATTATTTTATAACGTGAATAAACGTATCAATGAATAATTCTTGCCGGATGTTACGATACTGCCATGGGTCCACAATGCTTGTAGTACAGGAGCTCTCAACCCCGTTCAATAAATGAATACCTTGTTTCGAAAGCTTTTAATGTCAAATACGGGATAGGATCGGCTATCTATAAAAACCCTAACACAAAAAACAAACGTCATAAAGAGCGCCGCGGCATGAAAAGAAGAAAAATATAAAAAAGACATAATCAGCGACACATGACATTATCAGCGCCTCACTCCAATTGGCTTGCATAAACAATTATGGAACTGACAATCAATGGCGTTCTCGATGACAGTCGCGCTTTGAGTCTGGGTGCATTAATGATTGCACCTAGATCTGCCAACCCAAACATATCCTTCGCGTATGGTGATTTTCGTCAGTTGTCGCTAAAGGTGTCGCAAACTATTTCAAGCTACCTTTCCTTTTGTTTGGTCTTTTCATTAGAAAACGTTAGACAGGGTGCTTTTTTTATTAGCACCTTATTAAAAAAAAAGGATTTGCTTTAGGAAACTTGTATTTTGCTATTGGCTCACCCGAATTTCCGGCCACTCTGAAAAAGATTGGTTGTGCTGTTGGCCTACTAATTAGAAGATATAAATTTTAATTAACTTTCCGATTAGTGACTTTAGAGGGCATGTTGCATTTACGCAATTCAAGCCCAATCTTCATACTGTAAGTTCCAACCACACGATGATATAAATACACACAAAAAAATATTGGGCACTACCGGCTAAATTATTTCACACCTGCAATCTGTTTCAAAATGGAACTAGTAAAAAAAAAAAAAAAAGAGGTACGATGGCGTCGTTATCTTCGTCCTCGCTTGGCGTCACAGTAACGACGACATCTGTGACGCGGAGAATATCGTTTTGCGTTTTTGCATCTTGCGGTAGCACCTGTTAATTGATGTCGTTTTACGGTAGGAAATAACTGTGCTGTGTCATTTCCCTGTTTTCCGATGGGAAGCCTATAATTTTATTGATGAAATTAAAGCTGTTACGAAATGAAAGAAAAATAAGAGATAGAGAAAGAAACATATTGTGATAATGGCGACTGGGCTCCCTGCGTCACAGATGACGCATTCGCTGTGACGCTTAGCGAGGGCGGAGATGTCGACATGACTGCCGCTTTTTTTCTCAATTAGTTTCGGTTTAAAATAATCTGTAGAAGTAAAAAAAAATTAAGCGCAAATGCACAGTTTTTTTTTATGGCATTGTGCAATTGAAACATACAGATTGAAGATTGGGCTTCAATTTCGTAAATGCAACATTTCGCCTAAAGTAACCATTTAAAAGTTTAATAAATATATCTGTTATTTTGAAGGATAACAGCGCGAGCCACCATGTTCCGAGTGTCCGCGAAGTCGGGTAAGCTAATAGCAAAATTAAATGTCATAAAGAAAGTTTCTTTTTTTATGTTGGTGCACATATACAAGAAAGAACCTGTATATTTTCATTTATATTTGAAAGCAAGGTAATCGAAAGAAGGTAAGAACATTGTGCCAAGATTTTACCTTGAGATTCATTTCTTCCTTTATCTTCTGAAACTTATGACAATCCTTCAAGCTTGACAGCACATGAGATGCATTTCCATGTCTCATTCTGAGTAAAAGTTCATCTAAAAGAATACTTATTAACATGAAAAACATATAGGTGGCATTATTTGAAGAACAAAATCATCATATGAGCCTAGTTTCAAAGTACCAGCTCACTTTCGTTTTCAATATAAATTATACAAAAATATCTATAGTTAATGACACCAACGTTGAAAATTGGATCGCTTTAGAATATATCAACTGAAAATATTTTTTTGAAAGCAGCTTCTTCGAAACAGAATTTAAACAACGAATAAACAATGTGCACGACCGAGGCGCCCCTAGCGGCTAAAGTGCATTCTATGAAACATTTGCCAACGAAGATTTTAGTTTCGGTTTCCTCCAAGAGACCGCAATCAGCCAAAGTCAAACACTGCGGGCCTGCACCGCTCCCCTGAGCGCAGCGTACATCGCCGAATTTTCGTAGGTTGACTTTATCAGACGGTGTTCGATCCAAGCCACGCAAACTTCGCTCGAACTTTACAAGCTACGCGAAGTTCGGGAGAGACGAAGTCGAAGCCGCGGCTATAGTGACCAGTTGATTCGGGGCTATGAAAGTGGAAGATAAAGATTGTTAAAGAAGAATGGCGAGAATACAACATAAAGACATTAGGAAAGTTTGATTCTAATCTTAGTACTGGCCATCCTCGAAGTCTGTCGAAGTCGAAACCACCCACAAACCCACAAGGAGTCGGTGCGTACGCCAACAGATATTAGGTTTAGTTTCGCTGAAGCAACCTGACTCGCCTTCGCCTTTAATCAGTTACCCTGTGAAGACTTGGCGAGCTAAGCTGCATTGAGGGATGTGGTGCAAGTCTGCGGTGTCCGCTTGCGGCAGACTGCGGTCCGATGGAGGAAAGTAAAACTAAAATAATCGTTGACAAATATGTTGACAAATGTTAACAAACTCAATCATACGACACATGAAAGACAGCTAGACTTCAAAATATTTTTAGTCTCGCCTGCCGTTCGCGATGAGGTTACGAAGACTCTAACCGATATGAAATGTAAACGATCTTTAATAAAAGATAAGAAAAAGCATGAAACCG
This sequence comes from Ixodes scapularis, assembly GCF_016920785.2. NCBI lineage: Eukaryota > Metazoa > Arthropoda > Arachnida > Ixodida > Ixodidae > Ixodes > Ixodes scapularis. The sequence goes on along the minus strand of NW_024609857.1, from coordinate 18,809,313 downwards.
GTGTGCTATCTTCCAACTAACCTGTTATCACACCGTTCATATCTGCATCCCCCCCCCCCTAAAAAAAAACAAAAAAAAAACAATAAAAAGCGTGGGATAATGGGGCCAAAAAGATTTACGAATTTCTCACCCATTGTCAATTGTGGATCAGAGAGGATGACAACACCTCCAGCAAATATAACGCTGTACAAAGCGACAAAGCTCTCCACGGAGTTTTCAAGGTGAACGAAGACTCGGTCGGCTGGGCGTACGCCTTGCATTTGGAAGCCGACAGCGAACCTTCGAAACATACTGAGCATCTCCGAGTGCGTGATCTTCTCATCGTCAATAATCTAGACAAGAGACAAAAAAACGACTAATTACTGGTGTACCCTGTGTGCCAATTATGTTAATAGCTTCGCACAGGTGTGGAAGTAAACAGTGCACGAGAAATCAACACTGCAGCGTATACCTTTCAGACGCTTATCACTGAAGCGAAGAATGCCTAGTTACGGGGCTGTGGACGCGCCGACTGATATTCATATCTTGAAGAGAGCTACTCAACGTGCTGGAGACATGTTTCACAGCCTACAAACTACAATATAACAGCGTCAGGATGCGATGATTGGACTAGTCCATAAGTGTCTTGTGTTACGCTGTACGCAAATCACTCCACACAAACTTTTCCTTCCAGAACTTACAGGACGAGCTTGCCAGAAACTGTGTCTCAGCTGAGACTGGGTGAAAAAGAGCACTGCCAAAATTAGCGCACCAGGTGAGCGCGACTCAAACTGAGCCTTAAGAAGCTCGCGCGCCCCAGCCTTCGCAGTGCACCCAGTTAAAAATCACTAGAACGGGAGGGTGTGCCGTCCGGTGGTGGCCGTGAGTGTCGCGATGTTTAAGCACGCCTATGAGGGTGCTGTGGGTCAGAGCACGGCCATCCGACGGCTGACAGGCCTGCGGTCGCAAGAGAGATGCTTTATTCGTTGTGAAGGTGGTCGAATTCATAGTTTCTTTTAGTCTGCTCGGTTTTGACCGAGAATAAGTTCCATCCTATCTCACACGTTTGTGAAAAAGCGTGACTTGCGCGAGTGGCGGAAGCTTATATTCAAATCGCAGACACCGTGTGCGAATGGTTAGTTACTTACTAGTCTACTTACATAACAAGAAGGCATATTCACATAAACACGCCTAGCCAGCCTCGCTAAACACTGTCTGACCAGCCTCTTTGCCCAGCTGTGAGTGGCAGCACCACCCCATACTCCTGCGGCAGAATTGGGCCACGCGACACCCTACTTCAATGGAGAGGCTGACGCGGTCGGCACACAACTCAGTTCCAGTACACCCCATCCCAGTCTCAGCTAAGACCACTGACTGATCTCTATGCCGATTTGCCGGTTCTCTGATGCCCCCTCCGCGAACGCGGCCTCCGGTCCGACATCTTACGTCACCCTTTCTTGGGCTGTCAAGCTTAGACATTTACCATGGTTACCATCAATGCGTCACCTGACAACAGACGCGAAGGTCATGCATTACAGCCTTCACAGCGCCTCAGCGGATGACGTAAGCCTCTGTAAGTCCCGTGAAAACAGACGCAAAGGTCAAGTGACCACAGCCTTGACAACGCTTCAGCGGGTGACGTAAGTCAGCCAACCGGTGGCCACAATCGCGCAATAGACTGGAAGCGGAGATCAGTGATCTAGCATGGCGTCATAGAGATTAGTGGCTAAGACACTGTCCTAGCAAGCCTCCCCAGAAGTTTCGTTCAAGTGCCACCAAGAGAGACAGAACGAGCGGGTTGGTATGGATAGTAAACTTGAGGAAGAAAACGAGAAAGGACGGACAAACACAAACTTCCAACTGGCAACAACATTTAATAACACCAAGAGTTTGCTTATATACAGGAAAAAAGGGAGGGGGTGAAAAGGGGGGTGGAAAGGAGGAGCACTATGCCGTCAAGGGTGCGTCGTCGCTGTCGGGAACGTCGGGGGAGATAGCTCCGAACTAAGAAATCTTATCTCTTTCCCCGAAAGGGCAATGGAAGGGGAGCTGATGTTGTCCTTGGATCGACACATGGCGAAGGCTTCCAGAATCTCCCGACCAAACCTCGAGGGGTGACCCCCGATTCTTGTAGTAGAGGGAAGGACGGCCGAGCAGGAAGTACATTCCGATGCGTGTTTGGCGATCGGGTGGTGAATGACCTCTGAACCGTCGGAGACCGCTTTTTAAACCTCGTTCGCGTGCTCTCTCAGGCGGTCGTTTAAGCAGCGCCCCGTTTGGCCGATGTATCGGGCACCACAGGACATAGGTATTGAGTAAACACACTCTTTGCGGCAAGGAACGTAACAGGTTTTGTGGTTCTTTTGGCAAGGGGGCGTCGGTCCGGGGCTGTTGACTTTTTTGCAAATAGATGCCAATTTAAACTTACACGAGAAAACCACGTTGATGTTGAAGCCCTGAGCTATTGATTTCAGTCGATGCGAAATGTTATGAATGTAGGGGATGCACGCGAAGCGGGACCTTGGAGGCGGCTTTTTGGATTGAGGCCCTGTGACAAGTCTTTTGAAGGTAAGCTCGATCAAGTCGTTTGGGTAACCTGCCTTGAGAAGGCGGCCTATCTGATTGGACAGACTAGTTGCGGAAAGGTGGTGACACGACTTGGATTTGGCAGCAGCAATAAGGTTTCGGACAATACCAGTTTTTACGTTTTTTGAGTGCGAGCTGCTGAACGGCAGGACAGGCTTCGCAGACCTCTGCTGATTGGACCAGCAGATCCCGACACTGGTGGGGACCAATCTCAGATCAAGGAACTGTAATCCCTCAGATGAAGGGGTCTCTTTTGTGAACGTGAGCCCGAAGGAGTTCTTCTGGAAAACGCTTTCAATCGCTGCGGTATCTGAATTAGTGGAATGAATGATAAGATAATCATCTACGTAGCGATAAACCAAGGCTTCGGGAAATTCCTGCTCAAGGATTGATTGAACCTTTGTGTCAACGTGAAACATAAGGATTTCGCTTAGGATGGGCGCTAGGCACGACCCTATGCACACACCGGATTTTTGAAGGAATACTTTGCCCTCGTGTTCGACTAGGGTGGACTGAAGATACAGGCGAATCAACTCTAGAAATGCTGAGAGTGAGATGCCATAGGAATTTTGAAAATCTATAACGCCTCTTAAGTGCACAGCTTCGGATACGAACCCCAGAAGGGTTTTCACATTGAGACTATAATACAAATCTACTACATCAAGAGAGAACACTCCAACAGTTTCCGTACCGATATGCAAGTTATCTAACGTTGGGATAAGGTCCTCGGAATTCTTTAGTCGGAAAGGTTGAGGAAGGTCCAAGGTTTCGAGATTTTTTTGTAAAAACATCGCCAAGGGCTTCTGCCAGCACCCTGTTTCTGAAATAATGCTACGGAACGGCACTCCAGGCTTATGTGTCTTGGCAGAAAAGAAAATGGATAGGTACTGCTTAGCGGGAGCAAGAATGGCACTTTTTTGAGAAGGGAGGTTGGAGGAGTCGCAGAGCGCCTTCACCTGAGACCTGAGGGAACCGGATGGCCTCGACTTGAGAGGAAGAAAGTTCTTTTTCAGCGCTTCGTCGGTCTTCTCCTGCATTTGTTCTTTGTTGAGGATGACGAAACCGCCCGTCTTGTCCGCTTGGAGAACTCTCAGCTCAGCGGACTGAAGTTCCTTGATAGCTGGGGTGGCAGCATTCTTGGTTTTCCTTGTCTCACCATGGAAGCACACAGCTCTTGACCCTGCCGCTACGAAGTCCTGACGGCTGTCCTCCGGTATTTTGGCGGCGATTTTGTACACCGCGGCCAGCTGGTCGACTCTGGTGTTGGCGACCGCAGGAGCATACTTCGGCCCGTGGGCCAGAAGGCTTTCTGTAGACGGGGATAACTGCACTCCGGACAAGTTGACGGGGGGTTCTGGTTTGACTCTGGGTGTCACCTCGGTGGATTTTTTTTTTTTTTTTTGATGACGAAGAAAATGATTTTATGAGTTTGACAGTAGGGTGCAGGCTGACTCTTGTAGAAACTTGAAGGACGGCTGACGATTATAGTTTAGTCCCAGATGTTTGGACATCACGGCGGGCAGGAGCTCTTGCATAACGCGGATCTCGCTGGAGATTTCATCCCTGGCGATCTGCATGATTCTGTGATTGGCTTGCCAGTTGCTAGACTGGAACCCCGTGACTTGCTCGATGGCTCCGTGTGGAACTTTCTTGCGGACGAAGTATCCGAGAACCCGTAGACGTAAGCGCAGAATAGACATCTTGGAAAGGAAAATTGCAGCTTGAAGGAATTCAACAGGGGCAAACTCTGGGGTTGGTGACATAGGACAAGAACAAACAGGGCTCACGTTGACGATGTAGGGACAGAACGAGCGGGTTGGTATGGATAGCAAACTTGAGAAAGAAAACGAGAAAGGACGGACAAACACAAACTTCCAACTGGCAACAACATTTAATAACACCAAGAGTTTGCTTATATATAGGAAAAAAAGGGGGGGGGGGGTGAAAAGGGGGTGGAAAGGAGGAGCACTATGCCGTCAAGGGTGCGTCGTCGCTGTCGGAAACGTCGGGGGAGATAGCTCCGAACTAAGAAATCTTATCTCTTTCCCCGAAAGGGCAATGGAAGGGGAGCTGATGTTGTCCTTGGATCGACACATGGCGAAGGCTTCCAGAATCTCCCGACCATACCTCGAGGGGAGACCCCCGATCCTTCCCTCTACTACAAGAATCGGGGGTCACCCCTCAAGGTATGGTCGGGAGATTCTGGAAGCCTTCGCCATGTGTCGATCCAAGGACAACATCAGCTCCCCTTCCATTGCCCTTTCGGGGAAAGAGATAACATTTCTTAGTTCGGAGCTATCTCCCCCGACGTTCCCGACAGCGACGACGCACCCTTGACGGCATAGTGCTCCTCCTTTCCACCCCCCTTTTCACCCCCCCCCTTTTTTCCTGTATATAAGCAAACTCTTGGTGTTATTAAATGTTGTTGCCAGTTGGAAGTTTGTGTTTGTCCGTCCTTTCTCGTTTTCTTCCTCAAGCTTGCCACCAAGAGCACACGTGTGCGAACGTAGCTGTGCGAATATTGCCACGCGCGTCGGCGAGCGAGCGCGTGCATGACTGAGTGGTTACCGCGCTCGACTGTCGCGCGTAAGTTGTAGGTTCGATTCCAGTCAGCGGACTGTCATTTTAATCATTCTTTCAACTTGGCGTTCTCGTCAGTTCGAGAACATTCTCATCTGATCGAGTTTCGAATGTTCTACGCACCGAAGGTTTTACGCCGAATGTTCCAGGAACCCACGAGGGTACATAAGGCACTCCGCATGGAGAGCGGAGTCAATCTCGCCCCAGCGTTCGAACCTGCTGTTACGCCACTATCGACGCCCGCGATGTTCTATTGTTATTCTCTGTTTCCATTTCGTTTTGGGCACAAGTTTGCCCCATTAAACATTTCAGTTTTCTCAATTATTCTTCGCTTCGTCACCTTGTCACTCGTGACATTTTTGGTGGAGGTGCGGGGTAATTTGTGTCCGTGCAGCCTACCCCTACGAGTTCCCGCAGTGCAAGTCCGACTCCAAGCCCGACGAGAAGACCGCTCTACGAGGAACGTGAATCTCGGGCCAGCCGCCGCATCCAGGGAGAGGCTCCTGAATTGGGTTTGCCGCCGGACAAGCCCAAGCCCAAAAAGACGACGATGGTCAACCAGTCGAAGACCCCGGACGCTTTAGCCGCTATCTACCTGCCCGTCGCATTACGGAGGTCTGCTCCGTTCCACGGTGAACTTCACGAAGACGTCGAAGACTGGGTCGACCAGTACGAACGCATCGCTTGCCACAATGGATAGACCGACGAGCAGCTTCTGCAAAACGTGTATTTATCGCTCGAGGGGACTTCCAGTTACTGGTACAAAAACCACGAGTCTTTTTTGACAACGTGGGATGTTTTCAAAAGCCAGCTGAAGGCCACATTTGTTAACCAACACCGCCGATCGAGGGAGAGCCGAAGACCTACTTCGATCTATAACCCAAAGCCCCAAAGAGATCATCACTGGCTTTGTCGAGGATGCTCTGCACTTGGTTGCTCGCACCGACCCTTAAGCCACCGCCGAAAAGAAGCTGCGGATCCTGATGCGAGGTGTAAGGGATGACATCTTGGAGGCCTCGTCTGCAACTCGCCGACCACCGTCGAAGCCTTCGTCACGGAGGCAACCAACATCGAGCGCGCCCTCCAAGCGGCTGATGGCACTCAGTTGGTTGAACGACGTTTTAACGAATGGAGTCCCGCCCCCGACTTCTCAATAAAATACACATTGGCAGATTCGATATTTGATGGTGGAACAAGGTGTCGGAAAACGACGGCCTTTCAGCTTATATATTTCTACGCGACATTTGTGTGCATAGGGATCTACATAGTCAAGCGTACATAGTGGCACATGTATTAACATAGACCTTATTACCTTTGATACTATACATGCTTCACTAGCTCTGATGTCTAGTGGCACAGATGCCGCGTGGCAATATATCAGCAGTGAGATCATATTGTGCCTATGCCCTGCTTCACTGCTTCATCGTAGAACATTGCATGTAATAATTTTAAAAGAGAGAAACGAGAGAAAATGTAAAATTACGTACTTAAAATAGAGAATGTCTGTCCTTGGTGCTTTTACAGTAATTGCTTCCTCAAAACTTGTAATTTTGCGGAAATGGTCTTTTCTTGTATTTTTCTGCACTTGATTTAACGGAACTTGTAATATTGCAAAAAATATCTGTGCTGGGATTTTTCTGCAATTGGTTTAACAGAACTTGTGATCTCACGCAAGTTTTCTGTGCTGGGATTTTTCTGCAACTGCTTTCACAAAACTTCCGATTTTACATAAATCTTCAGTTAGAGAGGAGCGGAAATGTATGATAAATAAGAGAAAAATTAAAAACAGAAAACATAGCTTTTTTTTTCTTCTTCTTTACACAGCCTCTTTTTACAGTGTACGCAATGGTAACCGCTACGCGTATACTCAAGTGACGTCAACGTAGTACCTGCTTTTGCGTTATGTGTAGGCGCAACAAATGAGTGCCGAAGGGATCACCTCACCAGCGCAGTCTTGTCTCCGTGTTTGATGAGGCACCGGCGTACGGCTTCGAACATGGAAATCTCAGCAGGAGGATGCTCGGGGAACGGCGAATAGACGATGCCGTCCTCAATGCGTGCTGTCACCATTTTCGCTTTACTCTCTCGAACTGCAGCCTGCTCAGGTAATGTGTTTTCAACACGCCGCTTTCAGAAACCTGTCGCAAGGTTTTCGTTATCTGTAACAGCAGACGACGTTTACAGCGGCATTTTGCTACTGTCGTTATTCAACATTGAATTAAACGCCTACAGGCCTTTGTATATCATACTATAGGCTGTCTACCAGGCACGTCGCCAGGATTTTGTTTGGAGGGGGAGGGGGAGGGGGGCGCTTATCACAAAATGCTTTATGAGGCGGAGGGGGAGAGGGGGCCCTATCAAAATGGAAAATTTCGGGGGAGGAGGGCCAGGCTCCGTGCCGTCCCCCCCCCCCCCCCCCTGGATGCGTGACTGCTGTCTACAATGGTTATATGATTTAGGCTGTCAACAATGGTATATAATAGAAGCTGTCTACAAGGGTATATAATATAGGCTGCCTACAATGTTATATAATATAGGCTGTCTACAATGAGACTAATATATTTGCCACGGTCAACGGCGAATGATTTCGCAGTCAACCGAGTTTGAACCTGTGGTGCAATTTCTGAACCAGCACAGCGAATAAAACAATGCGTTGTCTCTTGGCGGAGTCTACTGAGAGATAGCTCCACAAAAAAACAACCATCCCTAAATGCGAACACGGTCGATGTTGGCCTTTGCAAGTTTGTTGGTGTAATGTTTTACAAAAACGGAGCTAGTCTTTCGATGTCTATCAGGTAAAATACACTACATAGGGACATATTCCGCGAAAAGTTAAACCTTTTATGGGAAGCCTCTGATATATATATATTTTTTACTGCACCAAAAATGTATTTAGATATTTCTTCGTAACCGCAATTCCATAGCGCAGACAAAAATATTCCATAAAAACAATGTACACGTGAAATATAAAAAACAATGAAGTGAATTCAGTGACATTGAAGCTGACCAGTTAAAAGCCCGGTTGGAAATTACGGCTAAATCTTATCAAAATCTAAAATGAAATAAAACTATTCTACATCCTGTTTGATTTAGCTCTCGATTTATTTTACTGCCGAAATGCGTGTCTCGAACTAAAAATATTATTCTTAAATATAAGCATATTAGACAGATCTTCAACAAATCCGAAGTGTTTTTCAGTTATTCTATTTTATATAAGTAAAATTAAATTATTAATTTATATTTAGGAGTGGGAGTTACATGACTCGAACCGAATAGCTCAGCTTTATTCTTAGCCTCAACACTGCAAAAAAAAAAAAAAAAAAAAAAAAGATTGCCGTCGGCTTTTCCGTTACTGTGAGGGATATATGAAACGAAGTGCTACTCGATTTGGACATGCCCTTCGCACACTCCGATTTATGTTTAATCTCTGATATTCGACATTCACCTTGAATTGTAGCACACGCAAAATGAGAATGTTTTCAAAGACAAATGTAATTTAAATATCCAGAATACGCCAAGAACACTGCACTAATAATTTTGAATACCGTTTTATAATACCAGTTTCTATCTCCCACGCACTAATTGTTTTAGAACTGAATAAACACCATTCACAAACTTACAATCAAAGCTTCGACTCTTACACAATGTAAGAAACAGACGCAACTAGACTTTGAATGGAGTGAGTGATACGTCTGTTTAAACAGAGGCAACATAAATTCTTCTTAAACTCGCGCATGCAGCCTCGTAAAATAAAGTTTTAAGATTGCTTACAGATGTGCATCAGAAAGCACTCTCCAGTGCGTGTAAACTGGCAGCTGACAAGCAGGATGGAACGGACTTCCCAGGAACTGCCGGGCCCTTCCCTCTCCTTGTCGGGTATCTACTGTAGTTACCTCCGCAATCCCTGTTCCTTGGTGAGTTTCCGCACATTGAATCATCGGGCACCGTCGTACTCTGGACTACCAGCACCCTCCTCAACGTCAGTCACATCCGTAGTGCGGCCAACTCAGTTCACGCCCCAGTCGCCATTAGACCTAAAAGCCAGCCTTTCGCCTCTGCTCGTCCGTACGTCACCTGGCTGCTGCTTTTTTCCGACGATACTCGCATATCTCGGGCCCCGTCCCCTCTGTCCAACTCCAGGCCACGCGTTGTCGGTTCTCGCTGCTGCAATATTGTGTATGACAATGCGGCAGCGTTCGATACGCGATAGATGCGACAGCTGGCTGCGCGGAAAACACCGCTGCCTAATTATCGGCGCTCGTCTCTATTTCGCGCATCCGCGTACCAGCTACCACCGCTTGACGACAGCCTGTTCGAGTCAGCATCGATACCCTCTCATGCGTATAGGGATCCGGTCACCGGGCGCGCTCCGTCGTCCAGACGCTCGGTGCCGGCCGCGTCAGCCCCTCTAACACAAAATGTTTCTTAAATGCTCCCTCCCTCCGTAAAAAAAAAAAAAAAAAGAATAAATAAATAAAAAAAAGAAACGAAGGGCATCAGCACCCACACAGGCTGTGCGCGACGCCTGCTACTGTTGTAGCAGTATGTGAGACATGGCTGAAGAACTCGACCTATACGACAGCCAACTCGACACGCACAGCCACCATACACCACGAAGACAGCTCGCACCACGGTGCATTGTGCGACGATTGTAAGTTCCACCGAAGTCGACCCTGTGTTTCGAATGAGGTAATCGACCAGCGCCAAGAGTGCATCGTCACGTGGCTTTGTGCGTTTTCAATCACCGACTGAAAAAGTTACGCACAATGAAAGAACCCCTAAGGTGTTCTAGAAGGGGTTGTGTGCGAAGCGAAGGCCGAGGCTTGGTCCCGGTGCGCGCGGATGCCGCATAATGGCTCCTTGGAGATGGGGCGCTCAGAGCCGAGTGTATACTCCGTCTCACTGCAGCCGCGCAGTACGGCCAAAGCCACAGAGGAGAGAGCGTGTCCTAACCTTGTCAAGAGGAGGGAACGGAAAAACAGCAGAGGGTGCTGGGATTCCGAACCTTTCCCTCCTCTCGAACAGGTTGGGATACACCCTCTCCCTTGTAGCTTTGACTGTACTGCACGGTTTTAGTGAGACGGAATATGTACTCCGTTTCACGAGAACTTGGTGAACTGTGGAGGCTAGGGCCCTGCGACCCAATAAGAGCGTAGGAGCGGGGCACGTGACCCGCCGTCGGGGGAGCATTTGTCATTCCGCCAAATGAGAGACGCGAGGCCCGGAGGAATCGGCTGTCGTCTGCTATAGTCCGTTGCAAATCTAGAAAGTAGGGCGAGGGAAAAGCAGGCCGGGGAGGATAAAGCAGACGGAACGCTGGAGAGGAGAGGGGGAAACCTCCTCCTCTCTCCAACTTTCAGCCTGCTTCTTCCTCCCTGGCCTGCCTTTCCCTCGCCCTACCTTCTTGAGTTGCAGCCGTTGCAACGGACGTCTGCTCCGAAACCAACCAACTTCGGATGAGCGTCCACTGCAGCAAACTTTCCGTCCGCTAGAATAGCGAGCAATTGTGGAACAGTTCATGAGACAACCATACACTGTTAGCAAAAATAACACGCCCAGACGTGTAAACCGTTGTCCCATAGCGGACACGTCGAAACGTGTTCGTTTTACACGAGGCCATCTGTGTTTTTCGTCTACACATGAGGTGCTGTGTAAACTTAACACGCTACACCATGTCTGCCTTCCGCAAAACCGTTTCGAGCGTGTTCCTTATGAAACATGGCGGCCAGCGGCCGAGAACAGGCGAGAGACGAGCCCAGCGAGCCGCGCGCCTTTCAGCCGAATTGAAAGCACACAGGGCGCGTTAGTTCTCGTTCGATGTCTTTTATACACAGTAAAGTCTCCAAGCGGCGGACGTAGCTACTTGCAAAGGTACGTACGTGCGTTGTCGGCGGTCGGCGGCGTCGGTGGCTTCAACGAGCCGCTAGACAAAAAAAAAAAAAAAAAAAAAAAAACGAATGCCGAATTCACATGGATAAATAACTTGAACAAACTATTTAGAATCGGGCGGTAACTTGCGCCACCTATCCAGATTTCTAGCAGCCTGTTTTTAAAAAAAAGACGAGTCTGTTAATACTGCGAACGACCACGACTACACAGGAACCCTCCATACAACGCAGGCAACACAGCACACAGCTACACAGCACCGACATGTACAAAAACACAACAACCGACACTACGCCCGACACTTCCTACTCGATATCCATTTCTCCCCGCGGCGCATATAAGCTTGACATGTACGGGTGAGCTCTTTGGTCGCTGACCATTACAGATTTATAGAAGAATACACAAAACACGGCGCAATGGATAGCCGTGTGTTAGAACTGTTTGCATTTAAAAAGTATGGAGGCAAAATCTATAATGTTAGTCCGTTGCAATAAATAACGATATATTAACAAAAACTCTTAAACCGGTCATGAAAAAGTTTAAATTTTTGTTATTTTCTTGCTTGACCAGTGTTATGAGCAGTCCGACTAGCTTGAATCAGATAGGAAAACAAATTATTGGGATTTTGTCATTACGTATACAATAATAAATGAAAATGATCCTTGCGCAAAGCATTTTTTATATATTTTTGTGAAGGACATCCGGACATCCGCCCAACGCTTCACTTCCGCTTGTTGCAGCAGTTGCAGTACGGGAGCAGACGCCTTCACTTTTGGGGCGTTTTGATGCAGTTTGTTGTCGTATGTCGTGTCGGTGTCGAGAAGAGCGGTGGGGATTGAGAGTTTGTGACCGGTGTTATTCGTGAACACTGGTGTGGGGCGCTGATGCGTCTTTTTTTTATACTGCCACCACACCGAACTTTGAAGATACACGGGCCCGTAGCAGTGCATTATGCTGAATCGCGAGCTCCCTCTCTGTTGACGTCGCTTTCCTGGTACCACTCGTGGATACTGCAAGCGTTTAAACAGTGTGCACCGTCTCGCCTGCATCCCCGGTGACGTACTCGACCTGTTGAAACTTATTTCTTCCGTCATTTTAGAGTACGCAAGGCAGTTATCTCGTTGGTCTGGTTTCGGTTATAAAAGCAAGGCTCGTAGTTCCCGCCCTCAGTACACGTTGGACATCTTCCACACTTTGACACCGGATAACTGAATGAACGAGGATTTACATTCACTTCCGAAGTTACTCTCGCCACTTCTTCACCGTTGAGCAGCAGGATGAGCTGGCGACAAGCCGCGGATGAAAGGCTTGAGCATCAACAGCCCAAGCGCACTCAGTGCCGATGCGGGCGACGCGGGTTTCTGTCAATCGGGAGGCCAGCACAAACCGTGACCGTTCCAGCTCTTCGTCACGACACGGTGTTACAGAGAGCAGGGTAAAATACAGCTACAGGGATCACCGAAGCAACCGACTGCTATCTTAAATCTTGGCTTGTGATTTATTTATTTATTTTTATTTATTTAAGTACCCTCAAGGCCCTGGGGCATTACAGAGGGGAGTGGTACAAGACAAATTTGGAACACAAACAATATACAAACACTAAAAGCCAAGCACGAAAAATGTAAAAAAAAAATATGTAAACAAATTAAGAAATGTATAAAACAAGGCAAACAAACAGCCGAATTGCGCCTTTGTAGTAGATCATCTTATTCGTTTTGCAGGAGAGACGCAAACGACGGGCATAACAAAATCGCTTGCATATTCCGCATATCTCACAAAAGCATTTACCCTGTCACCTTGCGAAAAGCGCGAAACACGGAGTCTGCACCGTCCTAAGCTTCCCGTTTTTTACCTGCTTTAGAGCAGTTTGTACTGCTAGTAGATATGCCTACTGAAACTGAAACAGGACAGTGCCAGAGAGAAAGAGACAAAGTTGAGAAAGCTTGCTCGCTCTCCAATTTCTCAGCTCTCAAGTGATTGTACCATAATAAATGCACCAACGCGTCTTCCAAAATAAAGAAAGAGCACTACGTTCACAACATAAAAAATCGTCTCAGTACATGCATCTGTGGGCAGGTAGGAAACCTTGCCCTAATTTATTCACGCCGCATGATTGGCGCAACAAACTCGTTGCAGGACCGAATCATCTACTCGAGCGGTGTGCGTCGCTATGCAAACGCAGTCCAACACGAAGCATAAAAAACGGCAGATTTAAGACAAATATCCGGAGTCCATTATTCAATTAAAACAACGTAATTTTGTTGAAAACGCCCGCTGCTTCTTACTCACGGTATGTGTCGGGATACTTCCACTGTTTGAAACGGAACGAAGGAAGATTTACTTTTAAAAATGGTCGCTGCGTCCTCCCGGACCAGCTGGACCGGATCAGCTGACGACGACGGGACTGTACCCGTTGAACCTCCACCACGCAACAAACAATTTGCGCTCCGTGTTAAAAGCGTGGTTCAAACAGACTCGGAATACAAAGCACCGCACCGCACACGGCGAATGTTTCAGCTCTTTTTCGCATCGCCGGGTTGCACCAAACAGAACGAGATCGCCGAAGTCAACGCCGCGCTGTCGTGAACCTTGGCTTGTGGTTGCGAACTCATGGACCCTGCGACTCCCTTCGCTTTCAAAGCACACACGACGATTACGAATGCTACTTTCCGTCTTCCAGGAACATCACAGGGGCACTTCTCCGGTCACGTCTTCACTATGTGCTCGCAAACTCCGAAGCTCTATGCGAAGCTTCTCGCGTCCCGTCAAACCAAAACAGTAGCGGCGTCATGCGTACTTGCCAGATTTTCTCCGGTCAAACAAAAACAACGAAAGCCAACCGGCGCTTGCCTCCAGCGTACATCGGCGTTGCGCTTGCGCCGTGGCCAGATCGCTTGCAGTTGAAGGTTGAAGCAAAAACAAAACCAACTGCAATGTCCCGTGTTCACATCGAGGACACGCTTTGTATATCCATTTTAACTGTTTGGAACGAATAATTAGACCTATGACTTTATTTGTGGTGTCTAAGAAACTGTTATCAGGACCCCTAAACGCCCTAAACTAAATACAAACATGGGCGACATGAGGGAAGCCGCATTGCCATCGACCAGAAGATGGCGGCGAGCACGGTAAGTGAGGGTTTCGCCAACGTCCTGCGACATGGCGCAATTGCTTTTAGTGCATATCTGTCTCCGAGACATGTTTCTTTCCGCGGCATTTGTCTCGACGGTCCTTTCTAAGTGTGTCCCCAAGCATTCCGGTGCTTCGATAGCCGGCAATGCCGCGGTCGTCGCCGGGGGCGATGCGTGTTATCGAGGTCGGCTACACGGTTATGCGTGTATGACCGAACCAAACACGTTTTTTACAACCTCGCATGATTTCTGAACGAATTATCCGTTACTGATCGTGTAAATTTATGGTAATTTGTGTAAATAGCGTGTTTTTCACCCCAAATATTCGCCAAATACACGGGACTTGCTAACAGTGTACGCTCAATTTAGCCACGCATCTGTGGCGGGTACTAATGCCAGGGCACAGTGGGATGTTTTGAGCGGAAACGGCTGATTACACGGCTGAGATCGCCGGCAATCGCCAACGGCTACGGCGCCACAAGAACAAAATCGGGAGCGGATACAGATGTGTCGTCAATTCTTTTGTTTAAATGTAATTGAAACTCATAAATTTGTGATTATTTAGTCCTTATTCTTTATATCTTCTCGTTAGTAATGGAATCACGCAAGTTCGATTGCCGTTAAAAAAAAAAGCCTAGAACTACTTTTTGTCGCGGACGGCGCTGTTCCTGTGGCGGTAACGAGGGCCCGTGGCCTCGACCATGGAGCGTTTACCACGTGCCTTGCTCCGGCGCGCTCATTGGTTTGCGGGGGCCACAGTCTCCACAGTTCACCCAGTTATCGTGAAACGGAGTATAGAGTCTGGTCAATGGGAGTAGCCGGCGGAACCCGGGGAGGAGAGTGGCAAATGCGGCGGCGCCGCCAGCGCCCCATATTCTCCCAGTGATTAATTTGCGAAGTAAGAATGCGCTGGGATTACCTTGCAGGATTTGAGTACGGCGATGCAGGTTTTTTTTTTTTTTTGGGGGGGGGGGGGGGGGGGTGAGGCTGAAAGTACCGGAACGTTTAATTGTAAGCTAAAGGTGGACAAGGGGAGTTTCAAGGTGCTGAGTACGTTTACTAAGCTAGGAAAGGTGACATTGACGAGGAAAATTTCCTGAAACATGAGTCGACATTGCGAATGTGGGCTGCGCGTTCGTTGTTTGGGTCGAAACACCCATGAAGCCCATTCCATAGTTTTCACTGCCCACTTCGTCGTGGCCGCGGTCGCGATTGATCTCAAAAGAAAGTTTGAGTGCGTTCTGAATGTCGCCGTGACGACAACGTCACGTGCGTTGCCCTTAAGTTACGAAGAGCCGCAAATTCTAGCGCTAGTGTGCTAAAATGAAATACTCGAGTACACCCTGACTTAGAAATTGCGATTGGATGTTTTTTGTTAGGTTCATTGCTTCCGCTAGAGGAATATTTCAGGCTAGTGGTTGGTCACGAGAGCTGTCAATCATCGCGCCCAAGGTCATTGAAACAATTTCGGCCAATGACCTGCCCTTATTTTAGCCCTCTTCTTACCTAAAATAGCGGAGAGTTAATGAGCACAATAAATCTTCATCACAAATGCAGAACCATCATTATTTAATAAATTGACATTATATACATTCTTTAAATGTGAAATTACTTACACTATACTCGCATTGGTGGTTGTATATTTTCGCGCTAAAATTAGTTTTTCATGTAAAAAGTGTTTGTTTAATCTAATGTAAATTACGACTCCTTTAATCTATATTGTACAGTACACAGTGTACTCGCGGTTATGCGAATTAATTATTTCATGTAAATAGCATAACACATTTTTGCACGTCAAGGTAAATAGTGTACTTTTAATGCGATAATATTATAAAGATTTTCTGCTATGTATATTCTGGCCTGCTGATGCGCAGTAAGTATGCGCAGTAGACGATTTCAACTCTCACTATGCTTTCACCCCATTGCGCCGAGCGTATGCGGAGCGGCAGTACGCACTCCGTCATGTTCGCACCCTCTTCTAAAGACCTGACGACCTGTACGTCGTCTTCGACGTCGTCCTTGAGGTCGCCCTAGAGGTCGCCCTAGAGGTCGCCCTAGAGGTTGGCCTATGTCACATTCAATTGGGGCGCACGCAGCACCGAGAAAGTGCTGCCCCCAAGGCCGCGCCACCGCGCGGGTGCAGCGTATGATGCACTACCAAGTGAACACGAAGCATTCCGCCGTGCAACGCGCTTGGCGCGGTCACTTCAAGGGCAAAACATAAACGGCTGGACCACTGAACAAAATCCGCCGCGAGTGGGGCGGCGGCGCGCGCCATCTAGCGAGAGTCTACCGAGCCGCCATGTTTACCGAGACGTGGAAGACGAAGCGAGGGAAAGAAGGGGCCGAAGGAGGCGGAGGGCGGTAGCTCAAGGCCGCGCCGGCCCGCAGTGCGCGAAGCTGCACGGTCTCCTTTCGACAATGCAGCTGGTGCAGCAACGCGCCGGTGTCGTGCGTCGCGCCAAGTCCCAAATGAACGTAGTGCAGCCGCACCGACACGACCATGTGAACGCGACGCGTCCGTCGGTGCAGTGCGGTGCGGTGTGGTGCGCCCCAATTGAACGTGACACTAGTCGTCGTCTACGACATCCTAGAGGATGAAGCTAAGAATGACGTCTAGGACGACCTAAAGAACGATCTCTAGGGTGATCTCATGGGCGACAATTATTTAGCGTCCTCCTAGAGGACGGCGCTATATTTAGCGGGGAGTTCCCCGCTAAATTTAGCGGAAAAATTGACGTCACGACATATGAACCAATTCAGTTTCCCCGCTAAATTTGGCGGTGTGTAACGATAAATGCCATCGCATTCATAGATGGAAATTTCTACAAATTTGCCTCGACCATCAATTTTCTTCCCTGCTTTTTTATACTTTGGAGTGAGTTACAGTGTATTCTGTAGAGTGCTTAAGTTAATGTAACAATTATGGACTCCCACGTAAGTTAACTCTAATCACTTGGTTTCTATTTCTCTAAGTTATATATGAAAACAAAGTTGTGATAATCGATATGAAAAAAAAAAATTAAATTCCGCTCCTTTTTTTGACTGTGCACGGCGACCTAATCGTAAAAGCCTGAAACATAAAACACTCACCCTCCAACAATTGTGCGACCCTTGAATGGTCGGAGAGGCCATCTTTATATTGAAATGCAAAATGAAATAAAATAAAAAGTCGTCCTGTTGTTGGCGCCAAGATATGGGTGCATACATCCGGTAGCCTTCCCGCGGGTCGACCACCGCTAAGCATATAATATCGCATATCCCATACCAGTACAGACTCTGATATCAAAACTAGTATTATTCTTATCCAGTCGTTAAAAGTTAGAAGGTTCAACCACGGTTTCGTGGCCATCCACATGTTGTTTTTGTATTTTTTTTTTGTACGCCGAACTTGAAGTCAACACCCTAGCCGGCCGGCTTTTGAATGATTCTTTGCTCTGCCGGAAGCGAAAAATATAAAACAAAAAGAAAACAAAAACAAAAACGCCGTTTTGTTATTTAACGGCATTTCTACCCCCGGTATTAGCGGCGAGATGTTATGGTGGCTCCTCCTATTCATGGGACGCCATTTTGTTGAACGTTGTTCGCGGCGCACGCTAATGCCCGTGTCCCACTAGAGCGACAGACAGAAACAAACGACGGCGACAAGCCTCAAACGGGTCTTTCGCGATTTGAGAGGCTTTGTAGAATAAAGGATGCTATGCTCAAACACGAGCATCTTGCAGGCGAGGGTATCTTTGGCAGGCTTGCAATCGCTCGTGCTTGCTTCACGAGCACCGAACGACTAAACGCCTGCCAAAGGTACCACCGCGAGCATGCTGCATGGGTTTGAGGCTTGTCGCTGTCTTTTGTTTCTGTCTGTCTCTCTAATGGGACACGGGCATGAGAACACAGCTCCGAACACCGCGCCTGTACAGCTTTGATCGGTGCTCAAGGTGCGCGTGCGCACGGGTATCCATAGCTATGGTTGTGCTACCTGCGAGGAGTGCACACGAATGCACGTTCAACATCCATTCAACACAATCAGAATTGTTGTTCCTAGAAGACACTAAATGGGAGCTATTTCTGGGCATGCGCTGCGAACAACGTCCAACAATATGGCGTCCTCTGAACAGAGAGCCGTGTATTGGGACAGTTTGGCCATACATTGGTTTGAATAGACCGATATCACCAAGCGTTCGGCGCATGCGTGACGCCGCGATAACTTTAGTTCACAGGAGGCAGGCAGCAGTGCACAAGACGGCTCGTGCCGCCTCATGCTCCACACGCGCAGAGTTCCAGCGGGATTGTCGTACGTGCAGAAAGACTAAAGCTCCCTCGATGCATTGCGGCAGTGGTGGCGTAGTCAAACTGGCTGGTGAGATCGGTCTATAGGTGAGCATCTCGGGGCCAACCACAGGCCGCGAAACAGCCCTTAGCGGTGATGATGAGCTCTAAAAACGCGACTCGACTGATTTAAGCCGTTTTAGCGTCGCTCGAATAAAAAAATTTAACTCTTTGGGACAGAAAACGTATATTCAAAATTAGAATAAATTAACGTGCCCTCCGATCAAGGGCCGACTTGCTAGAAACAGCGTCTCAGTTGAGGCGGGTAAAGAAAGCACTGCCAAAGGCAGCGCACGAGCCGAGCGGGACTCCGCGTCTCAAGACGCTCGCGCGCCCCACCACTTGCACTGCTTTCTTTCAACCAGCCTCAGCTGAGACGCTGTTCTATTAGCGGCGAGTTGTTTTGGTGGCGCCCTCCTATATATGTTTCGCTTTCATGACGTCATCACCTTGCGAACAAGTTCGATTGTGTTTCTATTCAGCATGGTGGAAGCTTGAAATCATTGCGCTCTGAAGACAACACTCCCAACACCGTCAGAATTTAAGTTTTTACTTTACTCTTAGTTCCGTCGATGAGAAATCCTTTACTGACGTCAAAGTCAGCATTCGGCCAATCGTGTGAGGCCGATCGTAGCGGCGCTTTCGATCGCTCACGTCGCTAATACTCCGCGACAACTTTCTTGGCAATGCAATGGAAGGTACAGGCACTCGTTCCCTTTTCCATTTCTCTCTCTCAGCTCTCTTCCTCTCCCCGGAAATGCCAAGAAAAGTTGTCGCGGAGTTTAGCAAGCCGGACAAGAGCAAACTGTCACCGAGAGACCGAGATTGAAAGCTTCTGTTTCAGGCTTTAAATGTAGTTGCCAATATTGTGACGTTCACTCCGGCCGCATTTTGAAATACATATTACATAGGGCAAACTGGGCGGTGTGTGAACGATCGAGCTGGGGAGCACGCGGCTTCTGTTAAAGGAACATCGGCAGGACATCTTTCTGCACATTGCCGGTCCTGCAAGTGCTCTCCTAATTTTAACAACATCACCATTATAGGGCGGCACCGGAACGGATATGCACGTGAACTAATTGAAGCTCTGGCCATCGAAGACAGTGCTCAACTGTGCGTGAGCACCCCGTCTATCACGATCCACTCGAAAGAAAAACAATACTTGGGACGTGGCACGAGCCGCATAACACCCTGATCGGGGCATCGCGCGGACATGGCGAATGGCTGTCATCACTATAGTCGGTTGCAAGCTAAGAAAAAACCGGAAATGCCTCTCAGAGGAAAATGTAATCCTACGCCGAGAAACGCCAGCCAATCGTTTTCATGACGTCACGATTTCGTGGACAAATCGCGATCCTTTTGAAAAAAAGCTCAACATGGCTGCTGGCCTTAGCAACGCGACGCTAGTTTCTCGTGACAAATATTCTGCTTTTTTGCACCGTGTTTTAGGTGCCCGAGGTTACGCCACGAAATCTTAATGGTATCGGCTTGCGTTTGCAGCAGTTTTTGCGCGACAACGTGAGAATCCAGCGACGCTACCGCCAACGAAAATTTCGAAGCGGGCGCGAGGCTTAGCACTACTGAGAGGTATGTTAGACGGTATGTTAGACAGTATCTTGGACAGAAAATGAATTGGGAAGACGGTACATTGAACATGACTTTCTTTCTTTACTAAACAGCTATTTCGTTGACAAAAAAACGTGTTCTAACTTATTTAAATGTCCTGAATGAATTAAATAAATTTGTAGTAGTTTAAGACACGTTTCCTGGAGGAAGAAAAAGCAACGTTGCTAGCGAACTACTTTCTCGACGGCGGAGGCACTTCAGATGGGCGCAATGCGCTTGTGGGTGGAGCTAAAAAATTGTTCTCAGGTTGCATCTGACTATAGCTGAAGTAAAGGGGAAAAAAAAGGAAGACGAAGTATTAAAGGCAGCAAGTTGATAGTCAGCGGTGTGTATGTATTTTCTCTCACGGTTTTTTCTAATTTGTAATTGTTCAGCTGATTATATTCAAATGTGACCCTCCGTCGGAACAGATTTCCTCTCGTCCCGATTCCGGCAGTGCCCAAATCACCCGACCTTCCACCGCAAGATACGATTGCGGAAAGAACATTAGAGCCGACCTATGGGACACCACATACCGATCACGTTGTGACCCGAAGTGGCCGAGTAGTCAAAAACGCTGTACGCTTTTAGCCCTCAGCTAAAACGGGAGATGTGCTTGGAGCTATAGTCATCGCGAGGCGTGAGCAGGGAAACGACGACGATGAAGAAGGGGGAAGGGGGCTCGGGATAGATGATTAAATGGCTGATTCCCAACGGACGCTGGTTTGAGTCCCGAGCTCCTGAGGCCCTGACAACACAGAAAGTACGCAATTTGTGCGCTGAATTTAGCGCTTGCGTTAGCCCGTTGCGCAGGAGTGTTCTAGATAGCGTTTTTCAGCCACGACGAAGAAGCCCAAGCAACTCCGGCTTACAATGCCACAAACAGAGGTAACGCTTTGGGCTCCTGCATCCTGGCCTTCTTTCGCCGGAAACTTCTGCCTCCAGAAGTCCGGATCTTGTTTGGTCAGCGCTGTGTCCTGTGGTTTCTTCTATAACGATTTTTATTTCACACGAAATGCTGTATCTTGAGAAAAAAATGAATTTATTGCTTCACAATCAGATTTTAAATTTGTTTAAATATGAGAATGCGACGGAGGCCGTCCACCGGTCGTGTCCGCTTGCGTCGCCTCCGCGAGAGAGGTCTCGTGCACTGGCCTTTGTGGAGAAACGTTCGCGCGCCGCAGGCAGCAAGTTGCCGGCAATCGTTGCCCATCTTGCTGGGCCTTCTAAAGTGTGTCTGGCGTGCACCTCCCGTAGGAGTGGAATGTTGTCCTGCGTTGAAGATCTCAGCCGAGAGGACACCGCCGACGTCGCGCTCACGACGCTTGCTGCAGCCGGGGTCCTGGGTACCACCATATTTTAACTGCGCTCGTCTTGGCTTTAGAAAAATTCACAACAGGAATCCTCCTCGAAGGAGCACAAAGACCCTTTGTGTACGCACGCAATTTCTGAAGATAGAGGGTTTTAATATTGCGTGTAGGAGCAAACGCAAGCGCTGTGCGTTTGCTTTAGCGTTTTGTGCTCCACGTTGCACATGCTCGTCGTCGCCATGCGCCAATCCCAGACGCAGTTTGGGCTTTGCGCACGCGTAATGTGGAAGACTCAACACTAACGCAAACGCACAGTGAGCGCCTTGGCTTTTATAAGCAATATTAGGGAGTTTTAGAATAACATACGCAATTTTAGCGCACGCTAGCGCTAAATTTAGCGCTTGTATTAGCGCCCGCGGCGCAAGAGAGTTTTAGAATAGCGTTTCTCCGTCGCGACGCAAAAGCCCAAGCATCTCGCGCTTGCGACGCCACCAAGATACAGTGACAATTTTTATTTCACACACGAAATGCTCTAACTTTAGAAAGAGACAAGCTTTTTGGTCCAGAGTATTATGGTATTATTTTAGATTTGTTTAAACACGAGAATGAGACGCGAGAGGTTGACCGGTCGCGCCCACTTGCGTCGCCTCGGCGAGAGAGGTCGTGTACTGACCTTCGCACATCGCACCTTCGCTGAGAAGTGTTCGCGCGTCGCAAGCCTCATGTTGCCGGTGATCGTTGCCAAACCGAGTACAATTTCGTCTCGCATTGAAGATCGCAGTCGCGAGGATGCCGCCGACGTCGCACTCACGATGCCGCCAAAGCAGCTGCCGACATAATCCTGGAAGTCGCCATTTTTGCTTAACTCTGCTCGTCTTGGCTTTAGCCAACTTCTCATCATGAATCCTCCTTGGAGAAGCGCAAAGGCTCCTTGCGTACGCACGCTATTTCCGAGAAATAGCGCACGCTAAAATTGCGCACGCAGAGCGCAAAACCTGCTTTGCGTTCGGAGCATGCGCAGTGGCGACGACGCTATTCTTTGCGTGCGCAAGGCTGTAGCGTGCGCTATTCTAAAACTCCCTATTAAACTTACTATTAGCGCACGCAAAGAGCAAAACGTGGTTAGCGTTCGCTGCATCCGCGGTGGCGACGGTGCTATAGTTCGCAAATCTTTAGCGTGCTCTATTCTAAAACTGCCTACTGCCTTCCATGTGGCGAGCTGGAATGAGCGCTAGACGTTTTCGAGCTCACCATGGCGTAGCTCCGTACACTTAACACCCGCCTCAAGTCGAGGCTTTTATTGCAATCAAGTTAATCGAAAAGTGATTTCTCAGCCCGTGAAGAATCCCTTACAGCTGAGTGAATATCCGCTTTACAGAGGTTAATTCAAGACGGCAATTGAAACCGTACGCAAACAGCACCAACAGAAAAACAAAGACTACAATAGAAATACTGGCTGTGACGTGCCGTGCGGGGAATCAAACGCATCGTTCGGAACCGCAGTGGAGCGGCTTGTTTTATTGGCTTTCAAATAATCACGACATAAGCTTTTACTTTTTACTAAGAGATTCATCCCCTGAGCCGTGTAAATTGCTGCCCAGTATTTTGTTTTATACTCTGGAGTGAATTCAGGGTGTTCTGCGCAGTGCTGAGTTTATGTTACAATTCTGAACTCTCAAGTAAGTTAAGAGTAACTACCTATTTCACTTTTCATTTATTCTTATTATTTATCAAAAAAAAAAGTGTTCGGTAATTGATATAAAATAAAACTGTTCAATACTGCTTCTTTTTTGGCTGTGTACGGCGAACTAATCGCAAAAGCTTGAAACATAAGTCATTAACCTCCAAAGATGGTACGACGCTTGAATGGTCGGAAAGGCCTTCTATATTTTGAAAAGCAAAATTAAATAAAACAAATACGTACGTTTCATTGCGCCTAGATATGGTTGGATGCATCCGGTACGCTGCCCGCGTGTCGACCACCGCTAAGTATATCATTTCGGATTTCCCATACCTGTACAGGCCCTGATATCCGAACTAGAATGACTCTAATCCAGTCGTTTATAGTTGAAAGTTTCAACTACGGTTTTGTGGCCATCCACATGTTGTTTTTATACGTCGAACTTGAAGTCAACACCTTAGCCGGCCGCCTTTCGAATGATTCTTTGCTGATCCGGTAGCAAAAAAAAAAAAAAAAAAAAGAACACAAAAAACGACGTTCTGTAGCGTTGCGCCAGCTGTGACTCAAGAACAAAGCGAAAACACACGCGCGAGTGCGTACATATGCACTGAACTAAACAGAACACGCTAAGTCATAAAAAAATGGGTTTGTGTATTATTTATGCTTTCTTACTTACAGCAGATAGGACACTCGGTGACGCAGAAAACCATCCCGCTTTCCCAACATACATTCAGCACAATTATTTTCAATAATCGATGTAATCACTGTGAAATAAAATAAAGAGCGTTATTATAGTTAATTGCAACATAGATCAGGGGACCGGTGGTTGAGTGGGCTAACGCACACCAGCTCGGAGTACGTGGAGCGAAAGCTCGCACTGCAGAACTCAGGGATTCTGGGATCGATCTACACTCCTGCCCTTTTCGATCTGGATGAGAGTAAGGTTCTTGTGGTGGAGAGAGGCGTCAGCTGGGGAATATCCTCTCCCCGATTGCGGCTGGTGACTTCGATGGCGAGGCAGTGGCAGCGACGACAACTTGATGCTTTTGCACTATACATTTATTAACAAATTGCCGGCGGACGACACACGTACGCGACCGACTTCGGGTCCTCTACCGCTCAAACTCTCCCAACCACGCTCCTGCGGGGGTCCGCCTCCGGCCCCCAAGGGGACACATTCCACCCGCGCTGCGGCGCCGCGCCATTTGATCCCTCCCGCGCACCGCCAGCCTTCTCCTCTTGAAAAGGGGGCCCTCTCGGCAAGACCGTCGAGCGGCCAAAAACAAACAACAACTCAAGAAAACACATACACTCTGATCCTTACTATGAGCATCGTACTGAAGTGTCGTCGTCCATCACTACTGCGTGGTGCACGTTAAAGGCCCCAGGCTAGTGGTTGTACCACACTGGCTAAATTGCTCATCAACAGCCGAGACACCAGACGCCCACTGAGGCAGACTAACTTCCGGCTGTATAAACATACACACAGCAATTTTTGCAACATAGGTCAGCAGTAGGTGCGTCGTCTCCAACTTGAACTTTCTACATTACATGGTAAGTCAATGCAAGCGCAGTCAAACAAACCGGAAGGCAATGAGAGCAAGCAAAAGGCGGAGCACATTCTACTAATTTTATGTTGCCACCACTGATCTTGATGACTGTTTGCTGAATCGCGTTGGCCCAGCTCCGCCTATGCACGTGAATGTGGCCGCGGTCGGCCATCTTTTTGGTAGAGCATAGCCTTCTCTATACTCACAAAGCCTGGCAGCTCGATGACGGAGCCATAGAGTGACCGGTCGCAAATTTGAAGCTCAAAGATCTGGTGGCACAGAGAAATTCTCGGGGAGTCTGGTATTCAGCGCACAGCTTTTGCAGCGGCGGGGACCCGAAACATGGTTTTCAAAGCCGACGAGAAAAGAAGCGGTAGCCCGAGGAACGCGAGAAGCACGAGCGGACATTCCATCGCTCGGGACAAGTGTGTTTCGGCGTCTCGCCGCAGCGGGGCACCCTTTACATGACTGTTGTCTGTCGCTTTGCCTTTTCACTTTCGGCGGCCGCGTCACTTGGCGATCTTTTAGGCTTTGTCAGTATAGAGGAGTCTGTGGGTAGAGTTATATTATCTCTAGTCATTATAGTAATATGGCGGACTGTGCTGTGGCGGCAGGCTGCCATAAAAGTTGCCGTGGGTCTGGTACACTGTACCGTGCGTGATATTTCGTGCTTGATTGAAGTCGCTCGACGAAGCAGATTCTTGAAACTCAGTGGATGCGACAGAGGAAGGTCGACTATGCGGTTATGTTGTGCGGCGCGCTGTTAAAATCGCCCCGATCGCAAAATGACAAGAACTTACCATCGGTAGGTACTCAGTGTTTCGTGGCTATCTTCGCGCGCAAGGATACGTTCGGTGAAAAATATGTACTTGTTCCCAAGGTTTCCACGAAGTCACCCCGCGACTCTTCAGCTGTGGGTGGAAAACGTCGGCAGATGTAACAGGGAGAATTTCAAGACTAGCGTGGTCTCCTCAGACCAGCTTAAAGAAAATTGGTTTGACAGGACGGGTAAATTGTGCGCCTAAGGGAAGGTGCAATACCCACTATCTTCAACCTGCCTACATAACTCTTTAAGGTAATACTGCACCTCTGCTTTTAAAAATATAATCTTTATGTCCAAAAATTTCATGTCAGGTATTTTCAGAACAAAATATGATTTATTTATTTATTATTATTTAGTTCATCATTTTATTGTTATCGGCAATCTGGTGTATACCAGAGGTGAGCATTTCAAGGATTCTTTTCACACCATCACATACGTATTGCACAGAAGCTTATAATTCCCCACCATGGTGGGATCTTGCAACCACCACGCTACTATGCTGTGGCTAGTGATAATATAACTCTACCAAAAATATGGCCGACCATGGCCGTATTCGGAAAGCGGGAAAACGCGATACAGCAAACAGTCTGAGAGATCAGTGGTTGCAAAACACTATATGGGGTATGCACTAGAGCCCCTGTGTATGACATCTTTAGCTGCCAGAGTAACGACACAATACAAAAATACCTAGATGCACAGTGTAAACGCCATAGGTCGTCTCCCAAAATTTACTTCATCTCGCTAGAGAGTAATGGTAATTCCAATAAATGCAAAGGTGCAAGAGAGCTGGACAAGAATGACGATAATAATTCCTGGAGAAGGGAAGCATCAACAAGGGCCGTTCACCCTTGTTGTAGTTAGACTGGTGACAGATGACAAAACCAGTTTGCTTTACTGACGTCCAACTCCTGATTAGCTCAGTTGGTAAAGCGCTCCCGTGGAAATTGAGAGGTCCCTGGTTCAACACCAGGACCAGGTGGATTTTTTAAGTCGCGCACCAGTCACCTAGTAGTGTTTAAGTTCACACTTGTTGGCATAAGATCGGTGGCAGCTGATAAAACTCGTTAGCTCTAGCGACGTCTAACTCTTGGTTTGCTCAGTTGGTTGAGCATTCCACTGGAAATAGAGAGGTCCCTGGTGCGATACCAGGACCAGGCGGATTTTTTCTGTCGCGCACCAGTCACCTAGCCGTGTTTAAAGACATATGTCTGTCCTTTTTCGCCCTTGTCTTCCCTCTCCAGGGATTATTACCGTCGTCGCTAGGGCGTAAATGTTACGTACCTTGTTGCTCAAAAATCAACTCGCATTCGGCGTTGCTCTACCTGTGTTTGCACGGGATATGACCCGCCGGATCTTTTTGGGTAAGAAAGGTAAGAGGAACAAATCTATAGGGTTCAGCTTTATGGGCCTGGATGTCACCATGGCAATCTATGATAATCTAGAAACTAGCTTCCCGCACTGCGGCCTTGGATCCAACATGGCGGTTTAGAAGCACCATTTCGGTACTTTGCTCCGCAAGGCAGTTACTCTAAGGTAATTGATCTGCTAGAGGCTTCTGGCGGACTTTTCTATTAGTATGGTTACTTTTTGTGGTCGAGAGCGACTCCGCTAAGCGAGAAATGTAGTGCAGCTCAAAGAGGCGAGAGTTACCTACAGTTACCGCGTAGTCGGTGGCGGTTTTGTTGAGCTGGCTTTAGCAGAGGACAAGCTCGAAGGCTCTCCTAAGCGGGGCTGTCGAGATAAAACTTCTTTGTCATTCATCAATTTCTGGGCATCCCGAGGACGGTCTCATTGACCCGGCAAGTTCCTTAATTTACTCCACTACGAGAGCAAGCTTGCTAGCTCAACAGTAGGTGCTCCAATACGTTTGATTTTTTCATCGGCGTTCGAACGTTTGACAAAAACCAATTCAATCTCCAAACACCCGACATGAGGATTGCAGCACACCATAAAATACTCGGCTCTGAGCACAGCGTACATGCTTCAATGTTCTTACTTCTGTGCGTTTCTGCCATAGACTTGCCTGTATTGCCTGGTGTCAAGCAATGGCCACCGGTGGCGACACCGACGGTCAATATTTCAGCTTTGGCGAGTTGGTGAATCATGTTAATACTTCACAGCGCACTAAAAACAACAGACTATAAAAATACCTGCACACAAAGAAACAACTCTCACGCATGCAGCACTGACTGTCAACTCTTAGATGTATTAAACATCATCTTCGTTATCTTTTATTCTTACGCACTAAAAAAAGAAAATAAGAATTAAATAAGGAAGAAAAGAAAAGGAGAGAAAATAAAAAGAAAAAGAAAAACAAAGAAATAAAATACAATAAAAAGAAAAGGAAAATTATATGAAAGAGGAAGGAATAAAGATTGACTACAGTAAAAGTCACAAAGAAGGTTTTGTTAAATAATCTAACTCTTTTTGGGATAAGGTGATCGACGAGTGCTAACGCATAGTTCATTTAGCAGATCCATGCTAGCGGCTTCGATGATTTCTCTAGTCAGTATTTCCTTGCTTCGTCCCAGTACCGTGCGATTGTTTAGAAAGGGTGAGCATTCACAATCTCTGCAATGAATGACCAGGTGACCTGAGTTAGCGTTAATGACGTTGTTGTTATGTTCTCAAAGTCTATCCTTAAGACAGCGACCCATCTACCCGACGTAACGCTTCCCGCCAGGTAAGTGGGAAGGAATACATCACTCCTTTTTCACAGAAAACGAACTTGGTCTTGTGGTTTTTGTTGCAGCACTCTGGAGAGCAGATGGCCCATTCACCCCCTTGCATATTTTGGAATGTTTTCGCGGAGCAGAGAAGACTACGTCGGATGTTGATTCTATTGGCCACCTTCTTAAGCTTGTGGGACAGGTTGTGAATACAATGCTCTATGCCTTGTGGTGCGTTCTCTTGTTCTGTGGTTAATGGCTTCCGCTTGCTCGACCTCCCTAGGTAGGCATTCAGAGACTGAAATTAATAGTGACAATGGGTATCCCGATGAAACCAATCAAGATATTTGCGTTTTGAAGCTCATATGGGTCATGTGCAAGGAAGAATCCTTGAGATAGTTTTTTAGGCAAAGTTTAGCAATGCCTCTTTTAACAAGTTTTGGATGTGCAGAACTATGATTAAGAAGTGGCTTTTTTTCCTGGGTTCGTAAGACCAGCAGATGTGACTGCCTTTAAAAAAATTGAAGGTCTAAGAATCGTATCGAATACTCGACCAGAAGTTCGTGGGCAAGTCAGACAAACAAGACTTTACAGGAACAGTTTGTACGTGCTTTTGCATAACCACGCTAGTCCACCCTATGGAGGAAGAGCGTGGCGCATTTACTCCATCCTCACGGATCGTACAACTGAAACTCTTTGGCGACTCACCTTAAAGCATCTTAGATTCATCACTCCATGGAAGACAAGCACCCAAAGTCTACCTGTGCATGTCAGTGGTGACATCTTCCTTCCTCCAGGAGTTCGAAAGGTACTCAGCCTTGGCTCGAATTTCGCGGTTGAACACCACGAGTCGGCACCTGGGCTGTTATCTCCAGTCAGGCAAGTGTATGAGAGAGCTTCCCTCACTTACGTTGATCGGTGCATTTCAGAAGGTATATACATTCTTTTAGATCACAAACACCCGGTCAGACCTCTGCCCATTATGAAGGTTGAGACATACTTAAAAGAGCATAGCTTAACTCTCCTGCCTCCGGACAAAGAAGCAGCTTTTGTGCACATGCATAAAAAATTGTTTGGCACTAAGGCCTATGCAGCCCTAGAGTCCGTGTTCCAGTGCCATCACGGCATCTCTTTAAGTAAAATCAAAAGCCGAGCCAAGCAATTATGTAAGTCGCTTGACCTGAAGCAACTTAGTTCATCCATTGTCTAGCCTGAGATTTTCAATGTGAAAACACATAAAACCGATTGCCCCCTCAGGGTCATTGTGTCTGAAAGAGGCACATGGCAAAAGTTCATCGCTATGTTCTTCCAAGACAAACTAAATCTTCTTGACATAAATGATCCCTATTTGATTAGGAGCTCAGATGATGTATTGAAATTTCTCCAAAAACCCAAGGACAGAAGGCTCATGGCCGTTTCTATTGACGTTGAGGACCTTTTTATGCCCTACCTCATGATCGTCTCCTGATGTGCATAGAGGACAGTGTTGACTCCTTTGGCGTCGTAGCCTTTCAAAATGCAGCAGGGGTGTCTCTCAAGGGATTCCTGAACCTAATATCCACCTACTTGCATTCTACGTTTTCCACCTGGAATGGCTGAACATATTTACAAAAAACCGGAGTATGTTTAGGTTCCAGTATAGCTCCTGTGCTCAGTGACCTCTTTCTGGCCTTCCACAACAGAACCTTACAGCAACACGACAATTCAAAAATTGTGCGTGTGTTTCGGTATGTGGATGATTACTTGGTTTTAATTGACAGTTACGATAGCACGTTCCCCACCATAGTGGCCGATGTTCTTTCTACCTTCCAAAGATGCCTTGATTTGTTAAAACGTACCCACAAACTTCCGGTCGAGCATTCGAAACGATTCTTACACCTTCGATTGTTTTTTAAAGCAGTCACATCTGCTAATCTTACCAACCGAGGGCAAAAAAGCCACAACTTAATCATAGTTCTGCACATTCAAAACGTAGTAAATGAGACATTGCTAAACTTTACTTAAAATACCTCTCAAGAAACCCTGCGTGTACTGGACCCATATGAGCTTCAAAACGCAAATATCTCGATTGGTTTCAGCAGGATATCCTGTGTCATTATTAATTTCAGCCTCTGAATGCCTACTTAGGGAGGTAAAGCAAGCAGAAGCCACTAACCACAAAACAAGAGAACGCACCACAAGGCCTGTCATAGTGCCTTATATTCACAACTGTCCTACAAGCTTAAAAAGGCAGCCAACAGAATCAACATCGACGTAGTCTTCTCTGTTCCGCAAAAACTTTCCAGCCTATGCAAGCCGGTGAATGGCCACATACTATACCAGAATGCTGCAACAGAAGCCGCAAGACCAAGTTTCTTTCCCGTGCAGAAGGAGTGATCTATTCCATTCCACTTACCTGTGGGAATTGTGTTACGTCGGGCAGACGGGCCGCTGTCTTAATGATAGACTTCGAGAACATAACAAAAACGCCCTTAACGCTAACTCAAGTCACCTGGGCGTTCATTACAGTGATTGTGAATTTTCACCCCTTCTAAAGAATTGCACGGTACTGGGACGAAGCAAGGAAAAACTGACTGAAGAAATTATCGAAGCCGCTAGCATAGTCCTGCTAGATGTATTATGCGGTAGTACCCCGTCGATTACCTTATCCCAAAAAGAGTTAGATTATTTAAGTAAACCTCCTTTGTGACTTTTGCTGTAGTCGGACTTTATCCCTTCCTCTTTCATGTCATTTTTTTTTCTTTTTATCTTATTTTATTTCCTTGTTTTTCTTTTTCTTCCTATCTTCTCTCATTTTCCTTTTATTCCTTGGTTAATTTTTTTTATTTTCTTCTGTTTGTGCGTAAGAGTAAAAAATAACGAAGATGATGTTTAATATATCCAAGAGTTGAAAGTCAGCGCTGCGTGAGAGTTGTTTCTTTGTGTGAATGTATTTTTATAGTGTGTTGTCTTTTGTGCGCTGTGAAGTATTAGCCTGACACCGACGGGCTCCCCATCGGCAATCCAGCCCACTACAATAGAGATCAGTGGGTATCCCCAGAGCAGTGTATACAAAGAGTTCGGTCAATGGGAGGCGCGGGCAGAGTCAGGGCGTGCACCAGACACAGAAAGAGGCCTTGACAGGCTCTCTTGGCAAACCACAAGCCGAAAAGAATCCCCTAGCGGTGGTAGCGAGAAACAGTTTTGGTCGTTTTAATAAGCGCTTAAGAGTTAAATGTAGTAACCTTCCATGGTTGAAAATACGGCGCACGTGATGTTTCGATCAGGATCATGCAGAAAGATTTAAGAAACGAATGCGCCGCTCGAATTCTGTTTTGCTCGGACAGAGTGTGACCGCACGGACGGCAGATTCTCGGCCTTCGGCGCTTGGCGCACGGATTATATCGATCGTTCCACTAGTCGCACTATTCCACTATGATTTTAGATGACCTTGATTGAAGCATCACGTGCACCATATTTTCAATCACCGAAAGTTACTCCGACGCACATATCGTTTGTTTCTCGCGACCACCGCCAGGGTATTATTTCCGGCTTCTGGTTGACTACATCGTAATTTCTGAAGACTCCCTGAAACACGCCCAGGCCTCTTTTGGCCAATGGCGCCTCCTCATTTTTCTGCTATACTTCCCAACAAATGGCCCTTCTCTACATATACGGCTCTGGGTATCCCGTTCACCATCCAAAAGCGACCCCCCCCCCCCCCCTTGGCTGCCGCGACGTTGTACAATTTTGACCACTATAGACACGTGACTGTACCAAATTATGAGACATTTACGCAAAACTGAGCCGAGAATTGTATTACGATTGCTGTAAAAAACATGATAAACTGTGTTTTCAATACTGTTAGCCCCAGGCATCAGTGTCTAGCTCTGATGAAAAAAAAAAAACCAAAAAAAGCACCGCGGCCGACGTCATTTGGCGGATGGATTGCAAAGCTGCCCGAGTGTTTGTCGTAGAAGCACATTTTGGACATGAAGCAAGCGAAACATAATTAATCTCGTCGGTACTGTTAATAAAAGCCGCGTTCGATTTACCTGCGTCTCCTGTAGGGCGGTGAAGTTCCGGTTGTGTATCAATACACACACCGGAAGTACACTGCCCTGCACTTTTCTGCAGCGGTGCAGGGCGTGTAGGAAAATTCAACGCAGCTAAAGATCATTAAGCAATTATTTGCGCGAAGTAGAGTCCATGGCTTTGCATTGAAAAGGCCATGAATGACTCAGCGCTATTTGATACGAATTACCGTTCGCTCACCCGTAATTTTTACTAGCGCGTTTGTAGTTATGTAACGGTCCACGCAGTTTGAACCTTACTTAATTCAAAGAATGAAAAGTTACCAGGTAAAAAGTAGTTTACGGTAAGATAAAGTGAAAATAAGGTTTATACATGGGGCTTTTGTCTTTGGAATGGTAATTAGTTCCGATGTGAATGCTGTACACTGGCGCATATGTGTTAATGAAATAATGCTGACAATAAGCATAATATTAATACAATTTTCAAAACTAAGTTGCGCTCGTCCGTGTCTACTCGCTTGTGATTGTCCCTTGTGTCGCGCAAAAACCTCTAGACTGCAAGTTAAAATAATTTACAATATTTATGAAACTTATTGCAATAATGATGACGATGAAAGACTAAAAAGCGATAGTGCCACTACTACTATGACCAACAAAACAATTATGGCAAAATAATAATAATGACTTCAAGTCGAAACACAGCTAAACGTATGTATGAAAACCTTATTGCTCCAGCAGTCATAACAAATAAAATTGGCACATGAAGAGGCAAGTGGAACTGCGGGTAGAATACATGACACCTAAAATAAATTAAATGGCACACTTTGTATTGTTGAATCCGGGGGTTGGGGGGCGCAGAAAAGAAGGATGAAAGGGATACGTAAGGATGCCATCACAGTCTCTGCCGCCTTCATCAAGACGAAATATCTCGGTCTTTCCTATGCGAGTTACAAGAAAAAGCGTTGTCGAGGCTGGGTCGGTGTGCTCGCTTGCCGGAGTCTGATGCTCTTTATTGAGGACTGGATAAGACCAATTAATATTTATTTTCAAGAAACCGGACAATGGGACAGTTTGATTAGCAAGCAGTGTGCCGTCATGCCTTTCTATGACGTAGATATAAAACATACTTACCTTGAAATATTGTTTCAAGAAAAGGGCACCTAAGATGCAATAAACGTCTACAGCAGGACTCCCACGCCCGCAGACTAGGGTTTAGAAACACCGGAAGCACTATTTCTGATTTCCTCGCGGGAGGAACTGAAAGTAGGGTAAATCTAATACAAAGAAACAAAGGCCAACGTATGGCGTCTGTGGCCTCATCATCAACACGACAGATAGTGAAGCATCAAAACACCATATGGTGAAAAAAAAAATTTTTTTTGCGGAAAAGTAGAGGTATAACGGCGTGTATTTTTTTTTTCAAGTAAAAATATCTGCAGTTTTATACATAAGAATTTTAGTAATAAAAAAAAGTGGAAGACAGCGTGACACGGGAAGCTCGTCTGCTGTGTAATTAAAGTTTGCGAAAAAAAAAAGAATATAAATTTTACGCGTTTTCTCAGAATAAGATAAAGACATTCGGAGCTAACGGGTCGACAACTGCTTGTTCTTCAACGAGAAAACAAAAGATTTTTTTATTGTACAAAACGGCAGCGAAGGGAGCATGGCAAGATGTTGAATTAGGTAAACGGTAGGGAAAAAAAGGAGCAAAATAATGAAATCCTCGGAAAGAGGCATCAGCGCCAGCTGAAAAACCTAACGACATAAGTTCTAAAACCCCTTTTAACCTCCCTCCCCCCTCCCCTATCCCCTCCCTCCCTCCCTTCCCCGGAAAAGCAAACAAACCGGACTGCGTTTGGCTGTTATGTATTATATGCGTAGCACTGTTCAGAGCTCATCGTCTATCGATCTCCTGTTGGTTAAAACTGACGTTTTGTTTTCTTTTTCCGATGCGTCTGATGCAACTCAACGAATGAGTACACCATAACTACATGTCACTTCCATTCTCCCCATGAGTACATGGGGAAAATGTCGATATGTGTGAAAAACCTTTTGAAAAATCACCATGCGAAAGCTGCGTGGGCTTGGGAAAACACTTAACATTGAATTGTCATTTATGCCTACTGGTTAAACTATATTTAGTTCCCTACAGAATTACGTAAGCATAACAAAAAAGGTATGGTCGAGAAACTTGTTTTTTTTTTAGTCACTACCTTTTACGAAAGGAAAAATTGCTTTACCATGTACCAAAATGACGTGGGTTGTTTTTTTAAGCTTACATGAACAACAGTCACACATTTTTCAAATGTTTCTATCAATTCTTTTTCCGCCTCTTTACCTCCAATTCAGTAGCTCAATGCATCTACCGGGTTGCCATCGGTGAACTTTTATAAAAATGAAAAGTTGTTTCTAGCTGAAGGAAATGCACGTGTTGTCCCGTCTGTCGTGTATGCTCCATATTATTCGTAACTTATACCGCCAAGGGCGAGTTCTCCAGCTCATTAATTACTCCTACAGGTTTAGGCCATTTCACTGGGCATCCGTTGGCGGACGGATTACAAAACTGCAGCCGAACGGACTCGGAACAGGTGGCGATTTTTTGTTTGTTATCCAGAGTCTTTTCCGTAGTTGATGCACCAGCCTATGCTCTCTCCCTCTCCCTCTCTCTCGCTCAGACCACTGTTGAAACAGGTGCGCATAACTTCCAACAAACAGACCTCAGGGTCGAGCTTAAAGGGATGTCGCAGGTACGGGTACTCTATAGAGCGTGCACACACAATCAAAAATTAGAAAATCGCAAAAAAAAAACAAAAAAAAACTACAAAAGCAAACAAAATTTTATTTGCTCCTAAGTGTGCCGGTCTTAATAAATGTATATTTATTTATTGGTTGTCACGATTTACATTTTCTTTTATTGTGAGCTTGTTACGCACGTAACAAGCTCACCATACAAGTCGCCATACATGGTGAACGTAGATGTCTTGCTTAAACCAACACTCCCCTTCTCCTTCTGGCCAGTATTGGAAGGCAGTGAGTTATACTCTATTGTATAGTTTTCTCGCTATCACTAACTGGAATTCCCTTCCTGAATCCATAGTACGTGAATCTAACCCTAAGACATTCCGTGAAATATGCAAGGCACAACTGAAAAGCGTTGATCCTTAACATGTTTATCTGTTAATTACTTTTTCTACATGTTATGGTCTGATGTCTGTCCTATTAGTTTGTAGTTTTTTTTTTCTTTCTGCGTTTTCCTATATTTACCTTGTCGTCACTCTTTTGCCATCTGTATATGCCATTTCATCCCCCCTCATATAAACTGAACTGAACTGAACCATTTCAAGTGCCTCCAAAGCCGACCCAATAGACCTATTCTATGGCAAACGCCACCAGGCGGTGCTCCAGTCCTTGACGTCCCAGAGAACTTCCGGTTTATAAAAAGAATAAGCAAAGGTCACATTCACACCGCTGCTTCAAATGTAGATGAAACGTATAACCACCAATTCTCCAGGAGAACGCCAAAAAAGCGAAGGAGTGCGAGATCTGTTCAAATTTTTTCAGTATCCTCGTAAACCAACTCCAACTTGCCTCCTCCAACATGTAATATAGCACAGCCGAAGGCGCTCGTTAAATCTCCAACTTTATTGTCCGCGTAGCATTGATGCTTCCTAGCACTGGTGACATAAGCAAGCTCTACAGGCTTGGAAAGATGGTGCGGTCGGAAGTCGCTTGGGACGCAAGCGGCAGTTAATGTTTATAAACAGCAAAAATATCTATAGAATCCAACGAGGTAGAGGGCCATAGAGCGATAAACTGGGAACTGAAAGTGACCCCAAGTGGCCGCCGCCATCTTGTACATTTTTGACCACTACACACGTGATTTTATACCACCTGTCTTGTACACGTTACTAGAAAAAATGAATCGTTTACAATTAAAAATACTTTTGTTTGAAAATATTTCATTAACTACTTGATTTAATAGAATATTTTGAATGGAATACATGCTCAGTATCATAAAAGGAGAAGGAGGAAAAAAGCTCGTAGAAGGAACGCGTTGGGGGGAGAAGGGAGGGATACTTCGGCCATCGTGGTCAGTGGCGGCGAAGCTAGGGATGTCGCGAACTCTTGTCGAACCAGATTTTTAGGTCGAACTTTTGGGGTTCGACTCGGTCGAACCGGTTCGACGAACCTTCGAACTTTTACCCGGATTCGACCCGTTCGACTTTGTGGACAGTATGACCAAACCTTAATACAAGCATGCCTAGGTTTGGAAAAAAAATATGCAAAGGGTTATTTTAATTTTATGAAAAGTTGCAATTAAAAGAAATTAATTCTAAGCACTGAAAAAGTTGATAACTTCATTTTTTTTACTGTATTAACTGAAACAACCAATCAGTGCTGCCCTTAATTCATCCCTTAGCCATCGTCATCCAATACGAAGCCAACTGGCCAGCTTGTCGCGCATGCGCATAGCAGTCGAACTTGAGTTGAATCTTAGTCGAATCTGAGTCGAACCTTTGTCGAACTTTTCACAAGAAGTTCGAAAAAGGCAAACCTGGTCGAACCCATAACCTCGACCGGTTCGCAACACCCCTAGACGAAGCGTACCAACGGTACACTCGTCTTGGCTACGCCATCGCTTGTAGCTCGGCTAAAGCACGCCGGATGTGTTGAAATGAAAGAAACACGACGGATATAGTGAAGACGCTGTTGCTTTGGTTCGACTTGGTTCTGGGCTTGGGGTGTGCGCGTGAACATTCCGCGAATTAAACCACATACTGCTTCGTAACATTCGTTTTTAACTCGACCTTTCCGTGATTTGCTTGGCATAAAAGTGTACTGCCATTCACGTCTCTCTTCTACGACATCGGCGCTCGATCGCGGTTTAGTTGGAAAGCATACCGATTTCACTTAGCTTCACTTTCGCCATTACACTGTGTGTATGTGCAGGAGCTTGAGATCTGCTTGTATTACTCTTTATAAATGTTCCTCGTGCTTTCGCTACTGCTTTCGTTCAACTTGGTCCTGGGCTCAGGATAAGCGTGTAAACATTCCGCGAATTGAACCGTACACTGCTTCGTAACATTTCTCCACAACTCGACCTGTCCGTGATTTGTGCGACATATAAGTGTACTTTATTCCCGTCTTTCTTATACGATATGCGCGCTAGTTCTAGATTTAGTCGGACATCACGCTGGCTTCATTTAGCATCATTTTCGCTCTAACACTGCTTGTAGGTGCTGGGCCCTGAACTCTGTTTCTATTGTTTCTGATCGTGGTTTTCGCGTATACTTTAGTACCCCGTCCCCACCAATTAACCTCCGGGCAAACCGTGGAATATTATTAATTAAAATCCACCACTTTTAAACATGGTCACCGGCTTTTTGCTTGGTAGTAGAGAGCCTATGCCTCTATAGCAGGCGTGGCCAAGCCGCGGCTCGCGAGCCACAGGCGGCTCTTTGCGTGTTAAAAAGCGGCTCGCGGCTCCTTCTCCGACCCTCTCCCCCACCCCCCACTTCCCCAAAAACACAAGCACTTCCCCAAAAAGAGAAATGAAACGCGTTTTAAATCGAAAGACAGGTTGCGGTTTGGTAGTCTTCTGCTACTACTACCTTACGTGCAGTTAAACTGCTTTTGACTCGGATATGTTGAAAGCAGTTCGAGCTTCGTTTATTGCTCTGGACAAAAGTTGCCCCCCCCCCCCCCCCCCCCCCTCGCGGCTCTTGGAAGCTTCGTGGGTTTGTTCGCGGGTCTTAGGCCGGGTCAGCCTGGCCACCCCTTCTCTATAGCCTTAAACCCAACCATATTGGCCACTTCATGGTGATAAACATTCTGGGCTATTGTTCCACACGTTCATCAACGAAAAGCCTCAGACAGCCATAACCATCATCCCCATGAAGGTGTACATTTCAGTTTCTCTCATCACAACAAATATTCAAGAGTGTGTGCTAATTTCACCATGTAGTGAAAGGACTGGCAATGGTTTCTAGTGCAATGGAAACATACAAACCTTTGCACAAACCAGAGTTTTCCAAAAGCATCTTGAGGTCAGCACTGCTCAAAGTGTACCAAAGGGCATGCCTGCGCAGAATCCGCTAGCCATTGTCAAGTGATACAAGAAGGTCAAGGGTGGCTACATTTTTTTGTGGCAGCAGTGAGGCAACCAATGCCCAGCAAGTTATGGAATAAGGCATGCAACAACTCCCCACCAGGCTATTGCCACTAAAATCACCAAATTCACCTCCTTTGCTTCCAAGACAAAAAGTCCCATGACAAGCCTTGCACACCTACTGATTCGTGCTGGTATAAGTGCCTGCAGACACCCGATCCAGGGCCAGCAGTATAAATTCTTCCATTGGATATTGCGTGTAGTGTAACTGGTGCTTACCCATGATCCCATTAGACCATTAGGGTGATGCATACAACAGGACTGCACAGTGGTGTACACATTACGGTGCCACATGCGCTGACCAAGCCAGGAGTAGTGTGCAGACTTGAACCGTACGCATCACAAGTAATCAAATTACTTGTAATCGATTACTTTTTGGAGTAATTTTGTAATTACTTTTATTAGGCAGTAATGACAAGAGTAATCTGATTACTTTTTGAAGTAATAAAATTACTTGTAACCGTTACAATTTGTCCACTGGACCGCCCCCCTCCCCTCCCTCCCACCCGGCACACGCCTTTTTTTTATGAAATGACAAAAATAAAATTATTTTTTGTTTTTTTGAACGGAAAAAAAGAAAGATTTTTGCGGAGCTGTAGGAAACGAGGTCAATCTCTTCCTATGTACAGTTTCTGTGGAATGTCCGTTTTTTTTTTTTTTTTTGTTTTTTTCGAGCTGGGGGGGGGGGGGGGGGGGGGGGGGGGGGGACTGGGAGTGGGAAGCCCCAGGAAAGCCGCAGTGCGTGACAAAGGTCATTCAGGGCGAAGTTTGAGGAAGCAGGATGTAACTTTGTGAGTCCTTCGTTCAAACTAGCCCCCTCACGCACACACACACATAAATAAAAAAATAAAAAATCCTGCTTAGGGTACCTACTCGCAGCCCGTAGGAGAACCAGAACCGAAGAATGCCTAAAGCGGATGCAAAATATAACAAAGGCAGTTGAAATATTTCCCCATTTCCCCTACGTGGTCTTTGTGACAAGCAATGTTTCGAGTTAAGAAGTGGTCGGGGCGATCTCTTCCGCTACTGGATACTACACATGATCCGTCTCAAATCCTGGAGCTGCTGCTCTTTTGTATAACATGCGAGCTCATCCACATGTGAATAATAAAATGAGCGACGCAAACTTTGAGCGACAACCCTTGCTCAAGCTTAACAAGATCTAGAACCCCCTCCGCTCCCCCCCCCCCCCCCCCCCCCCCCCACACACACACACACTGGCGAACGCCCGAATCATTAAACGTCTTCAAACGAATTCTATGCTTCTGTCCGCATTGTGAAGGTGCAACGACCACGAAGAGGGAGCCAGTTTTTTTTCTTCAATACTTGTGCAAATGGGAAATATAGGTTGGAAGTAGCTCATTGTTATGAGCGCTAAAGATGTGCCTTCACACAACAAAGTAATCGGAAAAGTAACGATTACTTCTTTAAGTAATGTCCAATTACTTTTGTCATCGAGTAATCAAGTAATCTAGTCGAATACTTTTTAGCCTAGAGTAATAGTAATTGTAATCGATTACTTTTATTTAGTAACGTGTACAAGACTGGTAGTGTGTCGCAAAATCACTGGTCTTGACAAGAAACCGTACCTTTGCTTAACTATCACCTGCTTATGTCGTGAAATCGCAAAGCAAACCTATAGATTATGGGTATGGTGCCACCTTTGTGACATCGTATACGAGCGACGTTTGGGCTACCCTATGCAGTGCGTTTTCATACGGCAACCGGCGCAATCGCACCAACGCCGAAAACTTTCGCACTCACTGGCTGAACCTCATCATCGTTTGGCTCAGCACATCTTTCCAATTTCACATTTAAGACACTAGATACCTTTGATGAAAATGCGGTGCGTGCCAGAGCATCTCTGGGCAGTTGGCGGTATCCTACACATTGGTGAGTGCCTCCGCGTGGTGTGAAGTCAGCCACCAGCATGGTGCGGGCCCCCTGACTTGGCGAACTGTAGAGGCTACGGCCCCAGCGACCCAATAAGAACGTAGGAACGAGGCACGTGACATACACGTCACGGGAGTGTTTGTGTCATTGCGCCAAACGCGAGGCCTGGAGGAACCAGCTGTCGTCTGCTTGCAAGAAGTTGTCCACTGCGTAACCAACAAACTTCAGATGAACGTCCACCGTCGCAACATTGCCTTCCGCTATAGACATTTGCAGGTGCGACCTGTGGGCGCCGTTATCTTACTATAGTGTGGGTAGATCGTCTGATAGTGAAGCACTGCTGAGGCCATGGGAACGCGTCGGCAATGCTTGACAATCAGACGATCATCTACCCACACCAGCAGCAAGATGGCGGCGCCCACATGTTTTACTTGCAAACGTCTATAGTAGCGAGTTCTTCGGGAAGAGTTCATGAGACAACCAAACGCTCAATTTACCCGCGAATTGGAGGCGGGTGCGACGTTTTGGGCAGAAGTGCTCGATTGCAGAGCTGCGATTGTTCAAACATCCTTCAAAAGCCAAAGGCCGCCGAAGATAATCCTCAATGACCCGCGGACGCACCTTGAGACGTAGTCGAGGGTCGCTCGGCACGAACCCTTGCAGGGCAATTCATTGGTATACGGGCACCTCCAGTAAACATGCAGTGGTAGAAGAGTGGTTTTCGGTCGACCATTTGCAGCACCTCCGTTTTCTTCGGTATACTTTGTTCAGCGCTGACCTACACTGGTCCTTCCCGATGTCGGGAATGCTTCGGTGTTGGGGTGTCTCGTTGAATTGGCATTGAATACTAACGGGTAGCCGGTGGCGAACGCCTTGACTTTGTGGTATAAGTCGCCCTCGGTTCGTCAGATGCCGCTTTGCTCGAAGAAGTATCCAGTTGAAATGCCTGTCGAACTTGTTCCGAAACAATCTCGGCAATCAAATTAAAAGGTGGGCAACTGATGGCAGGAAGTAGCTTCCTTATCTCCTCCCGGACAACGTTGTGGATGATGTTCCGGATGCCTGGGAGGCTGGTGTCGAAGTTGCAGCTGGACGACAGGAGTGTCAAGACGCTGGGGAGTTGTTGATAGCTACAGGCTGGGGCCTGCCGCCTACATTCAATGTTGGGAGCCTCGGTGACATGAACCCTTCGACTGTTATCGTGGGGTTGAAGAAAAGACTGACGAAAGTGTCGTCACTCACATGAGGGACATGGGAT
The DNA here is from genome assembly GCF_016920785.2 of Ixodes scapularis. NCBI lineage: Eukaryota > Metazoa > Arthropoda > Arachnida > Ixodida > Ixodidae > Ixodes > Ixodes scapularis. The sequence goes on along the minus strand of NW_024609857.1, from coordinate 18,767,854 downwards.
TCTTTTCTTGTCTTCTGTAGCATCAGGGTTTGCGGTGGTGCTCGACCAGGTGCAAAACATCCTCCCCGAAGGCGGTGACACTCTTGTATGGGCCATGTCCTAGACAGAATCTCAATTCACCTCTCTCTCGTCAATGGTGACTGATGAGCGTGCACTTCAGCTCAATATTGCAAACTTTTCATGACAATGAGGAGGATTCGTGGTTCTCAAACCAGTGCCTGGCAGTTTCTTCCACGGGAAGTATAGGTTCTGCAGTAGCTGGTTGTCTGTCCACTCAGTGTGGCGGGCAACACGGTCATATTGTTTAATCCAGCCCTCGACGTCTTCATACACCTTGAGTGAGAGGGCGCCGGAGTGTGAGGTGCGACGGGCATGCAAACAATGGTGGGTGCGGACACGGTTTGCTACTACAGGATTGTGATTGTTGACTTAGTCAGCTTCGGTTTTTCTGGCAAAAGACCGAAATCCGGTGGTTCTTGCTGATAGCAGTGACTGGCTCGGATTTCAGGTTCTTCGTGGTGTGTTCCTGAGGTTCGTCGTTGTGGTACTCGCTCGTCTTGCGGTTTTTCTGCCGAGCTCGGTTTAGGACTTGGTTCACGGCTCGCTGGGGGTTTAAAACGCGGGATAGTGTGCTACCCGTGTCCCGTTATCGGGCAACTTGGCTGAGGAGCCGCCAGGGTGCACACAAAGTGAACGGCTATGGGTAAAGTACCCAGCACCTCCAGCAGAACATACGATGATAGCTGAGCATGGCCTGGAACTTTCCAGAATACTAAATATTGATGGATGATAGGACTGGAGAAAGCACCCTATTGAAAATTCCATCAAGATACGTAATTTGGGACACTGACTGCCAGTCAGCTGCCTTGACGTGCCCTGATGGTCCATCAGATGACGTCTGACTGCCACTGCCAAGGGAATTTCATCAACAAGGGCAGCATTTATATAAGAGTAAAGCTATAAGCACTCATAAATATCGCCAAATGCCTCGAAAAAACAGAAAAAAAGAAGAAAAAAAAAACCGCGGATCGAACCCGCGTTTACTTGCGTACAAAGCGGACACCTTAACCCCTATCCTAAGCCATCGCTTAGGAAAACCGATTTGACCATTTGTTTTATACGAGATGCTTCGGCTGCAAATGCAGTTATGCCTTCAGCATGTTATGCAAAGCACTCGTGCACCACTCGCCCTACTTCAGTTCTACTCACCTGCCATGTAGAGTACTTTCGCGTCGTAGAACGATCCTTCTGTTCGCGCGTCTCCGGCCCAGTAGACCTGGTAAACCTTGTCGTCTTCAACAACACCGCTAAAGTCCCTTACATCGTCGGAACTCCCAACAGGCTGGGTCTTGTCGAGTAGAGATTCTACTAAAACATAAGACATTGTAGAGCCCGGGCAGGATCGACAGGTTGGAGCAAGCGGGCAAACAAAACGAGTCGAGAGCGACCGTTCATGGAAGTTCGGCGAAGCCTCTATGGGCGAAGTGAAAGTGGCGTGTTCGGCGTTTCGGCGGGCTTCTGATCAAGGTTGTCGATCGGTTGCGCGTCATATCTCTAACATGAGCGGTTTTATCGGCTCACGTCCCGAAATCGTTTTCTCAAGCATAGATTATTTTTCGTATTCATAGATTTGACGAAATAGTGGTATCCGAACAAACTTTACGTCCTTTGACCGTAAGTCTGTCTGCACGTCAAAGCTTTTTGACGTACAGTCAGAGACAATCGATGTACAATCAGAATCACCAACAAGACATCTTGATAGCATTTCGTGGCGGCCGACGGCCACCAGGAAACCATCAGAAAGCCGACAACCGGAGCCTGACTGGAGTTTGACTGTCGGTCAGAGTAACATGTTGGCCAATCAGACATGCTTGACGTACTATCGGGGAAAAATGAAATGCGAACAGAGGAGCGCGTGGCTCGCGGTACAGGCGGCGCCGCCTGGAAGTGAGCCTAGGGGCGAGGGTTCGTGGCCTACTTCGATGTGTTCACGCCCCTCGATTGGCGCTCCCCAAGCTTCAGCAGTGCGCCTCTCAGTGCGCTGAAAGCTGTCACCGCTATCTTTGCCTGCTCGGCAAATGCGGCGAGCTTCTTTGCGCCGCACGCGCTGAGCCAGCAAAGATAGCGGTGATAGCTTTCAGCACACCAAGAGGCGCACTGCTGAAGCTCGGGGAGCGCAGAGGGAGGGGCGTGAACACGTTGGAGTAGGCCACGCACCCTCGCTCCTGGGCTCACTTCCAGGTGGCGCAGCCTGTACCGCGAGCCACGCGCTCCTCTGTTCGCATTTCATTTTTCCCCGATAGTACACTCAGGCACAGTCAGCGGTCCACTAGAAAACATTGACTGCCAAACAGAGTTACATTGAGGAATTTTTCCTTCGGGCATCCATCACAATATAACAAAACTGACAGAAGAGAGTCTATCCTGACCACTAAAGAAGATGCACTGCCTTAGTGGCATTCTGTCCGAATAGATCCTCTCCTTAGGGATTTGGCGACTGCCGTGGACGAACTGAACTGAAATGAATGTGGGATCACTTTTCTGGTAATGAGCCGCTGCAGACTGTCATCGCAAAGCGGCGTGAACGGGTCGGCTGGGTAGGTAACACGCGTGATGAGCTTGCAATTCGCGTACCGAGTGTTGATGAAACTTATGTCGACGAAACGTGCGACAGACAAGCGGAATCAATACCAACGGCAACACCTGTGCTCCGTGAAAGTGCACGTCTACGCCAGAACACTTTAGGAAGCAGCACGGCATCACCTAAAGCACGGCAAATGCACTACCAGCTTGAAGGCAGCACTCCGGTGCGCCGCATAACCAAAGTGAGCCTTCGGTCATTTGAACGGAGCGGCACCACGACTGCACACTGCCAAGCACGGCTCACACAATTTCCGTCGCTATAGTGTGTATCCAAATATATTGCACACACTTCACTGCAGACATTGATGATTCCGATGGTCAACGAGCGCGCAAAAGCGTCGCCTTAAAATTTATCTTAGCTGTATCCGCATCAATCCGAGGTCCGAGCGACGTAGGGCCGATTGTCTCTTTCGTGGCAATTGCCCCGCCGGTCACTAGCGATATGCACACCCTTCCTCCTTATTTTCACGTTATACCTACGTCAGACACCACGCTGAACTCTGAAGTCGCTTTCGACCGGCCTTATATGACGGCTTCCGCGTCTGAAATCAACTGGCCGACACAAACGACAACGAACAAAGCATCCGACAAGCTCCAGCCCAGCTGGGGCCAGCCGCTGTCTGGGCGCTGCCATCTTTCCCGTGACGTCACGTATTTGGTTTGGTCACATGACGAGTGGTCAAATTTGCGTACAATGGCAGCGGCCTTAGGAGGGTCACTTTCGAGTGCAGATTGGAACTATGGTGGCTAGAAGGGGAAGTGTGGCAGCCGGGAGCGAAGCGCTGCACAGAGTTGCGAAGAAAATAATAGAGGGCGCTGCGCGCAGCAGGGGAGTTAGCACTGGCGTGCGGAGCATAGGAATGGAGCGCTACGTGATATTTTCCCCCTGCTACGAATACTGTAAAATAGTTGATACGCAAATAAAAGACAACTAGGCGTTTTCTTCAAGAGCTGAATCTATTGACGCCCTGTTACGCAATAGAAAGGAAAGAAAACTAACTATTTTTGATTTCCATTTAGAACAAATGAGCTGAAGCAGGTGAACGTCCACCCTGTCGCGTATATACTCTGTGCTGCCGAAATGGGGCTTTTTTTTTTTACTTGATAACTTTGTGAATCGTGGACACTTCATATGTTTCAGAGTGCAGCAGAAGACAAATGTGACGAATAAGGCATAGAATGACTCACTTTTATTTACTCTTACAGATATTGCGTCAAGAAAACAAGCCAAAGGAAACTACTTGCTTCTGAAGTAGCCTTGGCTTTGACAGTCTTTTTATTTCTCGGAAGAGTGCATGGACAGGTATTAAGCGCGCCGAGTATTTTATTTATAGAAAATCAGCAAAAAAATGTAGAGGAAAAGTGCGCATGCAGACAAATGTTTTATTGCCGCTTGATCCGGAGATGCCACACACTGAACTACAGGTTTACAAGCTCATCTTAATCCAAGCGACGGCCAATTCAATCCCAGTGCCACCCAGATTAATCCAAGCGCTACACAATTTAATCCTTGCGCTACCTACTTTAATCCCGCGGTCAGTCAATTTAATCCAGAATATATAATCTATACTGTAAAATGGATAGGTGGGCTAGATTGTGCAACTTGTGAAACGGCTAAAGAACGAGGACACGAGGAAGACGAGACAGGACCAAGCACTTATGCCTTCAATGGTCATGTTTCGCTTACACATTAGAATAATTGTTTGTACACTTAGATTTCTTGGGGGACAACTGATCATTTGATTACTATTGTGACTACTTGGAGTTACTAGTCCCACTTTTGACGATGCGTAATTTATATGTTTGTTACTCTTCTTGTAACCTCGAGTTATTGTGGCGCACCCGAATTTATTTTAGCTGAATGGACGTTTTGTTTAATGTGTCTTATTGCTCGACTTATCAGTGATACAATTCAGATGATATTAGTACAGTTGCAATTTAGGATACTCTTTTGCATACTTCGTGCTATTATTGCTCCAACTGTTGTATAATAAACTCAGTTGACATTATTATTCCTCTTTTGATTACTTCGAGTTACTTTTGACACATTGGCCATAAATTCGAATCAAATGCCATTGTGATGACTCTTCATTACTTTCAGTTAATATTCAACGAATTGAATTTTTATGTGATGACTATTGATATTATGATTACTCTTGATTACTGTGTTACTCTCAATTCAATTGACTTTCATTCGGCCGAAGTGACATTTGGTGACTCTTGTTTACTTTGTGTAATTATTTATTTATTTATTTAAAAATACTGCCAATCCCAGTGGCAGTATTTTGATTTGATGCAGGCATCATAGCGCCAATTTATGGGTTGTGAGCTCAGTCATTCATTATTATTAGTCTTTTGATTACTTCGAGTTACTTTTGATCCACGGGACCTCAAGTCGGCCTCACTGATATTGCGATGACTGTTATAATTTTTTAGGCTAATATTTAACAATATTATTTATTATTCGCTCAATTGATATTACAATTACTTGTTTCATTACTTTGAGTTACTATTGACCAAATGGACGTTAATTCGGCATAACTGAGATTTTGGTTACTCGTTTAAATATTTCGTGTTATTATAACTCCAAATGATCTATAATGAACTCATTTGACATTATTATTACTCCTTTTATTACTTCGAGTTACTTTTAACCCAGTGGACTTGAATGAGACCGAACAGACATTGGGATGACTCTTGATCACTTTGAGCTTATCTTAATACTCTCATTTATTATGAGCCTAATGTATATTATGATTACTCACAGCCAAAACAGCAGAACAGCCAAAACAGCAGAACTTGTAGCAGCCTCAGAAGAGCGCCGACGTCCGCGAACCAACAGATCACCCGAGACCGCTGACTCCCCTGCAGACTGCAGCGCCCCTCGCGGTGGCGAAGAATTTTCATCGCAACTCGCGCCCCTCTTTGACACGCCCGTCACACTTCCCCTCCAGCCACCATACCGGAACCCCGGTTTATCACTCTAAGCTTCTCTACCTTGTTGAGCGGGAGACGGAGCGCTAACGCCACCTTGTAGGGTCAACGCGAAGCGCCTAACGCGGAAGCCGCCAAATTCAAAACTATAGTTTTGAATCTGAAACCTCCACGGACCTTGCTTGCTCGTGTTACTACAGTGACTTTACTGTAGTGTAAAGGCCCGTTCACACACTTGCAGCCAAGTACGACCGAGAGAGACAAGACTTGTTGAAACCTCTTAAAATTTCTTAGGACGAGAGAACACACTGATGAAAATAATCCCTGGAGAAGGGGAACAAGAGGGACAAGGGACAAACATAAATCTCCAAACACAGCTAGGTGACTGGTGAGCGACCGAAAAAATCCGCCTGGTCCGGGTATCGAACCCGGGACCTCTCCATTACAAGTGGAGCGCCCTACCAACTGAGCTAACCAGGGGTTAGACGTCAGTAGAGCAAACTGGTTTTATCAGCTGCCACCTGTCTAACACCAACAAGGGTGAAGCTTGCAGTTTAATGTTATAATTATAATGCAATTAAATGCAAAGGGGCAAGCGAGCTGGACAATACATCATTATTGTCCAGCTCGCTTGCCCCTTTGCATTTAATTGCATTATAATTAGAACACACTGGAACGCTGGCGCTATCTATGCGGTGACCCTGGAACTGCATTTCACTAGGGCGAAGGTTTTGTAAGATTTCCGAGGTCAAATGTGCGTGATACCTATGAGAAAGGCTCGTTTATAACGCTGACAAAAGTTTTTTGAGCCGAGAAAGAAGGGATAATGCGCGAGAGAAATAGAAAATATGCCGAACCGCCAAGTTTACACTGCTACCGAATAGATGGCGCCTATGTGTTTTCTTTTCTGAAGTCCCTGTATCTAGGAAAAGTGGCACATTTTCTTCTCCTCTAAAAACCCTCCTTACCCCACCTCTAACTTCCTGTTTGCGACGGAGGCGCCCTCTGGAATTTCCCAAGCGTCTCGACGTCTCGGTCAGCTGAAGCGGTCGAGTTGCCGAGCGTGCGGACTTTTCTCGTCATATAAGTGTGGCAAAGACCTCATTTAGAGCCTGCCTTCGTATCCAACCGTCCTGAAGCCGCTCTAGATCTGTTCGTCCAACCGTGAATCCCGAAAGTTCTTTGGATAATCCTCCCTACCGAGTTGCATTAGGTCAGTGTCTCGTGAGTGTTCGGCTTCACAGCTGGAGCGGGCGAGTTGCCGATCGTGTGAACTTTCTTGTGATACAAGTGTGGCAATGACCTCATTGCATTCGCATCCGACCGTCCTGAAGCCACTCTAGATCTGTTGGTCCAACCGTGCTGCAGGACGCTAAGCTAGCACTTTTAAGTTGCCTGCAGTTCTAGTAATTATAAAAATCGCTACGTATTTCTGTGATTGCCGTAAAAATTTGCGACACCGCGGGTCTTTCGCTACGGGGCTACGTGGTGCCGCTACCTTTCCGAGCGTATAATAAATACTATTTTCGTTATTTTGTTTGATGAAACCGTTTTTAGAAATGAAAACTCCGTTTTCGTTTAGTTTTGTTACTCCGTAATTTTATCAGAGTGTCTGTATATGTTTCGTTATTCGTTCATACTAAAACAATCCAGGTTTAATTACAATTTACGCTGCTTTTAGACTCCTGGGCCAGCGTCCTGGTGCAGACTTGGAAACTAGCGCTCGGTTTCAGCACCCACTTCTCGAGTCAAGCAATTGCTGGTTATTTCAATAAAAGGGAATGAGGCAAAAATAATTCAAATCACACCCAGAGAACCATGAAGAATAAGCGAATGCGAGATAAAAATCTTCATGAAAATACACAAGCGCAGAGATGTTAAAAAAAACAAAATCAAAGTCACAATTTTATTTATTTCACAAAACTGCCAGTCAAGTAAAAGGCCACAGCAGGAGCGCTCCATTCACTACAAGTAGAACACATGCTGAGTACATAACAAAAGAGATCACAGAATGAAAAAAAAAAGATAAATGAGACGGAGACACACCATACACAATCAAAATGCTTTCTTAACACTTCACAAATGTGCGGGTAGCTTTACTGACAGGTGAAGTCACTTTTACATATCATAAGATACTTTTAAAGTCCTTACAGCCTCTAATGCTCTTACTGGTACGGTACACCTGTAGACAATAAATTGTACAAACCAAATGAAATTAAACATCGAGCTGCTTGATGAGACGAGTCTGCAGGTATCCGACTTCAGATGCATACTGAAGATAAGGATGCACGAGTGTGTTGAATGCTGCAAGTTTGGCTCACCTTGTATGTTAAAAAATCCATCAGCATGTGCATTATGTCTGACCCAAACTTGAAGTCCTGTAGATGCCAATGAAGTGTGCATTCTTCAGGCAAAAGCTACCCCGATCCCCCAGTAGCACACTGAAACCATGGGAAACACAAGAAAGATGAATTTTAACAACATTCTCGAGGATCCCTTTACTCCATGCAGTCCCCTTCATAGTGGACTTTTCGAGACACTTAACTTGATCTGCAACGAGAAAGCGCTTAAGTCCAAATTGTACATTGTTCTCTCACGTTGCAAATGATATTCCTGTCATTGCGCCAATATCAGTTTTATCTTCATTGAATAGAGTTCTTTGCAGCTCTTTGCTATTCATCAGTACACTAGAAAAACGGGCATTCTAATAATACTGCCTGATACCAAGTGTAAACAGTATGCCTGAGAACGAAAAAAAAAAGATTATTACTTTAGTCTTGTTAAGTGGCTAACAGTGAGACAATAAGATTGGATGAAAGTAACAGTGTGCAACTGCCTGCACTCTGCCAGGAAACAAACAGCAGTCGAAAATGAAAACTCATCAGCTGTTGCTGCGTCAATCTGTCCGGGACAATCTGCAAAAGTTAGGGCCAGTAGGGCGCTGCTCAGACCTTGCTCGGGCAGCCATGGGACGGCACACACCTCTAGAATGAATAAATGAACAGAGCATAGTTGTAACCCGAGACTGGGGATACGGACAAGGAACAAAACACAGAACGACAGGGACGAAGTCTCAAACGCAGCTACAAACTTTATTTCACAGGACAAACATATATGTCACTCACCACCCTCCGTCCCCCTCTTTTTCCCTTCCTTTTCCCAAAACTCCACCCCTTCCCTCTTCCTTTTCCCAAGCCCCCGTACATTCCAGTCAAAAACAATTTTGATGGCGCCAACTCCAAGTTGCCGACAGATCCCGTGTCAACAGCCCACACCGCGACATCCCGAGGTCTGTCGGCAACTTGGAGTTGGCGCCATCAAAATTGTTTTTGACTGGAATGTACGGGGGCTTGGGAAAAGGAAGAGGGAAGGGGTGGAGTTTTGGGAAAAGGAAGGGAAACAGAGGGGGACGGAGGGTGGCGAGTGACATATATGTTTGTCCTGTGAAATAAAGTTTGTAGCTGCGTTTGAGACTTCGTCCCTGTCGTTCTGTGTTTTGTCCCTTGTCCGTATCCCCAGTCTCGGGTTACAACTATGCTCAATTTACACCAGCTAGCCTGCACCCTCACCATTGCTTCATTAAATGAACAGAGACAACAGTCGTTTAGGCGTGGCTCAGTGGACCTGGAAACAGTATCATTGTGCTAAACTCACCAGCAGCTGGGGGGAGGTTGCCGAACCAGGCTGACCTCAGGGGCAGGTCCAAAAGGGGGGGGGGGGGCGACAGGGCGGTCGCCCCCCCCCCCCCAAACAAAGTCGACCCCCCCCCCCTCCCCCCCTCTTGGAGGGCAATTGGACACAGTCGACCCCACGGTGCACACGAAACCCCCAATGGGAGAATAGTATCCTTACAAATTTTCCGCCCCCCCCCTCCCCCCGACCCCCCCCCCCCCCCCAAAAAAAAAAGAAAAGAAAAAAAGAAACGGAGTTCTGGATCTGCCCCGGGCTGCTCTGGGGAAGCTGGGAAAGTTACGTTCGGTACAGCACCGCTTGGAACTTGCTGGGGGGCCTCAGGAGGACACACTCGCCTAGAATCAACAAACACGGCACTAGTGGTAGGCGAGCTTCAGTTGACCTGGAAAGAGTATCGGACTGCCAAACTCACCAACAGCTGTGGTCACTGCGGCAGATTGTCTTGAGGGAAAAGCTCCGCTTGGACCCTCGGGAGAACACACACTCCTAGGATGGACAGAGATGGCACTAATGGTAGATAGGCCTCGGTCGACCACGAAACAGTATCGGGCAGCCAAGCTAAAGAGCAGCTGCGGTTGCTGCAGCAGTCTGTCCTGAGGATGTTTTAGTACTGTGGGCACTACCTTGTGGTGTACTATACAGGTTTCGCTGGGGGTGCCTCGGGGACTTTAGGGAGGCAACCAAAACAAACAAATGGAATTGCATTTTGTAAACTAGGCATCCAAAATCATCAGTTTGTGCATCAAATTTGTATCATAAAACTGATGCAACGTGTCTCACTGAAGAAAAAAAAAATATTTTGTGAGATGTTGTACATACCATTTACATTTCCAGTTCCCTTGCAGTGGTGGTTTACTCTCATGGTTGAAGTTAACGAAAAAAGAAATGTTTGGGAGAGAATCTTTCCTCAATTGTTTGCTCTTGTTTGTTTTGCATGATTGGTGTTTTGAATTGGTCGATACTGAAGTGGTCCTGTAATAGGCTGAAGAGATCGGACTTTAGTCGAGAGCACATCGTGTATTGCCACCTCAAACGTCCATTTCTGCAGATCCTAGGTTAGCCTGCCAAGGACTTGCACGTGAAGTTTGCGCGCTGTCAAAGCTGCTGGCGCGAGTGTGAGGTTGATCTCAAAAGTTCTGTTTGCTTGCGCTTTTCGTTTCAATAAGACTACGAGCGAAGGAGACCCTATTGACGTTACGAGAGCGAACGCACTTTGAGCGGACTACGCACACACGCTCGTCCAGTAAGAGCGTCGTCAGAGGAAACATACTCCTGCTTGTCGCACTGCCTGATCGCGACTCCAGCGAGACGAACGGCACGTAGCGGGAAAACACTGAACTGGCCAGAACAGGTCCTTTCGCGATTTCTGCTCGTCTCTTGTGGCTTCAGTGTTTCCACGTTGTCGGTGGTTTGCGCGACAGAACAGTTCTACCGGTGACCGTGTCGTAACCGTAGTATCGCCTTGTGACCCAGGTTGTTCTGCACGCGACCTATGTAACCGCGTGAGCCAGACATTCTGCGTTTATCAACGTTCATCAGCACCGTGGAAGGACAGTGGGCAGTCCTTTCCTCGTTTCCTCGTTTCCTCGAAGAAAGTCAAGCCTCTGGAGGCTCGCTTACCCCAACACATCGCCGCAGGTTCGAAACGTGGAAGATAAAACGCGAGGCAAGCCATTTTGAGTCGAATGCTTGCTTGCTGGCGCCGCAGCGTTGTGCGTTGAGCTGGCACATGGCACGGCAGGAGCTGGATTCGACCGCCATATTTGCCCGATAGTGGCGTCCCCTATAGGTCACTGGAGTCACGAATAGATACAGCCCAATGCTCGGGTCCGCAGCTGCGGCAGCGTTGCAAGCTATCTGTGCGAAACAAAGTATGGTACGCGAGCACGTACGCAACGCTTGACGAGAGCGCGTACTCCACACGCACCCGTAATTTGGGGCGACACCGATGCCACAAGCACGAGCAGGAGCAGGCCCTTTGAATGCTTCAGACAGTTGTGTTTGACTGCGTTTGACTGCGTTGCGGCTGCGATAAACCAGGACATCCTTGCTGCTTATATCGCGTGCCAAGATGATTCCTTGAATTAGATTCCATGCTTCATACGAAGCACAAATGTGCCAGTGACTCGCTTACGGTTCTCGACGCAACAGAGTCAAACGCAGTCAGACGCAAATGTCTACCCCGACGCACAGTTGCGTTTGACAGCGTTCCACTGCGTTGCGACTGCGAGAACGCAGGACATCCATACTTATTTTATCGCGTGCCAAGCAATTCCTTGAATTGGATTCCACGCTTCATACGAAGCACAGATGTGCTGGTGACTCGCTTTCGTTTCTCTACGCAACGCAGTCAAACGCTCTCAAACGCAACCATGCGTAGGGGCCTTTACTTCCACGGCACGAGCGTCCGTGCATGCCAAGTTGGCAATGTTGTGCTCGCTATTACATCGCTCGCATTTACGATGGAATGGGATGCACAACTCCCTCTAAAACAGCTGTCTTTTTGCATGCTAATGAGTATACAGAGCACCTACCTCACATAACTTTACGGCTCCTGTCGGGTTGAAATCCTTTCGACCGATTCGGTGAAGCAAGATATTCCTCCGAAGGTCATTTTCCGTTTCAGAGGGAACACTGAAAAGCTTTCCGGTCGACTTTTCTACGGGCGCAGCCCGTTAGCTGCGGCGTAGCAACATCTGGGGAAATTCATGACGACTGGAAGCCCAAAACAGAAAACCAGATGTCACGTGACGACTGGCCAATATTGTGCGCGGCGGCTAGTTCAAAGAATAACGCCACTTTTCCCAGGATAGAAGGGCTTTACTCTTGTCTAGAGTTCCGGTATAGGCCCCCTACGGAAGCCAGAGTTGCGCGTCTGTTTTCCACGTGCCGCCGCGCCGCTATTCGCCGAGATCCGATCACGTGAGGAGCCGGATCAATTGTTGTACAGGAACGAAGACGTCGCGCGCGCCCCGGCGTACGTTCCCCTGCTTTTGAGCGCGCCGCACGCCTTGAACGCGCGGCGCCGCTATTCGCCGAGTTCAGTCACGTGAGGAGCAGACTCCGCATGCCGTGCAGGAAAGCCGGCGCTCCGGGGGCGGACGCGCAACTCTTGGTCCCGTAGGGAGCCTATTAGCGGCGAGATGTTTCGGTGGCGCCCTCATTTGGTTACCTTTCGTGACGTCATTACCTGGTGAACAACAAGTTCGATGGTGTTTGTAATGGGCATGCTGGAAGCCTGAAATCATAGCGCACTCAAAGCAACACTGCCAACACTGTCAAAATTGAAGTTCTTACATTCCTCTTATTTCCGTCAATGAGAAATCCTTTCCTCACGTCATAATCAGCATTCGGCCAATCGTGGAAAGCCGACCACAGCGACACTTTCGATCGCGCACATTGCCGACTGGCCGCCGCCATGTCTCTGCTCGAGCAGGCACGCCCGTGCGATTACGAACTTGCCAAAGCTACGTTCACCCGCGCGTTGCACGCGCTTGCACGCATGGGGCACCACTTGTGGCGCCATGCTTGCAATTGTCTATACACGAACTCTACTCTTGTCGTAAAAGATAATAAGAGGTTCCAAAGCACTCAGTACTAAGAGGTCGCAAGTGTGCAAACGGGCCTTTACTGTGGCTAGAAAAGGGAGGTGTCAGAATCGCCCAGCCCGCGCCGTGCAAAGAGGCATGGCCTCCGTGATCCCGAAGCGCGCGAACCGCGAATGCTTCGCGCGCGCGCTTCGGGATCTCGGAGGCCATGAAAGAGGCGGGCTAGTATGTTCTGACGACAAGAGGTGGCGCGCGCGTCGAATCTGAGACGCCTTTTGCAGGCGCCTTGCGGCCGCGCCGGAAAACGCAGTGTGGGCGAAGGCTCGTTTGGCTTGTTCACTTCGCACTTTGCTCCCAGTGCTCATTTTACTAGGGGGCGTCAGAATTTTCGCCCCACGCGTCCAGACCACAGCAATGGCAAAACGTCAAACACACTGCTTTGCTCCCGGATGTACCACAGGGTATGGTTCTGCCAGAAAGAAAGGGAATAATGCCTCCCTCTTCGCCGTTTCCGGCAACGATGAACGCCGTCATGCCTTGCAGCATTTAATCCCGCGAGCTGACAAGCCTCTCGAGAAAAAAGCTCCGTAGTCTGTGAAGCTCATTTCGGTTAGAGATTCATAGTTCGCAACTATACACGCACGTTATTTATGGCGAGACGGTGAAAATTCCCCGCGGTCGCCGTTGCCTGACAGCCGATGCAATCCCAACTTTGTTTCCGAACATCCCCGGGCATCTGTCGAAGAAACTGTGGTCAAAGAGCAAGACGGTGATGTCCAACGGCGGCGTGCCACGAAAGCAAAAAAGGGGCGACGTCATTCGTGAAGACAATCACATCGTTGTAGCCAACATAACACCAGTGACGCAGCCCAGCACCAAAGAATAAATGGAGAGCATGAATGAAGAGAATCTTCCAAGCAAGTACTAGGCAAAGCACGGGACCCCGAAAACACCAAAAATCGTAGCGTTTTCAGTGTCAGCACCAAATGGTAAAACTCTCGGCTTTCAGAAGCTGCTTTTGTGCTCTACTAGCGAGACAAGTAACCACTGCACCGCAAACGTGCAGGGATCAGTGACGACAACCGTGAATGTCGACAACGCTGATGAGGGTTTGAGATGGTAACGGGCATTGGCACGGTGCTGTGATCCCGCGGAACTGCAAAACAAGCTGGACGATCTCTTGGATGTGGGATACTTGAACGAGGCTCATGAGATGATAAAAACATGAAGTACATTTCCAGAGCACGGTGACATGGTTGCATCAAAAAGCGACTCTCGGATAACCTATGTTAGTGGTTATGTCGCCCGCAAAATGCTGAAGAAAACCAACAGACCCTTTCCGAAAGTCAGTCTACCCACCTTGTGCAGAGCCAGACCCGACGCTCTAATGGCGGAACTACACTGTTTCTCCACACCAGAAAAATCTAACGGCTTCGAAAGCATACAGCAGAAAAAGGAAAAGATGTTGGTCGTTTCACGTCACTTTAGATGCACAAAATCGAGGGTGCTTGATTTAGCCGCGCATGATCTCCTATCACCGCCATTAGAGCGGTAATATTGGAGCTTTTCGGACTGTCACAAGAGGACTTTGACTCTTGAAAAGGGTCTATTTCGAAGAGTGTTCGAGGTTGCTGCTTCAGAAAGGAGACTATTCTCCCACTCTTTCTTGTGAACCTGGGGGTCCACCCATGTAAAATTGCCCCCGAGAAGGGGGAGGAAGGAGGGGAGGGGGTCAACTTCGTTTGGGGGGGGGGGGGGGGGGGGCGCCCCCGTCTCTGGTGCGGTATGTCGTGTAACATAAGCTATAGGAAGACAGATATCGTCTGACTATCTGAACATTTTAAATATTTCTGTTATATGATCGTAACTACCACAGGAAAAAGTCGATTCCTGCCTAAAATAACATATTCTCACACTCAATTAAAATCACCGATAACATGATCTGAGGATAGTTATGTACTTCTCTTGGCGTCGTAAGCAATAAACACATCTCTTACTTTTTTTAGTTTCTGGAAAGTAATGTTTATTAATGTTTTTGTAGCTCAAAGCGCGTGCCCATTCCTGCCACGTGTTTTTTTTTTTTTTATTCGGAGGTTTTGTTATACCGTTTTTATTTTTTATCTGAGCCAAACGCGTGCGTATACCGCCGGACCTTAAGTATATGTACATCAAATCAAACTAGATTCCTAAAAAAAGTATCGTTCGGCGTTATAAAATTTATTTTTCGTGGCGTACGTGGTCAGATTTATTTTCTTCGTCTTCTTCAATATCCTGAACTGTAAGTTTTCCTCACTGCATTGCTTTTTCTCTCGTTTTCGCGGTAAAATACGTCAGCCTTGCCATGCTGGGACCAAATAAGCCAGCGTCGAAAATCATTTATGAAGGATTGTTCAACGCAAACATTTCCTCTCGCTATTAATGCTAGTCATGCCGCAGTTCGTCAGAATCTGAATGACTTGACTGCCTAGTGAAAACGCCAAAAAAATAAAACAATATTGGTCAGTAAACGAAACTTTCACGGCGGGGCTCGCCAGCGTGGACAGTAAAGCGCCGATTCGGGCCAGTTACTGATTTTCCATGTAAACACTGGCCATCAAAGACAGCAAAATACCGATGTCGGCCAGTTAGTGAACTTTCATGTAAATATTGGCCATCAAAGACAGCAAAAACGCGACGCCGGCCGTTCACTGTAACTTCTACGGCTGAACTGGCCAGTGAGTAAGACGAAACACTGACGCCGGCCGGGGACAGGTAGCTCACCCGCACCCATTTCCGGGCGCCGCCATTCTGTTGCAGGACCGGCCGACGTAGTCCCCGATACCGGCTATCGCGGTGTGCTATTTGGGTACATGCATTTTACTCCAGAAAATCTGCTCGCTTTTTGTTTTTCAGTCCGTCTCCATATTGTGTCGTATTAAAACATGCCCTTCTTTTAGACCCAATCACTATTCTGCTCCAAAATGATTGCATTTGCTCATGTATACTCCTCAAAGTACTAGCTTTTTCTCTTGTTCTGTTTGCGGTCCCATTGGATATCTATAAAATAAACCTAATAAGAGTCCACATAAGTCCTGTCCTGCGTTTAATTTGTTTGCTGCCTATAAACATAAACATATATTGCTCTGCATTTTGGCAATATGCTTTTTCACTAGAATACAGAACACACAAGACTGACAAGGTCAGAGTACAGAACACGAAACTAACCACTTCGGAACAATGTTGACACAAGTTATTAATGCGTGAGCATTACAAGCCTGATTTCGAAGAAAAACCCCGCGTGGTCGACGTCGTCGGCGTAGCGTTATGCGCACTGGGGTGAGCGATGTAATTAAAACAAAAAAACTTACAAGAAAGTTCTATTTTGCATGACTTCTGTAGGATATATCTTCAGGCGGCACATCCACAGCTTCCCATAAGCCTCACACATGTCCCGTGTAACAACACAAAGTGCTCCTCTAGCGTGTGGCATCCCTACAGCAACCCGCACAATGTCGCACTTGTCGTATAAGATCCTAGGCTCTATTCCCATAGGCTGCGGGGTACCTACAGCAACCCACCGAATTTCCTACATGTACCATAAAAGCCAGAGTTTTATCCCCACAGACTATGTGGGTTACCTAAAGAAACCCCCACAGGCTGTGTGGGTTACCTAAAGGAGCCCCCATGGGGGCTCCTTTAGGTAACCCCATGGCGTCCTCTAGGTAACCCACACAGCCTGTGCACATGCTGTGTGGGTTACCTAGAGGACGCCATACAGTAACACACACGTCCCATAGGTCCACAGGCCTGACCCCACAGAGATTTTAGGACACCCATACAACCCCACGGGTTCCCCATGGAGACCTCTAAAAACCCACACAACTTTTCTGTGGGTGCTCTGTGGGCTTTTGAACCAGGGCTCCCTTTTATCCGACAGCTTCACAACATAACCGTGTTCTCTGACCCGCTGTTCGATCTTTACGGGACCGATCCACTTTCCCTTTAACTTACCGCTAGAGTCCTTCTACAGGATCAGCGCTAGGTCTCCTACCGCAAAGGACTTGTCCCTGGCACTCAAGTTGTGCCGTGCCGCGTAAGCGTGCTGGTTTACCACGGCATTGTCCTGCGCCAGATCAGCGGATCCTTTCATCCTTCTTCTAAGTTGCAGGAGATACGACTCGGTGGACGAGTTGAGTCCTACCGTAGCCGCCCATTCTCCTGTCCAGTGCTTACTGAGAGGGTGAGTGGACCACTTGGACTTCTGCCAAACATCATTTCGAACGGTGGCACGCCTGTCGTTTTATTGGGCACCTCATGATACGCCCACAGTAGACATGGAACGTATTTGTCCCATTGCCCTCTGTGATCCTCAATTACATGTCGCAGCGTGGCCTTGAAAGTCCCATTTCACCTCTCCACTACACCGTTGCTCTAAGGTTGTTCTGGAGTCGAGGACCGCATCTCCACCCCAGCCGCTCTGTTAGCAGTCGCGTCAATTTGGCCATAAAGTTTGTGCCCTGATCCGAGCACATTAGTTGTGGCGTTCCGAATCTGGCAAACACACCCATCAATGCGTCACACGTGGCTTGCGCCGTCAATGATCTCAGACAGACCACCTCAGCCCACCTCGTGCACAGGTCGAGTATGCAAAGCGAGTACCGGTGACCCCGTGGCGAAGGAGGGTCAGGCGGCCCGATGCAATCTATGAAGATTGTTTGAAATGGTAGCTCAGGCCGCGAGAGCGGTGTGATCGGCACTCTGTCTAGTACGTTTGCTTTCGACTGTACTTGGCACGCATATCACGACTGGCAGTGTTACTTTACATCTTTAGCCATCGTCGGCCAAAAGAACGCGCCCATTATTCTCTTCTTGGTCTGCTGCGAAAAGTCCCTCCCCACGGGGAGTCATGCGACAGCTCGAGCACCATTTCACGCCTGGACGCCGTCGACACCACCTGCTCACAAGGTCGGCTATCAACGTCATCCTTGTGATACAGGAGCCCCTCGCGCACAACCATGCCATGTGTCCCGTTCTCAGCCTCCTTTCAGGCATCCCTGAGTGATTCGTCGTGGAGCTGCCCTCTGCGGAACTGTTACGCTTGTACCCTCTCCTGCATCAGCCGGACTCGTCACGAACTGCACCTCGGCGCGAATCTCGTTCTCCTCAAAGTCTACCGGCTCGGCCCGTGCCCCTCGGGCAGGTCGGGGCCCAGGTAGCAGGCTTCAGCTTCAAACTCGGCCTTCGCTCTGAGGAGTTCATCACACGTCGGGTATTATGAGCGCGTCAATTCCCTCAGCCAGCTCTTCTGTTACCGCGCACAGGGATATAACCTGTAGTCCGGTGTCGTACTCCTCACAGTCGGCCCGCAGCGGCACGTACATTAAGTCACCTGTTATTGACTGACCGAAAGCTCCTCAGAGAACAATGGGTCCCGAAGTTTCAAGGCTTGCACCCTGGACCACATTCCGCCTGATAACCGTGATATCCGCCCCCGAATCCAACCTCCCTCGGAATTTGTTATGCAGGGATACCTACGGGACCAATTGGACTCGTGACCCAATAGGAGTGTTCATCGCGATGTCCCTCTCGTTTGCCACCACCCTCCGTAGCTGTTCGTTGTGATTGCGCTCTACACCAGCAACGGCACCGTGTTTAGGGACCTTATCCTTAGGCTTCGGGCAGTTGGCCCAAATGTGCCCCAACTTCCCACATCCGAAGCAGCTTCTTTTCTCTGCACCAGAAGCCACGCCTTTAGCTTTCAGACTCGGTTTATTCCCTTCGGGATTCGGGAAAGGTAGCCCCTGGTTTAGCCCTCGATTCCTTCAGTGTTCACTCATTCTTTACCTCAAGTTTGGTTACTTCTGCAGGCGGTAACCATTTACTTTTTTTGCTCAGGTCGACATATGCTCTCGTGTCTCGGTGCATCGTGCGCTTTAGCTGATCAGCTATCAGCAGCTGCCTCGCATCTCCAGAGATGTCACCTCTCTAATTTTCAAATAATATCCAATAAAGTCGCCCAGCCGAGATGCAAATTAACTGTCCCCAGGACTCCTTTTCGTCCTTTCTAGTTTTGTAAAACAGCTCCCGATACTCCGCTTGAGCAAGCTGAAGCTCATCAAGCATCGCTCCTTTTAAGTCGTCGTACGACGGCATCGCGTCAGCCGCGATTCGGTTTCCGACCAATCTCATTCTCTCCGTGAGGAAGGGGAGGATCATTGCGCCCCTGATGCTTTCCGGCACGTGAAGGCTGTTGAACATACTCTCCACCCCGGAGAACCACGAGGGCACCAACGGTTCGGACTTTAGCATGTTGGACAATACGCCCCTAACAATCCGCGAGTACCAAAGTATTTCGTCCCCTTCCGTTCGGGTAGCGCTGGCTCCCGACGTGGTGTCCTGCGCCCTGGCAAGTCTAGCCACTTCCAGCTCTTGTTTCAGCTTTTCAATCTTCATCTCCTTTAGTTCCTTTTGGAGCTGCAAAGCGTTGCTGTTCATACGGACTCCTCTTCTGCCCCCAATTCACGACTGCTTTCAGATGACTGGCCTTTCTTGGAGTTTGCTCGCTTACCCAACAAGACGCTCAGAGGAGAACGACAAAGGGACCTCCTACCTGGTTGTCGTGTCCGCCACACTCACGGGCGGCTCTTTGCCCCGGATAGCTGCACCAGGCTTGGCCGCTGCCGACTTGGGGCACTGTGCAGATCAGATGTCTTGAGGAGCAGCGTCAGCAGCAATCACCAGCTGCGTTCCCGTCAAACCTGCGGCCACGGTCGAACGTCTCTCTTTCGGCGAGCTTCCACGGCTCCTCGTCGCACCTGCGGTGACAGCCGGACAGTCGACGCTCTCTGATGATCTCGTCAACCTTGCGTCGCAGTTCCACGGCGATTGGATGCCTTATTTCCGTATCCGTCAAGCTCTTCCAGCTCCCTGTCACACCACCGGCGACAGACGGACACTCAGCACTCTCCGATGATCGCGTTGACCTTCTTCGCAACCTCGGCGACGGCCTGACGTCTTGTGTCCAGTGAGCTCCTGCGGCTCCTGATCACACCTCCGATGACTGCCGGACACTCCACGTCGTCTGGTGTTCTTGACCCCACGTCGCTCTCACGGCGACGGTCGAACGTTCAGGTGTCTGCTTCCAAGGAGCTCCTGCAGCTCACTGTCACAACTTCGGCGACAGCCGGACAATCGACGCCCTTCTACGGTCGCAGCTTCACTTCGTCACTCCAACAGTGACGAGTCCCAGTCATTCGTCATTTTCACCTGCCAAGCTCTCGGTGTTCCTTATGATGAAGACAGCTTTCTCCTCCGAAGGGCGGTGGCGGAATCCTTGCCGACTGTGCCTCTCTCTCTCTCTCTCTGGTGCCGTTGAGAGAGGTTGAAGTTTTTTGTTGGGTTGCCGACGATGTGATGATAGCAACCCCGATTCCGCCTTGGCCAACGGAGATGTAGTGGTAGAGGGACACCCAGGTGAAGGATACGAATAGATATATGTGATTTATTTACATATATAGTTATGGACTGGTTTACAGATCTTAGGAGTTACGCGAGACCTCTCGGAGTCCCGGTGGCGTACTGTCCCCTCCCATGCTCAGCGTAGACTGGCTTTCTTTTTCCCGCGCGCCCCCGAAATTCCAGGAATCGTACCCACTTTCCCGGGCGTCTGGTCAGCACCACTTGTCACCTCGCTGGGTCGCTCCACACCCCCCGCCGTGTTGTTCCGACCCGGTGGTGGTTCTCGCCGACTCCCTACATTTCCGACCCCGGTGCTTAAGAACCGGGTTACTTCGGAATTCGTTAACTGCCGTCGCGTCCGGGACTCATAAACATTGCGGGCCCCTGTTTTCTTTTGAGCCCGCCAGAAAAAAAAAAAACAAGCAAGAATATATATATAGAACGGAGTTTCCCCGAAAGTCCTGGGGCCTAACAGAAAGATAAAGGAAAGTAAGCGTCGGGGCGCCAGATATTCTAACGTCGCCACCCAAAAATAAAAGATGCGTACCTTAGCGGCGGTGCGCGTCTTCAGCACTACACCGAAAGATAAAAAACCTCAGCGAAGACGCCACAAGTAGTGCGAGGCCGAATCGGGTGAGCCTGTACTACCAAAATGAATGCGCCACAGTTTGTTCAAAGCTTGAGCGCTGGAGACGTAGGGGTCTGGGTTAGGTCTGGGTGTCCGCTGGGTAATTCTTTTGCTAGAAGACATGATTCCAAGACGACGGCATCTGAAAAAAAGCTCAATTGGATACCCGGTATTACCGACAACATGGAGCTGTCCTTGTTTATGAACGTACGTGTGATCACGTAACAACTGGGCATTACGGCACTGAACAGATGCCATGCCGCTCTTCACCCTAAGTGACGAAGACTGCTGTTTATTTTGTAAGGTTTCGCTTTCAAATTAGTTGTTGCCATCAACATTCTGTCCAAGGACACGAAGACCGAAAGAAAAGAAGCGAGGAGGTAGTAGCGTGTGTAGAGGCAAATTTAAGTTTTGCATTTACGCAATTCCCGTCAGAATGTGTTTCTGCACCTTTCCGGTGCCGGTTTTTGGCAGAGAATCGACGAACACTACTCCTCCGTACAGCCGCTTGTAGATTGGAACACGATCTGAAAACAAATTGAGAGAAATATTTGCAATCGATGGCTACACTCTTCAAATTTTTTATAGTACTTCGAACGGATTTTTGTTTTGTTATAGTAATAACAACGTAAACTATAACCTGTCGTATTTTTTTTTGTTATAGCAATAACAACGTAAACTATAGCGAAACTATAGTTCCCTCCCATCTCCCTCCTTTCTGGTTATAACCGCATCGTTTACTGACTTCACTCAGTCCAGCCGTCTTCTTTCTTGAATATAAACTTCGAGGTAAATCTGATTATCTTTGGCATTGACTAATTCCTACCAGACTTAATGAAGACGACTGTGAGACACTTACCTAAACCTATTAGGCTTCGTGAACGATCTATTCACCTAAGCTCCGGGATAAGATGAAACCATCAGTCGTAGAAAGTACGCAATACAACCACAACATGAGTCTCGAATAATACCCAATCTGGTCCACAACAAGGGCCATAACACAATTCACAAAGAGTGTCTCGGTTACAGTTCCGGGCTCAACAATTTAAGCTTGTGCGATTCTTATGTTTTTTTGTGTGTGTGAATTGACCGTACATGGAGTGTGTTCTAGGGAAACAAGGCAGATAAGATTTAATGTCGATTTTATACGGGCGTGTGTTTGAATGTTTCGATTCCACCTTACCGGGCGGCTCAATTTTGTAACGTGCAACTGTCTACAATATTAAGGTGGGCTAGTTGGAAATGCATCTGATAGGGTTCTTTGCGAATCAGAGTTTTATTGGCTGTCGTAATGGTTTCAACATTTACGCCAGACGGAGTACTGTTGATATGCTGTCAAATAAAGCTATACTCTGTTTCACTTTATGATGTACCGCAGGAAAGGCTACAAGCGCGAGCTCCTTGCTCTGGGGCACATCTTGGCGGCACAAGCGCTCGTGACTTAAGAGCGGCTGCCAACGCTGCGAGCTCGCGCTTCTAGCCTTCGCTGCGGTACAACGTAAGGTGAAACGTAGTATAGAGTCGTTACAAGAAAGAGTCTCAATATCCCACAAACGTAACGCCTCGCCTGAAGGCGCTACGTTTAATCATGACTGTTCGCTGCCTGATGCAATTAGTGCAAACCCGACATCGTTGCTTTTTTTTTTTAATTTTGCTTTTATTTTTCATTTATGAACACCTATAGCTTCTCTTGACACTCCCCATCAATACAACGGCATTGATAGGTGCTGAGGTGTAGCACAGTCTACGACAACAAGTTTTTTACGACCGCTATAACAAATAAGAAAAAAAAAAGAAATTGTCGATTTCTCGTTTGCATGCACTTTCTGTCTCATACTGTGTATATACACTTTACCTGCCACAAAGTCTTGCAGATCATTTTCCGTGACTCGTATGGCCGTGTTTTGGGAAGCTGGCTTGAGCACGACGAAGGCTTTGGCGACTTCATTATACTGGTCATGAGGGACGCCAGCAACCGCTGCTTCAGCGACGTCTGCGTGACTCAGCAGAACAGCTTCGATGTCTGTTGGTAAGACCCAACGTTCCATGCACTTGAAGCAGTCCTTCATTCTTTCCACGATGTAAAACTGCCCGGCGTCGTCATAGTATCCGATGTCACCTACGGAAAACACCAGCGAGAACAAGTAAAAAGTCTCGTGTCAAAGTGCGCTTTATCAAACCGTGTTGGGCGTCGCGTACCGTGTCAACGGGGTCTATACTCAGTATCATTTGAAACCCGAGTTTTTAAGTCATTGAAAACCGGTAGAGCTATTTTAACGCTGTCGCTCCAGGTGAGGGATGCGACCAGGGGGACATAACCATAGTAAGATAATCATCATAATAAGTCGCTTAATTGTGTGAAGTTCGTTCATTAACTTTTTAATTAGAGAAAATAAACGTACAGTGAATGGAAATTTGCTGAGTGTTATGGAAAACCACTGCATACACCAGTCAAGTCTAGAAACATTTCGACGGGGTGAGAAGAGGTGGTGGTGCTCTAAAGTGTACCACCACGCTTCCACGACTTCAAAACCTCCACACACTTTACGCACGGAAAAACGTACCCGCGCGGTATATGCGTATCACCTGCGCGTATGTGCAGTCAGCTTTGCGCAGGGTTGCGCGAGTGGTAACATTAGCGCACCCTTACGCTTCCCACGCACTCAAAATGTTTGTGAAATTGTCTGATCTTGTAAAAGTTTGACCACGCAAAATAACAACCTTTATTTTTATTATCTGACAAGCTAATTAACAATTTTTGGGGTTTATTAATCGACCTCTTGTGATCATTACCTCCGTAAATTACATCTTCCTTGCCGCGTAACTCACTTCCACTAACGAGAAAAATTTCCCGTGTAAGCTCACTCAATAAATTTATACTGAAGAAAGCTCAATGGCTTCTGGACGAAAAAGGCACATTTACAAACTCGTGGACTTTTTCTATCGCAAATATTTACATTTCTTGTGCAGACGCGGGTTGAATACACGCATACCGTATTATCCGGGTCATCGCCCAACCCCCCGCCGCCTGAAATTCATAAAAAAATGGGGGTGGGCCATGTCTCCATGGGCAAACACATAAAGTTAAAAAAATTTAAAAAAAATGCCCATTTTTTTTTTTGTAAGCATCTAGCGCGGCTGCAGAAGAGATATATTGAACTCAAAACTCGGTTAGGTTTATTGTTTTATACAAAAAATGCCCACGAAAAAACGTTTTACTGGCGGTTAAGTCCGTTGGTTGCATACGCGCCTTGAACTATCGGCATACAGCGCGAACGGGTTGTTCCGTGAAAGCACGTTACACCGCTATATGGGGTGTATCTCAAAACGTCCCATTCGCATTTGAACCCTGCAAATTTCGACCCATTCTCATTTGGTCCTTCTCGTTTGAACCTTCTCATAAGATCCGAATCGTGCTTTTCGCAACTGGACCCATTCTCATTTCGCCCGTTCGCGCTACGACCGAATGGCACTGTACTTCGTTTTAGCTTCGGTCCGAGCGCGGCCGATGTTATGAGCCGAAGGGCCAATCAAACAGCGAAAGAGGCACAACGTCATGGCGTGCTCTCCGCAGTTGATAGGACCAGCCGGTATTCGCCGTCCCTCTGTGCGTGCTCCTCCGCCGGATAGTCTTATCAAGCGCAGAGAGCACGCCATGACGCTGCGCTTTTTGCGGTGTTTGATTGGCCTTTCGGCTCATAACATCGGCCGCGCTCGGATCGAAGCTGAAACAAAGTATAGTTCGGCATGCTTCTAACGTCGTTATGCTTTCGCGGCTTTGTTGACGAGCCTTAGCTTGCTTGGCCCCCCAACATACCATCAGATATATGTTATGTGTAGAGGTAAGCACTGAGAATCGTACATTGACGCCAGCCCCCCTTCCTCTAATCAAATGAGAAAAAAAAAGCGATGAACATTTAATTTATAAACTTTGTTTGAACAGAAATAGCATACTAAATAGCAGTGGTTCTCAACCATTGATGTGTCGCGGACCCCTTGTAGAAAGGCGGAGATGATGGAGGACACCGTTCGGGGTGAGGGGAATAGAAAGGTATAGGTTATGATGATAATGATTTAATTAATTTATATAACTAATAGCTAGTGTGAAGTAGACTTATCTCATTGACATACACACTGTGGGGGTTCTTTATGGAGGTCCACTACTATCAATCGCCGCCCGATCGGTATGCGCTCCCCGTCACCCAGGGAGTGACACACAGCAACGTGAGACAGCGAATGGGTTTACTGTACCTCTCGGTTGCCCGTCGTCGAGAGCCGGTAGTCCGGGCTTTCCGACCCTTGTTGTCGCCCGTCGATCAGAGCTCACAGTCGGGGTCCGTGTCCAGGCCTGCGGATCGCCTTTCCCACGCCAGCGCTGCGTAGGCTGTCCGTCCCGGGCTATCAATGCCCGAGTCTCGCTGCGGAACCACCCCGGGATCGTCGTAGCCCAAGTCATATGGCCCGGGCTCGCCGTTTCCACCGGTCTTGCTCCAGACCTCGCTGGTGGACCGCTCCGGGGTTCGTTATGGGCCAGGCTAGGCAGCCTGGGCTCCGTCGTTCTTGTCCAGCTTAGCTCCAGCCTCGCGCAGCACGCAATGTCTCGCGCCAGCTCGTGTCGTCTCCGTCGGCCGCCTGTCACGTGCCCTCTGCCTCGTCGTTCACCCTCGGCTCCCACACTCTCCCCCCCTCAAGGCCCGGACTTCGGGGGACTTCATGGGCCTCAGGGAGCCGCTGGGTTTCATGGGCGGCCGCTGTTGCTGTTGCCGGAGTGGGCACGTTGCAGCGTACGAAAGCGGCGTAGGTGGTGGTGGCTAGCGAAGCCGGCAGGCAATGCCGACCTGTCTTTCGCTCGCTGTCCCACTCACCGCGATGCAGCAGGGGGCTTGCTCTAAGCTGGTCCGGCCGACGCAGACGGACTTGCCCCGTTCCGCTTAGAGGTCACAGCGGGCTTAGAACTGCCCGCCTGAACCGTTCGTCAGGCCGAACAACTGTCAGCCACCCTGAGCACTTGGGAAAACGAATGGTCCCGTCTTCCTTCCCGGTGGGCTTCCTGGGTTACGCCGTCTGTATACGGCCGCCTTTCCAAGAAGCTATTCTGCGCAGAACAAACTGTAAAAACAACACACAGCGAACAAATACTCTGCCGCAGAATGTGGCATTGGCCATAGCCTCTACCGCCACATAGCTTGCCGACGGGTTCGTGTACCATGCGGCCAACTCAGCAAGTCTGCATTCCAGAGCTCGCTCGTGGGTCGCCAAGAACAGGGGATTTCTTGTGTCCTACCGCAACCTCATGCTATACGTCTTCCCCATCGCGACGACGGTAGTATCCTTTCAAGTCAGCGATGTGAACCGGGCAAGCGTCCTCGTTTGTATCTCGCCGAGTAAGCCTAGAAGTAAGACACGACGCTCGCTTCTTTATACCTCGGGTGCCCTTCTCACCTCGGAGCAAGCGATGCGACCAAACCACTAGCTGCGTTGCTCAAAGTGTGAGTTTCCTTCAGAACAGGTAACGATGGCGTAATCCTAGTCCATCTTTTGCGCAAGCGAAGGGATCCAAAGCCTGTTGCGGGATGACCAAATACCATACCCACAATTCCGCAACGGCTACATATACCATGTGCTACTCGATGTAAGCGTCAGCGTCCATTCCGTCCACGTGCATACGAGCTCTAGGGACTGCTCGGTCCTCGGAGGGGGCGGTAGCTCAGCGAGCAAGCCCGCTTAAACCGTTCACGCCTCAAGGCAAGCTGGACAACTACAAGCCACCTAAATGTCTACCGCCTCATCCCCGGCCAGGTCGTGACGCGACATAACTTATCAAAAGTCTTGCTGTCACTGCCACGACCGGCCAGAGTGAAGCCGAAAAAGTTTCCTGTCGAACATTTCGTAGCTTTCTCGGAACGACCCTCTCAAGGGAGAGTCGTCCCTCTGCCTTTCGTCGGTTGTTGGAGTGACGCGAAGCAACTAGCCGTCTTGGCCCAGCGGTTACAAATCATACTGCTCCTTAACTCGCCGGCCAGCGTTCCCGGTGTCAACTGCAATTTACGCCAGTTTATTCAACACCCGCTGACAATCTCGTCCGCCAGTGTTCCCGGTGTCGACTGCAATTCCCGCAATCTTTCCGACACCCACTGACAAAAACCCATCTGCACCCCGGGCCTCGACAAGCGCTTACTGCCTCACCGCATCACTCCAAGCCTAAACCCTAAATATGCAATAAGCCCTGGCTGTTTTTCCTCCTGCCAGTCGCTATCCTGCCTTCCAGCAAACCTGCCGTGTCTCTCCTCTGCCTCCGAAGACGACTTTCTTACATCTTAACCGCGCTCCTCGTGTTCCCCCCGGTTACGGCACCTTCTGCCAACCACTATTCTGGGGTACCCGAGAAAGCGCGTCCGCAACCTCGTCCTTCGAGACCTTCAAGTACTCGATTCGAGGAGACACCTGCTGAGCTCTGCTGTGAGACAAGTCACCAAAATTCCGAAATACCTTGTCTCAACGGGCATCGTTAGCGTTAGTGAACAACCCGCTCAACGAATCCATGGGACTCTCTGGGGACGACTAGAAGCAGAGGCATACCGAACGGGCCCCACGTTGGGCGCCATTTTAATGTGTTGGTTCTTTATGGAGGTCCACTACTATCAATCGCCGCCCGATCGGTATGCGCTCCGCCCGTCACCCAGGGAGTGACACACAGCAACGTGAGACAGCGAATGGGTTTACTGTACCTCTCGGTTGCCCGTCGTCGAGAGCCGGTAGTCCGGGCTTTCCGACCCTTGTTGTCGCCCGTCGATCAGAGCTCACAGTCGGGGTCCGTGTCCAGGCCTGCGGATCGCCTTTCGCCGTTTCCACCGGTCTTGCTCCAGACCTCGCTGGTGGACCGCTCCGGGGTTCGTTATGGGCCAGGCTAGGCAGCCTGGGCTCCGTCGTTCTTGTCCAGCTTAGCTCCAGCCTCGCTCAGCACGCAATGTCTCGCGCCAGCTCGTGTCGTCTCCGTCGGCCGCCTGTCACGTGCCCTCTGCCTCGTCGTTCACCCTCGGCTCCCACAACACGAGAGTACTCTCCCGAAAATTGGAACGTTTCTTCTCAACGTGAAGAAAGACAACTAATATTGCCGTGCCTGACTGATGAGTCAGGGCTTCGCGGACCCCTAGGATGCCTTCGCAGACCCTCTTTTGAGAACCACTGCATTATAGAAGTGGTGGCATTGTCCCAAGTCGAAAGACCTCAAACAACGTGACATTTAGGAATATGATCTGGCTGCGATAAATAGTTGGTCTGTTTTATTGTCAGCTAGTACCTTTTCACGACGACCTCGACGCACTTCTAAAATCCTTAGCAGAGAGAGTATGCCTGTAGCGTGGCACACACACACAAATTACTATATCAATGTGTTTATTAATATTACCCTAAAAGACGATTTTGGTATAAAAAGGGTCAAGTGCGACGGGTCAAAGCGAGATTTTTTTTTTGAGAATGGCTCTTTTGAAAAGGGCCAGGTGAAAAGGGCGAAACGAGAACGGGCCCAAATCAGGAGGGTAGGAATGCAAAAGACGAAACGGGAAAGGACCAAATGCGTCAGGTCCAAGAGAGAAGATCTTTTTGAGAATGGTTGTTTTGAGAAGGGCCAAGTGTGAAGGTCAAAACGAGAACGGGCTCGAATGATAACCACCCGCTATATGTTCCTCGTCAGTTAAAAAAAATGTTTACAAGAAAATAGAAAAAGCAACCAGGCGCAACGAGCGAGCAAGCGAGCGAGCGTATCAAAGAAGCGACGAAGAGGGATGATGGGAAAGCGAGTAAGCCAGCGATCGCGTTGAGAAATACTTTGGCGTCAGGCCAAGTCAGCCTTGTCAATCGCAAGCTCTTGCGGAACTTTCTTGTTTCGTGCATACATGCCTGCGTTCGTGCACGGCTTGCTTTGCTGCGTGGTGTGGAGGTCACCGCAAACACGGAGGTCGAAATGGGACGCTTCGCTCTACAAAAGTCTGTGTGCGTCGTCCCAGCAAAGCTTTAATTACACGTTGGCTTTGTCTTAGACATTGCATAGCCGCGCAGTTGTGACGCGCCGTGAGAAGAAGCGGGTGAGCGGCGACCTTACTTTGGCGGAGACGGACTATGACCTACACTCCGCGATTACATTCCAGAAAATGGGGCGTTCGCTTACATCGAGATCCTTGAATGGGTCACTGCTTTTGTTATCTTTCCGACTTTTTTTTCCTTTTTTGAGGGGGGGAGGGGCGATTCTTTTTTAAGCAAAACAAACTTTTCTTCTGTTATCTCCATCGTTTTCTTTTCGCACGGATACACTACGACATCGAGGTCGCTCGCGGAGTAAATACGTAAACAAAGGCAAGTGTCTTTCTCTCCTTCGCTTTACTTTGTCACAGACGCCCTCCAACTGTAAGGTCTGCGGCCGCGTCATTTGGGTAGGATGAATGTTCGCAGATCGAGTAGTCAGGGTTGGGGTATTTGAAGGGGTGGGCGATGACTCGCTGTTTCATTTGAAAATCGATACTGGCCCCAATAGTGGGGTGGGCGATTACTCGGGGATGGGCGATGACTTGGGATATTACGGTAAATACATTCTGCGGCTTTGTGTTTCCTTCACACTCATTCTGGTTCCGGAATGAGTAAATCCTCGTTTCTCCTACTTCATATATATATATATAGGATGTTTCAGAGAACGCAGGCCAAATCGCTCCTGTGAAAACTACTCATTGCAACGCAAAAAAGCTTGTGGAATTTTAGTCCTTGGGCAGGGGCCCATTTAGGAAAATTATTAAAGTCCGGGATAATTAAGTTGTTAATTATTTTTGCGTAATTATCTTTTTTAATATTGTGTATATGGGCATGGTTTAAATTAGAAAATTGCTCAGCATCATCGAAAAACACTAAATCAACACATTGCAGAACGATAGAAGGCACGCGAAGCATTTTACGACTTTCTGAAAAACCGTACAAAATCGACGGGTTTTTAAGTTTCGGTTTGCTATCGAAGCGCATCTCAGCCCCGGCGGCACCGCGCCCCGTGGAGAGATGGTGCAACCAGCCTCTGCTGCGTCGCGCGATGACAGCGCAGCAGAGGTTGGTTGCACTACCTCTCCACGGGGCGCGGTGCCGCTGTTTTCACCAAGGGTTTTTAGAGCGCAGCTCTTAGGGGCCGATTTCCGGCTTGAGCGGCGTCGGCGTCGCCGTCGCCGTAACCAAGGTCACCCCAAGGTCACGTGACCCCCAGGACACGTGACCCCTCTGAAGGTCACCCCAAGGTCACGTGACCCCTTTCAAAGTCAACCCAAGGTCACGTGACCCCCCAGGTCACGTGACTCCCCCGGTCACGTGACCTCCCAGGTCACGTGACCCCCAAGGTCATGTCACCCCCAAGTCACGTGACTCCCCAGGTCACGTGATCCCCAGGTCACGTGACCCCCAAGGTCTCGTGACTTCCCGAGATCACGTGGCCCCCAGGTCACGTGGCCCCCAGGTCACGTGGCCCCCCTCCCCGAAGTCACGTGACCCACTCCCCCCGAGGTCAGGTGACCCCCCGGAGCATATTAAAGAATGAGGGGAGGAGGAGGAGGAGGAGGGGTCTACCCTCCCCTCAGTGCCCTTCCCTCCTCCTCCTCAAGAGCTGCGCTCCAATTCGGCGTTACAGGGAGTTGTAAACGGCTTTCACTTTTTTCTTCCCAGTTTATACCCACGCCTAGGGAGACGAGGAGACAAAGCGAACATGGATTTCAGCACGCCGATCTCTGGTTGGAATGACTAGTGGGTAGCTCTTTGCCTCCACTGCAGTCGTCCACCGTGCTCGAATGCGAAAGCTAAACCCCTGACACCTGCGTTTCGCGTTCCAAAGCGTACGACGAGTTCAGTGGAGACAAATGCTGCTACCCACTAGACGTTCGAGACAGAGTTCGGCGTGCTGACGTCCCTGTTCGCTCCTGTCTTTTCCTCTCCCTCAGTTTCTCGGCGCATTGTTGCCGACGTTGAGTTCCATTATCACGGTGGAGGCACGAAGAAACGCACTTTTTTTCTTCATGAAACATACAAGCATTTGTCGGACTGAACGACATTCGCAAACATATAGTCCGCAGGACGACTTGATCACATTCTCTGATGGAACAAACGTCAGGGACATCGGCCACGAAACTTCTCCCCAACGGTATGGAAGCGCTTCGTACGCCTCGGAGCTAACGTCCCTAGACATTTCTCGAAAAAAACATTGGGCGCGCTAAGCCGGCGCTCCTTTACTCCCGCAGCAACTAAACGACGCATAGCGTACAGGAGCGTGACAAACCGAGGCAGCCTTCCAAAGCTACTCGAATAGATCCGAGTTACCCTGGTGGATTAAGTCACGTGACAACAAAAATAGAGAAACGCTGGACGCGGGTAGGTTTTCGATAACCACCTTTACCCTAGAGCCCCTAGAGTTAGGTCGAGTAGTTTTTGGAACACGGCCAGAAACTATCGACGGGCCACACGAGCTCCTTCCGACTGTGGATACGGGTGGCAGTTGCCGAAAATATTTCGAAGATAAATGATTAGGCTCGTGTGGAGCGGCAGAGTCTAAAGCAAAAGAGACGGCGACGTCATGAAGTTTCTATGAACGTTTTAATATTCCTAAAAGGTTTAAAGACTCGCTTCATGCACATATGTGGAAGGTTACCTTGGCCAATCTACTTATTGGTCATGCATGCTGTTCAGATTTAAATTAAAGACAACATTCTTGAACCCGCTCGTCGACTCAGGAAACCCTCAAATTTGTCAGAGGTTCCCTGGTTCCGTCGGTTCCGTCTCGCAGCGAGACGGGAGCTGCGCCGATACCGGCACAGCGTCGTTCGATAGCACATCCATTCGTTTTTAGGCGGTATGCATAAACAAACTTTTCCCGCAACGCTAACTGGTGTTTCGGCTTTCCAACCTAAGTATCTTTATTCGCTGCGGCTGGGCTAAGAATCCTAAGGGGGTGTCCATACAGGACACTACAAAACGCACGGGGTGTCCTGTTTGGACACCCCTTAAGCAGGCGACGGTCTGACCGTCTTTTCATTACAACTTTTTTGTCACCGAGCTATCGGCACGCACGAACAAACCTTATCCTCAACGTTCACTGATGTTTCGGCTTTCAGATCAAAGTATCTTTATTCAGTGAACTAAAAATTATAAAAGGGATAGAGCGGTCCGAATGTTTCCTCATCTTCCCAACGTTTCCTGTAGCTGTGCTATCGGCACGCTACCGTTTGATAAATGAATTTCTTTTTCAGGCGAGATGTACGAGCACACCTTTTTCGGAACGCTCATTGCTTGCTGTCTTGGCTTTCAAATCAAATCGTTTTTACCAGCTGGATTAAGCACTAATAAACTTAAAAGGGGCAGCGGTCCGACTACGCCTTTCGTCTCGACGATCACAAGAGCAGCGCAGCCATCTTATTTGTTTACGTGACGTCACGGAGCGCGAAGGAGTCACTCGCGCTCCGAGATCGCGCTCGAGTGTCAGTCTCGATGGCACTCCTGTTCGTTTTTGTGAAAGGAGCGCCAAACTCTCGCGCTCTGGAGCACTCCTTAGTGAAAACTAATACGTTCGCAATATGTCCAAATGTACTTCAAATGCATTTAAACGTATTTTTTGTCTCTAAATGCATTAAAATGTACACTAAAATGCATTTGTTTGTCCTTCGTATAATATTAAAATGTATTTCTCTAAATACGCAAAAATAAGTGTTTTCTAAAATGTACTTTAATAACACCTCAAATACACTTAAAGGCATTTATGCGATGTTAGTACATTCAAAATGCATTTAACATATTTTTGGTCAATAAAAATTTTCTTTGCTTTGTATTAAAATATATTTTCAGAAATATATTGTAAATCATTTACAAAAATACATTGTGGTAAATATGAATTAGGCACAGTCCAAATGCACTTATACATAAAGTCGTGGAATGCTATTAGCCCCGTGCGCGACCGAAAGCGTCGCTGTGGTCGGCCTTCCACGATTGGCCGAACGCTGACTATGACGTAGGAAAGGGGATTTATCATCGACGGAAATAAGAGGAATGAAAGAACTTTAATTTTGATGGTGTTGGCAGTGGTGCTCTAAGAGCTCAATGATTTGAAGCTTCCACCGTGCTATTTACGAACACCATCGAACTTGTTGTTATCAAGGTGATGACGTAACAAGGGGGAACCATAGGAGGGCGCCACCAAAACATCTCGCCGCTAATTGAGGGTATTCACTGGACGATATACTTGAGGTCTATGTTTAGAGCTCATGCTCAGAACGAGCTCACATTAATAAGCTGCTAAGACCGACACTCTTGATGGTGCGAAATGCACGTTGCAAAAGAACTGTGAAAGCCCGGCGTCAGCACGCGCTCAGCAGTCGAGCACAGCTATGTCCCCAGAGCTATGTCCCCAGTGAATACTCCCTATAAGCGCGACCGACACCAACAATAATACATAATTTGGCTTGCCATAATCTAAATAAACGTTAAATGTTGCTACACGAGGTAGGCTTCGCCAAAACCTGACTTGAAAAAGCAAGGCAAATTTCGAGCAAGAAGTTTTTTTTTATGTACACATTTTACTCTCAATTGCCCAATTCCAAAAAAAAAAATGCACACTTTTTTTTACGGTTGGCAGCACTGTAGTAGGAGGCCAGCGTGCGTCAGGTCTCTACCATAGGCCCCTAGCTCTCAAGTTTCGAGCAGCGCTCCAGGCGGGCAAAATAGAATATTTGGCTTGCGTTTCGAACATGCGTCAATACGCTTCCCCACTAGAGTTTTTTTCTACTCTGTTCCATTCTAAGAGCCAGCGTAGCAGAGGCTACAAGAGCGAGCTTTGAGCTTTCAGCGTCCCTGCCAAGCCCGCCCGCTCGTGCAGTGCGAGCATCTTTCAGGAGGACGCGCTTTTGCGAGTAGCTTCGGCTTCGCTATCACGTAAAATGAAACATACGTGCTCGCGGAAGCTATTAAAGAAGGCAAAGGTGAAAGGAATGTTTAATGGGACGCTGCGGCCGCGAGCTGCATAATTCTTTTTTTTTATTTTTTAGAGGTTTTGTTATCGCGCATCTTCAGATGCTTGCATTCGATCGTGGCACGTGCAAAATCGAACGTTACAGAGCCACCTGGATGGTTCAGCCATCATAACATGGTCGCGTCTTGCGGATGCGCTCGCGCCCCCTGCCCCAGAGCAACGGGTCCCGTGAGTTTCTACGTTTTTAGCCGGAAAACGTCTAAATCCTCGCCGAACAATTCCTGGAGGGCTGCATGACTCTTCAAGAAAAGCATACGATACGTTTCTCGATCATTCGTGTAGCTTTTCAAGCTCCGAGGTGCACGTTTCTATCGTGAAGAGACGGCCGATTCAACATGGCTGCCATCTGCCCGCCACTGGCGGCCAGGGGGGCTATGTGGCGCTTTTTGCACTCCCAGGAGACTAGGGAGAGGGAAGTGACGTCAACGACACAGCAAGCTCAGATTGGGTGCTGATTTCGTTTTCTTCTGTCAACATCCAATCTGCATTTGCTGTGTCGTTGACGTCACTTCCCTCTTCCAAGTCTCCTGGGAGTGCAAAAAGCGCAACATTGCACCCCAGCTGCAGCCGAGTCAACATGGCGCCCATATTCACGCCCGCCTGGCTATCCTGCGCCACCTCTTGTGCAACTTTGGGGTGCCTTCTGGTGGTCAGCAGGTGTGCCGGACGCCTTCCCGATTCTACAGGCCTTGGCGGGTTGACCGAATGACGACCAGGCGATTACAAGGCGAAACACATAGTTCCGAGACCGACCACCTTTGTTTTTGCAGCATTCGCCAGTGCCGGACGCGTGTTTGCCTCCATCGTGTTAGATTTTCAGCTATCGGCCGCCGGCCTAAACGGACGGGCGACAGCTCATCTTCGACAGCACACGGCAAGCGTTTTGTTTTTGTCGAAATGCGTGTTTTATTAATTGACTTTGTTTTTAATGTTTGTTTGCATGTGCGTCCGGGCAACGTTCGTGTTCCAGAAGTTGTGCAAGAGGAAACTATTTTTTTTCTCTACCTTTAAGGACATCAGTCACTAGTTGTGTTTCCTCTGTTGTTTATTTTTTGTTTTCTTTCTTCGTCGCACGTGTGAGTGTTGTTGGTAGCAAGTGCTTATCTTTTGTTAGGCGTAAAAGTGCATTCTGTAGTAATTTGGAAATGGTGTTGTCTAAATATAAAGCTTTGTATAAAAAAAAACGAGAAGGCTGAGGGGATGGAGTTTACGATTGTACCGGTAGTACAAAATAAACCAGTTTCTACTTGCAATCTGTGTTAAATGCTCAATGTGTTTGACAGTTATATTTTGTGTGTCTAGCATTCTGGGAGGGGTCTCTGAGTGAGCATTAATTTGTGCATTTGTTGTACTAGATGGCTTGCATTTTTGAAGTCGGGGGGATATTCAGTAGCATTATGTAAAAAATAAATAGAACATAGAAATACTGTACACCTAAAATGCATTTAAATAAAATGCAGAAATGCATTTCGAATACATTTTAGAACGCCCTCGTGGTGCAAATTTAATTCATTCTGGAATACATTTGAATGCATTTATAATATATGTTCCTTCATACTTTTAGTGCACCAAAAAAATACGTTCGAATGCATTTCGAGAAAGGCATTTGAATGCATTTCAAGTGCGGACAAAAAAATTTGATAAAATACATGTACTAAATGCATTTAAAATGTATTTAAAATATAGGCTTATTTGCTAAGGGACGGACTAAACGCGCCCATTGAGGGACTTAGCGCAGAGCGGGATAGTGCTCGTCGCTGCGTGGGATCGACACGGGGTACATTGCCGCCTATCTAGGAGGTGCCGTTGAGGGTCCCGCATCACTACAGAACGAGAACAGTAAAGAGGAGCTCCAGCTGTCCCGCCTTCAGTGTGGGCTGCCTGCATGCCTTTGATAAGTCGAAGGCATCTCGTGAACCACGAGCGTGGACGCGCAGCCAAAGCACTGCGGAAGGCAACGACCAGGCGCTGGAGGTTGGACGTTTGAAAGACGGACTCCGCCGTTCTTGTCCTATCAATAGTGTTGGAAGGGTTATCGGAATTTCAGACCCACTTTGAATTAGCGCCCAGATCGCTCTGACGTACCATCGCACCGAGACTGCTCCTCGTTAATTCAAGACTCCATGGCCTTTTATACATATACTCCACGGCACAACCTCGCTTATTTGAACCAATTTTGTAAAAGCAAATCATATTTCGCTCGACTTCTTGCTTAAAAACAAAACATCATTTTTAATTCTGCCACAGCCGCCGAAATTCAGCGATTGAATAAAAGCGGAAGATGTCTTTGACGGACAACCTAAAAAAAAGGAACCTTACGGAGTCAGTATGAATCAGTATTTCTGCTTTGCTTCTTAAAAAAAAAAAATGTAAGTCAACCGTCAGCCATTTGAAAAACGCCTATCAATATTGTTAGTAAACGAAGACATAGGGCGGGAATTTTCTTGGACGGGTAATGAAGTACTGTTGATTCCAAAACGTAGTTTTTTTCATCGTACCTGATAGCATCCAGCCGTCAGGGGTAAAAACAACCGAAGTGAAGTCCGCGTTGTTGCGGTAGCTCGCCAGGAGCATTGGGGATCTGATGTACAATTGCCCTCTTTCTCCTGGCCCGAGGACTCTCCCCGTGTTCGTGTCGACAACCTACCATCGTGTCAAAAACAAAAAAAGTCAATGTGACATTTTGTTTTCTCAATAAAAAAGTACGTACACCTGATTTCGCGAATACAGAAATATCTTCGTAGTCTTGAAATGCAATTTCAGGGTCACAGCATAGACGATGCCAGCGTGGCAGTTTGTGCTCTCTTCGCTAGAGCGCGAAATAAACTCGGTTTCAAGCAAATGCGCGCTTGTGAACGGGCTTTCACACACCGCTCCCACCTTACATGTGAGAAGCGCAAAATAAAAAAGTATTTAAACTTGTCTTACTCTTACCGATAAGGTTGGGAAATTGTGGAGCCTGCAGCGAATCTTCAAGCATACTCTGGGAGATTCTTTAATTAAGCCGCTTTCACACCACTCCCATGTCACATAAAAGACACGAATTTTCTCCGCAGACATGATGACAGAATTATCTGCGGACAGATTCAAGCATCTTCGAAACATGTGTAGGTCATTCTCATATATGCTTCAAACATGTTTGCAAACAGTTTCTGCAAACATGGCAGACTGCCATGTGACAGTTAGGGGAAGACAATTCGCTTGGAAAATGAGGAATTGTACGTTTTTTTTTTTTTTTAATCCCAGACTCGGTGGCGCAAGCTGCCGCCCGTCACAAAGGGTACAGCCATTAACATGCATCCATCCACGTATGACCAATATGAGAGGACCGTCGCACAAGGAAGGCTGTGTTCCGAATCTTACTCAACTGGAAATGAGTTACCCTGGCGGGTCGTGTCACGTGACAACACAGATTGAAAAGTGCTGGAAGGGGGTAGGTTTTTGAACGCCAAGGTACCAAAGCCTGGAGTAAAATCGAGTAAATTTTGGAACACGGCCGAAGAAACACGACTCAGACAGTGTCTGCAGACTGTCTCTTGTAGGATGTGTTAGCCGTGTGACCTCTCCCTTACAAAAAATTTATATCTGCCCAGATCTGAATATTTCAGATATGGCCATATCAAAAATTGGCCACATATAACTTGATATGGTATATCTGCCAGATATAACCTGATACCCCTGGCCAGGTATGGAAATCCCAGATCTGGCTAAGTAAGGAAATTCCAGATCTGGCAAGGCATTTCAAAAGGACACAAGCCTGAAATCAGCACTTTATATCTTTTTATTGTCTACAATTCTCCCAAGTGCCCCGGCCCGCACTCGAGGAGTTGTGGAAACGGGGATCAGCTCTCTAATGATGGCTAGTTTTGACTAATTCCTTGGTTACACAATTACGAGTGTAATTCGTAGTCACCCTGAACAAGCTTTCCATAGGGATCAAGTACCTGTCATATCACTTTTAAATTTTCTCGTCAATGGCATCGTTTATGATACTGCGCATTCTGTCCAACCTTCAACCAGGCTGAGCTGTCGAAATCTCTTACCATATTATCATTCTCGTGATTGTTGTTTTAGCAGAAATTACTTAAAAGCCGAGAAATCACATCAACCAAAACCGGGATTTAGCTCGGATTCAGCGGAGCTGTTTATGACATTTTTAGCTTTTCTAACTTAATATCAGAGTCTTTGAAGCTGTACGAGAATGATAACAATGTAAGAGATATATCTGCAGCTCATCCAGGTTGAAGGTTGGACGAAATGCACAGTACTGACATTGGCGGGACATTTTCAAAGTGGTATGACAGGTACTTGGGTTCTGTACGACACTTGTTCAGGGTGACTCCGAATTTCACTCAAATCTGTGTAACCATAGAATTGGTCGAAATTTCCGATCACTCGGCAGCTGAAGAAACACCGTCCCCATGATTACTCGACTACGGGCCGAGGCGCTTGGGGGATTTAGCAAATTGTCTATTCGGGCGTAATGTTCACACTTTAAAATAATTAAGCTACATTGAAATCCTCGTGAAAACTAGCACAAATAATCTCAAACTTAAGCTTGTCAAAGCTGAAGTTTTGAATTATTTGTGCTAATATTTAGCTCGCGAACAATGAGTCATTCACAGCTTGCTAAGAAAGAAATTTTTTCAACTTTTTCATTTATTGAAAACCGGCCGCCAGATAAGTCTGTATATATGCCAGATAAGTCTGTATATACGCCATATCAGGCTGTATATATGCCAGATAAGTCTGTATATACGCCAGATATGTCTGTATATACGCCATATCAGGCTGTATATATGCCAGATAAGTCTGTATATACGCCTGATAAGGCTGTATATAGGCCGTATATAATCATATAATGTATGATATGGCCAGATATGGCCCAGATATAAGATTTCCATACGGGCTGCTTTTCTCAGCCACATACGGACTGATAGCCACTTTCTTACGGCCTTTTCTCTCGTTTAACAACAATGTGAATTTCCTTCCAGCATGTGGGCGGAAGGAGGGGGGGGGGTTCCCCCATGGAACCCGTTTCAGTAACGTATGAAGGGTAAAAGGTGTCCGCGTAAGTCTCTCCAGGCAGGCGGCCTCAAGGCCCGCGGGCCTAACCAGCCTGAAAATGCCTCCACTTTGACCCCTGAGCAAAGGTGCCGAAATTGTGAGGTTGGGGTTCCTCCTTTGAATTAGTCAAAGCGCTGTAGGGAGGGTGAGATTGTAGCGACACCACCGAGCTGTCGTGGGAGGGAAACTACCCCCCATGTGAAGGCCGCAAAAAATCACGCCTTCTCACTCTATATTTCGTTTCAGCTTAATGAGTCTTACTCAAGCGGTGGGTTCCACGGGAGGAACCACTGGAATGACCTCCCACCTGAGCGCCTGTTCCCATGTTCGTCTCCTCGTCAGCGCATACTCCCTAGCAAAGCCGGACTCTCCCGCGCACAAACACAGACGCGAATAATCCGTTCGTGGGTGCACGTTAACGCTTCCAGCTGAAACTGTACGAGCGACAACGCTTGTTCACGTAATCCTTCGCGTCCTTCCGACCTTCCACGCAGGGGAACCTCCTTTTTGTTGAAAACGATTTACTTGGCAGGCGTGCTATGCGCATCAGGATACCGGAGTTGCCGGCGAGAATTGCGAGTCACCATTGAAAGATCCTTTTGCTAGACCTGACGTCAGCGGCGAAGTATATATACTTCGTTTAATCTTCTGTTAAACCAAAATAATTTTTTTTAGTAGCATATTACTAGCACTGCGACGAGACGTGCAGTCGTCCGGGTGATCTCGCCGTCGTGGCGCTAGACCTGATCCCTTGACGGTCAGGTGCACACGCTGAACCTACTTTCCGAACATCGTGGGAATAAAGAGGGGCCAGTCATAACAATCTCAACTTGCCGTAGAAAAAAAGAAAAAAAAAAGTTGGAGAGTTTGTTATAAAAGACCCTCTAGGCCGAGGCAAACCTGACATATTTCGCCATGGACACCAAAGATGCCGACACTCGCTTGCCCGATCCTGCACAGCCAGTTTCTGAGATTCAACGCTGCCGTTCGCAGAGTTGGGGCGGAACGTCTTTTTAGCTTGGCTGGGGAAGTCTTTAAGAGGAAAAGGGGAAAACTTTCCGATAAGAACTTTGAAAGGCAATTGCTTCTATGGACGAATGAACTAGTTTGGTGAAAA
The DNA here is from genome assembly GCF_016920785.2 of Ixodes scapularis. Classification (NCBI taxonomy): domain Eukaryota; kingdom Metazoa; phylum Arthropoda; class Arachnida; order Ixodida; family Ixodidae; genus Ixodes; species Ixodes scapularis. The sequence continues at coordinate 18,727,751 of NW_024609857.1, read as the reverse complement.
CGCAAGCCATAAAATGACGGCAATTATTTTAGGCTTGCAGGGTTTTTCAGGTATCAAAAACTGCTGTTTATTTTACTATCGCAAAAATATAAAAGGAACTTCGAAGGTAACTTCACAAGTAACTCGTTACTTTTTTACAGTAGTTAGAAGTTTACTCAATTACTATTACCAATGCATAATTTCTACTCTACTCAAATTAACTTTTGGCGTCGATACTCAGCAACTTAACTTAACTACCTTTTTTAAGAAATTTGTACATGTCCGGCTTGCACGCATGGGGCACCAGTCGGGAACCCATGTTTGCAAACGTCTAAGAAACTCCTGACTACTATTTGTTTTCTATGTGCTGAATATACGGTTAATGAGGCGCTCAAAACTTTAATGATACCTTTGCTGTTACGCCAACCACGGTTTTATGTGGTTTTTAAGCACTTCTCTCAACTTCTATTGCGTTTCAATGAAGACGTGGAGTGAGAAAATGAACCGTACTAATGCGAAAGTCCGCCAGGCGCCGCTAGCAGCTCAATTATCATCTTCCAGGCCCAAAACGGAGATCCCTATGGCTTTGCCGGCGGGTCACATCACTTGCAAATACAGGTAGAGCAACTCTGAATGCCAATTGATTTTATTCTTGAACGACGAGGTACGTAACAATTAGTCTCTAGCGAGATGAAGTATATTTTGGCACGCGGTATACGGCGTTTACTTTGTGCATCTAGGCATTTTTGTATTGTGTCGCTGCTCTGGCAGCTAAAGATATCATGCACAGGGGCTCTAGTGCGACCCTATATAGTCTGTTGCAACCACTGATCTCTAAGACTATTTGCTGTATCTCGTTCGCCCACTCCGCGAATTCGGCCACAGTAGGCCATCTTTTTGGTAGTTACATCATCTCTAGTCACATCATAGTCATCTGGCGGTTGCAAGTTGCCACCATGGTTGGACTTATAAGCTTCTGTGCAATACGCATGTGATGGTATTGAAAGAATCCTTCAGATGATCGCCTCCGGTATACACAAGATTGCCGATAACAACAACAACAAAAAAATGATAGACTAAAGTTTAATAAGTAAACGGATAATATTTTTGCTCTGAAAATCCCTGATATTAAATTTTAGGGACATAAAGATTATATATCTAGAAGCAGGGGTACAATATTACCTTGAGGAGGTCTGAAAGCAGGTTGAAGGTAGTGGGTATTGCACCATCGCTTCGGAGCACAATATTACCCGTGCTGTCAAAACATTTTTCTTCAAAGTAGTCCGAGCAGACCACGCTCGTCTCTAAAGGCTCCCACTTACATCTGCCTACCCACAGCTGAAGGGTCACGGGGCGACGTCATGAAAACTTTGAGAAGAAATAAATATTTCTCACCGAACGTGTCCCTACTCGCCAGGATAGCCACAAAACGCTGAATAGTTAGCGATGATAAGTTCTTGTCATTTCGCGATTGGGGCGATTTGAACAGCGCGCCGCAGAACATGACGCCATAGTCGACCTTCATCTGTCGCATCTACTGAGTTTCAAGAATCTGCTTAGTCGGTCGACTTCCATCAGGCACGAAATATCACCAAACGATACAGTGTACTAGACCCACGGCTATTTGTATGGCAGCCTGCCGCCACAGCACTTTCCCCCCTTTTACTGTGATGGCTAGAGATTATAACAACCTAAAAAATAGCCGATTGCGGCCACATTCCTGCGAATAGGCGGAGCTGGGCAAACGCGATCTAGCTAACAGTCATGGAGACCAGTGGTTGCAACATAAAATTGGTAGAGAGTGTTCAGCCTTTAGCACGCGCTCATTGCCTTACGGTGTGTTTCGCTGCGCGTGCGCTGACGTTATATATAGTAGAAAGTTCGCGTTGGAGGCGACGCGCCTACGGCTGATCTATGTTGCAACTAATTATAATAACGTACGTTTTTTTTTTATTCTGCGGTGTTGAAATCAATCATTGATAATACTTGTGGTGGATCTATGTTTGGAAAGCGGAATGTTTCTTGCCTCGCCGAGCGTTTCGGGTATCTGCTGTGAATAAAAAAAGCATAAATAAAACACACAAAAAAATGTTTTATGGCTTAGCGTGTTCTGTTTTATTCAGTGCATGTGTAGCAGTCGCGCGTGTGGTTTTGCTTTGTGTTTGAGTCACGGCCGGCGTAAAGCTACAAAACGTCGTTTCTTTGTTTTTTTTTTGTCAAATCCCCTATGCTCCCGGCAGAGCAAAGAATCATTCCAAAGCCGGCCGCCGAGGGTGTTGACTTCAAGTTCAACGTATCAAAACAACAAGGGCATGTGCCACGAAACTGTAGTTTTATCTTTCAACTCCAAAATTTCAATATCCAAAATACTGCGCGGCTGTCTACCTGCGGGCAGCGTACCGGATATATCTACCCCTATCTAGGCGCAATCAACAGGACGACGTTTTATTTTATTTCATTTTGCTTTTCAATATAAAGAAGACCTCTTCGACGATTCAAGCTTCGTACCATCGTTGGAGGGTGAGTGATTTATGTTTCAGGCTTTTGCGATTAGTTCCGATCATCCTGGAGCGGTATTGAAAACTGATCAAAATAAAAAAAAAGTAAAATAAGTGATTAGTGTTAACTTACTTGAGATTTCGGAGTTGTCACATAATTTAAGCATTCCACAGAACACCCTGCAATGCGCACCAAAATAAACAAGAAACGTTGATGGGCGACGCAAATTTGTAGAAACCACAGGGGATATAATCTCTGAATGCAAAAGCAGTTATCGTTGTACACCGCCAAATTTAGCGGGGAAACGGCATTGGTGTACAGGTCGTGATGTCATGTTTTCCGCAAAATTTAGCGGGGAAACTACCCCGTATATATAGCGTCGTCCTCTAGTAAAACGCTAAATCCTTTTTATCCTTTGGATCACCCTAGAGGTCGCCCTTGAGGTCATCCTAGACGTCGCTCTTAAGGTCGTTCTCTAGGATGTCGTCCTAGACGCCGTCAAGGACGACGTCCTAGAGAGGGCGTCAATGACGATGTTTAGGACAACCTCAAGGACGACCTCAGGGCCAATCTCAGGGACGATCTCAGGGACGACGTCGAAGACGACGTCAAGGTCGTCAGGTCCTTAGAAGAGGGTGCGAATATGAGGGAGTGCATGCTGCCGTTCCGTTTACGCGCGGCGGTATGGGGGAAAGTACTGTGAGCTGAAATGGCCTACTGCGCATACCTACTGCGCATTAGGAGGCCAAATTATGCATAGCTGAAAATCTGGATCAGTAACATAATAATGCTATCGCACTAAAAGTATGCTATTCACATTAGGGTGCAATGATTGTTTTATGTGATTGACATAAAATAATTAATTCACCAAAGGCGAGTATATTGTGTACTGTACAATATACGTTGAAGGAGTCGTAATTTACATTAGATTACCAAAACACTTTTTACATTAAAAGCACATTTTAGCGCGATAATATTCAACCAAGAATACAGTTATAGACTGTATAAAATGTCAATTTATTAAATAATGGTGGTTCTACTTTTGTGCTATGTTTGTGTTGCTGGTGATGAAGATCTATTGCTCTCAATAACTGTCCGCTATTTTAGATTCCAATATGAAATCACGTAAGGCAAAAAGAGCCCGTTTTTGCAGACCTGGATTGGGCAGAGGTCCCAGCACCCTCTCTTCAGACAAGGGGCTGCCTCAAGTACAGAGCCGTAAATTGAGCTGTCTTCAACACTTTTCGAATCTCGAGCATTCTAGAAAGAGATTAATTTCATCTTCGACGACTGTCCGCAACCACATTCTGAAGAACCCGCACAACGCATACGGTGTAAAAAGCTAGCGGTATAAACGACAATGAGACGTAGGCTATGCTGCGTGTGAGAGAAATGGAAACACGGAATTTTATCGGAGGGTCGACTTTGTGGACTATGAAGCATTTAGACGGTCCGTCAAACACCGTAGAACTGCACTTCTTGCGTTCTACCGACCTTAAAGGGACGCTAAGGAGGTTCTTAAAGAAAACGAGTTAGAGGTGAATTCTAGAGAATTTTTATCCGGTGGATCTGAATATCACCTTCGTTTTCCCCTTAAACACAACTAAACGTGAGAAAGCACGAATAACCTTTGACCAGTTGTTATGTCATACATCTTTCGGCCGCCAAGCACCTGTCGCTCGTGTGGGCAGCCCGTGTAATTGCAAGGTTTTCTAGTATATTCACCGCACTGACGCCAATCGTGACGTATTTTCTTTGGACCTTCTCGACAATAGCAAGATACAGCTTGCTAGTGTATAGCTTTTATAGGTGCTGAAGGTGCGTGAGAGCGGAGATTCCGAAAACTCGTATCACGACGTCGCGCTACGGGAAGGAGGGGCTTTAGTGTTACTTTGAAAATGATTTTCTGCAGCCTCCGTGCACCGAATCGAAAAAATAATCTTAATATTCGTGATCCTGGAGGCCAAATTGAGATGATCTGAGTGTTTTCCCCCAAACGCGAAACCGCTTCAGTTTCTCTTTAATATATCCCGAGTGTCCCCATGGGAAAAAGGAACACGTTGATATTGCCGCGAGCGCAGCTGACCAAACAGGCAGAGCGCCCGTGGCCTAACGGTTATCGCGCTTGCCTTCCACGCAGAAGGCCAGGGTTCGATTTCTGGCCGCGGCTACGCATTTTTATTGACACTAGAATGTGATGTTCTAGTGAATTCGAGAACCGTCTTGCTGATTCGAGGTTAGAATGTTCTACGCGCCGAACCTTCTACGCCGAATGCTCCGGAAGCCCACGCGTGTACAAAAGCGGCTCCGCGTGGCAAGCCGGAGTCAGTCTCGCCCCCGCGCTCGAACCTGCGGTTTCGCCGACATCGACGCCCGCGACGCTCTACTGTTTTCTTCTGTTCCCTTTTTATTTTTGGGCACAAATTCGCCCCATAAAACGCTTAGTTTTTTTTTTTTAGTTATTATCGCCTCATCACTTGTCATTCGTGACAATATTTCCTGTCCCAGCGTGCCGTCTTGGTAAGTCAGTCTGCCGCGTCATTACCCCTGAGGCCAAAGTTTCCTAGAGCCCACTGAAGTGAAATGTTGTGGCCTGCCTTCATTGCCGTCGTCGTTTAAATCAAAACTTTGTGAATGTATCCGCCGTTGATGCTTTTACAGTTCATTGATTGCTTCGATGTGAGAGCCACTTGAGAGTCACTTCATATGACTCATTCCTTTATCGGGCTTGCACGTCAAATGAATTGTAATTTTGGTGGAATAGCATATGTAACTCAGCTGTTGTGGACGATGATCGGTGGGATAGCTGAAATGAACGATGTGTATCTTAAGATGGTATCACAAATGCAGAAGCGGATCGTTGATCATCAATAGATCCGTTTGTGTACACTTGAGTGAAACTGGGGTACTGATTGCAGGCGTGGAAGAGAGCCAGTTGTGCCGCCACCATACTGCTCAGTTAGCTTCCATTCTCCATTCAATTTATATTCGTCTGTGGTTTAGGCATTGTCCAGGTATCGGGGCTGGGTGTGACTAGTGTTTTTTATTTAGCGGAAATTAGTAGGTAGCGTTGATGTTCTAATATAAGGTAATGTTGTTGTGCGCCTGTTCTGCTCATAAGGTTAGGGAAAAGAAGGTGCTCGATATGTTGTGTCTTTAAAAGACGTTCGAATATTTCAGGCCATTTCAAGGGAATGGCCTGAACGAGAAATAAACAAAAATATTTCGAAATAGCCTTTTGAGGAAATTTGAACTTTTAGGGTTTCCTCGTGTATTCAAAGGTGTTTTACGCTAAGATAAGATTCTATGTCTAGAGTTTTATTGTACCTGTTAAATTAGAATTTGTTTTAGCTTTCGTTATATTTCTTGTCATCATTCGAACCTGGGAAATTATTGTCATAAAGACCAGGTTCTGGATCTTTTACAAAAATAAAAAAAACAAGGCCTTTTTATGAACATCATCTTGCTTTTAACATAGTTTTAAAAAAACACGTATATTTTTTTTCTTATGCGGAAGGTATCTTAGTTTGGCGAAGCTTCTAAGTACGCGACCCGTGACGATCGCCCAATTCCCAAAATCTGCCTGTGTCAAAAACTGTCAAAAACTCGAGAACTAAAGCCATGACTCAAAAACGGTTTTGATATTGGACCGCAAGTCAGCGCGAGATCCGTGGTTCGAATGCCGCATGACAACGCGAGGACAAGGAGAAGCGTGGGCGCGCGGCATTCGAACCACGGATATTGGGGTTACTGGTGTTTGCAGTGCGATCTCGGGTTAAAGCGGGAGTCACACTGCTCACTCATCATACATAAGAACTCGTTACAGAACTCGTTACTATGCGGAATTCAAAGCGCGAATCTCGCGCTGACTCGTGTTCGAATCTGGATGAAGACTGTTTTTTGTATGGTGTATATGCAGTGTGACCTCGGCTTTAGTGAAGAATTTGCGCAGCGTACATATCCTTTTTTTTTTGTTATTGAGATATTACCATCTTTTTTCCAGCACGACGTAAAAATTAAATTGCCTATATATTTATATAAAAGTGTATTTGTGTCGCTAAATCGGCCGCCCACTGCTAATATATCATAAAAAATACGGCCTTCAGCCAATATCTGAGGAGTGTTCTTCCTTGTACGAACAGTTCTGCCACATTGGTCGGTAATGGTCATGCACAAACTGTCTTTAGACATGTTCCATACATGTATGAAGCAAGCAGGCTTCGAACATGCTTGAGGTATGTCCTTCGACAATTCTGTCATCATGTCTGCCGCGAGCACCATGTCTTTTGCAGACATGTAAAGGCCTAAGAAAACCACAACAAATAGAACACGCTCTTTTTTTTTCATTTTTATAGACCAAAAGTGAAGAAAGAATGAAATTTACGGACCCGCCTATATTTTTAAAGCTCTGAAAATAGAATGCGCGAACAATCTTCTTGTATATTCTAACGTATATACCTACGCGCCAAGAAAGTGAGGGAGAGGAGGAGGCGAGAGTGTTTGTGTGTGTGCAGGGAGGGGGGGGGGGGGGGGTCGACAGAACGCCGAGCTCCGAGTGGAAGGGTTAGTGGGCAGACCTAGAGCTATAGGTGCCTTTGTCTCCATTGCTCTCGTAGAACGCGTTATAACGCGGAACGCCGCCGTTTGGCGTTTGGCTTTCGCCTTCGCGTGTCCGCCCTCGCGTTTGGTCAAAGCTCCCACGGAGCCGATTCCGTAGTTTTACTGCCCACTTCGTCGTGGCCGCGGTCGCGAGTGATGTCAAAAGAAAGTTTGAGTGCGTTCTGAATGTCGCCGTGACGACACCCTATAGTATGATATACAAAGGCCTGTGGGCGTTTGTTTCTATGTCAAATAACGACAGTAACAATTAAAATGCCGTTGTAAACTTCGTCTGTTGTTACAGATAACGAAAACCTTGCGACAGGTTTCTGAAAGCGGCGTGTTGAAAACACATTACGTGAGCAGGCTACGGTTCGAGAGAGTAAAGCGAAGATGGTGACAGCACGCATTGAGGACAGCATCGTCTATTCACCGTTCCCCGAGCATCCTCCTGCTGAGATTTCCATGTTCGAAGCCGTACGCCGGTGCCTCATGAAACATGGAGACAAGACTGCGCTGGTGAGGTGATCCCTTCGGCGCTGAGTTGCTGTGCGTACATGTTACGTAAAAACAGGTACCACGTTCACGTCACTTGAGTATACGCGTGGCGGTTACCATACCGTACACTGTAAAAAAGTTGAGTAAAGAAGAAGAAATTGTCTGGCAGCTGGCCTGCCAGAAAATTTCTGTAAAGCTATGTTTTCTGTTTTTAATTTTTCTGTTATTCAACATATATTTCCTGCTCCTCACTAACAACATTTATGTAAAATCGCAAATTCTCTGAGAGCAGTTGCAGAAAATCCTAGGAGGGAAAACATACGTGACATTACAAGTTCTGTTAAACTAATCGCAAAAAATATCCCAGCACAGAAATTTTATGTAATATAACAAGTTCCGTTAAATCAAGTACAAACAAATACGAGGAAAGATAATTTCTGCAAGATTACAAGTTTCGACGAAACCATTACTGTAAGAGCCCATCACGCGCGGTATTTTACGGCTTTCTGAAAAACTGCACAATTTCGACGGGTTTTTAAGTTTCGGTTTCCAATAGGAGCACTTCTCGCTACCGAGGGCACCGCACCCCGTGAACAAATAGTGGAACCAACCTCCGCTGTGCTGTCCTCGCGTAACACAGCAGAGGCTGGTTGCACTATTTCTCCATGGGGTGCGGTGAGGTCAGTGCCGAGAACAGCTCCGATTGCAAACCGAAACTTAAAAACCCATCGAAGTTGTGCGGTTTTTCAGAAAGCCGTAAAATACCGCGCGTGCCTTCTATGGTTCTGCAATTTTTCGGTTTAGTGTTTGTCGATGATGCTCAGTAGACGTCACAAGCGCACGTCACAAGTTTCTGAACTGCAAATGTAAATCACGTAAAGAAACCATTCCGCGTACCTTCGTGAGAAAGCGCTAGGAATTCCATCTGGGCCACTCGACTTTCTATTGTTTATGTGCAAAAGACTGTTTAAAAAATCCCTCTGTAGAAACCACTAAGTCACTGATTTCACAACTGTCATGATTAAATGAAGGCAACAAAGAGTTATTAACAGGGAGACAGTAGAGAAAAAGTATTTAATCTCACTTGCGATTCTCGCTTCATCGAAAACGTCTGCCCTCTACGAATAAACTCCTTAATCATCACACTTTTTTTTTTGTCAAATGAGCCTAATTTTTTTTTAGAAAGGTCTGTATTGCGACATTAAAGTAACGATATTTAGATGTGTGCACAAGGGTGCGTAGCTCTTGGCGAAGAGGAGGAAGCATAAATTTTAAAGTTGGCTGCAAACTTTTTATTCGGTTTATCTTTCGTTTTAAATGTAAAATATCGCAAGTTACCCATGGATTGTGCCTCTTCCCTTGTGACGGTCGCTCTGGAATAAACTTGTCAAAATTTGTAATAAATGACGTTTTGCTTAAAAAACGAGCCAAAGCTTATCTACTGAGTCCGGGTTCCCATCGGAAAACACAAGAAACCTCTCCAGAGCTACTTCTAGAAGTCTGTAATATCGATATCATACGCCTGTTGAAATCACGATAAGATTTTGCTTTGGTTTTTTGCTACGCATGCTGCGGTGAAGATAAGTCGCATAGAACTATTGCATGATCAGATATGCCCTCCAAGATTGATACGCCAAGAATACTTATGGTAACGACCTCAGATAAAAATACGAGATCAAGCAAGGATTCCCTACCATTTTACACGCCTGCGGGACACCTGTTCAGTTTTCTTAAATTAGTATTAAACGCAATATCGACGAGAAGCCTGGATTGCTTGCATATTCCATTGCGCGTCCCGCAATTCCAGTTTATGTCTGGTAAATTTAAATCACCGGCCATTACTATACATGAACATTGCTTGGTTTTACTTTGCAGAAACTCGAATAAACTCGGTAGGATATCAATACTGGCCTGAAGACATCTACAGACAGCTCCTTCTAGCATTGATTGGCAACCAAACCTTTAGAGGCCCATATCATTTCACAGTCCTGGCCATGCTCAATAGACGTGCATCAAATGGTTTCCTTTATCAAAAGAGCGACCCCACCCCCTCTTGAACCACGATCCCGTCGGAATACTTTGGAACCATGAGGGAAAACATCATTATCAGGTATTTTACTGTGCAGCCAAGTCCCATTATAATTGCCACATCAGGGTTGAATGCTAATGGAACACATTTAAGCTCTACCGCTTGAATGGCGGCACTTAGAGCATTTAGGTTAAAGAACCTAAAGGGGCGACAGAATCTTTTCCTTGCTTTGGATTGGTGAATCGTGAAAGAAACATGAGACTTGACACAAAAAAAAAGAAGAGATGCGCTGGTTGTCAAGGATGTTTAACGTGAAATAGCGGAGGATCGTAATTTCAGCATGCGTCCGATCTCACTGCGTCCCTTCCCTTGGTTCGTTGAAGATCAACTTCTGTTACCCGTCGCTTAGCAGACGACGTACTGCGTCATCTTGGTTTTACTCCGTCTGCAAATGGCGCTTCGTAGCAGACGACCTACGTTCTTTGCTGGCGTTAGCAGACAAACCATCTACGAACACAATCTTCGCTCGCTCCGCGAGAATAAAATAGACCAATCTCACTAATCGTTCGGAAGATGGCACTCAGTTGGTTGAACGACGTTTTAACGAATGGAGTCCCGCCCCAGACTTTTCATCAAAATACACATTGGCAGATTCGATATTTGACGGTGGAACCAGGCGTCGGCAAACGACAGCCTTTCTGCTTATATTTTTCTACGACATTTGTGTGCGTAGATTTCATTTCATTTCATTCATTTATTAACCATTTTGAAGTGGGGTGGCAGGGACAAAAGGTGCTTAATAGCACCTGACCAAGGTCCCGAGCCCCATACAGGTTTCAGAGCGGCAACACAGATAAAAACAATAAAAAACAAAAAAAAAAAAAAAATACAACACAAAAAAACAAGGTTGTTTACACATTTGTATCCAATATATTATTCAAGCTTCAAAATATAATCCTTTATTCTTTTTTTGAACGTATCTATTGAATTTACTGCTTCAGCTATTTCCAGAATTTGAGGATGCATGTTTAGAAGTTGGGGAATTCGCTGTGTTAATGTTTGTTCACCATAGCTCGTACGTGTGTGACCTCTAGCATAATCCACACGTCTTAAGTTGTAGTTAGTTTCTCTTAAGGGAAATTGGGTGTGAAACGACTCCGTGTCAGTTTTGAGATAATGAAAGATGGCTTTTGTAAGGTTGAACATTATTAACTGTTGTATAGTAAGCAAGCGATGTTTTTTAAAATAAGCAGATGTGTGATCGTTATAGCTTAGACACTCAATAGAACGGATCGCTTTTTTCTGGAGCACTAGTAGTTTTTCAAGGTTATTTTTAGTAGTCGTACCCCAAACCAATGAGCAGTAATGTAAATGAGAGTGAACAAGTGCATAGTATAATTGGCACTTAAGCCATGTTGGTAATAAATATCTTAATTTTTTGTATTGTGCCAATTGATCTGGAGAGTGTTATAGACAACCTGGACACATGAGTTGTCCAGTACAACTGTTCATGAAACCATACACCCAGGAACTTTAATGTCTCAACCTTCTCTAATTTGTAGGAGTTAAACTTTATATCTAAGTCGTAGTTAAGCATCTTATTTCTTGCCCTAAAAACAATATATTTAGTTTTTAAAATATTCAATTCAAGCTGGTTTGCAACTAGCCACAGTGATAAATTCATTAACCAATCATTAGCTGTGCTTTCGAGATACTGGAGGTTACTATCGGAAAAAAATACATTCGAGTCGTCTGCGAATAATACCATTTCTGAGCGATGCGAAATATTAACGATATCATTGATGTAAATAAGAAATAGTAATGGTCCTAAAATTGATCCTTGCGGGACGCCATATGCTATTTGATGGATGTCTGATTTGACGCCGTTATAAGTGGTGAATTGTAATCGAGAACTTAAGTAACTATTAATTAATTTGTTCGCTATGCCCCTTACACCATACATGTTTAGCTTTGTTAGTAGTATTTGATGTTTAATTGAATCAAAGGCTTTTCGGAAGTCAAGAAATATTCCGATGGTAAACTGATTATTTTCAATGTTTGTAATAGTTTTATCTTTAATATTTACAAGTGCCATTTCCGTAGATTTATTTTTTTGAAACCCAAACTGCTGCTCGGAGATTATATTATGTTTTGTGAAAAAACTAGTCAGGCGATTATTAATTATTTGTTCTAAAATTTTCGAAAAAATAGGAAGTACAGAAATCGGCCTGTAATTATTGAGGTCATTCCGTACACCACCCTTATGTGCAACGCAAACGCGTGCTACTTTCATTCTGTCTGGAAAGCGACCAGTTAACAGTGACGTGTTGCATATGTGTGTTAGCGAAGTTAATATTAGACTGGAAATGAATTTAATTGGTTCAGCTTTGAGACCGTCTTCACCTGGGGCTGTACTGTTTTTAAGGCAAGCAATCAGGGTACTTATTTCTTCCTCGTCCGTAGGAAAAAAGAAAATTGAGCTAGTTACGTTATTACGTATATATGAAATGACATTAGCTGCATTGGTTGGGGAAGACGAGCATGCTCCTGATGTTAGAAAATGAGTATTAAACAAGTCTGAGAGCTGTTTACCTCCGTAGCTTTTGCCGTCAATTTTCAGTTCAGTAGGAGGTGGATCACTAGGCCTGGAAATCAAAGTCCCTACAGTGCTCCAGATTTTCTTAGGGTCACCTAGGATGCTCATAAATTTATTTATATAATATTCGCGACGTGCCTTTTTTAGGTCCGAGTTTAGTTTGTTTCGAACTTTTTTGAACTTGACAATGATATCTTTATCTCTTAGCTTGATAAATTTATCGTATACGGAGTCTCGATATTTTATTCTCTTATATAGCGTAGGAGTCACCCAAGGCTTTCTTGACTTCTTATGTTTTTTCAAGGTTCTTAGCGGGAAGGCATTGTCATATAAAGATATGAGCTTGCTAATAAAAAGATTGTATGATATGTCTGGATCACTTTCATTATATACAAAGTCCCAATTGATATTAGACACCGAGGAGTAAAACATGTCAAGGCTTTCCTTGCTGATAGGTCGGTAAGTTATACAAGGGAAATACATGGGGCTTTTCCTAAGTCTCTTAAATAAACAAAATGTTGGCAGATGGTCGCTTACATTCCACGTTAACACCCCTCCTGTGAGTTCATTAGGATTACAATTCGTAATACACAAATCGATTACAGTAGCTGTTTCCAGTGTAACTCTTGTAGGTATATCAATTATGTTATGAAAGCCATAGCATTGTACAATCGCCATAAGGTTTATACACGTTGGGCTTAAAGACAGTATATCAATATTGAAATCGCCAATTAACGTTAACTGGAGACCTAGAGACGTAGCGTAATCCAATAGACTCTCAACAAAACCAAAAAAATTTGCAGTACAACCAGATGGCGGCCGATAAATCACAGCTATAATTATCTGTTCGTATTTAATAACCATAGACTCATAATCGCAGCAGATTGAGCAATATTCAGATAAAACAGTGTAGATAAGGTTGTGCCGTATATACAAAGAAACCCCCCCTCCTCTTTTGTGTTTACGATACATACTTTCAGTCTGATAGCCATCAAACAAAACAGCGTCATCTTTGCAGGTATACCAAGTTTCGGTGAACGCCAGAACATCAAACATAACGTTCAACTGATTCAAGGAAATATCTAGCTCATCTTGTTTGTTCTTCAGGCTTCGTGCATTTAAGTGGAAAAGAGATAGTCCTCTTTCATTGGTAGAAGTATTTCTCACAAAATGATTAAAGGAAGCAGAGTCATAATATGAACATTCTGTTTTGTTATCAATCATTTCAGACGGAAAACCGATATATGCTATCTGTAGCTATTTTATTTCTAGTTTATCTTCTGAAGATCGTCTTCATTTTCGATCTTGATAGCTCGGTCGCCCTGTCTCCTACGAACAAACACATTTCCGTCTTTTTGCCATGTGAACTGATAGTCCTTTTCTTGCGCCTTTGCCTTTGTTAGCCACAACAGTTTCTTGTTTGCCGCTGTTAGATTGTCAAACAAGCGTATGCTAGACTGCCTTTCCCGAAAGCTTGAGTTCTTTTTAATCCACTTTTCCTTTGTTGCTCGTGAGTTGAAACGTATTAACACGACAGGGATCTTATCAGCACGAGCTGGCAAGCGGTGCATGCCCTCGACATCACTTTCAGCGAGTTCAGGAAGTTCCAGTTTGGCCGCGAGTTCATTTACAGTGTGTAGAAGGTTCTCGTGTTCTTTCCGCGGTAAGCCATGTATTTCCAGATTCTGTCGACGACTGTATTGTTCTAGGTTGTTTACACTTATTCTTAGTTGTTGGACGTCAGGGCCACCATTGTTTCTCTCTACGTTTTCAAGTCTACTTTTTATTTCAGCTATTTCGTTGTCCTGTTCTTTAATATGCTTAAGGACTTCATCATATTGGTCAGACATGTGCTGAACTGATTTTTCGATGTTTACGATGGTTTCTTTCATGATCATTAGCGTGTCAACCTTTTCCGTAATTGTCGCCAGGCTTGTGAGTTTTACGTTGACTTCGGTTAACAGTGTAGCGACATCAGGTTCCTGATCCTTCTTGCCCTTTTGGGGATTTTGGGTGTATCTGAATTTTGGTTTCCGGCATGTCGAACACTTCCAATTTTTGGCTTTATAAGTCTTTTCATCCGTACCAGCACAATTCCCAAAGTGGTAACCGTGACCACATTCCGAACATGTCGCAAAAACACCATTCACTGGTAAAGTTTTGTGACATGATAAACAAGGACCCTCGTCCTCCATGACACAGAGGCGCACACAAAAAAGAACGGCTCAGCAGTGGCAGCAGCTACAAACCTTAAAAATGGTTTTGCAAGAAAATTACACCAACCTGTAATGATGAAAGCGACGGTTTAGCTTGTTACGACAACGATAATAGCAAATGTATTAAAATAGACCTAATTACCTATGACACTATACATTCTTCACTAGCTATGATGTCTAGTAGCACAGATGCCACGTGTTAAGATATCAGCAGTGACGTCATATTCTGCCTATGCCCTGCTTCATCTTGGAACCTCGCATCTAATAATTTTAAGAGAGAAACGAGAGAAATTGTAAAGTTACGTACCTAAAACAGAGAACATCTGTCATTGTAGCAAGGTTCACGAACACTTCATATTTGAGCACATCGTAACTTTCCTAGAACCTTAAACTTTCTTAGTGGATTATCATCACTGGTTCCGACGAGGCTTTTCTACAGTGACACAGCCTCTTTATACGGTTCACAATTTTGGTTCAGTGATTGATAACAATGGTCAAGTCGACACTGTCTTCTTAGAATTCGCAAAGGCGTTCCTCAGGGTTTCACATCGCAAGTTAATGCATAAATTGAAGCATCAAAACTGTTCAACTAACTTCCCAAATTTCTTAACTAGACTTTACAAATGTAACAATTCATAACTGAACTTAATATCGGGTAAAAAATTCCTTAACCAGTCCTTACCTGAACGTAATATGCAACTCATTCTTAACCGATTCAAAATTAATGTAACTAATTCTTAAATTTAATAAGCGACGCATTTGTCTCCGAGCAAAACTAACGTTACTAATTCTTAATTGAACTAACCTTATCAAGCTGAACGGGGGTTGACACACTTGTGAACGCTTACGACCGTGTGTCCTAAAACCTCGTAAAATTTCTTACGAAGGCGACGACGATAAAGATGATGATCCTGCGGCTATTTTCCTTTGGGACGGTCGGGATCTAACTTAGTATGTGCCCAAGGCTGGGACGAGAGATCACACAGACGCCGTCTATCCAGTAGCCATGGAAGTTGGAACTCTTCGCATTTCTGTATAGTTCCTTTTCTTCGCGTACCATACTTTCTATTTCGGATTGAAAAACTTGTGATAATGTTATAAACGACCATTTCTCATCGATAGTACGTACATTTGATCTCGCAGATATCGCAAAAGCTTTGCTCTAGTGAAATGCAGTTCCAGGATCACTTCGTAGAATGCGCCAGCGTGCCAGTTTGTTATCTAGAGAGCCTAGAGTAAAGAGAGGGTTCAGCCCAAACCATGGGGAGCGCTTGTAATTTACTGTCGGACGCCTCCCGCGTGAGATAATCGGAAATGCGTATGCGAAACGTTTTCACGTGGCTAGGAGGAAAACCGGCGGAAAGGAGGTGACGTTTGCAGACGATCAAGGCTTTCGGCACCTCCTCGCAGATCGTTATTCTGAACGCGGCCCACCATCAGTCACGCGACTCCGATCGAACAGTTGGAGACTCTCTCTATTACAGGATCTCTAGTGTTCTGTCGTCGCATGAGATCACATGAACTCGGTCGTAAGCAAACGCAAGTGTGTACACTGGGACTTAGCCAACTAATTTTTTGTGATATCTCGCTTCCCTTTGGCATGTACCGCAAATCCTCTAACTTCCATTTTGTGATCTCATCCAGGTCACGATGCTTTCCGGACCCGTCGTAGTACTGCAGCAGCTTGCTAAAGAATTGCAAAGAACGAGCGCGAGGCTCGACAGCGTGACCAAAGTGGAGGCGTGCGGCGTCCTCCTCTCGAAACAGGCGGCCAGGGAAATTCTTTCCGCATTCAATTTGAAAGGGTTGAGAAACCCCTATGGAGCCACGGAAGGTGCCGGCATGATCTGCACTCCCTTCAAAAACAGGATCGCTGTCGACACAGTTGGGTTTCCTGCGCCCAGGACTCAAATAAAGGTAAGAGATTTTCTTCGTTTGCCTTCTTTGGTTTAATGTTTTGTTTTTCCAGTCCGTAACATTCTTTTATACGCTAAAATCCTGCGACACGGTCGCTAAAATCGGTCATTAAAACGAAAAAAAAAAAAAAACGATCAAGAGACAGTGAAAATGTAATGGGCTAGACTCAGACTCGGGAAGCTATAAGGCGGGGAAACCGACGGAGAGGAGGAGATGAAAGCGGGCGATGACGTCAGAGCGGCGAGCTCTGATTGGAAGGATTAGTGGGTAGATGCAAAGGCTGTGTCTATACTCACTGCTCTCCCTTCAGTAATAGCGAACACGTGCGTCGTCTGCTTCCTTCTCAGGGACTGGCGTTCCAAGGTAAGTCTTTTGTCATCGCAGAACCAATCATAAACAGGAAATGCCCTGTGACTTGCACTTTTGACGCTGCTTGCCTGGCCCCATCAGGTCGTAGAGTCGGCTGTGTCTGGACTTAAACGGCTAGGACACGAACATTAAACAGATAGATTATTCTTTAAATGCGATACTCATAGGCTACTGAGTATATGCACCAAGTTTCGCAATTTTTATAGCTCTAGTAATTGCGATAATAAATTTACGAACTTTGATCATTTTCATCTGGTGACCAGACAACACTATCCATGTTAGTGTTAGTTAATGCCCTTGACCCAGTGTTAGTTAATTCGCAAGTAAAACGTGACAGGAAAGTAATGGGGGAACGAGACAACTCACACTCAAAAATAGACTACGGCCCCACATCTCACAAGTTGTATGACATAAGTCAGTAAGTATGTAAGTAGGTGAAGAAGGTACAAAAAGCTGAGAGAGTGACCACAAAAGAATTAAGAATAAATTTGACGCATTTCGACCAGAACAACAAGCGCAGGAACACGGGGGTAAGCCGAAACTAGGTGGAGCCCAAATACAAGGAGTATATAAAAGTATTAAAATTATAGTTTTCAAACAACAAGAAAGAGAATGGACGTATGAGGATCTAAAAGTAATCTTTAAAATAAAATTAGAGAAGCATTTAATCAAATAGAAAGGAAAGCAAAAACGAAAGCACAAACCAAAAAGCTGGTATGATAAGGAAGTCAAAGGAGCCATGTTGGGGCGCCAAGAGTCATCTAGGGAGCATAGGTTTGCAAAGAAATAAGGAGCCTCGACGCCTAAAGTAGCATCAAAATGGGAAACTTTCAGGAGCCGAAAAGGGAAGCTTCAGCTTTAATACATGCCAAAGAGTGCAGAAGTCTAGTGGATGATGGAAATAAATAAAAAAGATAGGAACCCGGCAAAAAAGTTTTGGGAGAGCATTGAAGCACAGGGGATAAAGAAGGAGGGTTCCCAACACTTACCGACCACGAAGGTGAGAAGAAGACTAGAGGGGTAAGAAGCACGGGAATATAGTAGGTAGACAATCAAAGAGGCTTTCCCCCAGCTTGAGCAGAGGGGAGGAGTGGATCGCACTGCCAGCAGCAATGTAGAGGACGAGCAGAAATATGTAACAATGGAGAGGACCACAAGAGAATGGGACGAGGCAGGAAGCAAAATTCCAGCAGATGCAGCGACAGGGCCAGACGACATACCCATGGAATTCATAAAGACACAGGAAAAACAAGCAAATTCAAGTGACGGTATGTTCTTAATCAAATCATTATGAGAGAAGAGGCATTCAATTATTGGAAACTAAGAAAAATGAGACTAATATATGAAGGCAGAGAAAACGAAAACAACATTAAGCCACATCGCCCGGTAATGGTAACGCCAGTTCTATACAGATTAGCTATGGAGATATTAAAGCGTAGAATGGATGAATGCGCAGAAGATATGCGAATACTGCGTGAGCTCCAAAATGGATTCTGAAGAGATAGAAGACAGAAAGAGAATTTATTCGTCTTACTAGGAATTGATGTGTGTATTTTTGTACATCCTGAATTTAGTCTGTCTCAAAGGGCGACTTGTATCTCAACTGTAGATAAGCAATTTGGCCAGTGCGGTACAGCCGCTAGCCTGGGGGTCTTCAACGGGCACCACACGGTAATGATACACAACCGCACGCCGGTACGATGCTAGTCCAGATTGAAACGGGCAGAGGTAGGGGTGGAACCAAAGATCCATTGGTTCTGCATTGCGAGCTTTCGCTCCACCTGCTCCGAGCCGGTGTGCGCTCGCCCACTCGGTCACCGCTCCCCCATTCATCACTTAGTGCATTGAAATAGCAATAAATAACCAAACTCCTTTATAGTTACCTTATTGGGACATGAAGGTACGATTATGTAAGCTAGAAAAATCTCTGGTGTCAGCAAAAGGAGTATAATTTAGATGTAAATTTGATAGGTTTCTCTAGCAGCTATACACAGAAAATAACCTAGTTATCACAAGGGAAGCAGGAACTACACAACACGCAGCAATAAAAAAGGACTCAGGCAGTGCTGTTCACTGTCACCTCTTCTTCTCATGATATATCTCAGAAAAAAAATTAAAGCAGGGCAACTTAGGTATCCCTGCTTTAATTTTGTGATGTGAGTTATATTGAAGGAGTTATATATAACATAATGTGAGTTATATGGAAGGAGGGGAGAAATGTAAGACAGGTAATTTTAAGACTGATGTATGCGGACGACCTGGTACTCATGGCAAATCACTAGGATACATTACAGGAACTAGCTGGAATATGTGGAGAGGGGGGACAACTTAGGCATAAATTTTAGTGGTGACAAATTTGGAATAATTGTGTTTAACGACGGAAAGAGGGAACTCCTAAAGAGATAAGACATTGTAATAGACTATGTAGAAAAATACTAATATCTGGTAGTCTGGCTCAGTGACGGAAGAAAATATCTAGGGGAACATGAGGAGAATATAATCGTAAAAGGGAAAATAAATTAATATAGCTTAAAGCTGAAGGCACTATGGTACTCTAATAGATATCAACTGGCAATGGGTACATAGAAAGGAGTGATGGCACCATGACCATTATTTGCTAATGGGGAACTATGCATGAAATCATTGGTTCAATCCGGATTAAAATTGGAGAAAAAAGCGTAGGGAGATTGGCATGGGGAGCATATGGAAAGACACTAAATGAGGGAGCACATGGGGACTTTGGCTGGTCGTCTTTTAAGAGCAGGGAGGCAGTAGCCCAGTCTTACCAACCAGTTTGACTACGCCACCGCTGCCGCAAAGCATCGAGGGAACTTAAGTCTTTCCGCACGTGCGATAACCTGGCTGGAGCTCTGCTCTTGTGGAGCACAATACGGCTCGAGCCCTCGCATGCAGTGTCGTCTGCCGCCCGTGAACTAAAGTTGAGGCTGCGTCACGCATGCGCTGAACACTTAGTGAGATCAGTCTATTAGTAAGTTGAGATTCGAACAAAGGTTGACCAAAATGAATGATACTCGGAGAGCACGAAAGGTATTCAAATATTTATGCATGGAACATTTAAACACAAAATGAACAAATTAAACCCAAAATCTTACATTTAAATACTTACACGCTAGTGATGGGGCTGAGCAGACTAGTTCAGTGGAAAAGGGAGTGAAAGAGGCAGGAAGACAAATGTTGGAGTTAAGAATGCGGGTAACATCGGCTCTAACAATGTACATGTCACAAAAACAATACATAAAAAGGAAAATGTGTTTCACAATTCATTGGGAGGTTCTTGACAGTTTGAGGCGAGACCGTGAGTTTTGAGGACGCGGACGTGCAGTGCTAAATTTCAAGGGACAGACACATTATCTGCTGCCTGCCATATTAAGAGCGAGGCACTAGAGCACTCAGATTTGAAATTCACTGGGCTTCGCCTTGCCCTGCCTTAAGGGGTAGTAGATTTAGCCGGGGCCTTTAGTTTTGCTGGCGACGATGGAAGGGCGGAAGGGAAAACGATCAAAGTAACAAAGAGGCGATTAGAATATTTGTTTAAATCATCTAGGGGAAATTGAATAATGCACAAATAACTAGCAAAGCTGGGGACAGGTGGGACAGAGGAAAATTCGGACTTCCTCCCGCGTTGCTCCGGCCCAACATCGTAACAATTTCTCCCGGTGGGTCCGGTGCGTGGGTAACGCCGAAGAGGTTCGACCAGAGGAAAATTGGCAACCCCCTCGCCGGGAGGGAAGAGGCGGGGGGGGGGGGGGGAGGCTTTTACTATTTTGCCCGATCCCACAAAGATCATCCTGGTGATATTCCACACTGTCTGGTGATAGTTAGGGGAAAAAAAGTGATCTTAGGAGGACGGGAGGAATCGTGTTATTCTTTATAGACTTAAGCTAGGTGGCGCAAACTACTGCCCGTTCCAAAGGATATAGCCATTAACATCCATCCATCCAGCCATGATGTCCATCAACCACGTCATCATGAACGCTATCTCATTCTCGGCGCCCCCATTATCGCCCAAGCTCGCCTCGCCACGGAACGATCAAAACCGCTCACGAAACTCAGCAACGCCAATGCTATTCACGCTCTCGCCCCCGGCCCTTTGACCTTCCACCCTGTTTGCGCCTGCGAGATTGTCCCGGACGACGGCGATCACAGCGAGTTCGTCTGTGACTCGCTTGCCTGCTCATTTCGACTGTGACCAGCGCATCGCAGTCGAAATGAGCAGCTTCCAAAATTTCTTGTTAACAATCACTCTCATCGCTGCTGCCATCAGTGTCGAAGACTTTAACTAAGCGAGTGATGCCACAGACATAATCGTCACTGACCGCATGCTCGAAACGCGGAAGGTAAAGGGAAGCTGGAAGCAGCTGAAGCTCGAGACGCCAAGGGTGCCGGATACGAGGGTCCAAGATATAAATTGATTTATCCCTAAAACTACGGCGCCATTTTCAACACACATTTTGCAAGATTATAGGAATATACATAGGGTCCTATCAGTGTAGCCATCTCATATTCATTTTTGGCGTGTCCTGACAACATGAAAACAACAACAACCCTCGGAGTGTTCTGGTCTTTCGCGGTTGCAGCTGGAGGCGCGGCGCCTGCGTGCATTACCAGTTTAGTTCAATACCCGACAAATGCTTGTTACGCATCTCTGCCTCCGTTCGTGTGTGGTGGTGTTATGTTCTGGCTACTCGTCACCACAGTGGCCCAAGGACGCCTCTGATGCAGTTTTTACGGCCGCCGAGTATAAGCGCGTGGGAACGGAAAGGGAGGGGGCCGTTGTTCGGGAATGCCACATCATCTGCCGGCAGCCTATTTATTTCTGCGCTCAAACTTTTTTAATGAGCAAAATTAGCGCTAGATTCCGAAAGTAGTTAGTAATTTGAGTAGAAGTTACCTAAAAAACGTAGCTAAATTAAACTACTAATTACCCAAATACAGTTGTAATTGAAAGTTACCAAGTTACTCGAAAAAGTAGTTGAAACTACAGTAGTTTGAGTAGAGTAGTTGAACTACGTCCAAGTCTGGTGCAAGCACGTTCAGCATGCGCGTGAATGTAGCTTTAGAATGTTCGCACTTGCACGTGCTTGCTCACAAGAGCACGAACACGGCGGCGGCCCGATTCCTTTTTTGCAATCGTTCATATAGCAGGTGTTTGCCATTGTATGGCTACAGTGTACTAGAATGAAGGGTAGTGATGCGACCGGAGCGGCTCGCTTTACCCATGTGGTGTGGATCGCGATAGGTGCCGACACCTCCGCATCGGCAGTAGGGTCAACATGGTGGTGGTTGTAAAGCGACTTTCTGCTGCCCTGTCGTCTGCAGCGCCGCGATTGTTGCTTACACGCACAGCTTTACAAGTTCCCACGTCGAGTCGCACCGGACCAAACACTACCCCGCATTTGAGTACACTGTAGTATGGTGACGTTGTTACCGATACAATGGTGCGGCAACTTCAAGTTGCTGGGAGCAATTTCCCTGTCTGAATCGGGCCTCAGGAGTGCCGCGGCACCAAAGAAAGGCAACAGCCCATACCATGGATGCCCGCGGTGCCGCTTCCAGTGATGCTGATTATGCGATGATATAATATACAAGATCAAAGTGATGGTATTCGCAAATTTTAGCGATGGTAGTACCGCGGTGTGAGAATCCGCTCCGTAGCTCCTGGATGATCGGCTTCACTGTAAAGCTGCTTGCCTACACCTTCTTGATGCGAAAAAATAAACAAAGGCTCTAATGCTGCTGGCATATAACAAAACTAGAATTACTTACGTGTCGTAGACGAAGCCTCGTACTACTTACTGTTCTACGACGATCATCCAGATGACCGATATTTTGATTGGCGCCAGTGCAGCCCTACAGGTGAGTAAAGTTGCGAACTGTGTACAAAGGGAGGGCGACGCAGTGTTCTCAACCTTGCAAGCACCGTTGCTCGAAGGCTAGGGAACGATTCAAGCGAGTCAATCAGTGAGATGAAGTGACCTATAGCTCCAGCTGGCTGTTCGATGAAAGTCTCAGGTGGGAAAGCCCTGGTCGGTTTGGTGGTGTCATCGCTCACGGCAGCGGGCTCCATGACGTGACCCAGTCTTGTTAGATGGCTGCGATCCCAAGCGCATTCACCCGTCGTAGCATCTTGTTATCGTCGTCGTCGTCGTCGTTTTATGAGGAAGCAATTCTGGGTTCAATCACCGCCCCTGTCCGTTTCGTCTGGATGAGCATCGTGTCGGCGTGCGGTCCTGCAAAACTACTGCTTGGTGTACGTTAAAGACCCCAAGCTATAGGTTGTACTGCACTGAAATTTCTCAACTACAGCTGAGACACCAGACGCCCGTTGGGGTCTTGACTACCTTCCGGTTGCATAAGGATACGCACAACACAATTACGGCTCGGAGGAACGCTATAACAATTGCACATACTTTAGCTATGAGACAATACAAATTAATGTTGGTGAAGAAATCAAATCTCTTCGGCAGGAAATACAAATATTGTATTCCTTGCTTTGAACACTTTGTGTTCTTTTCATTAGGGCAACATCTTATTTCTTGATTAACGCTGCAAAAGTCATAGCTCATGAGCAACACGGCTTCAGGAAGAATAGAAGCTCCGAGACGGCACTGGCATTAATAAAGCGCTACATCGGCGGCGTCCTTGACCGGTGTACACCGACAGATATGACCCCGCTAGAATTTAGCAATGCGTTTGATACGCTGGACGATATTATACTTTTTCGAAAAGTAGCAGAGGCCGGTAACAGCGGCCCCCTGCTTCGGTAGACAACACGTTTTTTTTTTTTTTTACTGGCCACACACATCAGGTCCTGCTCCACGAATTCTGTTCTGAAAGATTGACTGTCTCAGCAGGCGTACCACAAGGGCCCACCCTTGGCGCTACTCGGTTCTCAACGTACACGAATGACCTACCTCAGTCCTACGACATCCATATAGTTCAATATGCAGACGGCACCACTCTCCTTGCTCGAGCGCCCCCTCCAGCCGGCAGTCGCAGCCTTCAGCAGCCTATGCCCCTGGTGCAGCAGTAGCCTGAAATGAACTGCCAAGTGCTGAGTTCGTCCAAGTGTGCCGTCATTCGGATTAGTCAAGTCGCACCCCTGAAGCTTCAATATATACCGTTTCTGGCCTTCCCTTGACATCTGTCACATCAATGCCGATTTTCGGTTTAACATTCACCCCTGACATTTCTTTCTCTGCAAACATTCGCAATGCTTTAGCCGAGGCCAAGCATCCCCTGAGGTTTGTGAATCGCGCCACAAAAGCGTGTAATCCGGTAACCTTTCGTGTCTTATCCATGGTGCTCATGCTTCCGCACCTCGAGTACTGTAGTAGTGTTGTGTGGTGCCCATATTAGGTTCATTTATATTGACAGCCTGAAAAGTGTACAGAGGCGTGCCACCCGGATATTCTTTACCCGCCAAACCGAACCTGCACTTCCCCATGCAACTTGGCTGCAGCGCCTCACATGTCATTCCCTCGCTCATCGGCGGGAAGTGGCCAGGGTGACTCTAACCAGCCGACCTCTCGACGTCTCACTCAAAGGAAGGTACCTTCTAGAGGTTTCATGGCTAAGCAAGAAGTCAATTGCCTGAGCTCATTCCAGCGTGGACCCGACGTCACAGTTCTTTGTCGATCCTGTCCGGGATCGAAGACTTTTCAAAGCCCTACTGGGAATACGTTCGCCGCTTCCCCAGGATCGAACAGATTCTGTGTCAATGTGCCGCTCAATTGGTCAACATCTGCGAGAGCGGTTATGACAGTGAAACTTGCAAACTTGGATCGCATTCACATGTTGTCTGTGTGTGCGTGTGTGTGCTTGCTTGTGTGAATGCGCAAGCGTGCATGTGCGTGTATGCATGTGTCTATATACAGAGCGTCCAATACGATATGCTTGAAACTTATTCATTGTGAGAATCTCGCAAGAGGCGCTTAAGTTTTCCTCATAAGGGGTAGTGCACTTGCTACCCACGCGGTTATGTTTTAACTTTCACAGTGCACAGAAGCTTGGCATTGCGCGTGCTTCCACCAGGAGAAGAAGTTCAAGTATCCTCACTCTGGGCTGTGAAAAAATTCCACCAGGCGGCGATAAACACATTTTTTGGTGCGAGTATAGGAGGCTCTGGTATATATTTGTGTATCTTATTTCCTCCATCATTTCTTTATTTCTTCTTATTTTAATACTTTGGGTGCCCCGTTTGCAGGCGCATTTTCATTATAGTGCAATTAAATGCAAAGGTGCAAGCGAGCAGGACAAGAATGACGAAAATAATCCCTGGAGAAGGGGAACAAGAGGGACAAAGGACAAACATAAATCTCCAAACACAGCTAGGTGACTGGTGAGCGACCGAAAAAATCCGCCTGGTCCGGGCATCGAACCCGGGACCTCTCCATTACAAGTGGAGCGCTCTACCAACCGAGCTAACCAGGGGTTTACCTGGTTAGCTCGGTACACCAACAAGGGTGAAGCTTGCGATTTAAGGTTATAATTCACGAAATATTCCGAGCGAAGTCGAGAGGATGGCGTTGAGGAAACGCCTTTTCGGTTTACGAACGCAATCCACTGCCGCCGGAGACAGGGGTCGTGTGGAAAGCGATGGAGCTCAAAGACATTGCAGCCGTTCTCGCCTTGCCGGGTACCTTGCAAGCTACATATGTCCTCGGACAGTATTCTGTGCTTTCTGTTTTTATTCCTGCACCCTATGACCCAGCAATGGCGTCCCGATGACCGGGGGACTGTTGCCATCGAAGCCTCTGGCTCTAATTAAGTTTGCGAGTTTAAAACAGGAAAGAAAGCGCGAACGAAGTTCGGGCACAGCAGACACCCAACACCGGTGAAGCCTCTCATCCGGGACTTCCACTCTTTCTACACAATCAGAAAGGGGGAAAGCGCCGGTAGCCCTTTCACTTTTTCTCTCTCGCCCTCTTTCAGTAAAACGGTCTGTAGAGGTAGGTGCACTGAGCGCTCCGCATTTTTGGGTAGTTCCACGTGCCGCCGCTTCGTGACGAAAACGTGGCGCTTAGTTTTGCCAGTGAGTGGTGGCGACGAGGGCGCCGGAGAGGAGAAAAGTGAAGGAAAGGGAAAAGACCGCCGAGAGTGCCGGAGGAGCGAGAGAGAAAGAAGGAAGCAAAGAGGGGACGACTGCCATTTTGAGGAAACGCTGTCGGCGCCGAGCACTGTTGCGGCTACGCGTCGTCCGCTACGGGCTTATTTCTTTTTTCGCCTGAATAAAAGTTGGCGTTGAAACGCGGAGGAACTTCATTCGTTAGCTTTTTAAGCCACAGAGGAATAACACTATATAATTTTCATGACAGAGCCTGCCAAATAAAAGGAAAGAACTGAATTTTGGATGTCGATCCAATGCATTCCGCCGGGCGATTGAGTGAAAATGGCGGCCTTTCTCGCTCAGCTGGGAGCAGCCGGCAGTTCACGCGGCTCTGCGCCGCGGGCTGATTGGCTCACTCGGGGGGGGGGAAGGGGGGGGGGGGGGCATTACGGTGGCGAGATCATAGATTGGCTAAAATCTCCCCATATACGGCTCTGGGTACCGGTAGAGTTCCTGTATAGGCTCCCTACGGGAGCCAGAGTTGAGCGTCTGTTTTCCACGTGCCGCCGTGCCACTATTTGACAAGATCCGATCACGTTAGGATCAAGACCAAATGCCGTGCAGAAAAGTAGACGCTGCAAATGCCCCGGCGTACGTTACCCTGCTTTTGAGCTTGCCGCGCGCCTCGAACGCGCGCGGCGCCGATATTCGCCGCATTCAGTCAAGTGAGGAGCAATATCAAGATGTCATGCAGGAAAGACGGCGCTACGGTGATGAACGCGCTAGAGTTCCTGTATAGGCTCCCTACGGGAGCCAGAGGGTATGTTCCAAATCTTACCCGAGTAACCTGTATCCTACGTCAGCGGGTAATACCACGTAACGTCGCGAGTAAACGATCCGCGACTAGATTTTTGAACGGCCTGGATGATCACCTGGATACTACGCGGATTGGCTTCGTCTTGTGCTACGGCAAAACGAAAGCATAGCCGGCTCGATTCTGGAAATAGCAGACGATCTGTTTTGATCATGGAGGAAGCACTCGAAGAGACGATGATATTAACCGCTGCGAAGTTTTTTTTTTTTTTTTGATAGTGACGACGCGGCGGAGGAGTGGGAAACATTAGAGAGTTTTACAACGAAGGAGAGGTAAGGAAACATTTCCTGATAAAATTTAAAGCGGCATCTAGCGCGTAAATCGAAAAAGTATCCAGAGCGTGCTTCATTGGCACACTTTGCAACGCCGACTTGAAGCTTATATTAGTTATTGTATACAAATAAAAGCGAAACTATTCACTCCGATGAGAGTGAATTACGTATTCACTCTCATCTTATTCAATAAGCTGCGTGGGACGTAAAATATGTATAAAGGCAACATAAAAGAACATTTGGCCGTCATGCGTATTTTAGTAAATTATGTTCTGCGTGTAGGCTTTATTTATATCTTTAGCTTTTATATAATGTACCATGAACACCCACACTAGCTACGCTTTACATCTAAAGGAAGACTTCGGGTGGAATCCGTCCCTTAAGTGTTTCTTCTTTTTTTTATATATACACATGCACAACCGACTTGTTTATTCCGAATGAATTGTTTTTGTGTTACCAGGGCCCGTTTGCTCGAAGCACTAACCGCGGCTAAAGTTAGCCGCAGTACCTAGGAGAGGGATTTGTTTTAATCACGTGACTGGCTCGGTAGGGATGCGGGGAAACATGGCGGTGTCCCATTGAGTGAGCGCCGCTCGCTTTGGAAATAATATGTCGTTGCAGCTGCAATATCGGGCGCGTTAGTCAGCAACGAATGGTGCAGGAGGCTTTCACTTTGCATTACCTCACTTAAACCGCAAAGCATGGGCAATGACATCGCCGCATTTTTTAGATAGTCTTTCGATTCTGGGCATTCCTAAGCCTGAATGAACGCGATAATTGTCGGCATGACAACGTCTTTGGAAAGCGGATTGTTGATAGCACACAAAAGCAGACAGCGTCCCAACCGACCTTTTTTTGTAAATTATCCAAGCACCGAGGTGCATGCTACGACTGTAGTTGCACGCGTCGCACGTGCTGGCGTCTGCAGTAGTAACCGTTCTAAAGCAAAAAGTATAAAACAAATTTTGCCTTGCACGCGCGTTCGTTAAAGCCTTATTATGATTTTTTACTTCGAATCCAGCGCGCGTGGACCGTAGAAATACACTTCGAGCGTTCTCCTCGCGATGCTTGGATAATTTAGAAGAAAGTCTGTTGGAACGCTGTCTGCTTTTGTGTGCTATCAATAGACCCTTTCCGAAATTCAGTCTGGCCACTTTGATCACTATCATCATCTGTGGAACGGCATCTGTGCCATACCAATGGCGGCTTTCTAGTGATGATAAAGGAAGACAATGAAGATGCTCCTAGGCGGATCTTGCGAGGCCTGTACATTCAGGGGGTCAGTACGACGCGGCGTAGGAATGAAACACAAGAGCTACGTAAGCGTTTATTTCTAAAAACTCAGATTCAGTCAATCTGTGGTCGGCACACAATCGGCTTTAAAGCATTTTGGTGTATAGAATTTTCTCGAGGCATCTTAGTGGGTTGGAGCTTTGTTCTGAATGCAGGTTCTTGGTCACCATCGAACTGAAAGTGATCGAGAAAAAACTCACACTGAACAATTCCTCGCGTGCCGTTGACTTGCGAAAGTGACGGTGCCAATACAAGTTCATTTCCGCCATTGATATGGCAAAACCTAAACTGCTTTACAAACCACCAGATGGCACTGAATTTCGGAAAGGGTCTATACCCGGCCGATTAAGTCAAGGCAATCCGCTTTCTAAAGACGTTGCCATGCCGACAATTATCGCGTTCATTTAGGCTTAGTAGTGCCCAGAATCAAAACACTATCTCAAAAATGCGCCTATGTAATAGACCCCTTTCAAAAGTCACGTGCCGATTATTAGAGAGTCGGAACCACTGCACAATGGCGGAGCGTCTGCATTGAGGAACGTGCAAGTCATTCCATAAGATAGCGAATGTGGGAGCGCAGCCAACACTACGCGCCGACGAGCCAATCAAACAGCATCGAAAGTGCAACGTCACTGCGCTCATCACCTTTTCTAGTGGGTGTGTTTCTTCCAGTGTGCCATGACGTTGACGTTTTAGTCCGCCATTGTGCAGGGATTTCACAGCTGCCAACAAAGTACCGTATTTTGAAAGGGGTCTATTGCCCATGCTTTGCGGTTTAATTGAGGTAACGCAAAGCGAAAGCCTCCTGCACCATTCGTTGCTGACTAACGCGCTCGATATTGCAGCTACAACGACATATTAGCGAGTTTTAGTAGACCGTGTTTCCCGCTCCGCTAAGCCCCTCCGCTACCCGGAACTCTACAGCCAAGGCCATCGGCGCGCAGGCGCAGTGGCGGTTTCTTCGTAGCGGTGGGCTAGCGGAGCGGGAAACACGGTCTACTAAAAGTCCCTATTATTTCCGAAGCGAGCGGCGCTCACTCGCTGGTGCGCCGCCATGCTTCCCCGCATCCCTACCGAGCCCAGTCACGTGATTTCAAAATCCCTCTCCTAGGTACTGCGGCTAACTTTAGCCGCGGTTAGTGCTTCGAGCAAACGGGCCCAGGCTTGCATTCTATGAATCGCTGGTCACCGGGATAAAAAAGATCACAAATCGCACGTGTGTTATGAGTAGCTGGTTGATTATTGTCGGGGATGCAAACCAACGATAAATTATGTATATATTGAAGCTGACTAGACACGCGAAACCAATGCACCTGCACTTTAAAACAAATCCTACATAATATATATATATATATATATATATATATATTGTAAGGAAGAAGAAGTGGCACGGACAGACAGGCAGGGGTTTGACCAAGCGCGCGCTCGGCACGGGCGCTTCTTGAATGCTGTACCGCCATTCATACTGGTCGCATTTTCCTCCTATCTTCTATTAAATCTCTTTTATCAACGTCTCAACACTTGGTGGAGGTGCGCTAGCGATCCCGAACCTGATCATCTGGTAATTCCAACCTGGAGCTGCGCAGCGGACGGTCGACTGTCACAACCATGAACGACGATAACGGGAATGTAAGAGACCAGGATAGCTAGGTTCGACATTGTACATGTACCTTTTTTTAGTACACGGAAGTGACGTCATCACGTCTGATTGGTTGGAAACAAAAGTGACGTAATTTCCCTAGAAAACTGTGGGCGGAGTCGGCAAAACTGGGCGGAGTCGGCTACCGGACGTGACAACAAAATGACGTTTCGTTTTGTACCGAGTACGTTTCAAAAGGTACTTGCTCGGAACTAGGTGTCATTGACAGCAAGTGTTCGGCGGCGAGGCGTCGCCGTCTCGTCAATTCGTCTTTTTCTTTAATAGAGCTTCTTTTTCGCCAGAAAGGCTGTATCGGGAACACCGCGATGCATTCGAGCTCGCGGAGGAGATCTTTTGGAAGCAATACCGCCTGCCCAAGATCGTGGTGCGGTGGTTGTGCGACGAACTTCGCGAGGAACCGGAGGTGAGGAGAGTGCGTACCTCGTGGACGGTCATGACTGTGGAGCTTCAAGTGTTGTGTGCACTGCACTTCTACGGCACGGGGAGCTTCCAAGGCATGGTGGCGAGCGACGAACACGTAGCGCGGGACCAAAAGACAGTCAGCGTTGCGGTCCGCGCCGTGTCCGTCGCTATCGTGCGTCGTCTCGGGGTCCAGCGTGGCTGGATCCACTTCCCCGAGACGCCGAGCGAGAGGTTCGACGCGGAGAAGGGCTTCAGGCTGCTCGGCAGGATATCCGGCGTCATCGGTTGCGTGGACGGGACCATGGTCTCCATCGTCGGCCCGTCCAAGAACGACCCCACCGTCACGAAGGCGGCGTACTGGTGCCGCAAGTACTTCTACGCCCTTAACGTGATGGTGGTAAGTACACTCATGTTACGTTGTCAAAACGCGCCCCAAATCTGTAGAAAAAAAAAAAACGTATTGCCGATACCGTTTAAGTATGCCGTTTTATGACTGCGGGCTGTGGGGTCTCACGACTGCACGAGCGTGTGCTCTACGTAGCATGTGAGCCGTGAGACTCTTCTCCCAAAAATAATATTTGTCTGTTAAAACGTGCAAGCTTCCGTAAAAAAAAAAAACACATTATTTTTGTTTCAAGGTAGTTAGTTGTACCTTGCATCCAGGAAGGTGTGTTGACATGCATGTGTCAGACAAAATAACTTAAAAGGTTCTGAAATTGCGACTGCTTTGTGAACCATAAGTACAATCTACTACTTGTGGATTCAGGTAATTACATGTCAATATATCTCTCACTTTCAGGTGTGTGACGCCGACTGCCGGATAATGTGCATCGACCCACGGTATCCCGGGTCGGTGCACGACTCCTTCGTGTGACAATTTTCCTGGCTCCGAAACCAACTCGAGCAAGGGCAGGTGCCACGCGACGGCCGGTTCCTGCTTGGTGAGCATATTAATTCATTCCTTACGCACACGGTGGCTCCCACTGCTTGAAAGCCACAGTACCACACGTACTGTGCTTGTTGTGAGGCACACAGACACAGTTGATGGAACTCCTTGAAGTGAGACAACACCCAAAGTTTGGCCATTAATCTCTGTTTATGTCCACATAACTCTCACACTCTGCTGGCTACGAAAGCCACACTACACCAATCTCACGACAGTGATAGACTATGCAAGGAATGCGACCGCAGTGCGAGTCGCTGTCCGGTTCGGCCCACTCACTGTTACTGTCTACCTGT
This sequence comes from Ixodes scapularis, assembly GCF_016920785.2. Lineage (NCBI taxonomy): Eukaryota > Metazoa > Arthropoda > Arachnida > Ixodida > Ixodidae > Ixodes > Ixodes scapularis. The sequence goes on along the minus strand of NW_024609857.1, from coordinate 18,696,239 downwards.
TCCCTCTTGCTGGTTGGTTTTTGCATGAAGTTGGAGCTCTTTCGCTGATCCCTGGGGGCTCGCCTGGTCGCTTTGACGGTCGTCAGTTTGTACGGAATGGGATCAATTCCTCCTTGGCCACTTGGGGCTCGCCAAATCTGTCGTCGGGTCGTCTCTGTCCCACACACTGGATTTTTTCCTTGACCCTTCTTCTTCGGTCTGCCTATATAGCTCCTCCTATTAGACCCTCCGTGTCCTAACAGGACCTGACTCCTTTCCAATCTAACCACCCCCTTTTTTTTCCCCATCTCCAACTCCACTGAGGATTAGGAAAGAGGTTCGTCGAACTGGCGCCTTATCCCCTTGCTTGCCAAAGACAAGGCCAGCGTGTTCTGCTCTGCCCGTGCCTAAGATCACGGCCACACTCCCAAAAGCAACAGAGCTTTTATCTGTCGGATGCAAGGGCCTAATAATGCACTTGCATACAACACAGCACCCCTAAGGAATCGTGCACACATCCCATACAACCCACCAGGAAAACACATAGTTACATGAAATAACAGGGAGTTTGCAGGCAAGCTGGTGCTAATTAATCATAATGTAAACTGATACTGTAGTGCAGAAATATTAACACACTTAAGTTACATTATAATTGACATAGTTGCACACAGCTGTTTTCTTGCCTTTTATTTTAAAAAGTAAAGAATGTAATATGTTCCATCCTCTACATGTGCAGGTGACAGCGACTACCCCTTGGAGCCTTGGCTCACCACCCCCGTCCCCGGGAGCCACGCGACCTCCACCGCTTGCGGCCGGTTTAATAAGGCGCATTCCTCGATCAGGTCTGTTGTGGAGCGCTGCATCGGGCTGTTGAAAAACAGATTCCGGTGTCTGTAAAGGCACCGGGCTCTGTATTACCACCCTTCAACAGCCACCGCCATTATTTCGGCATGTGCAGTGCTCCACAACATCTGCCTTGCATCGAGCGAGCCAGAACCGGAGTCAGACTCCGACCCTGAAGAGTCAGAGTTGGAGTCTGAAGAGTCAGAGTTGGAGTCTGAGCCGAGCTCGGACGGTTCTGAGCCAAGCTCGGAGAGGTCAGCGTCGGCTCCCGAGAGGCTGGCTCCTGCCGGCCCTCCGGTCGGCCTTCCGGTCGGCCTCTCGGACAGGGGGAAGGCTCTGAGGCAGCGCCTTGTCGCCCGGTTCGGAACCCGCCGCAGACGTGCCCGTGCGGAGCGCCACACGCAAGGGGTCCGCCGCCACGACGGTAGTCCCGACCACCAGGGACACCGTCGGGAAGCCCCTCAGCGCCCTCGCTGCGGTGGTGCCCAGCACGGACGCCGCCAGCGACAGGGAACCTCTCGCCACCACGACTCAGGTCCTGACCACCAAGGACCCCGTCACATCCTTGCCCTCAGTGAAGCCCTTCCCGTGGAAGCCGTAAAGTGCACACTTCGCTTCCTGCTCCACAGTCATGGCCGTCCACAAGCTACATACTCTCTTCAGCTCCTACACCTTGTGAAGTTCGTCGCACAGCCAGCGTGCTGCCTCCGGATACGTGTCGAGTGCATCGCGGTGAAATCGATACAGCCTTTTTTTTAATTTTTATGAGCAGAAGGCACGAGACGCAGTCGACAGTGACAGAAAAGGTTCGGAGGTTTAATTGCCAGACCAACAGGTCATCTGGATTGCCCCTGCAAAGAACTCGGAAGTAATTTAGACTACCTCTAGAAAGAAATGCTTGCTTTTGCAGAGATTGCTTTCTTAGTTGCTGATTGAACCAGGGATATTGTTGTCATGGACATTGTTTCATTTTACAAATACTTCAAAGCGTCTTGCCTTGTGCTCCATTTTATTATCTCTTTTATGGTACTACATCAAAGTTAGGTGATTGTGTTATCTCAAGACAGTGCACATGTAGTTTGTTTTGAAAATTGCTTTATTTCTTAAAGAAAAACCTGTGACTTCATGAATAAAAGTGTGATAACATGGAATGTAATATTTCATTCTTGGAAGTAAAACTGAGCATCGACTGGAACCATGTAAGCAATTGGGCAATCTTAAGTATATATCACAGATATCTTGTTGAACACTCTGGTCTTATTTGAGCACAATAGTTAAATTTCGAAAGGAAAAAAATATATATATATTCTCTGACTAGCATACCACCATATAAACACTGAACCACTTTGAAAGAATTATCACAGATGTTGCGCCAAACACTCTTATTTGAGCACAGCAATAGCAAGTACTCGAAAGATAAAAAAATTGTTTCTGACTAAAGCAGCCGTCACTCGCGCGCTCCCCGTTGGTTCCGCCGACCCCTCCGCTGCCCCCGGCACACCCGGCTCCTCGTGGTTCGACATTTTGGTTTGAAGAAGGCGCGTAGCGCACATCCCGCATATTGGAACAACTTTCTCTCCAATGAATTCTTAAATGTATTGCAAAAGGGTACAAAAAAGAGGTTTGTTTTAACAACGCCCAAAAGGTTTTGATTGTTTTTCAATACTTTTACCTGTACTAGAACAGATGCGACGGCCAGCGACGCACAGGATTGGTTGCCGTTCCTTCGCTAAACGCAGGAACTGCTCCCCGCGTCGTAGTAAATCCTACCCCGTATCCCGCGCGTAGGGACGCCTCAGGGAATGCGTAGCTACTTCCGCTCGTCGGTGGTTGGCTCCGGACTTCGCTGAAACGGGTGACGGGTGTCAAGTTTGCGATGACGTAGCGGCGTCAAAGTGGGCAGAGCCGCCACGTGAGTGTTGCTAGGATACGCTCCTCCTTTGCATTACGTCACTTCCATGTACCTTTTCTCAAATGTCCAACCTAGCGATCCAGGATAGCTAGGTTCGACATTGTACATGTTCCTTTTTTTAGTACACGGAAGGGACGTCATCACGTCTGATTGGTTGGAAGCAAAAGTGACGTAATTTCCCTAGAAAAATGTGGGCGGAGTCGGCAAAACTGGGCGGAGTCGGCTACCGGACGTGACAACAAAATGACGTTTCGTTTTGTACCGAGTACGTTTCAAAAGACACTTGCTCGGAACTAGGTGTCATTGGCAGCATGTTTTCAGCGGCGAGGCGTCGCCGTCTCGTCACTTCGACTTTTTCTTTAATGGAGCTCTTTTTTTTCGCCAGAAAGGCTGTATCGGGAACACCGCGATGCATTCGAGCTCCCGGAGGAGATCTTTCGGAAGCAATACCGCCTGCCCAAGATCGTGGTGCGGTGGTTGTGCGACGAACTTCGCGAGGAACCGGAGGTGAGGAGAGTGCGTACCACGTCATGACTGTGGAGCTTCAAGTGTTGTGTGCACTGCGCTTCTACGGCACGGGGAGCTTCCAAGGCATGGTGGCGAGCGACGAACACGTAGCGCGGGACCAAAAGACAGTCAGCGTTGCGGTCCGCGCTGTGTCCGTCACTATCGTGCGTCGTCTCAGGGTCCAGCGTGGCTGGATCCACTTCCCCGAGACGCCGAGCGAGAGGTTCGACGCGGAGAAGGGCTTCAGGCTGCTCGGCAGGATACCCGGCGTCATCGGTTGCGTGGACGGGACCATGGTCTCCATCGTCGGCCCGTTTAAGAACGACCCCACCGTCACGAAGGCGGCGTACTGGTGCCGCAAGTACTTCTACGCCCTCAACGTGATGGTGGTAAGTACAATCATGTTACGTTGTCAAAACGCGCCCCAAATCTGTAGAAAAAAAAAACGTATTGCCAATACGGTTTAAGTCTGCCGTTTTATGACTGCGGGCTGTGGGGTCTCACGACTGCGCGAGCGTGTGCTCTACGTAGCATGTGAGCCGTGAGACGCTTCTCTCAAAAATAATATTTGTCTGTTAAAACGTGCAAGCTTCCGTAAAAAAAAACAAAAACATTATTTTTGTTTCAAGGTAGTTAGTTGTACCTTGCATTTAGGAAGGTGTGTTGACAAGCATGTGTCAGACAAAATAACTTAAAAGGTTCTGAAATTGCGACTGCTTTCTGAACCATAAGTACAATCTACTACTTGTGGATTCAGGTAATTACATGTCAATCTCTCTCTCACTTTCAGGTGTGTGACGCCGATTGCCGGATAATGTGCATCGACCCACGGTATCCCGGGTCGGTGCACGACTCCTTCGTGTGGCAATTTTCCTGGCTCCGAAACCAACTCGAGCAAGGGCAACTGCCACGCGACGGCCAGTTCCTGCTTGGTGAGCATACTAAATTCATTCCTTACGCACACGGTGGCTCCCACTGCTTGAAAGCCACAGTACCACACGTACTGTGCTTGTTGTGAGGCACACAGACACAGTTGCTGGAACTCCTTGAAGTGAGACAACACCCAAGGTTTGGCCATTAATCTCTGTTTATGTCCACATAACTCTCACACTCTGCAGGCTACGAAAGCCACACTACACCAATCTCACGACAGTGATAGACTGCGCAAGGCATGCAACCGCAGTGCGAGTCGCTGTCCGGTTCGGCCCACTTACTGTTACTGTCTGCCTGTACCCTCTTGCTGGTTGGTTTTTGCATGAAGTTGGAGCTCTTTCACTGATACCTGGGGGCTCGCCTGGTCGCTTTGACGGTCGTCAGTTTGTACGGAATGGGATCAATTCCTCCTTGGCCACTTGGGGCTCGCCAAATCTGTCCTTGGGTCGTCTCTGTCCCACACACTGGATTCTTTTTCCCTGACCCTTCTTTTTCGGTCTGCCTATATAGCTCCTCCTATTAGACCCTCCGTGTCCCAACAGGACCTGACTCCTTTCCAATCTAACCACCCCCTCTCTTTTCCCCATCTCCAACTCCACCGAGGATTAGGAAAGAGATTCGTCGAACTGGCGCCTTATCCCCTTGCTTGCCAAAGACAAGGCCAGCGTGTTCTGCTCTGCCCGTGCCTAAGGTCACGGCCACACTCCCAAAAGCAACAGAGCTGTTATCTGTCGGATGCAAGGGCCTAATAATGCACTTGCATACAACACAGCACCCCTAAGGAATCGTGCACACATCCCATACAACCCACCAGGAAAACACATAGTTACATGAAATAACAGGGAGTTTGCAGGCAAGCTGGTGCTAATTAATCATAATGTAAACTGATACTGTAGTGCAGAAATATTAACACACTTTTAAGTCACACTTAAGTTACATTATAATTGACATAGTTGCACACAGCTGTTTTCTTGCCTTTTATTTTAAAAAGTAAAGAATGTAATATGTTCCATCCTCTACATGTGCAGGTGACAGCGGCTACCCCTTGGAGCCTTGGCTCATCACCCCTGTCCCCGGGAACCACGCGACCTCCACCGCTTGCGGCCGGTTTAATAAGGCGCATTCCTCGATCAGGTCTGTTGTGGAGCGCTGCATCGGGCTGTTGAAAAACAGATTCCGGTGTCTGCAAAGGCACCGGGCTCTGTATTACTACCCTTCAACAGCCACCGCCATTATTTCGGCATGTGCAGTGCTCTACAACATCTGCCTTGCATCGAGCGAGCCAGAACCGGAGTCAGACTCCGACCCTGAAGAGTCGGAGTTGGAGTCTGAGCCGAGCTCGGACGGTTCTGAGCCGAGCTCGGAGAGGTCAGCGTCGGCTCCCAAGAGGCTGGCTCCTGCCGGCCCTCCGGTCGGCCTTCCGGTCGGCCTCTCGGACAGGGGGAAGGCTCTGAGGCAGCGCCTTGTCGCCCGGTTCGGAACCCGCTGCAGACGTGCCCGTGCGGAGCGCCACACGCAAGTGGTCCGCCGCCACGACGGTAGTCCCGACCACCAGGGACACCTTCGGGAAGCCCCTCAGCGCCCTCGCTGCGGTGGTGCCCAGCACGGACGCCGCAAGCGACAGGGAACCTCTCGCCACCACGACTGAGGTCCTGACCACCAAGGACCCCGTCACATCCTTGCCCTCAGTGAAGCCCTCCCCGTGGAAGCCGTAAAGTGCACACTTCGCTTCCTGCTCCACAGTCATGGCCGTCCACAAGCTACACACTCTCTTCAGCTCCTACACCTTGTGAAGTTCGTCGCACAGACAGCGTGCTGCCTCCGGATTCGTGTCGAGTGCATCGCAGTGAAATCGATACAGCCTTTTTTTTATTTTTATGAGCAGAAGGCACGAGACGCAGTCGACAGTGACAGAAAAGGTTCGGAGGTTTAGTTGCCAGACCAACAGATTATCTGAATTGCCCCTGCAAAGAACTCGGAAGTAATTTAGACTACCTCTAGAAAGAAATGCTTGCTTTTGCAGAGATTGCTTTCTTAGTTGCTGATTGAACCAGGGACATTGTTGTCATGGACATTTTTTCATTTTAAAAATGCTTCAAAGCGTCTTGCCTTCTGCTCCATTTTATTATCTCTTTTATGGTACTTCATCAAAGTTAGGTGATTGTGTTATCTCAAGACAGTGCACATGTAGTTTGTTTTGAAAATTGCTTTCTTTCTTAAAGAAAAACCTGTGACTTCATGAATAAAAGTGTGATAACATGGAATGTAATATTTCATTCTTGGAAGTAAAACTGAGCATCGACAGGAACCATGTAAGCAATTGGGCAATCTTAAGTATATATCACAGATATCTTGTTGAACACTCTGGTCTTATTGAAGCACAATAGTTAAGTTTCGAAAGGAAAAAAAAATTATATATTCTCTTACTAGCATACCACCATATAAACACTGGACCACTTTGAAAGAATTATCACAGATGTTGCGCCAAACATTCTTATTTGAGCACAGCAATAGCAAGTTCTCGAAAGATAAAAAAATTGTTTCTGACTCAAGCAGCCGTCACTCGCGCGCTCCTCGTTGGTTCCGCCGACCCTTCCGCTGCCCCCGGCACACCCGGCTCCTCGTGGTTCGACATTTTGGTTTGAAGAAGGCGCGTAGCGCTCATCCCGCATAATATTGGAACAACTTTCTCTCCAATTAATTCTTAAATGTATTGCAAAAGGGTACAAAAAGCGGTTTGTTTTAACAACGCCCAAAAGGTTTTGATTGTTTTTCAATACTTTTACCTGTACTAGAACAGATGCGACGGCCAGCGACGCACAGGATTGGTTGCCGTTCCTTCGCTAAACGCAGGAACTGCTCCCCGCGTCGTAGTAAATCCTACCCCGTATCCCGCGCGTAGGGACGCCTCAGGGAATGCGTAGCTACTTCCGCTCGTCGGTGGTTGGCTCCGGACGTCGCTGAAACGGGTGACGGGTGTCAAGTTTGCGATGACGTAGCGGCGTCAAAGTGGGCAGAGCCGCCACGTGAGTGTTGCTAGGATACGCTCCTCCTTTGCATTACGTCACTTCCATGTACCTTTTCTCAAATGTCCAAAGCACAGTACGTGTGGTACTGTGGCTTTCAAGCAGTGGGAGTCACCGTGTGCGTAAGGAATGAATTTAGTACGCTCACCAAGCAGGAACCGGCCGTCGCGTGGCACCTGCCCTTGCTTGAGTTGGCTTCGGAGCCAGGAAAATTGCCACACGAAGGAGCCGTGCACCGACCCGGGATACCGTGGGTCGATGCATATTATCCGGCAGTCGGCGTCACACACCTGAAAGTGAGAGAGATATTGACATGTAATTACCTGAATCCACAAGTAGTAGATTGTACTTATGGTTCACAAAGCAGTCGCAATTTCAGAACCTTTTAAGTTATTTTGTCTGACACATGCATGTCAACACACCTTCCTGGATGCAAGGTACAACTAACTGCCTTAAAACAAAAATAATGTTTTTTTTTTTTTTGTTTTTTTACGAAAGTTTGCACGTTTTAACAGACAAGTATTATTTTTGGGAGAAGCGTCTCACGGCTCACATGCTACGTAGAGCACACGCTCGCGCAGTCGTGAGACCCCACAGCCCGCAGTCATAAAACGGCATACTTAAACCGTATCGGCAATACGTTTTTTTTTTTTTCTAGAGATTTGGGGCGCGTTTTGACAACGTAACATGAGTGTACTTACCACCATCACGCTGAGGGCGTAGAAGTACTTGCGGCACCAGTACGCCGCCTTCGTGACGGTGGGGTCGTTCTTGGACGGGCCGACGATGGAGACCATGGTCTCGTCCACGCAACTGATGACGCCGGGTATCCTGCCGAACAGCCTGAAGCCCTTCTCCGCGTCGAACCTCTCGCTCGGCGTCTCGGGGAAGTGGATCCAGCCACGCTGGACCCCGAGACGACGCACGATAGTGACGGACACGGCGCGGACCGCAACGCTGACTGTCTTTTGGTCCCGCGCTACGTGTTCGTCGCTCGCCACCATGCCTTGGAAGCTCCCCGTGCCGTAGAAGCGCAGTGCACACAACACTTGAAGCTCCACAGTCATGACCGTCCACGAGGTACGCACTCTCCCCACCTCCGGTTCCTCGCGAAGTTCGTCGCACAACCACCGCACCACGATCTTGGGCAGGCGGTATTGCTTCCAAAAGATCTCCTCCTGGAGCTCGAATGCATCGCGGTGTTCCCGATACAGCCTTTCTGGCGAAAAAAAAAAAAGCTCTATTAAAGAAAAAGACGAATTGACGAGACGGCGGCGCCTCGCCGCCGAACACATGCTGCTAATGACACCTAGTTCCGAGCAAGTACCTTTAGAAACGTACTCGGTACAAAACGAAACGTCATTTTGTTGTCACGTCCGGTAGCCGACTCCGCCCAGTTTTGCCGACTCCGCCCACATTTTTCTAGGGAAATTACGTCACTTTTGTTTCCAACCAATCAGACATGACGACGTCACTTCCGTGTACTAAAAAAAGGTACATGTACAATGTCGAACCTAGCTATCCAGGGGTGCTATGTTGCGCTTTTTGCACTCCCAGGAGACTTGGAAGAGGGAAGTGACGTCAACGACTAGAGAAAATTAGATTGGATGTTGACAGAAGAAAACAAAATCAACATCCAATCTGCATTTGCTGCGTTGTTGACGTCACTTCCCTCTCCCTAGTCTCCTGGGAGTGCAAAAAGCGCAACATAGCCCTCCAGCGCCCCACCAACACTTCAACGGTCAAAACTCGCCAACGTGACCCCCAGGATTTCACCGGTTCAGCCGACGCTGACGTTCTGGACTGGCTCAAAAATTACGACCGGGTGAGCCAACACAACCGTTGGGACGACACCATCAAACTCGCCAACGTCGTATTTTTCCTCAAAGGGACTGCACTCCAATGGTACGACAATCAGACAATCACGAGGAAGAAATTAATTCATGGGATGCGTTCAAAACCGCCTTCGCAGACGTCTTCGGTACACCTGAACGCAGAAGACAACAAGCGCGGGACAAACTCTCCAGGAGGTACCAAGCCCCCTCCGAAACATCGACGTCCTACATCGAGGACGTCCTTCGCCTCTGCGGACGTGTCGACGCAGCTATGCCGGAGGACGAAAAAATCAAGCACCTCTTCAAAGGATTATCCCAAGAGCTGTTTTCCATCGTCGCACCCAGGTCACCTCAGACCGTGCAGCAGCTCATTGCAGAATGCAAGCATTATGAAGACCTTCAAAGTGGTCGGATTTCCAACACCGGATTTGAACGGCTCCCTGAAGTTTCAACTACAACTGCCGACACTGACCTCCCCAATCTCATCAGGCGAATAATTTGAGACGAACTACGCGACTTCTTGGGATCCCTGCGCCTCTCAGCCAGTTCTTCAATCTCGCAACCCGAGGCGCCTAAGATTGAACAGGTAATCAAAGACGAACTTAGTGCTGCCCTTCGTCCTATTTCTTCGTCGTCTCCCACATGCGTGGCACCATCGACTTCCTCACCACCCATCTGCTCTTTACAGCACTCAGCGCCACACATTTGCGCTCTGCAAACTTCTCACAACGTCTCAATTCCATCCACACGCTACCTATCACCCCGGCGGACAGAGGAGTGGCGCACTCAAGATCAACGTCCGATATGCTTCTACTGTCACGCCCCAGGTCATATCATCCGCTACTGCCGACGCCGCATGAATGCTGAAGCCTACAGTCGCACCCCACAGAATCAAACTCGACATTCTGACGACCACGACACGCGCCGAAATTTCGACAACCACGGCAGTTCCTGTGACCGCCGCAATTTTGACGACCATCGCAACACACGTCCCTTTCCAGCTGCTGAATTCCGACGTGGTCGATCACCCTCCCCCTATCCTCGACGAAACCGCTCCGTCTCGCCGTTCACTGACGCTACTACCGGACTTCCGTCGTCAAACTAAGCAGCGCAGCCTGTCTTAAAAATGGAGGTCAGGCTGCACTACCGTCTCTGGTCCTAAATCCTCCTTACCTTGGCCCTACAACTATTACCGTCTACATTGGAGAAGAAAAACTTTTAGCATTAGTTGACACAGGTGCTGCAAAATCCGGCATTTCTAATCAGCTTCGCCGCCGTATACACAAAGTGCTCACCCCTCCACCCTCTGGACATTTTCTACGGATGGGAAACAGTGAACTTGTGCAACCTCTTGGCTACTGCACCATCCCTATTTCTATCGGAGGCACTTCCTATATCATTTGTTTACTGTACTTGCTAATTGTGTCGTCGACGTCATTTTGGGATGGGATTTTTTGTCGGCCACCGAGGCATTCATTGACTGCGCCAGCCGCGAACTTCATTTGAGCACTCGGCAGACTAGTTACGACGTGTACGAAAATTCACCCATTTCGCTTCACACCGACGACGATTACCTCTTGCCCCCCCTTTCCGCTATTGCTATCACACTCCTGCCGGACCGCCCATTCGAAAGCACCACTGGTTTCATTGAACCCATCGCCCACTTTGTCGCAAAAAAGCCAGTTATTCTTCCCTACTGCATCGCCACGACAACTCAAGAACAAGTTTCTCTTTTCGTCACCAACACATCTACTGAGTCGCAAATTGTTCCCCGTGGTGCACGTTTGGCCACTCTAACATCTCATTCTTATACCACGCTTGCAACGCTCTCCGAACTTACATCTACAAGGCTACCGTCAGCTGCCCAAAGCACCGCCGCACAAGTTGCTAAAATGGTAGACTCTAGCTTGCCTCCTCACCAGAAGGAAGCCCTAACAACGCTTCTTGTTTCTTATGAACAACTCTTCGATTTTAATAGCCGCTCTCTAGCTCAAACTTCGGTAGTCTCTCATCACATTGACACCGGCACAGCATCTCCCATTCGAAGCCGCCCTTATAGAATTTCACCCACCGAACGTAAGGCCGTCGACGATCACGTCAGAGATATGCTTTAAAGAAACATAATCGAGCCTTCATCCAGCCCATGGTCGGCCCCTGTTGTTCTCACCAAGAAAAAAGACGGATCATGGCGATTTTGTGTAGATAACCGTCGACTTAACAAGATCACCACTAAAGACGTCTATCCCTTACCTAGAATCGACGACACCCTCGACACTCTTCAGGGATCATCATTTTTTTCTTCCATGGACCTTAGAAGCGGTTATTGGCAGATGCCCATGGCCGACGCCGACAAGCCAAAAACTGCTTTCGTTACACCCTCCGGCCTATACCAGTTTAATGTCATGCCGTTTGGCCTGTCCAATGCACCTGCCACATTCGAACGCACGATGGACACTGTGCTACGGGGTCTCACGTGGAGAACCTGCCTTTGTTACCTCGAAGACGTAATTGTTTTTTCCGCCTCATTCAACGAGCACTTGCACAGGCTAGAAGTGCTGAATTGCTTTCTCACCGCCAATTTGCAACTAAACACAAAAAAATGTATCTTTGCAGCTCGCCAAATTCAGGTCCTCGGTCATATCATTAGTGCAGATGGCATTCGCCCTGACCCATCTAAATTACAAGCTGTTTCCGAATTTCCATCTCCGAAAAATTTAAAAGACCTTCAGTCCTTTCTCGGCCTTTGCACATACTTCAGAAAATTTATACCCTGATTCTCCCACATCGCTGAACCTCTCAACACGCTACTCCGTAACAACACCGCTTTCCAATGGAATCGCCCTCAAAGCAATGCTTTTCAAGCCCTGAAAACCGCCCTAACGACTGTCCCAGTGCTCGGTCACTTCGTTCCTGGCTCTGACACTGAGATACGTACAGACGCCAGTGGCCATGGCCTCGGCGCCGTACTGGCCCAGAACATTTCCGGTGCCCAGAGAGTAACCGCCTACGCCAGCCGCACATTAACGAAAAGTGAACGTAACTATACCATAACTGAACGCGAGTGCTTGGCCGTTGTGTGGGCGATCTCGAAGTTCCGTCCCTACCTATACGGCACACACTTCACTATTGTAACCGATCATCACGCCCTATGCTGGTTAGCCACCCTAAAAGACCCTTCAGGAAGACTCGGACGTTGGTTCCTGAAACTCCAAGACTATAACTACACGATTCATTACAAATCTGGAAAACGACACCTTGATGCTGACAGCCTTTCCAGATGCCCCCTTCCCCATGGGTCGCAATGTTCGAACTCCTCCGCCCACGAAGACACAACTGCTGTCCTGAGCTCCGTCAACATTGCAGAAGAGCAACGGTTCGATTCTTTATTGCACCCCATTATTCAATGCCTTGAAGGTGCTTTGCCGCATCCTTCTGTGCAAATTCAGCGCCGTGCCCGTCTTTTTCAACTCAGAGTTGGCATTCTTTATAGGCGAAACTACGACACACAACAAGGACGGCCATGGCTTTTAGTGATTCCCCGCCGACTACAAAAGGATCTTATCCAAGCAAACCATGACGACCCTACAGCTGGCCACCTTGGATTTTCTAAAACTTACTTTCGCATCCGAGGCAGTTACTTTTGGACAGGCATGACCCGCAGCATCAGCAAGTACGTTCGAGCGTGCCACCACTGCCAGACCAAAAAACGTCCTACCACAAAGCCTCCAGGTTGCCTACAACCCCTTCCCCAAGCGCACCGCCCATTTGAACGCATCAGAATGGACTTCCTTGGCCCCTTTCCCCAATCCACTCGCAACAACAAGTCGATACTTGTTGCGATTGACCATTTAACACGCTACGTCGAGACGGCCTCCGTTCCCGCCGCTACCGCCCACGAAGTCGCAAACTTTTTTATCCACTCGATACTGCTGCGCCATGGAGCTCCACAATATATAATCACCGATCGAGGCACTCCCTTTCTATCCAACGTGCTCGAAGATGTTCTCCGCCTTTCTTCGACTGTTCACAGCGTTACAACAGCCTACCACCCACAAACAAATGGATTAACAGAGCGCTTCAACCATACTATCGCTGACATGGTTTCAATGTACGTAGCCGATCATCACGACAATTGGGACATCATCCTCCCCTCCGTAACCTATGCATACAATACTGCACGACAATCTACCACGGGACACTCTCCCTACTACTTGCTCTATGCATCCGAACCCCTAACACCCCTTGACACGATATTGCCCTACCGACCTGACAACTTCATGCAACCCTACGCAGAGGAGATTGTCTCCAGAGCAGAAGACGCCCGTCAGCTTGCCCGCATCCGCACCCTTAAATCCCAGCAACAACAAAAACTGCGCTATGACGACCGCCACCTCCCCACTGCCTATAACATAGGTGACGAAGTCCTCTTGTGGTCTCCCCGGCGAGCACCGGGCAAGTGCGAGAAGTTTCTCAAACAGTTTGTTGGCCCTTTTCGTGTCATCCGACAGCTTTCCCCAACCAATTATGAAGTCGAGCCTGTTACGCCGCACCGCGACCTTCGCTCCAAGTCCTCCGACGTGGTACACATCAGCCGCATCAAGCCTTATTACCGCCAAGACTCATAATCTAAACGCGCCGGATGACCGGCGCTTACAACACCGGGGGATATTGTAAGGAAGAAGAAGTGGCACGGACAGACAGGCAGGGGTTTGACCAAGCGCGCGCTCGGCACGGGCGCTTCTTGAATGCTGTACCGCCATTCATACTGGCCGCATTTTCCTCCTATCTTCTATTAAATCTCTTTTATCAACGTCTCAACAATATATATATATATATATATATATATATATATCATTTCAGGCGCAAAGTGGCCAAGATTTTAGGGCATGCGGAAACCATTGTCCCCCGCCAGTCTCCTGAGGACTTCAAAAGTCATTTTCGGCTCCGAAGGACTTCTGTCGAGCGCCTAGTGACGTTGCTCGCCCCTCAGCTGCAAGTTCCTCGCGGACGGTTGGCCATAGACGTTACTAAGCAGACTCTGATATTCGTGTGGAGTCTTGCCAACCTGGAGTGCTTCAGGTGACTTTGTAGGAACGAGTTATTTCTCGATCTTGAACCAATAGTAAATATCCCCAACTCGTTAGTTGTCTATGCGGAGTGCAAGTTCGTATGCTTCTGGCACAGGGTTGCAATGATGTCCGAACGCCGAGCTCTTCTTGGCTGATTAAAAATAGTGGGACCTCAAGGCATCTAGCATTGAGATCTACCCGCCATATCCTTTCATATCAAAGCCAATCAGAGCTCGGCGTCGTTCTGACGTCACCGTAACTCCTACGCAAGAAGCAGATGACTTGCTCTCCGCATAGCTATGCGGGGAGCAATTCGTCTGAGCAGGATTTCCTTACTTTAAATTTCTAAAATGTCTGGGTGACTACAATGATTTCTGAAATGTCTAGTTGTTCGGCGCCAGTGAAAGGGTCTCATCGCTTTAAATGTCAGATGACAATATAAGCATATACTGTGTATGAGAACGAACTCAAGGTGGTTCATTGTTATATATCATTTAGATGCTGGCTGTTTTTATATCTTACAGGTCTGTTGGAGACCGCTTTCGACTCTCCAAGTCTACGGTGTGCAGGGTAGTGCACCGAGTTGGTCTAGCTGTTTGACCCACAACCCAAACTTCGTGCCGTGGCCGACGGAGAAAAAGGCACTGCATATTATATCCTGCTTTGAGGCGAAAGCAGGCTTCCCTGGAGTCCTGGGAGCAATTGACGGAAGTCATAACGTTTGCAAGGGGCTTCAGGGCAAGGATGCCCAGTCGTACATCAACCAACATGGATTGCCATCGGTGCTCCTTCAAGCAATCTGCGACCACGAGGCGAAGTTCCTTCGCTGCAGCGCAGGAGATCCCGGGTCCCTGCACGACGCACGCATGTACAGGCGGTCGGAGCTATACCGACGATCTTGACTGCGGACAAGTTCCCCTTCGACAGCCACCTGTTCGGAGATGGCGCGTACCCGCTGCGACAAAGCCTCCTTGTCCCCTACAGGAACAACGGCCGACTAACTGAGCAGAACAGAAACTATAACACAAAGCACGCAACAACGCGAGTGGCTATAGAGCGGTCCTTTGGGATTCTGAAGGGGCGGTTCCGACGTCTCAAGTACATTGAAGCCCGCCGCCCAGAACGCATCGTCACGACGATTGTGGCAGCCTGCGTCATGCACAACGCGTGCATGGAGTGGCGGGACGTCTACGACGGTCCCCTACACACCGAGGACGATGGACCCGCAGGTGACGGTACGGACAGCCACTCCAGCGAGTTCGGTGGGTCCACCTCGGACGAAGACGACACACCCACGGCAAGTCGCGACAAGGCCAGGGGCAAGGCAAAGAGAGACTTTATTATGCATAGCCTGTGAAGCCCCGGTATACCGGCTGTTTTTTTTTATTCTTACACATTTGTTTAAAAAAAAACGTGAAAGCTACACTAATGTGTTTTTGTCAGGTGGGTTATACGGCCGGAAGGACATTATGTGGGTAGCTAATCTTTGCGAGAAGTCGGCTAATTAATTAAAATTTGTTAATTAACTTTTTAATTAGTGGAAATAGACATATGGTTTCAATTAGAAACTTGCTGAGCATCATGGAAAACCCCTAAATCAACTATTTTTAGAAGGATATAACGCCGGGGCAGCATTTTACGGCGTTCTGTAAAAACACTCTATTTGGACGCGTTCCTAGATTTCGGTTTCTTAACTCTTCCTAACCCCGCGGTCTTAAGCCATGCATACCCAGATAGATTTAAACCCGATTGCAGCAAATGCGGTGGCAAAGCTACCGTAGACCACATCTTCTGGGACTGTCCGACAGATCCCCCACCATTATCGCTCCAGAGGCTCGCGCACCCGGGCCCGTGGGAGAGCTTGCTGCTCAGCTCCGACCTGGAAACCCAAGTCCAGGCCGTGACTAGAGCCCAAGAGGTCGCCGCCAGTCTCCATTGACATCCACCTAGCAAGATCAGCATACCCACCTGTAACTCTAGCGAACAATAAAGGTTTTCCAATCCAATATCGGAGCGCATCTACGCGCCCGCAATCCTGCTCCCCGGTGGTCGCGGCGTGAAGCCACCTCCTCGCCTCCCTCGTAGAATGGAGGGAAGTACGGCGCACGTCTGTTGCGCGTCTCAGCCACCGGGGAGCAGGACCGCGGGCGCGGTGATGCGCTCCGATAAGAAACCGAAATCTTGAAACGCGTCCAAATGGAGCGTTTTTACAGAATGCTGTAAAATGCTTCCCCGGCGTTATATCCTTCCAAAAATGGTTGATTTAGTGGTTTTCGAAGATGCTCTACAAGTTTCTAATTGAAACCGTATGTCTATTTCCACTAATTAAAAGTTAATTAACAAATTTTAATTAATTAGCCGATTTTTATCGCAAAAATTAGCCACCCACATAATGTCCGCCCGGCCGTATAACCCACCTGCACAAACAGCATTAGTGTAGCTTTCACGTTTTTTTTTTAAACAAATGTGTAAGAATAAAAAGAAAAACACCCTGTATATGTACATAGTTCATGTTTATTAACAAGAATAGGAGACGAACCTATTTTTTTATTCTTTGCATATTCATCAATTTACTGTTAATAATTAAAAACTAGTTAGAACTTTCACATTTCTTTGTGATCCCGCGGTTACGCGAACATGTTAATCATTGTGACTTATATCTTCACACACTCACACAAAATAAATAACATTGAAGGTGAACTCATCTTTGCAGCTCTTTGCTCGTCAAATAAAATCTAGATTACGAAGTTTCAAACATCATGGCTCTTCTTCCGCTCTGGCTTTCTCTGCTTTCTTGAGTTCTAAAAAATCTTTAAAAAAACAATTAAAATCCTTGAGGGCCTTGACTTTCCTTTCTTCTAAGGCCATTTTTTTGGACAGCAACTCATGTCACTCCGAGAGTTTCGACTTTCTCTTGCTTCCTCGGCTGCACTCCCCCTTCGGCTCCTCTCAGGTTTCCCTGACGCTCAGACCAGCTGAGGTGCTTGCAACAGCCAGAGGGACCACATCCGGCCTTCGCCCGAAGATTTCATCCATTTCCTAGAGGAATGGCCAATCCTTCCTGCGAGATTAATACAGTGCTGAAAGATTTCATCAATATTTCACTCAAGAAATATAAAAATTGAGACCTGAAATGCGTACGTGTCGTTGCCGCTCTTGGCGTTGTGGTCCTTAACACCTTTACACGCTTTTTTCAAATTTTTTCCATTTATTGCAACACTGGTCCTCAGTGACTGGGTACCCCATTTCATTGGGGGTCTCGGCCAGCCTGAAATAAATCACCACCAATTTTTTTAGTGTATTTAGTTTCTTGTGACCGGATTGTCCAAATGAACGCTCCCTGAAATAGTAGTCAAAATTGAAATTCTGCCTCTTTATATTAAAAGCAAGCCCACCAAACCGGCGAGTTCCCCATGAGTGGCAAACATTTTAACTTTTGTAAACATCTTTCATCTTCGGACATGCTCGTGTGAAACGTTACGCGCTGTAGGTGTCTAGTACCAGGTAAGCAAAGACATATTTTCCTTATCTTCGTTAAAAACATAAATAAAATAAAAATGCGTGCTACAAAAAAAAAAAGGAGAGGAAATTGCAACTACGCAGCTGTGGCACGAGCATGCATTTCCTTCATTTCACAGCGATAATACAAAATACCTGAAAATGTATCGTTTTACCCTTTCCAGAACGTCCTGGCGACAGGATTACTTTTTTTTTTCCATCTTGGAACATCGTTAAATTAAGGCCAGTACGACTGGTCGTGTCCAACACACGTACGCCTCCTTGCTTGGCGTCAATGTTCTTGGAGGTGGCTCCACCGGCTCCACTTGGTCAGCTTCCTTTTGAACTGCATATTGAGGTCAAAACTCAGTTCAGTTAGACATCAAACATTTCTTTTTATTAGTTAGAGCGATCGCTGTTATTATATACTCCAGGTGCCTTATACATATGCGTTCCCCGTATCATAATTTGCATCGATTACGATTTGCGGAAATTTAAAATCATATTCCACACAGTGTAGCGGTACTCAGTGAAATATGTAACTTAATTACCTTAGTTTTGACGCTGAAAAACAAAAATATATCACAAAGAAAACTTTAAAACTGAACGGTATTTTTTTAGGGGGGGGGGGGAAAGGGGGGGGGGGCGCATGTTAACTGATCATTTACATAAAATTTTCCAAGCCTTCACTGCTTACAAGCGCTATTATGCTCACTCTGGAATAAAAATATACTTGCATCTCTATAGTAAAGTAGTAAGCTGGGCGTCTTGGTAAACGTTGAACACGGTTAGAAATCGCGTACGAAGAGACAAGAACAAACGAGGAAAGAACATAGATCACAGACGCGCCTGTCTGTGTTCCACTCCCCATTTGTTCTTGTCTCTTTGTGCGCGATTTTTAACCATGTTTATCATATACTTCATCATTTCATCATCATCATCTACTGTGTTCGACTATTTTCAGCCTTGAACGTACAAGTCGTCAGCCCAATAAACATACACCTCCTTCTCAGCTGGCTGTTTCGGAGGTGGCCCGTCTTGCTCAGCTTTCACATGGGCTGTGTATAGATTTAATACCCAAAATTAAATCTCCTAATTCAGCTCTTCATCAGAGTTTTGTACCATTATGCAATTATTGTCTCTAAGTATACCGAAATTCTGTGCCCTTCAAATACATCTCGGGCGAAAGGTGCGTTAATTCCGGTGCTCGATTCCACCCGGAGAAAACTGACAGTGCAACTTTCTCAGTCTAGAAAATAAGAATGCCTGTCCACGGCGTTGTCTGTTGCCGCGTGACAGCCTCGTCAGCGATATTTTCTTTTTCTTTTCTAGCCAAGTTATACATCGCCGAGGAAACGTACACCTCGTCATCGACATTGAACCCGACCCCCGGCAGAGACTTTCTTAGAAGCCTGGCATATTCAAAGCACGCCAGGAAACATCAACAGATCCCTTGGTGCTTTACCATCCGCATACGTAAACGGGCTTTGTCACATCACCGATGCAAAAAGAAAAACACCACGCCTATTGAAAATTCCATCAAGATACGTAATTTGGGACACTGACTGCCAGTCAGCAGCCTTGGTGGAACGTGATGGACCATCAGACGTCATCTGATGGTCCATCAGATGACGTCTGACTGCCACTGCCTAAGAATTTTCATCAACAAGGGCAGCATTCATATAAGAGTAAAGCTATACGCACTCATAAATATCGCCAAATGCCTCGATAAAACAAAATGTTCCAAAAAAAAAAAAAGAAGAAAAAAAAGCAGGACCACCACGGATCGAACCCGCTACCACTTGCGTACAAATCGGACACCTTAACCCCTATGCTACGCCGTTTGTTAGAAAGCTCGATTTCACCATTCGTTTTATACGAGATGCTTCGGTTGCAAATGCAGTTAAGACTTCAGCATGTTATGCAAAGCACTCGTACATCACTCGCCGTACTTCAGTTCTACTCACCTGCCATGTAGAGTACTTTCGCGCCGTAGAACGATCCTTTTGTTCACGCGTCTCCGGCCCAGTAGACCTGGTACACCTTGACGTCTTCAACTACACCGCTAAAGTCCCTTACATCGTCGGAACTCACAACAGGCTGGGTCTTGTCGAGTAGAAATTCTACTAAAACATAAAACACTGTAGAGCCCGGGCAGGATCGACAGGTTGGAGCAAGCGGGCAAACAAAACGAGTCGAGAGCGATCGTTCATGAAAGCCCAGCGAAGGAAGCGAAGTGCGAAGTGGCGTTTTCGGCGTTTCGGCGGGCTTCTGATCAAGGTTGTCGGTCGGCTGCGTGTCATATCTCTAACATCAGCGGTTTTATGGGCTCACGTCCCGAAATCGATTTCTTGTGCATAGATTATTTTTCGTATTCATAGATTTGACGAAATAGTGGTATTCGAACGAACTTTACGTCCTTTGACCGTACGTCTGTCTGCACGTCAAAGCTTTTTGACGTACAATCAGAGCCAATCGATGTAAA
Source organism: Ixodes scapularis (assembly GCF_016920785.2). Classification (NCBI taxonomy): domain Eukaryota; kingdom Metazoa; phylum Arthropoda; class Arachnida; order Ixodida; family Ixodidae; genus Ixodes; species Ixodes scapularis. The sequence continues at coordinate 18,676,152 of NW_024609857.1, read as the reverse complement.
ATCAGAATCGCCACCAAGACATCCTGATGGAATTTCGCGGCGGCCGACTGCCACCAGGAAACCATCAGAAAGCCGACAAGCGGGGTCTGACTGGAGTTTGGCTGTCGGTCAGAGTAACTTGTTGGCCAATCAGACATGTTTGACGTACAGTCAGGCACAGTCAGCGGTCCACTAGAAAACATTGACTGCCAAATAGGGTTACATTGATGGATTTTTCCTTCGGGACCCTAGACAAAGAAGTAGATGATCCAGAGCAAGGGACATTCCTGCAGTCACCCCTGAGAAAGAGCCCGAGTAGGCCTCGAAACGTCGGTCCCTGTAATTTAGGGCTTGATTGGACGTCTCTTTTTAATAACTAAGTAATCTGGTCAGTGTCGAACGCCTTCAATCTTGAAAGCATGAAACCCGAGCTCACTCCAACGCTGAGAGCGAGGATGCAGAGAAATCGCTACTGAGAAATATGTGCATACGTTTTCGCGCAAGATGTACGCTGTGAATGTTTTGCACAGCTAACTCATGAGTTGAGAAAGACATGTCGCAATAACCGCACAAAAACGACGGCGTCGAGTTCTCAGCCATTCTTGCAATCTGTCACCGAACGGAACAACGCAAACGAGCTTTGGCGGCTGTTAGCGCAGAAAGCAGACGACGAGCAGATCACGCGACGTATTTACTCGATTTGATCCGATGTTACCCCCCGATCTAGGAGGATAGCGCGAGTAATTACTCCGTAGTAAACAACCCGCTTCTGAAACGCGAGTTCTGACGTCATCGAGTATGCTCGAGTAAGTTTTGAAACGCCACGGTGCGAAACCTTTACTCTGGGGTCGGATCGAGTAAATTCTGGAACACCACCAGAGTTGCGCGTTTGATTCCACGTGCCGCGTGCCGCTCTCGCCACTATTCGCCGAGATCCGATCACGTGAGGAACCGTATCAAGTGTCGTGCAGCAAAGTAGACGTTGCACGCGCCCCGGCCTACGTTCCCCGGCTTTTGAGCGCGCCGCGCGCCTCGAACGCGCGGCGCTGCTATTCGCCGAATTCAGTCACGTGAGGAGCTGCATCCACATGCCATGCATGAACGCGCACCTCTGGCTCCCGTAGGGAGCCTATAGTTCTTTTCTGCAAGTGCGTCACCATCAAGTGCGTCGCCAACGCCAATAGAAGGCATTTAGGATATAAACGTCACCGTCCCACTTTCTCGTTTTGCCTCCCCTTTATTTTTTTACTATTTGCAGGTTGAATCGTTTTAGTATATTTTCGTCGCCCATACCGGATACGCTTATTATGTGGCTGGGGACGAGAGTACACAGAAAAGGTCTATAGGAGGTATTCATTGGACGCCATATTTGAGGGCGATGTTTAGAGTGCATGCTCAGAACGAGCTCACATTAATAGCCTGCTAAGACCGGCAACCTTGATGGTGCTAAATGCACGCTCCGAAAGGACTGCGGAAGCTCGCCGTCAGCACGCTCTCAGCAGCAGCGCACACGGATATGGCCGCCAGTGAATGCTCCCTATACAGGAACTCTAGAACGCGCAACTCCGGCTCCAATAGGGAGCCTATACAAGCTCTCTAGGTACCGGTAAAGCCTCTCTGTCCTGGGAAAAGTGGTGCCATTCATTGTTGTTAAAATGCCCGAGACACGTGCCGCGCGCAGCTTCTGGGAAGATCGTGGCGTCTGAAATGTAGCTCAGTGCTGCGCTCTGCCGCCATGATCTTTCCAAGAACTGCACGATGCACGTGCGTTGTGTATCGACGCACTTTGCGCTATTCTTAAAACATGACGGGACTTTAGGTACCGGTGCATGTCTGCTCGAAGGGGCGTTGCGTGAAGCGTCTCAAGTGTTGTGCGCGAGTGCACGGGGCACAAGAGCGTCTCGTACTACGCGTGCTCATGCAGGACTCACTTCTATGTGTGGTGCCTTTGTGTGCCGCCCAATGGCACCAGGCGCAGGGTACCGGTTCCACCGGCGTCGTGGACATGTGGCATGCTATTGACTTTTTGTTCGGAACACCTCCCATAATAGCCACCATAGCCGAATGAGTAAGCGCAGACCAGCTCGGAGAACGTGAAGTGAAATCTCACGATGCAGAACACAGGGATTCTGAGTTCAATCCCTACCCGCGTTACGATCTGGATGAGCATCGTACTGGCGTCCGGTCTCGTATCATACTGCGTCGTGCACGTTAAAGAGCCCAGGCTAGCGGTCGTAGCGGACTTGCTAACTTTCTCATCTACAGCGGAGAAACAAGTTGTCAGTTGAGGCACATTAAATTCAAGGTCTATACTCATGCACACACTAAGAAAAACGGCTGAGCACCCGATTATGACACGTGCCTTACGCGTTTCTACAACAAAGGTTGACATTACGTTTAAGAAACGCCTTAATCAGGGGGCTTTATTTCTGCCAAAGTTATTAGATTAGCTCAGTTACGGAACGCTCCTAGATGCTGCTTCCACGGACAGTACACTTCCCGCTCTCATCACGGTTCGCCTCCCGTTGTTCGAAGCGCCACTGTTTTGGAGGCGGCCGTTGCAGTGACTTTAGTTCGATATGGCGCGCGTAATGCCGTGTGGTGAGGACCTGTGAAACAATATCGTTGGGATCGTCGTCATCTGACTCCTTTATCGCAATTTCGGAAACTATGAGGAAACGACGGATCGCTCATGACACGAACGAGGATAGGTAAAAAGGTAAGTGTCCAAATCGACGCTGGGAAAAGAACCACGCTGAAGAGGAAGCCAGCTGGTTGTGAGACGTGTCTTTTCCATCGTCAGATACCCACACGGACCACTGGCACCCACCATGTGTTCCATCGACAGGGTGCGCAAGCTGCTCGGTTTCAATCTCGACCGCAAGCTGAGAGATGTCAGCCTCACATTCGCGAAGACCGCCACACCTCCAACACCGGCCCCCTCCCAGGAACTCCAGCACGGGGGCGCTGGACTCCCTGCATTTTTGGAAATTCGAACGGCTCATCTGCGAACTGGTGTGAGCGAGCCCACGTCGTACAGACTCAGAGTGGACCACGAAGCCCCTTGATGGGCTTCATGGTCTCCCCACCGCAAGACCGCAACGCCAACCGCGTAAACTCCACCTCACCGCGCTCACTATGCTTCCCAGGCCTTCCCCTCTCGCCCGTACGCTCTCGCCACCGCCATCTCAAGTGTCTACCCTCCGCATTCCCAGACAGCTCTCCCCATGTTCCTCGCTGTGGTCTCGTGCCGTGCCTGCCGCTTACTTCGCTTTGTGTCTATAAGGCCGCCTTCACCTCTAGCCCTGTGAACATGTAATCATCTAAGCTCTTCAATAAACTTCCTACTTATTACCATTACGCACAGCCTCAGCCCTGCCATGTTTCACATCTGGCGCAGTCGACCTCAAGAACTTTAAACTAGCCTTCGAGTCTTTCTTGCCCTTCGAAACTTTACCAAATCTTCCATTTGCCTCAACCACCCAATGCCCTCTTCGCCTCTTATCTCGTCGGAAATGCTGCTCATCAGCTGGGAGGCAGCCACTGCCGCAGAGCTCGCCGGCTTCATAGCGGATCTTATTCGTTAAGAACTTGCTCGACGCCAACTGGACAATACCGGAAACAAAGATGAAATTATTCAGCGTCTCACAACGCACATCGCCGAGACAAAGCGGCTACCCGAAACCGAAGTCAACGGCGATGGGGTGGTTCCGTCGGACTCAACTTTAGCGGGACAGCCAGAGTCATACTCGGCCCAGTCTAGGCCAAGTATACTCGCAGAGACCGCCACTGATTCAGAAGCTTCTTTGTCGCGATGAAGTTGCGAGGATAAAAGTGGACTATGCGGAGAGCAAGTCGTCTGTTCCTTGCGCAGGGGCTGCTGTGACGTCAGAACGACGTCGAGTTCTGATTGATTTTGACTGTAAGGATAGTGGGTTGACCTTAATGCTGGATGCCTTGAGCTATACGCACTATATTTTACAATCAGCCAATAAGAGCTCGGCGTTCTGACATCAACGCAACCCTTGTGCAAAAAGCAAACGAACTTGTGCTCCGCATTTTTTTTTTCAGTCCTGCATTCGCAAATTTTGATGACGTAATCGTGGGATAAAAACCGCCCGCCTGGCGACAGCCGAGAGCAGCTGGTGGATTGGACACGAGAACTGCGTGAGCAAACAACTTCGGCTCGTAACAATCCATGTGTCGGCGGACACTCGCATAGTGGCTCGTGTTCGACCACTGCGGGGATAAGAATAGCCGAACTCAAACAATCCCTGGAGCTCAGCAAGCGTTTACCACTTTGAAGACCCCAACGCGCGTATATTTATTTATTTATTTCAGATACCCTCAGGGCCAAAGGCATTAGAGAGGGGAGTGGGTACAATGTATAAGTATAAAGTTAAAAAATGCAGTGGTTATTAGTACAGTAAATTGACTCTTATTTATACAATGTTAGCTATGGCGTTCTTGAACTGCTGGGGATCTTTGATTGTTGCTGTCGGGGCGGGAAGGCCATTCCACTCCAGTGATGTGCGAGGAAAGAATGACTGAAAAAAAGCATTAGTTCTACACGATGGAATCCCGACTTTATGAACATGATCTAATCTAGATGAGATGTATTGGGGGGGAGGGGGTAAAATATGTTCGGCGCGCAAGGAGGGATGAAGAAACAGTTTGTGAAAGAGACAAAGACGAGAGATTTTGCGGCGGGATGTTAGGGATGGCAGATCAAGGTTAGATGTCATTGTACTGATGCTTGCAGTTCTAATATAGTTAGACAATATGAAACGAACAGAATTATTTTGAACCATTTCAAGTGAGTGTATCAAGTTTTCGTGGCTTGGATCCCAAACTGAAACGGAATATTCGAGTTTAGAGCGAATGAGGACCTTGTAGAGCAGTAGTTTCAGGGATGAAGGTGCTTTTTCAAAGTTACGTCGAAGATAACCCACCATGCGGTTAGCGTTATTAATGACGTACGAGGTGTGAACGCTCCAAGTTAGGTTCGATGAAATGTGGACACCAAGGTATTCATGAGAAGATACGGCGTCTAAAGGCACATTATTAAGAGAGTAGACGGGCGAGTTAATATTTTTTCTAGAGAAACGCATAAGTTTACATTTGTTAATGTTTAGTTCCATGCACCATGTTTTGCACCATACAGAGATGGCGTTAAGATCAGATTGAAGAGTGGTTATATCGTTATCACATAAAATTTCCCGGAAAATTACACAGTCATCTGCAAACAAATGAATATGGGAAGAAACACAAGAAAAGAGGTCATTAATGTAGATAAGAAAAAGGAGAGGGCCAAGCACAGAGCCTTGGGGCACGCCGGAGTGGACGCCACTTGGGGGAGATGTGAGGCTGTTAGCTGAAACGAACTGAGAACGGTTAATGAGGAAGTATTCGAGCCATATAAGAAGTTTGGGATAGAGATTAGGCTGACTTAATTTAAGAAGTAAAAGCTTATGACACACCTTATCAAATGCTTTCGAAAAGTCTAAAAATATGCAGTCGGCAAGTGATGATCTGTCAAGAATGGCGTTTAGTTTATGAGTGAAAGATACCAATTGAGTTTCGCACGAATAAGTTTTACGGAAGCCGTGTTGTGAAGGTGTGAAAAATGAGTTCGATTCAAGAAAGTTAGCGAGGTTAGAAAACAGAATGTGCTCAAAAATTTTACACGGGATGCTTGTGAGCGAAATGGGTCGATAAATAAGGGGAGCATTCTTGTTACCAGATTTGTGGAGTGGAACAACCTTTCCCACCTTCCACTCAGCAGGGAGATAACCATCGTCAAGGGACTGTTGGAAAACTTTTGATAAAATGATAGAAGAATAAACACTGGTACTTTTTAAAAATTTTGGGTCAATTAAATCGCAACCAGGGGCAGAAGATTGTTTGAGTGATCTATTACGCTTTCAACACCACTGGGATCAATAATAACAGGAAACATTGCAAGGTAATCACATGAGTTTATATTAGGCAGTGGGACGTCTGTAGTTACGGAAAAATTGCGTGAAAATATATCATTAAGAACGATGGCACATTGATTAGAGGGAATGACATTACCATCACTGTTGACGAGGGTGATATCGTTATTATCTCTTGGGTTAATAACACGCCAAAACTTTTTTGTGTCAGTTGTTAGCATGACTGGCAAAGTATTTTGAAGATACTCTGCTTTAGCTTCTCTTATCGCTGTTACGTATTCCTCGGAAGCAAGCTGATATGCGGCCCAGCGCGCATCGTTTGAAGAAAGTTTAGCTGACCTGAACAGTCGTTTTTTTTTTTGTTAGTTAGACGTTTAATGCGAACGTTAAACCACGGTGCGTTACTGTTAGAGATAATAGTGCGAGTAGGGATGTACTTATTCGTTAGAGCATTAACCTTGGTTACAAACATATCCCAGTTATTGTGTACGCTACGTTTATCAAAATCCTTCAAAAAAATATCAAGAAACACGGATAATTCAGAATTAATGGCTTCAAAGTTCGCAATTCTGTAGTTTCGAATAGTTTTCACTTTTTTAATGGTTTTAGGTCGCGACAGGTTTATGTGTAGTGATAGCAGGGAATGATCGCTCAGGCCGGGTAAATAACTGATGTCAGATACAAGATCGGGCTGAGGTGTTAGTATGAGATCTAAGACGTTTGCGACAGATGAGGTCGTTCTGGTAGGTTGTTTCACGAGTTGTGTGAATGAAGAGAGAGCACATTTCTAAAAATTCATTAGCTAAGGTGGAAAAGGGGGCCATACTGGGTGTCTCGCCATCCCATGTTATATTTGGAATATTGAAATCACCAAACAAAAATAAAGGTAACGTGGGATAGCAAGTTCTGACAAGGTTGGTTACATCGTGTAGATCGTTTACAAAACTAGACAAAATAGTGGGGGTGGGGGCGATAGCAAACACCAATGACAATTCTTTTGTGGCCCACTTTCATGATAGCCCACACAATCTCTAAGTCACTGGGGACATATATACACTGAGATGGAAATTCTTTAGATATCGCCAAAAGAACACCGCCTCCCTGACGGGTTATGCGGTCACAGCGATAAACTGAAAAACGATGTGCGTCTTGGAAAATTTCATGATCACGGAACTGAGAGTGCAGCCAGGTTTCAGTCAGCACTATTACGTCAGCACTACAGCTATCTACTGCAGAAGTTAAGGAATCACGCTTGTTAATAACGCTCCGAATGTTAGAAAAAAGTACCGAAACATTAGGTAAAATTCGTCCACTGCCCCTCGCGTTTTCTTATCTCAGACCACGTGTCGGCAGACTGGGCTGTTGGTTATCAGGGATATGATCTGACGCAAGTCGTATCGCGCTTTCAGTTGCAGTGTCATACGTGTACTGTCTCGTATTTATGACTAGTTTGTTATAGCGAAGCTGAAACGGTGGTGCTTCTGGCTGATTTTTAGCAAACTCAATTAGTTTTTTCCGAACGTAACGCGTAGCAGGAGAAATCCTCGCTAACATTGATGTTCTTTTCTTTCAATTTGGAGCGTGCGGAAAGTATGCTGTCTTTTATTTTGTAGCTTGAAAATTTAACTATGAGGGGGTGACATTTATTTTCCGAGTAGAACCCTAAACGATGAGCACGCTCAATTGCACCGCCCGAAAGGGTGTCAACAGTTCCCGCAAGAAATTTCCGCAATTGTTCTTCCGATTGTTGCCATGATTCACGAGAATCAGGTATTCCGTGAAATATAAGGTTGTCGCGCCGTGACCTGTCCTCCAGTTCGTCTAGCCGCGACTGTAAAGAGTCATGCTGGGTGGTCAAGACTTTCACGGAACCCAACACACCGGCCAAATCTTGATCTAAACTGTCAAGTTTTTTTGTTTTTTCTTCTAAGGTATCCAACCTTTGCTGGATGTGACCGATTTTAGTTTCTATGTTTTTCTGACCAGCCTTTATTGACTTTACGTCGGCGACCAATTCAGCCTGACTTTTTGCCGAATGAATAGAGCGGGCCTGAAGGTCTTTCAGAAGGTTAAAAATAACAGGCATCTGCTCGGAGGGCTCATCAGGTAGAGATTCAACCTCAAGAGCAGCCTCCGAACGAGTAAGAGGGCCCGGATTCGTCTCGACGTCGCCGGAGCGCAACAACAATAACACCATCGAAAAACAATCACAAGCAATATCACTCAGCTCTCTGATTGACGCTGGAGGCATAAGATAGGCGCCAGGTCACGCGGCCGCTTGTTTTCCCTCCGAGTTGAGGGGATGAACAATGCCCTTATTTCTCGAAATTTTTGGCGACCGCCATAACTTTTAAATAGAACTATGGCAAGTTTCATCAGTTAATAATGTTAGGGAGTGATTATAATTAAGAGTTAGCGAAAGTAGAAAAATAATTTCATTGCTCTTTTAATTGCTGGCTACGACGATGTGAAGAAGAGGCATGCGATTGCACTCCACCTCGTTCAATCAAAATGTCATGTTAATCCTTCATTATAAATAAAGAAGAAAACAGTGCGTTGTGTTAGCTATTTTAACGGCTTACCTAAGATATGTTGATTTGAGCGATGAAGTGCATTTAGAAACTAGACTAATACAGTGGGATACAAAAAATTTCTAAACATTTTTTCTTTCCTATATATCGGTTTTGATGACTGTTCATACTTCTTGATCAATTATTGCAGCCCCTACTGCTGGATACCTGATGGAAGCATTAGAGTGCAAAACAGCTTTCGCCGCTTTTTTGTTTATTTCTGTCTTTGTGGATGAGATTCTGCAACCCTAATGTTGGCAACCGAGAAAGTATATTGAGCAATCATATTTGCAGGTTAAAATAAAATTCGAAATCGCATCATGTTTCTTCAAAGAGTAATTCCAAAATTGTCGGGTTATGCCCCAGCAATGCCTGAGATACAAAAGTCAAGTATTAATTGGAGGTAATTTCGTATTAAATCTCATCCTTTCCTCATAATACAAAAGATAATTATTCGTGCATGCATAAGTGCAACCATAAAGCTAGGAGTTACGGTTAAAATTATTTCATACACCTTTTAAAAGTAGAAATCATTTCAAATACCTGAAGAAATGCACTATGTTAGTGCGTTTTTTTTTTACACTGTTAATCTTGCTTTATTGTCCTTTCAATTCTTCAACTACCCCTCCGCTTCGTTTTTTACTATAAATCATTGTCCCTATCAGGAGAAAAAATACCTTCGCTTGACCTTACTTTCCCTAAGCTTTCCGATTCCGCACTTTTTTTCGGATGATAAATACAATATTATGAAATATATTGCCTTCTGATAAATTGTTCCTTTTTACGACCACCCGTCTTCCAGCAGCCCTGAAAATGATAATTTCTCTTCTGCAGGTCATCGTTAGACTAGCTCCCTGGCGGCTGTCATTCCCCGAGACAAAGCTCAACGAAGCTCGCAACGGAACCACAGGCGGAAATTCCAGCCGTGTTTTGAAAGCATCGCGCTTTCCCATCGGGACCAGCCGTTCTACCGGAACTGAGCCAACAAAGGGAATGTTCTATATATACGAGGAAAAATCTGCAACTTGAGTTCGTGTCAAGGAGCTGCGCAAAGTATACTTCATTACAACCGGACACCCTCATCACGTGGCATGCTCAGACGGGGTCGAATTGCAGCGTTCTGCGAAACACGTTTTTTGAGAATATGTTTTTGTTGTTGTTTTTGTTTTAAATAAATATCCAGTCCAATTTATGCGTCTCGCTTTGTTTCACATAGATGCACTATACTCCGCCTCAGTCTAAGTCTGACCTCAGCTGACACTACGATTTGATGAAGTGGTAAAAGTTCATCGTCACGGCGCTCCTTGTATTTATAGGTTGCATCTAAACCAATCATGCAGAAGATAAAGCGCAAGGTTACGGCACATTCACTCCGCCTGATTTGTTTAGTGTGTGACAGCGAACAGACAAAGGCCAGGAATGCCGTGACGACGCACTTCTGGCGCTGTTTTATTGGCCCGGTCGTATTCTGTCAAGCAGATAGAGGGGCTTAGATCGATAAACTGGTATCCCGCTCACCAGGCAAAAGTGACCCCCATTGGACTTGGCGGCTGCAGTGTTCTACGATTTTGACCAGTAGACACGTTAGTGTACCAAATCCTGGGGCTTTTACGCGAAACCGAGCCAAAATTTGTATTGCGAACGCAACAAAAAAAAAAAAAAAAAGAAGAAAGACGTTTACAACTTTCTGTAACGCCAATTTAGAGCGCAGCTCTTGAGGAGGAGGAGGGGAGGGTACTGAGGAGAGGGTCTGCCCCTCCTCCTTATCCGTACCCTCTCCTCCTCCCTTTCTCCTTCTTTCACGCGCGAAAAGCACGTCATCACGCGACGTTTCGGCACGGTGACGTATGGACACCGTGCCGAAGCTTTTGCGCGGTGCATTATGGAAAACGTCCATAATGCACCGCGACGACGTTTTGGCATGGTGACGTTTCGGTACGATGCTGAAACGTGCGCGCGGTGCATTGTGGGAAACGTCCTATAATGCACCGGATTATGGGACGTTTCCCATAATGCACCGCGCGGTTACGCCGACTGCGACGCCGACGCCGCTCGAGCCGGTACCGGGTGCCTAAGAGCTGCGCTCTGAAACATGATAAAACAATGTTTCAAAACTGTTACCCCCCAGCTATCAGTTTCTAGCTCCGATAAAAACCCAAAATACAGCACCGCGGCTGACGGCGTCTAGCAGAGACATTGCGAAGCTGCCCGAGTTTTCTCGTAAAAGCACATATTGGGCTTAAAAGGAACGAAACATAACTTGTCTCGTCGGTACTGTTGTAAAAAATCAATAAGCAATAATATGTGCCAGGCACTTCGTTAATATCAAGACGTAAAACTATAAGGTCACGTGTTTTATGGTAGAAAGTGTGCAAGATGGCGGCGGCCAATTGAGGGTCACTTTCAGCTACCTGTTTATCTTTTTAAGGCCCTCTACCTCTTTGGATTCTATAGACACCTTTGCTGTTTACAAACATGAACTGCCGCTTGCGTCCCAATCGATTTCCGGTCGCACCGTCTTTGCAAGCCTGTTGACCTTGCTTATATCACCAGTGCCAGAAAGCATAAATGCTACACGGAACATGAAGTTGGAAATATAACGAGGGCCTTCGACTGTACAATATTGCATCATCGAGGAGGCAAGTTCGTTTACAGTATTATTCGAAACATTTTCACAAATCACGCACTTCTTCGTTCTTTCGGCGTTCACGTGGAGAAGTGGTGGTAAAACTATTCATGTATACGTTCCAAGCAGCGGTGTGAAGGTGGCCCTTTTTCATTATTTTTATAAACCGAAAGTTCTCCGGGACGTCAAAGACTGGGGCTCCGCCTGGTAGCCTCTGCAATAAAATGGGTCTGTGGGGTCAGTTTCGGTGGCACTTGAATTGAAACAGAGTATAGTTCAATGTCTTCCAATAGTGGCCGGAATGGAATGGGGAGGGGAAGGGGGGAGTGCTGGTTGAAGCATGACATCCTTCTTCTTCGTTTATGGTGAATCGTGTGGTGAGCAGTGCTGTCGAAGGTCAAAGGGTTTCAACATGCGTAACAACCTCACAATAAAAAAAATAAAAAAATCGTGCCGATTCCTTCCCCCCCCCCCCCCCCCACGTTTAATAAGACAGATACAATCAGGAGAAAATAAATTTTTGTTTGTTGATGTTGTTGTTTTTGTTCATGACGTTTTTTCTTGTGGATGTACGTGCACGCTCTATACTGTGCCTACACCTGCGACATCGCTTCAAACTCCACCCTGAGCTCTTTGTTTTATCAGTTATGTGCCCTTGCTTCAACAGTGGTCTGAGCGAGAGAGATAGAGAGAGAGAGAGGGAATAGCTGCGCACCAACTACGGAAGAGACACAGGATAACAAACTTAAAAAATCACCACCTGTTCCGAGTCCGTTCGGCTGTACAGTCGGCCGTAAAAAAGATTGACTCAAGTAATTCGTGGCAGTTGCGGTGAAACCGCTACACGCGGCGCTATATTTCGCTATAACACGGGGAACGAAAGTGGCCGGAACGTTCCCACTTTTGAATCGCAGGGGTGCTTCGAGAGAGATAAAGTTATCGTTTATAGCAATTTGTTCTTTTGTTTTTTTACGTGCGGCCTACTTTCGAGGGTGACGAGTCACGCGTGAGACGACGCTTTTTTTTCGTTGTAATAAACAAAGTCTTCGAAGTGATATTTATTTCATTTGCTGCTTCAAAGTTGTGCGTGGAATGACGGTAGGCACTGATAAAAAAAGGATAGCGCTGTTCTCACCGAGCGAGCAAAAAGAGAACAGATGTGCGCAGTCACGCTGTGTTGTTTCGAAAGCGCGCTTTGGGAACGGCTCCGGTGTGTCGAGGTCCCCCATGCATCCAAGAGTGGACTAATCCGGCAATCGCGACCCCAGCGTGCTTACGCTATCGAAGCGCCCCGTGTCGCCTTTTCGCCGGCCAGGCCATCACTCCCTTGTGTCAATCTTTTTTACGGCCGACTCTACAGTTTTGTATTGCGTTCCCTAACGAATGCCTGGGGAAATGCCTAAAGCTGTAGGATAAATGAGCTGGAGAGCTGGCTCTTGGCGGTATAACTTACAAATAACAATGAGCATACGTGACAGACGGCACGACACGTGCATTTTCTTCAGCTAGAAAGAACTGTTCATTTTTTTATAAAGGTTCATCGACGGCAACCCGTCGATGCATTGGGCTACTGAACTGATAGTAAAGGTATAAAAAAAATTAATATAAATATTTAAAAAAAATTGTCACTGTTAGTTATGCAAGCTTGAAAAAACAAAAGTCACCCACGTCATTTCGGTACTTGGTAAAGTAACTTCTCTTTTCGTAAAAGGTAGTGACTGAAAAGCAATTCACTCTTTAGCGTCTTCATTATTAAAAATGGCTCACGAGTTTCTCAGACATACCTTGTTTCTTGTTCTTACGTAATTCTAGGGAACACAAATAGAGTACAAGCAGTAGGCATAAATGGCAATTCGATGTTAAGTGTTTTTCCAAGCCTACGCAGCTTTCAAGGGGTAAATTCTCATAAGGTTGTTCACACATATCGACATTTTCCCCACGTGCTCATGGGGAAAATGGCAATGGGCTAGAAATTATCTTTGAATAAAATTATAAGTTTAACGTGTCTTACAATGTAGCTCTCTGAGGTGTTGTTATTGTCTACTCATTCGCGGAGATGAATCAGACGAATCGGAAAAAGAAAAAAAAATGTTAGTTTTAACCGACAGGAGATCGATAGACGATGAGCTCTGAACAGTGGTACGCATATGTAATATAATAGCCAAACGCTGTCTAGTTCGTTTGCTTTTCTGGGGGAAAGGAGGGGGGGGGGGGGTGGAGGGGGTGTTAAAAGGGGTTTTAAAACTTAGGTGGTTAGGTATTGAGTTCTCGAATTTACATCTTTACGGATGTTAATTCAAGAATTTTCAGCTGACAATAATTCCTCTTTCCGCCGACTTCATTATCTTGCTCCTTTTCTCCCAACCCTTTTCCTCCTTCAACATCTGTGCCATGCTCCCTTCGCAGTGCTCTGGTACAATAAAAAATAATTGCTTTTGCTCGTTGAAAAACAAGTACTTGTAGACCCGTGAGCTCTGTATGTCTATATTTAACTCTGAGAATACAGGTGGGATTTCTATTAGTTTTTTTTCCGCGCTTCTTCGAATTCCTACTCATATGATATTTTTCAGTCGTGCCATATTGTATCGCTTTCAGAGCAGTCCAACTTGCCGTGTCACGCTGTCTCTCTCTCTTTTTTTTTTATTACTCAAATTCTTTTATATAAAAAAATGTAGGTATTTTTCTTTCTGGAAAAAACACAAACGCCGTCGTACCTGTACTTTTTTTGCGAAACACAAAATATTTTTACCAGAATGAGTTTTAATACCACGTAACTTGTGGTGTTTGAAGCCACAGACGCCATTCGCGAGGCTTTTTTTTTTTTCTTTGTATTAGATTTGCCCTACTTTCAGTCCCTCCTGCGAGGAAATCACAAGTAGTGCTTCCGGCGTTTCTAAACCCTAGTCTGCGGGCTTGATAGTCCTGACGTAAATGTTCGTTGCATCTGAGTTGCCGTTCTCTTGAAACAGCATTCCAAGGTAAATATGTTTTATTTGTGCGTTATAGAAAGGCATGACGGCACACTGTTTGCTAATTTGACTGTCACCTTGTCCGCTTTGTTCAAAGTAAAATTAATCGGTATTACTAGTATATAATCCTCAATAAAGAGCATCAGACCCCGGCAAGCGAGCACCCCAACCCAGACTTGACAACGCTTTTTTTTGTAACTGACATAGATAAAATCGAGAGATTTTGTCTGGATGAAGGTGGCACAAATTGTGATATACCCGTATACATATCCTTTTCATCCTTATTTTCTATGCCCCCCCCCCCCCCCCGCGAATTCAACAATACAAATTGCGTCATTTATATATATTTTTAGATATTATCTATTTTATCGGCAGTTCCGTTTGCCTTTTAATTCGTAATTTTTTTTGTGTTTTAACTGCTGGAGAAATAAGGTTTTCACACGTGCGTATAGCTGTGTATATATTTGAAGTCATCATTATTATTTTTACAGAATTGTTTTTTATTGTTCTTACTAGTAGTAGTCGCACTAGCTAATTTAGTCTTGAATCGACATCATTATTGTCATCAGTTTCCTAATTATTGCTTGTGTTTGAAAATTGTCATTAATATAATGGTTTTTGTCTGCATCATTTCATTAACACATATGTGCCCGGGGTACAGCATTGACTTCGGAACTAACCACATTGTAAACACCCCTCATGTATAAACCTTATTTGCACTTTATCTTACCTTACTCTACTTTTTGGTTAATTACTTTGTTTGTTTCCTATTAAATGTGATTCCAATTGCGTGGACCGTCCCATATTTCCAGACGCACTAGTAAATATTAGTAGGTACGCTAACGGTGATTCGAACCCAATAGCGCTGAGTCATTCATGGACTTGAAAATGCAAAGCCATGAATGATTTTAAGAGTGCAGAGGCTAGGGGATGACACCAGTCTTTTACACGTTGCTCGAAAAAATAAATCTATCACAATTAGAGAAACTTTTGTTTGCAAATATTCAATTCGATTATTTGAACTAATTGGATATTTTGAATTTAATACGCGCTCACTATCATAAGAGGGGAAAGAGGAAAGAGGCGCGTAGAAGGAATGTGTGAGCATCGTACGTATTGGGGGGGGGGGGGGGGGGGGGGGGATACTTTGGCCAGCGCTTTTAGAGGCGGCGAAACGTACCGACGGTTCACTTGTCTTGGCTACACCATCGCTTGCAGCTCTGCTAAAGCACGCCGGATGTGTTGAATCAAAAATAACACGACGGATAGAGTGCTTCACTTTCGCCCTAACACTGCTTGTGTGTGCTAAGGCTTGAGCTCTGCTTCTATTGTTTTTGATCACTGTGGGCAACGCGTGGAATATCCTTAAATAAAATCCAATATTTTAAGGCATGGTCACCTGCATTTTCCTCTGTAGTGGAGAGCCAATGCGTCTCTAGCCCCAACCATACTGGCAACTACACGGTGATAGACATTTTTGGATATTGTTCTACGTGATCATTAACGCAAAGCCTCAGAACGCAGGAACTATCATCCACACGAACGTGAACCCTTTTATTTCTCTCATTACAACAAACCTTCAAGAGTGTGTGCGGAAGTCACAATGTACTAAAACAATAGTTCTTACTGCTATGGAAACATACAATCCTTTGCACATACCAGAGTTCTCCCAAAAGCACCTTGAAGCCAGCACTGCTCAAAGTATACCGAAGGGCATTCCTAAGCAGAATTCGCTAGCCACAGTCGAGAGGTACTGGAAGGTCAAGGGTGGTAGCTACACTTTTTCTGCCAGCAGTAAGGCAACTTATGCCCAGGAAGTTGTGGGATAAGCCATACAATTCCCCACTAAGGCTACTGCCACTTATTATATCACATTCAAATTCTTTGCTGCCATGACAAGAATTTTCATGAAAAATTTTTCATACCTACTGATTCGTGCTGGTATAAGTGCCAGCAGGCACCCGACCCTTGACCAGCAGTGTAAGTGCTGCCATTGAATATTGCTTGTAGTGTAACTGGTACTCATCTCATTAGAACATTAAGGTGATGCATGCGAAAGAACTGCACAGTGGCATATACATCACTGTGCCAAATTCGATGGCCAAGGAACTATCTGTACATTGCCAAGTCAGGGGTACTATGCCGCACAATAACTGTTCTTGACAAGAAACCGCACTTTTGCTAAAGTATCAGCTGCTTCTGTAGTGACATCACAAAAATTTATGAATCCATTATCTAATTTCCAGTAGGGTGCATGTATGCAACGCTTGCAACATGTAAATTAGGGGTATGATACCACCTTCGTGTCATCGTATATGAGCGACGTTTGTGCTACCCTATGCAATGCGTTTTCATCCGGCGATTTAACAGAGGCGTCGACTTGAATTGGCTTGCTACTCCTGCGAAGTGTCTTGAGTTAGTTGTGAATAGGTAATATGTGCAGTACAATATTCGATGCAGATCTACTTACTTTGCAGCACTGTCCATCTCTTCAAGAGAGTAAGCTTTTGTCGCAAATGTTCATCACAGAAATTTCGACTCCCCATTCTGAACGCAAGTATTGAAATGTACAGAACTACTTTACATCGTTGGGGGTTCACGAGCCGTCGGTGAAAGCAGTGAGCACAAACAGTGCAATTGTCGTGTGGGAGGTGAGCTACATTGCCATGGTTAACAGACGCTCAACGCACGCAGCCGTATTCGCTTGATTTAGCCATTAAAAATATTTTAATGGGGAACAGCCATTCGGATTTCGCTACTCGAGCGGTTGTACGACTTTAAGAGTTGGCACCGCTACCCTGCGTTAAAACAATAGGAAAGGCCAACGCAGGCCAGCTAGCTTATGCTTGTCTAAACATTCATGTAAGAGACCCGATTTCTTATTGATTGATTGAAACTATGGGGTTTATCCGCCAATATTTCGTGAGCCTCAAATATATAGCTCATCAACCAGAAGACAACCATGCTGTTCGCATTCGCAGATTTCACAGATGACTTTTGAACCAGTGAGCTGTGAGCAAACTGTGAGCGATCCTCGAGTTTAAACATTGTTGTGTATCCGTGGGTGTCCGGCATTGACTCTTGACTGCGGCTTAGTCTTGAACACACTGCGGAGGATGTTCAGGGTGCAAACATGACAATACATTTTGTGCGCACACAAGGCACACCAAGTGTGCTCAGCAATTTTTATGGGCGACCAGTGCGGATAGCGTCGCACTCGCAACACATTTAGCAGCGACCACGGCAGATCTCCAACTACGTCCGGAACCGTTCCGCGACGGTGGTGCAACCGCCGGCACGAGGGTTCCTAAGAGCATTTGCCTGGTAGTCAGCTTGTCGAGTTCCGTTGCTGGCACCTTATCGGATATGGTTAGTGTGCCAGCCCCATAACATGTTCTCTGTTAGAACGTGTTTCAGCAGTGGCTAGCTCTTCCTTTTGAAAGAAACAGATCAATTGCAGGTGATGCAAATTGTTCCCCTGTGACGAAGCACCACATTCCCCAAGGTGGAAATGCGGAGAATCCCCCAATATGCAGTTTTGTCACAATGTCCGTATTCTCTTCGAATTCTCGTGTAGAAATTATTGCATCGAACGAAAACAGCAAAGCAAGCAAAACAAGAATAAATGCAGTGTGCCCTTCAATGTCTTGTCTCCAACGTTCCCGTCCTTCTGCTTCGACCGCTCGCTAGGCTGTCGACAGCCTTCCCGGCGACGATGCTGGCGCTTTCTGGATATGCAGGAGTAAAACGTGTAATCAACGCACTGTTATTCGCCAAGGCTCAACCTACTAGCCAGGTTATAATATGCTGTAACTCAAATACATTTTGAGAACAACAAAATAGCATCTATAATTGCGCAACACGAACAGCATAAACGTATAGCCATTGTAATAAGAGTGGATAAGAGCTTGTACCACACCACAATTCCGGAATCGTAACAAGACAGAATGCTGTTGCCACTATTTTAGATGTTAAGCAACAGAAAATTGCGCAAAAAAATGTGCCAGAGTTTGAGAAAAGACATTATAAAGGGAGGTTTGAAATAAGTTGTACAAAGTAGGAAATAAAAGCAGCGTTTTGAACTGCTGGCCTTTTTCAGGCTGACTAAAAGTTGACAAGAGAAGATACATAACCTTGGAGATAAGACGAAACATATCGTGTTCTGCAGTGGCGTCGGTGACAGAACTGGGGAACAAGTAAACAGGAATGCAAATACGGCCAGAGAGGGTAAATTTCAATTCAACTTAAATTTTTTTATTTAAAATTTATGATGGCCAAGAGGAGGGGGTTATGTGTACAAGGGAGACAAAGGGGAAATTTGAAAACCACAAAGAACCCGAGAGAAACACTTTGATTCGGGCAGAAGAGGATTCCTGTTTTCAACCTCGAAATCAGGCGGTTTGCTTTTTTTTTTTTTTTTTCTTCGTGAGGCTGCTGTGTGAAAGCCTGATTTAATTACAGATGCCCACGTATCGACCTCAGAATGATTTGTTGCGGAAAAATGTCTCGATACGTGTGTGAAAATTCCCTGTTTGAGTTGGCCCACGGTTTCAAGCACAGCAAGTCCACAATATTCTCTGAAAGGTTTGTCGGAACAGCGGTCTGTTTCTCCGATGGGGTGTAGGGCGTGGCAGAGTGCGCAGGAAAGTCACATATCGTGAAATACCTCACAAGTGCCCACTTTGCTCAAGCGCCCAGTATTAACCCAAACTTGGGAATTCTGGAAATCATAGGTTTAGCGCCTGATTTTACAAGACAAGTGCCCATACGCAATACCACATTCCATAATGACAGTCATGGCATCATGGCTTCCTTCCATACACCCTTAACGTCTTTATATATATAAAAGTTCCAAAGTGCCCTGTGCTTCAAATAGCCGAATGTCGTTTCCCCTCCTTTATTACAATACCTTCATGTTATTTTAGACGCTTTCTTCTCTTATTTTACAATTCTCCCAATTATTTGTACTTTTCTACGTGTTCTATCACCGTGACCTGTGTCTGCAGGGGTTCTATTAAGCCGTCTCTTTTTCCTATTCCTACGAGGCTTCCTCCCACTTTCCCCAAAACTCCCCCTATATCTACATTTTGGCCCTCATTCATATTGGCGCCCTCAAAGCTACAACCCCCCCCCCCAAAAAAAAAAAAAAAAAGTACGATGTGACGTTTAATTCTCTCGGCTACCGTGCTACCAGTGGTTCCGCTGTAGTGGATGTCCCATGTAAAAGGGTCGGAGCAAGCCTCGTGCACCACCCTGTTTGCTTCCATTACTCCGCACTCAAATCGTCGGCTCATCCCTCTTATCACCCGGTTAGATTCCACCACCCACTTCTCTATTAGGAAAGACAGTCCCCAGACCTCTGTGATGGTGCATATATATATATTTTTAAATGTTGCACCTCAGAGATCTTCCTCATAATACGACCTCCTGTACATACGACCTCCTCCTCTTGACTGTCTTGGCCTGATCCCTTCTCACTGTCTTTACATTCCTCTTTAGTTTCTCCCTAGCTCTCTCGCCGACGCCACTGCGTAACACCGTATGTTTCGTCTTGTCTTTCAGGTTATCTATCTTCTCTGAAGTCATCCTGAAGAGGGCTGGCAGTACAAAAAGCTGTTTTTCTTCCCTTCTTTGTCACAACTTCTTCCCAACCTCCCTCTACTAATGTCTTTTCCTCCAAATTTGGCACAATTTCTTGTCCACTATTTTGTTGATTAATATCTCATATCGATGCAGCAGCACCTTGTCTTTTTATGAATTCGAGATCGTGGTGTGGTACAAGATCATACTGGCTCTTATTACAATGTGCATTCATTTATGCTGTTCGTGTTGCGCAAATAAAGATTCGCTTTTGCTGTTCTGAAACTTTGTTTAAGTTACGACATTTTATAACATCGCTAGTAGGCTGAGCGTTGGCGAATAGCAGTGCGTTGATCACACTTTTTACTCCTGCATGTCCGGAAAGCACAGGCAACGTCGCCGGGAAAGCTGTCGACAACCTAAAGAGCAGCCGAAGCAGAAGGACTGGAACGTTAAAGATAAGACACCGATGGCACACTGCATTTATTCTTGTTTTTCTTGATTGGTTCTTCTCGTACAACGTTCCCATTCCTAGACGAGAATTTAAAAGAAATTCAAAAGAAATTGAGAAAACTGCATGTTTGGTGACTCCACATTTCTAACTTGAGGAGTGTTAGAGGAACCTCTAACAAGGCACTCTAGAGTGCCTTGTTAGAGGGGAACCTGTTGCACCAGCTGGATCTGATCTGTCTCTTTCAAGAGGGACTGCTAGCCATTGATGAAACACTTTCTAACACAGAATATGTTATGTTGCTGGACCCTAGCCATATCCCGTTAGGTCCCAGCAACGGAAGTCGAGAGGCTGACTGCCACCCAGGTATTGTTCCTTCATGTTCTTAGGAGCCCTTGTGCCGGCGGTTGCACCACCGTTGCAGGACGGTTCCGGACGTGGGTGGGGATCTGATCTGTCGTGTTCCTTGCCGAATCTGCTGCGGAACTATCCGCACTGGGCGCATAAAAAATTACTGAGCACACCTGGTATGCCTTGTGTGTGTACCAAATGTGTCGTCATGTCGGCACCCTGAACATCTTGCACTCTGTATCCGAGACTAGGCCGTGACCACCAGTGAATGCCGGACATCCACGGCTACCCTTACAAAATCTTGTTGTTAAAATCTTCTGAACTTCTGTTGAAAATTTCCTGAAATTGTACTGAAAGTTTTTAAAACTTTTTTTTAGGTTTCCCAGAGTTTATTTCGACAACATATTTAATTGCTGCTAAAAAGCGACCTCTGAACAATTTTTTTTAATTCCTTCAAACATAAATTTTGTTGAATCCTTTTTAACAGAACCGCAGAGTAAGTTTAAAAAAGGAAGACACTAAAATATATTTTTTATTAAATACTTTGATTTTGTTAGAAAATGGTGCTCCTGTTGTATTTAAACACACTATACACATCCCATAAATACACATTAGAAACGAACACAAATACAAACACCATGAACGGGGCTGCAAAGTGAGCAGATCCGCACCAAATGTTGTACATATCACATCTTCCCAAGATATACATTCACAACCACATAGACTAATTAAAGAAACTGCAGCGGTAGCAAGCCAGTTAAAGTCGACGCGCCCTCTGTCAAATTGCCGGATGAGCATACACTGCGTAGGATGGCACAAATGTCGCTCGTATACGTTGACACGAAGGTGTCACCACACCCGCAATGCACAAAGCTTGACAATGTCGCAGAGAGACACCCTACTCCAGATTCGAAAGTGGGTTCATAAAGCTTTCCGATGTCGCTACCGAAGCAGGTAACGGTTTGGCAAAAGTAAGACTTCTTTCAAGGCCAGTGATTTTGCAGCAGGCTACTACTGACTTTCCAGGTACAGATATTCCCCCTGGCCAGCGCATTTTGCGCAGTGATGCGGATCCTGCTGTGTTGTGATGTCGCATGCATCACTCTAATGGTCTAATGAGATCATGGGTGAGCACTAGTTACAATACAGGCAATATTCGATGGCAGCAATTTTATTGCTGGCCGGGGGTGCGGTGCCTGATGGCACTTATACAAATCAATAGGAATGCGAAGTTTATCGTGGAGAGTTGTTTTGTTATGGGAGCAAAGAATGTCAATGTGGTAATTTTAGTGGCAGCATGCTGGTGGGGAATTCTTATCTGCCTTATCCCAGAACTTGTTGGGCATTAGTTGCCTCACTGCTGACATTAAGAGTGCAGTTACCACCCTTGGCCTTGCAGTACAACCCCACAGTGGCTAGCGCATTCTGCGCAGGCATGCCTTCTGGCACACTTTCAGCAGTACTTGCTTAAAGGGGTTTTGGGGAAAATCTGGTATGTGCAAAGCTTTGTATGTTTCCATTGTACAGGGAACTACTGTTTGTCCTTTTACTACATTGTGATATTAGCAAACAGTCTTGAAAGTTTCTTGTTATGAGAGAAACAGGAATGTACAACTTCGTGGGATGATAATTATGGCTGCCTGAGGCTTTCCGTTGATAATCACGTGGAATATTAGCCAAGAATGTTTATCACCGTGGAGTGGCCGATACGGTTGGAGTGACCGACGCATAGGCTCTCTACTACAGAGGGTAACGCTGGTGACCATGCTTTAAAGTATTGTATTTTATTTATTGATAATCCACGCTTTGCCCACATTTTAATTTGTGGGGACAGGTTACTAAAGTAGGAGCGAAAACCACAAGCAACATTGATAAAAAAAATAGAACAAAAGCTCAAGCCCCAGCACAGACAAGCAGTGTGAGAGCGCAAATGATGCTAAGTGAAGCCAGCGTGATTTGCAACTAAAACGCGAAAGAGCGCGGATGTCATATAAGAAAGACGTGAACTGAAGTACACATGTATGTCGGGTAAATCACGGACAGGTGGATTTCGGAACAAGTGTTACGAAGCAGTGTGCGGTTTAGTTCCCAAAACCAAGTCGAACAGAAGCAACAGCGTCGCCAATCGTGTTTCTTGTTTACGGGCTGACCCCAATCCCAGAACCAAGTCGAAAGTAATACGCCTCGCAAGTGGGCTCATTTTCGTCTTCTGCGCATGAGAAAGGAAGTAGCGGTGACGTCAGAACGCCGAGTCCTGATTGGCTGATCGCGACCCCCTATTGAGCGTCGTCTGCTCCTTTGCAACGTCGTCTGCTCGCAACATCGTCTGCGTCTGTCTTACCTTTCCTGCGACTTTCGGAGCGAACTCGACTTGGCCTTTAAGGGAGGGCAGACGAAATAACTCGAGCGGTACGTTGTTTTCGTCTAACAACTAGCAGACGCGCATCAAGGAGGGAAGTCAAAGGACTCACTGGCGAGGTGTCCCGGGGCGCCGAGGTTTGTTTGCTTAGTGTCCGCAAGTACCCTCCCAAATACTTTTTACCTCCATTCGTGTGCAGCGAGACCCCTCACTCTTTAACGGCGCCGGCGGGTTGGCGCAGTTAAAGTCGTCTGCTTTACGTGTGTTAGTCAAAGCGATGGCTGCTTTACCTTTCCTGCGTCTGTCGGAGATTCGCCGCTTTTTCACCGGCGAGAGTCACCGTTGCCTCGGGAAACAAGGAGATAGCAAGAGGAAGAAATTGACCTCTTAATCTAAAATTGAGGTCAGCGATCAAAGTATAACACGGGAAGGGTTCACAAGGGTCGCGCGGGCATATTCCATTCAGCACGTCAGCCGGTCGTGGGCAGACGGTCGCCGAGTCGCGGAGTTCCTGCTAGGCCTAACTGCCCAGCTCGTTTGGTCGCGTTCGGTGGAATCGTCGCCGTTGGAGCTTTTGCCCGGTGTCTGTGGATCCAGCGTTCTTGTTCGTCGTGCTCTGTTTCAAATAATTTTTACTTTTTTTTTTTGCTGCTTGAAGTCAGGACGCGTGAGAAGCTCACGTAGAAAAATAAACGTCAGTGGGTCGTCGCGACCGCGACGCTGTCGGCCATGCTGACTTGATCGTAAGAAGTGCGTAACAGCTTCAGGGCTGTCGTAGGATTTCGCCGTAACCTGCGCAAAACTTACGAAAATTTCGTTTTGTGAATACGAATTTGTTCTTAAGTTTTGTCTTACGCACATTTTTGGCGTAAGATCGTTTCGCGAATCTGGCCTTTGCACTCCCGAAAGTCGCAGGAAACGTAAGACATACGTAGACGACGTTGCGAGCAGACGACGTTGCAAAGAAGCAGACGACGCTCAGATAGGGGGGCTCTATCAGCCAATCAGAGCTCGGCGTTCTGACGTCACCGCTACCCCTGCGCAAGGAGCAGACGAACTTGCCCTCCGCATAGCAAAGACCATAATGAATAGTGATAAAGAACAATACAAGCAGAGCTCAAGCCCCAGCGCACACGAACAGTGTGATGGCGAAAGTGAAGCTGGGTGAAGCCGGTATGCTTTCTAACTAAAACGCGAACTAGTGCCGATGTCGTATTAAAAAGACGTGAGTGGCAGTACACTTTTGTGCCGGGCAAGTCACTGGGAAGTTCGAGTTCGGGACAGACTTTACGAAGCAGTTTGAGGTTTCATTGGCGGAATGTTCACGCACTCACCCCGAGCTTGGAACCGGGCCGAAGAAAAGCAAAAGCGTGTTTCTTGTTTATGCGCTCACCGACCCATCCCGACACCAGAACCAACTCAAAAAAAAAGTAAGAGCGTCGTCACTCTATCTGTAGTCTTCCTTCTTTTTCGATGCATCCGGCGTGCTTAAGGCGAACTACAAGCGATGGCGAAGCAAGGAGAAGTCAACCATCTCTACACTTTGCCGCCGTTATAAGCTCCGGGAAAAGTATTCCACACTTCTCCCCCCAATGCGTACGCTGCTTACGCACCTCATCTACGTGCTTCTTTCCTACCTCCCCTTTTATGTTAATAAGCGTGCTAGTGGGCAATTATATGCAAGACGCAAACCCCCTCCCCCGGCGCGTCCCCGCTTATTGCTATAATCAGCTTGAGACTCCCTGCCTCTCGCCCTCTATTAGGAGTTTCCCCTTTTGGAGAGAGTTTCGCAGGCCAGAAACCAAAGTTTGCGCTAAATTTTTCCAAACGTCTTGTATTGAGGTTTAGACGTCTGGAAAATCCTGAAAATGTTGTCGTGTGTGTTTGCGGTACGACGGTAGTTCGGTCAGTGGAGTATGACCGCAACCTGGTATTTTTAAGTCGCATCATCCGTTCGTGGTACACGACCACGCGCCGATAGTATAACTGATCAAAGTCTGAGGAAAGTTGCCTTATGCTAATCTTGATGTACCCTACGACTGACATTCAACGGCTACTCACAGCATAAAATATTGATCATTATGAATATTCCAGCCTTTTACTCGCTTTCGGGTTTTCATAACGTTGAAAGGTCCCCAGCTCAACCACTTTTTCTTTGTTGTTTCTATGAACGTAGTTATAATCGGTCGACTGGGTGTACGTATCAAGTGAATTTTCCCTTAAGCGTCCTCCTCTGGAACTAATGCGTTCGGAACATCAGCAAAAGTACGTATTGTAATGCATTTAGCATCTCGGAAAAAATATGATTCTAGGCAACAGGATCCGCGTATAAAAACATTTTTGTTTTTATGAAAAAGTTGTAAATGTCAAGAGAAATTGAAACAGCAACATACACTTTATTAGACACAGACCATTCGAGAACAGGCTTCGCTCTCCTCTTCTAACTATTCACTTCCCAATACATCTGTATCCAATAAAGTCTCCGTTGCAGTTCAAATGCCCCTCAATGTTCTAGGGGCAACAAATGAAACTGAAATAACACGCAGATGTAAGGATGTTGCGTTAGGTTATTGCGTCAACTATCTCTTGATTAAAGATTAAAACAGCGCAAGGACACGGACAAGAACAAGAAGGTAGACAAACAAGGCGCTGACTTACAACTGAAGTTTATTCGTTCTAACAGCGAGTATAAATACTGTATTGTCACAACAAACAAACATGAATAAAAAGCTTGACCTGGATGCCACGTGCTCACTAGCCATCGCTATGCACTGTCACTGTGTGTCTAAATAGGAACGTTCCTTATCCGATAAAGATAGTGACGGAGTGCTGACACAGTTTTGCCCCAATCTTCCAATTTCGCGCGCCTCAATGATTTCCCGAGTGAGTTTGTCTTTATTTTTCCTAACCACTTCACACTTGTCAAAGACGGGAGCGCAGCAACAGTCTCGGCAGTGCAGGCCAAGGTGACCTGACACAACTCTAAACACGTTATACTTGTGCTCCCGCAGCCGATCAAGTATAACGTGTTTAGAGTTGTGTCAGGTCACCTTGGCCTGCACTGCCGAGACTGTTGCTGCGCTCCCGTCTTTTACAAGTGTGAAGTGGTTAGGAAAAATAAAGACAAACTCACTCGGGAAATCATTGAGGCGCGCGAAATTGGAAGATTGGGGCAAAACTGTGTCAGCACTCCGTCACTATCTTTATCGGATAAGGAACGTTCCTATTTAGACACACAGTGACAGTGCATAGCGATGGCTAGTGAGCACGTGGCATCCAGGTCAAGCTTTTTATTCATGTTTGTTTGTTGTGACAATACAGTATTTATACTCGCTGTTAGAACGAATAAACTTCAGTTGTAAGTCAGCGCCTTGTTTGTCTACCTTCTTGTTCTTGTCCGTGTCCTTGCGCTGTTTTAATCTTTAATCATGAAATACCAACTAGCCCAAACTTCTACTTTAGTCAACTATCTCGGTTTTTAAATCGCAACCTTAGCCTTCGTCCACCAGCTGCAACAAGAAGATGTACTATATACAGGAAAAAGGTGCTACCTGGGATTGTCAGATATATTCTCTAAACAAGTTAGTTTAGGTAGAAAAAAAATGACACCCCACAAAGAGGAGGACGAATTACCCGACTTGCAATGATACAATTTCTGCCTACGCGTGCGTCTTTTTGTTTTCGTAGGATCTCAATATACCATTTTCAAGAGTGTGCGCCATATATAAGCTGCTGTGCAAACTACCGGAGTCCGCCATTGTTTGGGCACGTAACCTGGACTTGCATTGGAGACGAGCGCAGCGTGAGCGTTCGGCGAGGACTCGGGAACCAATCGCACGATTCCCGTCCAAGAAATGGCAACCGCCAATGTTACTTGATGAACTTTTGAAAATTATTAATTAATATCCAGCATTCACGACTCTTTGTTATTGAATATAGCATAACTGTAACCTTGCGCTGAAACTTTGTCAAACAAGAGGTTCATTCGTGGGCCAGCACTATACTCCAGCACTTTGTTATTGGTGCGGAAAGACGCCCAGAGTACTCCCCCCCCCCTCCCTTTTTCAATCCTTCGGATCCCTACCCAGCCGCATGTTCACCTTTGCCACAATGATTGCATTGACACTCACATATGTACTCTTTTTAACAGCAAAATGGATGTCGTGAAAGTGGGTTCTCCAAAAAGGTTACCGCCTGCAACAGAGTCGCCAGATGCAAAGCGCTGCTCTAAGGTATACGGCGCTTATAAAAGCTTCAAGCAAATTTCCTGGACTGTACCACTAGCATACAGTTACTTGTGGACCGCTGCGATCATGACCATGGCTCAGCCCTTTTATCCAGCCTTGGTAAATACCCTAAAGTTCAATTTCAGTTTGCTTTTAAGACGCCTTATAAAAATTGGTCCACAACAACCAACTAAGCTTACCACTGTTCATTTATTGTGCCACAGAAGTAAAAGAAACGTGAGCTAATTTCTTTGTCAATTCGTTTTTTTTTAATCATTTGGGTTTTAAGGACATTCGTGGGAAGACACGGGCCTTCTACGGTGTGTCTACCTTCGGTATCGAAACATCTCAATTTCTCATTGGAAGACTTTGCCGTCAATTACATGTGTGTTCCATGTAAGATAACTCGCAAAACGTTAGGCTAACTGACTTTAACTTTATCAATTTAACTTGCTTAATTTTCCAAAAAGTTGTAAAACCACACTTTTTTTTTTGTCTGCGATTGTTTCTAAATACTGCTCATAAGTAGAACTGTGTTCCAATTGACAGTTTGGAACGACGCCACCGCGACCGGTTGACGTCTTTTAGATGCAACTGTTAAAATATATACTGGTGGTACCATAGGCTCTATAAACAAATGAAAAGCTATTTGACTTAGTTACCTGATCCATATAAGAACTATAAACATAGTCCGATTCACTGTTTTACTTTTCATAAAGGCAAGTTCCCGTGGTTTGCCGGCTTGGAAGTTTGCGTTCGTGTTTTCCGCTCTGAACATTGGTATGCTGCTGGGATCTCTCTCCGTGGAACCACTGGTCAGTAAAACCCTACCTCATTAACGGGTGATAGAATCAGCAAGAACCAATGCTATTATATACATTTTACGCAACTCAAATGTGACTATAATGATTCCTAGGAAACTATAACTTTTTAAAAATGCTCGTGCGTCTAAAGTTTCGTTGTGCACTTGTGGAGCGTGAGCTCTTTGAATAATAAAATTAACGGCAAAAAGGCACGAGGTGCAGCTAAGCTCTTCTTACGAGCTGTGAACGTGAAAACATCAATGTCGTCCTTGGGAGTGTCCTCGTGAAGTGGCCGCACTACGCTGACATCGGCCATGCCGTCGCTCTCCAGATCAGCGGCACGGCTAATTCCTTTACCGCGCGCTGGCGTTCTGCCCAAGCGCGCCAGCCGAATTCTCGCATCGGCGCGCTGGCGGCTCAGGGCACGGTAAGCTGGCCCTCCTTGACACTGACGCGCAGCGGCCAATAGGAGCCTCGTTCCTTGAAACTATGGTGCGCGCCAGCCAATGGGACCGAAGCCGAAGTCCATCAGATTACGGCTTCACTGCGCTTCATTGGGATTGAGGAAACTAGGTGCTGTTTGGCTAGACTTTTCGTGCTGCTTCAAAGCTGGGAGCCATCAGATCGCGGCTTCACTTAGAGAAAGGAGCCTAGGTGCCGTTTGGCGCGGCTTCAAAGCTGATGGCGTCACCTCGTTCCATGGGACAGTTAATTCTTTCGCATTAAAAGAGATATGAGATAACCATACTGCTAGGACACATTGTGTGTCACTATAATCAGGATAAATTAGTTTTAAAAATAGCGCGATAGTTACGTGGATAAATCGATATATATGCGGGACCCTCGGATCCGCCCCATTCGAAAATTTTGTCGAGTTTGTTGGGTAGGGGACGTCATCCGCGTAACGCCCTGTGTCCCCTTTCAGGCACTCGCAAACTTGACTCTCTCGGAGTCTCGCGTTTCTGCTTCAGCGTTTACGTTCCGCGTTTCGAGGACGCGGTTTTGAGGCGGTGCCGTCGACGACATCGCTCGCTTTGTCGGAGTCTTCGGTCTTATCAAGAGATGCTGGAAGCTGGTCATTTTAACTTCGATCGGCTCGTGACCAGCCTCAGCGACGACGACGAGCTCGTCACGGACGAATTCGAAGTCATCCTCGACAATCACGCACGTGCATGCAGGGCGGAAGATCAAAAGGCAAGAGGCTAGAGCAATAGTGAGGCAATCTTGGACGAGCATGGGGGTAACGTTGCAAGGGGGCGCCTAGAATGAGACAGCCTTCAAGTAAATATGATGACTAACTTGGTTTATAGGAATGGTTGCCTGGTTGCCAGACGAAAATGATCAAAATTCGTGAATTGATTATCGCCATTACTAGGGTTCTAAAAATCGTGATCCTTGGTGCATATACCAGGTAGCATATGAGCATTCCATTTCAATAATAACCTACCTGCCTGCATTCTCATATACCACCCCCTTAAAGTCAATCTTCTCTTGACGTTAAAATGACGTCTAAGGCATGAATGACATCGAGCCTAACATCAACATGTGAAACATTACTCGGAGTATCTTTTATGTGTATAATAAGTAGTAACGTACGACTCTCAGTCCTACTAAAACGAAGAGATGAAGATTGATCGTAGGATTCCTGGTTTACGCAGCTCGCGCTTCCGCTCCACGAAGCGGGTTCGGTGCCTGAGTGCGTACAAGCACCGCTACTGCAAGCACCTGCTGTACGGCTGCAGACTCGAGGTCTTTAACGTGCACGAAGCAATTAAATACACCAGTGCGCGCCGGTGCAGTTCCGGTTTTTACTAGAACAAGATGAACGCTGTTTGCAAGCGCGGCCGGATTACAACCTCCTCAGCGTAGCTATTAGCAGCGAGGTTAGGGTGCCTACGTGTCTGTCTCAGGGTGAAGACATCCATTGTTGCCCTGAATGTGCCAGCGCGTGACGCTCTCGCGCACTCGGTGCGTGACTTGAGCGGTAAAATGGTGTCTATGCATTAGCCAAAGCTACGCGCTCGAGCTGAGTGACACCAGATTGAGCGATCTTCAAGGTGCATAAAAAAAAAATGGGCGGAAAAATGGCTGAGGTGCTACGACTCAAGTCAAAGCGCGCGTGTGTATGAAGGCACTCTAAGCGAGGTATTTTGTTGGCGCCCTCCTATGGTTCCCTATCGTGACGTCATTACTTTGCGAACGACAATTTCGATGGTGTTTTCAATTAAAAACTTAAAAGTAAACATTAGACAGAAGTCTGTCTGGTTGGGAAATAAATATTAAATATGACGACCAACTAGTCCCTAAATCAGAGGCCCAAAGTTTCAAAACCTGTTCGGCTTTTTCTTCAGGGGCGACCGACTATGGAGGAAAGAAGCCGCAATCTTCTTTTTCCTCTATGGCGGAGGCAGATGCGCACGGTCCCTTCTTCTTCCTCTTTGATCATTTTTTGAAGACACATGGTAGAGCCCGTTCACATGGTGGTCTTACCCCCCATTCACACTGGAAGCGGATCCGCGTTCGCGAAGCGGTTGCGAACGCGGTTGTATAAAGATCCAGTGCAATTGCACGCGCATTTGATGTCATCAAATGCGCGTGCAATTGTACTGAATCCTTATACAACCGCGTTCGCAACCGCTTTGCGAACGCGGATCCGCTTCCAGTGTGAATGAGCCCTTACCGCTCATTCACACTGGAAGCGGATCCGCGTTCGCAAAGCGGTTGCGAACGCGGTTGTATAAAGATTCAGTACAATTGCACGCGCACTTGATGTCATCGAGTGCGCGTGCAATTGTACTGGATGTTTATACAACCGCGTTCGCAACCGCTTTGCGAACGCGGATCCGCTTCCAGTGTGAATGAGCGGTTAATGTGACAATATTCAAGGAAGAGCCTCCGGCGAGGATTAGCGTCGATGTCCAGGATGCGCGTGTTTAGAAAGTCACTGCGATGGTCATTTGTTTTCACAATGTTCAGCAACCGCGCTGCGCTCTTGATCGAAGTTGCGCACATCAGCCTTGTGTTGACGAATTCGTTCATGGTAGTTCTTAGTTTCGCCGATGTACGAGGAAGGGCACTCCGCGCAGGGAATCTCGTACAAAACACCTTGTGCTTTCTCTTTAGGGGGTCGGTCTCTTGGTCGTGGCATAAAGCGTCCAAGGGTTGACGTTGGCTTGTGGGCCATCTGAATTCCCTCCTTCGCTGGCACCCGTGCCAGAGCTTCACTTGTTCCCTTCATGTAGGGTACGCTGATGCGCGTGATAAGCCGGTGTTTCGTATCAAGCTGTGAGTGGTGATGTTGTCGACTTCGTTTTTGACGGCGGGCAATGCGGTGTATGAAGCTGCCCGTATATCCGCTCTTCTTGAGGTCGCAAATGATGGTTTCTTTTTCTTTTCGTCGGTCAGAATCACTTGAGCAAAGGTTCTTTGCCCTTGATAGGAGTGTGTTAACCACCGATGCATTATCACTTGTTGGGTGGTTGGAGTCAAATTGTAAGTATCTTCCGGTGTGCGTTGGTTTACAGCAAACTGAGAACTTGAGATGATCTCCCTGCCTTTGTAAAAGCACATCGAGAAAAGGTAAGATGTTTTTTTCCCGCTCTACGGTGAATTGGATGTTAGGCTCGATCAAATTGAGGTGTGTCAAAAAGTTGTCCACTTGAGACTTCTTCATGACGCAGAAGCATTCGTCCACATATCTTAGAAACACCTTGGGGCTTGCAGCAAAGGACAGGAGAGCCTTTTGTTCTGTGGATTCTATGCACTGGTATGTCGTGGCGTCAGAGATGGAGGCCCCCATTGCGGTTCCACTGGTCTTCTTAAAGTACTCTGCTTTGAAGCTAAAATACGTTTTACTTAGGCAGATTTTGAGGAGGCGGCAAAGTTCGTCCACGTTGAGCTTGGTCCTGTTGCTTAAATTGACCTTTTCCGAGAAGCGTTCTGCGCACGCGCGAGCGCCCGATGCCGAGCGGTGGAAGTCGGAACGAAAAATCGAGGAAAATCGGAAGGAGGCTGTATATCATCGAGTAGAACACGTAACTGCAGCATATATATAATTGTGTTACACGAAAAAAGAACGTTGACGGAAAGGAAAACACTGCGTTTGGGTGGACGCCACGGATGCCCTTCTTTAAAGTCGCGTTGGGCAGGCGCCGCTGCTCAGAGAGCGAAGAAACTGGTAGCGTAGCTCCCACTATCGATTGGTAGCGCAGGTAGGTCACTTCCTCGATTTTTAGTTCGTGCAGCCACCGCCTGGTGCCGTCGGTATGTGGAAAAGGTCCATTGCTGTCTTTCGCCAGGGTGTTTCTGGCAATCATGAATGCTAAGGTAACCGGAAGGCTTGTGAACTGTGATATAACATCAAACGATACCAGAATCTCCTCGGCGTTTATCTTTAAATGCGAAATCTGCTCCACGAAGTCGGTGGCGTTGCGCACATACGTTGAGGTTTTCCCATCGAGGGGAGAGATAGTGTAGTGAAGGTAGTTTGACAATGCTTTGAGCAAAAAGGTGTTGAAGTCCAAGATGGGTCGGAGGGGAACGTCAAGTTCGTATATTTTTGGAAGTCCGAGAAACCGGGGGTAAAGCCATTCCGCCAAATAAGGCGCAGGTTAACGCTCCTGGAATCTGGGTGGCCTTTGAAAATATTTGTAAGAACCTTGTTCAACTTCGACTGGACTCGTAATGCTAGGTCCCTCTTGAGTTTTTCATACGTGCAGCAGTCAAGGAGATCGCGGACCTTATGCTCGTAGACACCCCGGTCTAGGACGACCGTTGAGTTGCTCTTATCCGCTGGCAAAATCACGATGTTTTTGTCCTCTCGAAGCTTCCGAAAAGCTTGCACTTCTTCTCTTGATAAATTGTGTCGATGATGTTGTGGAAGTTTTGATAGCACACCAACCACTTTTTGTCGGTCTCGTTCGCGAGAGTTTGAATCCAGCTGCGCGATGCCGTCTTCTATTTTGGCAACCATTTTTGGCAAAGGTAGCTTCGTCGTTGTCATATTGACAACCACGGAAGCTGCTGTGTTTGTTCACGCAGTATCAGATGATCCTCCTCGCTTACTCGCAAGACGATTCTTCAAGGGCCGCAGTTGGTGAGCGCAGTGCGGTATAAAACGTATGTAAAGGTTCAGCAGCCCTAGAAACTCTCGTAGCTGACGTAGATTTTTGAGTTGTGGGAAATCTTGTATAGCACTCACCTTAGACGGAAGGGGTGTAACGTTAGCCAACGTGATCTACGTGGTGTCCCCGAAAGTGAAGTTCGATGACGCCTAATTCGCATTTGCTGGCGTTTATAAAAATGATATGAGCGTCAAGACGCTCGAAAAGTGCGTGGAGGTGTTGTTTGTGTTCAGTGTCTGATGTGCTGGCCACAAGGATATCGTCCAGATACGCAATACAAAAGTTCAGACCACGTAAAACTTGATCAATTGAACGCTGAAATGTCTGAGCCGCGTTGCAGAGCCCAAAGAACATGCGGACAAACTCAAAACGTCCGAAAACGTGATGATTACTGTTTTGGGGATGTCGTCGGGCGCGACCGGAATTTGGTAGTAAGCACGGACAAGATCAATCTTGAAAAACACCTTCTTGCCATGAAGATTAGACGTGAAATCTCGAAGACGTGGAATAGGGTACTGATCTGGTGTTGTAACCTTGTTGAGATGCCTCAATAAGGTTGTGACTTTGTTGAGGCGGATGGGCGCCAGTCCCCATTAGCCCAAGGCTAGTGGGGTCTGGCGCCCATCCGTGGGCCAGAAGGGTGGGAGTTTGAGAGAGACAACTCCAAGCTGCCAAGCACGCTCATCGTCAGCTTGCATGATGTCAACAACTCCGACTGCTGAGTGAGGTTTTGAGACGTTGGGCCCCTGATTTAGGGATTGGTTGGTCGTCATAATTAATATGTTTGCAATTATTACGGTGAAGGCTTGAAATCATTCCGCTCTCAAACCAACACTGCCAACACCGTCGAAATTGAAGGTCTTGCATTACCCTTACTTCCGTAGATGAAAACTTCTTTGTTGACGTCATAGACGGCATTCGGCCAATCGTGGAGGGCCGACCACAGCGACTCTTTCGATCGCACATGGTGTCAATAGTAATCACGGGTTCCTTACCACGGAAAGCGAGTGATTGAAACACGTGCCATATGGGGACGAACTCTCACGACGATTTACGGTAACTTAACATCTGGGATTGTGTGGTGCGGAAAAATGAAGGAACTTTTTAAGTCCAAAAAATACAACAGCAAGAAAACGTTTCATTACGATTGATTATCCCCAGTTCGCAGCTCACTTACTGTTGTCTCAAAATTACTTTGGTGTTGAACCGGCAATTCTCCCGGTTCTACAACGAAGCTTCCACGCTTCACGTGAGCTGAGCTAGCTGCAGAACGCGATAGCCATTGCCAGCTTAAGAAACGTCGGACCTTGCTTATTGCGGTCACGCGTGTTTCTCTGGAATTCGTTTTGTACTTTCTCGACGGATAATGGAGCAATCTCATAGTCCGAGCAGCGACAATCAGATGGTCCGGACTCGTCACACCTTAAGTTTTTGTCAAACTGCCAGTTGCTACATACCCTATACTCCCCCCCCCCCCCCCCAATGCTCCATCACCCGCCTCGTCCTTTTGGTGTCACCGGCATTGGCCAACATTTATAGGTGGCAACTCCAGTCGAAATGCCTTGTTTACCCACCAGTACCGTACCTGTTTTCAGATGAAGTGCCTACCCGCAACAAAAATATATCTGCTCGGACAGGGTGGTGCATTGGTGTACTGCGCCGCAGTGGGGTAAGGTATGCACCAGGTTATTCTGACGGCAATTTAAGACAAAATGTGTTCAATAATGTCCACTTTGCAATCACAAAATAAAGCTTAGCCAAAGCACTATCTTTTTACTTTTTGGGTTAGCTGCTGCGTTTTTGTGTATTTCGAACCAATTCATGGGAAGGGGCCGCAACTTGCGTTTCAACAAAACGGCTCCGGCGTCGTTTCTTTCTTTCCTTTTTTCTAGGGCGGCATCCTGACTCTTGAACTAAAATTAAACCATTATAAACGATAGTGTGTGCATAAAAACTTGATAGAAACTTCCGTGGCACAATATGTAGATACCATAATTTTATATACAAAATTAAACGGGAATGGCAAAAAGCGCGCGTAATAGAAGTGTTTATGTCAGAGTGCCTCCATTAAACAAGGTTTCACCTCCCAACGAATAGGGTAAGGTTTATTTTGTGAAAAGTGAGGTATTTGTTGACCAAAAACGCCCCGAATAGTTGCTTGAAAGAACAAAAAGCGCTTACAAAGAGAATTAAACTTGTGGCGAGGCAAGACATCAGTATCCCATTGTAGTAATTTTTGTTTCCGACCGACCATCGCTGTGCTTCGTTTACCTTAAGTCCAGGCGGAGCCGACGCCGAGCTGATGAAACAACCAGACAGCGTCAAAACCGCCCCATCATGGTGTCCGTCATTTTTTTTTAATGCGTTAGCATTCGTGTCCTGGTACATACGCTGACCGTAGACTGGCTTGGAGCACACGTATATAAAGTTCGCAACGTCGACGCGGCATGCAGTTACAGTCCCGGGGGCTGTGGAAGCTTGCTGGGAAACACCTTCTGCAAGCGCCGACAGATGGCCGCAGGGGCACATATTTCGAGAGGCTTGGCGATAGAACGCATAGCAACGGAGACTGCACTGGATTCGCTAATTATAGCGAGCGGTGCCGTGACGCAACACCTAACAACCGAAGATCGCTGGCGACGCGCCCCTTCGCATATTTCGTCGTTGCCCAGTGGTGGACAGCGGGTGTACCACACGGGGCGCGTGTTAACGCACCTAAGCCACCCCGTTCATGCCGCTTCGCGGCGAGTCTGTGTATGGCTCATTACGAAATATTAACCCATCTTTGGTTAATATTTTATTTTGCCGGCGGCCCAAGTACCCCGCTATCCCGCCTCCACCTCGGTTGCTAGGTGTTACGTCACGCCGTTGCTTTCAGTGAATCCTGTGCGTCCGCCGTCCTTCGCGCAAACATGATCTGCTTGCACCAGGGAGAAGGGGATTCTTCGGGTATGTTCACCCCCCGCGGAAAAGTACTGAGAGGCTGAATTCACCATGATTTGTTATATATAACCCCTGCGCGAAATGCTAACGCATTTCTTCGAAAATCAGCGTGGCGGGAGCAGCGATTCCCATTGTAAACAGAGACCTAGTGACTGGCACTTTTTGACGGTGCTTGATTTGTCCCATTAACTTGTAGCGTCGGCTGCGTCTCGACTTAAGCTGAGACGAAGTGTAGTATCACAATATTCTTATTCAGGAATAATAAGCAATACAGGGTAGGGTGCCTTCAAAGTTCGGCTGAATCACACATAAATAAGTTTGCTTATCTAGTCCTTATCTGGCAATTGGGCACATTTTACTCAATAAGTTTGTATTTGCTCAAATGCGAATGTTAGTAAAACTATAAAGACGAATTAAATGTATTCGTAAAAAGATGGTGAATATTTTGAGCGAATTATATAACCCTAAGAACTTGATTTAGGTTTACGTCAACTCACCACAGATACCACAGTATTCTATAAAAGGATATTTATTAACTCATTTATACTTATTTTAAAAGAAACCACTAAAAGATTGTCAATATTTAACGAATGACACCCTCGCTTGCTCATTGAAAATAACTGATTTAAAAAATATATTTTTATTTTGTTACCGAAACGTCCTCAAATCCTCCGTGCTCCAACCATTCTTCTAACCACTTTAATCATGATAGACAAAAAGGACTTCAGTTGCCTAGTTAATATCAAAATTAAAATTGCATACAAACCAATGCGAACTTTTTTTTTGCATGCAGGGCGCTGTACTGGGCAGGTTCAGATATTTTTCTAGGGTTGTCACTGGTGACGATGACCTTCGGAGGCTTCTCAGTCGGAATCCAGTCTTGTGCCATGTATATCGCCGCTACACCGCTTTTCCCTGAAAACAGCGGTGCACTAATTGTGAGCACTTTACTGTAGCTACAGTTTTATAATTTAAGCCCAATCACACAGCGCCACCTGTATATTTGGCAGGCTCTGGAGTAAATAACATGTATTATTTAAATATCTGCACTTTAAAGAAAAAATGGTTAAAACCAATGTTTAATTTTGTTCCCTAAGACAAGTTCAAACTCATCACTAAAAATGTAATATTTAGTTAAAATGTATACTTTTACTTTTTGTGCTAAGGGTAAGGTGGGAAAATTTGGACAATTTAATTTTTAATTATAGTATTCATTTTGAATTAAATATTTTAAAATCACAGTATGATGATATTCTTAGATGCGAAGTGACCTCGGGAGGACCTCGGGAGGACCTCGGGTACCTTCGGTGACCTCGGGGAGGGAGGCTCACGTGACCCCCCCCCCCCCCCCACGAGGTCACGCGACCCCCTCCCCCCTCCCCGAGGTCACGTGACTCCCCCTCCCTCCCCCCCGATGTCAAGTGACGCCCCCCCCCCCCCCGGAGGAGATTGATGAATGAGGGGAGGAGGAGGAGGAGGAGGAGAGGGGTATACCCTCCCCTCAGTACCCTTCCCTCCTCCTCAAGAGCTACGCTCTAATTCGGCGTTACAGGTAGTTGTAAACGGCTTTCACTTTTTTTTCTTTTATACGTTCCGACCATCCTAGGCACCGAGAGATTAAGAATATGACTCAGGAGGAACCAGAACACTTCTGCCTTACTGTCATGCGCGTTATCGAATGCCTGATTGTCGCGTTTTGCCCCGCGCGTGTCCTCTTACGTAAATATTTATTTCGTTAAAAAACGCTACCACACATTGCTCAAATTTTGTTCGGATGAAGCTAATAGAGTGTACCAATAAAATTAAAGCTTAGCTTGGCAGAATAGTGGGTGCCAACCAGGCTGCACGTCTCAATGCGAAACCTCGCACTGAATTGTGCGCTTTTTGGCGGGGGCTAAACACGACAACCTCAACTTTGCATTTATTTTCTATGGAACTCTCATTCCGATAGCTGTCAAGCTTTACACATGCAACGTTTACAGGTTACGGCACCTCTGGGTGAAGTTTGAACGTACTCCGATTGCTGGTCTAGGGGATAGATGGAGAAACACAAGCTGTCGCATTTTGCCTCGCGTCCTATTTTACCCCGCCTTACCCTAAACAGATTACAACCAAAGTGGTAGGAACAGATGATTACACGCATCTTTCTTAAAAAATAATATATTTATAATTTTTTTAGAGAAGTAGGAACATGGGTACTTATACCTTCTCTATATAGTTTAGATGTATAGAGTGTCCCAAGTCACTAGGCTCGATCTAAAATGGACCGTAAAAATCGACGCCTGCACAGAGCAATCTAGGCTTTTTGCCAAAGGTGTATTGCACAGGTCGGTTTTTTCTTCTAAAATTAGAAAGAGTAGCTCCCTTTCTGTAAAAAATAGGGCCAAGATACTTGCCAAGGTCAACGGCAAACGGCGACGCAGACGACCGAGTCGAGTTGCGGGATGTGTTTGGCGTTCCTATCGATAGATGTCGTCGGGAGCAGCGTCGGAAGGTGCAGCCGACCAGCGGAAAAAAGCAGCCTCACTCAGACGAAATCCGTTGGCAGCAAAAACGCCGTCGTTATGCAGACGTGATTTTTTTTTTTACTTTAAGTTTGGCTTTTATTGTCCGCATTTGTTTTTTAACCAAAGGAACGTTACAAAAAATATCATGCTCATTTTTATAAGCCACGGTGGTTGCAAGCCGTCTCGAGAAGGAAGCAGGGCCATCTATTAATACGAGCGCCACTCGACTTGGTCGTCTGCGTCGCCGTCCGCCATTGACCCTGGCAAGTTTCTTGGCTCTACTGTTTACAGAAGGAAAGCTACGCTTTGTAATTTTACAGGAAAAAAAACGACCTGTGAAATACACCTTTGACGAAAAGTTTAGATTGCTACGTGCCGGCGCCGATTTGTACGGTTCATTTTAAATTGAGCTTGGTAAATAGGGACATCCTATACTTCCCGCAACTTTGAGCCGTGATATATTTCACCACTTTATTGTGCATTAATTACCACTACTTCGTCTGACTTTCGTTGTTACGTAGTTGTGAAAAAAATTGACGTGTGAAGTATAGCTAGTAATATGAATTTTGCTTCTCATGTGTCTATATTAGGCTACAATGGAATGTATGTTTGGACTTGGAGTCATGACAGGCTCTGTCATCTCAGGCCTATTAGTTGATGTAAGTAGACAAACATTTTCGTTCATTAATAGAATTGCTATGCTCTGTAGATGTTAAGGATAAAAAGGGTTACAGTAGCCATAACTGGATACATAATTTTACCTGTGTAATTATGATTTGTGCACCCTAACAAACATAAGTACAATCTATGTTATAGATGTATTTGCAATTTATGATGCCATTTGTGGCTAATGCTTAATTGCTTCTTGTTTATAAGGGATCTCAATTAAAAAGAGGTGTTCATACAAAAGTGATGTAAGATTCGGCAAGCTTTGCAGGAGCATTAATATGGCTAAGTGCTATATTTTGTATATGTTTTAGGGACGGGATTTAATTTCCCTTCACTTTAGCGTACAATAGCGACACTGCGTGCACACTGACTGATGACGCATTTAGCTGCATCGCCTTACAGTTACGAGTGCAAGGATGTTAACATACTATATTTGTGATCGTGAACAATCCAATCACAATGTTTTAGCCATTTATTTTTTCGCAATTAAATGTATTAAATCGACTACATGTTCAAAAAGAGTGCATAAAATAGATAGTCAAAAATTCGCATAATATCCAACTTCCAAAAAACAAAACTTGCTTTGTTAGAAATGCAAACTCATCCAATCTTAACTAAATATTTAATTCATTTGCAGTTTCGAGAAAATATGTCTGCACGCTTAAATTATTGACGCAACTGCGTTCTTCATATCGATAATAAATTCAATTGCCTGTGTGGTTAAAAAGCTAGAATTTCCCTATAAGCAATATGATTGTAAACCATTCTGCATAATCAAGGAACATATAAATTTTGACAACCTAATGGAAAGAGATTTTAATCCATCAATAAATGAGCTGATGTCCGGTTAGGCCTCTTTCAGAAACGCTAAAGCAACTTAATGCGAGATAAAATTCGCTTAAAAGCGCTGCGTATTTAATCCCGGAACAAAAGAGGTAGGGAAGACATACAGTTACAGCAAGTATTTCACACTGATCATTAATTGTCAGACCTCGCAGACCAGCCTGTTGTGCGTGTCTCTATTTTATACATCAGGATTACAGATGGGACAAATATTCAGTTGCCATTCTTCTTATCTAATTCTGAAAGGTTACTCGCTGTTGCCGCACATGAAAAAAAGATTGCTCCACTTCGCCTTTTTTTTTTCTCTGTTGTATATTGTTATGCTTTGTGAGGAGAATGGAAATAATATTGCTGTGTTGTTAGTATGAAGTTTTTTTTTTTTTTTTTTTTTTTACCATTGCTGTGCATATTTTTATCGCAGCTCTGGGCTTTCCCGCTGCCCTTCTTTGTGGTGGGCGTGGCCCAATCTGTGTTCTTCCCGTTCTTTGCTGTTAACGGAGTGACTCCCGAGGGCCAAAGGAATGGTAATACTATACATTAAGCAATATAAATTTTATGATAACCATATAGGCTACCTTTATTGCAGATACTGTTGCAGGTATTTACCTTTTTACTTCATTATGAAAACCCTATGATAATTCTAACAGCAATATAAAAATCTGCCGTGTACGTTTTACTGAAACTTTACTGCACTAACTTAGTACTACTATGCCTTGTATTAGCATTATTTGGCAAATTGCGTACGCTACAAAGCCAACGATTTAATCAGAGCGTTAAAGCACGACACGTGACAACGCTCCTTGGGGTAAACTTCTCCCGCTGAAAGCGGTAACATGTTTCGCTCGCCACTCTGCTTGGCTATAGGGGCCCGTAACGTGCGCTTGTGGCCAAGTTAAGCTTAGAGTGTATCTAGGCCGTAGATTTTCCGATTTTAACCGAATAAACAGATCCGTCCGTGTCAAAAAAATACAAAATCAGCTAAGACAAAAAAAAAAAGAAAAAAAAAAGAACGATATACATTTGTTGGTGTAAAAAATAAAATATTTGCTAAAACCGTAGAACACAGATTTCTGAGAGTTTTTCCTCCAGCTATGACCGCTTATGTTAAAGCTCTGCCGTCTTAGGCTTGAACATGCAGTTTTTCATTGGAGAATTTTTCAGCGATAATCACCATTTTGATCGTTTGTCGGAATCAACACCCCGAAATAGAACGATATATATAGAACAAATAATAAAACCTGAAAACTCCCACCGTTTTCTTTTTTATAAGGAAAACGCCGAACATCTATGGCCTATTTGCGAATCCAGCGACCTATAGGGGGCGCCACCGCCGAACAAACATGGAGGCTGGGAACAGGTACCGTTGTTATGGTGTACTAGAATAGTTCTAGTACACCATAGCGTCGTCCGCTCAGCCGGACCGCCCGAACGGGTGGCACATTCAATTTAACAGATTTTCTTTTTTTAATGCCCTATTTTATAGGTATTTGAACTGCGATGGGTTAAGTGTATCTGGAGCACATAAACTTGCAGAGCACAGTCTTGTTTTCCCGGTGCTTTTTGTTCTTTTTATGTCAAACCTTTGTTTCGGAGATTTCGTTCAAAACGGAAACTATGGGCTTCCGAGAGACGGTAATAGACTCGAATCAGTTTTGATCAGCTAAGGGAATCCGCGATGACTACAGTATTGTTTCACCGAGAGTAATCTTCAGCTAACTCGCATGCCTTGACCATGCGACTTATCTGTCCGCGAAATCGAGCTTCTGTGCGTATACCCGCGCTTAAGAAACAGCTCCAATCGTCTGCTCGGTCGAGAACACAGGTTGCAGGAAAATTACGAAAATTAAGCAAGCGCTTCTTGAGCCAAGGAGCATGTTAACTCTCTTCCCACTAAGCAGTTGATACTCGTATTTCAATTGAGGTTTTAGTAGGAATCGAGAAGTAATTTTGACGAATATGCGGATTATGTATTATATTAAGTACAATGGTCCCACTAAAGCGATATTAGTATATTCTTCGGGTTGAAATATGAGCTTAGTTGACTAGCTATTACGTGAAGGAACTGCTGAATAAAAGCATATTTGACAGACAAAGAGATACAACTTAAACTCAGCCAAATGGTTCTAGCCCGCAGCACGACGACGAATGCGGACAAACTGAAGAGAGTCTTGATCGGAGATTCACGCAGAGCCTCTCTGTATTGAACTTGTCTTCGAATCCAACGAAGAAAATGAGTAATATTTGTGGCCGGACAACCTGAGCAATGTAGACGTATATTGCTGCTGGCTTCGACGGGGGTATGATATAAATATTGGAGGCGCGATAAGTCATAATGTTGTGACAGCTTCTAACTTTGCGAGACGCGTCCCCCACCTTTTGAAAGCAGAAAATTTCCCTCATTAATCGTACGCACGCAGGGAGCATGTTTTCCGAAATCAAGTAATTATAAAATCAGCCCAACGCCTTCGGTGTGGTCCAGATGCTTTTGGAGAAAAAGCAGCCAAGATGAATAGCCAACGCACCGACCGGCGTGAGTGGCTCAATCTTGAAGCTAATCGAACACAACCAAACTCAAGAAAAGCAGTTATCGGACCTTCCCATTCACTTGATAACAACATTGGTGTCCCTCCAGGGAAACACCTCGTCTGTTTTCCTCAGTCCACTGTTCGACATCCTTATAAAAAAAAAAAAAACGCTTATCAGTTACTAAGTAGTCGTCACTTTGAATGCGATTTAGAACAGACAATAAATCAAAACGTTTTACCGTGATTCATCCCCATCCAAGAAATCGAAAGCACGCGACCGTGTGTTGTGGAGTAAACGGGCTTTCAAACACGTGATGAAAAAAAAAAAACATTCTACTGAGGCTTCACCACACTAATGAACACTCAGGCAAACTTAAGAAATATTCGGACCTTCGTCAAATTACATTGTTCGCCACCGCGCCGATAACACGTGTCCGCGAAAGCCGCCAGAGACGCGGAGAGGCGCAAAGCGACCTGTTAAGGCTGGTTCCCGGTTTTCCCGCTTGGTGGTGTCCCTTTTGCTGGAGTCGCCTATCAAGGGTGCCTATGACAATGTGAACCAAAGGAACCTGTGGGACATAGTGGAGATCTTAAACCTAGATGAAGGACTAACAGCCCTATTAAGAAACATTTACAAAGATAATAAGGTGATTATAACATGGGAAGGAAAGGCGACGGGGAAAATAGAGATAAGACGAGGCCTTAGGCAGGGGTGCCCGTTATCGCCTTTGCTGTTTATGTTGTATCTGAGAGGATTGGAGGATAGACTAGAGAAGAGTGGGCTTGGATTCGACCTTTCGTACAGTAAGCTAGGCCAAAAAATTCAGCTATCCTTACCGGGATTGATGTATGCGGCTGATATTGTACTAATGGCTAACAACAGGACAGAGTTGCAGGAATTAATGAGAATCTGTGGTAAGGAAGGAGAGGAATTAGGTTTAGAATTCAGTAGTGAAAAATCAGCAGTCATGATTTTTAACAATGATGAAGTTGAGAGGCTGAAAATACAGAATATTACAGTTGAGAGAGCTAGTAAATACACGTATCTAGGAGTATGGATATGTGACGGTGCAGAATATCTCAGTGAGCATGAAAAGTATATAATAGGTAAGGCCAACAGAAATGCAGCTGTAATGAAAAATAGAGCTCTTTGGAATTACAAGAGGTATGAGGTGGTGAGAGAGATTTTGAAAGGAGTCATGGTCCCTGGCTTGACTTTTGGAAACGCAGTGCTATGCATGAAATCCGAAGTGCATGCAAGACTAGAAATAAAACAGCGCGGAGTAGGTAGGCTGGCTTTAGGGGCACATTGCAAAACGCCAAACCAGGGAGTACAAGGAGACATGGGATGGGCGTCTTTTGAGAGCAGAGAAGCGGTGAGCAAGATAGAATTTGAGGATCGGTTGAGGCAAATGGAGGGGGACCAATGGGCACGAAAGGTTTTCAGCTATTTATACATGAGGAGCATAGACACAAAGTGGAGACAGCGCACTAGGAAATTAAGAGGAAAGTTTTTAGGCTATAGTGGAGATACGCAAGAGCAGGTCTCAGTTAAGAAGAAAGTTAAGGCCACAGAAAGAGATCGATGGCTAGACGGAATGCAGACAAAGACGGCTCTGGAAAGTTATAGATTAAACAAAACAGTTATTGCCAAAGAAAGCATTTATGACAATTCTAGGGGAAGCTCATTGTTGTTTGAGGCGAGGACGGGTGTTCTTTGAACCAGAACATACAGAGCGAGGTACCAGGAAATGGATACAGTGTGCACTGCTTGTGGAGAGGAGGACGAGACGGCTGAGCACTTGATAATCTACAGTAAAGGGCTTCACCCTATACCTACCGAAGACAACATAGATTTAATAAAGTCATTGGGTTTTAGAGACAGCGAAGGGAGTGTGGATTTCAAGACTGTAGAGATTACCAAGCAAAGATTAAGTGAATGGTGGCAGAAAGCGAGGGAAAACTAGGTATTTTCTTATTAACTGATGGCAAGGGGGTTTTATAGCCCCACTTTCTTTGCAGAGCGGAGTGAATATAGATTTCACATTCAAATATTCTAAGCTTAAATGGTAAAACAAAATGGCTAGGTGGCATAAGCTACCGCCCGATCCGAAGGGCTCAGCCGCATTCATCCATCCATCTATCCATCCATCGCGAATTCTGTTGTTGATTGATATTTTTTTAATGCGCCCCTCTCATGACTGGGCATATATGTAAGGTACCTTTATTTTTGTCTTTTTTATTTACTGATGTTCTC
This sequence comes from Ixodes scapularis, assembly GCF_016920785.2. Classification (NCBI taxonomy): domain Eukaryota; kingdom Metazoa; phylum Arthropoda; class Arachnida; order Ixodida; family Ixodidae; genus Ixodes; species Ixodes scapularis. Next base: position 18,631,435 of record NW_024609857.1, on the reverse strand, counting down.
TAGTATCTTCTTTTTCTACTGTTACGAATACTGAACATTATTTTCATACTTTCCCGTGCAATCTACTGCTTTAACTAATTTTGTTTAATATTTACTAGGTGTTGTATTGATATGACTGCTAAAGTACTAGTATATTCTCGTCGCGTACGCTCGACGCGGTGCGCTTATGGGCTAGAAAATCGATTAATTACATAATAAAAAATAACAATGCAATTGTTATTTTATTAATTAAAAGTCAAGTTGCTACTAATAATTAAATCTGACGAAAATTGTCAGTGCTAGATAAATAAACTGAGAACTCTGTGACAGGTTAAGTGCGGAGTGTATTCGTACATCACACACGCACATCCAATAATGTTTTCTTACGGAACGCGCAGTCAGAACCAATATGCAGGGCGCTAATTACCATACGTTCCTTCCCATTGAAAACTAACAAACTCCTCGAGTCAATTTAAATCTTACGGTGAGTGTGCCTTTCCGAGGCAATGAACATACGTGCAATGGTCGTCATTAGGCGGTGGAAACCTCGGAATTCCGACTCACAAAATGACTTGTTTTGATTTTCAGTTACGCCGCGTGCGTCCGACGTCCAGCAGCCTGCTGCGGCGAACGTGCCCTTCGGGCGATTGCTTCGGGACCCCATTTTTATGCTGAACATTCTTTCCGTGGTGCTTTCGTCGGCAATCATGGGATTCAACGACCCAACGTTGGGGCCCTATCTCGTGCAGGTATGTCTTTCATCGGTGTCCTACTTTCCCGTATTTCTTTTTCTTTTCACTGTTCATTAATGTTGAATTGCCTCCTTACCAAAACCAACCCAGATTTCGCGAACGTTCGTTGCGCAGTGTGGCCTAGCATGGTGGAAGCAATAGTCTCTCACAACTTAAAAAACGCAGGGCAACGTATGATCGCACCGTAGCGAATGAGAAAGCAGCATGACCTTATAGGAACACAGAGGAACCAATCACGAAGCAAGAACCGCGAGCATATAAGCCACGCCCTAAGTGACATAAGCTTTTAGTGAAACAACTGCGCGAACCAAGCACGCTAACCGACTGTGCGAACCAACTGCGTGAATCAACTGCTCGTTTTCGCAGGCATCGCACGCTGACGTCACGTTATGAGCCACCCCCCCCCCCCGCCCCCCCCCCCCACCCCCCCGCCCCCACCCCACGACGCTCTCTCGCCTCAGTCCGACCATTTGAAGTGTCGTCGCAAGAATTAAACTTAAAAAAAAAATAGAGCAGTCCTTCGTTAATTTACGTTACAGTCACAGCGATAGCTGTGTCATGTCACGGCAAAGTCGTTCAGAATCGGCGTTGAGTTCAGGCACCCCATGGGGTGCGTGAACAAAACCCTTCGTAACAAAACAGACATCCAATAATTTTGTTCCGAACGCATTTGTTGTTCTTTTATTTTCCGGAGCGGGTGAAAGCATGTCTCCCTGCACGACCTTTTGTCATTGACGGTGCATTTTGACGGTGCAAACAGCATTTTGTTACCAACCGCCTCTTAAAGAGCGCGTGCAGTGGGCATCGGGTACTAGAAAAACCCTAAGTATAGAGCGAGTCGTTAACTCTGTCGCGTAGCTTAAAGTCACTGGATCATGGGAAAGTAAAGCCAAGCTCCCCGTGTGGTCGCCATCTTGGTCCATGAAATGAGCAATTTCTCCTTGACCCCTCCGTTCTTGGTGAGCCGATCTAGATGCGCTGGTGACTGGTAGCTTTATGGAGTCATTTTTTGTATACCAAGATTTTGCTAACCACACACCGGCAAAACAAGCGTACACTTTCGTAATACCACCAGATGCTGTGTCGGTGCTTGGAGGCACTGAAAAATAAGTTTACTGTCTTGCATGATTAATAAGTAGATCGCATACAAAGTGCCGAAGACGGTTATATTGGCGAGGAACGCTTCCAGTACGATGATGCTCCATGGTGATCTTGGCGCGACTGGTTTAGAATGACCCCCTGGAAGCTGCGAAGATTTAAATGGACCAAGATGTCGATTTCCATGGCAACCTAGACCAATTAGCCAATCGCCTTGCGAGGTTTGAATCGTCTGTATGTTAGTATCTGTGTCCGGCTAGCAGGTAGGGAAGGCAATGGCGCTACTTTCCCAGGATCCAGTGACTTTAGCGTAGCTCTGTGGCAGCGCCTCCGCTTCGCACGCGGCAGACGCAGGTTCGATTTCGGCGGGCGATCTTTTTCAAGGATTCGGCAACATCGACGATGACAGCTCCCCCACCCCCTCCCCCTACGCCAACTACAACTTCAACAAGGAACGTCCTTTCTAGTGGTGGAAAAATTCCCTAACAGCTATCACTTAAAAAAAAAAAAAAGACCAGGCGACTACGAGGAAAACGAATATTGAACTTGAGCGTCGGCTGCGCTAGTCATAAAACGCGATTATGGAAATTATGGTTTAATCGATAGATCGAAACACGGCGACATACCATAAAATATTGTGTGTAAGTAAGTCGGCAAGTAAACGGGCTGCTAGCACTTCATCTGCGTTTAGATAATGTCGTTCTCACCTAACTCAAAACGTTGACACATTTACACTGTAGTTGACTCCGTTCCCCCCCCCCCCCCCCCTTTCCCGACCTTTTACCTGTGGTTAAAAATAGCTCTCACTAAAGATAGAAGCAAATACTTTTTATTAGAACGCAATGATCTACGTCTGCTTCTACATACTTAAAGACATACTCGCTCCATATTTGTTCTTGAGAAAAACAATGCAATCTTCTTCAGTACCACCTAGAAAGACCACACGTCAAATATTACGACGTAGTTCTGTCTAAATGTTTCTTAAAAAGGTTCGGCAAACTTTGCAACTCGCCAACTTCGCCAAAATCGGCTGACTCGAGCAGGCGAATCGACGTGCAACCAACAGCGCATCAAAGCTACGGCGTGGGCGAAGCGAACACTGAGCTAAACGTCATCATCATTTCCCGTTTTCGTTTTTTTTACTTCTCCGGGCAAGCGTAGCGGGTGGCGTCAGCAACGTTTCTTCTCGACGCTCAGCGGTGTCCACGTGATTGGCGTAACGCGCCTGCGCAGCGCGCTTCTTGGGAGCCTTCTGGCCTAGAGTTCCTGTGTGTAAAGACCGTTTTATTGTGGGTAGCGCCATTTTGAGAGCGAGAGAGCAGAGGGGAAAGGGCTACCGGCGCTTTCCCCCTTGCTGGTGCGTTAGAAAGTATAAAAGTCCCGGATGAGAGGCTTCGCCAGTGTTGTGTGTATGCATTGCCCAAACTTCGTTCACGCTTTCTTTTCTGTTTTAAACTCCCAAACTTACTTAGAGCGAAGGGCTTGAATGGCGATAATCCAGCGGTCATCGGAACACCCTTGCTCGGTTATGGGGTGCACAAATAACGACAGAAAGCGCCGAATACTGTCTGAGGATCTATAAGTAGCTTGCACGGAATCCGGCAAGTGTGGCTACAATGCATTTAAGTTTCATCGCTTTTCACATGACCCCAATCACGGCGGCAGTGGGTTGCGTCCGTGAACCGAAAAGAATTTTCCCCAACGCCATCTTCTCGACTCTGCTCGGAACAGCTTGTGAATGAAGCGCGCACAGAACTTAATGCTGCACCGTCGATGAACATGGGCTGCGCTCGCATGGTGCGTGCAAATTTTCTCGGGATTATTGCAGTTTCAACTTATAATTTTTTGTAACTGAGTTCATCTTAATATTGATATCTTAAAGTGGTGATACTGACTCAAATTTATCGTCTACAACACTTAATTGAAGGCTCATTTCCGCCGTCGGATGTGGATGAAAATTGTCAAAAAGTAATAGTTCTATCAGTTTTTACGAATCACTAGCTCCTGCGCGACACCAGAGAGCCCTAAACATATGTTGACCATCACGACGCGACTAGACTCTTCTTCTTTTGAAAATTAGTACATAATGTAGCTGGAAAGTAACCTACAATTTTTGTTGCTGAAAGTTGAAGCATGCTTGTGCATCATTTTCGAATTGTTGAATCATTGATCGACTCGTTCCTGCAGTAGACCCATGACAAAAATAATACCTGGAGAAGGGGGGGACAAAGGACAAATATAAACCTCCAAACTCAGCTAAATGGCTGGTGCGCGATCGAAAAAATCCGCCTGGTCCTGGTATCGAACCAGGGACCTCTCTATTTTCAGTGGAGTTTTTCGGTCGCGCACCAGTCACCTAGCTGTGTTTGGAGATTTGTGTTTGTTCTTTGTCCCCCTTGTTCTCCTTCTTCAGGGATTATTTTCATCATTCTTGTCCAGCTCGCTTGCACCTTTGCATTGAATTACATAATAAACAATAGACCCATCTTAACATTGCTGTTTCGAGAACTCGACAAAATACACACTCGTCGACACGGGATGTGTAAATAAAACATTTATAAACACCTTCAAGCGGGAGTGAGCTGCCTTGGATCGTTCCTTGCAATAGTCTTATTTCGCGTGTTCTTGTTCACATTATATCTTATTGTTGTGGACGGCACGAAACGCCAAAAACATCTTGATGTACTGCATCTAAAACGACAATTGGCCTTTTGTTATTTTAGATGCTGTACACAGAGAATGGACTTCTTCCAAAACCGACGCGCCCCATCGCGGTGAAATAGCACGCAGTGCACTCTGGGAACTAGTTGGCCACTCAGTTTCGGTTTCGACTGAGCAGCTTCATCTCATGCTATCACGCCGCGACCGAACGCGCTGCTTGCGTTTTCGCTTATCTGACTTTTCACGAACGTACAATACACTCATTCTCGAGCGATACAAAACGAAGACCGGGGCACTTTCCTTGGTTCCCGAAACACCGGATATTGTGCGTGCGTATGCGAACGTAGTAAGTCGTGGCCTAGTCACCTCACCCCACGAGTGCATCTTTGAGCTCAATGTCAGTAATCCCGTTTAGTACCAGTGAACTACAACTGAAATTTGTTCGTCTGGAGCCTTACGCGCATTTTGTTTGCCAAACGTCCGCTTCTCGTTACTTCATTGGGCGAAAAGCAAGCCGCATCCTCACAGGGTATCAAAGTTGAGGCCAGCGTTTGCGCATGAACTTTTAAGAAAACGCAATAAATTCGACCTCACTACTGCACAAACGTTACTATGATGTCTTCCTCGTGTCATCATATATCTCCCACTAAAATTTTATGCTGATAGAAGATTAACTTTTCGCAAACGCTGAGATCGGCTAGCTACGACGGAGGCCACAAGTGTCCCCTACTCCTCGCTAAGCCTTTTTGGACGAGCTTTTACTGACGCCCGAGATCTCTGCCGGGAACGGTGTGTCTGAAATTATCTCGGCATACTCAGGCAGGAAGAAAGCAATTACATAACAAATATTATGGCCATTAGCAGCCGTGAAATGCGCTTTGAATTCGTTCGAGCACTTGTCTGGGGAATGTCGCACCGTGCGCCGGACGGGCATGCATGAACCCCAATGCGGTGCGCATAGGGGTTCATGCCCGTATGACGCACTGCCGGCGAACGGTGCGACATTCTTCACACAAGTGCTCGACTTTTGCATTCTTAAAACGGCCTGTATGCGCGAATTCGCCTATGATTGCAGGATAACTTTATGCGCATACGCGATGTTGAATATTAATGGAATGCAAGCGGGTGGGGATTTCACTTCGTGCAGTGCTGCGGGTCAGTACAGATAAGAGATAAGTGTGTTAAAATTGAGCTTTTCACTGGCACCTCCGAGTTTTACCTCGCATACTCAGGCACATTAAGAAAAACAGTAATTGCAAAAAGTAATATTTCGTCTATGGACGCACGAAGCAAACTTCCTGATTAAAAACACTAATGTAAAGGCGCGAGCTCGATGTAGGCATACTTATTGGTTGCTACAGCTTGTTGATTCGTACACAAGCAAGATCCCCGAGCACCCGAGCTTCGCAGCGTCGAGAATCCCAGCACTGGCTCGTCCACATACCTCGATTGGAACGCTAACAGGAAGGCTCAATTACAAAAATACAACAAACATGTGTTAAGGCAAGCTATACGTCTCGGGATTGTGCTAAAGCTTCGAGGTATGACCATTTAGGTTAGTTTAGAGACCACAAATGACGCTCTCGGGTCCAGAAAATAATATCTTGTCGACGTGTCGATCGAAACCGAAACCATGCCACCCTCCTCCCTGGCCAACTAGTTCCCAGAGTGCAACGCGCGCCGTGTTGCATGCAGGGCTTTATGGAAGTAGTCTATTGTCCAGTCACCGGATGTGTCTGTACAATTTGCATGTCACAACCGGTGGCGGAAATGAGCCTTCAACGAAGTGTTGTAAATGATAAAATCGAGTCAGTGTTACCACTTAAATATATCAATATGAAGATAAATTCAGTTACAAAAAGTTACAAGCTGAAACAGGAATTATCCCGTTAAAATTTGCATGCATCTTGCGAGCTCACCCCATGTTCATCGACGCACAGCGTTCGGTGCGCGCTACATTCACAAAATGTTCCAAGCACAGTCGAGAGTATGGCATTTGGCGTTATTCGTTCATCCCATAACCGAGCAATCGTGTTCCTTTGACCAGCAGACTGTCGCCCTCGAACCCCGTGGCTCTATTTAAGTTACGGAGTTCGAAACAGAGAAGAAAGCACCAACGAAGTTCGGGCAATGCGTACACCCAACACCGGCGAAGCTTCTCATCCGGGACTTTCACTCCTTTTAACGCATTAGCAAGGGGGAAAGCGCCGGTAGCCCTTTTCCCTTTTCTCTCTCGCTCTCTTTCAGTGAAGCGGTCAATAGACTCCCTTCGGGAGCCAGAGTTGCACGTTCATCCTCGTAGCGCCGGCTTTCCTGCACGGCATCCGAAGTCCGCTCCTCGCGTGAATGAATTCGGCGAATAGCATGTCGCAGTTGTGCAGAGATCTTCAAATGTCGTAGACACCACAACGTGGTGAAGAGTGCGGTGGAGACGACATCTGCGATTGGACACGCCTGCCGCAATACCGCCTGTCGTTGCGTAAAGGATCACGTGACATCTTGTACCACCTGAAAGCCATGTACTTCGCGGCTCGATGCCATTTGTTTTGCCGGACGAAACCGAAGTTTCGGTTCAGATTTTTGCACGTTTTTAAAATTAGACTTAAAAATATATATCCAATTTTTCGCGATGCAAAGAACGCAGTGTCTTTTACTAGGGTTTTTTAATGCGAAATTACTCATTAAACCGAAATGTTCGGAATTGAGCGGAGTTGCCCTCTTATACTCCAGAGGGATGACGTATATCGGGTTTACCATTGTGTACACCTTTTGCATTGCATAATTTCGTTCAAGAGTTTCTGGTAGATACGAATTCGCACAAAAATGTTTAAACCCTCTAGTTTGGCCTCAGCAACACGGACGTCGGCGTTTGCTTCATGGTGCAGTACGCCAGCTACGCAGTCGGTTCATTGGTCTCGGGAATGTTTTGCCAACTTCAGGTAACCAGTTTTCTTGAGAATTTTATTATGTGATTTTTTTCATTAATGCTCACTGGAAAGCGAATACAAACGGATAGTTACGGGAAACAAGAGAGATCCCGTGCATAAAAAAAAGAACTGAGGGAAAACCGGGAATTATTAGTGATTTAAAAAAAAGGAAAGTGACGTGTCTTTTTTATATTTAAGTCGTTTTGCAGTAGAAAAAACATATAAAGACAAACCGGTGTCTGAATAGCTCATATTTGAAAGAGCCATGTAGTCAGAGCCATTCTGGAAGCGAATACCTTGCATTGATGTAGCATTAGTTGAAATAGCAACTCCGTGTTTCTATGTATATATTTTCATGTAAAACTGAGCTTTAGCTTAATTTAAGGACAATTAGCACCTTCAAGTCTCATACTGTTACTTATTGGAACACATCTACTGGAAAAAATGGACCAAAAAAAGTTGCTAAATGCATAAAGCACACCGACAGTGTAATTGTAGAGGTCTTCATGGACATCTCTAACGGTTACCACTCGTCATCGCTGATTCTGACAACGTACATTGTTCGCATATTTTTGAGTGCGCTTGATGCTTATACGAGCTAACTCTGAAGAAGCTATTTTGTATCATTGCGTTATTTATAAAAACAGTAATATTTGTTTACAAACTATTTGAGAACGATACACGAGGCAATTAAAAAGAAAAAAAAAAGACTTGAAGGATTAATTGCTACCTTTAACCCAGTATATCACTCAAATCTTTTTCAGATGGAATTATTTTTCAGTTTTGCCGCTGTGCTCCTCACGGTATTGTCGTTTATGATCATTGGACCGGTGCCTTTTCTGCCATGCCAACCGTAAGCACTATACGAGTATATAGAACTAGATCGCGTCAGATAACTAATAAAGAAATATATAAATTTAGAAATGTTAACCGGCTCATCATCTAATAGTTTACTGCTTGAATAAACATGCATTAATATTATTAATGCGTTAGCGAGTGTAAAGGGACAAAATACTATATGCAAGAAAAACCTTAAGAGTACGTTTTTATATTTGAGACATTTTTACTACATTCCTTATTATAATAGGGTATAATTAATTGAAAATCTTATATTTCACAAAAAGGAATCTGCGGCAGTTCACTTTACATTGTTTACAACTTCAATCAACGTTTCAAATCTTCCACCTTTGAGCTATAATATTCATAGCTTTAGAGCATACGTGGAGAAACATGACTACGTCACCACGCTCGAGGATGCAAACTGCGGGGGGAAGTTTATAAAAGTTTCAAATTTACAATTAAATTGTTTGTTCGAGAAAATCTCTCAAGCCAGAGCCTTGATTATAATGGCTATAAAATTTATTTACCCTTTCGCCAATAGCTTCCTAATCCCCAGCAACGGGAACGAAACTGTGTTTCAGTTAGTGGAAATATATAAGTGTTTCAAATGCTCGAAGTTTGGTCATAGGTCAGTAAAGAGAAAAAGAAACTAAGCTTTCAATAATATTTGTGACGATTGCGGCTAGTGACGGTAAGACGTATTGAGCATACGTGAGACAGTAAGACATATCGAGCAAGGGCAATTGCAATTCTTGTCGTCATCATAAGCTATGTGGTAATGGCAGGTTAGTGTTGATACTAAGACGTCACGGCTTTACGAGCGGGTTACGTGCCTCGCACAAAGCAGACCAGTTCCATCCGAAACCTTAGACAGCATATCACAAAATATGGCTTCTTTGAGGGCAGCTGTGGATGACGCAGAAAACAGACTGCGTAGAAATAACCTTCTCATCTTCGGTTTACCAGATAACCAAACTAAAACATGGAATCAATCAGAGGAGTCTGTGGTGTCAATGTGTGCAAACACATCGGACGTAACAAATGATAAACCCGACATTGAAAGTGCACACAGAATTGCTCGGTATCAGGTCAACAAGAACCGATCTATTGTTGTAAAGTTTTCCCCTTGAAAGATGAAGAAGCCATTCTTTCTTCGGAAATTAAGCTAAAGGATACAGAGTTTGCAGTGCGGGAAAATGTTTTTGTCCCGATTCGTCATGCTCCAAGGAAACGGCTTAAATCTGCGAAGCAATATGAGGCACCGTATAAACTTTTGCTTGGGGGATCCCTTCATATCTATGATGCTGCCACTGATGTGGCCGTTCAGTCAAGAAGATAACTATATAGTAATTCAAGACAAGCATTAAAAACAAGGGAAATTTACTTTCTGGCTTATTATCTCAGTGCTAGCACGCATTATTATATGCACTGAATCTTTGCTGGATGACAGCATCAGCAACGCCAAAGTTTTTCCTTCTGGATTTCAAGTTTACAGGAATGACCGTGACACGCAGGGTGGAGGTGTTTTTCTTTAGGAGCTGGGCATGCACTCGGGCTAGTTTGTGATCCATATTTCCAAAGGTAAAAGCGCTAAATGCAACGGACAAGTAAACGAAACGAACAACACAGAGCGTTTTTCTTCTCGTTGATGAAAGGTTTCCAAGCGCACCAGTTGATTAATGGGATAATGAATGCGAGACCGTCTGGTGCAAAGGTTATGTTTCAAAACATATTGCGTTTGGTGCTTTCTACTGAAGTCCCATTGGAGACAGCCTTGTTCCTTTCAACTGCTTGTCTAAAACAATGCGGAGCTTAAAGGGGCCCTGCAATCATATTTAAGCGTCCACCTTTTTTGCGGTTTCCACGTCTCTTGGGGTTCAGGCATGCCAATGGGCACGGAGAGAGTAACTAAATATCAGTGCGTCATATTTTAACCGGATGACGCGGAAACCTCCTCCACCGACGAGGGCGACCCGCGGTACCGAAAGCGCGCAAAATGTGACGTCTTTGGTCCTGGGCTTACTACTGGTCAGAGCCGCTCAAAGCTTCTTTTTAGTCGAAATACAATATATAAGTGGCGCCGCACCGTTTCAATTACTTATAAAAGTAGTTTTTGTTCAGTATCTTAGATCAAAAAAGAAACGAATGCAGTTCATAAAGTACGGAAACAAGAAATGACACGCCCATATACCCGCCGCCAAGCGGTGGAAAAAGCGGCGCATACTAGAAAGGAATAGTGGGATCAGGCGCCGACACGGAAAGGTCCCGGATGTACGCGGCGGCGCTGCGGTCGTATACCGGCTCGAGGATCCGACCGGTTCCAAGCGTTTCCAAGGCTCTCGGCGCGGGCTTGGCTGGCGATTTAGCCCTTTGGCGGTATGGCAGCGCGAAGTGGCTTTCGTTCTGAACTGATCTATACCCCGTGTTTGCTGTCGTTTGTGGCCAATGAAGTGTCATGCCGAATTAGTATTTAATCGCGCAGCAAATGCAATGAGAGCCGCTCTGGCTGCCCGCTGCATACAGCCTATCCAGAACACGCTTCAATGGCGCCCTCTCGCGCCGTCGACACGGAGTGCGGCAGCCGTAAGCGCTCAATGAGCTCACTACTTCTCCTCTAGTTCACGGCCACTCTCAAGCAACCAAGGACGTCATGAGGGAGGATATTTTTTGCTTGTTTTTGTAATTTTAATTTGCCTATAACTTTTAAAATAAAGGGAATTTCGAGAAGAGAAAAGCTTCACTAAGTTACTACGTTCAGTGCGCTCAGGTTCGGTGCAAATTAAAAATTAGTAAAAAAGTCATTGCAGGGCCCCTTTAAACACTATTTTTTACTATTTATTTATTTATTTATTGAACTAACCCCACAGTGCACGTGAGGGCATTATAGTGGGGGAGGGGCAAATATAAAATAAACATGACGCCAAAGAACACATAATTGCTTAAACAGTCAAAACTCAAAAGGTGACTTACCCAGAGCAATTAACATGAAAATAAAAACAAACGAAAACCCAAACCAGCGTAAAGCTAGACACTGCACTCGTGAATATATACAGACAAAACTGAAGTTTGTAGGAATAACAAGTTTTAAGAATCTGACAATGCGTCATAAAATTGAGAGCTTACGTTTGTTGAGACAATCTCTTCAGGTAACTGGTTCCAGTTGAGTATTGTAGAAGGAAAAAATGAGTATTTGTAAATGTCTGTTTTGCTGGTAAAAGACCTCATTTTTCTGCTGTGATCCAGGCGCCGAGAGATGAAGTGAGGTGGAAGTAAATATTGCGTTTTGTCGATTCCACACTGATCGTAATATAAGCTGTGAAGGAGTTTCAGGCGGAAGCATTTACGACGATTCAGTAGAGGCTGCCAGTTAAGTGCAGGTTTCATGGCAGTTACACTTTGACCACGCGAGTATGTATTAAGGACAAATCTAGCGGCTCTGTTTTGTATCAGTTCTATATTATTTATCAGGTACTGCTGGTGGGGATCCCAAACTTCTGAAGCGTACTCTAGAATGGGCCGAATATTTGTGAGATACAGAGTGTTTTTGACCTCTTGAGGAGAATTTTTGAAATTACGTTTGATGAAGCCTATCATCCGATTAGCTTTAGCAGACATATACTCAATGTGAAAGCGGCATGACAAATCATGGGAAACGTAAACGCCTAAATATTTTACTTGTAGTGACGTGTTGATGGGGATGTCGTTAATCTGGTACATGTTGGTGATAGGGTTACGCTTTTTAGTTACACGGACAAAGTGACATTTGTTAACGTTCAAATCCATTCCCCAAGTGCTACACCAGTTTGCTATGCGGTCAAGGTCGGCCTGCAGAGTGATACAATCATTGAAAGAACTTACTGCTTGATAAATTATACAATCGTCAGCACACAGGCGTATACTAGAAAAAACGTCTACAAAAATATCATTGATAAATATTAAAAATAAAAGCGGCCCCAACACCAAGCCCTGGGGTACACCAGAAGTGACGGAAATAAAATCAGATGACTTGCCATTAATTAACACTGCTTGAGTCCTGCCACTTAGGTAATCTGATAACCATCCGAGAACTTTACCATCTATATTTAAGGACTTCATTTTATGCAGAATAAATTTATGGGGAACGAGATCAAACGCTTTCCGGAAACCAAGAAAAATACAATCTGTTTGAAGGCCTTTATCGTATGCGTATGCCAGGTCATGATAGAGTTCCACTAGCTGAGTTGTGCATGACAAGCCTGGGCGGAACCCATGCTGGGATGGAGTGAAAATATTATTTGACTGTAAATGTTGAGCAATACTTGGGTAGATCACATGTTCCATAAGTTTAGAAGTCGTGCTTAGCAACAATATGGGCCTGTAATTTTCAACTTTGTTTTTGGGGCCGCTTTTATGCACAGGTACAACATGAGCTTTCTTCCAGTCAGAAGGAAAAATACTATCTGATAGAGATCTGCTAAACAGGACGTGCAAGAACACAGCGAGTATACCTGCACATTCCTTAAAAATCTTGTTAGGAATGCCATCATGACCTGGAGGCTTATCAGGTTTAAGTGACCCGAGAAGATTAACCAGTCCGTCAGAGTGGAATCCAATTTACGGCATGTCACGCAACTGATTTACTGCGTTAGGCAGAGCCAAGTGCACCGCAGTTATCAGGGGATAAAAAACTGATTGGAAGTATCTACTAAAGCACGTAGCTTTTACTTGGTCATCGTGTATGGTCTGTTCAAGTTCCTCAATCGATGGTATGCCAACCTGGTCCTTCTTGTTGCTTTTTATCAGTTTCCAAATTTCTTTAGGGCTCCTTTTAAGACGATTACTTAAACCGCCCTGAAAAACCTTTTTAGCTAATTTGAGTTTCCTTTTGTAGAGTTTACTTAGGTCGCGTAACCGAGTAAGGGACGCGGCAATAGAAGTCCTGCTGAAAGTTAAGTATGCACGCTTCTTTGTCCTCAAAATTTGCCGTAACTCTTCATTTATCCAATGTTTTTTTTTTTTTTTTGCTTTCTTGGAGAGATTAGCTTGGGTGGGATGTAAGTGTCGATTAAGGCAGTAAGCTTAGTTTTAAAAATGTTCCACAGGGTTTCAACGTCCCCCATCTCATAGCTGTACATTTCAAAAATGGCGAAAAACGTTACAAGTTCGTCAGCAAGGCTAGCGTAATTGCCCTGATCGTAAAAATAAATCTTGCGCGGGGACTGCCGAGCCGATAGCGGACGTTTACACTGTATACCTGCTGTAACTATGTCGTGATCGCTAATCCCCGGAAGGTGTGTGACTGCAGAAATACCTGTTCTGGAATCGCAAAGAAGGAGGTCTAGTGTACTTGCTCTATTGAAGTCCACTCTGGTTGGTTCAGTGACGTATTGAGATAAACCAAAGCTTGAAACAAAGGGAAAAAATGTCGGGTATAATATCGAAGAGCCGGTAGTTAACATTTGCTTATCATGCCATGTTATGTCAGGCAGGTTAAAGTGACCCCCAAGTACAAGAAAATCACTTGAAATGGAAGACAGCTCGTCAGATAGGGATAGCAGTGATTGATGTGTTGCGCTGGGAGGCCCATAGTATGATCCGATAGCTATGGTTTCCCCGGAAGTTAGATAAATCTTACACCAAACCGATTCACACGATGAACAAGGAACATTTATTTGCGAACTCTGAAGGTTGTTTGCGATTAGTAAAAAAACGCCACCACCATGCGTAGTTCTATCCTTTCGATAGGCAGAATAATTGGGAAGCGAAAATTTCTTCGTCAGCTGTCTCTTCGGTTAGCTAGGATTCTGTATCAATTACAATTCTAGGTTGCGTCGTAGCGACAAGTTCAGCAAAGCCATCAATTTTATTTTTTATGCTGCGACAGTTAATAAGTAGTGTCTAGATTTCGACACAGATGCTGGTGACATAACATGCTTCCGTGGTAGTAGCTATGATTCACTCTGTTGGGTGGGAACTGAGCTTGATAATTTCATTCGTTGGTGCGTTGACTCGTCCCAGGTATATACCTCGCTGTTGACAATTAATTTATCGTAACGTAAAGATACTTTGTCATCTGGCTTTCGAGCATGTTTTATGCTGTTCCGGAGTTCTTTCCGTACTAGCTGGACCCTACGTGAGAAGTCTTCAGATATAAACACTTGCGACCCCTTCAGTTTACGAGCGTTACGGGGGATATCCAGCTTTTCATTGAAATCGTACAGACGCAGAATTACGGGCCTCGGTTTACCTTCCATCAAACGCCCCAGTCTATGTATCCTCTCAACACTGGCAACGGTAACACCTAGCTTCTAACCGAAAATACTTTAAAGCACCAGTTATTTTAACTCCGTTGTACTTTCTTCTTTTACCTCTTTTATTCCGTGAATGATTAAATGATTACGCCTTCCTCTGTTTTCTAGGTCGTCTACTTTCTCGGTTAAACATGTTACTTTGTCGATTAGGCGCTTTAGGTTTTGCTCACACCGCTCTACCTTTGGGGGAGCCTTTGATAATTCTTTAATTGTTGACTTTATTGCTGTTAGGCGTTCGTTAGTGCCAGACATGTGTAGCTCTAGTTTTGTTTGCATTGACGTTAAGCCAGCCGATAAACTTTGCTGGTTGGCTAAAATTGCCGCAAGTTGTTCCTCCACAGTAGGCTTAGGGTTGAGTTCTACATCGCCGCTTACGATCAGTATCAGCATAGACAGAGAATCAAAGGAAGCAGTAAGACTCTCGCACAATATTTTTGGGCAGGGCAGCACAGCAAGACACAGGTAATTGCTCTGGAGCGTGGACACCAGAATAGGTTTACCAACCTGTATTAAAAATAGGAACGGGTTCATGGACGTCCGCATCGTCGCTGCGCTACTCTGCCCACTGAGGATACCAGGCCTTGGGGGGCGGATCCAAGATGTAGCTGATGACGGTAATGCTGGAGCATCCCGTTCCGCTCGAGGAACAAAGTCTGCCGTTGTAGACCAGGAATCGGAGACGGGCTCGAAGTGGTTGAAGCTTGAGTTGGTGACCAAAGTTGTTCGCGCTGAACAGGTACTGCTGGTAGGCGCTCGCTCAGGCCGAGGGCAGCGTTGCGACACCGGGTCGACGCTCCAGGCAAGCACCTGTATTAAGAATAGGAACGGGTTCATGGACGTCCGCATCGTTGCTGCGCTGCACTGCCCACTCACTGTATATTTGGCATATTAAAATCGCCACCACTAGGTGGCGATTTTAATATGCCAAATATACAGTGGGCTGACTATACTGTTGTACTGACTTGCCATTCTGCCCTTTCACGCTTGAATTTAGTAGTATGATCGCCACAAATTCTCTCTGTCCGCTTGTTGATTTCAGGACAAGACGTCACGGCGGTTTTGTTTCAACGCTTGACTTACTTTTCTAGAACTCTTCTAACTTAGTACGGTCAGCCTTACCAGTACCTGGTATAATGGAAACAACCATGAAGAAGTTCTGGCTAAGGTCTCTTTTGGCCGGCCCCTGATTGTTGTAGCTCCCCCACAAATGGTGTACTCTTTTGAGAGAGGTAATTACGGCTTGATTATACAAAGCCTTGGGGACTACTCTGAAGAATTTGCAGTCATGTGTACCTCATCTAGTGTCGACGACCTTTGGCAAATACCTAAAAGCAAGCGGCTAATACTCTTTGATCGCCATATACTATCTAAGACTGTGTCCGGCAGAAGGAGACGCAGCAAACCATGGTTTACTAACGAGATTAAGCGATAGCTGAATCAGAGATGTCGCTTCTTTCGCCGGTACTTGAATCAGGGTAGAGATGAACTTCTGACAAACTTAAAAACAATAAGGGACTAGATTGAGTAAAAAATAAAATGTGCCACGGCTGACTTTTACTATTCTAGGTGGAACGATGAAAATGACCACGAAGGAAATTTCTGGAGGTTCGTTAAATCCAACGGCAAAGAAGTTAGCACTATCCTGCCTATTTCAACCGAACAAGGTTATGTCGCTAACGACAATGAAAAAGATGTATCTTTCAATAATTACTTTCAGTTCGTTTTCTTTGCACACGCAGAAACCACACTTCCTGAAACAAATTCCTGTATTCTTGCAGCAATGCCAGACGTTGTGGTAGCATATGAGGGCGTCCTGTAACTTCTCCGAAAGCTGAGAGAAAACTCTGCCACCGGTCCAGACTGCTTCCATTTTTATATCTTAAAAGCTTGTGCACCCATTATCGCTAAATATCTCGTTATCTTGTTGAATAGGTCTTTATTATTCCGGAAACTGCCTTTTGAATGGAGAACGGCGAATGTTATCCCAGTTCATAAAAGTGGTCCACTTTCACAGGTTTCAAACTAGACCCATTTCTCTTACTAGTGTGTGTTGTAAAACACTTGAGCATATAGTATATTCTAACATATATTGCCACTTGCAAGCGAACAATTTCTACGTAAGGTATCAACATAGATTTAGAGCATGCGTTTCTTGTATCACTCTGTTGGTCGAGTTCTATGATATTTTTTCTTTATTTGATTCTGGAAATCAGGTTGACTGCATTGTGTGAGACTTTTGAAAGGCTTTTGATAGTGTCCCGCTGTGTTGTGTTCATCCCCTTATGTGTTCCTGAGTGTCAGGTTTTTATTACCATGAATCATCGCCAGCTCACTTGTTTTTTTTTAGTATTATTGCAATTTTGATAGTGTGTCACATTTTTTATTGTAGAAGAATGAATAGTTAGGCGAGTTGGTGGGAATTCATCTTGGGGACACAGCGCGAACAACAGACGTGGACGAAGAAGAAACACACGGGACAAGCGCTGACTATCAACTGAAATATTTTAATAGGAAAACACATAAAAACGACCATTCATCTTTTTATTGCTCCTGAATCTTCCATCGTTAGGATTACCCGACAGCATTTTTGGGTGGGTGCGGGATAGTTTGACATGTCGCTCAAAATAGGTTGTAATTAATTGGTGTAAATCTCATTTTACTTCGTTAACTTCCGGAGTTCCGCAGGGATCGGTTTTAGGTTCACTTTTGTTTAATCTACATAAATGATACAGGCTCTGACATCGGTTTTAATCTTGGGCCATGCGCAGACGATTGTGTTCTATATACTACTGTAAATACTGAGGAAGACGCCAATGCTCTACATATCGATCCTAATAAGAGGATCTTTTGGTGCCACAAATGGAGAATGACAGTTAATATTGCTAAGTGCAGCTGTATCCGCTTTAGTGTGAAACGGCTTAACATACATGCGGACTTTTAATTAAATACTGAACAGATTGTTCTGGTCACGGATGTGAAATATTTAGGTGTTATCATTTCATCTAACATGACGTGAAGATGTCATGTCGAAATGGTAACTATGAAAGCCGGTCGTGTCCTTAATTTTACAAGTGGAAAATTCAGAGACGCTCCTGGGGACGTTACAGAACTTATATACGTGTCTAAAGTGCGTTCTATTTCAGAGTATACTTCATTCGTATGGGATCCTGACACTAAAACACTAATTATTAAACTACATGCGATTCAGAATCGAGCTGCTCGCTTTGTCACACTCTTATCATTTTAGTGCCAGCGTTACTGCATCAAAAAGGAATTAACCTCTCAAGGGACTCTCTTGAATTACGCCGAGGGTTATCGAGCTGTTCGTTTCTAGATCAAATATCCCACCCACAGGTGGGTATTAATAAAACTAAATATGCATTTATTCAGAAAGATACCCGAAATAACATGCCGTACATATATTTTTAAATAATTCTTCTTCCCTCATACAAGTAATCAATGGAATAGACTTCCTGGCACTGTGGTTACCACTCCCGTTGAAAACATTGAAGGTGCTCTGAAGCAGGATTTTCATAAAAACTTACAATGATGTTTTTTTTTTTAAGTAGGTTATGTGTTTATTTTTTATGTGTTTGTATACAAAAACGTTGAATGATAATTTGTGACTTTTTGTGCGTACCGTATTTCGATGATGCAATGTCAATGAATGTCTTTGTATTTTATTTTGTGTACTTTGCTAGACCAGTGTGTCATGCTGCTGTAACAGATCACTGATCAGTATTCCCTATTTGTGTATATTAATGAGTAAGTCACCTCCTACGCCAATGCCCTATGGTGTACTGTGGGTAATTAATAAATAAAATTAACGAATTGGTATACTAACGTTACTATCATTAAAAGCATGTCAAAATTTTATCGCGAGAAGTCATTTAAGGCGTCAAGTGATTTCTGTATGAAGCTACTATTCTAACCTCTGGAATACAAAACATATTTTTGTATCTACACTACTCCTTGTGTTGAATCGTTACATAAATAACGACAAATATAACTCAGCACCCACAAGTGTCCTTAAGATATTGCCCAACAAATTCTTACGCAATTAAAGATTAGTGAACAATAAAGCACCTTCGTTTTGAACTTCATATTTATAGTAATTAAGGCATCCCCTTGTATTTCTGCATTAAAATCTTCATCCCCGAATGAGGTACGATGGGCAGCTCTACAGTTACCTAGTAAGTATATTTACCGAAAAAGGCATTACCTGGACTTAATTTAAAAACAAATGAATAGCGGTTCAAGTCATGTTACTTTTCCTCGACAGGAGCCTTTGGATGGTATACGTCTCGCTAGTCCTTATGGGAAACGGTCAGGCGGCACTTTTTGTTTGCTCTTATTGCCAAGCCCTAAAGCGTGCCACGTAAGTAAACGGGACTACATTTAAATAGGTTTTTAGGCATAATGAGGAAAATTTAGTCACGGAAACTTTTAGTTTCTTTCCGGCTAAACTCATATTAAAGTGAAACGTTATTTTGCTAGGTGCTCACCACTTTGTGAAGCCTGATAAGTGAAGCTTGATAAGCGTGGCCGCGAAGCTCGGTGCAGACTGGTTAACGGGGGAGGTCACGTGACTAGAGGTGTTCGCGAGGAGGAGCTCTATTTTGTGAGAACACTGAGTCAGAGGAGCTCGGGATTATGGAAGGCTCTGGAAGATCGCAAGGTTCATCGGCCTCCCATAGGTGAAACTGAGGGTATAATTAAACGTTTGTGATGCTATAACCGTTTTTACGTACGCAACAGATATTACAGCAATTTGCCGTAAATATTTCATGCCCCGTAAAAATGTCCATTAGTACACATTGTATCCTGAATATGCCCGGTAAAAAAATTATATGACCGTTTTTAATAAACCCGTGGGAACATATAAAGAAATATAAATACTCAGGAACTCATTCTAAAATATATAATATAAATTCTGATATGTTTATCGGGCAAATCAAGTATGAAATGTTTCTCGCTTCGAAAGGGTAGAACCTAAATTATGCATACTAAAATCACTTTGCCCTTAAAGAGACAATAAGTACAGAAAAGAGAATGAGAAACACGCATGACTCTTTCAAGTAGCAACGAACTATCTGGACTATCGTTGCTACCGGAAAGGGAGATGGGTGTTTCTCTTCTTTGTTGCTGGGTGCTTACTTTTTTCTTTTTACGCTGTAATTACGAACAGGTTGAAGCTCTCATACTTTATGGATCGCCTAGTCATCGCGTACTCCGTTAGACTTTATTGATATATGCATAAGGGCAAGAAAACTTTGAAGTCTTAAACTATGAGGAATAAATTAGTTTCTCTCGCGTAGCCACTTACACTAGAGCTCTTAACTGTCATTAAGCCTTAACTCAATCGCGATCAGCTGGAGTTACACGGCGGCGCTAATCATCGTTGAGCCACTAACGATCATTGAGTTTAACTGAGCTGGAATACCTCATCGCCCCAATAGAGCTAAAGATGACGGCGTCGGCCGCATCGCCGCCCACGGCCGGCGCCGGCGAAGCACTTACTATCGCGGAAAATTGTGGGAGGTATCCAGAAATTGTCGTAGCAGCAAAAATGGTCCGAATATGTATGATTCGGGGCTGCCGCTAGAACGATTACGGCAAGTCGCACAAGCCAATGCTCGTCGAGGGCGGCATTTGTGATGTTGGAGCCGTTAGGACTTTCCTTATGGCTGTATCTCTTGAATTCGCGTGAAACATTCTGGTTATGGGGATTTGAGATCGAGTGGGGCTAGCGCACACCAGCTCGGAGCACTTCGAGCGAGAGCTCGCGCTGCAGAATCCAAGGATGCTGTGTTCAATTTCTTTCCCTGTTCGTTTTGATCTGTATGATCGTTGTACCGGCATGCGGTCGTGTATCACTACTGCGCGGTGCACGTTAGAGACCCCTGGCTGGCAGTCGTATTGCAATGGATAAATTGCTCCCCTACAGTGGGTAACAATGTCACCCTCTCCTGGCATGCTAAACTCCTGCTGTATAAACAACTAATGACTAATTTGTTTTGTTTTTTCGTTGGGATTATCATTTCCTTACTCTAAAACAAAATGAAAGAAGTTCATTTTAGTATGTTTTAAATGTTTATATTGAAGAAAAATGTGCATGCAACTCATTTGTATCACTTTAACAGAAAGGTAACGTGACATCAGCTTTGGTTTCGTTTCGGTTTTAACTGTGTCCCGTGCATGCATCTCAACTGGGTTTGTTAGGCCTGTTTACCGTGTAACTTAGGTGAGCTCCGTGATAGTTGGGAGACCTCAACCATCGTTGGCTTAATGACAGCTGAAAGCGCTAGTGTAAGCAGAGTATAAGTCACATTAAAATAGTTCTAACTAGGTGACGAATAAATACGAGCCTGAGCAAAATTGCCACGAAAAAGTTATAATTAGAAAGTAATCGCTTTCCGCGTTTTAGGCATTCCCCACCAATGGAGCGATGTCAGCATTCACGGAGCGGCATGTTTCTAGATTCTCATTCAAGGTTGACCGTAGGGTATATGCATAGGTCTTTCGGTTTCGGGTTTTTGTATTCTTTTCAAAATTGGGTGCTTCGAGGTAATGGGGAAAAAATCGAGTTTTTCATTTAATTGTTATAAAATTCGGCTTTTCCATGTTATATTGTCACAAATGAGAATTGATGAGGCCATGGTAACTGAAGGAACTAAACGTTTAATGGGGGAACTTGTGCCCAAAAATTAAAAAAAGGAGCAGAAGAAAGCAGAGCGTCGCGGGCGTCGAAGTCGGTGTGACAGCAGTGTCGAACGCTGGGTAGAAACTGCGCCTGGCTCGCCACGCGGAGCGCCTTTTATACCGGCGTGTGTTTCTGAAACATTCGGCCCAGAACGTTCGGGGCGTAGAATAATCTAGTGCCACTAAATAAGCTACGCTTCAGAGTAACGACACTTGGCCATATTGTGTCTTAGAATCATGGTTGCCAGTTATCTGAAGCATTATCTGAAATCACAGGAAAATCTTTTCTGCCCCCAACCAGTGATTTAACAGTTCGCTACAGAGAAAATCAACATTACATGAGCGCCCTAGCACTGAATATAATCCTGAGGAAGTCTCACTTTTGAATCATGACGATCGGCAGTTGCGTCTACTCTACACAAGCCCCAAAATGGCGGCGCTCACAACAACGTAGGGGAATGGAGTGCCGATACTCTTAGCGCACTCATTTAGTGGCTCTAGAATATTCGTAACTCGGTGAAACGAGAAAGTTCTTGAACTTGCGAGAATGACAAGTAGAAAAAATAAATAAGAAACAAGTAAGTCCCAGAAATCGAACCTTGGCTCTTCGCGTGGGAGGCAAGCACGATAACCTTTAGGCCACGACCGCGCTCCGCGCGCGGCAATATTTAGAAATATAGAAATATAATTAAGCGTTGGCCTGTTTGAATATATATATATATATATTATTTTTAATAAAGTACTGTACACAAGATAGCATTGAAACGAGAAAGAGGCTCGCATAGGCTTTTAAATTTTTGCATAAATAATTGTGGCTTACATAATATTCTGCGTGCGCAGCATCTGTCTCCATCCCAGACCTATCCGCTTTTCGAGAGAACGTTCTTTTAGCATTAGAGCTTACGTATATTTAAAATGAGTGTTTCCACTTTTTTTTTCGCAAGCTGAAAAAAAAAAAAAGGAAAAGGGGAAGGGCGAATGATACTTCACAATGAACAGGAAGGTTACATTTGAGGGCTCGAATTATGTTACGGCAGTTCATTGAATTCAAAAGAATCTAGGAGTGTTCCTGAAGTCTGGAGACGGCGCATGTGTGTCCCTACCAATTCGTTATTCCCTGCAAAATATTTTCGGGCCAAAGTAATTGGGAAAATGTTGGAATTCAATTTCCGAATTTGGGGGAAATTCGGGTTTAACCCGATTTTCAAGAAGAGTGTCCGAGCGGTATATATAAGAAAATATCGGGGAATAAAAAAAAAGGAAATTGACAGACTTTAGAGATATGTGCAAGTCTTGATTTTCTAAGCGTCTCCTTGGACTTTTCAATGCAAGGTACCTGGGACGTGAAAGTCTTAAACCAGAGGCACAAACAATAAGAAAAAAAGAAGAAGTTGTGCATAAATTGAATGCATATACAATGATTAAGCTCTGAAAAATATATATAATCAACTCTTTGAGCGTCGTTTTTTATTTTTATTTTAAGAGAGCTCGGTTACCCCGACAACATTCGAACCTCGGGATTTGTATCATCTCTGGTTTTTCCTTCTCTCTTTATTGGGTAAGTAGTCCTTTCTTAAGCAGTTCCTTTCAAGTGTAGCCTTATGTTCTGGAAGAAAGACAAAAGTCAATTCTATATATTTGTTTCTAATTCACGTTGTCATTTCTTTATTGAAACCGTCAGATCATTAATTGTGCCCTGTAACATGGTCACTCGGAGCATAAGGAGCGCGAAGCGTGCAGTGTTTCGAGCATATCATTTTGATTCCGCAGCCAATGAGATCGAAGGATTAGCCAGTCGGATCGCCGAAAATAAAAGCACAAAGTGAGGAGTGTGTAGAATATAAACCATGCCTCGCGTTCGTAGGGCATGGTTTCCCGATACCTGTTGGTATATTTGGATTAACGTTATCATCGCCTCGATTTATTATACCTTAAGGGCTCTTGTGGGCATTCCACGGAAAAAAGGTTGGGTATAAAGGGATTACGTGAAGGCAACGAATGTACTAAATGAATATTTTAACATCGTTATAAAAGTGTTTAAGAACGCCATAAACAACTATGTACTAAGTCGTCGAAAAAGTGAGAAAGTCGGGGTGTGTCTTTCGAACGTCGGACCTTTAGCTCGCACTCGATGCCTTCTAGTGTGCTTTGGCTGCTCATGCACGCACGAAGCCCACGAGACGCTGAACATTTATCGAAATTGAGAAGCTCGCGTTTGAGGCGTGGTAACTTAAGCTCCTTCCCGCCGTTCACACTCTGTGGCTAGAAGAAGAAGCGACTGATGAAACGACTCGCTATACAAAATGCAGCACAAAATGAAACGCGAGTTCTTGTCATCAACAGAATGTGACGCCTTGTTGGCAAAGTTATTTTATGCACTTACGTGTACATCCACGTGAGCAGGCGTATTTTCCTGAGGAGCGCTTGACTGGTGACTATGCGTTCAAACTAGTGCCGACGTCACGTGCACACCCGCGTTGAGCAGACGGGTGGAGCCGATGAACGCAAACAAGCTGCCATTTTCGTCCTGGGTCATGGTTGTCTGAGTAAAAGGAAGGAAGAAATCTCTTTGTCATGAATGGTAAATACTAATAAAAAAAAAAAGAATCTGCTGTGAACAAATGAACGCATAAAACTGACAGATGCCTGCCCACCGCCAAAAAAAAGCGACTTGCTAAAAAGAAATAAAAAAAAAATATATATATATATATATATAATTTTTTTTTTTAAAGAAGCTGGAGAGGATTTGGAAATAAAAAAGAAAAAAGTTTTTAGTGGTGAATTCTGGCGTATTTTTATTTCGTGAATCTGGATATCACGTTCGTTTTCCCCGATAATGTGAAACTACACGCAAACAAACACGAAGAACCTCCGACGAGTCGTTACGTCATACCGAGATATTATGGCCGCCAAGCGAGGTTCGCTCTTGTGGGCAGCGCTTGCAATAGGACCTTTAGCAAAGCAAAGAAATATCACGGCGCCGATTCCAAACTCTGCAAACTGGCTGCGTTTTTTTTTCTTTTACTTCGCTGCGCGGTTTTTTTTTTTAGGCAGAAAGGCGTGAACGATGATCTCACAAACCGAACCAGATTGACTGTTTTTCTGCAAAAATACAGCCGTCAACAACAAAAAAAAACACAAAACAAAACAGATCGATATAAAACCCAATCCCCTAAAGGGAAGCTAAGACTCACCTTGAAAAAGAACAAGTTAGGGGCGAATCCTGACGTATTTTTATCCTGTTAATCCGAATACTTCGTTCGCTTTCTTTGAAGATCTAACTAAACGCAAGAAAACACGAAAAACCTCCGACCAGTCGTGACGTCGTACTAGCACGGGTACTGGGATCTTTGAGCCGCCAAGCGCGTGTCGCTCGTGCGGGCAGCACGTGCAATTACAAGCGTGACCCCGCACTAACACCAGTCGTGACGTCTTTTTTAAAATTTTTGAATTAAGCAAGAGCGCGCGTGCATAGCTTTGATACGCGCTGAACATGCGCGAGAGTGGAGTTCGGAAAACTCGTAATATGACGTTACCCTCCAGAAAAGAGGAGCTTCAGAGGTATTTTAAAAATGAATTACTGCAGCCTCCGTGCACCAAATCAAAAATTAAAAAAAAAAATCTCGATATTCGTGATACTGGGGGTTAAATGAAGTCAATTTTTATGTTTTTCCTCAATACAAAACCGCTTCAGTTTCCCTTTAATTGCGGACTCCCTACGATCAAGTTTAGGTGTTAAAAGCGCTAAAAACCGACGGACGAGTAGAAGAAACACAGATCACAAAGCGCGTTTTTTTTTTTTTTTTTGCGTTTTTAGCGCCTAAACATGTTCAACCTCCTAGCTAGCCTAAATTGAAACCCTTG
Organism: Ixodes scapularis; assembly: GCF_016920785.2. Lineage (NCBI taxonomy): Eukaryota > Metazoa > Arthropoda > Arachnida > Ixodida > Ixodidae > Ixodes > Ixodes scapularis. The sequence continues at coordinate 18,606,322 of NW_024609857.1, read as the reverse complement.
TACAATTTCTACGCTTAAAATAAATTAAGTCAGCATATGCGCGCGTGCACGAGGATTCATTGTGACAGCTCGCGCAGTAAAATTGACTACCATAGCTGAGAGCACACGCACATAGCGTTCCCCGAGGATACTGCATTCGAGCGCGGCGTATGAGCTCTTCTGAATTGAAATTTGTGCAGTCTTCTTCCAGGTGTCCCATTGTTTTCCTTCCCGAGTGATCCGTAGTTCGAAGCGACCGAGAAATCGTTGTTAAAAGTGAGGAGGGAAAACAGAATAACAGGAAATATACAGGGTTATAGAATAAAGCAGTTCAGTCAGGCTCGCTAACTCTCGAACGTTGCTTGTAGCCGCCGTTCTTGATGCGGCAAGTTCTTCCAAGTGCACTGTAAACGACTTAATATTCACAAGGAGCTATTTACCGCAAATTTTGGGACTTAGAAAACTATCGCAAAAAATAAATCACGAAAATAAATTAACCTACGGTGAGGAATGCTAAACGTAACATTCCAAGTCGCGAAATATAGTGCACGCCAAATACTCCTGAAACCCACACTTAGATTTTGCGAAATATTGTGGCCGGCAAAATAAAGGTTTAGCAGGTCATTTCCACACGAGCGGTTCGTCGAAGAACACATCGGAGACGCCACTGCGCATGCGCGCGACAGTCGTTGGGGACGTCGGGAGGCTCTTTTCGTTCGTTTCTCCCATTCCGGCCGCTGGAGTCGTCACCGGAACTCAGCAAGCATCGTTCACGACTCGGGTAAAAAAACAAACAAAAAAACAACAAAAAAACAACATGGCGGACGGTTGGGCGACTGATTTCGCCGCCCCAACCGAGCGTTAGGCTTAGGACAGAGGGAGGACATTTGCCATCCTGTTAGTCTGCTTCATTTGAGAGGTTGAACCAAATCCTTTCGAGGACTGCTTACAATGGTAAGCGATCGTGAATGCCGTAAACTGCGCATGCTAGTAAATTTTTGCGATCCGCGGGCAGACTAGCTGCTGTGGCGACCGCGACCAGACGAAATGATTCGGTTGGACGGCACACAACGTGAGCGATCGTTCAAGTTCAAGGTGACGGAGACACACCACGTACCTTTACGGTCGTTCAGATGCTTTTTATTTTATCTAGCTTCGCAGCTCTTCACATTCCGACCGGCAAATGTTACGTCGGCCGTCTTGTTTACATCAGTCGTACGCCGGAAACACGAGCCGCCACGGATTTACACGTTGCAAAATGCTTAACATATTTACTAGAAGATGGCGCCACCGGTCAAACACAACCATCAGCATCGTTCACAGGGTTTCGCCAGTTTCACGACTCACTAAATTATGTCAAATTTCCCGTACGATTGCCAGCTGGTGACCAGCTGCGCCGTTCGTGATTTCGCAACCGTGGGCTCGAAAAACGACTCGCTAAAATTTCCTAGTATTTGCTCTCAACGTCGCCGAAAGGCCTAAGAGGAGAGAACGTCTTGTCGAAGACTGCCACTGCAACCGAAGCTGAAGACGTGTTAAGGGACGCGATCGTGCAAACATCCGCAGCGATGGCGTCACAAGCACCTGAATTATCGATGTAAACCTCATCGCCAACGAAGACGCGACAAGCGACTCCATGGATAGATAGATGATATTGGCTATGCCCTTCCTCCCCTACTGAAACAATCCATTTCTTTCCCTCTACATCCCGGCAACATCACCGGGCCAGGGAAAGAACCACCAAGCTTACCTTTTGAGGGATTTAGAAAATGCAAAATAAAAAGAAAAAAGGAAAACGCACCTCTGCCTAAGGGAGTCGTCATTTTTCCTCTTGTCGTCCTTGTTGGGGTTCTTTACAAACCCAGACCCATTGAGAGACAGGGTTGAGATTTTGAGCGGGAGCCACGCGGGATGGAGTCTAGATTTTCCTCTGTCTTCGCTGCCTCTAATCGTGCTAGTTGCTTTTACCAATTTCAGTTTTCGCTAGTCTCCTACCACCGATGCTTTCACCCCTTTTTTGTTACATCAACCCTTTTAGAATTCACCCTTCCATCTATTCCTCCAAAGTTCAGGGCCCCCTCGACGTCTGTTCACCCCTCAGGGAAGGCAGGTTTAAGCCCCTTCAACCTCAAAACCAAACGTTCCATAGTTTCGCTCTCCGTTCCACATATGAATCAAACTTTATCTATATATCTTCAAATTTTGCCCTAAAAGTCTTCGTTCTTAGTACGCCAGTTCTAGCCTCAAACAGTAACGAGCTCTCCCGAGAATTATCAGTTTCTTTCCTTATTTTCTGTTTTTGCCATGTATTCGTAGTCAAAGCTGATTTATCCTGCATACTTCCTTCCCACATCTTTTCATCCGCATCCTTAACTCTGTCTTATACTGACGTCGTTTCACTGCCCGCCTGTAAAAATAGGTTTCGGAGCTTTCGAGTCCATTTCGTCCACTTTGTGTTCAAGCTTTTCATGTATAGGAACTTATATATCATAACTGCCCACCTCATCTGCTCCATATCAGTTAGACTTTGGTCAAAGTTTACTTGCTGCCTCTCAGCTCTCAAAGTACACCCAACCGATATCCACCTGTACCCCTTCATTTGGCGTGTTACCATGTACCCCTAAAGCTAACCTGCCTACACTCTTTTGCCTTAATTCTAAGCTTGACTGTATTTCAGATTTCATGGACTTTCCATACCCCCATCACAACTTCGTATTTATTGAAGTTCCACAATTCTTTGTGTCTCATGATAGCCGAATATATTTTACCCTTTTTTAGTACAATATCTTCATGTTCATTCAGATATTTTCTTCCATCCTTAAGCCGTACATCCAGATATTTGTACTTCTTTACATGTTCTATCAGAGTGTCTTGTATCTTCAGAGGTTCCTCCTTCTCGTCGTTAGGAACTAGTATCCCAGACTTCTTCCTACTGAAGCTTAGGCTAAAGGGTCCCCGTCCCCGCCACAAATTCTAATTAGTCCCTGCTTTGTCTCTCGACTTTCTGCTACAAGTAGAACGTCATCTGCATACATCAGCCCCTGTAAAACTTAATTTACTTTTTTCCCTTCCTCCATGTCAGTCAGATCAACTCCTAAATTGCATTGCTCTATTTTTTTTTTCTCCATTCCACTAAGGTATTTTAAGAGAGCAGCGGAGACAATGGACAGCTACGCCTAAGTCCTCATTTTATTGCTGCTGGTTTTGTGGTTTCGGCTTCCCAAGTTATGACTGCTCTGTGATCTTCATATATCTGTTCTAGAAACTTAATACGTTTTTTTAATTTCGTTCATATATTTCAGTTGATCCCAGAGTTTTGACTGATTCACATTGTCGTACAACAAATTCACGCTTTCTTCAGAACGGGGAAAGGTTCAAGGAGACGAGGTTACAAACGGAAGCGCCGATGAGGATTGAGTTACCGTACCGTCACCGCTCATGTTCATAATTTTTCTTTATCCAGTTTTTATCCAGTTCTGGAGTAATTCTATTTTGCGTGTTATCAGAGCTAACCGTGTGGATGGGGCGTTATATTTCGCTATTTAAATGAAGAATCCTTCGATGATTTCAAGTCCGAATCGCTAATGATGTGTTCCCAGAACCTTGGCGCTGCCAAGGGTCAACGTTGTTAAATGAAAGAGTGTGGTTGTCTGTGAAGGTCCTCCGTGTTCTTAATATTTTCATTTGAAGTATTCATAATCACAACAAGCTCGCCAGTCTACTCAATCGCCGATGTAAGAACGAAGCCGCGAAAACAAAGTCGCCGTTTCGTGCGAAGGTACGTGCCTCCACGGAACTTTCAGTCACAAACTTGAACTGCGCCTTCGGTTTTGGTCACTCGTCTTGTGGGCGACGTGGTTGTCGTTTACCTTACTCGTAGTGTGCAAATTTGGAATGTCAACTAAGCTCCTGGTCCACGATAGCGAATCGGTACCAGCGGTGAATGTACTGGCGATCGCGGGCGCATACCTGATAATGGCAGCTCCTCGTCTGGTCGGCCAGCAGCACTTTACGGTGCCGTTAAGGCAGCGGCTCATTATTGGCAAGAAACATTTTGGAAAGGGTCTGTTGCACGCTTTCTAGGTATCTTACTCCGCACTGGCACAAGTCGTGAGGTCTTTTTCTGACCTTTCTGAAAATAGCAAGAGTGCGCGTGTATAGCTTTGATAGGCGCTGAAGATGAGCGAGAGGTAAGATTTCGAAGACTTTGGATATGACGTCAATCTCTGAGAAAGAGGGGCTTCAGTGGTATACAGCACCGCTTCAGTTTCCTTTACCTTACCGTCGCACAAGTAATTACCGCCCTCTCCTTTACGAAATCCTCTTCCTCCTTCTATTTACATGACTGTGACACAACAAACAGAAGTGATAGCGGCAGTTTGTTTGGGTTGATGGGCTCCCCCCGTTTGATTCGAAATAGACGAGCCGTTAACGTCAGCCCTAATGGTTGAAGTTAGGGCTTGTCAATTTTAATGGGCTGAAGCAATAGTTTCGCTTCAACTGTAGTTGAAGTCCAAGCACACACACAAGCGTTCGTGAGAAAAAAAATCACCCTCACGCGTGGAGTTGTTTAACAGTTTTATTATTGAAGCAAACGCAAGCCTTGTGCGTTAGCGTTGCGTTTTCCACACTGCGCATGTGCCGTATGTACATAACGCTGCGAGCTTTAAGGGTGGTTCACACACCCGTGTGAGTCGGACAGAGTGCACGGGTTGCTAAGGCAACAACTGCGTCGGCTCCAACCAAACGGGGTAAAAACCGGCTTTGTTGGAGCCGACGCAGCTCTTGCCATAGCACCCCTTACGTCGGAAGCAGTTGCAATTGCACTCGGTCGAACTCGACGCAAGTGTGTAAATCAGTCTTTACCATGGTGGCCTTTACATACGTATGGTCGCTGTCGATTTTCGCGTTCGTACGCAGCAGACATCCGCGTTCCCCGTCTCGTTGCTCTCGTCACGCGCGGGACAGCGTGAGACTCAAGGCCCTTGCGCACAGTTGCGCTTGAGAGCGTTTCAGTGCGTTTGACCGCGCTGCGGCTGTGAGATACCAGGACATCCCTGCTTCTTATGTCACGTGCCAAGCTATTCCTTAAACTGGATTCCACACTTCCTACAAAGCACAGTAGTGACTGTGACTCGTTTTCGTTTCTCGACTCAACGCAGTCAAACGCATACATACACTCTGAAACGCAACTGTGAGTAGTGGCCTTCAGATAAGGGAGTTTTCGTAGACTGCGTTGCCCCCTCTGCCAAGCCCTCCTCAACAAAGAAGTCGCTACTGCGCCTGCGCCCTGATGGCCTTGGCTGTACAGCCCCGGGTATCGTAGCGGGTTGCGGAGTGCGTTGCGCGACGACGGAAACGATCTGCGAAAACTCCCTATTGGCTTCACGGAATACGGGCCTTAGATTGCTTGGAGCAGTGTCCATGGGGGCATCTAGATGGCGCTGCAACTGCTTTCGTCTGCATTTGCGTTCCGCTGTACTAAAAGTGCTGGTTTGACGCGTTCCGCAGAGTTCCACTTAGCGTTTGCGTGACTCGTACGAATTGCTAAAGCAAGGAACCTTACGCTATGTTTAATATCTAGATTAACTTCTTGCCTGACTTTACGTAATGAGTAGGACCAGCCAAATTAACATGTAAGAAATATTGCAGGAGCAGGATTCCACGTAAAACGTTACACTTTGGGTATTCGATATATTCAGAAATGTTCACATGACATTGTCAATGGTCCAGAGACAAAACACGTAAAGATGCGTTTTGCGGCACGCGTACACACCAGGATGTAGTACTGCCTGGTGGTTAGAAAACGATTGGGATATAATAAAAGACGTATTCATGTTACAGAAGCTTAATTACTTCGCCCATTGCTGGATATTTGGTCGGCACCTTCGGCTACAGGAAAGGATCTATGTTTATGTTTGTTGCTCTCTTGATGTGGGTACGTATTAAGCAATAATTCATTTTTCACCCAATGCTTTTGTCTTGCTACTTACACTAAATGCGTTTTTGGTGCGAAGACGAAAAACAAAAGCTTATGATATGTCACATGTCCATGCATAGTAGCATGATGTAAGGCTTCCTTCGCCTCACACTTATGCGGGCCAAGCAAATTTAAAGAAGATAAATAGTAAACTAGTCCTCAATAGGTCTATAGAAAAAAATTGGTCGTAGGAATTAAATTGTCCGGTTATTTGCGCCCGGAAAGCGGACTTGTTTTCATTTTCCTTTGACATGACTGTATTCAACCCATGTGCAACCGCTTACTTAATCGATACAAGACGGGCAGTCATGATTGGAAGTGCTAATTTATCCTGTTTAACATATGGATGTGGATACTGTAAAGGTTAAAAAATGTTAGGGCAGATAAAGGTGTCACAATACTGAAATGCTCCACTAGTCATGTTGCTGATAAATGTCAGCATAAACTATTAGCCTCTGCATGGAGCCATTCATCCGTCATTTTTGCTTACAGACGCCCATTACCGTGTTCCAATGGCAGCGATCCAACTGTCTATCAAGAAAGAAAATCACCATCACAATTCCCGAAGCATGAGGTGGCAATTAAATAAAGATTTTTTTTTGTATTCTTACTGTCTTATTTAACTAATAACATAGAAGGCAGCATTCAAGAATGCAGATCACCTCCACATAAAGAAACAGACGCCAGCAAACCTTTCACCCTTACCGAAGGGTCTACAATGTGGTGTTCAAGCGCTCATCCATAAAGCACGCAACGGTGCCAGCCTCACTCAGGACGTCCTCGATGAGGAAGCCCACCTGACGCAGATGACCCAGAGTCCCAGACAGTAAGTCCTCCTTACACACCAGTTCCAAGCGTGAATCAATGCAGCCAGGTGAAGCTCCCCAACCAGTGATGACCTAGCAGTTCTACATGCTCTGCAGGCTCTGCAAGCGAAAAAGCGGCGTATATGGAAATAAAAATACGATTGAGCGGCACGCGCCGCTCAATCATATGCTCAAAGACGACGCCGTCCCTGGCGTCGTCCTTGAGGTCGTTCTAGACCTCTAGGACGACCTTACTTGTCTCATTACGCAAAAACCTGGGGCCGTTCTGCCCGAAAGTTGACCCTAAAATTACATCATCAAGCACGCGCCGCTCACGCTCAAGTGCGGAAGCGTGATGTCACCACCGGAGCGCCGTGTGTAACTGGTGCGCTCCGGACTTCATCTGTGCTCTTTGTGTGCTTCGTGCAATGGACTGTGAGGCGACCGCGTGTACAGCTGCGGCCTTGACATCGGCAAACGTGGGCGCCCACGCAAATACACCACAGCTTCCTCAAGTATCCTCCTCTAGGCGTCGTTCTGAACGTCGTCCTAGATGTCGTCCTCTAGGCGTCGTTCTTGACGTCATCCTAGACGTCATCCTTAAAGTACGACCTACCGAATCGTCTTCTACCGGGGAAAAAACCGGTTCCCAGTTTCCTTCTCTTCATTCCCTCTCGCCAATTTTTCCCCTCGTCTCCACACAAGAGCCGATCTCTGAACTATTCCCGGTAGAGAGAAGGAGGGTCTCCCTCTTTCTCATGTGAAGCGGAGGAATTGAGGGAGAGTTTCCTTCTCTCCGCTTGTTGGTCGGCCTTTAATAAGGACGTCATAGAGGTCGTCTTAGAAGTCGTCCTAACGCCGCCCTTGACCTCGTCCTCGACGTCTTCCTATACGTTGTCCTAAACTTTATTACGTGTAGAAACATCACTCGAAAATTTTATCCGCGGTACTATGTTTTCGCCTTCCTACAAGTCAGCAGTCTTGAGTGTCCTCGAGTATTTTTTCTTTAATTTTATTAGTTGATTTGTTTCCTGGCCTTTCCAGTATTAATCCAGGCCGTCGAGCCATCTTTGCCGCAATAAAGTTTAATAACAACAACAAACACAAGGTTGTCCATGATTGGCGCAATTCATAACGAATAAACCCGCTATGTTTAAATGGAACCATAGAATTCCATTATTAGCTTTGATCGGGCGTAGTTTTACGTTTACCTTTAACTAAACCATTAGCTGGGCGTCTTAAGGTTGTTTTACTGCTTACATTTGGGACAAAGTCAAATAACCAAAATGAGAAAGAGAGAGAGAGAGAACCATCTTTATTGTCCCTTAGTTCAGGGTGTCAAGGGGGCATCCAGAAGAAAGTCAGTAAAAGAGGGATGCGGACAAGGGGATCGCAGAGGGCTGGTAGAATCATCCAGTGCTTTCAGGTCCCCTTCGATCGATGCGATGTGATGAAGAAGGGCGTCCAAGGTGGCGGGAACAATCTGATTATTCGTTGGAGACAGTCACCCGTGCCACATGGTGGGTCGGAGCCTGGGAGGGATTGTGGAAAGTGTAAAACGGATGAATGACTCTACGAAAAAAAATTGGGTTGTGTGTATGTTTATATAGCCTAGAACTTGGTCTATCTCAACGGGCGACGAGTCTCCCGGCTGTAGAGGAAACATTTACCCGTTGCAGTACAACCACTGGCCTGGAGTCTTTAACGTGCATCACGCAGTAGTGATACACGACCGCACGCCGGTACAGTGCTCATTCAGATCAAAACGGGCAAGGGTGGGGATTAAATCCAGGATCCTGGGTTCTGCAGTGCGAGCTTTGGCTCCACAATGACTCTGCATGGAGCAGTAGGTATGCTCGTTGTTGGGGTAGCCAGGAAAGAGGGGACATTTGGCTGTCCTTTGGGCGCCTCGGAGGAGATTAGTATAGTGTGGTGAAAGTTGAGTGCAGGGTTGAGCTCCACGTAAAGTGGTGCCATGTTAAGGGAGAGGATGGGTGGCGGTGTAACGAAGGTAAGTCTGGTTTCGCGGAGTTGTCGGAGTATATCGGCGCCTGTTGATGGTTTTCGGCACGTTGTAGCTGGGGCTCACAGGATTAGGCCAAGCGAACACAGGTTCCGGAACGGACGTGACTCGGGGAAGCAAATGTGCTTGGTCGTTGCAAAGCGGGGCAAGGAATCCAGTGGATTTAGAAGTGAAGGTTGGGAGAGGTGGTCGGGAGCGGCGCTGAGCTCGCGTGACATGTGGTTGGGGAGCTTATTGTATTGAAATGCACGAAGTGCCTTTTGGGAGTCACTTACAATTGCAATGAAAGTGTCTTTCGTCGGAGTTGGCGATGGCATGGTGGATGGCACAGCAGATCGCCTGTGCTTCCAGGTGGTCTGCTGAGGCAGCTTGGGTATAAGTTTGAGTGAGCTAGGCGTTGGTCTGGGAGCAGTGAAACGCAGTACGGCCAAGTGTGTTAATGTTATCGTAGCTGGCGTCCGTGTAGTAGATCAGGTTGTGGTTGGCCTGAAGAGTGTTGATTTTTGGGGTTCTGAGTTTGGCTTTGTGCTGGCGGCGTGCGGGGTTTCTGTCGGGATTCATGTGCTTTCGTATGGGTAGAATGGGGATTTAGGGGATAGTGTCCCAGGGCAGAGTGGTTTTCTCGACGGGAAGCAGGTGCAAGGTGTTGTAACCGAAAGCCCGGAGAATGTTGCGACCTTGTAGGGACGTGGCCAGGCGTTGTTGTTGTCCCAGTCGGTGCAAGTCGACTCGCACTTCGAGCGCGTTGAAAGGGTCCTTATGTTGTAGTTGCTCCAGGGGAGCGTTCTGTGAGACGCCGAGAATGAGACTGCAGGGTTTCCGGGGTTGTGTTTGGAGGTGTTTGAGTTGGGTTTTCGTGAGAGGGGTGTAGGGGATGTGATAGAGTACGCGAGAGTAGATGAAAGCTTCAGTGGCGCGTCTCATGTCGTCCTCTTTTAGGCCTTTGTGGCGGTGGGAGATGCGACAGAGGTCGCGTGTGATTTAATTGATTTGTTTGGAGAGGGAGGTTATGGTGATGTCGCAGGCACCATTGTTTTCAATGGTGAGACTTACGAGTATGATACGTTGCGCTTCGGGTACAGGCTTGTCGTCGAGGCTTATGGTGATGATGTCTCTGTCTGGACTGTTTTTGTGTTTGGAGATGATGAGGAGTTTTGATTTAGATGGGGAACACGCCAGACCTAGTTTGGTGGCATAGCGTGCGACATTGTCGCAGCTGCTCTGCAGTGTTTCTTCCTGTTGACCTGGGAGCGGGTGTTGATCCATAGACCAACGTCATCAGCAGGCATATAGCCAGGGGGGGGGGGGGGGCATGGGGCCAGGCCCCTCCTCCGAAAGCTTCCAGTTTGCTTAAGCATCCTACCCCCCCCCGCCCCCCCCCCCCGCCCCCCCCCCGCCCCCCCCCCCCCGCCCCCCCCCCCCCCCCCGAGACAAAATTCAGGCTAAGTGCCAGGTCATCAGCATAGATGGAGAACTTAGGATGGGTATGGTTTTGAGTTCAGCGGGAAGTTTTCTCATGGCAAGATTGAAACAGTTGGGGGAGAGGGTGGAGCCTTGTGGCACGCCTCTGTGTCAAGAAAAAGGGGTTGAGGTGTGTCCAGGGGTTTTTAATGCTACAGTGAGGCTCGATAAAAATTTGCGAATGTAGTTCTACAGGGTGAAACAAGGAGACGGCAGGCTCTTTAAATCGACCGGAAAATTCGGTTTCTTAACCTATCGCGCTACGACTTTGTTCAGCGAGGCCCACAGATGGTGCATTTGTTTTGTAAAATTTGCAAAGAGCGAACTTACCTGAGGAAAAAGTAAAGAAAGAAAAAGGCTTAGCTCCTATCGAAACGCAGCGACGCCAACGGTCTGCAAACAACAGGGCGCCGTTTCGCACTGGAGGCAAGAGATGGCGCAACAAACGCCGCCAACGCTCTGCGCCAACGAACGAGCATACGGCGCCGAGAGCAGGCCTTTTTAGCAGACAATCTTTTCGACTCAAAAGCGGCGCGCGTTCCGCAGGCGGCGACAGTCGCAGAAACAAAAAAGACAGGCGCGGTAACAGCAAGGAACTGCAGTTCCTTGTCTGCAAAAGGGCCGGCTCTCGGCGTCGTCTGCTCGTTCGTTGGCGGCAGTTGGCGTCGCGACCGCTTGCGCCATCTCTTGTCTCCCGTGCGAAACGGCGCCGTGTTGTTTGCAGACCGGTGGCGTCGCTGCGTTGCCATAGGAGCTAAGCCTTTTTCTTTCTTTACTTTTTCCTCAGGTAAGTTCGCTCTTTGCAAATTTTACAAAAAAAAAAATGCAGCACCTGTGGGCAACACTGCACAAAGTCGTAGCGCGATAGGTTAGGAAACCGAATTTTCCGGTCGATTTAAAGAGCCTGCCGTCACCTTGAATCACCCTGTACATTCGAGGGCCGCACTTCGTTTTTTTTAAGGTGTTTAGTATTGAGTCGTGTGACACGTTATCGAAAGCCTTGTAGATGTCGAGGCTGAGAAGCGAGCGGAGGTGTGTGGTGCTTTTCTGTTGGAGATCGTTGTATAATCGGAGAGGACAGTCTTGTGTGGAGATATTCTTCAGGTAAACAATGAGCGTAAAGGGTGAGAACGCGTTTTTTCGAAATGTTTGCCGATGCACGAGGTAAACAAAATAGGGCTGAGATTTTTTACTTAGGGGGCTTTGTTCGGTTTGGGGATCATGGTGACGATGGCACCTTTCCACTCTGCCGGTATGTCGCTTGTTTGTCAAACATGATTGAAGTTGTCTAGCACTTGTTGGAGTTGTGCGTCGTTGAGGTTAGCAAGAAGTTGATATGTAATTTGGTCTTCGCCGGGTGATATGTTTCCTTAGAGGGAGCCGAGTGCCCCCTTTAGTTCGTTGAGTAGGAAATGTACATCCATGTCAGACGGGTCGAGGGGAGGGGGGGGGGGGGTGGAAATTTTAGTGTGTGGGGGACGGGGTGTGTTGGTGGGTGGAGGTAAGTAGGCGTGGCGGAGTTGTTGCTCGTGTTCAACTGGGGTAATTTTGTCGGTAAGAATGATGCGCGTGAGGGGGCTGCAGGGTTGGGTGGATGTTGGGAGTGTTTATAGGATGTGCCATGCCTTTTTAGTGGCTAGTTGGCCGTTGAGGGGATCGCAGAGTTGGAGCCAGTTTTCAGTAGCGAGTTGCTGTGTGTAGGTTTCAGCTTCTTCGGTGATGTCGTGAATTTTGTGCTTGAGATGTTTATAATGTTTGGCTTTCTTCAACCTTTCACTAGTTTACGTCTCGTTTTCCATAGGTTGCGAAGATGAGTTTCAATGTACGGGGTGGCGGTTGTGCTTTGAGCTTCCTTGGTGAATTTGCGCTGGGCCTGGAAGAGATGGTTGGCCCCTGCACTATGGGCGAGTTTCGCAGGTGGAGAATTGTTGGAGGTGTAATAACGAAAGCGGTCCCAGTTCTTGATGCGAATGGTGTTGCGACGTGGCTTTTTTTTTTTTTTTTTTTTTTACGTTGGTGGTAATTCTGAGGTGGATGAGGCGGTGGTCGCTGCCTAGATGTTTGCCAGATGCAGACCATTCAGGTTCGGATGGCCCTCTATGGAAGGATAGGTCAGGATTGGCACCGCGTTGTTGGTTGTTGCCGGTTCGGGTGGGCTGGGTGTCGCTGATAAGTGGCATAGAGTATAATAGGGTACCCAAATTTTAAAAAGAATCGAAGGTGGTGTTTTTTTTGTTGTTTTTTTAGTTGCATCAGAATATTTCGTTGTTTGATTTTTTTCCATGTTTGCCAAAATATATCCCGACTATCGTATCACTAGATACTTTATTTATTGTTTAAATGATAGCCATATAGAAGTCGAATACTACCTACAAAATATATGATAATGAATAAATCATTACTTGAGATACAGGCCTCCAAATTTTGCCTTCTGTAGTTTGAGCAGGTATGTTTAGCAATTTTTAGAAAAATAAATAAAATTTAAATGAATAATATTACTTTTATATTCCAAGCAAGCTGTACCCATAGTTTGCGTCTAAAACGTATTGTAATTCTCCTAATGTTATCCTTTTAGTTATTCACTTTCAAATGTACCCCCTCCATCAGTGCGCGTTAATGCAACTGTCCAGCTCTTCATGCCTTACGATTTTTCCTGTCCCCAATTTTTTTTTCTGGTCAAAACTAAGTGTGGATTTGTTTATAACAGACACTAGACAATGGCATATAAAAACATCCGTTGATTTAAAAATGTCGACCAGCCACCCTTTGGTCGATCTTATCTGAAATCATCTAGCTACGAAAGTGAGCCGAGTTCAATATGCAAACAATGTTGCCACGCTTTTCTTTTTTTTTTTTACCTTGCTGGTGAGCCTGAGGTGGATGAGGCAATGATCGCTGCCTAGATGTTCGTGAGATGTAGATCATTTAGTTACGAATTGCCTTAAATGGAAGGGCACGGCAGGATTGGTATCGCGTTGCACGCTGTCACCGGTTCGGGTGGGCTGGGTAGTGCCATTGAGAAGTGACAGAAAGGTTTGTGCAGCCGGTTGTTCGAGCAGGCGTCGATTGCAGTGAATATTCGAGTAACCCCAGGAGCCCGAGGAGAAGGATGTCGTGATCCGTGTTGTCTGCTACAAGATTGGTAAGCCAGCTGCGTTGGATTTATGATCTTGCGGTCCGCTCGCCAGTGCGCATTTACGATATTAGAGAGTTTTAGTAGATCGTTCCGATACCTCCGATAGCCCCGATAACGATACTATGCATGCGCAAGGGAGGCCGTGGCGGAGTATCGGGTATCGTTATCGGAGTCATGGGAACGATCTACTAAAACTCTCTAGTGATGGGATTGGGGCAGTTTTGTGGTTGACGGGTGGTAATGACGTGCTCTTGGTGAGCAGTGTTGATATATTTTTTTTTTGTGTTGAGTTTTATCGTTGACTTTTGATTCGATACATATGCCATAAATAGTGTAGGTGTGTACGCGTTTTGCTTGCGGTCAGTTTAAGTGATGCTGGGTTGGGTACAGGAGGTATACTGTGGGAGGTTGTGAGTGCCTCGCGTGTCCTGTCGCAAAATGACGTCAGGTCTGCGATCGAGCGTGTTTAGATGATGGGTGAGACTGGCTCGTTTACGCTGTAGTGCGGCGGTTCCATTAGAGGATGGCTATGGATTGTTTAGACATCATTTTCGCCTTCAGTTGAGGAGTTATCGCCATATTGGTGGGGTATTTTGCTTTCAGTGTGATAGGGGTCGGGTATTTGGCGTTTCGTGGATTGTGGCTAATGTGCATTGAGGTCTGCTTCGTCCCGCTCCTGAGCTGTGTGGCGCTCCTGGATGTTTTGAACAATGAGCTTAATTTGGTTAAGGTAGGCGGGGGCCTGGGAATCAGTGGGTTGAAAGGGGGAGTTTGTTGGCCGTCTGATGAGCGGTTAGCGACTCCTGCCTTTATCGCGTGGACTATGTTGGTGGTGGTTGATGCGCACTTGGCAGCAAAATGTGCCTGTTTGTATGTGGTGGTTTGTGGTGCGGGTGCGGGTTATGGTTTGTGGTGCGGGCTTGGTTCGGCGTGTAGATTGGGGGAAGGGGGTGGGGATGGAGTGCTACTCTCACTTTGTTGTTACGGCTGAGACTTCGGGCTTTGCGCGGTTGCTGGGTTGAGCCTCGTGAGGTGGGTGGTCGACGATAATTTTCTCGTCTGGTGTTGCTATTGGGCGCCTTGAGGGAGAGAGCTGTTGGGTTGAAGGGTGAGGAGGCAAGGTTTCCACACTCCAGGCTTTGGGTGGAGGAAGAGGGGTGCGCTGTTTGTGGGGTGCTTTGGGGCGCTGATGCAGTCACCTTTTGTGAGCGGCGAGTGTGGCTTGCGCATCGGCCTGCTCCTTAGCCGGGCATTCTTAGCCGACAGCAGCGACACCTCAGTTACGGGACGTCAGAGAATTGAGCCGGTATATACTCCGTTGCCTTTGAAGTGCGAGCGAAGGCGATAGAAAATATCATAGAACCAATCAAGCATCTGCTAAAGTTAATCGCAACGGCCCTCATTATTTTGGAATATTTGCTCTCAGTCTTAGTCCAATCGCGCACAGTAAGCACGCCGCGAGGCTTCGCTCTTATCTTTTATGCGTGATTAGTTTAGCTGCTGATAGCAGATCCACAAAAACGCCTATTAGCGGCGAGATGTTTTGGTGACGCCCTCCTATGGTTCCCTCTCGTGACGTCATTACCTCGCGAGCAACAAGTTGGACGGTGTTTGTAATGAGCATGGTGGAAGCTGGAAATCATTACGTTCTCAAAGCAACGCTGCCAACACCTTCAAAATTCAAGTTCTTACATTATTCTTATTTCCGTCGATGAAAATCCTTTCCTGACGTCAAAGTCAGCTTTCGGCCAATCGTGTAAGGCCGATCACAGCGACGCTTTCGATCGCGCACGTCACCAATAGCACCACGACAAACAACATTTCTCGCAGCTTGATTGGAACCATCGAAGCGCAGTGTTGACCGCTGTCGAACTTAAGGCCCTTTCACACTTGTGACAGTCGCTGGAGCGACCAGCGACTAGGGACTGGTTTTTGGTCGCGGAGCGACCAAAACAGGCCGGTAGCGACCGATTTTGGGCAGTCGCTCGCTGACCGATTTTTCAAGTCGGAAAAGCCGAGTCGCTGGACGGCGGAGCCAATCAGAGTCTGCAGAGTCTCGTAGGAAGTGATGTGTGCGTTTGTTTACATCCGGCACTGCTTCCCGCGTAAAATAGCGACGCGCGCACGGCGGCGGTCACTGCACTGTAAAAAATTTTCACCACATTTTACGGGCAAAAGTTGCCGGTTCAATATTGCCGGTATGGTTTGCCGTAATCTAGAAACGGGACTGTCTGTAAAACTAAGGCATATAATTCCGTAAAATGACGAAACGTCCGTAGTTCACTTTACAGACAGTTATCCGTTTTCCATTTTACGGGTAAAAGTTGCCGGTTCAATATTGCCGGTATGATTTGCCGTAATCTAGAAACGGGACCGTCCGTAAAAACAAGGCATATAATTTCGTAGAATGACGGAACGTCTGTAGCCCACATTACGGACAGCTATCCGTAGGAAATGTGAAAGCTGTCCGCACTAAATACCAAAGGACTATACCTTTCCGAATTATATAAGGCCAAAGCCTCGAGCCATCCGTGCCACCTGCACCTCCGATACATCAGGCGACTCACCTGGCAGAGCTCTAGATCTGCCAGGGGTGTCACCTGACTTATCAGAGGTACAGGACTGGTGCGGATGACTCGTAGCTTTGGCCTTATATAATTCGGAAAGGTATAGTCCTTCGGTATTCAGAGCGGACAGCTTTCACATTTCCTACGGATAGCTGTCCGTAATGTGGGCTACAGAAATTTCGCCATTCTACAAAATTATATGCCTTGTTTTTACGGAGAGTCCAGTTCAAAAAGGCGTAAATGTCAAGTGTTTCATTATTAGTGCAAAAAGCTTCCATATTCAAGCAAGCCTAAGTCACATGAAGCTTTTGGGGTAGATTGGTATGGAGAGTTCATAGCTCCGTCATTGTAGATATGAACTTGAATAATCTTTCATCCTCAGCCAAAAAGTTCATGTTTTGCAAAAGAGAAAGAGCACACAACCGGTACTTCTCACTGCCAGGATTTTGTTTGTGTGAGCTCAGCTGTTCCTATAGATGACAGCTCAACAAACGAACCAATTAAGAAGTTTCGCCACAATACCTTTATTGGAAGAAGGCATGCCTTGCTTTAACTTTGGAGAAAATTTACATTATAGTTGTCCTTGTGCTGGCCATTTAGATGCCCCTCCATGCTTGTGCTTGAAGTTGTCATTCAATTGAAGACCTCCTCGGTATCTTCATGGTGCATGTAAGGGCAGCTTGAAATAAAGAGCAGAAGAGGATTTGCATTCAAACACAATCGCAACAAATTGTATATGACATGCATGGTTGAAGTAAGTGAGCAACGTGCTTACAAACTAGCCTAGCTCCTACTAAACATGACATATAAAATAAACCCCCCATAAATTGAACCAAAGTAAAAATTTGCATTGATTTGAATACCGAACATATCAAGTGCTTGAGAAATAAAACTAGCCAATTAAAATTGCACAACTATTCAGTGATGTTAAGCATATTGGATTGAGCCAGATCTCCCTTAGTATATACAGTAGGCTCGCAATATAAGCACATTGGATTGAGCCAGATCTCCCTTAGTATATACAGTAGGCTCGCGATAATTCAAACTCGGATATTTAATACTTCTGGTTAAGTCAAACAAATTTCAAAACTTTGGTTGACCCGCTACGTTTTCAATGTATTTATAAGCCGCTTAACTCGAACGATGTTTTCGTGTAATTCATACTTTTTGTTCTCGCAGCACCATTGAGCGCACTTCTTTCGGAGCACCGGTGCACTGCGGAGAAGCGACACCCGTGGAGCTTGCTTCCGCTGGTGTTGCTTTTCCGCAGTGCACCGGTGCTTGGTAAGAAGTTTGTTTAACGGGGTTAAAGCAGAGCAGAACCGTGTATAAACTGTTTTACTAAAAGAGTGCGAGAGATAAAAGGGGAAAGGGCTATCGGCGCTTTCCCCCTTGCTGGAGCGTTAAAGACAGTGAAAGCCCCAGATGAGAGGCTTTGCCAGTGTTCGGTGCAAGCATTGCCCGAACTTCGTGTTTTGTTCTCTGTTTTAAGCTCCCAAACTTAATTAGAGCCACGGGCTTGGATGGCAACAGTCCCCCGGTCATCAAGACACCATTGCTCAGTTATACGGTGCACGAATAACGACAGAAAGCGTCGAATACTGTCCGAGAGCCTGTGTAGCTTGCACGAAATCCGGCAAGGCGAGTGCGACTGCAGTGTCTTTAAGCTCCATCGCTTTCCACATGACCCCGATTTCCGGCAGTAGTGGCTTGCTTCCCTAAATCGAAAAGACTTTTCCCCAACGCCATCCTCTCGACTGTGCTCGGAACATTTTGTGAATGGAGTGGGCATGACATTTAACGCTGTACCGTCGATGAACACGGGGTGCGCTCGCAAGGTGTGTGCAAGTTTTCTCCTGATATTTGCTTTCAGCTTGTAACATTTTGGAACTGAATTTATTTTAATATAGATATTTCGAAGTGGTGACATTGACTAAATTTTATTATCTACAGCACTTAGTTAAGGCTGATTTTCGTCGCCAGGTGTGGCTGGCGATTGTCAAAAAGTTAGTTCTATTGCTTTGCCTTGATCCCAATCTCCTGCGCAATACCAGAGAGCCATGAGCCCATGCTGACCGTCACAATGCAACTAGATTCTTCTTATTTTCAAAATTAGTACATAATGCAGCTGGAAAGAAACCTTCAATTTCTGTTGCTTAAAGTTGAAACATGCTCATGCATCACTGTTTATAAACATAGAAACATGCTCATGCATCGGTGTTTATAAGCGTTTTATTTGAGGACCCCGTGCCAACGAGTGTGTCTTTTGTCGAGAACTGAAAACAGCAAAGTCGAGATGGGCCTTTTGCCGGAGCGAGTCGGTCAATGATTCAACGATTCGAAATTGATGCATGAGCATATTTCAACTTTCAGCAACAGAAATTGAAGGCTTCTTCCCGGCTACATTATGTACTAATTTTTAAAATAAGTATCTAGTCGCATTGTGACGGTCAACATAAGTTCATGGCTCTCTGGTATTGCTCAGGTGATCGTGATTCAGGAAGACCAATAGAACAAGCTTTTCGACAATTTTCAGCCACACCCGGCGGCAGAAATGAGCCTTCAACTCAGCGTTGTTGATAAAATTGAGTCATTGTCAACACTTTGAAATATCAATATTAAGATAAATTCAGTTAGAAAATGTTACAACCTGAAACAGCCATTATCTCGAGAAAACTTGCACGCACCTTGCGAGCGTACCCCATGTTCATCGACGGTACAGCGTTAAGTTCGGTGTGCGCTCCATTCACAAAATGTTACGAGCACGGTCGAGAGGATAGCGTTGGAGAAAAGTCTTTTCAGTTTACAGAAGCAAACCACTGCCACCGGAGATTGGGGTCATGTAGAAACAGCCGCACTCACCTTGCTGGATTCCGTGCAAGATACATAGGTCCTCAGACTGTATTCAACGCTTTCTGTCGTTATTCGTGTACCCTAAAACCGAGCAATGGTGTCCCGATGACCGAGGGACTGTCGCCATCGATGCTTGTTGCTTGAATTAAGTTTGGGAGTTTAGAACAGAGAAGAAAGCGCAAAAGAAGTTAGGGCAATGCAGATGCCTAGCACCGGGACGCAAATAGAGGGCTTGACAAGATCTCTTGGCCAACCAGAAGCCGAAAAGAATCTCCTAGCCGTAGTTTGGGATTGGAGGGCAATGCTAAAGAGCACCTCATGTTTAAGAGAAAAAAAAAAAAAAAGCCGCTCACCTGATGTGCATTTCTGGAAACAGGCTTTGACTAGCAATAAATTATTGCCTCAGGAATGAAGTGCTGCTTCAGTAATGGTTCCTGCACAAACAATTCAAGTGTAAGAACACAAGCCCCAAAATTTTCTTGCCATCCTCCTCCGTCTACTTTTTTGTGCATCTAATTAATTTCATCCCTTGGCAAATCCTAAAGATTTCGAAGTGCTTATCCTACGTCTTTCTCTTAGAGCCTAGTTCATGTTGCAGAAACTTGGCTGAGTGGATAAGCTGGAGCGTTCATTGTTCATCGAGACACTTTTTCTTTCACCCCATCCTGTTCTTGAAAGCAGAAAATCCTCAACCTTGACCACGGTCATTAAGGACTTTTTACAGATCATACACAGGAGGTTGGCATTGCCAAGACAAACTCATGTCTTTACTTTGAGCATGGAATAAATGTATGTCTGATCTACGGAAAGTTCCTGTTATACCAAGGCTCATACTATTCCGTTGTCAAAGGAGCAGGCATTGTTCATAAAAACTTTGCTTCATTACATTGTTTCAGAGAACAATTGTTCTTTTTTTAATAGGGATCAATTAATCATATTAGGACAATTGTCAAATAATGACAGATTCACGCGATGGATTGAATCGCAATTTTCATCCGTGGACCGTTTGTCACGTTACCATCATGTCGGCTATTCCTCCGATTTGCACCTCGTCAGCAGACGCCCAGACTTAAGGGCAAAGTGCCCTTCCATGCCCAGATTTTTAGCGGGTGAGTAAAGGCCCGTTCACACTCTTGCGACCGAGTTAGACCGAGAGAGACCAGACCGGCTTTTAAGCCTCTTGCGACTTCTTAGGTCCAACTCCGCTGCATTGCATCCGGTCCTAAGAAGTCGCAAAAGGCTTAAAAACCGGTCTGGTCTCTCTCGGTCGAAGTCAGTCGCAAGAGTGTGAACGGGCCTTAACAGTAAAAGCGTTTACGGTAGAGCACCAACAGCAGAGCAATACTTTTGGTTTTCGAATGAGCGAAACAAAGATAGTGCACTGTACTTTGTCCATTCGCTGTTTCATTTTGTCGAACCATTCTTATTTTCCACTCGTGAAAGAAGCTGCGAGAACTTTGCCCAGCCGACAAGCCGCAAGTTCTGGTACTCCTCCGGGTTGACGTCAAGATGCTTCAGTGAAAACTTGCCTAGCAAGCTGCAAGCTTACCTGCATGTCCACCCAGTTTTCAACCCAGCCAAGACCTTTCTTGCGGCTGTAGTGTGCTGAAGAGTGGTGCACAAGCAAGCAGTGCGTGAAGGTATTTCCAAATGCCCCTCCGCAACACCAGGACTTCATCACTTAGACGCTGAAGCCTCCTGGAGCAGGACGATACTTGTGTCATATGGTTAGTAAAGCTAGTAGCACTTCACGCTAAGCCTGTCATGATGCTTTGTCTTGCTCGGTATATAACAGCAGCACACAATACTTTTTCATAATAGCACAGTGATCGTAGTCGCAAACATCACTTCTGACCTTGGAAAACTGTGCCACAGTGCGATGTTGGCATTTTGCGGAAATGCAGGGCCGGGAATAGGTTCAGTTTGTCCTCGCTGTCATCTGCTCGTCTCCTCCGTATGGATGTGCTTGGAGGACTGATGTTCCGTGGACGTCTTGTCACTTGATCAATTTATCTGCGGATAAGTTCATGTGAATCGGCAATAAGTGGACAGCGGAGTCTGCGGTGACTTAAAGGGGTTATAACACGAAAATTAAACGGATCTATTATTCTTGAAATGGATTGCTCATAGACTACGTAGTATATACACCAAGTTACGCAATTTTAGAGCTCTGGTAATTGCACTATTCAATTTACGAATTCGTATCATTTTCATCTGGCGACGAGGCAACACTGCCCAAGTTAGTCACATCATGGTGCCCATAAAGCATGTGACCATGAACGCTCTTTCATTCTAGGGGCCCCCATGATCACCCAAGCTCTCCTCGCCGTGGTACGATCAGAACCGCTCGCGCAACTCGGTAACTAAAATGCTTTTCTCGCTCTCGCCGCCGGCCCGTTGACCTTCCACCCTGCATGCGCCTGCGAGATATTCCCGGGCGACAGTGACCACAACGAGTTCGTCCGTAACTCGCCGTCACTGGAGTTCGTCGCCAGCGGGTCGCAGTCAAAATGAACAGCTTTCAACATCTCTTGATAGCAATCATACTCATCGCTGCTGCAATCAATGTCGAACACTTTGACAAGGCGAGCGATGTGGTAGACGTAATCATCACAAACCGCATGCTCGAAACGTGGAAGGTAAACGAGAAAACTGAAGCTCGAGACGCCAAAATAGCCAAATCTGTCAGTGCGTGCAAGGAGACATCGCGCTGGAGGCTGGCTGCAAAGCCAGCCTCCAGTTTTGCTTGGATCCGCCCCTCCGAGGGATTCACATTTAAGTGGATTTATCCACGAAACTATTGCGCCATTCTCAAAACAAATCTAGCAGGGTTACAGGAACATACAATGGGTCCTAGCAGTATAGCTATCTTATATTGTATTTTTGGCATGTCATTTCGCGCCAAACATTTTTGTTGACGTTGCCTGCACGTCATAAAAGTGTTTCTCGTATCCAATTAGACATTGTCGAAGGAACGAGGAAACTGCATAATAATGTCGCACACTGTTTACCTTAACCGTTTCTTTTTTTCTTCAGTTTTTGATCCTGAGTTGTTTTTTCTATATTTATTGCACGTACAGCCCAAGCTGCACATGTCTCCACAATCAGTCGCCATCCTTAAAAATGTGTACAATAAAAAAAATACATGCTGCCATCTCTGAGCAGCACCGCATGCTCAGAGAAAAAAATACATGCTCGGAACAAGCCTGGGATGTCCAAAAAGAGCCAAGGGGCGAGGTATAGTGCGCGGATGAGTTACACCCATCCTAAACGGTTTAGGAGCCCTAGGTGGACGAGCGAGGCTCGTTCCAAATGGGTTAAGGTGCACCAACACCTTCCACGTTGTTGAATCTTATGTAGTAGCATATGATCCTAAATTACCAGACTAGGTTACAGAAAGTAAAGAGTAAGAGGAGGACGGGACGTCATACCTTTTCATGTTCTCATTTTTTCGCCAGTCCTGTATTAAAAGGTTTTCATAGTAAAAGTGACGGTTGTATTTTATCTACCCTTTTGTTTCTTGCAATCTCCTGCCTACCAACTCAACCAGCAAAGTAATGCCCCCCCCCCCCCCCCCCCCCCCAACACACATCCAACCCACAATAGATATTTTTGGATACAAGATGCCATGAATGTGCTGTGCATGTGAACCAAGCTGACGGCAAATTTGCGGTCTGAGGGAATAAAGAGTTACAAAACTGACAAACATGGCAGTAGCATACTTTTCACTTTTGCACATGTACAAGAACCGCTAATTTCTATTAGAAAAGCGGAAAAGCCCAAGGCTATCAGGTTACTCACCGACAGCAACTACCAGGAAGAGAAAGGGGGGGTCATGATTGTGAGGGCAGCTGGTTTGTAGTGCTTGTGCTTTTCTGAAAGTTGCAAGTAAGACTTTTAAAGAAAAATGACCCAAACTATTGCAACAAAATATTCTTTCATTTCATTTCTCATACCAAAAAGGTTGGCATGAGGAACTTTGCCCAACTGACACGACGCAGAATCTGGTACTCATCTGCGTCGAAAAGCTTCTGTAAAGACGCGTCTACCACGCCGCAATCACTTTGAATCTCCAATCAATCTTTCACCCAGCAAGACCTTTCTTGTGGCTGTGGTGTACTGAAGGCACAAGTGCAAAGTGAGTGGAGGCATCTCCAAATGCCACTTAGCGGGCCCAGGACTTCACCGCCTCCACGCCAAAGTCTCCTCGAGCAGGACCATGCTTGTGTCTCTGCCGTGGTTTGGTTTAGTAAGGCTAGTGGCAATTCGCACTAAGCCTATCATGGTGTTATGTCTCACTCCGCACGTAACAGTGGCGCACAGTTCTTGTTCAAAGCAGCAAATGTCGATTTCGATCTTGGACAACAGTGCCACAGTGTGGTCACAAACATGTTCGGCTCGTCCTGGCTGTCATTTGCGTGTCTGCTCCTTCGTGTGGATGCGCTTGGGAGACGGACGAACCGCGGACATGATCAATCCGTCTGTGGATCAGTTCGTTGTGTGAATCAGCCATCAATGAAGAGTGCTGTTCATTTTGAACTTGATATAAATAGCCCTTTTGCAAAATCCCCCAAGCACGAAGATTTGTGCGAGACTGTCCCTCGCTTAGCCGCTCTGCCTTGAGATTGCATTGCCTTGTCGCTTGCCTCCTCTTAATCCTCTGTTTTTCGATTCCATTACCTGTCCTTATCTATTCCAATGTATATTTTATTGCTTCTAAGCATAGGCGTAGACTTCGGGGGGGCATCGAGGCTCATGCCCCCCCCTGGTGAGATCCGCAGGGGGGAGTGGGGGGCAGGGCAGGGCCTTACCCTCGGGCCCTGCCCTGCCCCCCTAAGATACAGCGGTGAGCTGTATCTTAGTTAAGTAAGCGGCAGTCGAAGGCATACGCTACAGTGCGAGTAAATGGAGCGAGCGTGGGTGGCCAAATCACAGCGCTCGGCTCTCGCATCACGATAGTTGATTTAGAGCTGTGCCTATCCCTATGACATGTGCGCAACTCTTCATAAACGGCTCCTCTCGACTGTACGCGGGTCTAATTGAACCAACACAAACAGCTAACAGTGCGATAGGAATCTGTAGCAATGGTAGTACTCATACCGGGAAACGACGCGCGAAGCGGCGTGTTGTCCGTCGGCACTCCCATCGAAAAAGGCAAAATAAAGACACAAATACTATATATATACACAAGAAATATTGTGCACAGAAGAGAATAGAAACCCTTAGAAGCGATAAAAAATACAAATAGATAAAAATATGTAATGGAATCGAAAAACAGGATTAAGAGAAGGCAAGCGACAAGGCAATGCGATCTCAAGGCAGAGCGGCCAGGCGAGGACAATCTCTCCCACAATTCCTCGCGGGCGGGCCGGGGCGCTCGGGAAAATAGCGAATCGTCTATTAACTGAGCAGCACCTTTCTGTAGGATGGCTAACCCAACCTAAAACCCCTGGATATGTTTGTGTTAGTTTCTTAAGTGGTGTCAAAGTGCCAGTGCACGAGGCCCATGCAGCACTTGGACGCAAATGGCAGTGTAGCCCTGAAATGAAAGGCATTTGGAAGTGAGTTGCATGTGTCTCTCGCGTTCATACAATTCAAGCTGAACCGTATGTATGCGATTTAGCGAGCGACGGCAATGAGCGATGGAGAGCTCTCATTGCTCGGTTTTTGTATTTCTAGAAAGCTTTGCTCATCGCCTCGGTCGCTTGCTCCCGTCGCTTTCACGTGGCTTCCCTCGTCGTGCAGCTGATCGAGCGGGTCGCCATCACTTTTCTTGTTGCTCGCTAAATTGCTTACATGTGTTTTATACTTTATAGTTGGTGGCACTTGCCAAAATGTGAAGCATGCATTTTATTCAGGGCTTTGCCCTTGCTGACTCTCAGACTGCTGGGATAACTTTGGGTTCCAGTGAAATACGACCACGTGATTTCTCCATTTGCTTATGAGCTGAGGAGGAAGTAGTTTAAAACACTTTTTTTTTCTGTTTCTTTTGAACTAGTCAATGCGCGTTTTTTTTTTCTCCTAACCTTTACAGTGAAGTACTGCCAGAGGGTTAGTAAATAAGTGCACCATACACAGAATTTTTTTTTATAAGAAGTCAGTGCCCCAGTCGAGAGAGAACTCGTTTATACTCTTCGCAAGCAACATCATCAATACAGGCCTTACTTCTAAAGGCGCACGTCACGCAATGTTTCGAGTAGTGTCCGAGGACGAAAATCGAACTTGAATCTAACCTCGCACAGTGGAAGCGAATACAAGCGCCATCACACTAACGGGTACCTTTAGCGGTCATGGGTTCCGCAAAACACACCGCCTAGCTGTCTGGTACCAAGCCGCCACCCGATTTGCAGAAATCAAGCTCCCTGATACACTCACCAAGTGTCTCGCTTGGCCCCCCTTGCCTCCGGTGGGACCTTTGCCTTTGGTTGCGTTCCCGCAATCTGAGTGCCCGTGCAGTGACAGGTCGGTTCCGTGGCTTCCTTGGCAAAAGCTCGAGGGTCATCCAATGCGGAAATCACCTGTGCGACAAGGAACCGCACACGTTCGCTTTCACGCCGACTGCACACAAGATGATCACGTTATAAACGCTCCGAACAGAAAGGATTCAAAAAGTAAAACGAGTGAGCGAGCACTCACCAATTAGACTCATATCCACAGCTGGTTTTATGGGCACGCCGGCACCTAGGGCACTTCCTTTTTCCAAGAACGTTCTTCGATGTTTGTTCCTAAAGTCTGAAAGCGCCCGAAAGTTGCGAAAGTTTTGAAACTAGCTTCGTTTTTGAAAGTTTTTGTGTTTTGTTACGATGGCGATGGCGATGCGGCGATGCTCGTTGGTTCCGAGTTCCGACCAAGTTTATTTGACGCAACGTGAATTTGCTTCTTTTATTCGACTTAAATTAAAACTTTAAGATAAAAAAAATTGTTTAAGATTTATAAAATTATTTGTAGTAAAGCATGTCGAAGCGCAATGTGTACTAAACTGGAGCTTGGCTTCGTCAGCTTCGTTTCAATTTGACATGGCGGCGACCACTATTGTGCCGTGTACCGTGCTCGACCTATTTGCTGTGCATTGGTTGTCCTGTTATCCACCTCTTGCGATCCTCATCAGCCCCAAGCATGCTGTCTAAGTATTGTGTCCTCGCCGGAAAGAATATCCAGTCTTCTTGGAAACGTTGCTTGAATGTCGTCGGCACCCACGAACCGACTGGGCAAGCCTCACGTCGTTGCTTGGTTCCTCCGCGTTTCCGGCGATGGATCCCCCAGCCCTGGCCTCAGCCCGACAGGACGTAGCCGGTGAAATACAATCTACGACAACGCGGTGCCTTTGGAATGCGATTGCTACGATCAGTGGCTCTTAAAACCTCAGTAGCCCCCCTTCAATAGTGAACTCTGCGATGTGAACGCCCTTACCTTCAGTGTCCGGAGACTGCTGCAAACCTCCGACGAGAGCGGACGTCTTCTCCGGGCTCCGCAAAGCCCAGAGAACTGTACGCGACTGTACGTGATCCTGGTATAAACATCGCTGCGCTCCGTCGGCCCGCCGCAGCACGTCCGTCGAGAGATCGGTTCGCTTGAGTCTCGTTCTGCGAGCGGCACGCCCGTTTCTGCTTCGAATATGGCTACAGCCGACATCGCCGCTTCGCAGCTCACCAATATCTCTGCGTCCATCCTGAGACAGGACATGAAAATCTCTCTAGAGCGAGACGACCAAGGTGGGAAATGGATCACCCCTGGAAAGCCCCGCAAATCTCGTCTTCCGGCCGACTTTGACCCTGAACTTCACGTAGTTATAGTGCATCTCCCAGTCCGTCCTGCTGGCGCAGCTGCGCTGCCTCTTGACAGTTTGCCGGCGTTCTTGCAAGCCGCACAGCTCCTTGCTCATACATGTACCGACGTGTCGCTCCACCTCCTGCAAAATAACCGTCCTCCGCACCCATCAGGAAGCGATCGTCAACTGGCTACTTCGCATCACCAATATCACCTTACAAAACATTTCCCCTCCCGTCCACTCCTACGTACCACCGACGAGATCATCAATGATCTGGAGTCTTATCAAGGTGACATCCTTCAAGCAAGGCGAGTAGGCACAACAGGTTCAGCCATCATCACCTTCATCGGAACCCATGTCCCTTACATAGTGTACTACCGCCACCTTGAATTTCGCTGCCGTCCCCACAAACCTCGAGCCCATCATTGCAACAGCTGTGTCGAGTACGGACACCGCACTCTGGCCTGCCCGGGCAACCAGCGACGCTGCCCCCCGTGTTCCACCACCCTGGCCCGCCCAGACGAACCCCATCCCTGTACTCCCTGGTTTGCGTTGCCTCAACTCGCAGTGTGGTTCTCAAGCAGGG
This sequence comes from Ixodes scapularis, assembly GCF_016920785.2. Taxonomy (NCBI): domain Eukaryota; kingdom Metazoa; phylum Arthropoda; class Arachnida; order Ixodida; family Ixodidae; genus Ixodes; species Ixodes scapularis. The sequence goes on along the minus strand of NW_024609857.1, from coordinate 18,579,163 downwards.
CACTTGGTCCCGAATAAGCTGCTGCACCTTCACTCACTCCATGAGACGCATCCCTGAACAGTTCTAGCGGCATGTAAAGCGTGGATGCAGGATTCGGTTTATGGCAGTCACCTTGACAATTGCTACAGTGGAGCACACTGCTTACAGAAAGGATCGTGCTAAGAACTGTAGGGGTGTGCTGGTCGTGGTACCTTTTCTACTACCCTTTTGGCGACGCCACGACCTGGAGCTGGAACCTCTCACAAGCATGGCAAGGGGCTGCTATACTGTGCATGCTACCTGGCTTCCGTGAAAGCTGTGTCCTATGACCTGCCCAGCGAGCCACTGGTGCTCATTAACACAATTTAATTAAATGTGTGCATACTAGACGTCTTCAAGTTGAGTCGCTCGGAGTGCAGTGTATACCATGGAACCATTTCCAGTGGCCCCAAATACTCGACAGTTCGACGGTACAGTGTGCTCAGTCCACTTGTTCTCAACATGTTTATGAATTGTGATCCCTGCAATCAACTCCACTGCTGTTACGGACGACCTGATACTGGTGCCGCTTATCAGGTGGCCCAAGAAACCACCAGGGTTTGCAGAACAACATCGACAAGGTCTACTATAAACAGCCAGCTATGCTTCCTCGCACAGCCTGATGACAGTTTTGTTCAAAACGTGCGGAACACTGGGTTTTGTACTTAGCGTGTCCAGTAGACCAGGCCATAACAGACTTACGTGCCTTTCACCAGTGGCGTACCAACTTGGTTTTGAGTGGGGGGGGGGAACTAAACCCCCTTCCCCTCCCCTCCTCCCCCCCCGGGACTGAGGAGCGGTGCCCTTGGTATCCCTTGTGCGCTGCCAGCCAGTGTTTGCCCTGCCCAGTGGTGGCTGTTTTAGGGGGGGGGGGGGGGCAAAACACATGACTTGCCCCCCCCCCCCCCCCACTCTAAGAACTGGGGGACAAGCGCCCCCCTTGACCACCCGGTTGGTACGCCCATGCCTTTCACAGCCCTGGTCCTGCCACACCTAAAGTATTGCAGCTCCATATGAGACTCCTGTGAGGTTGATCTTGTAAGATCAGTTGAAAGTGTTCATCGAAGGGCAACTATACACTATTCTTCGGCAGCCAAGCTCACTCCGAATCACTCACTGCTTTGACATTGGCTAGAATTCTGGCCCTTCAATGGACGACCAGAGTTGATCTCAAGTGTGGCCCTCCAGCGGGTTGTCTTATTATGCCTCCTAAACAGCGTTGTGGAACTGCAAGTTCATGAGACAGCACTGAAGGGAGTTGTTTGCAAGAATTGGGCTGGTGCCTTTCAACCGTTTCGTACTGTAGAGCAACAGCCTTCCTTCTTGGTGTGGTCTTCACTGTTCTGGCAATCCCTTTATTTGCACTCACGCAAAACCCCCCTAACAATCATCACAAGCTCGAAAACATCTGTAGACAGGAAACTCCCTACCTTCACTCCCACTGAGGTAGAGCAGTGCCTATGTGCTTTAACGTGAATTGCAGACTTTTACTTGATTTCTATTTTGTGTTTCCCCCCACTTTTATTTGTTCCTTTTGCAGGGTACTGCGGGTTTCTTGGTATAGTCTTTGGCCTCTTTACTATAACGAATTGCTCTTAGCAGGATTAGACGATAAATGCACTTCTAACGCTTTTATCCTCTACTATGGTACTCTTTGGCACACAACTGTACTATTTTATTCAACCTAACGAAAAACGGGTTTTATGTCCGTTAAGTAAGAAACGGACAATTCGTCGTAATTCTGACGGACATCCGTCAGAATTACGACGAATTGTTTGTAAAATTACGGAAATTTTTTACAGTGTGGCATGGAGTTCTCCGCGGAATCTCTTATTAATGCTGTCAAAGACTATTTGTTTCTTTACAATAAGCGGCACCCCGACCACAAGGATGGGGGCAAAAAGCGGCAGGCCTAAAACGAGATCGGCGGCATTTTCGGCATGGCAGGTACGTACAATATCACGGTTGAGGGAGCGCACATATAGCCGTTGTTTTACGTTCCGAAGCACCATTACGTTTTCTTGTTTTTTCCTGCTGGCACCATTGATCAGAAAAACATTTCAGCCGGCTGGAAAAGCTGTTGATTACTATCCATTAAGTTGGCAGCGAGCCTGGCGACTCGTTGGTCGCTCAATCAGGTGTGAACACTGGTGGTCGCCAGTCGCTTGTCGCTAGTCGCTCCAGCGACTGTCCCAAGTCGCAAGTGTGAACGGGCCTTTATACAGAGTTTCAGGGATCCGTTTGTGACATACCATCGTGCCGTTTCGGATGCGCGAAACCAGTTCTCTAAAACTCTCAAATCTGTCCTGGAGTATAAAATATATTTCTAACCTAACCCAACCAGACGGGACGACCACACACAACATTCTACTGTATCCTTTTTTTCCCCACGTAACTAAGAGTTTTTTTTTTTTTTTATTTTACAGCGAAGCTGTATATGACTCGTTGATCGGGTTTTTTCATGTCCATCGATAGAACGGTAGTCGATAGAATAGTCGACAAAAAACATCACGCGCACTTTATCAGCGTTCGGACGTGACTCATCCGTTATCATGTGGCTTTGACACTTGTTTCAATAGAAAAAAAACAGGTGTCACAATTACATGATTTGGGATAAGGCGCTCGCGAACAATGCGAAGCACGTAGCCCTCCCCGTTTGCGTTTCTCAGTAGAGGCAGCGGTCGCGTAGCCTGCAGCGGCAAAGGCAGAGTACGAAATGAGGAGTGACGTCACTAGTCCCTCTAACAATTCGAAACACGTAGCGCTCCCCGCATGCGTTTCGCGGTAAAGATTGCGGTTGCATAAGCTGACACGGCAACGGCAGCGTACGAAGTCTTTCGTATATAACAACGTTGTTGTAGAGTGCATTTGCTTTACTTAAGTCAATCATTTGGCATAGACCCCAAGCAGCACATAGTTGGCCAAGCATTGGCCAATGGCTGGCAATGGTCCTTTGGCCAGTGGCCAGACAGTGGCCAGAGTTTGGCCGATGACTGGCCTTTCTCTGGCCATTGGCCAATGGCCACTGACCATCTGCCATTGGCCAAGCGTTGGCCCATGGAAGGCCGCTCTTTGGCCACTGGCCACAAGACCATCCCCAGCCATTGGCCATTTCTTGGTCAAAATCTGTGCTGCTTAGGACGTTTTTTTTATGTTTACAAACATGTACTGCCATTTGCGTTTCTGTAGCTACTTTCTTGTCGCACCGTCTTTGCAGGCCTGTTGAGATTATTATGTCACCAGTGCTAGAAATTATAAATGCTACACGGACAACAAACTTTGAGATTTAACGAAGGCCTTCGGCTGTACGATATTACATCTTGGAGGAGACCAATTGGTTTACAAGAATACTCGAAACATTTTAACAGATCTCGCACTCCTTCATTCTGTTGGGGTCCCCCTTGAAAATTGGATGGCTGAATGCTTCATCTACATTTCGAGTAGCGGAATTAAGATGGCCTTAATTTCTTCATGATTTTCATAAAGTTATTTTGAACGTCAAAGACTGGAGCACCACCTTGTGGCGTTTGCCATAAAAAGGGTCTACAGCGCAGTGGGCAATCGTTGCCGCTGCTTCGCTGTCCAACCCTTTTCGCAGCGTGGATTGGACACTCAACGTTTTTAATATCCATCCTTTTAAAGGAATAATGTAAAAATAAACGAGCCGAACAATATAACTACTATTTGTCAAGCTTCAACGTGCCCCGAAAGTTCTTGAGATCACCTAGATATGGCAATTACTCGCTCCTGCCGGCTCCAAGCATCCCAGAAAATCATAAATCATGACGATACGCTACCCATTTCCATATCTTTAAAGAAAAATACAAAACAATCAAAGTTCGCACCACACCGAGGGCATCTCCGGCAATGGGAGGAGCGTATTCCGAAACCAGGACCCCTGTCAGCCAATAGCAAGCGAAGGATCCTCGCGCCTCCGACCGGTGGAACCGCAGGGTGGGATCTCGAATGCGCGCGGCTCGCAGACCATGCAGCCCGAACTACACTCTAAGAAAAAAAGTATGAGAAAGGTAGCAACAGCGACTGTTCTCCTTGTTGCGGAGCAGTTGCCCAGAGAAGGGAGGAACGGCGGTTCGGATGAATAGAGGAGGACGAGTCCCTCCGTGTTGAGTTGGCGCAGGGGTAAAACATCGCGCTACTGACCAAGTGGTCACAGGTTCGATCCTCAAAAGAGCGGGCATTTTTTTTTTTTTTCGTCAAGTTTTTTTTAATTTTTATTTACCAAAACACACATAAACAAACCCAGACCGATGAAAGGAAAATCAAAGTCCTTATTATTCACCGAGACGTTTTCCTCCTTCTCCAGGTAGACCGGAGAAAGCTTTCGCCCTCCCGACTTTCGGTTTCGTTTTTCGAGCACATCGCGCACGTTGTTTAATAAATTAATGTTGAGTTGATTGAGCTTCAGCGGCAGCGAAGGCCGCCTGTAATTCCGTCTTCTAGTCCAAACGTGCAGAACATTTCGGTTGCATTGACGTTTTTACCACTAATTTTATCAAACGAGCTAACGAAGCCGCTAAAAACAGCGAAGTTCCGGAGCAGTGCCAGCAGCGCTACATACACTGGGTAAGACAGCCGTCTCCGATTTGCGGGACACACGCGGAACTACAGCAGCAAAACCACAAGGAACTGTGTCGACGTTTTCGACATTTTGGAAATCGCGGGAACTGCGTCCAAGGCAGGTAGGTTTTCCTGCCGGCTGCCTGGGTGCCTTCCGTGCTGAGTTCGGTTCTGTTGTCCCGTGCCGAGTGCCAACCGGCGTTCAACGTGATTCTGTATTTCTGCGTGTCAGCAACATCGTCAACATGGTTCTGTATTTCTGCGTGTCAGCGACATCGTGATGGCAGTGTTGTGGGTTGTGAACAGAAGAATGGAATTATCACCGATGTGACCGTGTGTGGTGTAACAACCAGATGAGATGACGTAAACTGTCGGGCATTGATGCCGCTGGTCGGGCCGTGATCGGAGGGGGCGGGGTGTCGCAGGATGACATTCCGCTTTACATTAAAGAGTTTAAACCCATTTGAGGGATTAGGTGCAGTCGATCGACGTGTGGAAAGTCATGTTGGAACGCTGGTCTGAACGGTAAGCTCCTGCCGTACAGTGGCCAATGTGACTGTCGGTCCCCCAGAGCGATTGCGCTCTGGGGAAAAGACTGAACAGTACGAAGGTATGACGGAAAGTACGTATATTTACAATGGAAGTTTAGCACAAAAAAAACGCTATCCTTTATTTTACTGTTTAAATATATTACGGTTCCTGTAGAAACTGCCCTCCAAGTGGCGCGCTGGGATGAGCGCTAGACGTTTTCGAGCTCGCAACGGCGTAGCTCCGTACACTTAACAGTTGCCGCAAGTCGCGGCTTTGACTGCATTCAACTTGATCGAAAAGCGATTTCTCTGCCCGTGAAGCATCACTTCCAGCTGAGTGAATATCCTGTTGTGTCTTGGAAGTGGGACACCAGCCGAGTAGTAACAACAACTTGGTTTTATTGACAGCCAGCCGTAAGACCGCGCATACCGCTGGTCCTAAAACACTCTCCGTGTCAAAAGTCGTGCTGTGCTTATATCAGCAAAGAGGACGAGAGGGAAGGGGGGCGGCGCCCTAGCTTAGACACGTGGCGATGACATAGCTGATTGCTATCGGAATACAAACACTACATATCCGCTCTACAAAGATTAATTCAAGACGGCAATTGCAGCCGTGCGCGAACAGCACAAATAGAAAAACAATCACTACAATATAAATACTGGCTACGAAGGGCCGTGCGGGAAAACAAACTCATGGCTTCGAACCACATTGGAGCGGCTCGATTTATTGGCTTTCAAATAATTACGGCATGATCGAGCGTTTTCTTTTTAATAAGAGATTCATCCCCTGAGCCATTAAAAGTAGTCTCAGATGTATGACATCGCTGGAAAAAAATGAACATGTTCGGAATATATTTTATTGCTTAGGGAGTCACCAAAAAATTCCGTACGTTCAAAACGACCAGTATAAAAGACGGAAACGCAGGGCTCGGGAGTAGTGATCGGGGTAGTGTGCTGTTGTATTGATGTTTGTATGTGCGATGCCTGTATATGCGCTCAATATATGTTCACCTGATGCTTGTAGTGTGCGCGTTGAGTGTGCGTAACGTGTCTACAGGGATAGAGATTCCCGAAGAGAAGGAAACGCAATGTGGCGTTAGAAAATAGTTTTTTTTTTGTTGTAAAATATGAATTGGACGGTACCTAGCGCCACCTAGCCTAGCTACTCGCGATTACTCTGCTTGACCCTGCCATCTGGTGGCAAGCGATTTAACATCCTTTTACGCTACGCGGCTACGCCATAATTTCGTGTTACCGTGCTGAGATGAGCCAAGAGGTTGCTTCGGATTTGCTTTTTTTTTGAAAGCGGCTTTTGGTTTTGCCGGCCAATGGTTTTCACTCCTCCGTCATGTGCGGTTGACGCAACGGTTGACGAAGGAATTGTGGCTCGAGGACTAGCAAAGGTAAAACAAAGTGCGCGAACTGGTTGCCGTTTGTCTTCGTTGAACATCGCAGTGCTGGCGATGGGAAGACTGAGTGACTGCATGCATTCGAAACGTAAGTTTCTTTACCTGCAGGGGTAAAGAAACTTCGGAAATAAATACAGTTCGCGGAAAGCTCGTGTTACGTTTTTATTTGGTGCTCCTCTCGCTTCGTACAATAGACTTAGTGTTCTCGTTAAGCCTTATCGAGCTCGATTCGCTCGATTCGTGGCCGCCATAATGAGATGCAGTCGACGGAGGAACGTTTGCTCCCCTGCTTAAAGGACGAAAGTTTCTCCCTTTCTGAAGGAACATATGTGTCAAGAGCGTTCCTCCCTTTAGGGAGGACTATACTGACCCTTTTTTCTAAGAGTGTACGATCCAAGCCAGGGAGCGCGCGCTCGAGAGCCTGACGACTGCGCACATCACGCCCCCCGAAGACCAAAGCAAACATTATGCGCTGTTTTTGTGACGATGATTGCAGTATTATATTCCCTCTCCGCGAAAAGTAGAATTTTCTTTTAATATCATTTTTTGCTTTCTTCAGGTACTAAACTCTACACATTTTGTTCCTTGCATCGTAGTAGATGAAGTCGGAGTGCTCGATCTTTGATCGCTTTTTTAATAGGAAAAGCAGTCGCGCATCGTCATGATTCATATATCTCTAGGATGCTTAGAGCTCTCAGAGTGGGTTTGCGTCATATTTAGGGGATTTCAGAAACCTACTCAGGGCACCTTTAACATTATGACTACTTTTTATCGAAAGTAATTTGCCACAAGTAACCCATGAAACTAATTACAGTACAGCGATTGAATCGTCATATCTGAATTAGGACATCCTGAAGTAAAACGTGAGATGTAGATGCTTTTTCGCTGACAAGAGTGTTTAAAAACAGCAAAATCATTGGTGAAACCACTTGCAAGGAAGAAAAAGGTGAGCAAAAAAGCTTGTTTTGTGTTTTTGGCGGTGGCCGGTGTTGGTAGCGAGGTTGTGGTCCGACAGGTGTTGTGGGGCACCGGCGCAAGGCTGTGTAGATGACCTTGAATGCCGCTGGTGGCGATGCCTTGCCTTGCCAGGGTCAGGAAAGGAGCGGCAGCCTCTGCTGCAGGCGTCGTCGTGGCCAAGAAGTAGACGTCGGGTTCATCCGCGAATGCAACCCGATAGGTATTCACTCGAGGGAGAAATCCCTGGGATTTCTCTCGGCGCGCACGTATCACGAGACGAAAACGCGAGGCTTTTGCGCATTTCAAAGCATGATGTTTTTGTCGCGCGATGCGCCTGCCGTGGAGAAATCCCCAGGATTTCTCCCTCGTGTGAATACCCCTTAAAACAGCAGGTGCCCGCGTGTTCGTGGGCCCCGTCGAGGGCGACGACGGGGAACCGGTGACTGTCTGACTTGTTAAATCCAAATCACAGGGTCAACTGTTCCCAAGCTGTACTAGCACGAGCTGAGCACGCGCCACTGCGAGTCAGGCACGGGCTTCTCTTTTTTAGAATTCGTCCCCGTACGACAGCGGAACTCAGAATACAACAGCCTGTTTGTAAGCAAGGTCAAACTTTAATAAAACAAGACATGATTGTTCCGAATTACCACAAGATATTTTCTTTCAACTTGGTATAATTTGAATATTCGTACACAATCTGCACTTGTGCAAGGTGGCTCCTTCGATTTACATGCGCCTCCTCCACCAGCTGCACTCAGCGCACATTGCCGTTTTCAATTTACAGGGGTAGCCTATGTCAAACCACGAACGGAAGCGCATTGCTCTCCTATTTACTCCACTGTACTACACTTTTTGCACAGGTGCAGCCTTGTGCAGGTAAATCGAAGGAGCCTAGTGTCTTCTAACAACCCAGAATGGCAGACTCGTCGTCGAGTCGTCGTTTCAACCAACGAGATCTGGATTGATCCCATTTCAGCCCGTTTCGCTTTCTGGCGAGGAATATTTAAACTTTTATTTCTGTCTGGTCGCGCGTTATCGTAGGGAGGGTGCGTAGCAGTTGTCAACGGAACTTAGCAGCACTGAGTAACTCAAGGCGTCCCTACCCGTCTTACGATTTACGGGCCGCCAGAATAAAACAGAATGCACCTGCGTTCCCAGGGAACTCAATGTTTTTGGTACGGTACAGTGTTAATTGAAAGCCGGCATCTATCACTGCTTCTTTAATAACCTCTTCGGTGACGTTAGCCATGTTAAAGTCGGCGCTTGCCATAGCGAAACTTTTCAGACCACCGATACCACCCAGAAGGAACAAGCCGCCGGGTTTAACGAGTGATCCAACGTTCTTAACAACACTTCGAAAGGATTCGTGGTCCGCCGTGGCACCTTCCAGGCAGTTGCAGGAAAGAACGACGTCGAAGGTTTCTTTGTGTTCTTCGGGGAGCACTCCAGGTTCCAGGACATTGCAGGGAACCACCTTCCGGATGGAGGAACGCGTGCGCTCTATTATGTCCGACGCACCCTTCTTGACGTCGCTGTAAAGCAGAATAAGAACGTGGCGATGAAGTTGTATGTTGTTACCAGGGATGGGCAAAATACATGCAAATATGTATCGAAATACAAATACAAAATAGTTCGTCAAAATTGTATTTCATTACAAATCTAATTACAAAAAGCATTTAAATAAAAGATACAAATACAACCAAATGTATTTGGTCCCCTCCAAATACTTTTCCAAATACATTCCTCAAAATGTGCGTCAGCGACTTCAGGGCACAACGGGTTTTTGGGTATCTCATTTTAATTTTGCATCGCACACTCGGGAGTTAGTGTGCGAGGCTCTTGTAGCGTAATAGAAATATAATCACAAAAAATGTAATCAGTGAAAAAAGTACACAGCTTCAAGCAGCTTTTTTTGTCGATTACATTTTGGTATAGACCAGAGGTGCACAACATACGGCCCGAGGGCCGCATGCGGCCCGCGGCCCGGCTCAGTACAGAAATGCCCTTAAGCACGAAACACATGTACGACGAAACCGTCCGATCCGACGTCCGACCGCGCAATACGACGGTCGGAGGCGAAGCTTTTCAACGCTCTCCGATGCTACGAACACCCTCTCCCTCCAAGGCCATTCCGGCAGTCCGCACGTCGGATCGGAAGGTTTTGTCGTACATGTGTTTCGCGCTTTACTATGCCATTCTATCCATTGAGCGCCCGCTCCGCTTGGCAAGCAGCAGTGAAACCCTTTGACCTACTTCTTTGTCTTCGACGAAGTAACTACGATTTCTCAATTCACATTTTCCCTCTTCACTAATCCCGCTGAGAACAATAAAACAGCATGTGCAGCTGTCCCTGTCCATGGTGTAGATCTGTGTCAACATGTCTGTACACGGAACGCAAAAACTTGTAGCCCTCTCTCAGCAGTTACCTTCCCTTTTTCACCACGGACGCTATCAACACTCTCCTTTTTTGTTGGGATTGTTAGGGGTCGCATCGTCGGATTGGAGGTCGAGGACTACGATCCGACGATGAAACTGGAGCTTATCCATCTCCAGTGTCCACTAAAGACTATTGATCTCGAATTTCAGCTGCATGAGTTTCACAAAAACCTGGACAAAAACAAGTACGGAAACCTGGTGGACCACGCCTAGAAATTGTCGCCACATTTCGGGAGCACGTATGTTTGTGAGCAAACCCTTTCACTGATGACTCTCAACAAGAACCGCCCTAGATCTTCCATGACAGACATGACATTGCGAGATCTGCTGATGACGGCAACGAATGAGATGACACATGATATCGGAAGCCTGACCGCAGCCAAAATGTGCAAAACGTTGCACTAGGTGCGGCCCGCACAATTTTCTATAAGCCAATTTTGGCCCGCCTAAATTTTTAGTTGTGCATCCCTGGTATAGACCAACAAAAAACCGAGACGACCAAGACGCGCAGCAGTAGCTAGAGACTTTTTTATTGTTGCTACTCGCACCAGTTACAGAAATCGGGACGACCCGCGCATTTAGAATGTTCAAGGCAAAAATATGGATGGAAATCAGGCTGAAAAGCATCACAAGTTCTCACAGGCACTTTTTTAGCCAGTCTGCCTGTGAACGTCGATTTCGTCACTATTCTTGCCCTGGACTATAGACCATTCCATTTAGCGCTCTCTGGGCGGCACCATTTTGTTCGACAGAAGCGCCCTCTCCATACATCCGGGAAATTCAGCGGGTTCGGCGGGGTAAAACGAGAGAGAGGGCACGCGCCCGACTCCGCTAGCAGGCGACAAAACGGGAGGTTGCCATTTTCCATCTTTGGGCTGTACCGGCGGGCTGTACGGAGCATCGAACTCTCGCTCGTGGCTGCCCTTGTGAAGTGGTTCGCGTTCTTAGAATAGTTATGGCTACTTCAAAATCAGCCTATAGCTCTCTGTTGTTCTATTTCGGTAAATGGCCAACTAGCATATCTTTTTTTCCGTTACTTAAATAGTAGTTGAGCCAGTCGGCAGTACTACCCCCAACTACTGCGTGTATTACGGCAAAAGAGCACGCTTTTATTTATTATTTCAGACTTCCACTCATGGTCGCTAAAGGCCTACACCAGTACGAACTTTGTATAGTAAAAAAGGTACAGCCACCGGATTTATTTTTCGCCGCGTGAGAGCGGCCAATCTGACACAGGTTTCCCTATTTTTTTATTTGCACACAGGTGACAGCGCAATTGGACCCTGTTAGTCTGTGTATCTAGCATAGTATTACACGATAACTGGCATACTAAAACCTGCGCATCTGCGCTTGAAATTTCTAAAATGACGCGATTTGAAACAGAGTTTGCACGCCAGTCGGATGCTAGGTGCAGCCCACTCGGCGGAGCGGACGACATGCGGGGTGAGAGGGAGAGGGCTTTTTTTTTTCACTATCACCCTCTCTGCTATGACCCTAATGGAACGGTCTATACTCCGTTTCACCTTATGTTGTACCGCAGACAAGCCTAGAAGCGCGAGCTCATAGCGTTGGAAGCTGCTTTTTAACGCACGAGAGGTTGTGCCGCCGAGATGTGCCCTAGAGCAAGGAGCTCGCGCTTGTAGCCTTTCCTGCGGTACATCATAAGGTGAAACTGAGTATAGCACCGTAATCACACAGTCACTAAACGCTTGTGCTTGATTGAGGGACACTGCATTCGGTGCAGAACGTAGTTTTCTTCCTGCTCTGGGCAGTACCTTTAAAATAAAGCCGGAGGAGAAAAAAGAAAGCTCCATGGCCGAATAAAGGATGGAGACTATATGTTACAACCACATGCATAAAAACAAGATAAATTTTCACCCACAAAATTGTATTTAATTACAATTGTATTTTAAATACCCACGTATTAGTATTTAAATACACAGTCAAATACATTACCTAATTTGTAATTAAATACAAATGCAAAATACACAAAGTATTTGAAATACGTATTTCAAATACTCTGATTTGAAATACTGCCCATCCCTGGTTGTTACGATGCCTCACATTGGGCAATGATGCTCGCGGACATATCAAGAATTTCTAGGCTTAGGATGATTTTATATATATTAATATTACTGTGTTTTTTTTTAGACAACTTTAAGCCTCAATCGGCTTCCAATTTCTCTGCTGAAGATGTGTAATTTAGCCACTAAAGTACCATGGCTACCCTGGGGCCTTTTGCGCGCTTCACGCAGTAGTGATACACAACCGCACGCCGGTGCGATGCTCATTCATATCAAAATGGGCAGGGACGGAAATTAAACGGAATTTTTTAACGCGTTAGCCTAGAGCATGAATGTCGTCCCTAGACGTCCCTGGCACTTTCCTAGCTATCTTACTTGACACATGGCTGCCTCCTGAAAGTGAAGATAATATTGCAGAAACGAACATGTTTAAATATAGCTTCGAAACTCCCAAAGACTGGTTCAAGCTCAGCCTACACTGTCGTCATGTTTAGCATAAATTAAAACAAAAATTAGGTTTGTTCTAAGAAAGGAAATGGCGAAATGATTAGGGCCAAATAAGCCTCATCATTCGGAATTGAGCAACCAGTGTTTCTTCAGTGGCGACGAAGCCTAATGAAATGATGGCTGCATACTTTTTGTTTTATAAGTTAGCTGCAGGAAGCTCCCTTAGATTACGCGCACGGAAGAAATGCTTGTACGTAGAAAGAATATGTGGCCTCGCACAATAAAGACGCTGTTAGAAACCAAGTGAAACATTCTCCCGAAGTCGAAACAAATCCCTTTATGTGAATAATATTATAAAGACTGTGAAAGTTTTATCCTAAACTTTCTTACACACTGTTCAGACAAAAGTGATGGTATCGGCAATATATGGGACACTCGACCACTATTACATTTACCTCGGATGTTCACTGCAACAGTGAGGAGTCCAGTAATTCAGTTGTTGAACAGAAAAAAAATATAGGGCTGTTCTTTAGCAGGGTAGTGCTGCCAATGTTCGTATTAACCACGCGCCGCAGTTAGCACATATCTGGAGCACAAGGCGTGCTCCGGATATTGTTAGCGTTGGAAGCCTTCTGTCACTTCACGAATAGCCCCGAATCGAATATTTGTCTTTGGATGTCGTTTTGCCAAGTCCAAGCGATCCGGTCACCCAGTGATCACGTTTTATCTGTGAGCCACAATCAACCATCTGGAAAAACCTAGTAGGTTTTATATTGAGTCAAAAGCTTCCTGACTGATAAAAAATAAAACTCTAATACTGTTGCATAAATCCGATTGACCAAGAATGCGTAATGTGTTCCGAGTCGAGCTATTTGAATCTGTTTGAAAGTGTTTCGCTCGCTTTGCCCGTTTTATTTTAGTTAATTTGTTATTGATATCGACATATATGTACAGCGAACTTTTAGTTAATTTGCACTCTTCGAAGTATTATGGTACACTCTAAGAAATGCCTGAGCGTCTAGTTACCCGCAAAACACTCGAAGAGACAATCTCTGCGATTGACGAGATCAGCTCAGCGAATGCTGAGGCGGAACATCCCTCGAGAAATAAAAATTATTTTTATTTCTAAAAGGACGTTCTGCCTCAGCATTCACTGAGCTGATCTCGTCGATCGCAGAGATTGGCTCTTTGAGTATTTTGCGGTTAAGCAGACGAGCGGGCATTTCTTAGAGAGTAAGATAATATTTTTGCGACTGACCTACGACGAGTCACCGCCGCTGATCTTGAAGGCAGCCACAGCGGTTCGTGCTATCTTATGGTAAATGGCATGATTTTTTACGCAATCCATTACTATGGGCCACGTTGTCACTTTATTCGTGCAACAGTGACCACGTGGCATCACGTGATAATGCAAAATAACGTCACATGACCCCTTTAAATGACGCGATGTCATGCGACACAATTATTTTATGTCATGTGCCGTCACGAAAATATAGTTTCTGTGATATAGCCTATCATAATTATGTGCTCACGTAGCATCTGGTATACTTACGTGATAACGTGACCCCATATAACACCAGCCCTCACTGTAACACCATATTATTTTGCGGAAAGAAACAGCTGTAAGCACACTTATCCTATTCGCTCAACTGCTAAGCTGAAAAGTATCAGGCAACGGAGAGTGACGTTCGTAGTGCGATTCCTGGAGAGGCACAAAGTGTTCTTGTAAAAAGGCCCGGAAGAACCACAATGGTAGACCATGGTTTCTTACGTTTTATATCGTCCGACGTGGAAAATAACCCCATAATAGTCTCTGCGTTTATAAATGCTCATCAAGTGTTCTCTTTTTTTTTAGATTTCACTGCGGACGTCATTCTGGTTCACTATACCCATCTGCTCGTTTCTTGTGTTCCATTATTCTACTTAAAGGGATACTGAAGCGAAACTTGAAATACACCTATTATGGTCAGAAATAGGTTCAATATGATCAATGATATTCATAAATCATAATCGCGCGTTTGTATTTTGAACGGATGGCTATATTTTTCACCCTGATGGGCCCGATTGGGCGCGCGCTCAAAACTCGGCCATCGGAGAGCGCGATGCGTCTTGGGATATTGGACGCATTCGTGACGTCACTTGTGCCGGTCGGGAAAGGCTACGGCGTGAATGTTGTGGTTACGAGCGTTGCCACTTGGTGGCGCGTCGACGATTTACGACCTGTGACAACGTTGCCGTTTGAGATGTGCAAGGGCTGCACGCACGCTGCACCACGGGACCACGGCAAGTCGGCAACCACGGCAGCACTGACAAAGCGAATTCACGACGAAAAAAGTGCGTACGACAAATTTGAGAGAAAACCCGCGCTCTCGAAACGAAATTGTCGTAACCTTTGCGCAGGTTACGACAGAATCCTACGACAGCTCCGAAGCTGTCTTACGCACTTTTTACGATCAAATCAACAAGGCCGACAGCGTCGCTCAGTTACTTGGTATCGGCCACCAACGGACATTTATTTTTCTTCGTGACTTCTCGTGCGTCCCGACTTCAACCAGCAAGAAAAAAGGAAGGAGTACTTAAAACAGACCACGACGATCAAGAACGCAGGATCCACAAACACACGAGAAGAGCTAAAACAGCCACGATTCTACCGACCGAGCGAGCTCGGCAGAATATAGTAGGCCTAGCAGCAATATCGACTCGGCGCTCCGGCGGTCCTTGGCCAAGACCGTCTGTCCATGACCGGCTGGCCTGCTGAATGGAATATGCCCGCGCGACCCTTGTGGACCCTTACCGGATGAGTAGTTTGATCCCTGAACTAAATTTCAGAGGTCAATATTTTCCCCTTGTCATCTCGATCTCCTTGTTTTCCGAGACAGCGGTGACGAACGCTGTCGTCGAAAAGGGACTCTCACTGATTCTATCTCCTTGTTTTGTGTGATATAGAGCTCAAATAAACGCCATACGGATTACCTTGGCAACTCGGTATGTACACTCTGTTATTAGTATGCCATTTTTATTCTAACTCGACGCTACGTCAGTGTCGAGCTATAGCAGTTCGTGGGAGCTACGCGATGTCGGTCTAACCTTTCTTTGCCGAGTGTCATGTCAGTATCGAGTTGCAATCGTAAAAGATCGGTCCAGAAGCGCTTACCGAAACGCGGTCTAACAGAGCGAATCCAGCACTTCGATCAAACGCGCGTGTCCGCTCCCAGTGTGAACAGGTATTTGGCATTTGCGTGGCTCTTGCTGACACCCTCGTAGTTCAAACATATCCTTTTTAACGTCGGCTTGCAGCTCGCGACTCGCAGCAACTAATACCGGCCGTGCCAGAAGCATGCTCGGGCCGTGTCGTGCAAAGAGCCGCAACGAGAACGAGCTCACTGTGGCCAACTACGCTTTGGCTTTCTCCGCCAAGGCTTTGCAAACGCGTTCAGGCCTAGGAGAATTCTGCCGGCACGCCGTATTGCCGCAGAACGGCGCTGCTATTTTGGTACAAGTGATGTCACGAGAACTTCCCCCCATCCACCAGATGAGAATTTGAAATCGTTTAATTATGTTTAAAATTAGTTCTCCTGTGTTTTACAGCGCAATATTTATATTTCCGAGGTGGTGCCTGTCCCTAGCCCATATTTATGCAACAAGATCGGCGCTAAAATTTCGTTTCACTACCCCTTTAAAGTAAGAAATATTAATACCCCCAAACATTTTTTTTTTTTGCTGATGTATATACCTATAGCCTTCTAAGGCGGCGACTTGCTCGGCACGGTATGTCCAATCGATGGCATCTTCGCTTTTGCTCAGCCACTTCTCCAGCTCCTTCCTGTTGTCTTCGACCAAGTCACTGAGCACGATGTCGTTGAATCGATTAGAGGACATGAAAGAATACCAGACCAACGGCCCGACGCCCACTTCCAGCAGTGTCTTGCCCTGAGCCAAATCTGTGGAACGTACATGAGAGTTACACTTTGGTCCAGCTGAAGTTTGAGCAAACACTGATTTAATGATTATTCGTAATTGTGTGAAAAGTCCACCCCTAAGTTCTAGTATACCCTATTTTAGTGGTTACGATTAATGAATATGCCTACTCATTATATTCCTCAGGACAGACACTGGACACTTCGCGCAATCCAAATTCATTACAGGAAATAGGTTTTCGCTCCTATAACTTTGCCGAGAGCTATCGCTGGGGCAACCAGAGGAACTTGGTTATTCTAGAGAATCTGTGTTTGAAACAGAGTTAACTATAACAAATAAAGTAGGTTCTTTCAACCTGGCGTATTTCAGCTTTTTTTTTTTGGCAAACTAACAAACACGTCCTAATTACTTTTCATAATTTCTTACAACGCATATTGTACTTAAAAAAATTGACGATCGACCGTGAAGCGGTCTAGCCCTGCCATGAAATATTTATGAATCGGAGGCTAAGCCGGCAAAGAGCGATAAGTGATGTATCCCTCCTCCCTCCGCCGACAGTGTTAACGGCGCCGTTTCCACCCTTCCTTTAGGTTTGAATCCTTGTACAGGGGTGACATTTCTCGTCCCGTAGCGTGCACTTCAATTTATTCGTCGAACTTTCACGGTATGGAACTCGAGCGTGAATTCCCCATAAGCATTATATCGTTCAAAGTTGAAAACCAAGCAAAGAAGACGAAACATTTGACTTGTAAAAAATCTTATATCTAAGAAATACCTGGTCTAACAAAGGTATATAATCAAATAGGATTATATAAGAGAATTAAGAACCTTATAAAACATAAAAATACAATATAGCATAAGACGTTATCAAACCAAATCGAATCAAAGTTTATTCAGACTACCGGCGAGGAATACAGTTTTCTGGGGGCCGCCACAAAAGGCATCGGCATGCCTGATAAGGCGACAGCCCCCCCCCCCCCCCCCCCCCCCCCCTTCTCCACGGCCAGACAAAATGAAAGTCTCAAAGGACGAAAACTAGTTGATAATGAAAGATCCAACTTAAAATCCCATAAGCAGTGCAACACACTGTATACAAAGAAAAAAACAATGAAACTAAAACCAGATTGTCCCCCACGTTGGACAAACAACAACGACGCACATCAATTTTTAGGCCTGCACAAACACGGTAGACAAAGGGGCCACACACAACAACATGGTGCAGCCAGCCAGCGGTTGCTACAAAGATATTTCTTTAAGCCCGCAGAGAAATGCTGCACAAAACACGACATACGCGCACAACAACAAAAACATAATAATGAAAAAACGTGTTATTTTGGAAGGGACAATAGATAAACATTTATGTTTTTCTTTAAAACTGGTATAGACATACCTTCCAGAATAATGGTCATGAGATCAGCATGGTCATTCACAAGTACAGGTATTTGATAATGAAATTTTTGCACGCCATAGTTCGTGCGTATTTTTTGCTTTCTGTAGCTCGTGTGCCGAAATTTGTGTGGATGATATTTCCAAACATACGTACTAAAAAAAAACAGTTGGTTCTAATTTGATTTGATTATAGATTATTAATGATAACTTTTTATTTATAACATTTTGAATAGTTAATATTCGGTACTTTCTAAAGAGCGGGGCAGAGTGACTCCGGTACGGGGCATTTTCGACCAAGCGCAGGGCCTTTTTCTGTAATATATGCAGTGTTTCTATATTTGTTTTTATTGTGGTCCCCCCATACAAGGAGACATAGTGAAGACGTGAATGAACTAAGGTATAATATTGCCGCGCGCAGACTTGCAGAAGCTTCTCGTTTATTCTTGCTGCGAACATAACTTCTATCGTTTTTGTTGTTCTAGAAAGTGCGTGTTCATTCTCGCCCCAAACGCGCTACGCTGGAACGTTCCCCGCCGAATCTTCGAGATAGTGACTCATTCTAGATAAGAGGCCGCCCGCGACCTTGTCGAGTTAGTTTTCGCCCCAGCGCTCGACTCTGCTGTCTCGCCGACTTCGACGCCCGCGACGCTCTGTTATTATCTTTTGTACCCTTTTATTTTTGGCACAAGTTCGCCACATTAAACGTTTATTTATTCCTGTTTATTTCTTGTTTATTGGTCACCGCCCGTGACATTTTGGTGGAGGTGCGGGGTACCCGCATGCCCGTGCAGCGCTCCCCTCCGAGTTCCCGCAGTGCAAGTCCGGACCCAGCCTCCCGAGGACCGAGCGAAGACCAGATCGAGACCCGATCCAGTCGCCGCACCCAAGGTCTACCCCCGGAACACGGACTTCTGCCACCCCGGACCAGGCAGCCAACGAGGCCGACGATGGACAACCAGTC
Organism: Ixodes scapularis; assembly: GCF_016920785.2. Lineage (NCBI taxonomy): Eukaryota > Metazoa > Arthropoda > Arachnida > Ixodida > Ixodidae > Ixodes > Ixodes scapularis. Next base: position 18,560,496 of record NW_024609857.1, on the reverse strand, counting down.
GTCGCAGAACCCGTCCGCCGCCGCCGTCGTATACCTTCCCGTCGCACCCCGGACTCCGACGCCATTCAACGGGGAGGTCCACGAGGACGTTGAAGATTGGCTGCAACATTACGAACGAGTTGCCCGCCATAACGCATGGACACCGGAGCAGTGCCTCCAGAACGCCTACTTCTCTCTGGAAGGCACGGCACGCACGTGGTTCGAGAACCACGAAGCGTCCATTGCGTCGTGGGAAGAATTCCAGGCCGAGCTGCGACGGACCTTTGCCAACCAGCACCGACGGCAGCGTGCCGAAGAACTCCTGCGAGCGAGAACCCAAGGGCCGACCGAGAGCGTCACAAGCTTCGTCGAAGACGTTCTTCACCTCATGAATCGCGCCGACCCAACCGCTCCCGAGGAGAAAAAGCTGCGGGTCTTGATGCGCGGTGTAAAGGAAAACATCTTCGGTGGTCTTGTGCGGAGCCCGCCTACCACCGTCGAAGCTTTCATCGCCGAAGCAACCAACATCGAGCGCGCACTTCAGGCACGTGCTTCCCACTACCAGCGACATCCAGGCGTCGCTGCACCCACACTGCCTAACGGCGAAAACACTCTGGGTACACCGGACATCCGGGAAATTATCCGAGAGGTTGTCCGAGAGGAACTGCGAAGGTTGCTGCCAACTACCAGCCGTCCGCCAACCCTTTCCATCGCCGAGGCTGTCCGACAAGAAGTGCATCGGGCGCTACAACCAGAGGTTCCCGTCACCACGGTGGCACCGGAGGAACCGACGTTGAGCTACGCCGCGATGGCCCGACGACCGCCGCAAGCTCCCCGTCAAGCCACGTCGCCACCCCGAAGAGACGCCCCAACGCCGCAGTACCCCCGACGACAGGAAGGTCAGGCGCACCCAGAGCAACCTGCGCCGAGGAAGACAGACGTCTGGAGGACGGCCGACCGACGCCCGCTGTGTTACCACTGCGGGGAAGCTGACCATGTGTACCGCCGATGCCCATACCGACGACTCGGGCTGCGCGGGTTCCACCCGAACGACCCGCGACCCCGTTATGGTGAACGCCCTCGGGAAATCGACGAGTACCTGCGACGACCTCAGTCCCCCGAGCCTGCGTTCCGCCGAGAGTTCCGGTCACCTTCGCCACGACGTCCAGCTTCGCCGATGCACCGACCCCGACGTGAAAGCCTGTCGCCCCTCGCTCCACGCCGGGGAAACTAGGCGCGGCAACCCCTGGAGGTGGAGTTGCCGAAGACGACCGACGCCAAGATCCTCCACGAACGTCGGAGGGCCCCCACTCGGACGCTACCAGAGACCGAAACGACGCCCCTGCAGCGGTGTCCAATAACCTAAATGTCGTCATTGACGGCCACGACGCATCAGCACTCGTGGACACCGGAGCAGACTACTCGGTCTTGAGTGGAAGGCTCTCCCGCCGCCTTCGCAAGGTCATGACGCCGTGGGATGGACCCCAAATACGAACCGCAGGAGGACATCTCATCACGCCCGTCGGAAGGTGCACTGCTCGCGTCGAGATTCACGGCGAGACGTGTCCGGTAAAGTTCGTCGTTCTACAGGACTGTTCCAGAGATGTCATTCTTGGCATGGACTTTCTGTGTGAATACGGCGCCGTCATCGACCTGGGTGAGAACAGACTGACACTGCGGAGGCCTGTTCCGCCTTCAGGGAAACCCCAAACAGGGTCAGCCGCCGTCCGAGTCGCCACCGACCACGTGAACCTGCCGCCGCGATCAAGTATTGTCGTACCCGTCGTGGCAGATACAGCTACCTGCGGCGAAGTTGTTCTAGAAGGCAACCTTCAATTGCTCCTGGGAAGAGGAATAGGCGTCGCAAGAGGGATAACAGAACTCCAGAATGGCCGCACTGTGGTCCTCCTGACGAACTTCCGAAACGAAGCGCAACACCTCACGAAAGGGGCAGCCGTTGGCCACGTCGAGGAACTCCGAAACTCCGCGGAAATCGCCGCCATTGCTGACGAATCCTCACCACCTCAGCAAGACAGTACGTCGCCAGCGCAGCTCGACATTGACCCTAAACTTCCGGGCCCGAAACGACGTCAGCTGATTAACCTCCTCGCCGAATACCGCGACTGCTTTGCGACGTCGTCGAAGGTGCGCCAAACCGCCGTTGCGAAGCACCGCATCGTTACCGAGGACGACGCGCGCCCTGTGCACCGATCTCCATACAGAGTGTCCGTCAAAGAAAGGCAGGTGATCCAGGAGCAAGTTCAAGAGATGCTGAACGACGACATAATTCAACCCTCAAGCAGTCCTTGGGCCTCCCCAGTCGTACTGGTTAAGAAGAAAGATGGGACGCTTAGATTCTGCGTGGACTACCGGCAGCTGAACGCAGTGACGAAGAAAGACGTCTATCCACTCCCCCGCATCGACGACACGTTAGACCGGCTGCGCCATTCTCGATACTTTTCATCGATGGACCTGAAGAGCGGCTACTGGCAGATCGAAGTCGACGAACGGGACCGAGAGAAGACAGCCTTCGTCACACCGGATGGGCTGTACGAGTTTAAGGTGATGCCCTTCGGACTATGCACGGCGCCAGCAACTTTCCAGCGTGTCATGGACACCGTACTGGCAGGACTGAAGTGGCAGAGCTGTCTCGTCTACCTCGACGACGTCGTAGTGTTTTCAGGCGACTTCGACGAGCACTTGCGACGACTCAGAGCTGTTCTCCACGCCATACGGACCGCCGGACTCTCCCTCAAGCCGTCAAAGTGTCGGTTCGCCTATGACGAACTGAAGTTCTTAGGTCACGTGGTTAGTAACGAAGGCATTCGTCCAGACCCAGAGAAGACCCGCGCCGTCGCAGCATTTCCAGCACCAAGAGACAAGAAGGCCGTGCGAAGGTTCCTTGGGCTATGTGCCTACTATCGGCGCTTCGTTCGAGATTTCGCAAAACTTTCCGCACCGCTCACAAACCTCACGAAGGACGCCGAGAAGTTCGAATGGGCCGAGGAGCAGCAGCAGGCATTCGACGAGCTGAAGCGACGACTGCAGACTCCTCCTGTCCTTGGACATTTCGACCAGGATGCGGAAACCGAGATTCACACGGACGCAAGTAACGCAGGACTTGGCGCGGTACTGGTTCAAGTACAAGAGGGTACCGAACGAGTCATCGCCTACGCCAGTCGGACATTGTCCAAGGCGGAGCGAAATTACTCCACGACTGAAAAAGAATGCCTTGCGGTCGTCTGGGCGATCACGAAGTTTCGTCCGTACTTATACGGAAGCCCGTTCCGCGTAGTCACGGACCACCATTCGCTCTGCTGGCTTGCGAACATCAAGGACCCGTCAGGACGCCTTGCGCGATGGAGTCTCCGACTACAAGAGTTCAACATGACCGTAGTCTACAAGTCAGGCCGCAAGCACAGCGACGCCGACTGCCTGTCCAGAGCTCCCATCGAAACACCTTCCGACAGCAGCGACGACGATAACGACGAGTGGTTCCTGGGCGCAGTGAACACCGACGACATGGCCCGACGTCAACGAGACGATCCTGAGCTGCGCGCACTGATAGAGCACCTGGAAGGGAGTGGGAGTGCCATACCACGTGTTTTTTCACGAGCCCTGCCGACCTTCGCCATTAGACAAGGAGTTCTCTACAAAGAGAACTTCGGCAACAACAACTCGACGTGGCTGCTGGTAATCCCGACCGACCTTCGAGAGGAGATTTTCCAAGCCTGCCACGACGACCCGACGTCCGGACACCTCGGTTACAGCCGGACACTGGCCCGTATTCGTGAAAAGTATTACTGGCCCAAGCTCCCCAAAACGGTCCACCTATACACACGATCATGCCATGAATGCCAGCGACGAAAGAAACCTCCAACGAGGCCGGCCGGACTCCTGCAGTCAATTCCTCCGCCAACGGCACCCTTCCAACAGATCGGAATGGATCTACTTGGCCCTTTTCCACCGTCGACGTCGGGAAATCGCTGGATCATCGTCGCCACAGATTATCTCACGCGGTACGCCGAAACGAAAGCCCTTCCTTCCGGAACTGCTGTGGAAGTTGCCAAGTTTTTCATTGAATCCATCGTCCTCCGGCACGGCGCTCCCGAAGTCCTGATCTCAGACCGTGGATCCTCGTTCATGGCCCAGCTGACACAAGAAGTCCTTCGTCTCAGCCACACCAGCCATCGTCGCACCACGGCGTACCACCCTCAGACCAACGGGCTGACGGAAAGACTCAACAAGACCATCGCCGACATGATTTCCATGTACGTCGACGTGGAGCACAAGACATGGGACGAGGTGTTGCCGTACGTCACCTTTGCCTACAATACGGCCGTGCAAGAAACCACCGGGGTTACACCCTTTCAACTGGTTCATGGTCGCAAAGTGACGACAATGCTGGACGCAATGTTACCCCACGAACCGGCTGTCGACGGAAGTGACGACGCCCAGGTGGTTTCCCAACGGGCAGAAGAAGTCCGTCAGCTCGCCAGACTCCGGATTCAAGCTCAACAACGTATCGACACTGGCCGCTACAACCTTCGTCGCCGGGACGTCCACTTCCAGCCGGGAGACAGGGTGTGGGTCTGGACACCGATCCGCCGCCGTGGTCTCAGCGAGAAACTACTGAAGCGCTACTTTGGACCCTACAAAGTGCTTCGTCGACTCGGGGATCTGAACTACGAGGTCATGCCCGATGGAACACGGACTTCATCACGCCGCCCTCCAAGACCAGAAGTCGTCCACGTCGTGCGCATGAAGCCGTACTACGCTCGATAGGACTGTGGACCTTATGTGTTCCAAATGACTCTTTAGTTTACCGTTATTTCTGTTTGCTTTGTTTTCGGTTTGTGCTGCATCGGGACGATGCGCTTTTAAAGGGGGGGATAATGCCGCGCGCAGACTTGCAGAAGCTTCTCGTTTATTCTTGCTGCGAACATAACTTCTATCGTTTTTGTTGTTCTAGAAAGTGCGTGTTCATTCTCGCCCCAAACGCGCTACGCTGGAACGTTCCCCGCCGAATCTTCGAGATAGTGACTCATTCTAGATAAGAGGCCGCCCGCGACCTTGTCGAGTTAGTTTTCGCCCCAGCGCTCGACTCTGCTGTCTCGCCGACTTCGACGCCCGCGACGCTCTGTTATTATCTTTTGTACCCTTTTATTTTTGGCACAAGTTCGCCACATTAAACGTTTATTTATTCCTGTTTATTTCTTGTTTATTGGTCACCGCCCGTGACAATATAGCTGTTTTTTACCCAGTGAGGCAGCAAATTTTTAAGTCTATAGACAATCCCGATAGATCGTGAGATTTCCATTCTTACCCTTAGCACATGGAAAGACCAATTTAGAGTTTCATGAAACAAAACACCTAAGAACCTATGTGATGTAACACGTTCGATGATTTCGCTTTGATATTGAATTTGAATCTCCTACTGAATACATTTATTTCATGGTCTAAATATAATATACTTTTTTTTCGTGTTTAATTGGATTTGGTTTACTCTAAACTACGATGATAAATTTTCAAGCCATGCGTTGGGTTCGCGCTCAAGTACTTCTAGGCTTGTTCCAGAAAAAAATATGATTGTGTTATTAGCATATCAAATTATATCTGGTGTTTGAGGTATTCTTATAATGTCATTTATATAAATTAAAAATAACAGAGGGTCAAGAATGGACCCTTGTGGGACACCGCATTCTATTTGACCCCTATTTGACCTCGCGTAATTAATGTCTGCATATTGCGAGCGATTTGATAAATAGCTTTTGATTAAACTAAGTGCAACTCCCCTAATTCCATATTTGGACAATTTTCCGAAAAGAATATTATGCTTGATTGAATCAAAAGCTTTTCTGAAGTCAAGAAACATCCCTACTGTATATAACTTTGCTCGAAATCGTCAATAATTTTATTTTTGATGTTTAGCAGTGCCAATTCAGACGATTTTTGCTTCTGAAAGCCGTACTGTTGCTCAGCTATAACATTATTTTGTTTAAAAATATTGTACTAGTTGTACATTAACAGCTCCTTCTATGAGTTCGGAAAAAATGGGAAGAACGGAGATTGGTATGTAATTATTTAGGTCATTTTTATCACCTCTGATAACATCTTCCATACTCTTGTATGATTTCTATATATATACTCATACGATTTCTTTTGATCATGTGCGTTCATCGTACCAATAACTTTCTTGGATCAAAATAGGGTTCTCAACGAGCGTTTTTTAATTCACCAAATAATTAACTTCTTTTGCCTCTTTCTATCGACATTCAGAGCCAACAACTTGTACTAAAGGCTGAGAAAACAGCAACACAAGTTCTCTTTCTGTTTCATTATATATTGACTGGAAAAGAACCTCTGTGAACAGCGCAACATTTAGTGCGAAGAGATGGCCTGTTTGTGTTTTTCTCTTCAAATAGAAAGACTGACATGAACCTGCTAGCTCGCTGGTAAGTCTCACGTAGAGCACTTACCCAAAAATCGCTTATGGGTAAGTGCTAAAATAGCTTAGGGGTCGACACTTTCCACGTGAACACGACATGGGGGATTTTTTAAATTTTAATTGAAAAAAGTCTCGCGCAATGACTGCTCGACACTTTCCACGCGAACACGACATGGGGGATTTTTTAATTTTACTTTGAAAAAATAACTGAGAGCCACAAATGGACGCATGACTCGAATGAAGTAACTAGAATCGATTGTCACTACTCAATCAAAAAGTAATTAAGCACATTACTTGTTAACTCGATTAAAAAGGAACGCGTTACAACTTGTAAGTAACGCGCTATTTTATCGCCACTCTGAATGTGTCGTTTCTTTAGTAACAGTTGTCGTTAGTGATTCCTTAATTTTAAGGCGTTCATTCAGGTGGCTAGACTGACATACATGGTGGGCATCTTTCTGTTGTCTATCTTTTGTTCCCCCGTTTTTCAAACTACAGGCGTGAGCCGGGTCGGAACTTGGTAGGTAGGTTGGGTACTTGTTTTTTACACATTGCGCTCCAGAAGTAACAAAATAATGCTACCTACTTGCTACTTCAACAAAAACAAAGAGAAATATGCTTTACTCTTTCCTTTTCTTAAAAGGTAACCCGGTCGCTACTTCATTAACAAAAAAGTAACTACCGGTAGGTGCCAGCAACACGTTGTCTGTAACGCTTTACGTACAAGTCTGCTGCGATAGTCATATTTAACCTGTTGTGCTTGAGTTCGAAATAACTGCTAATCCTAGCAGTTGGTGCGATTTGAGTTTTATAATATAAGAGAAAGAATAGGTACAATACGACGATTGTCGCGCAATCCAGATACTGCTACGCGAAGGAACCAACCAAACGATCGTGATGCTTCTGTTGCTGGCCGTCGAAATAACAAAGTTTAGTCGACTCACTAAACGAGTGATCATGGTTTGCTGAAAACTGTCACCATTACATCTGTTTTACGCACTCCTGAACACACTTGTGGTACTTATATTTAAAATGAAGAACAAAGGATGTTAATTCCATTTACAAGCTGCGCCTACAAATGTTAAACATCTAATAAAAAGATGTCAAAAAAGGCCTTCCTTAAAAAAGTCTTTCTTACAGGATTATATGATTTTGAAAATTTTCGGTCGGTGTGGAACGTGACGCTTTGCATAAAGCTATCGCAGTATCAAGACGGTTCGTTTACAAAGCATAAGCAACACGGAGAGGAGTTCTGTTTTGGCCTCATCCATTAGAGTCGATGGGCCTCAATGCGAAATTGTGCATGGGAATGGTAATAATACAGAGGCTAATCATTTTGATCACTGCGAAAGGTTATTAAGGAATCAGAAAATATTTGTGTGCATAGTAAAATTTTATTTTGGTATGCCCTAAGAGTTTCACGTACACTAATACTATCCTCGGGAATATTACGTTGCTTCAATATCGTGAGCAGAAATTAAAATTTTACAAGCGTGGTCGTTTAGAGGAAAGTAACGAGTCTTGCAATTAATAGGATGAAATCAGATTATGGGACAGCACAGCCGACAGTCAGCCCTGAGTTACAAATGTTAGGCTTTCCTAAATCGAGGAGGGATCTCACGCTGGTGCTTCGTAAAATATTTCTTTCCGCTAATATGTTTTAAACGTTCGATCTCTGATTGATCGGTTAACTCCGGAGAAGGAAATCTAGAACAGAGGAAGCTCGGTCATCAGAGCACTGAGCACACCTTACCTGATTGAAAAATGCGGTGAAGTTCTTGTTGGTGAAAAGTATTACCCGGCCCGTTCTTCAGGGCGGCATAAGATTTGCCCACGAAATTTTCTTTGAAAGTAGCGATAAGGGCTTGAGATTCAACGCTTCCCAACATGACCGAACTGTAATTCCTGCGAGAAAGAATTTCTGCGGTAAACATGTAGACTTGCCGACGTAGATGTCTTGAATATTAATATCGAAAAAAAAAAAAACATTGCAAAATTGCCTTTCAAACGCCTTCTACCACATTCGCACATATAGCTTTTACTGTGTGTGGGGCTTTAGGTAGCGGAGCAAAGACATAGCCATAAGACACTCTTTTACAAGTCTTCCTCGCCACCTACGACATATTTTAAGTTTAATATGTCTTGTTTGAACGTATATTTATGTGAAAAGAAGGCATTAATTTCAAAGTGTACTGTCTAATGGCGGCTGACTCGGCTATTCTTTCCCGTTCTTATGTAATTTTATGCCTTACAAAATTTCAGATATACAATTCTGCATGCTATATAAAAACACGACCCAGAACGGAAGAACGAATAGACTCAAAGAGCCGAATTTTACTCACCTAAGGTCAGAAGATAACGAAGGTGACTGATTGCTACGTGTATCTGGCAATCCGCACTATTGAGAGCCGAGTGCTGCACTTCGTCGAGCTCAGACCTTTCTAAACTGGCCGGATCCGATTATTTACCGCTCTGAAACATCTGTAACGTTTTTCTGAACCGCTTACACTGTTCGAGAGGCGCCGTTATGCAAATTACATAACAACGCCCGCTCGAATGCGCATTGACTAGGCAAAAATTGTGAATTCCTATAGGGCGATAGGAACAGTATGTTTTATAAACGTCGTTGCCACATGTGCACTTTTAGCGGCGGAAATTGTATTTCATTTCTGTGTTTTCAAAGCGCCCCATCTCCTTTCTCGTCCCCATGCCTCGTATCACATGTCTTACGATGCAGTTTAGAACACTTGAGTCAAAAAGAGGCCGAAAAACTCCTGAAGTCTAAATTTTGAAGTACATATTTTAAATTATTTTTCAAGACACGAACCGCGCATTAATCGTGAGCAAGCATTGGAACAAAAACGTGTCTGTGACTTTATCACACGTGTTCAAGTGTCAATGCTGGAAGGTGTGGACGGAGTTTTCAGTCATCGACCCTGTAGCGGAGTGGACACGGACCCATATGCACTCTTAGAAAAAAGGGTCAGTATAGCCCTCCCTAAAGGGAGGAATGCTCTTGACACATATGTTCCTTCAGAAAGGGAGAAACTTTCGTCCCTTAAGCAGGGGAGCAAAAGTTCCTCCGTCGACTGCATCTCATTATGGCGGCCACGAATCGAGCAAATGGAGCTCGATAAGGCTTAACGAGAACACTAAGTCTATTGTACGAAGCGATAGGAGCAGCAAATAAAAACGTAACACGAGCTTTCCACGAACTGTATTTATTTCCGAAGTTTCTTTACCCCTGCAGGTAAAGAAACTTACGTTTCGAAAGCATGCAGTCACTCAGTCTTCTCATCGTCAGCACTGCGATGTTCAACGGAGACAACCGGCACCCTGTTCGCGCACTTTGTTTTACCTTTGCTATTCCTCGAGCCACAATTCCTTCGTCAACCGTTGCGTCAACCGCACATCACGGAGGAGTAAAAATCATTCGCACGCAAAACCAAAAGCCGCTCTCAAAAAAAAAAAGAAAGAGCAAATCCGAAGCAACCTCTTGGCTTATCTCAGCACGATAACACGAAATTATGGCGTAGCCGCGTAGCGTAAAAGGATGTTAAATCGCTTGCCACCAGATGGCAGGGTCAAGCAGAGTAATTGCAAGTAGCTAGGCTAGGTGGCGCTAGGTACCGCCTAATTCATGTTTTACAAAAAAATACTTTTATTTTTTTACGCCACTATTGCGTTTCCTTTTCTTCGGGAATCTCTAACACATGTAGACACGTTACGCACACTACAGGTGAACATACGTAAGCACGTTACGCACACTACAGGTGAACATATATGAGCGCATACACAGGCATCGCACATACAAACATCAACACAACAGCACACTACACCGATCACTACTCCCGCGCCCTGCGTTTCCGTCTTTTATACTGGTCGTTTTGAACGTACGGAATTTTTCGGTGACACCGTAAGCAATAAAAAATATTCCGAACATGTTCATTTTTTTCCAGCAATGTCATACATCTTAGACTATTTTTAATGGCTCAGGGGATGAATCTCTTATTAAAAGGAAAACGCTCGATTATGCCGTAATTATTTGAAAGCCAATAAATCGAGCCGCTCCATTGTGGTTCCAAGCCATCAGTTTGTTTTCCCGCACGGCCCTTCGTAGCCAGTATTTATGTTGTAGTGTTTGTTTTTCTATTTGTGCTGTTCGTGCACGGCTGCAATTGCCGTCTTGAATTAATCTTTGTAGAGCGGATATTCACTCAGCTGGAAGTGATGCTTCACGGGCAGAGAAATCGCTTTTCGATCAACTTGAATGCAGTCAAAGCCGCGACTTGCGGCAACTGTTAAGTGTACGGAGCTACGCCGTTGCGAGCTCGAAAACGTCTAGCGCTCATCCCAGCGCGCCACTTGGAGGGCAGTTTCTACAGGAACCGTAATATATTTAAACAGTAAAATAAAGGATAGCGTTTTTTTTTTGTGCTAAACTTCCATTGTAAATATACGTACTTTCCGTCATACCTTCGTACTGTTCAGTCTTTTCCCCAGAGCGCAATCGCTCTGGGGGACCGACAGTCACAATGGCCACTGTACGGTAGGAGCTTACCGTTCAGACCAGCGTTCCAACATGAATTTCCACACGTCGATCGACTGCACCTAATCCTCCAAATGGGTTTAAACTCTTTAATGTAAAGCGGAATGTCATCCTGCGACACCCCGCCCCCTCCGATCACGGCCCGACCAGCGGCATCAATGCCCGACAGTTTACGTCATCTCATCTTGTTGTTACACCACTGATACGCGAACACACGGTCACATCGGTGATAATTCCAGTCTTCTGTTCACAACCCACAACACTGCCATCATGATGTCGCTGACACGCAGAAATACAGAATCACGTTGAACGCCGGTTGGCACTCGGCACGGGACAACAGAACCGAACTCAGCACGGAAGGCTCCCAGGCAGCCGGCAGGAAAACCTGCCTGCCTTGGACGCAGTTCCCGCGATTTCCATAATGTCGAAAACGTCGACACAGTTCCTTGTGGTTTCGCTGCTGTAGTTCCGCGTGTGTCCCGCAAATCGGAGACGGCTGTCTTACCCAGTGTATGTAGCGCTGCTGGCACTGCTCCGGAACTTCGCTGTTTTTAGCGGCTTCGTTAGTTCGTTTGATAAAATTAGTGGTAAAAACGTCAATGCAACCGAAATGTTCTGCACGTTTGGACTAGAAGACGGAATCACAGGCGGCCTTCGCTGCCGCTGAAGCTCAATCAACTCAACATTAATTTATTAAACAACGTGCGCGATGTGCTCGAAAAACGAAACCGAAAGTCGGGAGGGCGAAAGCTTTCTCCGGTCTACCTGGAGAAGGAGGAAAACGTCTCGGTGAATAATAAGCACTTTAATTTTCCTTTCATCGGTCTGGGTTTGTTTATGTGTGTTTTGGTAAATAAAAATAAAAAAAAAAACTTTACAGAAAAAAAACAACAAAAAAACCCGCTCCTCTGTGGATCGAACCTTTGACGTCTTGGACAGGAGCGCGAGTTTAACCCCTGCGCCAACTGAACAAGAAGGAACTCGCCCTCCTCTTTTCATCTGAACTGCCGTTCCTCCCTTCTCTGGGCAACTTTTCCGCAACAAGGAGGAACAGTCGCTGTTGCTACCTTTCTCCTCCTTTTTATCTCAGAATGTGGCAGGCTAAAGCCACTTTGGGCCCGGGAACTGCGCTGCGAAGACCGTTCATACGCGCAGGATCTGAATCTCCCGATTCACATGAGCCCAGCACGCTCCTATGGCTCTAGTCTTTCTTGTCTTATACGCTACAACATTCCTCTCTTCTCAGGCGATTGTGAAGATGTCCGGTGCTATGCGTAGTCTGGTCGGATACCGACGAACCGCAGTGGACTCTAACGGATGAGGTGATTATTCCAGGGCCGTGTCTGATGGATCTGCTTCTACCATATATTTACTACCATATATCTACCATACAGTACTACCCACACTGGTATAGATAGCAAAGGTTGACCTTGTGACGTCGGTGGTCGGTGGTTAGGTTGTGGGTATATAAGACATTGTGGAAATAAACGCAGTAGCTGAGTTTGAGACGTTCTTTTCCCCTGTCTTTCTTCTCCGACACCGTTTCCCTGCTTTTTCCACAGTCTCGGGTTTGCTACATTATGATCAACATCCGCCAGCTCGCCTGAGCACTCACAGTTTTATCATTTTGTCTCGAATACGCGTGCGACTTTAGTTTTTAAAACATTTATGATAATGACATTTGGCAATTCCTGAGTTTTAAGGAAGTGTAACAAAAAATGTTTTTACTAAATATTTTGCTTTCCAAATATAAAACAAACTTGAAGAGTAAAATAGCACGATAATTCTGCTCTCAGAGGTGGAGCCCCGCGACTCGCCGTGACTTCAAATGAAACTTGCCGAAGGAAGTGCGCCGGAGGGTCTATATGAAATAAAAAAGCTAACTAGAGCGCGCTCAAGTCAATGCAGGTCTTGAGACGGTCTTCAGCAAGTCTATGCGCGGCTTCAAGTTAAGTTACATCTGTAAATTTGGGGTGAGTGTCGGTTTACGCGGACTTTAGATGAGCTAATGACCCTCATGCTAAGTCGGTTTAGTACAAGTAGTGTTGATTGACTTTTTAATTATTGGTTTCATGGCTCATGTTGCAATTGGACTATTGATGCCAACCAGTGTTGCGGAATGGGCACCCCCATTCCATTCCAATTCCATTCCGGGGAATTAGAGTTTTCGATTATTCAATTCCTTTCAATTCCTAGGAATGGAGACACTGAGCCCATTCCCACTCCTGAAATGGCTAAATCGTTCCATTCCATTCTTTAATTCCTAAACGTAAAAATTGGCACTTGACAGCTACATTTTGTTGCCGGCATAAGCGGCATAAAGCTGACATTATCAAATGCAGATACAATTGCAAAAAAGAAAAAGAAAAAAAAGCTAAATTCCTTAAAAAAGCAATTTTTACTAAACGGACCGCTGGTGGCAGAAAGTGTTTATTTACAATGTACTGCAGACATCGAGAAAGCCCCTTGATATGTCAATGCTTGTTTAAGACATCGGTCTCGCGACCACGTCGCTCGCAACAAACGGCAAAACTTAAATCCACTCATTTTCTTTTCTTTTTCTAACTTTTTTTGCATTTGACTTTTAAGACATACGCGGCCAGCGTGTTTGTTTGATAAGACCATAAAAAATATCCAGTTCGTGCGTGGCGCAGGAATAAGCTATATTACTGTATTCTTCAAATACAGCAACACGGCTAGTACACTGCTGGAAGCGACTCCATGCACAGCGGCAGAACACATCCTCTGACAAAATGCAACCTCTGCGGCGCAGTACGAGGGACCCTATAGACCATGTCACAAAACCTGTTTTAAAACGCATAAGTTCACGCTCGCTTTACGAATCTCGATATTTTTTATCATATATTCAATTCAATTTTTGGCTGGTTCGCCTGCCCTTTTCCACCCTTCGCATACTCATTCTCGTGTTCCCTCTTCAGATGGCGAATAAAGTTCGATGATATACGCCGACTGCACCGTGTATAGTCTTGTTGCAAAACTTTCAGCGTGCAGCTTGTTTATTTTCTTCGCGACTAATGTGGAAAAATGTCTTCTACGATGCCATGAATCAATCTGTATTTATCTTGTCTTCTCGTCCGAATTGTGATGTTCCTCTTCGCGCTGATCGAGTGGCGGGTTCAGGCAGCAGACGGCACCAACTGATTCATTCTTCTACCTCGGTGTCGGTTGTTCGCGTAGTGGCGACGGGTCGGAAAGTCAGCGTTGACAAAGCTCTTCACATCAAAATACAATTAACGGGGTAATACCGCACCGTTCGAATTGACATTCCCCGTGTTTCCTCATTAACACCGTCCAACTGACTTCTCACCGCCTCAAATAGGGTCCAGGACAAGGAGCACGAATGCAGACCGGACAGCCGAGACGCGCGGAAGCCAAAACCTCAGTGGCATCTAGCACCCAGCTCTCCTTCTCAGTTGCCCTCACAGCAACGGTCGCACCTCGTCTGGCGCGGGACGGTCTTTCTCAGGTCTAATCAGTTCGGTCACACCAAGAGCGGCGACGATAGTCTACTTCACCTTACGATGAACCTCAACAGACAGCACGAGAGCCATCGAACCAATCCAGTGCTTTCTGAGTGCTGCGTCACCCTGCAGTCCCGCTCACGGTGCTCGATTGCCTAGGGTGACTCGAAGCGTCCGCAGCGGTCCATCGCAAGGTGAAACGAAGTACGCAGAGACTGAAGCCAAGGGAAATGAGCGGGAATCCGCTAGCTTGCTTGTAACCCCAACCCACTAAAACATAAAACACAGAAAACAAGCATCGGAACAAAGACCAAGTAATAGGCGGACATACAATACAAATGCAGAACAAAAAAAAACAAGCCTCGGAGCAAAGCGCAAGAGGAGATGAGGGAAGTGAATCTCGCTTTGGTTTTAATGCCGAAGCAAACCCACATTTCGCACTTCAAAGGAGTGCGCACGAATGAATGTGGAAGGCAGCAGGGTTGGCCGCCTGCTAAACAACGCGCCTCGAACTATAAGAAAACAATACCTGATCATCTTTCGACGGCGCCCAAGTCAACGAGTTATCAGAGCTCTGCGAGTTATGAGTCGCTTCCGTTCCCAGATCTCAGTCTGTGCGCGCGCGTGCATTCCCTCAAACATTCGCAACAACAAAAAAAACATGACAAGAAGTACGATGAGGAGTTGTGCATGGCGGTTTCTTTCTTTGCCGCTCCCTTTTCTTTTGCTTGGTGCTTGGTTGCTTGTTTCGCTCTCGTGGAACGCCATCGAAGCCCGACGCCTGCGCGTCCGTGAGAGGCGCCACGCTACCCCCTTTTCCCCCTTTGCTCTTTGACGCTTGTTTTTTTTTTTTTTTTTTGTATTGCATTTTGTTGGCGTATAAGTTTGTTAGGGCTCCTCGCGGGCTAGCAGTTTCCCGCTCATTTTATTTCTGAGCAACTGACTCACTGACTGGCTCGGTTTAGCTGACCGTAAACACTAAAAAAAAAAAAAAAGAACCGTGCCCATTCCATTTCCATTCCATTCCGGGCAAAAGAATTCCATTCCCATTCCATTCCCTTCAACGTTGCCGCCATTCCATTCCCATTCCATTCCGGGGTCGTGAAAATGCGGAATGATTCTGGAATCATTCCAACTCCGGAGGGGCAACTCCGCAACACTGATGCCAACCACTATTAGAGGCTTGAATAACCTACAGATTTTGCGAAAAAGTAAAAGTTTTTTGTTCAATTAGCAGGCTAAAAGCGCGAACAAGACGAAGACAATCAAGACACAAAGACGACTGAACAGACGATGACGAGGGCAATAAAGACACAGAGACGACAGGAGAGGGGTTCCTTAGATATTCATCGGTCAGATATTCATCGGTCAGGTTTCGCGTTTCCACTCCCGATTTCAATAATGCGAAAATCGGTGAAGAGCTATCCTGTGTGAATTATTTTTATGATTGACCATACGACTGACGAGGTTGAAGCGCAGTATGCATTCCGAAACTCGGGAAGCAGGCGATCCTGGTCTGCGCTCGTCGGCAGTTACCAGGGCAGTAGAGTGAAATTAAGACGCCAGAATCACTACGTAACGTAAAGAGAGTACTGATGCATGGAAGTCAGGTTAAATTCCACTTCATCTGAATAAAACCTTTTTCAGGAAAGCGTTTAAGACCTCGTGGCGTCTCACACCTTGACGCCTCGCTGGCAAAAGCCGGCGTGCGTCGTCTACGAGGTGGGCGCCTGGAGGCATTGTCGGAGAGGCTCATGTTTAAACAAATAATTTATCAACAAAAAAAAGAAAAGAACCTTTCTAATTTTTTATATGTCAAACGGATGATTTAAGCTTTTGGATATTCCGAAAGTAACCGACACCGTTGGTCACACTGCCTTTTCTGGCTCTCAATATGGCCGTTTCCGCATAAACTATAGTTTTTGTCATATAACTAAGACGCAGCAAAACGAGACGATTATTGCAGTATTATGTTCCCTTTTCGAAAAAAAATATTTTTCGACTTCTCCTTTTACATACTTCTATCATCTACAAAAACATACACATTTTGTAGTAACAGCGTTTTTAATCTCAACCAAATGTCGCGTTTTCATTGGTCGCATGCCGTCCTGGCTGCCGGCACGATGCTCCTCCCATGGCTGGAGTTCATTTCGATCTTTGATTGTTTTTTTAATACGAAGATTCTAAATCGGATGCGCATCGTTATGATTTCTGCACTTCTAGGATGGTTAGTGCCCGCAGAGTTAGTTATCGCCAAATATAGGCCATCTCAAACACTTCCTCTGGACACCATTAAACTTTGTGCACATATAAAGCCTCGCATATCAGTCGGGCATAAAACCTTGATCCGTTAAGCTCTGGATGAGTGCGATGCGTATGCTATATTACAAGAACAAAAAAGTTACTGCGCATGATCAAAACGAGTCTCATGGCCCAGAAGCTAACCATGCCGATATTGAGATTTCGATTTTTAGAATAGTCTAGAAGCAGAGCGTTACGCTCGGCTACGTGTTCAGAGCGAACAAACCAACCTGCGTAGAATATTGCACTCCCGTGTCAGTGCCTCATGAAGCAATAAAAAATAAAAAAAAGCTAATCTGGGTGCACAGATGGATGAAGACAGGAAAACATTTGCGATTCGTTTTCGTTAGCTGCAGCCCTGGATGGCCGGAAACAGCTGAAGCGGATGACAAGAATACAGGCAACCCAGGCTTATGAAATGTTCTGCCGAAAAACAAAACAAAAGAAAAAACATGGTGTTTTCAACAACAACAAAAAAGTGGATTCCAAAGAAACGTTTAAATAGTTTTCCTTTGACTAAATACCGTCTGGGCTCATTCCTCGACGTCCATTGAACTTCAGCGTTGGTTGTTACAGGACATGCCAGATATAAACGAGAAGAATTACTCTCCTCACCCCGTGACCAAGATTTGCCTGTCTCGTCTTCTTCTGTCGGCTGGTACCCATACGTTCACGTGCCCGGGTTGCCCATGCTCCGAGCACGTGATGGGTGCGTGGATTATTTTAGCCGTTAGAGTCACCACCGCCCAGAATGATGAAAGCCCGAACTCTGGGATTCTGACGTCATCCCTGTGAGATGGAGAAAAGACCCCGATTGGATACGAGTGCAGCGTCAGTGTTCGGCAGTGACTCGTGTCCAATCGGAGGGGCGCGTCGAAAGACGCTCCGCAGGTGGCACACACTGACTCTGATGACGGTCTATGTAGGAAGAGGAGGTCGTTCGCAGGTCTTTGGATATTCTAGGTGATGTTGTCGAAGCTCGGTATTCCGAGGAGAGTCGTAAGCTGAATTTAGCTGATGTTGATGGGCGCCTTTAAGACCGCATAGCGAACGCCACCGAGTGGACGCGCCCCAAAGAGGCGCTTGGCGTCCTTGGAAGCTTGTCAACTGACTTTGATCTAGTAACGTTGGATTACAACACACTCCAAAATAAACACTGACGCGGACGTTAATGCAAAATCGTGAGTCATTTTTTGTGTGACGTCTCGAATGTACAGGCCTCGTACCCTCCACTTGGAAGTTCACTCAACTTCTTCCTTCAGCACTTTTAAAAGGTACGCCATTATTTTGGCACCTATGGTCTCAACTCAGATAATCATAGGAATCAAAGTTGCCAAACGGAATTTCGAAAACGCTACAACTTTTGTTCAAATTTTGTTTAACGGGTACTTAATTAGGCAACTAAAATAACTTGTTGAATATTTTGTTCAATATTTTATTATCTTGTTCAACAGAGTTGCTGGTGCCACACCGTATGGTTACAGTGCCTTCGTTTTGTCAGAATGTGTGTCTCATGTGGCTGGTTGGTATATATCGCACAATTACTGCTAATCTGCGACCGGTATCTCTTTATTTTGCAAACACAGATCCCCTGGTGTATATACTGCTTTAACTTCGATGCAACGATACTAGACCTGCTCAACTGGGAAACTCGCCAGTGTGACGCGAAGCCCTCACCCCTACCAGATCCGATTGGATTACAGTGATACCCGTTGGGCGATCAGTTTGTTCTTTTAATTTGTTGGTTAGTTGGCGATACATAACCTATACGGCGGCGAAAACGGAGCTATTCCAATATGTCTAGTTCGCCTTGAAAACACGGGTCACGTCCAGTCCTCCAAACCACTTTTATTTTGGTTTCGCAACTCAGTTGTTCTAGAAACGTTGTTGCAGAGTGAGCAACCGGAAACTCGGCGCAGCTGCGCGATTCGGTGGGACGGCGTATTCCACCAGATGTGAGTATTATACCGATAGACTCGCCAAACAGAGCAGTTAGATTCGCATATCCAGGATGCTCATAATTTACAAGGGTCACCGAACAATAGAAGCGTGCCACCCTCGCTGCGCTTGGTCACCGCTGGGACCTTGTAGAGTTTACTCCGAATCACACGCACAGTCTCAGCGGAGTCGATCCTACGATCCAATAAGAAGCTCTTACAGCTGCAAAAGATTTAAGGTTCATTACTGCAAAGCGATCACTCGCAAAACCTTGTTTTTTTATAAGAAATTGTTGTTTTTATCAATTTTTGATTTATTTTGCTTACGACCGGCTCACTTCTGCCAACATTTAACACACCCTCTTCCCTAATATTCGTACTCCTGGGGCCCGATGAGATGAAAATAAAATGAACGACTGAACAAATTAATTAATTCAAAATTGAACACCCACCGGGTCGATAATTAAGGAACTTCGCACACATCTTCCGGCCCCGACACTTGAGCACGTGTGATAAAATGTCAGACACGGTTTCGTTTGAATGCATGCTAACGATTGCTGCGCGGTTCGGGTATTGAAAAATAATCTCAAACCTGTCCTTCTAGTTTAAGCCTTTATGCGTGTTTCGGCCTCTTTGTTGCGCAAGTGTTCTAGAGTGCATGATATGATATGTGATAGGGGTATGGAGGAGACGAGAAAAGAGTGTAGGCGCTTTAAAATAACAGGAATAAAACACAATTTCTAGTTCTAAAAGTAAGCATGTGTCAACGGCGTTTTTAAAGACATGCTGTTCTTGTAGGCCAAATCAGCGAAGGAATTTAGGATTTTTGCTAACTCGATATGCATAACAACTAACATAACGACGCCCACTCTAGCATTGCAAACGCTTTGGAAAGACCCACAGATGTTTTAGAGCAGTACAGGGCCGGAAGCGACCACATTAAAAGGGTTTGAGCTCGACGAATTGCAGCACACTCGGCTCTGAATACGAGGACGTAGAAATAATCCACCTTCGTTATCCTCTGACCTTAGGTGAGTGAAATCCGGTTCTTTTCTTCCAGTTGATCTTCCGTTGTGGAACGTATTTTTATATCGCAGGCAGAATTTTGTGTTTGAAATTCCTGAGCGCATAAAATTACATAATAACAGCCAAGATTAGCCTAATCAGCCCTTATTAAAAAGTATACATTGAAATGATTGGCTTCTTTTCACAGAAATATGTATTCAAACAAGATATATTAAACTTTAAAAAAGACACCTAAGACTGCCTACGTGTAGGGAATGCGAAAACATACCTACACGCAGCGCATTCGTACCAGCACCGCGCCACGTCTTCATTTTTCACACGGCGCTCCGGCGGTGACGTCACGCTCTCCCACTGCGCAGGCGCGGTACCGCCTCCGGCTCCACGGCTTCCGTGACGATGCATCTGAGTTGCTGTGCATTTCTTTGGGTTTTATTTCGGAGGCGCGTCCGCTTTGACATTTTAGCGCCCCGCCGGCTTTCGTGAAGAAACATTTGCGTTTATGTGCTTTTGGCCAAGGGAACTTTAGTCACCGATTTGATCAGCCAATGGGAACTTAGGTGCCGTTTTGTCTCTGCTACAGACAACGCCAGCTTCGCTCCATGGAACAGTTAAAGAGGCAGTGCAACAATATGCAATCGGAATGTTTTTTTGTTTTTTTTTCACTTTACACGAGCTTACATGCACTAGTGGGACTCAAGGGTACTCACACGCAACGCAACTGGCAGAGAAACTCTTTTGTTGCTGTGTAATTTCAATGACAAGAGCAAGCGTTTCCATCCAATTTCTCCTTCACGAAACTTTGCGACGTAACTGGTGGATCGCAGTATCCTCCAGTGACGATATTTGAATGCGGCTCATAAATTGCACCAGACAGGCACGTAGCCAGCATTTTGGTTCGCAGGGGCCCGCCCATGACAAAATGCTGTAGGAGGGGGGGAGGGGGAAAGGAGGTCCCAGCAAATTGAAATATTTCGGGGGGTCCCCCGGCTACTTGCCTGGCACCTGAGCATTGCGTGAGCACTCCATTTGGGCTCATGATAATCGATTGTTTGAGGACCATTCGGGTTTTTGCTTCGTGTCTAATTGGTGCAATGAGGACTATAGCAGAACGGTAACAAAGTATGGAACACAGCGCGTGTACTGTGCCTTGCCAAACCCAGCGCATGACAATGATGAACATTGGCGGCACAAAATCGGCTCCAGATCACGTGGCCGCTTCTTCTGGATGCGAGTTGAGGGAATGAACGCTGCTCGTTTTTCTTTAATTTGTTCTGAGACTTCGATTGCGTGGGATGGAAACGGACGGCTGTTTCCCAAGTCCCTAACATCAAGTTCCATTCTCCCCTTTAATGGTTTCGCTTTAATACGTCGTAGCTAGCGAGGAAGACTTTAAAAAGATGTTTAAATGGCTATGTCCTTGCTCCGCTACCAAATCATCTGCACACAGTAAAAAAAAACAAAAAAACTGTGTGTGAATGGGATAAAAGGCGATTGAATAACAATTCCGCCACGGATTTTTATATATATATATTAATATCCAAGTAACTCCGTCGACAAGTTCACACTTTTACCGCAGAAATTCTACCTTCCAGGAATTACAGTTCGGTCATGTTGGGAAGCGTCGAATCTCAAGCCCTTGTCGCTACTTTCAAAAAACATTTCGTGGGCAGGTCTTATGCCGCCCTGAAGAACGGGCCGGGTAATACTTTTCACCAA
This sequence comes from Ixodes scapularis, assembly GCF_016920785.2. Classification (NCBI taxonomy): domain Eukaryota; kingdom Metazoa; phylum Arthropoda; class Arachnida; order Ixodida; family Ixodidae; genus Ixodes; species Ixodes scapularis. The sequence continues at coordinate 18,539,058 of NW_024609857.1, read as the reverse complement.
GAAGAGCTTCACCGAATTTTTCAATCAGGTAAGTTGTGCTCAGTGTTCTTAGAACTGAGCTTCCTCTGTTTTATATTTGCGTTTCCGGAGTTAACACATCAATCAAAAAAGGAACGTTTAAAACATGTGAGCGGAAAGAAATACTCTACAAAGCATAAGCGTGCGATCCCTCCTCGATTTAGGGAAGCCTAAGATTTGTAACGCAGGGGTGGTTGTCGGCTGTGCTGTCCCATACTTTGATTTTATCCGATCATCTGCACAACTCGTGCCATTAAATAGACCACGTTTGTAAAATTTTAGTTTTGGCTCACTGTATTAAAGCAACGTAATATTCCCGAGGATAGTATGATCGTACGTGAGACTCGTAGGACATACTAAAATAAAATGTTACTCTTTATATAAACACTTCCTGATTCCTTGGTAACCTTTCGCATTGATCTTAATTATCAGCCCCTGTAATGTCACCATTCCCATGCACACTTTCGCATTGAGTCCAAACGACTGTAACGGATGAGGCTAAAACAGAACTCCTTACCACGTTGGTTATATGCTTTCAAAGCGAACCGTCCTGATATTGCGATAACTTTGTACAAAGCGTTACGTTCCACACGCACCAAAAATGTTCGCGATCATTTAATCCTGTAAAAAAGAGGTTGTTTTTTAACGAACGACTTTTTTACACCCTCTTTAACATATCTTTAACGTGTGTAGGTGTAACTTGTAAACAAACTTAGCATCCTTGGTTCTACCCGCTAATTCAGGTACCAAAACCGTGTTAAGGCGCGTGTAAAACGAATGTAATGGTGACAGTTTTCATCACACCCATGGTCAATCATTTATTGACAAGACCAAACTTTGTTATTACGACGGCCAGCAATAAAAACATCACGATCATTTGGTTGGCTCCTTCCCGTAGCAGTATCTGGATTGCACGACAATGGTTGTATTGTTTATAATCAATTCTGAAAGCTCAAGTAGAAACTACTGCTAGGATTATAAGTGCTTTTTTTCGAACTCAAGCACAAGAGGTAAGATGTGATTATCGCAGCAAACTTGTACGTATCGCGTTGCAGGTAACCTGTTAATGCACCTATAGTTACTTTTTTGTTAATGAAGTAGCGACCTAGTTGTCTTTAAAGAAAAGGAAGGATGAAAACATTTTTTTAATTAAATACGCAACAGCTACTGTCTAATGAAAAAAAGAACGACGCCTTCGGAGCAGCAAGAAAATTAAGCTTTACTTGCAAGCTGAAGTAATGCGTTGCACTTTAATAACGTTAACGAGTAACTTACTTAACTACTGTTTGAGGGAGTAGCGAGTAACGGTGTCGAGTTACTTCATTTCAGTCCCTTGTGCATGTGTGGCTTGCAGTTATCCCTTCAAAGTGAAATACAAACTAAAAGTGCAAACGCATAATTCATTTTTGGGTATTGCTCTCCGTGAGCCATCACCAGCGAGCAAGTAGGTTTTTGTCAATCTTCCTCTTCGAAACGAACAAAAACAGATCACCTCTTCTTCGCACTAGTGTTGCGCACTTTATAGAGTGTTTTCTAGTCGATATATATACTTCTTTAACAGAAAGGGGACTTCTGTTACTGTATTTTAGCCCTTGAGACAAGTTGTTGCCTAAAGGGGTCGATAGAAAGAGGTAAAATGGGTAAATTATTTGGCGAATTGAATAAACCTTGGTGCAATACCTATATTGTTCCAAGGAACCTTTTGGTCCAATAAACGCACATAATCAAATAAGATCATATGAGTATATATACGAATAATAAGTGTATGTAAGATATTATAAGAAACTGGTCACAAGTTTCGCATAACGTCTTATATAACATTTTATGGTTCCCATCTCTTTTATAAGGTTCTTAATGCTCTTATATAATCTTTTCTGGTCATGTACGTTTTTTGAACCAGATATCTTTTTTTGCATGTCACAGTTTTCACCAGGTAAATGTTTTTTTTTTTTACTTTTTTTACATTCAATTTTGAGCGACGTAATGTATATGAGGAATTGACGCTGGAGCTTAATACCGTGAAAGTTCGATGAAGCCATTGCAGTGGACGCTACGGGACGAGAAATGTCGCCCTTGTACACAGTTTCAAACCGAAATGTAGACCGAAAATGGTGTCGTTATCGCAACCGGCAGAGAGTGGAGGGATACATCACTTAACGGACTTTACCGGCTTAGACTCCGATTCAAGCCGTGTGCAAAGATGACACTTCTCGTCCCGTAGCACCTACTGAGTATTTCTTTTTTTTTTTCAAATCAATACTTCATGGCAGGGATAGGCCGCATCGCGGTCGAGGGTCAATTCTATAAACACAATATGCTTTGTAAGAAAAAACGACGAGCATATTAAAACGTTTTCGTTAGTTCGCTAACTAAACTCTGAAATACACCAAGCTAAAACAACATAACCTATTTGTGATAGTTCACACTACGTTCAAACGCAGATTCTTTAGAATCACCAAAGTTTCCCTGGTTACGTCACCGATAGCTTTCGGCAAAGCGAGAGAAGCCAAAACCTGTTTACTTTACTGAATTTGAATTCCGCAATGTGTCCAGTGTCTGTCCTCAGGAATACGATGAGTATGAAGATTCAGGAATCGTGACCACAAAATAGAGGATACTAGAACTTTGGGATGCAGTTTTCAAATGATAACGCACAATTGTTAAATCGGTGAGGGTTCAAGGTTAAGCTGGACGAAAGCGTAAATCTCATGTGCCTTCCACAGATTTGGCTCAGGGCAAGACACTGCTGGAAGTAGGCGCCGGGCCGTTGGTCTGGTATTCTTTCATGTCCTCTAATCGATTCGACGACATCGTGCTCAGTGACTTGGTCGAAGACAACAGGAAGGAGCTGGAGAAGTGGCTGAACAAAAGCGAAGATGCCATCGATTGGACAGACCGTGCAGAGCAAGTCGCTGCCTTGGAAGGCTATAGGTACATACATCAGCACAAAAAAAGACACGAATGTTTAGGGGTATTAGAATTTCTTACTTCCCGTAGAATAATGGAACACAAGAACGAGCACATGGAAGTAAAGAGCCAGAATTGCCGTTCACAGGGAAATCTAAAAAAGAAACTCTTGATGAGCAATTATTAACGAAGAAAACGTTCTAGGGCTATCTCCTATGTATAACGATATAAAACGTAAAGAAACCATGCTCTCCCATTGTAGTTCAACCAAGCTTCTTTAGACAAATACTTTGTGCCCCTCCAGGAATCGCACTACGAACCACAGGCTCTTATGTCTGAAACTCTTCACCTAACCAATTGAGCGAATAGGATGAGTGTGGTCACAGCAGTTTGTTTCCGCAAGACTATATGTTGTTCCAGCGTAGGCAGGTGTTATGTGGGGTCACGTTATCACGTAAGTATACCAGAGGCTACGAGAGCAAATATTCAATAGAGGTTATGATATAGCATAGACTATATTTACGTGACGCCACGTGACATGAATCCCTTATGTCACATGGCACAGTGTCATTTAAACTAGTCACGTGACATTATTTTGCATTACCGCATGACGTCATGTGGTCACGGTTGCACATATAACGTGGCAACGTGGCCCATAGTAACGAATGACGTAAAAGGTCACGCTACTTACCGTAGTATCGCACGAAACGCCGTGGCTGCCTTCCAGAGAAGCCGCGGTGGCTAGTCATTGGTCAGTTGCAAACATTTTATCTTACCATAATACTTCAAACAAATCCGATTGACAAAAAGTGCGACGCATCTTTGTGTCAATTTCCCTAGCAAAAAAAAATAAGCAAAATTAAAATAGGCAAAAGGAGCGAAACAGTTTCAAACATATTCAAACAGCTTCACTCGGAACACACTAAGCATTCTGCGTCACTCAGATTATAGCAAATGATTAAGGTATTTTGTTTACAACATCAAGTGTTTTTTTGGTTCAATGCTGAACCGACCAGGTTTGTTCAGAAGGTTGATTGTGGCTCACAAATAATACGGGATCTCTGGGTTACTAGATCGCTCGCACTTGGTAAATTTACATCCATCGACCAATAATCGAGTTGTGGCCAATTCATGAGGTGGCAGATGACTTTCAGCGTTACCAGTATTCAAAGCACGGTTTGTGCCCCAGATATTGGCTAACTCCGGCGCGTGGTTTGGATTAACCTTGGCGGCACCACCCTGCGAAAGAACAGCTATACTATTTTTCTGTCCAACAGTTGAATTACATTGACTCTTCGCTGTTAGAGTAAACCTGTGGGGTGGATGTAAAAGCGTTCGCGTGTCTCATGCACTGCCGATACCATCGGTTTTGTCTGAACAGTGTGTAAAAAGTTGAGGATACACCTTTTGTAGTCTTTTTAATAGCTTTCTCGTAAAGTGATTTGTTTTCACTTTGGGAGAATGTTTGACTTAGGGTCCAAGATCGGCTCTAATGCACGAGGCAAAGTGTTATTTATACATACGTGCATTTCTTCAGTGAGCGTGATCCAAAGGGGTTTTTCGCAGCTAACTTTAAGAAGAAATATGCAACCATCAGTTCATTAGTTGTCTTCGCCATGGACGAAACGCCACGCACAAAACTAAATTTTAATTTATGTTAAACATGACGACAGTGTAGGATAAGTTTAAAGCCCCTAATGGGAGTTTTGAAGCTACATTTAACTACGTTCGTTCCTGCAATATAATCGTATTTTCCCCTTTAAGTGGTGAACATCTGTCAAGCAAGATATCTAGCAAAGTGCCGGGGACGTATTGTGACGACCAGCATGCTCAAGGAACTAAGGAATGCTTTAAAAAATCCCGTTCAATTTCCGCGCGTGCCCGTTTTGATATGAATGAGCACTGCACCGCCGTGCGGTTGCTTATCACAACTGCGTTATGCTCGCGAAAGGTCGCAGGCTAGCCGTGGTACTTTCCTGGATAAAGTTCTCACCTAGAGCGGAGAAATCAGAAGCCGACTGAGGCTTACTAACCTCATGGTGTCAAACAAAGAAAGCAGTATCGTAATTGATATAAAAAAATTACCTAACCCCAGAGATTTTCAATATGACCTCGAGCATCATTGCCCAATGTGAGGCATCGTAACAACATACAAATCCATTGCCACGTTCTTATTCTGCTTCACAGTGACCTCAAGAAGGGGGCGTCGGAAATAATGGAGCGCACACGTTCCTCCATCCGGAAGGTGGTTCCCTGCAATGTCCTGAAACCTGGAGTGCTCCCCGAAGAACACAAAGAAACCTTCGACGTCGTTCTTTCCTGCAACTGTCTGGAAAGTGCCACGGCGGACCACGAATCCTTCCGAAGTGTTGTTAAGAACGTTGGATCACTCGTCAAACCCGGTGGCTTGTTCCTTCTGGGCGGTATCGGTGGTCTGAAGAGTTTCGCTGTGGCAAGCGCCGATTGTAATATGGCGAACCTCACCGAAGAGGTGATTAAAGGAGCAGTGGCAGATGCCGGCTTTCAATTAACACTATACCATACCAAAAACATGGAGTTTGGTGGGAACGCTGGCGTATTCTCGTTTATCCTCGTGGCCAGTAAACCTAAAGTCGGGTAGGGCGCCATCAGTTTGTCTGTGCGGCGTAGTTCCTTTAACAGCTGGGCTCCATATTTCCTTTGACAGCTGCTACGCACCCCTCCCTACCACAACGCGCGATCAAACAGAAATATATGTTAAATGGTTCCTCGTTACAAAGCGAAACGGACTTAAATATGACCGATCTGGACCTCGTTAATGGAAGCAACAACTCGTAGACAAGTCTGCCATTTTGGAGTGCTAGGAGACACTGGGCTCCTTCGATTTACCTGCCCTAGCCTGCACCTGTGCAAAAAAAGTGTAGTGGAGTTGACTAAATAAAAGAGCAATGTACTTCCGTTCGTCTTTGGGATAGGCTGCACCTGTGAATTCAAAACGGCGGTGTGCGATGAGTGCAGCTGGCGGACGAGGCGCATGTAAATCGAAGGTTCACTGGCACACTAGCAGTTTGGGTACGAATGCTACAATTATACCAAGTTAAGAAACAAAAAAAAAAAGAACGTTATGCTTATTCTGAAAAAAAAACAAAAAAACATATCTTATAATAATAAAGTTTTCCTTTGCTCACAAACGAGCTTTTTTTTTCTGACTCTTTCTTTGCGCATGATTCGACCGAGGGCTTTGCAATAGGGTGTCGAACCGAACCGGAACCCGAACCGAAAACCGGATCAAAACCGTTATTTGTGACCGAACCGGAACAAAACCGAAACCGAAATCGAACGCTTCATACTGAACCCGAACCGGAGCGGAACCATAATCTGATGTGGCGGTTACCGGTTCAACGAAAACGGTTCAGGGCCAATTGTGTCAATAATTGGTCTAAATGGGAAAAGTTGAGGGCGTATTTTTTTTTTACGTTGCCAAGACTAATCTTGCATACTGTGAGATATTTTTACATTTCGTTTTTATTGCAAACGTAATAAAAAATACATCATCGTCTGGAGAGCTTCAACTTTACTTTGTTTCTTGGATCGACCCTGACGGCGCGCTAGCGGCGGCGGCGATTTCAAAGCACCGCTTGGCCACTTGGCTACGAAATGTCAGTGTGTCGGAGAGGATTGCGCCACTCTAAGCACGGAGGCCTACGCGTCCGCGAATGTTTGACCTCAAGATGGACCGCAGTTGCAGTCGACGAGCCATTTAGCCAGTCGATCACCGAGAGCGCACCACGTGTCCTTCCGCCTTCCGCTTGAGTGCAGCGTGGCGACACGCCGAAGGAGGGTGGACCGCGCTACATCGGCAGTATAGTTTGTAGGGTCGCCTGTGGTCCATTTCAATGAAAAACAATCTTTTTTTCAACTTGTTCGGAGTGTTACGTCAGAAAACGAAAGAAAAACGAAAAAGATGGGCCGTCGGAGACTAGGTTACTCGGCGATGATTCGCCGACGCGCCGCGCCCTGGAAGGAGGCCAGGGGGACGGGAACGGGGGGGGGGGGGGGGGGGGGGATAATTTTTGTTTTGATGTACGTTTGTCAGATTAGCAAGGTCAGCATGTCGCCTGTTCAACCATTTTCTCATTTTTGTTTGAAGTCCTCTTTCATCGCCTTCAACTGAGCATTCCAGAAACGTTGTTCGCTGCGGTGGCATTATCAGAACTTTGTTCGGTGGCTGACAGTTTCAAATGCGAGTGCTGTTATAATATTATGACAGACGTAACGTTAACAATCCATGCTATGTAAGTGTTTCTGAGTCCCTCAGACCGGGTCATTTGCATAGAGCGTTGTTTGGGATAAAAAGTCAAAGTGACTAGACAAAGCATCGCCACCAGATCTTTAGAACAGCGTTTTTCCGCCGGAACCCGAGGCGCTGTTGGCACTGTCAACATGTAGTCCCATTTCATTATACGTGTGCGCTTACGTGCCCGGTCATTGACACATCGGCCAGTCTGGCCGATGTATACACGACCACAGCTTAACGGGATTCGATAAACTACCCCAAATGCGCACTCGACGTCCCTGTTTCTCTGTTTTACGGCACAATTGTTTCCTCTCATTCCCCGGTCAGCCACTTAGGGGCATATCTGTGACATCTTACTGGGCGCCGAAAACAGGTAGCATACATAAAAAAAACACGTGTCTCCCGACCAATACAAACAAAAACGTATAAAGGGCAAGCATTCCAGCTAGATACCTTTTTACGGTTCACAAAATCACAGCCCAGCGTGCGATCTCCACAGCTCAGCACGTGCGTGTTTGTCACTTCGGAAAGCAAGCAAAGCACGCGCTATACGCCCGAACACTAAAAATGGCACCGGCCACAAGCTCAATTTTTGGAAAGGTCTATAGACCCATCCCGAAAATAGGTCCTCTTTTGGCAGAGTTCGAACTACTGCGCAGCTGCGTGCGCAAAATAAGGCATAAAAATGGAAAGCAGATCGCTTATATATATAGTTCCCATAAGAACAGTAATATACAAGTAATAGCCTTGCCACATTAATGGTGTCTCTTGCGCACGTCACTGTGCAGGGTTTTTATATCTACCTGAAGAGGGAGTAGTGTTGGGATGGGTCTATTGCAAGTATCTCGTGACTAGAAAAGGCCGCAGGAAGTGCTTGGTCAATATTCGAAGGTCGAGTTGGCAACGGATTCGAACCGGTTCGCGCTCATTAAAACCGGTAACCGGAGTAATATTATGTGCACTACCTAAACCGGAACCGAACAGGAACAAAATACAATGCCACTCAACCCGAACCCGAACCGAACCGAAATAATGGCCGGTTCGACACCGTGCTTTGGAGTTTTTAAAGACTCTTGTCAAAAGAAGCATATACATCTTAAGTTTGACTTTAGCCTGCCATACTTCACATCAAACGATTAAATGTGTTTACTGTAATTAGTTTCATGTGTGATTAGATTACTTATGGCAAATTGTATTCAATGAAAAGTAGTTATAATGGTAAAGGCTCCCTGAGGATGTTTCTGAGATCGCCTAAATATGGCGAAACTCACACTTGGAGGTCTAAGCATCCTAGAAATTCATAAATCGTAACAATGCGCGGTCGACTTCCTTATTTAAACAAAAAAAAATTTAAGACGCTTAAAATTCTCTGTAATGCCGAATTAGAGCGCAGCTCTTGAGTAGGAGGGGGGAGGGTACGGAGGGGAGGGTATGCCCCACCTCCCCCTACGTACCCTCCCGTCCTCCTGTCCTGCTCCCCTTCCATTTAGCAGAAACTTTTCGCTACATTTTTCGCTAAATTAAGCGGAATTTTTTCCGCTAAATTTACCGCTGAATTCAGCGGGAAATTCACCAACATTTTCAGGCTAGATATAGCGGGAAATTTCACTAAAAGTTTCCCGCTAAATTAAGTGGGGAGACTGAATTGGTGTTGAGGTCACGTGATGTCCCATGTTGACGTCATATGTGAGGTAACACATGGCGTCACGTTTGACGTGACGAAGGTAAACTTTTTTCTGCTAAATTTAGTGGGGAAATTTTTCCGGTAAATTTAGCGGAACAATTTCCCGCGAAATGTAGCGAAAAGTTTATTTTCAAAATTTAGATGGAAACTTTTACCTTCGTGACATCAGATGTGACATCATTACGAGAAACGTCCTATAATGAAACGCGCAGTTACGCCGACGGTGGCGCCGACGTCGGCACCGCTCAATCAGGAAACGAGCGCCTAAGAGCTGCTGCTCTAAAAAGCAATCAAAGATCGAACACACCGAACTGATCTCAGGCGATGGGGGAAACATTGTTCCGGCAGCCAGGACAACGCGATATCAATGAAAACGCGACATTTCATTGAGATTGCAAACGTTGTTACTAAAAAATGTGTATGCTTTTGTATATGATAAAAGCAAATTACAGTAGTCAAAGATAATTTTTTTTTTGCGGAAACATATTAGCACCATAATCCTCTCAAGAACAGCGCACTATGTTCGCTTTTGTATTCCGCGGTAGTGGTGTTTCCGGACGTCAGCTCTCGAGCGCGCGCTCGCTGGCATGAGTCGTAGTTCGCGCTGTATTGGCTGCTACCCGCACTCATCGAAGGACTACTCCGCGGTTCCATCAGTCGGAAGGGCGTAAATCTTTCGCTCGCTATTGGCTGACAGCGGTCCTGGTTTCGGGATATGCTGCTCCCATCGCCTGATATGTGTCCTCGGTGTGTTGCGATGATTGATTGCTAGGATGCTTACAGCCAGCAGAGCGAGTTATCGCTTTGGTTAGGTGATCTCAAAAACCTTCTCAGGGCAGCTTTAAGCTTGACAAATAGTAGTTATATTGTTAAGCTAATTTCTTAATACATTAACAATTTTTAATGATGTATGTTAAAAAATGCATGCACGCCCCGCGGATTACGAGGATACAGAAGATTGTTGTGTGTGGTTGTCCCGTCTGGTTTAATTGGGTTGATTTAGGTTAGGATAAAAATATATGTTATGCCCCGGTGCATATTATTTCGGACCGATCAAACCGATTATCCGATCAAATAGTGCGAAATGTTGTTTGTCGCGGTGCTCGTTCTTTTTGGGGATTTGCTATAAAAAAAAAAAATAAAAAAAAAACAATAACGCACAAAAAAAAAAAAAAAAGTCGAAGGATGATTAATTTTATCAAGAGCTTTCTACACAACCGAACCTTTGAAATCTCATCCGGAGCACAACAACCAAATTTTTTTCAAAATTCTCGTGGTGTTCCACAGGGTGCTATCTTAGCTCCTTCCCTTTTTAACTTTGTGATGCGGGATCTGGCAAATGAACTCAGGAAAATAGAGCACTTGCAGCTTACGATAACGCGGATAATATAACTCTCTAGGTCGATTCCCGCGATGCGTCACTCGGTACTCACACCACCATAGCCACTGTACAAAAGGCCCTCGACACCCTCGACCGGTGGTTACCGGCTACAGGAATGAAGCCATCACCAGAGAAGACTGCGGTCCTACTGATTGGCGGCCTTCCTCACCTCCGGGCGCAAGTTAGTCTGACCCTCGCAGGGAAACCCATCCACCGACCAGAGGAGCGCTGGATTCGCATTCTCGGAGTTCCCTTTCATGAAGAAGGAGGCGCCGGGGAATGGCTCAGGCAACTTCAGGCTTCGTGGAAACAGCACCTCCGTCTCATCCGACGCATCGCCACGCGTTTCGGGGGAGCAGGTACCCACACTATTCGTATCCTCACACAGGCAGTACTGACATCCAAGGCCTGCTACGGAGCTGCCTGTTTTGACCTCACAAAAGCGCAAATCTTCCAATTGAAAATACTCCACCGCGCGTGCCTCTGTGCCATTACGGGCCTCCCCCGTCACGCTCGGACGGAAGATCTGCACCGCTATGCCGACCTTCCTCCCATGCAAGCGATAATTGACACTCGCAACGTGGGCCACCTCCGCCGGCGGTTGTCCTCTGTGGCTGGACAGCTGCTCCTGATTCCCCAACATCAAGTACCTCGCCGTTCTCCACGGAGGCCGCAAGACCCAATCCTCAAGAGTGTCCCTCCATGGGAAGACTTCATGGTGCGTCTCCCCATGCCTCTCACCCGAAGAACCAGCCGGGAAGAGCATCGAGGGGAAAGAGCATCCCTAGCCGACCGCAAAGATAGAACACCAATAGCCATCTTTACAGACATTGCCTGGTGTGAAGCCACCCAACGAGCCACCTTTGCCTGGGTCACTGGCACTGACGCGCATGCCGAGACATACCACTACTCACAAGACCCCAGCACCTGTCGCCTTGAACTAGATGCCATTCATCTGGCACCATCTGAAGGCCAACATACCTCAAGCCAGCTCCCCTGAACCCATCCGGGTTTTGGTTTATACGGACAGCAGAGAGTCCGTCACTAGGCTTGGGCTCACACCCCGTCAGGGCTCCCTATGCCAGCGCATCAAAACACTATGCGCTGAACTGCTCTCCACCCACAACATAGAGGTGCGGGTGAATTGGGTACCGGGACACGCGGGCGGCCGAGGCAATGAGGCCGCTCATGCGTGAGCGAGCACGCAGTCAAGAATCCGCTCCGACCCGGATATTTCGGTCCCACCTGCACTACTCGACCCTGATCCCTGGGAAAAAAGGCCGCAGCCAAGAAGGCGGATCGCCTTAGTCTCCGGGAGCAGACCCCAGCCAACCCTTCACCCCTACCGAGAGGTCTGCCTAGAGGTGCACAAGTGCTCGTTCATAAAGCACGCACCGGGGCGGCTCTTACTGAAGACGTTCTGGCCCGATGGAGAACCTACATTCCCAGGAGAGGGCGCCCGCCTGCTACAGAATACTCAGGCTATAGATCCACCTCACACACGAGTTCCCACTCCGAGTCAGCGCAGTCAACCGAGGCTCCCAGCCCGGCGGTGACCTGCTCTATATGTTCTACAGGCGTTCTCCCTACGGTCCGACATCCACTGTGGGAGTGTGCGGGGCTCCAAACTGAACGGAATAGTTTTCTAAACCCCAATGTGCGTATTTACGAGGACTGGATTAACCCCAAGAGTAGTGCCTGTGCGAAAGAGACGCTGCTGTCCCTCGTGGACTTTGCGTGTGACCTAAGGATATAACCTTAATTTTCGCTTTCTTTAATCCCCCCCTGTAAACCGTCCCCTTCAGGCCGTCGCGCCATCCTTATCGTAATAAAGTGTAACAACAACAACTATAAAGGACTTATTTTTTGCAGGCTCAATATTTCGCGATTCAGGTCAAATCTGAAGTTTTTGAGTAATTCGAGGGTTATAATTTTCGCAACGCGGTGGGATCTCAATATAGATTCCAATATGTTTGCATTTTACCGGAATGGTTCGCGGGACCAATTTTTCGCGAATGGAAGGCGATTCGCGAAATTCACGAAAATTAGGTCCTCGCAAAAATTAAGTCGTTAACAGCATACAAAATGTCGATGTCAAACTTCTGACATTTTTTTTTTTCTTCTTGTGTTGTTTTAAAATCGTCACTCGCGACACGTTTCAGACTAAATGAGTACCAGGTTTTCTTTTCCGCCAGTTCTGCATGATGGTCAATTTACCTCGTTTCTTCAGACTGGCTACTGCATGTCAGGAACATCGATGGTTTTGTTAGAACCCAGTAGGATAGACATCTGAGAATTCTAACTTATTAGTTAATACCCTAAAGGCGACACGTACTCAGTGAATGCATGCAGCGATGTAGGAGTGTGGCAGATTTAGAAAAATATTTTTTTATTCTAAGCCGGACCAATGATTCCAACTAAGTATTCTTAATACTAAAGTTAGATTGAACGAAAATGTATTACCAGATGCACCACTCACTCACAGTAACTCTGTCAAATGGGTACGACATTTCAACATACCTCCTCCAGGTCATACTTGAGGAAAACTAATATTTTTATTTTTCGGTTAATATCGGTTAAAACCGGTTACCGGCAAATAATTTACGGTTACGGTTACGGTTTTTATAAATTTCAAATAACGGTTTCGTTTTGGTTACGGTTAATGAACAAATTCCGTTCCTAAACGGTTTTCGGTTTCAGTTATGGATACGGTTTCAGTCCCTGCTTTTAGGGAAGGAGCGAGGCCAGCGAGAGGACGCGCGCATTGTGTGATGTTTACGGCTCCTGAACAATGGGCATACGAAGATTTGGATTTACCGCTGCGCTGCTACTCTAAATGGTGAGACCACAACGGTTCCTTTTGCGATAGGCGTAAATGCGGTTTTAAGGAAGAACAGCCGAAGGAAGAAAAAGCGGTCGTCGATCATCGGGGACGAAATGCGGCGTAAGGAGTGACTGATGTAAAACGTGCTCGCGGTGGGTCTTGTCGCTTCTGTTTCGAAACGTGGAGACAAATAAAATGTTTTGAAACATACACAATCGTTATCGGTGACCCAAACGCAAGTTCCAAGGAACAACACAGTTATGGCTACGCCCATCGACGCCGGTCGTCCGCTACATTTGATGGTCGACGCCGCCACAAAGCAGCCACCAATAGGGGATTACAAGATTGGTAGTAGAGATCGAGGGAAGCCTGAAATAGCACACGTAAGTAATAGGTTATACCGGTTATACAGTCTTACGGGATACAAAAGTTCGACGCAGACTTTGAAAGGCGCAGAAAGGTTTCCAAGCTAGGTGGCGCACGCTACCGACCAATATAAGGGGGCACAGCCGCCAGCATTGATCTATTCACGTAGCCACCGCCGGCAGCTCCGTCGCCGCTGGTTCGAACACTCCTCCGCCCCCACACCGTTTCGTTTTCGACACGGCGCCGACGGCGCTTTCGCCGGGACGGGGCGACACGCCGGCTGTGCGAATGAGGCCTTAGGTTGCACTGGCTCAAGTTTAGGTGCGTGAATACAAACAAAAGGTTATAACGAAAACATACCGACACGACAATTCTCGTGCGTTTCACTCTGCTCTTATCGCATAAGATACATCTGACAAGTGTCAACGAGCGCCTCAGTCGCACTTCGCAGAGAAGACTAGCTGGGGCGGTGGTCTGGCCGGTGGAAACAAAACCACAGGCAAGCAGGTATACGTGATCACATGATGGGACAAACCGAACCAGACAATCGAGCTTCGAGGAAAGTGCATACTTGTCTAAACAACACATAAATCTAAATAATTTGCCCTTCGTCTCGTATAAAACAAAGTTGTACTCATATTTGATTTTTTTTCCAAATGAAGCTTAGTGAAGCCGCGATCGGATGGCTCCCAGCTTTGAAGCAGCGCGAAACGCCTAGAAGAACGGCACCGATTTTCCTTACTCCCATTAGAGCGCAAGGAAGCCGAAATATGATGGATAGGTCCCATTGGCTGGTGCGCGTCATAATTTCAAGGAACGTGGCTACCATCGGCCGCAGCGCGTTAGTTTCAAAGACCGCCAGCCCATAGCGCTGCTGGCCCGCGCCGGCGCCGCCAGTGCGGCGGTAAAAGGGAGTTGCTGGCCACAGAGCGAGACAGTGCGCGGCGCGGAGAACGCGCGCTCGGCCTTCCGCGCCAGTACGCCACAGAAGAACTAAACGAGTCAAAGAACTACATGCATGCTTTCACATTCACAACTCATAAAAAGTGCTTGGGTATCCCTCGAGCCTTTTTGAGACGATTATTGCGGCATAACGTTCCCTCTCCTCGAAAAATTACATTTTTTGACAACTCTTATTCGCTTTAATCATCTAAAAGATTATACACATTCTATAATAACAGCGTTTGTAATCTCAACGAAAAGTCGCGTTTTCATAGGTCACATGTTGTCTTGGCTGCCGGAACAATGCTCCTCGCATCTTAGTAAATGACCGCGGTGTTTTCCATCTTTGATTGCAATTTTAAACGGGAGATCGGCCGCGCATCGTTATGATTTATGGATTTCTAGGATGCTTGGAGCTCGCAGAGAAAGTTATTGCCATAATTAGGTAATCTCAGAAACCTGATTAGAGAACCTCTAACAGTACCACTACTTGTGATCAAATGTAATTTGCCATAAGTAATATAATCGCCTTTGAAACTAATTATAGTCAAGATATTGAATCGTTGTATCTTAATTATAACATGCTCAAGCCAACCTTAAGAAATGTGTGCTCTTTCGGTGACGAAAGTGTTTAAAAACTGCAAAGCTCTTTTTGAAATTTTGCGCAAAGAGAGAAACCGTGAGAAAGAAAGTTTGTAAACAAAGTGAAACTTTATTATTACAAGACATGTTTGTTTCGGAATAAACACAACATATTTTTTTTATCTTGCTATAATTGGGATATTCGTACCCAAACTGCAAATGTGTCAGTGGACTCCTTCGATTTACAAGCGCCTCCTCCACCAGCTGCACTCGGCGTACACTGCCGCATTCTATTTACGGGCGCAGCATATCTTAAAACACCAACGTAGGTATATTGCTCTGCCACTTCTTCCACTGCGCAACACTTTTGTGCACAGGTTCAGACTTGTGCAGGTAAATCGAAGGGGCCCAGTGTCTCCTAACAAACCAGAATGACAGACTTGACTACGAGTTGTCGCCTCCACAACCAAAATCCAGAATGATCATATTTCAGTCCGTTTCGCTTTGTAGCGAGGCATCATTAAACATTTATTTCTTTTTTGTCGCACGTTCCGGTAGGGAGGGGTGCGCAGCGGCTGTCCACGGAACTACGCTGCACAGAGTAGCCCATGGCGCCCTAACCCGACTTAAGGTTTACGGGCTGCCAGAATAAACGCGAATGCGCCAGCGTTCCCAGCGAGCTGAGTGTTTTGGGAACGGTATATTTTTAATTCAAAGCCGGCATCTGTCACTGCTTCTTTAATCACATCTTCAGTGACATTCGCCATATTAAAGTTGGCGTTTCCCATAAAGTAACTCTTCAGACCACCCAAACCGCCCAGAAGGAACAACCCCCCGGGTTTGACGAGTGATCCTACGTTGTTCACCACACTTCGGAAGGACTCGTGGTCCGCCGTGGCACTTTCCAGGCAGTTGCAGGAAAGAACGACGTCGAAGGTTTCCCTGTGTTCTTCAGGGAGCACTCCAGGCTCCAAGACATTGCAGGGAACCACCTTCCGAATTGAGGAACGTGTGCGCTCCATTATTTCCGACGCCCCCTTCTTGACGTCGCTGTAAAGCAGAACAAGAAAGTGGCAATGACCCTCTATGTTGTTGCGATGAATGGCATTGGGGCACCGATGCTCGCGGACATATTGAATATCTGTGGGCTTAGGGTTTCTTAATATTAAGAGGTAATACTGCATTCTTTGTTTATGCACATTAAGGGTAGTAATCCTCAATTGGCTGCTGATTTCTCTGCCGTAGTGAGACATTTAGCCAATAAAGTACCACGGCTAACCTGGGGTCTTTCGCGTGCATCGCACAGTTGTGATACTCAACCACACGCCTGAGGAAATCGAACGAAATTTTTTAAAGCTTTCTCTAGTACATTGAGCCTGAATGTCTTCATTAGAGGTATCCGCCACCTTCCTAGACATCTTGATTGACACGTGGTCGCCTCCTAAAAGTGTAAATACGATTATATCGCAGGAACGACCACATTTAAATATACGTACCTTTGAAACTCCCAAAAAGTGCTTCAAGTTCAGCCTGCACTGTTGTGTAGGCTGAACTTGAAGCTGATCTTTTCTAACAAAAATTAAAATTTTGTTCGAAGAAAGTAATTGAGACATAATTATGATTTAATGAGCCCTATTGTTCGGAATGGAGCAACTAGTGTTTTGTCGGTGTGAGGGCAACGAATGAACTGATGGTTGCAAATGTCTTTTTATAACGTTAGCTGCAGGACATTATTTTGGATTACGCTCAAGGAAGAAATGCTCCTACGTAGAAAAAGTATTTGGCGTCGTACAATAAAGACACTGTTGCACCCTAAGTCAAACATTCTCCCAAATCGGAACGAGATCACTTCAGGAGAAACCTATTAAAAAGACTATAAAAGGTTTGTCGTCAACTTTCTTATACAATGTTCCGACACAACCAATGGCATCGGCGATATATGACAACCACGACCGCTGTTAACTTCACCCCGCATGTTCAGTGCAGCAGCAAATAGTCGTGTAACTTATTTATTCGAGAGAACTAGAATATAACTGTTCTTTCGCATGGTTGTGCCGCCAACTTTGGTCCCCACCACGTGCCGTAGTTAGCCAGTATCTTGAGCACTAGCCGTGATCCGTACGTTGTTAGCGTTGGAAGCCTTCTGTCACCTAACGAATTGGCCGCACATCGATTCTTCGTCGATGGATGAAATTTTACCTAGTCCATGCGACCCGGTCACCAAGTTTTATCTCTGAGCCACAATGGGGGGGGGGGGGGGGGGGGTTGTCTGGACCAGTCCTGGTCGGTTCAATAATGAATAAAAAAAGCTTTTTGATGGAGAAAGAAAAAAATAAAACTTACCTTAATACCTAGCATAAATCCGATTAACGCGAATAAAGAATTCGTAGTGTGTTCCGAGTCGATGTGTTTGAATCTGTTTGAAACTGTTTCGTTCGTTCTGCCCGTTTTATTTTGAGTTAATTTGTTAGGGGTGCAGACACAAAGATACGGCGCACGTTTCGCCAATCGGCTTTGCCCAAAGTATTATGATAAGATAAAATATTTACGACTGACCTATGACGAGCGACTACGGCTTCTCTGGAAGGCAGCCATGGCGGTTCGTGCTATCCTACGGTAAGTGGCGTAATCTTTTACGTCATCCGCTACTATGGACCATGTTGTCACGTTATTTCTGCAAACATGAGCACGTGACGTTACGTGATAATTCAAAATAATGTTACGTGATCAGTCTAAGTTATACGATGCCATGCGACATAATATTCATCTCACGGGACGTCACGTAAATATATATGCCTTCTGTGACACCATAACATATAATAATTAAGTGCTCATGTGGCCTCCGGTAAACTTACGTGATAACATGCCCCCCTATAACACCTGCTCACGCTGGAACAACATATTGTTTTCCGGAAACAAGCAGGTGTAACCACACCGTCATATTCACTTAACTGGTCAGGTGAGGAGTACAAAAAACAGAGCATGAGGTTCGTACTGCAATTCCTGGAGACGCACAAAGCGTTTTTCTAAAGACGCCTGGTAGAAACACAATGCGAAAACGTGGTTTCTCTAATTTTTATGTCGTTAGACGTAGACTCTAGAACGCTTTTTGTGTTTCTAAATGCTCATGAAGTTTCTTTTTTTTTTTTTTTATTTCACTGCGGACGTCATTCTGGCTCACTACCCCCATGTGCTCGTTCTCGTGTTCCATTATTCGACGTGCTGTAAGAAATATTTGTTTTTGCTTTCGCTGATGTACGTACCTATAGCCTTCCAAGGCAGCGACTTGCTCAGCACGGTCTGTCCAATCAATGGCATCTTCGCTTTTGTTCAGCCACTTCTCCAGCTCCTTCCTGTTGTCTTCGACCAAGTCACTGAGCACGATGTCCTTGTATCGATAAGAGGACATGAAAGAATACCAGGCTATCGGGCCGACGCCCACTTCCAGGAGTGTCTTGCCCCGAGCCAAATCTGTGAATGGCACATGAGAGTTACACTTTGGTCCAGCTTAACCCAGAACAAGCACTGATTTAACAATTCTCAGTTATCGTTTGAAATATGCATCCCCGAGTTCTAGTATCCTCTATTTTGTGATTACGATAACTGAATCCCCATACACATTTCATTCCTCAGGGCAGATACTGAATACTTCGCGCAAACGAAATTCCCGAAAGGAAACAGGTTTCCGCTCCTGTAGCTTTGCCGAAAGCTATCGCTGCCGTGACCAGGGAAACTTTGGAGATTTCTGAGAACCTGCGTTTGAAGGATTGTTAACTATCATGTAAATTATGTTCTTTCCACATTGTGTATTTCAGCTTTTAATTACCAAACGAACGAAAGCGTTGTGATTACTTGTCTCTTTTTCGTACAACGCAAATTGTGCTAAAAACATTCCCGATCGAGCACGGTGCGTTGTAGCCCTGCCGTGAAAGACTCATTTAACAAAAAAATACTCAGTAGGCGCTACGGGAGGATAAATGTCACGCTTGCACAAGGCTTGACTCGGAGGCTAAGCCGGTAAAGAGCTATAAGTAATGTATACCTCTGCCCTCCGCCAGTTGCGATAATGGCGCCATTTGCACCCTTAGTTCCGGTTTGAAACCGTGTACAAAGTGACATTTCTCGTCCCGTAGTGTCCACTACAATTTTGTCATCAAACGTTCACTGTATTGAGCTCGCGCGTCAATTCTCCATACACGAGCGAAAATGCCTTACTGCTGCGCGACGGGCTCTAAAGCCCTTCGCTGGACTCCGGACGCTGGCACTGCACGCCATTTTTGAGGTCTCTGTTTATACTCGTTCACTCTTAGACAGAGAATGCAGCCACTGCCACACAAGCACGAGAACTCGAGGTCGCTGCTTTGAAGCGTTCTTCCGCAGAACGAGCGGTCGCGCTAGAAATGCACGTCTCAAAGTCAGAATCGCGTCCTAGCTCGCGCCTGTAGCATTGACTGCATCAGTCTCATCTTAAGGGTAAACGGAATATAGAGCACATGCTCAGAACGAGCTTATATATAATAGGCCGCTAGGACCGGTGATCCCAATAGTGTCGCATGCACGTTGCAAATGAGCTGGAAGCTCGCTATCAGCTCGCGCTCAGCAATCGCGCACAGAGCTGTGGCCGCCAGTGAATGCGACGTAGTTGGAACGCGGTCCATAATCCCCGACTGCATCGTAGATCCCCGACCCGCCGCTTGGAGTGGGTCGCTTGGTGCGTGTAGAACGCAACGCTTTGCACAAAGTTAATCGCAATATCAAGACGGTTCACTTACAAGGCATAGCCAACATGGTGAGGAACTATGTTTTAGCGTCAGCCGTTATAGCATAGCCTCCTTTATACTGACGAAGCCTGTCAGACCGCCACGAGACGCAGCCGCCGAAAGCGAAATGGTAGAGCGGCAGACAAGAGTAATGTAATGGACCTTTTCCACATACCGACGGCACCAGACGGTGGCTGCAGGAACTAAAAATCGAGGAAGTCACCTACCTGCGCTACCAATCGATAATGGGAGCTACGCTACCAGTTTCTTCGCTCTCTGCGACCTTAAAGAGGGGCATCTCTATAGCGTCCACCCAAACGTCGTGTTTTCCTTTCCGTCGACGTTCTTTTTTTGTGTAACACAATTATATATGTGCTGCAGTTACGTGTTCTACTCGCTGATATACAGCCTCCTTCCAAATTTCCTCGATTTTTTGTTCCGACTTCCGCCGCTTGGAATCGGGCGCTCGCGCGTGCGCGGAACGCTTCTCGGAAAAGGTCCATTGGCGCCCTGCTGCGGCGAGACGCCGAATGTTCTTGTCCCGAGCGATGGAATGTCCGCTCGTGCTGTCGGGTTCTTTGGGCTACCGCTTCTTTTCTCGTCGGGTTTGAAAACCATGTTTCGTGCCCTCGCCGCTGCGAAAGCTGTGCGCTGAATACCAGACTACCCGAGAAATTCTCTTTGCTACCAGATCCTTGCACTCCAAATCTGCGATCGGGCACTCTATGGCTCCACCATCGAACTGCTGGGCTTTTTGAGTAGAGAGGAGGCTTTATAGTCGTTTGGCCTCAATGCGAAAGTGTGCATGGGAATGGTACCGTTAGACGGGCTAATAATTGTGATCAATGCGACGAAAGGTTCCCCAGGAATGAGGAAGTATTTATGCTAGGGCTGGGGCGTCGATTAAGATTTTAACCCGATTAATCGCCACCCTTTTATCGATTAATTAATCGATTAATCGGTTTCGTTGCTTTTTATAATATATTAAAAGAATGCAACAGCTCGTCTTGGCCTTGCCTTTGAAGACTTATTTTACTTTCTGGTACACGGCGCAAGATTCAGATTCAAAAAGGCGTTTTTATTGCCACGAATACAAGGTGAAGGTGAGTGGAATACGCCGAGTGACATCTTCGTCTGGGCATGGGGCAAAAAGGACGTTTACAATTGACGATACATATAGTTCAACCTAGAGCTACTAAATGAGCTTCGCTTAGAGTATCTGCAATTCCGTTTCCCGACACTGTTGTGAACGCCGCCATTTTGGCTCGTATGCAGAGGAGACGCAGCTGCCGATCGTCATGATTCAGAAGTGCGACTTCCTCCGCATTAGGTTCGGTGTTCGGATGGTCACGCAATAGTGCTTTGCTCTGTCGCGAACTGTTTAAACATTTGTGGAGAGCGGAAAAGCGTTTCCTGTACTTCCAGAGATAGCTTCAGATAACTGGCAACCATCATTTTAAGACACAATATGGCCAAGTGTCGTTGCTCTGAAGCGTAGCTTATTTTGTGGCACTAGTTCAACGAATCAGATTCAGATATTTTCGCTCCAGCTGCGAACTTCTAGTTTGGGCAGGTCGTCCAGGATAGAGCCGTGCGTGCGTCCAATCGACATCTTTTTGGGTACCGATTAAAAAACCAATTAACCGGTTAAAAAATTTATCGCGATTAAGGCCTTACTCGATTAATCGGAAGATTAATCGATCAATTGCCCAGCCTAATTTATGTAAAGAGTAACATTTTACTTGTGTTATGTCCTACGCGGCTCACGTACGCTTATATAATCCTCGCGATTATTATGTTGTTTTAGTATGGTGAGCCGAAATTGAGATTTCGAAACGTGGTCTTTCAGGGGAATGTGACGATTTGTGCAGTTGACTGGTTGAAATCAAAGCATGGGACACCATAGCCGGCAACCACCCCTACGTTACAAATCTTAGGCTTTCCTAAATCAAGGAGGGATTTCACACTTATGCTTTTTAGAGTTTTTACTCTCGCTCATGCGATTTGAACGTTACTTCTTTGATTGATCGGTTAACTCTGAAGACACAAATATGGAACAGAGGAAGTTAAGTCTTCAGAACACTGAGCACAGCTCACCTGATTGAAAAATGTGGTGAAGTTCTTCTTGGTGAAAAGTATTACCCGACCCGTTTTTCAGGGACGCATAAGACCTGCCCACGAAATTTTCTTTGAAAGTAGCAATAAGGGTTTGAGATGCGACGCTTCCCAACATGACCGAACTGTAATTCCTGCAAGAAAGAATTTCTGAAGTAAACATATGAACTTGCCGACGTAAATAACTTGGGTATTAAATAATAAAAAAAAAACATTGCGAAATTTTCATTTAATTGCCTTCTACGTCATTCTCACATATAGTTTTTAGTGTGAAGGTGCTTTAGTTAGCGGAGCAAAGTCATAGCCATTAGACTCTTTTACAAGTCTTCCTTGCCAGTTAAGACATATTTTAAGTTTAATATGTCTTGTTTGAATGTACATTTATGTGAAAAGAAGCCATTAATTTCTAAGTATACTTTCTAATGGCGGCCGATTCGGCAAATCTTTCCCGTTCTTATGTAACTTTAGGCCTTACGAAATTTGAAACATAACATTATGCACGCTTTATCAAGATTCGACAGAGAACGGAAGGTCTAATGGAATGAAAGAACCGAAATTTGCTCACCTGAGTTAAGAAGATAACAAAGGTAACTGATTGCTACGTGTATCTGATGATCCGCGCTATTGAGAGCCGAGTCTGCTGCGATTCGTCGAGCTCAAGCCTTTTTAAAATGGCCGCTTCCGGTTATGTACTGCACTGAAACATCTGTAACCTTTTTCAAACCGTTTACACTGCTCGAGCGGGCGTCATTATGTTATTTGCGATGCGAATCGAATTGGTAAAAATTGTTTCGCGGATTCGGCTGATATATGAACAGCATGTGTCAGGAAGGTCGTTGACACATGTCCAATTTTTATCACCGGAAATTGTATTTTAATTTTGTTATATTAAAGCACCTGATCTCCTTTCTCATCCCCGTGCTCCGTATCACATATCTTATAATGTACTCAAGAACACTTGCGCGAGAAAGAGGCCGCAACACGCACGAAGACTCAATCTTGGAGGACATGTTTTATATTATTTTTTTTAAGACACCAACCGCACGTTAATTGTGAGCGTGCATTGATACAAAATCGCGTCTGTGATTTTATCAGACGTGTTCAAGTGTCAAGGCCGGAATATGTGGGTGGAGCTTTGAATCATCGATTCGGTAGGTGTTTATTGTTTATTTCATTCATATTTTCCTTTGCTAAATTAATTGTTACCTCATCGGGCCCCAGGCGGGAGAATTTTACGAAAGAGGGGGTGTTAAAAGCTCGCAGATGATGGACAGTTGTACACAAAATCAAAAATGGAAATAAAAACAAATTAACGTAAGAAACATGATTTAGCGAGTGATCGCTCTGCAGGAATGAACCTAAAATGTATCGAAGTTATGACTGCTCCTTATCGGATCGTAGGGTAGACTCCGCTCAGACCCTGTGTGTGAGACGGAGTGAAGTCTGAAAAGATCCCAGCGATGACCAAGCACAGCGAGGGTGGCACGCTTCTATTGTTCGGTGAAATTCATAAATTATTAGTGTCATGGGTATGCGAATCTAACTGCTTTGTTTTGCGAGGCTACAGGTATAATACTCAGATCTGGTGGAATACCCTATCCCACCGAATTGTGCAGCTGCGTACGAGTTTCCGGTCGCCCACTCTGCAACAAGAGCAACTCAGCTGGGAAACCGAAATAAAAGTTCTTTGGAGCACCGGATGTAACCCATGCTTCGTAACCGAACTAGATAACATCGTAATAGCGCCATTTTTGCCTCCGTATAGATTAGTATCGCCAACTAACCAACAAGTTAACCAAAGAAACTGATTTTATTTTTTTATTTATTTATTGATACTACTATCTCCTTCGGGAGATTTGGTAGGAGGGGGTACATAATGTTGTATAAGGCACACATTTCTAGTCATTTTAGCACATGCGAATAAGGCAATCAATGTCATCCTTATACAGTATTGAATAAAAAATTAAAGCAAAACAAAAACAACAACAAAACAACCTACAAGAAATACCGTCAATCGCAGGAGTTACAGAAACTGCGAAGGTTAGCAATGAGTGATGACTCAGATGAAGCATTTATTATGTGACTGGGTAGGGCATTCCGATCATGAATGGTCCTTGGGAAAAATGAGAACTTAAATACATCGACCCTACAGCTGTATTCTTGTAATGATCTACAATGAAAATTTCGCGTGGGGTAATTATGAAGAGCAGGGGAAATATATGTAGAGGTGTCAATATTAAATCGGTTCTTCAGTAGGTCGAGCAAAAATTTTAATCTTTGAAACATGCGTCTATGGGTTAATGGGCTAAGGCTGGAACACACATATAGTTCGGAAACCGGGTATTGTCTCTGAAATTTGTTGTATATGAAACGCAAGCCTTTTCTCTGTATGGATTCAAGTAAATTTATGTTGGTTTTAGTAAACGGGTCCCAGACAACGGACGCATACTCTAATATAGGCAGAACAAACGTTTTATAGGCTGTTAATTTTACATCCGATGAGGTTTGCTTTAAATTTCGCCGGAGAAACCAGAGTTTAGTTAATGCCTTGCGAACAATATATTTGACATGGGTGTTCCAACGCAGGTCGTTTGAAATGATTACACCGAGGTATTTATAGGAAGTCACTTCGGCTAGGACAGTATTGTTAATGGAATAATTATAAAAAAGAAAACTAGTTTTGCGGGTTATATGCATGCGAACACATTTGTTAACATTTAGTGACATCTGCCACGAGTCACACCAATCGTGGATCTTGGATAAGCAGCTGTTAAGTAATGTCTGGTCACTAACACTATTTACCTCAGTGAAGATAACAACATCGTCCGCGAATAAACGTGCTCGCACAGGAATGTTAGCAGTGATTTCGTTTATAAAAATTGAAAAAAGTAAAGGCCCAAGGACTGACCCTTGTGGAACGCCTGATAGCACAGGGACTGGCGAGGATGCACTAGAGTTTATCTGAACGTACTGTTTTCTTTCTAGCAAGTAATTTTCAAGCCAGGAGTAGATGATATCGTTTTGCACGATTGATTTAAGTTTTAGAAGAAGTTTACAGTGTGACACTCTGTCAAACGCTTTGGCGAGGTCAAGAAAAATTACATCAACCTGCTTAGAACGATTTAATATTTCAGCAAAATCATGGACGGTTTCAAGTAATTGCGTTGTGGTTGAAAGGCCATGACGAAAACCATGTTGATTCACATTAGAAAAGTTGTGATTCTCTAAATACGCTGCCAACCCTATTGGAAAATCTCGATGATGGAAAGATGACGGAAAAGGCTCATACAAGCGTAACCGTAATATGGGACATCCTATACAAGCGAAAAAGGCGGCTCCAGTATAGTGGAACAAGGCGGAACGATACAGGTGGGCGGAACCATACAAGCGTGTCGTATTATGGGACATCCTATACCAGCATAGTGGATATAGGCGGAACCATGTAGGCGGACGGAACCATACATGCATAACGTAATATGGGACATCCTATACCAGCAAAAAGGCGATACCAGCATGGTGGAGCCATATGGCTCCAGCGTGTTGGTTTCGCCTTTTCACTGTTGTACAGGGCGATTTAGTTTTAAGCTTTACATATATGTTTAGAAAGGTCGTGAAAGCTATATTAATGCGGTTTGTGCAGGCGAGTTATACGGCCAGGCGTACGTAGTATAGGGACCTAGTCGTAACGATCAGTCAGATAATGAAATACAATTTGTTAATCAACTTTTTAATTAGTGAAAATGAAAATATGGTTTCAATTAGAAACTTGCTGAGTCATTGAAAACCACAAAATCAAGTTTTTTTTAGAAGGATATAATTCAGGGGTAGCGTTTTATGCATTCTGTAAAAAGCTTTATTTGGACGAGTTTCTAGGTTTCAGTTTCTTATCAGAGCTCATCTCTGCGCCCACGGTCCTGTTCCCCAGGGGCATAGACACGCAACACACATGCGCCTTGCTTCCCTTCATCCTACGAGGGAGGCGAGGGGGCGGCTTCGCACTGCGGTCACTGGGCAGCTGGACCGCAGGTGCAAAGATGCGCTCTGGTAAGAAACCGAAGTCTGGAAATGCGTCCAAATTGACCATTTTTTATAACGCCATAAAATGCTACTCGTCTTATATCTTTACAAAGAAAATTGATTTAGTGTGTTTTGATGATGCTTAGCAGGTTTCTAATTGGAACCATGGGTCTATTTTCACTGATTAAAAATTTGACGAACATACTATACTTAGAGAGAGGCTGAAGCAGTTTTGTATTTGAAAAACACTTTTAAATCTTCTTCATTCGACCTCCAGAATCTCAAATATCAAAATTATTTGCTAATTTAATTAATCAAGGCTGCATAGTCATTTTTAAAGCGCTGTGAAAGCACCTCCCTAGAGAGCGACGTCACAACAGCAGCTTTCAAAATCTTTGTTCACGCATCTTCAGCGCCTATCAAAGCTATGCACGCACATGCTATTTTTTAAAAGGGCAGAAAAATGTGCCACGACTGGTGCCAGTGCCGGAGAATATACCTAGAAAACTTGCGATTGGACGCGCGGCCCTTAAGCGACACACACTTGGCGGCCGAAAGGTCTTCTTACGATGTCACTGTTGGTGGGATGTTTTTTGTGTTTTCTCACGTTTAGTTATATCTTTGAGGAAAACGAACGGGATATTCAGATTCGCGGGATAAAACTACGCTAGAATGAACCTCCATCTAGTTTTCTGAAAGAAGTCTGGCACATCTCTGTAATAAGCCGACGGATCATTACAAATTAGCCTTTTATACTATGCCGCCCTGGCCATATAACTCACGTGCACAGACCGCGTAAATGTAGCTTTTACGGCTTTTTTAAAAAAAATCTGTAAAACATAGAAAAAAAAACTCTGTAGAATGTCCCCCAATACGATACGATTGTATGGTTCCTTCCCCGCTTGCATTGTTCAAGAAAGACTTGTGGACATCCAGCGTTTCATTGGAATGCTGGATGTCAGCGAGTCTCTACATCAGTGAGTGGTTTCAAACAAGCATGGTGTTTGCACACCAGTAAGCTCTTATCCGAGGCTCACCAGGACCACTAAGAGCAGAGGCGAAATGTCGTGACCTGGTAAATTTGGTTGCAGGTATTTATTTTTACAAGAACTGCATGCAGCAAAGCTTAACTTTGCTTAAAAGAAGATTATTAAAAATTCAATACTGAACAATGGTGTCCCTTGAGCTGTCAGACCAAACTCCCACTCTTGCCACTCAGGAGTTCCTAACTTGTGCGTAGAGGATCAGCACAACCCAGATTTGTGCTGCGAGCGCACCTGCAATATAAAAGTTGAATAAACATGAGATGAAATATGAGACGTTTACAATTCTCTGTAACGTGAAATTAGAGCACAGATCTTGAAGAGGAGGATGGGAAGGTATGCCCCTCCTCCCCCTCCCCTCCTCCTCTTCTGCTCCCTCCCATTTAGCAGGAAACTTCCCTGAATTTAGCGGGAAAATTTCCCCACTAAATTTAGCTGGTTAAGTTTCCCACTAAATTTAGCGCAGAAATTGATGTCACATGACCTCAACACAAATGCAGTTTTTCCGCTAAAAGTAGCAGGGAAAATGACGTCGCATGACCGTGTCACGTCAGCCATAAAAAAATTCAGTTTCTCAGCTAGACTTAGCGGAAATATTAACGTCACATGACCACAACATTAATTCAATTTCCTGCCAAGTTTAGTTGGGTGGTTACGCCGACAGCGACGCCGCGAAACGCAGAAACGGGTGCTAAGAGCTGCGCTAAAAACTAAATGCATCAGGTGAAATAAAGTGAACATTAGAGATACTCTAAGAAAAGGAAGAGAATCTAAGATACCTTTCTCAGATCCTTCCTTTTGTCCGTTCTCAAATGTTTTGATTTCAAGAAATGTTTATCTCTTTATTCATACCCAGAGAACCCCTCCCAGTTTCAGCATGAATGCAATAAATCAATGCAGACTAGACCTTGTAAACTATAATCCACATGAAAATTAATGTTTGCCACATAGTCATGTATGAGTCAGTGGCTCAGATCTCTAAATACATTTGTATTGAGGAACATTCTTGAATAAAACTTCTGGGCTTCGAATTCAACAGTTTGTACTTCCATAAGGAACACTGTATGGCACTGATTTTTTTTTTTTTTGTGACACATCAGAAACAGCACAGCACTGTCATCCTCGCATACCTAACAAGAATTTGTATTTTTTTTTTTAGCATGACATGTGCTATTCTAATGCCCATACAGCATCCTTTAACAAAATTTCCTTTGTAGAGCTTTTTATTGGTTCTTATTTAGCTCGCACGACAGATTCGGTACCTTGAATTCTCACTCGGCATCAACAGTTTTATATATTAATGTAATAGCGAAAGACAAGATGTATGAACTTGAGTACGGCTCAGCAAGCACAGATGTTGAGAAAAGTACTGAAGAAAACTCAAATGTCAAAATAAAAATAAGCTGGAATGTGGAATTATGGACATGGACATGAATACAGTTAGCAGATTCAATATGAAGAATATGTGTTAGACGCACGCTCAAAGAAACCTGTTGCATCTATATTCATTCAAATTACTTTGCAGAACCCAGCGCTGCAGTATCAGGTGGGAGTTCGCTGAATGAGTCTACTGAAAATGAGTGTAGACGGAAAAAGCAGTTTGATCTGCGATAATGAGCATTACATAAGTGACATGTCATTATTACTGTTACAGTGCCGAATGTTCCAAACTGTCAGTCGCATCATTCTGTGAGTTCCCTCCGTACATTACAGGGTTTGGCTCTCTCGAATGCTTTGCGAGAAAAATGATGAACTGGAAATATCTAGAGTAGTTCTAGAAAAACTATTTCCAGAATCTTATCTCAGCATCGCAAAGAATATAAAAAGTTTCTAAAGACAAGGTTAGTGCAGGAGTTGAATAAACTAAATACTTTGTTTTTCGAAACCATCTTGCCGTAGTAAACGTATGAAGTTCCCCTAGGTAGAGCTAGTCATTACGGATGATTGTGCCCATTGCGTACCATAAAAATTTAATTTGCGACCTAAAAAAAATTTACAAACTCAATTAACTCTGAATAAGTGGACCACTTGGCATTAAAGATTGGCCTCACCATGACTGGCTGCCAACATCTACATAATAATTTCCATGAACCTATGTATTTCAAGAAAATATTTGGTGCGAGCTGCTTAAAACACAATAGCACTTTTTAGCAAGTGCTGATTGTTGGGCAAGTTGGTACGGTACGTTAGAAAACATGATTGTGCTTTGAAGACGGGGACATAGGAAGGACAGACACCACAGAGTGCTAACTTTCAACTGATTTAATTCAAGAACCTCGGCGTAGAAACACACTGCGTCACCGCACCACATCTCAACCAATCCGTGGCCCTGCCACGGACCGCAAGTACGCCAACTCCTTATCCGCCAAGTCAATTGACGCCACACTGACACAACACGTGCCGGAACTATTTATAGCATCAGCCTCCATAATCTCTCTAACAGTCATATCTTTGTGCCTAGCAAGAAAAGTAGACTGAGCAAATAATGGTTTGCACTCGCAGTCATGATCTGTCGTGTCACTGTCATGACTGCGGGTGCAAACCATTATTTGTTTCGTCTATTGTTCTTGAGAGGCACAAAGATAGGACTGTTAGCGAGATTATGGAGGCTGACACTATAAACAGTTCCGGCACAAGTTGTGTCAGTGTGGCGTCAATTGACTTGGCGGATAAGGATTTGGCGTACTTGCGGTCCGTGGCAGGGCCACGGATTGGTTGAGATGTGGTGCGGTGACACAGTCCGTTTCTACGCTGAGGTTCTTGAATTAAATCAGTTGAAACTTAGCGCTCTGTTGTGTCTGTCCTTCCTATGTCCCCGTCTTCCGAGCGCAATCATATTTTCTACCGCACTTTTTAACACTAATAGAAAGCCTGTAGTGGGCCACAACTTAAGCAGTTTTCACTTCATTATAAAGAGCAATTACACATATGTGAACCATGAATATAGGCCTGCACTGAATTTTTTTGTTAAGCTGAACGTGGTATGCTCTGTTTACTATATAAATCTTTGCAGAGCTGACAATGTGCAAGTTCCTGTTTTTTTTATATTTCACATGTCCCGACTGGTGAGTGTGGTAGGGACATAAGATTGATGACACCAACGAAACACAATGATTATTTTAAGAATTTGTTTGGGTATAGCACGAGCAAGGAGATCTGCGGGAAGTTATTTCTGTGACACCGTCGAACCTACATCCGCGGGCTTTAAGTTCACATGTTAATCATGTCTGCAGACTCCTTTTTGTAATTGGAATTTCATCCAACCCAAGATTTGAATATGTTTTTTTTTCATTTTAGGCTTAGTAGTGCTTTTGCTGTTCTATTAATAGGTAAGAAAAATGCTTATTTCAAGTGGCATACCTAACACCTGGTGGCACGAGGACTCCCCTGTCGTGACGCAGACCGAAAGTCACAGCCAGGGAGATACTGCGATGCTCTTGTTGCTGGGATTACCTCCCCCATGGTCCTGCCCAGACCACAGAAAAAGATTGAGTCCAAGCTTGTGGCCACTAGGATCTCCAGATCTTGAGGCACCCAAGTAGCTGAAAATAAAAACAAATCACAATCAAGTACTTGGCAGAGCTACATTAGAATGGCTAGCATATTCTTTCGTGATCAGCACATAGATCCTCTTATTTTAGTCATAGTCACCCCCCAGGACAAAGCTACGTAGGCGCTAAAATGATGGGTACCGAATTTAGGTGAATGATCAAATGCATTCATTTAACCCCCTTTCGCCCCAACCTGAGACTTCTGTCAAATATTCACATTCAACTGTAAAGACTACAAATAAAACTACTACTGCAATGCAAAGCCGTATAGTGGGAGAGTTTAGCCAGCGGGTGTGGCAACGAAGGCGCCGGAGAGGAGGAAAGGGAGGAGAACGCCGAAGGAGGGAGAGAGAAGGCAGCAGAGAAACAAAGAGGAGACGACCACCATTTTGACGCAAAGCTGTCTGCACGGAGCACTGTTGAGGCTACGTGTCGTCTGCTACGGGCTTATTTATTTTTTTTGCCTAAATAAAAGTGCGTTCAAACATGGAGGAACTTCTTTCTTTAGGTTTTTAAGCCACCGAGGAATAACACTATATCATTTTATTGCCAGAGCCTGCCAAATAAAAGGAAAGAACCGAATTTTTGAATATCGATCCCATGCCAGGCGAATGAATGAAAATGGCGGCCCTCCCCGCTCAGCTGGGAGCAGCCTAGAGTTCACGCGCATGCGCTCACGCCTCTTGCTCTGTGCCGCGGGCTGATCAGCTCACTCGGAAGGGAGACGTTACGGCAGCAAAATCATAGACTGCCAGACTCTCCCCATATATGGCTCTGCTGCAATGGAAAGATTTTCCTACCCTCGTGCTCAGCGAGTGTCGACTGTGGATACCAACTCCAGTTCATACACTCGCTGAACATGAGGGTAGAGTGTACCAGCAGAGGGCAGGTGTCTGTATACAAAGAGTTTAGTTGGCACACCAAGAGGCTAACGAATAAGAATGGGTACCACTCTGAGCAAAATGCCAAAAAAGCGTGGATCTCGGCTTGACACTAACAGCAGCACACAGTATCTATTTTAGTGACAAAGGGGTACTAAATCATTATTTTCAGCTTCCTAACTAAACTAAATATTCTTCCCGGCTTGCTTTTTAGGAAAATCTCCAAATTTACAAGAACTACTAAGACAATGTCTAAAAAAAAAAAAGCAATGGCAAAACCAGCAATCGAATTCGCCTGCTCTCCAGTAGCACGACATCTATGGCAGGCAGACCTGCAGAATGAGCAAGCAGTTTAAGAAACAGTATGTCCTATGTATAATTTTTTTTTATGCTGCAAAGCAAGCGCTGGAAGGAGGTTTCACGACATTAACGAAATTTCTTGCAATCAGTTGAGAACAAATTAGAGCAGTGAACTTGTCCTTGCTTCTGGCATAACGTTTTAGTGTTGCCCATGGAAACTCACATAAATTTGAAAATAAAAACAAAAAAGACTAACCTTCATAAAAAAATCTAACTTTGGCAAAGAAAAGTTACCTTGGAAAAAATATGTACAATACAGTTGTACAGCGTGCATTTGTGTGCTTAACCAATTTTGAGGCAAATCGGCGACAATGAAAAGAAGACGTTTGAGTACAATTAGAATTAAGGGAAAGACAGAAAGGATGCATACCTACAACAAAAACATTTAGAACGACCACGGGCAGGAAACTCTGGTGAGGCTCTCGGAGTGACTCCCTCATATGGGCCTGCGCAGACCACAGAACAAGATCGGTCAGAGCTTGCAGCCATAAGGTGCTTCATACCATGAAGTTACAGAAGCGGGTGCAATTGGAAGCAAAGTGCATTTCATTTCTCTGAAAAACGAAGAGTTTAATAGGTAGCTTGCATTCATAAGGTGATACAGTCATGAATGCACAGACTTTTCAATGCAGCGCTATATCACCAACTTGTTAACCATGCCGGGCAACACTAAAAACTGAGAGCATTATTTTAAACTATCTCAGCTTAAAGTTAACCACGACAGAAGCTTCAAGCCATCCTTGCAAATTCAGTGCACAAAGCAAGCCATGTGACCTTCTAGTTGGACGCCATGGTACGTCGAGCTTATAATCATGCGTCATGCTATTTTTGCTGCAAAGGCTTGTAGTTTCAAAAGTGGTCCAGCTTAAAGAGACTAAAAGTATAGACGTTTATGAGTGGGGCCCTCATTTAGTCTGCAGCTACATTGCGAAATAGGACGTTCCAACCGGGATGTTTGCTGCCTGTAACCACACGACCAGCTTGTGCCCAGCGATTGTTCGAGCTGAATACATGTCCTCGACAGTGCCATTATTTGACAAGCATTTCTATGACTGTTAAACATGACTGACTTACAGAGAGACTCCACCTCAACGACTAATGACTTGGGATACCTAACTGAATACTGATATATCAACTAAATGCAAAACAATTACCTGGCAAGCATTAAATTTTTCAAGAGGCTGGGTCGACTCCGCATTAAGTTGAAGGAGTCGATGCGTAATAGGACAATACAAACAAAAATATGCCATAGAATTCCTTTTGCACCCCCAAAATGATGTGTTTTTGAAGGTAAGGTACACAATGTTCTTGATTTAGAAAGTGCCTCAGCTGTACAAATGCATATGCAATAAGGGCACTTGCCAAGCCTATTCTACTCAGCTCTGTGCAGGTTAAGCTAAGTTAGAGTATAGAAGTACATGCTCACTGACACCATCAGGAAGGCAGGGAGAAGTCTCCGTTGTTCGACCTCCAGCCCGTCTGCTACCTTCGATGACGTTTCAGCGCCTGATGAGCCTGGAGCGAGCACATCTGTCTAAAGCGGGGTGAAAAGCACAAGCATGTGCTGGAGGACGCCCAGTCATTCTCTTTTTGTCATCGGCTATACTACATATTTTTAGTAAGACATATTTTTAAGTGAGGAAAAGTACTGCAAATATGCAGTCCACCTTAAAGATAACAACAGTTGCCATTCACCATTTTCCAAATAAGTGCTCCCACGTACCGGAACATCTACACATGTGGTGCGTGAGTAGGTTCAGGACTGAGAGGCTAGAAAACGAAGCGCTCGCAAGGCTTGTCTGGCCCTTCCAACCATGCGGGTACATTCGTTGCAAGTTCCCGATTTGTAGATTTGTAGACAAAATGATTTAGAATGAGCAAATCTTGTCTACGCCCGAGGTAGAACATTGAATTGCGATTCCCCCATATTGTGAGAACCATCCTTCAAACTGCGGTACCACCTGCAAATAAACTATGTTGTGCTGCGGCACGCGTCCATGCTGCCTGCTTCAGAGGAAAACCACTGCTCGTGTTGAAGACGACATCCCACAGTGGACAGGCAACAATTTTTAACGAACAAAAACAAAATTGATATCATTCAATAGACACAGATAGGCTCACAAAGTGTCGGCACCATGATTGTTGTTGTTGGTTTTACTCTTGCATACAAACAAAGGTGACTTCCTCTCTCCTCCGATGGACAGTAAAACCCCCTTATCTTGGTGGCCCCTATTTCTTCTCGAATCGGTCACAGAGGACATAATCACAGTCACTGAATTCCGCAAAATTAAAGGCCGCGAAAATTAAAGGTTCGCCAACATTAAGGGGTTTACTGTTCTTCTGAGTGTCACATGATGTTAACATTTCAAGGAGGCTGAAGGTATTGGTTTAAGAAAAAATTGACCTATGAAAAAAATGCCCTTCTCCAGGTTAGGCACGCGAGGTTCTTTTGCACTACCTATAAGGTGGCAAGTTTATTTCGGCAGAGCTTTTGGTAAAACGGAGTCACAAAAGTAGCTATACTTGGCGTCAACTATTTTGTGCTGCATTATAAAGCCAGAGTAGATTCCACAGTGCGTGCTTCAGCAGAGCACTGTTTGTTGCGAGAGCATATGTGGTTTAGTGTTGCATCCCATTTGCATAATCTAGAGAAACTAGCGCTGACAGAGTTGGAGCACTCCAAATATTAACAGCCGACTGTAGAAGCATTGAGAGATGCACACATGCGAACTGTGCATTTCTTAAAGGTGGGTTCGAGCAAAGGTAAAAACAATATCTATACTTATGGCGGCCATACTTGCCTTTCCCAAGCACGACCACTTTTCCCTCGGTAGCACCATCCAGTAAGAAGCACCAACAACACGCCCATGAGACGCCGCCGCCTCCTGGATTGAATGACGACCCGCCTGAGGTCTTGGAAGGAGATCCGGAACACTGCTTTAGGCCAGATGTTGTATCTGGTGGGGCAGAGACTAAAAGTAAAAATTAACAAATTTATCTGAAGCGCTACATTCCTATAGGACAGCAGTATTTTTTTTAGGCCAGTGATTCCCTTTAATTAAACACAAATGGTTGGTTTATATGATGAACCATCAGCCCCTATTTTTCTTAAGTGTAACGCAGTGTCTAACGTTACGTCCGACGGAACCCGAAATAAAAATTAAAGTTACGCCCAACGTAACTGTCAAGCATTCGAGTTACGTCCGACGTAACCCAAAATAAAAATTAAAGTTACCGTATTTACTCGAAAATAGGTCGAACTCTATTTGTTGGACCCACCGAGAATAAAAAAAAAAAAAAATTCAAATATAGGTCGACTTTTTTTTTTTATTTTTAAGAACAGGGGAAATTTTGGGCAAAAGAAAGAAACCTTTATTTACATCACTTCACAGCTTGGTAGACATCCTCGCAAATCCGCCACAATACTTCACTGACACCGTCGAAAGCGACGAAAGACAAACTACAAAGACGCAAACAAAGCCGCCGTGTCGCCATGAGCAACACGCGAGCCGAGCCGCCTCAAGCAACTAACAAAAGTAACATATTTTTTTTTGTTATTTTTTTTGTGCGCGTTTGCGAGGATGGAGGACAAAGTGCATGGCGCATCGCGTTCCTCTCCTTCCCCATTGCCCAGCAAGGGGAACGCTAGAGGTGCGATGGCGAAATCCAATGCCCCAAGAGGTGCGCGCGATAGCGGCATCGGCCACCGCTGTTGTTTTCGGGTGTTTAACAAAAGCTTTTGGAAACAAGAAGCGGCGCAGCTCTACGGCAACGCCGGCTCGGTGACTCGATAACTTCATGCCTCCGGTACAGTCGCAAAATTTGGTCGCGAATGTAGGTCGAAATTCTTTAGTCACGATTTCCGAAAAAAAAAAAAAAAAAATAAAAGAAAAGAAAAAAAAAAGGTCGACATATATTTGAATAAACACGGTAGTCAGCTGCGCGACGAGACACACATTATGAAAGCGATTGGTGCGAGCGATCAAGGTGATGAGCGACGTTTTCTAGAAGCCCAGGAACCGAGCGGCGCAAGCAGCGAGAGTGAGAAATCTTCGTCGCTCGGCGCCGGCACATGAGCTTCTCGTCGTCGCTCGTCTCGTTGATCGCTATATTGCTTACATGCTGTTCAGAAAGGTGCTCTAAGTGGTTACCATTGCATTGGGACCAGCCTCGCATCCAACCGTAACCAGTCTTGACTTTTTTTTAAGCCGCCCAGGTAGAAGTTAGCATCGTACATACATCGTTTTCAAGCATGGCTCCTCGTTCATTGCTCGATTTACTTTTTCGTAAATGACAAACCGCAATGAAGCACAATTATTCTAGTTCAAAATTGTCACGAACACTTGGCACGCATGCTTACACTGTAGCGCACCTAACGTAATTTAAAAGTAGAACGAAAACGGGACGAGATTCGCTTACCGCTTCACGGAAACAGAGTCCTTCGGATCCTGGGCCTAACGGCCGAAATCGGAAGTCGCCTGCGGTCCGGCGATCGGACGAGTTGAGCCGGCCGCGCTGTGCTGACCCCGGCTGACCACGCCTGGTTGAACCATGAGAGGCGTCGTCGAGTTGAGAGCCAGAGACGCAGTAGAAACGGACCGTAAAACATCTGTCCCGTAAAACGCAGAAGGAGCCAGCGCCAAAACCGCTACGTCTGGCTGCGTGTAAACCGGGACTGGCCGGGAAGTTAGAAAAGGCGCGGCAGCGGAAGCCACTGGGCGGAAGCTTTACGTTTCGGTTTCGCTTTTCTCCGACATCGGCCACGGTCGCGGGCTGGTATGTTTGCGGCTGGTTGCGACGACGCGAGGGGCCACGAAAAGACGCCGAGTTGGCCGAGTACGAGTCACGGCCCACGATACGAGCAACGGGCCATTTGCCCCTGTCGACCGGCGATGCGGTATCCGCGGCTTAGTGTCACGATCGGTTTGTAGCCGTGCACGTTGACTCAAAGCTCGAAGTTATGCAGTTCCGTCAGTTCCGTTCCGGCACCAGCCGCATCACGTTTTCCGGTGCATCGCACGTGGAGGCCTTTCGACGCATTCAGTGAACGTAAAGATCGCGCCCGCTGTCTTCGGTGCTGTGGAAGAAGTTGGGAGACGGAAGAAGCATCAAAACCAAGGCGTTTAGGACTCCAGTCCGGGCCGCCGGTCCACTCTGAACGAGAGGCGACGTGTGTGTGCACGCTTTGAGGAAGCCTCCACGTTTCGCCGCGCCAGACCTCGCCAATCGCGACCAGACCCCGAGTCCGAGAGGCTCTTGCGCAGCCAGGAACGGCAGCGAGGTAGGAGCTGCTCGTTCTGCGCAACCATGCAGTGCTCTACAGTGATCGGAGCTCTCGGTGTCATGCGTGCTTGCACCGAAGCCTTTGTGACCCCTTCGGACGCGCAAGTCGTACTTCGCAAAGGTTTGGACGGGGCCGCCCTCACCGAGCAGCTCCGCTAAATTCCGCTTACTTATGATCGCAATAAAAGCTTGCGTTTGTTCTCGGGAAAAAAATTGCGGGACCGCTCTCCGCGCCGCCGACGAGGTTGGCCGCCACCATGTTCTCAGCTGTTCACTCGCTCCCGCAGCGAGCGCCTTCCGATAATCCTCCCCGTTCCAAAATGCGATGCGATCTTCGTTTACATGGGCTGAATGAATGCGCACTCGCCATCTCAATCCACCTCTGTCTAGCGACTTTAATGCGATGCGCTTTGCGCATTATGCCGTTTACATGACCGCATATTGAATGCGGCAACTGGATTCAATGCGACTAAGTCGCATTCATGTAAACGCGGCTTATGTTATTTTTCGACATGTATGATGTATGTAACGATACCGGTGGTAAACGATGGACGTTTTTGTTGGAAGATGGCGGTCGTCTTTTTGCATGTATGGTTTAGTTATACCGGTGGTCTTGTGGTATAGGCGTTTCGTTGGAAAGATGGCGGTCGTCTACGTCATCGGACGCACAATCATACCAGCCATACCGAGTCATATCGGCGAGCAAACCGGCTGCCAGTATAGACAGACCCGGAGCCATAGCGGTGCCGGTATCTCCAGTTATGGAGAACGCAAAACCAAATTAGCTGCATGTATAATAACAATAAATTATGGTGGTGTCATACCAGGACTGTACAAGCAGCAGGTTTGTTTCTTGTACGTTTTTCCAATAGGGAAATGTTTAAAAACAACGTGCTCTAAGAGTTTAGAGCAGTAAGGAAGCAGAGAAATCGGCCGGAAGTTCCCAGGCAAGAGATGAGATCCAGATTTGTGAACGGGAACGATCTTGGCAATCTTCCATTCTACAGGAATGACGGACTCCGACAATGATTTTTTAAATATTAGATAAAGATACTTTGAGCACCATTCTGCGTAGCGAACGAGGAACATATTTGGAATGCCGTCGTGACCAGCAGCTTTTTTTGTCGAAAGATTAAGCAACGCTGAAAACAGTCCATCGGGAGAGATAAAAACATCGGGTAACACTGATAGGTTGGGTGACAGGTTTAAACAAGGAATAATGCCGTTATCTGAGGTGAAAACAGATGAAAAATAATCATTGAAACCGTCAGCGATGGCACAGTCATCCGTTGATAATCTGTCCGAAACCATAAGTTTGGAAATGTCTTTTCGAACCGGGGACAAAGACCTCCAAAACTTATCGGGTGATTCCCTAAGGAACGTGTGCAAAGTTATATTGTTATACTTATGTTTTGCAAGACGAATCATAGCTTTCAGTCTTGTACGCATTTCATTGATATTTAAACGTCTTTTGCCCTTCCTGGCACGATTAATTTTTCGTTTTAGGTGTAGGATATCGCGAGTGATCCATGGATTATGTTTTCTGGTAACTTTGATACTCGTTGGAACAAACCTTCGTAAACATTCAAGCACGGTTTCTTTAAAATAATTCCAAAGGGTATCAATAGAAGAACCATCAGAACACATGTTTGAAAAAGAATCAAACGACACCTCAAGCACGTCAAGTACTGACTCGTCTTCTGCTTTAGAAAAATTAAACACACGCCTAGAAATCTTTTTACGTAATGAAGGACGAAGTGTTGAAGTTGAAAACTCAACGAGTACCATTTGATGATCAGAGATCCCATCCACCACTTGGCAGTCGTACGTACGTGCTGCAAGTGGTTCCGATAGGAACACGAGGTCTAGTGTAGATTGAGAAGACGAGGTGATTCGTGTTGGACTACTAACAATTTGAAGTGGATTGTTATTATAAACCAGGTCAACTAGCAAGGATGAATTAGGGCAATCACTGCCACTACACATAGAATCCCAATTAATTAAGGGTAAGTTAAAGTCACCAGCCATAACAAGAACCGGGTATTTTTGTTTAATCTTAAAAACAAAATCAGCAAGAAGATCAAGAACGGATGAGCAAGCATTTGGCGGACGATAGACTACGCCGACGACGATTGGCGGAGTAAACCCGGTAAGCTTTAGCCATAAACACTCGATATCAGGAGCGTCATTGATTACAACAAAATCCAAATGATTTTTCAGGATAACGGCAACGCCACCACCACGTGATTCGCGATCGTTCCGAACAATGTTATACGATGGGGGAATAATCTCTGAATCATGAATAGAACTATGCAGCCACGTTTCTGTTACGGCAACAATGTCAGGATCGTGATCATACAACAAACACTCAAGGTCAACGATTTTATTAGCAACACTTCTGGCATTGACGTTTATTAATTTCAAAGATTTCGAACAAGGTACGACGTGTCACGGTGAAAAGGCACCTTCAACAGACGCCATGGAACGTTCTGGTGTGGAAATACAAATTCTCGTGTCATTTTCCGTGTCCCACGTGTAAGACAAGTTGTTGATTATCAATTTGTTGTAGACGAGTTTTACCCTGTCACCTTGCCTCCTGTTAGCGTCTGCACTATCCCACAATTTTTTTCGAAGTAATCGTACTTGTTTTGAGTAGTCGTCGGAGATAGAAATTTCGGAACCTTTTAGTTTGTAAGCGTTTTTAAATAAATTGACCTTTTCGTTAAAGTCACGAACATTCAAAATCACAGGCCTCGGGCGATTTCCTTTGTTATAACCAAGCCGGTGGATCCTTTCAATGGTGGTGACATGTACATCCAATTTACCAACAAAAACATCACTGCAAACTTTCTGCTTGAGTTGGACAGGGTTTTCTTGACGATCTTCAGGTATACCGAAAACAATAACATTGTTCCGTCGACTACGATTTTCATAGTCATCAAGCTTCTTTCCCATTTGAGAAACAGTCACTCTTAAATCGGAAACAGTGTGATTTAGCTCAGCAACATTAGCCTCGTAAGCCTGGAAGGACTTTGCCGTGCCATTGACCTCCTCAATGGTGGCCTCAATAGCACATATTCGCTTATTCACACCTACAAACATTTCCTTAACGCTTTGTTGTTCCTTTCGCATTTCTTTGATGTCCTTGGCAATGTCCTTCTGGCTTTTTAAAATCTGCTGAATGGGATCCTGCGTATCAGCTTTACTAGCTTTATCAGGGCCGGGGTTAGTTTCCACGTCACCGGCCAGTAATATCAACAACTTTACCGTGCGAACACATTCTACAAGGATGCGAAGAACAGTGCCGGGGCATGGCAGCACAATAAGACAAACATAATTGCTCTTAAACTCGTAATAAATTGACTTATTTTTACTAACCTGCGTAATCAGGAAGAGCCATTTAGTCGTCATGCTCCGAGATGCGCTACCATGCCCACTGGCAAAATCCAGTTGGGACGCGGCTTTTGTAGGTGATGTCGCTGCTGTCGGGAACGGTGTAGACGTCACGAAGCCACGTGGTCCCGTTGAGTAGTTATCGTTGATGCAGGGTGAGTCAGCATCTTGACGCTGCACTTGAGGCGACGGGTGCTGGCCACATGTTGGAAGGCAGCCGACCGATGCCAGCATCAACTGCGTAATCAGGAAGAGCCATTTAGTCGTCACATTGGATTATAGTTTTATAGCGATTGACTAATGTGAATCGCTATAATCCAATCGGCTCTGGTAGACGCAAGGACTTCGCGCTACACTGGCAAGTCTCCCAACTTAGCTCTTCTCTAAGGTGTTATTGAAGTTAAAGCAGCGTACACACCACGGGAGGTGTCTTTGCAAAAGAAAGAAATGCCGATCGCACACCAGCAGTAATTGTTTGAGATATGCCAACGCGCCGTATTAGACATCTGACAAAACGAAGGCATGCTGACCAGACGGTGTGGCATCAGCAAGGGAGTTGACAACACAAAAAAAAGACAACTTGCGCAAGACACTCAAGAATGTATTTAAGTTCGGTGATTGACCACCCATTAAACAGAATTTGAACAAAGAATGTATCCTTCTTAAAATACAGTATGACAACTTTGATTCGTATAATCATCTAACCCCCGAATTCATAGATGCAACTTTACTCGGTACTTGACTCGATCTTGCCTGGAACTTGAGTTGAAGCTGCCTTGAAAAGACGCCATCGCGTTTCACCAATCCTCCTTGACTTAAAACGCGAACTTGAAGCGATCTTGACTTGATCCAAATCTAAAACGTTTTAAGACAGCCGTGTACCTGTCTTGAACATGACTAAAACCTGACTTGGACGAGTTTTCCAAGATGTCGGGTTACAATGTCGCTCGGAGAATCTTGGCGTTCAAGTTTGCCTGCCGCGCCTCTGACCTAATCTTGCAAAGGTCTACGCGGTCGTAAGTTCGAGATCGCCAATACCCGATGGAACGGTACAACGACGGGCAGTTCCTCGCGAGGTACCAACCGTGAGGGAGCTGCTCGTTATACTTCCATTTCAAGCAAGCGGCGACAACAGGGGTCTGCCACTGCCCATGCTGAAACTAGACCATTAAATCAATAAAGATTTCGGCATTCAGCAGTCGGCACGCATTTATTTCGTACCGAATATATTTGTCAATAATTTTCAAAATGATAATCATTAAGACGCCACCAGATTTCATGTATTATTCAATATTCTTGCTGGCTGTCGCTGGTCTACATACTCAGTTTTTATGTTGTGGCAAGCTGGCCCGGATCTGTCCCCGACAGCAGCGTCTTTGATAACTCGAGGCTTTGGGTGAGGTACGAGGAGCACCGGGTGCCCAAGATGCTTCTTGGAGACATGGGCTATGCGTGCTTCACCTTTCTCATGACTCCCCTTGCAGAGCCCGGTAAAGCAGACACACCACGAGACAGACAAGTTTATCATATAAGTGCTTCAGCACTTGGTCT
Source organism: Ixodes scapularis (assembly GCF_016920785.2). Lineage (NCBI taxonomy): Eukaryota > Metazoa > Arthropoda > Arachnida > Ixodida > Ixodidae > Ixodes > Ixodes scapularis. The sequence goes on along the minus strand of NW_024609857.1, from coordinate 18,497,124 downwards.
GGTATTCACAAGAACTTCCTATGATCAAATGCACCTTGGGGAGTAGGTGGAAACAAAATAAAACTGGTTTTCTAAACATATTGGCTATTTTTTGGAGTTCAAACGAGCCGACACGGGAGCACATTGCTTGTCGGTAGCCAAAATGACTGGTGGATGCATCCGCGGTGAATTTCTAGGAAGGGAATTACGCGAGGGTCTATCGCTTACATCGGTGGACACCAAAACAACAAAAGTCGGAGGAGGAACACCAATCCACGAACGTGTTTGACACTACACTCTGGAAGGAAACGGTGTTCTGTGAAGGTTTTTTGTGTATGGAGTGTTGTTATAATTTATATGCCAACTGACGTCTCCTACGTCACGCCGAGGCGGCGGTGCTTTTAGTGGACTTCCGGTAAGAGGATGTGGGGAAGAAAAGACAGGCCTGAAGTAGCGTGGTTTCGAAGCTCTAGGCTTTTTGGAGCAGCCAAAATGGCGTAGAGTGCTAGTAGCGGCTGCCGTGCTTGGTGTCTTTGATTTCAGCAACTTGGCTTTCCTTCGCTAAATGTTGCAAAGAAAACCGTTCATCATGCGGAATTTGTTTGTGATGTATAAGCAGTCTTCAAACCGCGACCGGCTTTATTAAGGGCGATCAGGTCACTCCGCGCTTCCCTATGGGAGCGCGTGGGCCAAGAAATATCACGTGAACGGCTCAGAGGGACCGAGTTTTCCGCTAGGCGCCACCCTAGCTCAACACAAAAAGCGCGGCGGCCGCTATTGAAGGCAATAAGAGCGTGTGAAAATGACGTTGGTTTCAGGTGATTTTTGACGCATTTAATAGGCAGGCTCTAATGCTAACACATAATGTGCATAGAATAGGTTATAATTAGTCACTATATTATAGATTTCCGAACGGAATAGTTATTGTGAGCTAAGCATAAAGAGGGTGCACGAGTGTACAGGATGGTGCATCCAGTCCGCCTGCTGGGGCCCACTCCAGTGATCGGTATAAAAAAATCGAGATAAATGCCCCGCAGGTGGGCCGTGACGGTGGGCCGTGACGCTCTTGGTGAATGTTCGAAGTGAGACACTGTCGATTGCTGGGGAACTGGTGGCTGGCGTTGGGGGGGGGGGGGGGGGGGGGGTCTTCGCACCCCGTGCCGTACATAGTGACGAAGGGTACGGGTTAAAGGGGCTGCAGTTCACCAGTGCGAGTACGCCGCAGGGAGGAGGCAAAAGGAATTAAGTGAGGAGTCCGGTAGCAGAAAAGTGGCTTGGGGCCGCGTGGTCGCTAATTGACGTCGATGTTGAAGCGGGTACTGCGTACTGAGCGGAGGAGGTGCAGTGCTTGATAGGATGGTGTTCGGGGGCCAAGTTGGCGCCTAATAATAAAGTAGGAAGCGCGACGTTGCACCGACTCGAGGGAGGCAACAAGTTTCATGGTTACCGAGTCCCACACCAAGCAGCAAAACTCCAGGATGGGCGACACCAGCGCTGTTAACAGCAATCTGGGCACATCGGGACTGGCTCTTCTTGTGGACCGAGTGACGAAGCTAAGGAGTCTCCTTTCCCCGGACACGACGTTTTGGAGATAGCGGTGGAAATCGAAATGCTGGTCGATGATGACACCTACGAGGTGGATATCCGTTGTTCTTGGGATCTCCACTCGGTTCAGGAAAAGTGTTGGAGGGGTCGAAGTTTGGCGCGAGGCAGTGATGTTCATGGTAGCGCATTTGGTTTAAGTTTAGGGGAAGTTTGTTATCTTTTGACGAGGGAAGAATGCGAACTAGATCAGCTTGTAGCTCTTGACCGAACGTACACTCGCAATAGCAATGAGAAAAGTCCTTAAGATACAGCCGATTATCTTCAAAACGTCACCGGTCGGGGAGCGGACACACACAGGTAGTAGGTGAAAGCGCCTGCTAATGTGTTAAGCTACAGCGACAGAAAACGCGATGGCGGTTCAGCAAACTGGAGGAAGTACTAAATAAGCAAAAGCAAATGCGGCGCGCTGGCGCTGCCTTGAGTGACCTGGTCGCCCCTATAAAGCCGGTCGTGCTTCAAGCACCCTTCCAGCTCATGCCACCGTGACGTCTGTGCTAGCTTCCTATGTTGTGTACCAAGCTACTGCTTGCATTGCTTTCTATCCGGCATAGCAGTAAGACTGTAGTGGTGACTCGAATTCAAATCTGCAGATAGTTTGATATATAGCGTATGAGCGGCGAGACCCCGGCTTTACAACACGAGCTCCCGCTACAACTGCTAGAAGTGCACCTGGTTGCGTTGTCGGTGTGGTGAACGCACATTCATTTATCCTATCATTCGAAGAATCGTCTGTTTCCTAGCAGAAAACGAGGTAGGCATTCTTGCCAGCTGCTGTTGTGGCTGCTACCATGTTGGTAATCCGTGTCCACTCTCGGAATGAAACGCAACATTCCCATGATACCTCGTGCAAGCACTCAATTCGGTACGCTAGCATTTATATTGTAGGATTCGGCTTCATGATCTCAATCCATTCCCACCGAGCGGATCGGTTCCGATTCGATGCGCCTGGCTAGCGAATCGATGCATTTACGTGGACCAATTCGATTGGCTAGCTCGATTCAATGTACTAGTATCGCACTCGTGTACGGCCATTACAATGGAATCCGTTTAGACCTAAAAATGAAGTATGCGTTGTGGCATTACGCAATGCAAAGCGTTATGTCACAGGGCAGACTAAATTTTGAGGTATAAACAGAAGTTCCACCTCATCATTCGCTCAGCTGATTTCGTAGATCGCGAAGATTGGCTCTTCGAGTGTTTGGCGGGCAAGTAGATGCGCAGGCTTTTCTTGGAGTGCATGGTCCCGATGCAGCCGGCAAAGGTGGGGACCATGCTCCTCCCGTTAGAGAGCCTGTCTTCAGTTGCTCCCACTGGCGACTTCTCTAAAGGAGCGTCTTTTTTGGTGGCCTGGTCACATCGCTGCCAACCACCACTGCTGTCTACGTTCCCTGCCACAGCTCACATACGTTGCAACTCGTTTATCCCTGCAGCAAAGCAGCAACATCAGCTTGAGCTGTGTCGGTGCCACTGTGCTGCAAAGTTGTTACTCAGTTGCGAAGTTATTTCGTTGCTATATCTATATTATGTATGAGTAGTTTATATATTCAGGCTAAACGGTGCCTCTGACTAGGGCTAAACCTTCAGAAGGGACGTTTTTAGCACCCATATTTAGGCCAAACGGTGGAGTCTGGCAAGGGCTCAAACAGCAGCCTGTCAGAGCGCGCAGTTTTGAGCGTCCTGACATGGCACTCAAATTTTACTCTCAAAACAAAAGAAATGTATGTGTTGTCAACATTGGAGACTATACGCATGATGCAACATATTCCTCAGTGTGTGAGGCTATGTTTGAGACTCACTGATTCTCAAAAAAAAATCTGACCTTCATAGTAAGTCCGCCTCTAGGGTGCACAAAACGTTCTTTCCGAACAAAAGAAAAAAAAAAAGATGGAGAAAATTCGGTTATAGTTTGAACACTGGTGTTGTTGGCAGCTGTTATAAATGGGACAAGTTTCTTCAAGATTTTCCGGTCTGAGTTTGTGTACATTGAATTCCTGTTGACGTTCGTTCGTTTGAGCCGCTCAATAAGGTCATCATGTCGTATTACACCTGAGACTGCGGTGGAAGAAATCGGAAGAACTTTCAGTAGAAGGAACAGACACAGAGAACGTCTTAAACACAGCTTGTTTGAGACGTTCTCTGTATTTGAGACGTTCTCTGTGTCTGTTCCTTCTACTGAAAGTTCTTCCGATTTCTTCCACCGCAGTCTCAGGTGTAATACGGCATGATTAGCTACCACCAGCTCGCCTGCACAGTCACCGTCTTTTCAATAAGGTCCTTTGTTTGCAGGTGAGAAGCTGAGGTGGTTGGGTAACCAACATTACAGGCCTGCAGAAGTTCTTGTATAGGTCTTGGTAAAAATAAGCGACCAAAGTCGCTCACTACGAGTGAAGCTCCATGGCATAATATTACGTAACTAGGTAAAAAATCTGAAACCTCCGGAGAAGTGGCAACTGGCCGTGCGGAGCTCTCAGTGTGTCTGGTCATGTGATCAATTGCCATGACGACCTGGCAGATTAATCCCAACTCTTCGAAAGGACCATTCAGATGAAGGTAGCGGTTAAAATGAAACCGTAGAAGACCGCGGTGGGCACTTTCTCATTTGGCAGCTCCAAGCTTGGGCGAATCGCTGGGCATTGAGACAGCCCCAGCCCACCGTGCCCCAGCCAAAAGTAACGCTGGAAATTTATTTATCTTCGGATGTGCCAGAAGGCATGGGTATGTCTTTTTGAGTGAGTTCAGAGTCCTCTTTAGATCATCCAAAAATTGACATCTTGCTTCTAGGGCACGGGTACTGGCTTTACTAGCGTTTCTGTTGCACATGACAGCTCGAGAGTTGAAGGGGACTTAAGAGGATTCTGCGATCGTGTGTTCTTCCTTATAACTGATTCTACGATCCCTAAGCATCCGAAGTATTAAAAACTTACATTCACGCAATGCCGATTTCCCTATTTAAAACTTGATCGAAGGTCGGGACGCACGACTTACTGAGCGGATTTTTCCGTTCAGGAAAGGCGGGCCATACCCAAGCAGCGGTGTTAGCGGGGTGACGATGGGCGCTCATCGGCCAGTCGCAAATTGCATCTCTTGGAAAGCCGAATTGCGAATGGGCGACCAGCTCCCATCGTCGCCGCGCTGACACCGCTGCTGGTGTCAGCCTTGCCCCAGCGGAAAGATCCGCTCAGAGAGGGCTGTGTCCCGATCTTTCATGACGTTTGAAATAAAGAAACCAGTGTCACGCAAGTGTAATTCTTTTTTTTTTTTTTTGTAGGATGCTTTAGGGCCCATAGAATCAGTTATGACCAGGAACAGACGATCGCAGAGTCCTCTTCAGTGCCCCTTTAAGTAATTGTGGTATAAAATTCTTCTGTGGTTCTTTCTCCATTTGTTAAGTATATGTGATGTTATCCTCATCGGTGGGTGGCGAAACGTATCCGCATCTGCGGAGTCAGGATCGATGCGTACCGTAAGTGATTGGAAGTTTACACGATGCATGCCACGACGTCTGAACGCTTCACTGACGTTCTACCCTTCAGATTAAGTTACATCAGTGGATTCGGGGGTGAGTGTCAGTCTACGAAGACTTTAGATGAGCTAATGACCCTCATGGTAAGTCGGTTTTTTACGCGTAGTGTTGATTGACATTTTAATTATTAGCTTCATGGCTCATGTTGCAATTGGATTATTGATGCCCGACTATTAGAGGCTTGACGAATTTCCAGTTCTTTTGCACAGTAATAGTTTCTTATTGAAATAACAGGTTATAAGCGCGAACAAAACAAGGCCAATCAAGACACAAGGACGACTGAACAGACGATGACGAGGGCAATAACGACACAAAGACGACGGGAGAGGCGTTTCTTAGAAATTCATCGGTCAGGTTTGGTGTTTCTACTCCCGATATCGATATTGAGCAACATTGGTGCAGAGCTATCCGGTCTGAATTATTTTCATAACTTGTCGCACGACAGCCGAGGCTGAAGCGCAGTATACATTCCGAAACTCGGGAAGCAGGCGATGCATGCCTGCACTCGTCGGCAGTTACCTGGGCAGTTTAAGACCCCAAAATCACTACGTAACAAAAATAGGGTACGGATGCATGGAAGTCAGGATAATGTCCACTTAATCCAAATAAAACGTTTTTCAGGAGAGCGTTTAAGACCTCGCGGCGGCATCTCACATCGCTGACGCCTCGCTGGCAAACGCCCTCGTGCGTCACCTACGTGATTATGCCTTCGCCTGGAGGCATAATCGGAAAGGCTCATCTTTAAAAAAAAAAATTTCTCAGCAACAACAAAAGGAAATTTTATAATTTTTTGATATATTAAACAGATGAGATGCATCATCTAGTTATTTCGAACGTTCCGTGCACCGCTGCTCACATTGCTTGTTCTGGCTCTCAATTTGGCCATTTCTGCATAAACTGGAGGTTTTGTCATATTTTTGAAACGCAATTGACAGTACGAGATGTTTATTGCAGTCATATGTTACCTCTCCAAAAAAACGAAAATTCTAACCTTTCTTACTTTTTTCTATTATCTACAAAAACATACACATTTTGTAATAACCGCGTTTGCAATCTCAACGAAATGTCGCGTTTTTATTGGTCACATGCCGTCCTGGCTGCCGGCACAATGCTTTTCCCATGGCCAGAGTTAATTTCGATCTCTGATTGTTTTTTTTAATAAGAAAATTGGCCGCGGATTGTTATAATTTATGAATTTCTAGGATGCTTAGTGCCCGCAGAGTGAGTTATCGCCAAACATAAGCCATCTCAGAAACTTCCTCTGGACACCCTTAAACTTTGTGCACATATAAAGCCTCGCATATCGGTCAGGCACAAAATACCCAGTCATTGAGCTGTCGATGCGTGCGCGCCGTATGCTATATCACAAGAAACAAAAGTTACTGCGCATGATCAAAACGAGTCTCACGGCCCGGCTGTCAAACATGGCGGCACCGAGAAGGCGATATTTAAAACAGTGTAGAAGCAGAGCGTTACGCTCAGCTAGATGTTCAGAGGGAACAAAGCAATCTGCGGTGGAATATTGCACTCCCGTGTCAGTGACTCATAAAGAAGCAACAAAAAAAAAGTAATCTGTTTGCACAGATGAATGATGACAAGGCCAACATACGATTCGTTTTCGTTAGCTGCAGCCCTGCTCCGCCGGAAACAGCTGGAGCGGAAGACAATGCTACAGGCAATCCGAGCTCATGAAATGTTCTACCCAAGAATCAGAAACTTGGTGTTTTCGACAAAAAGAAGTGGCATTCAAAGAAACATTTCAATAATTTTCCTTTGACTAAATACCTTCTGGGCTCATTTCTCGAAGTTTATTAAAGTTCACCTTTGGTTGTTACAGGAAATACTAGATATGATTGAGAAGTATTAGTCTCCTCAGGCCGTGACCAAGATAGCCTGCCTCGTCTTCTTCTGTCGGCTGATGCCTATACGTTCACGTGCCCGGGTTGCCCATGCTTTGAGCACATGATGGCAGCGTGCATTATTCGAGCCATTAGATTCAACACCACCCAGATTTATGAAAGCCGGTGATCTAGAATTTTGACGTCATAAGGGTGAGGTGGAGAAAGACCCAGATTGGATACGAGTGCAGAAACAGCGTTCGGCTGGGACTCGTCTCCAATCAGCGGGGCGCGTCGATGGACGCTCGGTATGGGGCTCGGGTCCGATTGCTGAGTTCACACCATCGGACTTTTATGGAGTTCTATGTAGGAAGAGAAGGTCGTTCGCAGGCTTTTGGATATTCCAGGTGATGTTGTCGAAGCTCGGTACTCCGAGCACAGTCCAAGCGATTGCGTATTCAATTCGTAAGTTGATTTTAGGTGATGTTGTTGGTAGCCTTTAGCACGGCATAGCGAACGCCACCGAGTGGACGCGCACCAAAGAGGGGCAAGGCGGTGTAGGGTGCTTGTCAACTGACTTTGATATAGTAACGTCGGATTAGACCACACTCAGAAAATAAAAACTTACGAAGCTGTTATATCTCATTCGTGCGTCGTTTTATGTGTGACGTCTCAAACGTACAGGCCTCGTATCCTCCACTTCGTAGCATTTCAAATTGTTCCTTCATCAGTCTCGAAAAGGACTCCATCAGTTTGTCACAGATGACATACACTTTGTTGATGATATTAATCAAATTTGCCAGACTGATTTTCGAAAAGGCTATATTCTTTGATCAAATTCTGTTTAATGGGTACTCAATCACCGAGCTTAAATACATTCTTGAGGATTTTGAGCAAGCTCTTATTCTGTTGTTCAACCGCCACACCGTCTGGTTAGCGAGCCTTCTTTTTGTGCGAACCTGTGGCTGTGTTTCCAATCTTACCCAAATGGATCCGAGTTACTCCGGCGGATTGTGTCACGTGACAGCACAGATTGAAAAACGCTGGACGCAGGTAGGTTTTAGAACGCCAAGGGTACAAAACCCTTACCCTGGAGTAAAATCGAGTAAATTTTGGAACACGGTCTGTCTCATGTGGGGGGTTGGTATACCTCGAACAATCACTGCAAATGCGCGATCGGTATCTCTATTTTCTGGAAATACACTTCCCCTGGTGCATATATTGCTTTAATTTCGATAAAATGTTATAGAACTGCTAAATTGAGTGACTCGCCAGTGCAACGCGAAGCCCTCGAGTCTACCGGAACCCATTGAATTAAAGTGGTACCCGTTGTCGATTTAGTTATTTTGCGATACATATTATATATGGCGGCAAACACAGCGACATTGCGATTTAATCTAGTTCAGCTACGAAGCGCGGGTTGCATGCAGTCCTCCAAAGCTGACTTTCATTTCGGTTTTCCAGCTGTGCTATTCCAGTGATATTTTTGCAGGACGCACGACCGGAAACTCGCTGCAGCTGCGCAATTCTGTGGGATGGCGAATTCCACCGGATGTATTATACCTATAGCCTCGCAAAAAAAAAAAGTAGTTAGATTCGTATACCCAAAATACTCATAATTTACGAATGTCATCGAACTATAGAAACGGGCCACCCTCACTGCGCCTCGTCACCGCTGGGATCTTGTGTCAGACTTCACTCCGTTTCACCACACAGCCAGAGCGGAGTCGACCCCACACTTTAAAAAAAAAAAAATCAGTTCGAAAAAGAACTTTTGGTGGTTCTTCGGCTTGTTCATATATTGCACCCGAATGGGTTGTTTTAAGAACCTTATAAAAATGTTCTTCATGAAGAACCTTTAAGGAGTTTATTTTAAGTTCTCGTTTCAATAAAACAGTTCTTCGCGAGGAACTTTTAAACTGTTATTTTGAGCCCTTCTCTCGCTAAAACAATTCTTGGTGAAGAAGCGTTTAACAGTTCTTTTAAGTTTTCTTTTCAATGGAACAGTTCTTCGATAGGAACGTTTAAAAAGTTATTTTCAGCCCTTCTGTCGCTGAAAACGTTCTTTTAGTTCGCCCTCGGATGGAACGGTTTTTCATCAAGTACCTTTGGAAGGTTCTCATGAGCTCTTTTTTAATTAACCAGTTATATTATGAAGAGCCTTTATTGGGTTCTTTGAGGGTCTAAGGAAATAAGTTCTAAATAACCTTTCTAGGGAACTTTTATCTTGGGGTGAGCGAATACCCCCTCAGTTCAAATAGCGCAGCGATATTTCTAGGTTCAACACTGCAATGAAAGTCAATGTGTATAGTGGACTTGTTGAATCTAGAAATATCGCTGCGCTATTTAAACCGAGGGGCATTCGCCCACTCCAACAGTAAAGTTCCATTGAAAGGTTATTTAGAACTGTTATTTCTTTAGACCCTAAAAGAACTCAATGAAGGTTCTTCATGATAAACTGGTCAATTGACAGAGCTTATAAGAAGCTTCCAAAGGTATTTAATGAAAAACTGTTCCATCCAAGAGAGACTGAAAAGAACTACGAAGGACATTCGATTTCAACCACTATTTGCTCCCCCCTAACTTTTAAGTTATTTTCTCACCGAGAGTTTTATTATGAAACTTTTCAATTAAAAGTTTCTTGCAAAGACCACTTTCGAGTTAACTTGAATAGCTTGTTCGCAGAAAGCGACTTGGGCAGCAATTTTATGTGTTCAGTAGCCCTTTTGAAAACCGCTCTGTATCGACTGTCTCGAACGGTTCAAGGAGGCAATACACATCACCTAGACGCTTTGTAAACCTTAACGGATGTGCAAAACAGGCTTTGAAAAATAAGGCACCTTTTCTGGGGTACCACCTCTACTGCAGAACCGCTGGCTTGGATGGGTATTCAGGTAGACATTCATTGTCTTTACTCTTGTCAAGACTAAGTATGAGGTATAGGCAATACAGGTAGGAGAAGCAAAAGAGATACCCTGCAAGTCGAACCTGTCAATAGTGAAATGAAGGGAAGATACAGCGGTTCACAAAAAAAACAACATACTGACGTTTATTGAACATGACTGGATTGAACATTAGCACATGAGTAGAATGCTTCTCTGCCTATATTACAGATCAAATAAAACACGGCCTAGTGGAACGTCATAGTTCAGATTCATTATACATATTGGAAAACTTTTGAATTAACTTTTCCTGGAACTCCGAGGGCCTTCAAAGAGTCTGCAACGAGTGTTCAAAATGTAACTCCGACGACTTTCAAACAGTGTGCAATGACTGTGTGCAAAATGTAATCGAAACAAAACTATTCATACTACCGAAATTCATGAGCACTGAGGTAAAAACATTCCTAAAGACCTAGGATCTCCTTTCAAAGCAGATTGTTGATTTTAGCCTTTGAAAACTATAAATTGTTTCCAATTTGCCACTTTTAGTACCTCTCATATATCTATAAGCAAATGAACACCAAAACCTAACTTTTCAAGATGGCCGCCGTAAGACCCTGGAGGAATAAAAGAAAGTTGTTTACCGAGAGCTCCTTTCTCAATTACAATTTTGGGGGGAAGTTTCTACTTTATAACGCTGCCTCGGTAAATAGTTATTTGAGAAATTTTAACACCTTAAACGGTGGGAATAGTGCACACAAGGAAAAACACTGGAGAAAGAGCAGCAAACAGCGCTAACTTGCAACTGAAAATGTATTATCAAGTCAAGGGAATATAATATATACGCCAGGTAACAATACATAGAAACAAAATATACACAAAAACCTCATGAATCACTTTCAGGCATTTTTGAAATCGGTAAGTTTTAACCTTAAGAAAAGAGTTGCACCTTGCAGCTTGGCACTCCCTGGACAGGTTTCTTCAAACCCCTTCAGTTGTCGAATGTACTCGGAAGGGTGAAACTTCATTATCCGCTAAAGTGGGCCATCCGCTACCTGTTCCGTTTTTGCTTGTACACTTGAAATGCTGCTGGTCCCCTTCATGAGATCCAGCTCCTGTAGCAGCTGGAAGGTATTTTTTTCTCGGCTTGGTTAACAGAGCAAGGCATTATTATTTAAGGCCAACCAGCGTTAAAGTTACACCCTACTGTGGAAAATATTACAAATGTGAGTTTAAAAGCCCATCAAGCTCTAGCTTTGATGAGATCAAATATATTCAACTGCTTGTAAATCCCCTAGAGGACTTCTATGAGATACTGAAAATTTGGCCTTTAGAAAATGGAGGCAACGTCTTAGATGTCTGATTTCATATGTGGCACATTACCGAGCTCACACCTAATATATGACCGCTAACAAAAGAAAACAAAAACTGACTTGGAAAAACTTCTAAACCCTTTCTTGTTGAGGTATGCTTTATAGATAAAAATGTTATCTGGGCGACGAGGTGGGCGAGGCAACCACCCAGGTGTAGAAGCAGAAAAAAGGGAACTGCAGCAAAACAAGATTTCTTGCCCCTTCCTTCTCATGATGCCCCTCTCCAACCACACACTGCCCATGCGCATAGCATAAACAGCTGTTAAACCCAGACAAAGAGCACAACGGCACTGCAAGTAGGCAGCTGCAAACGCGGTTCTTAGCTGAATTTAGACAGTGCCCAAGTCAATAAGTACCCTTTTTGGGTTGGAAGTAACTCAAAACCAAACAAAACTGATGCACCATTCAGGTTGTCTCTTGCTTTGAAAGTTTAGTAGGAAAGGCGTTGAAATTACCACTTCGGGAATGCAGAGGGCCGGTACAGCTAAATAACATTAGTGGTGGTCTTGCCAGCGATGGCTACCCTCCTTGCCTGTGACGTCTGTGCCATCATTTTAAGTAGGAGCTTCACATTTGGTGCAGCCTTGGAGCATTCAGCAGCCATAATCTCTACGTGGTCTGCAATGTTGTTGATACATTCTCCTACGTCATATGTTTAACCTGAAAAAAAAAGTTAGTGCCATGCACACAATATGAGATTTGAAGAACAAAGTTGTGTACCAGATGAACTCTAGCAAGGCTTATTTTATGTTAGGTAAAAAATTGTCATTTAAACAGTGGGTGCACGGGTCCAAATATATCAAGTTATATGCACTCTATCCTTTAGCGATAGTAAGGCAGTTCATCGAAACAAAAGAGATTTAACCGAGAGACAACCAGAGTGTATTTGATACATCTGACAAGCCATGCAACTGTGACTTTTACAGATTACATTTACAGCAATGTGATTCATTCGAGTCAATTTGGAGCACCTCTTAGAGTAGTCAAAAGTCATTTAGGAGTAGCCAAAAGCCCGTTTAGGAGCAGCTAAAACATGTCTTGGCATGTAAGCACAAAGTTCATCTTTATTCTTAATACTGTGAATATTATCATGCGGTAAATGTGATGGCATGCTCAACTAAAACACTATATCTACTTTGCCCTCCCACTCCTGTGCAACCTTTCGTTAACATGAATTGCTTGACAAGTTTGATTCTCTCGAACAAAGCACTATCTGTTTAGTTGCACATAGAAGCACCATACATGGCAACAAGAGTTTGAGTAATGATGAACTGCTGTAAATGAATGTTGAACCATTCACAGCAGTATGAGCTGCTGTGAATGGTTGTTTTAGGTACGGAATCAAATGTGAAGCAAACAGTATGTACCACTAAAATGATGTCAAAATAAGAACAGTCTGAATACTCAAAGTGATGTCTTGTTGCAGTTGTAAAGGTTATAATAAAACAGAGATTTCGTCATTTGATTGTGAATATTAATGTCATATATTTAAGACTTCATAACAAGAATCTGCATGCGAACAATAAATATGCCTTTTAAAAACAATCAAGCCAAATTTGGTAAGGTTATTCTCAAACATGCTAACCGTTCCTCTGGTCGGGCAAATGAAAACTGTATAAAGATTCCTCTCATTTTGGCAAAATGTAACAGGCTAAGCACTTTGAAGCATATGGTGCAGATTACATAACTACATTTAGCTGAATAACTATTTGAGAACAGTTCCCGCTTCCAGGTTAGTTTATTTCTTCTAATTGTATCAGAACCAGGTTATAACAAACTTACCATATTCATTTTGTATTTTCGAACCCAGTCACTGCGTTGGCGTTCTCCCTTTCTCTTTTGCCCACAACCTCTGCCATAGTTTTCCTTGTTTTTCTGAACTTTCCTTTTTCAACATTTTCTTTTTCATTTTGTTAATAAGGCTGTGTCGCAACGAGTTCTACAGTGACAGTGATGAGTAGCAAGCCTGTTACTATGCAGATAATGAACTTCGGTACAAGCATTTCAATTGTCAGAATGAAAACAAGTTCTTTTAAATCTTACGCAGCGTCCAGTAGAGTCGGCCAGGAAGGGGTATGCGGCTTAGAAAGCACGCATGACATCATCTAGCTAAGACCGACTTGGCGTTCTGGAAAAAAACCAACAAACGTTAGCCTCTACTTTAAGATATATAAGTGAGGACTTCAAATGCTGCTGCTTACGGAGTTTCGCTCAGAATGTCGTTTGTCAACGTAGCGACCATCTTCGTTCGTGCTTCATTTCGCTGTGGTTGAAGAAACAGTTCACTCTTCACTGAGCCTCTGTAACAGTAGCGGGGGAAATTCTGGGAGAGTATATCTTTGTGGCCATACATTCCTCACAACTTCTATAAACCAAACTGAGGCTGCTGTGTTACTAGCACGAGCCACATTGAAGGATCCAGGCAAGCTAAAAGATAACATTGTAGTTAATGCATCTTGAATTTCACAAATAGAATGCAAATTTCCTATTGGGTAATGTGCCCTATCCTTTTTATGTCTCCTTTTAGCTGTTCAATCAGTTTTAGCAGTTTGACTCGCAGTTTCATAGCAGGGAGCAACTGCTCAATCATCCTCACCGACAAGTTTAGTAACGTCTTCCCATCAACCTCTTCGGCATAAAAGGAGATAAAATATTGCGCATACAGTATATATCATACATATATGTGATAAATGTTAATGACAGAAGTTATTCCACATTTTTGTACCTTTTTAATCTCATGGTGTACACATATATATAGTTCAAAGAAAGTAAAGAATGGGGGGGGGGGGGCAATCATGGAGCGGTGGCATGCACCACCCTCACACTGCTTCCCATTTTCTGGTCCACAGATCCTCCCTCGACATGTTTACGTTTCATGTGCTTCCTGAATCTCTCATATGCGGTAAAATATCGTCCAGACGGAGAGAACTAACCCAACTTCCAAACGTAATTAAAGTCCGGGTCCCCATGAGCTATCTGGACATGATTTATCAAGCCTCGTTTACATGAAAGCGACTTCAGCGCATCGACTCCACTCGTTCTTCGACCGAAGCCGAAGCGGCAGCGTTTACATGAATGCGTACCAAGCCCTACACAAAGGTGGCGCCCCGCCGTGTCAAAGCTCGAAGTCATGCAGTTCTGGCACCAGCCGCACCACGTTTTCCGGTGCATCGCACGTGGAGGCCTTTCGACGCGTTCAGTGAACGTAAAGAACGTGCCCGCTGTCTTTGGTACTGTGGAAGAACTTACGAGACGGAAGAAACATCAAAACCCAAGCGTTTAGGGCTCCAGGCTGGGCCGCCGGGTCACTCTGGACCAGAGGCGACGTGTGTGCGCACGCTTTGAGAACGCCTCCACGCTCCGCCGCGCAAGACCTCGCCGATCGCGACCGGACCAACCGGACACCGAGTCCTAAAGGCTCCTGCGCAGCCAGGAACGGCACCGAGGTAGGAGCTGCTCGTTCTGTGCTACCATGCAGTGCTCTACAGTGCTCGGAGCTCTCGGTGTCGTTCGTGCTTGCGCCGAAGCCTTTGGGAGTCCTTCGGACGCGCAGTCGTACTTCGCAAGGCTTGGACGGGGGCCGCCCTCACAGAGCAGCTCTGCTATATTCTGCTTACTTATGATGACAATAAAGGCTCGCGTTTGTTCTCCGGAAAAAATTGCGGGCGACCATACGGGACCGCTCTACGCGCCGCCGACGAGGTTGACCGCCGCCATGTTCTCAGCCGTTCACTCGTCGAGCGCCTTCCCATAATCCCCGCCGTTCCAAAATTCGATGCGACCTCCGTTTACATGGGCTGAATCAGTGCGCACTCGCCATCTCGATCCATTTTTGTTTAGCGACTTGAATGCGACGCGCTTTCTTTGCACATTATGCCGTTTACATGACCGCATTGAATGCGACAACTGGATTCGATGCGACTAAGTCGCATTCATGCAAACGCGGCTTCAAATTACTCCCACTATGGTAGCATCGCGAACACTTTGAACACTCGTATCCGCTCATGCTGAAATCGCACAAACAGCGAGAAATCTCACCAAACGCCGAAATACCGGGAAGCACTTCCTCGCTCACAAAACATGTCCAAATATCCACACTGCACCACAAGTATCATAGAAATTATTCGCGTGCACATGGGAGGATAGCGCCATCGAGACCCAGATCAGCCGCCGTTACCGGCGTCACCGGCGCTTCCTATTCTTGGAAACTGAAAAAAACGAGACGAATTTGACGCCGCCAACCAACACAAAGAAAGAGGACGGAGCAGTCTGCTTACCTTCGAATATCAGGGTAAAGTCTCCAAGGTTTTGCTTTGTCAACCCATCTGACACGTCCTGGAGCTTCCATCTAGACACATCTGCATGTTCTCGCACCGCGATCACATCCATTGAATGCCGCCGACAGAACCAGGTCGAAACACTAAACACCGAACCCCGAATTGTTGGCCGCGGTTACTTTCTTCACAGAATCTCACGCGGCCAACGGTGCCAACGGCGCAGCGCACCGGCACTCCTTCGCGCGCAACGCAACCACGCAACCATTATAGACGCAACCGCTTCTATTTTAACGGCTTCAAAGTCAAAGCGCTGCTCCGTGACGTCATTCTTTTCATTTCACAAATATTTGATTCGTTAGCCGTCAATAGTTCAAAATAAAAGTTAATACAAAAAGGTACAAAATATAGCATCATATCTTCAGAAGTTTTTGTCTACAATTTTCGGGCAAGTCTTGGTTCGAATCATAGAGGTATTATAATGTACGCTAGAGGTTCAACTGAAGCTAGTGTTTATGCGACTTCCGTGACGCAAATTGAAGCAGACAGCACCAGCCTACTTTTGCGGTGTTCCTGTGCATTCCTATGGGAAAACGTGCGTGCATTTTGTCTCTTCATCGGAAAATAACACGAAACACTTTGGTTATTTGAGTCGTACCGAATAGTACCCTATGTACCTTGATTAACATTGTAAGAGCGTAATTACTTTAGTTAGCGCATTTTTCTTCATGAGTGAACAATGTTTAACTTCGCTACATTTCAATCCTAAACGTGTGTTCCGCAGCACCTGAAAAAACAAGCGACGATTCAAAGCAAAATTACATTCGAAAGAAATAAAGAGTGTGTTCAAAGTTCGCCAGCATTCCGGTGGCGCTTATATATTGAGAATATGACAGCTCTGTCACTATATGAAAATGACCCCGTCGTGCATGAGCGGATAAAAACATTCAAAACGTAGGGAATAAATTATGTGGGCTATGAAAGGTGTCTCTTCGTGTTGTTTTCTCTGCCGGGCAACTTTTATCGGACACTTGTTCTCAATGATTTCGAGCGCGCGGGTGATATTTTGAACGTAGAACCAGCATCTTCGCACAGCGGAAAGAAGAAAGCGGAACTTATTTAAATCGGAATATATTACGTGGCCTTCAACTTATTTTGATCGTACATGCACAGGTATTTACTGATACAGTGTTACTGCGTAGTTCTTCCCGCCTTCTTCGCTGGTTTGGCACGTATATCCCTCATGCTGAAACGCGCCGACGTCGTGTTCGCGCTAAGAGTGTCCGACAGTGCACATAAATATACGTACGAAGCCGTATTAGCACCGTTTTAATGCGATGATTTTGAAAGCAAAACGCAGTAACTGACCAATTATTTTGTCGGCCTGACTGAGAAATGTTCCAAGCTACCTAGCACGTACGAATTATTCGGGATATTTGCTCTTATGATCGAGCGCACGGAGAAAATGCACTCACTTTTTCCCATAGAAATGCATTACCGGAAGTCAATTTTGGACTGGTTGCTGTCTGCTTCAATTTGCGTCAGCACACTAGCGCCACTTGAACCTCTAGCGTAGATTATAATAACTCTATGGTTCAAATAAGATGTGTGACTGGTTTCCGCACTCACGTGATCAGGTTGGTCGCGTACCGGGGAATCCAGGGAAGCTCTCGAACGAGCCCGTCGTATATGCTTTGGGTGAGCGGGCGCAGACCGTGGGGTCCGTTTCGGGTCGCAACGGCAGTCGGCGGCGGCGATTAAAGACGTGTGGCGTGTGTTTCGACATTTTGCAGCAACCTCCGGAGAGTCTCGACTGCCAGACCTGTGTCTTAGCGTTCGGTTAAAATAGAGGTAGGAGCGTTCTCTATCATTCGACATTTAGCCGAGTTTTTTGTAGGGTCTGCTACGCGTACCATCCCTGCCAAATGTGTGTTGTGTTGCATTCTCGAACCTCTGTGCGTAGGTCTTCACGGAAGATTTGACGTATGGTTTATATCGCGCCTAAATTTGCTTTTAAGCGGTGTCGATCTCGCGCTTGCCCTGTACATCGCGATGACTTGTTGGCCATCACGTTCCCCTAGGACATGAATTATATATTGACGTCGCTTGCACACCACAAACGAGGTAATTACGAAGCTCTGACGTAATTAAACAATTTATAATTCGTGCAACATTGATATTTTAGTGTTACCTTGCCGTGCATACTGCGCTGCGTGGCTTGTATATTTTTCCTCCCTGATATTAATGTGCAACATACAGAAACAACGATGCGCTTCTGTCAAGTATTAAATTTGAAAAGGATTTCGGTAATAAATAAAGTAACAAGAGCATCTTATTTTTATTATATTCGCCACTTCATGGCTATAGAACTTCTGTGACAATTACTAATCGAGGGTATGCAACGAGAACTCACCAGAAATCGAAGCTGCTGCAAAACAAACAAACAAAAAACAAAAAACACGTTATGAAGAACTTTTTTTACTCAAACGTTCTTCATCGCCCGGTTGCCTTTCTGGCGCGCCAGGGGGCGACACTGTTTGAAGCAAAACAGTACTTTAGGAGGGGAAAGAGTTCTTGGGGCGACAAAAAACCTTTCAAAGACAATTTTTTTTTTAGTGCACGATTTATAAGAAGCACTTATAGATTTGGAACGTTTTAGGTTTACTACTGCAGAGAGATCACTCGCAAAATCTTGTTTCTTATCAATCTTGCATCTTATGATTTTTCGAACTTCTGCGAGATTTTTACACCCCCTCTTCCGTAATTTCGCACTCTGGGGCCCGATTAGGTAAAAATAATATCAACGACTGAACAAATGAATGAGTTAAATAGTAAACACCCAGCAGGTCGATGATTGAAAACCCCTCACACATCTTCGGGCCTTGACACTTGAACATTTGTGATAAAATGACAGACACGGTTTTGTTTGAATGCATGCTCTAGATTGTTGCGCGCGTCGTGTTATTGAAATTTATCTTAAACACGCATGTACTTCAATTTTCACTCTTCATGCGTATTTCGGCCTACTTCTTGCGCAAGTGTTCCAGGGTGCATCATATGACATGTGATACGGAGCATGTGGACGAGAAAAGAGATGAGGCGCTTTAAAATAACGAAAATAAAACAGAATTTCCGGCGCTAAAAGTGCACTTGTGGCAATAAAACATGCCGTTCCTATCTGCCAAATGTGCGAAGGGATTTACGATTTTCCACGAGTCGATTGTCATGACAAATATCATAACGACGCCCGCTCGAACAGTGAAACGCTTTGAGCAAAGTAGCAGATGTTTCAGAGCAGTTCATAATCAGAAGCTGCCACATTAAAAGGGTCTGTGCTCGACGAAGTGCAGCAGACTCGGCCCTCATTAGCACAAATCACCAGATACACGCGTAGCATTTAATCAGCTTCGTTACCTTCTGATCTTAGGTGAGTACCGTTGTGGGTCCAATTTCCATATAGCAAGAAGAATTTTATGTTTAAAATTTTGTAAGGCCTAAAATTACATAATAACAGAAAAGATTAGCCGAATCAGCCGCCGTGAGAAAGTATACTTTGAAAGTAATGGCTTCGTTTCTTAAAGATATACATTCAAACAAGACATATTAAACTTTAAAAAAAGGCACTTAAGACTTCTTACGTGTAGGAACGCGAAAGCTTTCCTACACGTGTTCGTGTAAGAACAAAAGCGTTCCTACAAAACATATGTAGGCAAGTTAAAGCATTTCTACACGCAGCGCATTCCTACAAGCAGCGCGCCACGTCTTGCTCACTCACACGACGCTCCGACGGTGACATCACGCACCCCACTGCGCAGGCTCGGCACCCCCGCCGGCTCCACGGCATCCATGACGATGCATCTGCGTTGCTGTCCTTTTCTTTGTGTTTTATTTCTGAGGCGCGTCCGCTTTTACATTTTAGCGCCCCGCCGGCTTTTGTGAAGAAGCATCTGGGATGCTGTGCTTCTGGCCAATGAAACTTTAGGTGCCGTTTCGCTCAGCCAATGGGAACTTAGGTGCCGTTCTTTGTTGCTACAGACAACGCCGGCTTCGCTCCATGGGACAGTTAAAGTAGCGGTGACACAATATTCACTTGTAATGTTTTTTTTTTGTGTTTTTTTTTCCTTTACACGAGCGTACAGGCACTAGTCCTACAGAAGGATACTCGCACGCAACGCCACTGACAGAGAAAGTCTTTTGTTGCGGTGTAATTTACATGACAAAAGCGAACGTTTCCATTCAACCTCTCCTTTGCGAAACTCAATGACGTAACTGAGGGATCGCAGTATCCTCCCCTGACGATACTTGAATGCGGCTCATAGATTGGACTTGAGCATTGAGTGAGCACTCGATTTGGGCTGGTGATAATCGATTGGCCCGTGTCCAATCGCTGCAATTAGGACAAGAGGTGAACCATAACAATGTATGGAACTGAGCGTGTGTCCTTGCCTTGCCAACCCCAGCGCGTTGGTATGATCAACACTTTCGTCATATAATCAACTCCAGATCATGTGGCCGCTTGTTCTTGATGCGAGTTGGAAAGGTTAACGCTGCTCGTTTTTCTTTAATTTTTTTCTGCACCTACGATTGCGTGTGGTGGAAAAAAAATGGGTTTTTTCCCAAGTGATTAGCGACAGGGATTCGTTCGAAGCGGTATTCGCGCAAAGTATGACTTGTAAAAGAGTGTCTTATGATTATGTCCTTGCCCCGCTACCGAAAGCACCTACACACAGTAAAAACTATATGTGTAAATGTGGTAGGAGGAGATTGAGTAGCAATTTTGCAACGGAACTTTTTTTATATTAATGTCCAAGTTATCTACGTCGGCAAGTTCACATTTTCACTGCAGAAATCCTATTTTGCAGGAATTGCTCATTGGTCATGTTGGGAAGCGTTGAATCTCAAGCCCTTATCGATACTTTCAAAGAAAATTTCGTGGGCAGAACTTATGCGGCCCTGAAGAATGGGCCGGGTAATAGTTTTCACCAAGAAGAGCTTCACCGCATTTTTCAATCAGGTAAGTTGTGCTCAATGTTCTGAAGACTGAGCCTCCTCTGTTTTATATATGCATATCCGGAGTCAAAAGATCAATTAAAACACGGATGTTTAAAACATGTGAGCGGAAAGAAACACTATACAAAGCATACGCGTGAGATTCCTCATCGATTTAGGCAAGCCTAAGATTTGTAACGCAGGGGTAGTTGTCGGCTGTGCTGTCCCATACTTTGATTTCATCCGATCATATGCGCAACTCGTGACATTAAATAGACCACGTTTCCAAAATTTTAATTTCTGCTCACTATATTGAAGCAACGTAATATTTCCGAGGATAGTATCTGCGAACGTGGGACTTGTAGGTCATACCAAATAAAATGTTACTCTTTAGGTAAATACTTCCTAATTCTTTGTAAACTTTTGCATTGATCACAATTATTAGCCCCTGTAATCTTACCATTCCCATGCATATTTTCGAATTCAGGCCAAAGAGCTGTAACGGATGAGGCTAAAACAGAACCCATCGGCGTGTTGGTTATGCTTCGCAAGCGAACCGTCTTGATATTGCGATAAATCTGTGCAAGGCGTTGCGTTCCACACGCTCCAAGAATATTCACAATCCTTTCATCCAGTAAAGAATGTGCTTTTTAACGAACGACTTTTTTTACTCCCTTTTTGTTAGATGTTTAACATTTGTAGATGCAACTTGTAAACGACCTCACCTTGTGCCGGTAATTTGAACATGGGAACTATAGATAGACCATAGAAAGGTGTCCACCATGTACGTCAGTTTAGTCACCTGAGTGAACGCATTAAAATTAAGGAAATATTAACGACGACACAGCTACTGCTTAATAAAAAACGACAGATTCAAAGTGGCGAGAAGATGCCACTTTACACACAAGTTGAAGTAAAGTGTTCCGTTTTAATCGCGATAACCAGTAATTTACTTAGTTAATTTTTGAGGGAGTAGCAAGTAACGGTTTCTAGTCACTGTATTTAAGTCACGTGTGCATGTGTAGCTCGCAGTTATCTCTTCAAAGTAAAATACAAAATGTAAAGGCGCCCATGTTGTGTTCACGTGGAAAGTATCGCGCATTTATTGCGCGACCCTGTTCCTGCAAACGCATAATCGATTTTTGGGTTCGTGCCTTCCGTGAGCAATTACCAGCAAGCCACTAGGTTTATGTCAATCTTTCTATTCGAAAAAAATAACAAAAACAGGCCATCTCTTTTTCGCACTAGTGTTGCGCTTTTTAAGGAGAGTGTTTTCTAGTCGATATATCATTAAATAGAAAGGGAACTTCTGTTACTCTTTTTTAGTCCTTGGGACAACTTGTGTGCTATAGGGGTCGACAGAAAGAGTCAAAATGCTTAATTATTTGTGCATAATATTGCTCCAAAAAAGCGATCGGTCCAATAAATGCACATGATCAAATACTATCATATGAGTACATCTAAGAATCATGCCACAGAATGCAAGAAGTTATAGGTTTTACGAGGTTCCTAATGCTCTTAAATTATCTTATGTGATCATATACATTTTTTTAACTGGATATTTATTTTACCTTTAAGATATTTCACCAATTAACTGTTTCCTCTTTTTTATTTTAAATTTTGAGCCACATAATGTAAATGGGGAATTGACGCTGGAGCTTAATACCGGGAGTTTGATGCAAAAATTGTTGTGGACGCTACGGGACGAGAATTGTCACCCTTGTACACGGTTTCACACCGAAATTGATTGTGAAAATGGTGCCGTTATAGCAGCCGGCGGAGGGCGGAGAGAATCATCCCTTATCGCTCTTGCCAGCTTAACCTCCGATTCAAGCTGTGCACACAGGTGACAATTCTCATCCCGTAGCACCCATTTAGTTTTTTTAATCAATATTGCATTACAGGGCAAGACCGAATCGCGGTCGAGCGTCAATTCTATAAGCACAACATGCGTTGTAGGAAAAAACGACGAGTATATTAAAACGTTTTCGTTAGTTTGCCTACTAAAAGCTGAAATACACCAGGCGGAAACGACACAATCTATTTGTGATAGTTCACACTCCATTCAAACGAAGATTCGATAGAATCCCCAACTTTTCCCTGGTCACGTCAGCGATAGCTCTCGACAAAGTGAAAGGAGCGAAAACCTATTTCCTGTAGCGAATTTGGATTGCGCGAATTGCCCAGTGCCTATCCTGAGAAATATAACGAGTCTGAAGATACAGGAATGCTAACCGCAAAATAGAGGATACTAGAACTTGGGGGTGCATTTTTCAAACGATTACGAATTATTTTTAAATCAGTGTGTGTTCAGAGTTAATCTGGACCAGTGTGTAACTCTTCATGTGCCTTCCACAGATTTGGCTCAGGGCAAGACACTGCTGGAAGTAGGCGTCGGACCGTTGGTCTGGTATTCTTTCATGTCCTCTAATCGATACAAGGACATCGTGCTCAGTGACTTGGTCGAAGACAACAGGAAGGAGCTGGAGAAGTGGCTGAGCAAAAGCGAAGATGCCATCGATTGGACATACCGTGCCGAGCAAGTCGCTGCCTTGGAAGGCTATAGGTACATAGATCAGAAAAACAAGAAAAAAAAAACTATGAGACGCTTAGGGGTATCAATAATTCTTACTGCACGTCGATTCATGAAACACATGGGGGTAGCGAGCCAGAAATACGTCCGCACTGAAATCGAAAAAAAGAAAACTTTTGATGAGAATTTAATAACAAAGAGGGCATCTTAGGGTTATTTTCCACGATCAACGATATAAAACGTAAAGAAATTATAGTCCCATTGTGGTTCCACCAGGCTTCTCTGGAGAAACACTTTGTGCCTCTTCAGGAATCGCACTAAGAACCTCAGGCTCTGTTGTTTCTTACTCTTCACCTGACCAGTTGAGCTAATAGGATGAGTGTGAACACAGCTGTTTGTTTCCGCAAGATAATATGTTTTTCTAGGCTAGGCAGGTGTTATGTGGGGTCACGTTAGCACGAAGGTATACCTGAGGCACCTTGAGCAAGTAATCATTATAGATTATGATATCTTACAAACCATATATTTACGTGACGCCACGTGACATAAATCTATTATGTCGCGAGGCATCGTGTCATTTAAACTGGTGCCGTGACGTTATTTCTCATTATCACATGACGTCACGTGGTCACGGTTGCACAATCAACGTGACAACGTGGCCCATAGAATGGACAACGTAAAAGATCACGCCACTTACTGCAGGATAGCACAAAACGTTGTGGCTGCCATCAAGAGCAGCCGCGGTGGCTCCTCATTGGTCAGTCGCAAACATTTTGTCTTACCATAGTACTTTGGACAAAGCCGGTTGACGGAAAGTGCGCCGCATCTTTGTGTAGATATTCCTAACAAGAAATAACTAGAAATGAAATGGAAAAAACGAGCGAGACAGTTTCGAGCAGATTCAAACAGCTTGACTTGGAACACACTAAGCATTCTGCGTCAGTCAGAATAATGGGAAGTGTAAAGGTAAATGTTATTTTTTTGATTTCACCGTCAAATTGCTTGTTGATTTAATATTGAGCCGAACAGGTTTGTCCAGACGGTTGATTGTCGCTCACAAATTAAACGTAATCACTGGGTGACTGAATCGTTTGCAATTGATAAATCTACATCCAACGACGAATAATCGACTTGTGGCCGATTCGTGTGGTGAGAGATGGCTTCCAACGCTTACAATACCCGGAGCACGGTTTGTGCTCCAGATATTGGTTAACTCCGGCGCGTTGTTGGGATGAACAATGGCGGCACCACCCTGCGAAATAACAGCTATATTATTTTTCTGCCCTACAATTTAATTACTTGTCTCTTCGCTGTTGCAGTGAACGTGTGGGGTGAATGTAAAAGCGGTATCGTGTCAGATATACTGCCGATACCATCGGGTGTGTCAGAACAACATGTAGCAAGGTTGAGGATAAACCTTTTGCAGTATTTTTAATAGCTTTCTCATAAAGTAATTTGTCTTCACTTTGGGAGAATATTTGACGTGGAATCTAAGATCGTCTTTAATGTACGATGCAAAATATTCTTTTTACGTGCGAACATTTCTTCCGGGAGCGTAATCCAAATGAGTTTCCTGCAGCTAACTTATAAGAAGAAATATGCAACGATAAGTTCCAGCGACACAACACCGGTTGCTAAATTCTGAATAATAGGGCTTATTAAGCCATAATTATGTTTGAATTTACTTTCTTCGAACAAACTTTTAATTTCTGTCAAACAAGACGATAGTGTAGGCTGTGCTTGAAGCACATATTAGGAGTTTCGAAGCTATACATAAATATGTTCGTTCCTGCAATATAATCGCACATTCCCTTATTGAAGACGACCCTCTGGCAAGAAAGATACCTCGAAAAGTGCCGGAGACGCCTATTGACGACATTCGTGCTTAAGGAACTAGAGAAAGCTTGAAAAATGCTGTTAAATTCCCGCCCTTGCCAGTTCTGATATGAATGAGTATCGCACTGGCGTGCTTTTGTGCATCACAACTGCGTGATGCACAAGAACGTCCTCATGCTAGCCGTGGTACTTAATTACTATATATGTTTCAAATCTACAGTTGAGAAATCAGAAGTCAATTGTGACTTATTAACCTCTCATCGTCTAAACAAAAAAGTAGTATTATTAATATTACCATAAACAAATCACCTAAGTCCAGAAAGTTTCAATATGTCCGCGAGCATCAACGCCCAATATCAGGCATCGTAACAACATGCAAATCCATTGCCACGTTCTTATTCTGCTTTACAGCGACGTCAAGAAGGGGGCGTCGGACATAATGGAGCGCACGCGTTCCTCCATCCGGAAGGTGGTTCCCTGCAATGTCCTGGAACCTGGAGTGCTCCCCGAAGAACACAGAGAAACCTTCGACGTCGTTCTTTCCTGCAACTGCCTGGAAGGTGCCACGGCGGACCACGAATCCTTCCGAAGTGTTGTCAAGAACGTTGGATCACTCGTCAAACCCGGCGGCTTGTTCCTTCTCGGCGGTTTGGGTGGTCTGAAGAGTTACTTTATGGGAAACGCCAACTTTATAATGGCGAACGTCACCGAAGATGTGATTAAAGAAGCAGTGACCGATGCCGGCTTTCAATTAAAACTATACCGTACCAAAAACACCGAGATTGCTGGGAACGCTGGCGCATTCGCGTTTATTCTGGCAGCCCGCAAACCTTAAGTCGGGTTAGGCCGCCATGCGTTGCTCTGTCCGGCGTGGTTCCATTGACAGTTGCTACACACCCCTCCGTACCACAACGTTCGACAAAACAGAAATAAATGTTTAATGATGCCTGAAATGTGATCAATCTGGATCTCGTCGATGGAAGCGACGAAACAAGTCTGCCATTCTCTAGTGTTAGGAGACACTGGGCTATTTCCATTTACCTGCACAAGCCTGCACCTGTGCAAAAAAAGTGTAGCGCAGTGGACTAAATAGCAGGGCAATGTACTTCCGTTCGTGTTTATGATAGGTTGCACCTGTAAATTGAGAACGGCGATGTGCGCCGAGTGCAGCTGTTGGAGGAGGCGCATGTAAATCTTAGGAGCCCACTGGCACACTTGCACTTTGGGAATGAATATCCCAGCTTTCAAGTTTTTAAACACTCTTCTCACCGTAGAAACACGCACATCTTAAAGGGACGGTGCAACGATATTAAATTGGTATGTTTTTCACTTTACACAAGCTTACTGGCACAAGTGGGACTCAAGGATGCTCGCACGCAGCGCCACTGACCAAGAAACTTCTTTGATACGGTCTAGTTTCAAGACAAAAGCGATCATCTTCATTCAATCTCTGCTTTGCAAAATGTGATGACGTAACGTGGGGATCGCAGTACTTGAATGCGGTTTATAAATTGGACCCGAGCATTGCGTGGGCACTCGATTTGGGCTCGTGATAATTACTAGCTCGAGAAGCATTCTGGTAGTTGCCCATGTCCAATCGCTGCAACGACGACAATAGCTGAGCCATAACAATCTCTGGAACTCAGCGCGTGTCCTGTGCCTTGCCAACCGCAGCGCGTGGCTATGATCAACATTGGCAGCATACAATCGGCTCCAGATCACTTGGCCGCTTGTTCTGGCTGCGAGTTGAGGGGATGGACGCTGCTCGTTTTTCTTTAATTTTTTTCGGGGATTTGTATTGCGTGGGGTGAAAAACGAACGCGTGTATTATAGATCATTAACGTCAGGGATCCGCTCTTAACGGGATGTGCTCAAAGTAGAAAAATTGTTGCCTTGTTCCTTGAAGAATTGTTGCCTTGTTGCTCAAGTCATGTCATACTTTAAGAAAAGTATGACATGACTTGAGCATGTCATACTTTTCTTAAAACAAATAAATTTTTTCTAGTATGATTAGATTCATGCGTGGTCATATTACTTCTGGAAAATTATATTTAATGAAAAGTAGTTATAATACTAAAGTTGCCCGGAGGATGTTTCTGACATCGCCTTACCATGGCAACTCACTCAGCGAGGTCTAAGTATCTTAGAAATCCACAAATCGTAATGATGCGAGGCCGATTTCCATATCTTAAAGCAAAATTAAAGACGTTTACAGTTCTCTGTGATGCCGAATCAGAGCGCAGCTCTCGAGGAGGAGGAGGGAAGTGTACAGAGAGGATGGTATGCCCCTCTTCCCCCTCCGTACCCTTCCCTCCTCCTCTACTGCTAACCTCCCATTTAGCGGGAAATTTTCGCTACATTTCCCGCTAAATTAGGCGGAAATTTCCCTGCTAAATTTTCTGGGAAAATAGACGCTTTCAGGCAGCTGTGCATGGGGGTCGCCATAACCGACCTTCAGTTTTTGTTTCCTCTGATTCCGTTCGCTTCACTTAATCATTGCCACAGCAGAACAGTTTATTTCCTCTTTAGGTGCTACTATGTCCTTCTCCCCATCATAGGCCCTTGTGGAAACTCGTTAACGCTCGCTTCAGTGGCTCGGCATCTCGGTAAGGCAAGAGAAGGTCGGCTTTGGCGGCTCAATCTGGCGCGCGCTGAAAGCGTCCATTTTGCCACTAAATATAGAGGAAAATATAGCGAAACGTTTCCGCTAGATTTGGCGGGGAAATTCAATTGGTTTGAGGTCACGTGACGCCCGATAATAACATCGCACGTAATTTAAATGTGACGTCATGTGTGACGTCACGAGGGTAAAATTTTCCCGCTAAATTAAGCGAAAACATTTCACGCCGAATTTAAGGAAAAATTTGCCGTCAAATATAGCGGAAAAGATGGCCCTTCGTGGCGGCACAGGTGACGAGATGTGTGTCGTTATTATGGGAAACGTGCCATAATGCAACGCGCAGTTACGCTGACGGGGACGCCGACACTGACAACGACGCCGACGCCGACGACGCTCAATCCGGAAACGGGTGACCAAGAGCTGCGTTCTGGAAAGCAATCAAAGATCGAACACACCAACGTCATCCCCTGAGATGGGGGGAGCATTGCGGTGGCTGCCAGGACGACACGTGACCAATGAAAACGCAACATTTCGTTGATGTTGCAAACGCTGTTACTACAAAATGTGTATACTTTCGTAAATAATAAAAGCAAATAAGAGTTAGCAAAAAATATTTTTCGCCGAAACGCAACTTCCGCAATAATCGCCTCAAACACCAAGCACTGTGTTAGCTTTTGTCTTCCGCGGTAGTGATATGCGTCCGGCCGTCAGCTCTCGAGCGCGCGCTGGCTGGCTTGAATGTGCATTCGAGACACGACTCTGCAATGCCACCGGTCGGATGAGCGAGGATCCTCCACTCGCTATTGGCTGACAGTGCTCCTGGTTTCGGAACATGCTGCTCCCATTGCCGAAGAGACCCTCAGTGTGTTACGATCTTTGATTTTTTTTTTTTTTTGTATATAGAAATCGGCTGCATATTGTCATGATTTAGGGATTTCTAGGATGCTTAAAGCAAGCCGAGCGAGTTATTGCCATAGCTAGGCGATCTCATGAATCTCCTGAGGGCACCTTTAAGCTTTACAAGTAGTGGTTGTATTGTAAGGTTGGTTTCTTTTTACGTTAAACATTTGAAATAATCTATATTAAGAAAAAGAAGGAAACTATACGCCACGTCGAACAAGAAGATACAGAAGATTATTTTGTGTGGTTGTCCCGTTCAGTCCCGTCTGGTTTGGTTGGGTTACGTAAGGTTAGGTTAGGTTTGGTTAAAAATATATCTTATATTTCGGTTCCCATTAAATTTGGCCGGAGTCGACGCTACCATTCGATGGATCCGACCATGTAGTGCGATATGTTTATTGCTGCGGTGCTGGTCGTTTTTGAGGATTTGCTATCAACAGCTAAACTAATCACGCGCCACAAAAGAAAAAACAAGAGCATGACAGGGGCCGTATAGCAAGTTCCATCTTCCCGTCAACTCCCAGCAAGTCCCTGCCTAAGTCTTCCGGACGTACGGCGCCACATACGCGGATGGGTTCATACCGCTCCTTTTAGAGCGCAGCTCTTGGGGGCCCGTTTCCGGCTTGAGCGGCGTCGGCGTCGCCGTCGCCGTCGGCGTAACCGCGCGGTGCATTATGGGTAGATTTCCCCGCTAAATCTAGCGGAAAAATTTCCCCGCTAGATTTAGCGGAAAAATTTCTCCGCTAAATCTTGCGTAAAAATTTTCTCCGCTAGATTTAGCGGAAAAAATTCCCCGCTAAATCTAGCGGAAAAATTTCCCCGCTAAATCTAGCGGGAAAAATTCCCCGCTAAATGTAGCGGAAAAATTTCCCCGCTAAATCTAGCGGAAAAATTTCCCCGCTAAATCTAGCGGAAGATATTCCCCGCTAAATCTAGCGGAAATATTTCCCCGCTAAATCTAGCGGAAAAATTTTCCCCGCTAGATTTAGCGGAAAAAATTCCCCGCTAAATCTAGCGGAAAAATTTTCCCGCTAAATCTAGCGGAAAAATTTCTCCGCTAGGTCTAGCGGAAAAATTTCTCCGCTAAATTTAGCGGAAAAATTTCTCCGCTAAATCTAGCGGAAAAATTAACCCGCTAAATCTAGCGGAAAAATTTCCCCGCTAGATTTAGCGGAAAAAATTCCCCGCTGTCTAGCGAAAAAATTTTCCCGTTAAACCTAGCGGAAAAATTTCACGCTAAATCTAGCGGAAAAAATTCCCCGCTAAATCTAGCGGAAAAATTTTTCTAGGGGGTCACGTGACCCCCCAAAGTCACATGACCCCCCCACCCCCCGCCCCGAGAACAGGTAACCCTCAGTACCCTTCCCTCCTCATCCTCAAGAGCTGCGCTCCAATTCGGTGTTACAGGGAGTTGTAAACGGCTTTCATTTTTTTCTACCCCTTCCCTTTTTGCCAAATAATAAATGTTTACTCACTGACTGACTGACTGAAGTAGTTGAGGGGAGTACCTTCTCCCGAGGGAGTTCCACAGCTGAGCGAATCTAATAACGTTGATTTCTGCCCGGCCTGGCACACCATACAGAGTAATGTTCTTTTTGTGGAAATAAGTAATAATAATATTAATAATAATAATAATAATAACCATAATATTGTCACGGATGACAAGTGACGAGGCGGCGAAGGACTGAGTAAACTGAACGTTTAATGGGGCGAACTTGTGCCCAAAAATAAAAGGAGAAAGAAAGATAGCAACAGAGCGTGGCGGGCGTCGAAGGCGGCGAAGCAGCACGATCGAACGCTGAGGCGAACTGACTCCGCTCGCCTTGCGGAATCCCTTATGTACCCTCGTGGGTTTCTGGATCGTTCGGCGTAGAAGGTTCGGCACGTAGAACATTCTAACCTCGAATCAGCCAAGACGGTTCTCGAATTCACCAGAACGTCACATTACAGTGTCAACAAAAATGTGTAGCCGCAGCCAGGAACTGAACCCTGGCCTTCTGCGTGGAAGGCAAGCGCGATAACCCTTAGGCCACGCGCGCGCTGCCTACTTATGCAGCTGCGCGCGCGGCAATATTAATAATAAAGATAATAATATTATTAATATTAATATTATTATCAATGTTAATATTATCACCATCATCGTAATTATCAATTTTTCGAGAGCGGGGCGTCGTCAGAAAGGGCGCAAGGAGACTGCCGTTCCATGCAGGGTATGGTCGTGTCTGAGTAATACCCGTGCGACACGGGCAACTCGAATGCCATTTACAACGAATGACATTTGAACGATCGGCCAATCAGCGCGCGACACTCCCAGCGTGTGGCGTTCCACGCGCGACAGGGCGCGAGCCGATTCGTCGATCACACCACTGTCATTCGTTGTAAATGGCATTCGAGTTGCCCGTGTGGCACGGGTATAAGCTTAGACTGAGCCACATTTTGATTCCCAAGTCAGCATTTTGCGCCAAATAAGAACGCCTTCTGCTTCGTTACCCCTCACGCGGTCAGTGGCCTTGTATGTCACCTTTGATCAAGATATCTTGGTGTTACTTATATGGCGGGCTGAGAATGCTGTAGAAGTACACAGAGTAGAACCACGGAGCAAATCCACGCATGGCCCTGATTGGCCCATTTAAACGTCCCGCTCTTTAGCAAGCAGGAGACGACCGTGTCGGTTCTCCCTTTCGCGCTTGTTGCTGAGATAAGACGGCTCGTGAGAGTACATTGAGCAGCCCAGACGGTGACGTGCCATGGTTACTTACGACCCACCGAGGACGGCGGCGACACGATGGGTGACGATATTTAGCGAGAAACAACCGAGTTTTGGCGGCGAGAACAACCCAACACTGCGTGGTGGAGCGCCAAAAGCATAAGGCCCGTAACAATAGACCGCGTGTCGAAGGACAACGCGAAGATAATGGCGCTGATTCCTATGGGGCCATAAGCCAGGTAACAACTATCCCGAGGTGGCAGCTCCATCTCGTGACGGCATCCATTTACGCGTGGAACAATGGCGGCTCTTTACCCAACCGTCAAACGATCTCCTGTCCCCCTTTTCCTCCTCCCCTCTCTACAGCGTAAACTTTAAAAAAAGTCATAATCAGAAAAAGAACAAACAAAAAACAAACAAAAAAGGTGCTTTCGCCGCGACGGTTTGGTTTTCGCCGAGGCGCGCATTTGTGACGTGCTTGAAAAAAGTTCAATCGGGTACTCTGGATTCGTCTTGTGGTTTTACTCCGCGAGGAAACAACTATGATCATATGGGACTGTGCTCCATGACCCCATTAGAGACACCGGCAACTATAGTCGCAAGACTACGCCTGGCGATTTCCCAATTGCGCTCCATGCCTCCACGGCATCCAACTTCAACCCAGAACCCCTCCCCTCCCCCCAAAAATAAATAAATAAATAAATAACGGGCGGAGCACGAATATCAGTCAATGTCAAAATATTTATTTAAAGTAACAGGTCTTGTGAATAAGCATTGGACTAAAACTTTCGTTGACTCTGAAGCATGCACGAATTTGCAGCGAAGTGGGTTCTGTCAAAGCTCTTAACCCGCCGCTCATGGCGCCATGCTTATTATGCATACATCACCAAACACCAGTTCAATTCTTACGTTGTTCTAAAATATATTTGTACTCATTTAGCTAGATAAAGTCTATAATTCTGCGTCGAAGTATAACTCTTTGACAGCGAAGTTCATCGCTGGTTATGCAGGTTATTGCATTTGACCACAGTACGTCATTATAACAATTCAGCGGTTCAAGTTGACATAATTTCGCTCTTTCTTTATCCTAAAATACCCTTTGCAGACCCTAAACGGTTTATGTCGAGACATGAAAAAAAGGTGGTTGAAGCGCAACGGGGTTGGGACGTGGGCAGTGAGGACGGGTCTTTTGGCACGGGGGGAATACGGGATGGGGTAATTGAACACGGGGTTTTCAAAACGTGGGGCTAATGACGCGGGGCTTCTGCGACAGGGATTTTGCACGCGGGGCAATCGCGCTACACCCAAAATAACCCTTCCACTATTAACTGAACAAAATATCTGCCCTCAATAAAAAGCAATAACAAAACGAAAAAGAAATGTATGTCACATTAGTGCTTATGAAACACAAAAGCACGCCTAAAGGGACGATGCAACATTTTGGTTCCACCTGATCGCTTCCCACTCGTACCTTCTAGTACACTCTAATCTGGTCGCTCCCTTCCCGCAGGAAGAGCGGCCAGATTCATCACCTAAATCTGTTTCTTCCACCATGCTGACAACTAAACGATTACTGGAAATTCCACACCCGCAGTGTCTCGCACGTGCACGTGCTCATCTAATCACATATAATAATATTAATAATGGTATTAATAATAATAATAGTAATAACAATATCATTAATAATAATAATGATTGTTATAATTATTTATATTATTTGTTCAATGTTTGAAACGGGAGACAATGAAAGAAAGTAATGGTGGCCCCTTTACAGCAGACGTTGTAATAACACAAAAAATACGAGAGAAAAAAATTAAAACAAGAGAGGTATGTCACTTCGACTAGACAATAAAAATATAATATCAAGCCATTCCAAGCAGCACTAAGGAAAGAGATAACTATTGACCAATATTAGTTCACACTAAGCATGAAGAAAAACCAAAACCTACAAAATGGCCGGACTTTCGCCGGTATCATTTCATCATTGCATTGCATCATATCTGTCTGGGGTCTTCTACGGAGTAAGATCAGCACTATACTCCGTCTCACTAAAGTCGTGCAGTACACCCAAGGCTACAGGGGAGAGAGCGTAGCCCGACCTGTTCAAGAGGAGGAAAAGAAGGAAGGGGGGTATCCCAGCCCTTCTACTCCCGTTCCTCCTTTCCCTCCTCTTGAACAAGTTGGGATACGCTCTCTCCCCTGTAGCTTTGACTGTACTGCACGGTTTTAGTGAGACGAAGTATAGGTAAACCCACACGTTAGCTCGCGTAAACCAGATGCGTCGAACGTAAAGATGTAATCAGGTGGGACAGGAAACGCGTAACGAAGAGACGATTGATCACTGTTGGTACATTGCAGCTCCTTGCTTCGAAAATCTCCCCAAGAAACTTCACTCTGTCGTTTCCTTCCACCTGCGTTGCAAGGATTGTGGCTGTTTCCCCGTTAGTGGACTAAAGGAGACTATAGTCCCTAGATACTTCTTTTTACAAATAACGAAAAGCAATACAAATGACAAAGCTAATTTCGCTGGGACAAAATGGCGTCATTCAGTTCAGTCTTCTGCTGTGCGCCGCCATTCGCTTCCCAAATCCTGCATAGTAACGCAGTGAAAAGACGGTGAGAGTGCAGGCGAGCTGGTGGTAGCTAATCATGTCGTATTACACCTGAGACTGCGGTGGAAGAAATCGGAAGAACTTTCAGTAGAAGGAACAGACACAGAGAACGTCTCAAACTCGGCTAACTGGTTTATTTCTCAAACAGCCTTTAGTAACGCAGTCGGCATTTTCAAATAATGTAGCTATTGTAGAAAGTTCTATCCGTCTCACCCAAACATGGACGAAGTGTTGAAGCTGTAAGCTTCAACGCAACGGTTCCACCACGAGCCAGATAAGAACCACGTGCTATATTTCTCCAACGTGTGTATCAATGCGGCGAAAACATTTCGACTGCTAGTCGAAGGTTCGAGTTATGCGATTCCATGGCGGGAACGTCGGTGACGTGCCCGTTGCGCACTACTTTTCTACACAAATGCAAAGCAGTATTCCGTTCGCGAGCCTTAAGGGGTATTCACACGAGGGAGAAATCCCGGGGATTTCTCCCCGACACGCGCGCATCACGAGATGAAAACGCGAGGCCTTTGCACATCGCAAAGCCTGACGTTTTCGTCGTGGGATGCGCGTGCCGGGGAGAAATCCCCGGGATTTCTCCCTCGTGTGAATACCCCTTTACCACCGAATTCAGAAACCTCACTCAAACTACACTCAAACTGAAGGGCCCCTCCACTTCCTCTTTGCCATAAGCAACAGTTTTGACGGTGTGATACAAAGAGCTGGTGAACGCTCCCGTCAGCACGAACTTCGTGCGAGGTCAGCACTATGCTTGCAGCGCTCTGCTACATGTGTGAACTGGCCCTTAGAGTGCTAAGACCGCCAATCTTGTTGATGCGCCATCTACGTTACATAAAAACTGCGGGAGCTCGCCATCAGCACGCGCGCACAGCTATGGCCGCCAGTGAGAAGCGCCTTAAATAGACCATGAAGGCAGTTTCGAAGTTTTATTCGACGATTGAAATGGATGTCAGGCATGTCTCAGATACTTTTGACCAAGTTCTAGCCCGAACAGAAGTTTGGGTGCCGCACCAGTCGAGCAAACAGGCGCGGTAATAATAGCGCCGGGAACGATGCCTGAGACCCCATCGAGGCGGCGGCAGAAAGGTGAACTAAAGTGCGCCGTCGAAGCGTGACGACAACGGGCTCCTCGTCTGGCGATTGGTTCAAACAATAGACGCGCTCTTGGTTTCGATTTCGGTGGTGAGATGTGATGAAAAAGGTTTATTTGAACGTTGGATAATATTTTGAAGTTGTAGTTGGGAATCAATAGGTTTCATACCGTGTATGAAAGCATAATCTGAAGCGATCCCTCCGTTTGTCACTGGTTGAACGGATCCCGCACTGCTACCTCGGGCGCGTAACAAGCATCGCGAAACCATGGACAAAAAAAAAAAAGAAAAAGAGGTACGAGCCGGGGGGGGGGGGGGGGGGGGGGGGGCGGCGGACTTTTGGTTTTGGATTCGTGCATCGTCTCGTGTTCGCTTTGCGAACTGGTGTCTCACCAATCGTGCCGCGTTTATGTGCAGTAGTAGGTTGCGCGAGAGGTCGGCTAAAGACGTGCGGTCGATCGGGCGACGTTAGTTTGCATAAACTGCCGACCGATGCAGCAATGCTGCGCATTGCTGCATCGGTCGCCAATCCAGAGTTCTGCGTCCTTAGCAGCATCTCCCGTTCAGTCGGCGTGAGGTCGCTGAACGGGAGCTCAAACTCGTATGCGAGGGCGGCGTTCTCGTCCATTTCTTCCAGCTTTTCTTCACAGACCGCCGTGCACTAGAGCGAACCACGGGAACCACACTGAGTGTGCACTAAATCCTACCGATGCCGACAGTGCTCCCTGACGTCACTTCTCTTTCCAGAGGCGAAAAAGGGAAGAAATCTGAATGTTTGTTTCGGTTTCCCAAATTTATTTGCAGGTACAGAAATAAGAGTCACAACGTTCTAGAAGAAATTGTGTGGCATGCCAGGAACCAATGCTTCCGAAAACACGTTCTTAAAAAAAAAAATTAAATTGCCTTCATGGTCCTTTCAAAGGGACACTGACAGCCACCTTTTTTTTTCTTTTTTTTTTTCGTTTTCTGTTAGGCGATTTATTTTGGTGTGGGAAGATTACCCGGTTAATATTTTGCTACAGAGTCCCGTACATTTTTAAAAAATAAAAAAAATTGAAGTACTTGAAACTTAAACAGAAACCTGCGTACGGAGGTCGGACAAATATAGAGGATGAGGGTGTGCCGGAAGTCCCGTGGCTACATCCAACCGTGCGCTTTTTCGTTGTTTCCCCTCCGTTTTTTTTTTTTTTTTGTTGACTGCCCGCAGTAGACGACATATGTTGCGGGAATAGTTTGCCGTGCGCTTCCTTTGTAGTTACGTTTGCTCCGCTCGCTTTTCTGCAGTTCAAGATGAGTTGTTTTGTAGATTGAAGAATTGGAAATGAGAAGTGAGTGCCGGTGGTGAATTCCCGTGACCGGCTCCGCAAACAATATCCCCAAGATGTCGCATGAAGAGCTGCCTCACATCTCCCGCATCCCAATGTGGTATTGTGGGGCAAAGTCTGCTCGAGTTTCCGAAATATCAACGGGATCGGGAGCAATGGCTGGCTGCATTTTCTGTAGAACAGTTACGGGCACATCAGAAAACGGATGCTTCCCGATTTATATGGAGCATATGAATCGGGCAGCGTCCGACTTCCGAGGTGGAAAGTGACTACATTGATTTCGCAGGTGTCAAAAAGGGAATCCCATGCCATTTAGTCCAGTGACGTATCGTCCACAACATCATTTTTTTTCAGAGATACTTGTAAAAAAAGAAATGTAAATATCACAAAATGACTGACACACAAAAAGAAAAAAAAAAGAACTCAGCGCTCCAAATTGGGATCGAACTTGTGTCCGCTGCGTGTGAAGCGGACATCTTTCCACTGAGCTACTGGAAGAAGTCCTCGTAGTAATGCAGCCGGTCGACTGTAGGTCAGAAAGTTTGCTGCCGATTTCCCTCCAGCAAAGGTACTCCCGGCTCAAAGTCGGGCAGCACCACGCTTTGGGGACATTCGCACCTAGTAAAGAAATCGTACGCGTGCATATTCAACTCGAAGTGCGCACTTCGCGCTTGACGTTTGCATCGAGCGATGTCTTCCGCAACGAGAAGGGGCGACGGTTCGGCGACCTCTTCGTACGAATCGGCCTGGGGGTCGGGTGTGTCGTACGGGATGAATACCAATTCTTTTTTGATCGGTCCGAAATTTCTCGTTCGAAGGAAGACCGATTCGCTGGTGCCGCGATCGACAGTTATGAAGTACAGGTCCCACGTCCGTCGTCCGCTGCCATCGCCGTCTAGCCCACACTCTAAGAAAGGAGGGGAGTTCGAGGGAGTTAGACGGCGTGACAACACCCACAGCGTGCGCTAGCACCCCTTCGGAAGGAATATCCTCTTTCAAATAGAAGGAGCGAGCAAGGGGAAAGAGAACGGGGTGCTACATGAGTCCCCTGGGGATTCGAGAGGATTATGGGCAGGGAAGCCTGCCCTCGGGCCAGGCTTCCTTTGCGAAGGGGAAAGTGGATGACTATACTCCGCTTCACCTTCAGTCCGACCGCAGCGGAAACTAGGAGTAATCCCAGCCAATCCAGCGTGGAGAGAGTGTCATGTGACCTTGAGCTCCCTGTGTCCCTCTGCCCAACCGGCAGGTCACGCGATTTTCTCCCGACGCTGGATCGGCTGGGATGGCCTGTGGCGTCCACTGCGCTCAGACTGAAGGTGGAACGGAGTATATATAGCCTTGTGAAAGTTAAATTCGACCCTGGAGTTTATGCTTTTACTTTACTTCTTTTCTTTTTTTTTACTTCATAGATTCTTTGAAATTGTTGTTTTTCTTCGTTTTTTTTTTTTTTTTTTACATTTTCTTATTTACTTTCAAGTTCGAGAAGTTACCTGACTGTTTCATGGAGAGCGCTGGCGGGCAGGTCGACAGACCGACGCACCATGCTGTGGCTTACATTTTGCGAGTTCGAGTTTTTACAAGGTTATGATTGGGCATGTAACCTTCAAAGGAGGTTTAGATCGGTTTTGTTTAGGCTTCTGAAACAAATGTTTTTGTCGCAGGTCTGATCCGGTAAGATAGAGGACGCAAACCAATGTGAGACAATCTGGGTAGCTAAAACGAAAATAAAAATATCTCGCCATTAATTTGTTTAGCGGTGGGAGACACTGAAAGGTGCAGCCCGGTGACAACAAATTTAGTCAGCTGCACGCGCTGGCGATCGAAAAGCTTTTAACATAGGAACTGTATAGCAAAAAAATAAAATCGCGGAGAAAGCGTGAAGACAATATTTATTCTAGAGTTGAAGTTCCGCGGGCACAACGTCTTTGCGAACTCTCAAAGCTTAACCAATATTAAATTTATGCCGCGTTTTATATATCGTACAAATAAATTGCGAAATAGAAAGCCCGCGAACATACTCATTCGAGGCACAACTTTCCACAAAGTTTTTGTTACACAGCGCCCTAACTCGCCCAACCGAAGTTACTAGTGCTGGGGAGTCAGGACATCGTCGGAATTTTTCGCTTGGTATGACGACCCTTCTGTTTGCGTTAGGATATTTTAGAAAAAAAATTTCTGGGAGTCATCTTTTTTTTTTTTTTCAGTTTGTCAGTTTGAGAAGTTTCTTGACAGCTTCATGTACGGCTCTGGCGCACTGCCTGATGGGCCGAGACGCCATTCCGTAAATTACATTTTGTGTGTTCCAGTTTCGACAAGCTTACGGCCCTGTCGTAAACTGCGAGCGGAGTTTAGGTCGATTTCGTTTATTATGTCCCTGTTGTACGAGAGATCCGACCGAATAGAGGTAACAATACAACGTGAGACGGGTTGGGTGGTGGATCGAAAACAAGAATATTTAAAGGGGCGATGCAATGATTTTAATGCTGAAGGAATTTGTAGCTCGTAATTTTTGTATCGTTTATCTTAAAAACAATGATAAAAATCACGTCTATTTTTTTTTAATATCGCAATTTTGTTTTGTAAAATGCAAAGCAAAAAACGGTAATGTCTCGGGTCTTTAAACCACGCGCGGCGGCCGGTG
This sequence comes from Ixodes scapularis, assembly GCF_016920785.2. Lineage (NCBI taxonomy): Eukaryota > Metazoa > Arthropoda > Arachnida > Ixodida > Ixodidae > Ixodes > Ixodes scapularis. The sequence goes on along the minus strand of NW_024609857.1, from coordinate 18,458,381 downwards.
TGACTGATATCTGGGTACATCTGGGTGAGTCTTCGTGACGCCATCTGCATGAGGCGCACAAAACCATTCCCTATGATGCTGTGGTGAAAGAATGCGAACACAAACACACGTTCAGACACAAAAGGGGAGATGAAAGGGGGCTCGACCTTAAAAATACTATTTACAGAACCCAGACAAACAGGTTAAAGCTGTGCGCCTGTTTTTATGCGAATGACTTTGGTGTAGATACCTGTGTCTATTTCGGTTTCCAAGTAGAACAGGATGACGCCATTCCACGCGGGTACGAATGAATGGAAAAGGCTCACCTTGAAAAATCAGTTTGTTGCAGGAACAGTGTCGTGTATGAAATATCTTTAGCTTGTGGGTCTACGTATGTAGGTCAAACATAAAGACGCATTACCGACAGATTAAATGAGCATAAAAGGAATGCCAAGACCAATACAACGGCCTCTGAAATAGCTAAACGTGTTCATAAGCAACTCTAAAGTTGTGGTTGGGGCCATTTTTAGGGAATAAACTGTCCAAAATGCAAAACATTACTTTTTCTTTTTCTGCATGGTTGTGTTTTTTTTTATTTTTTGCTTCACGATTTCGGGGTCTGTTAGGGCTTGTCTCTCTAAGTTTTCGATGAGTCATTGCTAGGAAAAAGGCTTACAACGTGGGGGCGCGGCATGCAGCACAGGGAAGGCGCTCCTCGACGATAGAAGGTGGCCTGCAGGCGAGCATTCCCCAAGAGAAACAAAGGGCCCGAGCCCCTTAAGTTCAGTCTTCCCAGCTTCTCAGGCGTTCATGTCCGCCCACCGTCTTTTCTGCGTCCCGTTCAATATTATAACGTTAACAGAACGCCTTTCCTCATCGAGTCGGGGAGCAGGCTGCTTAAAGGGGCCCCAAAGGTCGTATTTTTTTTTATTGTCTAAAACGATGCAAGGTGTAGTCATAAACACGCAAAAAAAACCGCATCGCGAAAAAAAAATTTCCCCGAGCGCGCGCGCGCCTTTTGTTTTTTGGCGTTTATATTTCCCGCGCTCACCTCCTTGCTTCTTTTGATCGGTGACGTCAAAAATCAGGAAATTTAGAAGCTTTGTAGGCGACCTTTCTGTAACATTTAATAACGGCAATCGTAAAACATGTTTTTAACGCAATTGCGAACGCACTACGGCCTTTCTTTTTGAAATACCGAAAAAAGATTTCGGTGTGATGTCGCTTCCTGGATTTGTGTGCTCCCTCGGAAAACTTGGCGGCGCTCGAGCAGAGGATTATCGGCGAGTCGGGGACGAAACCGGTTTTTTTTTCCCGCGCCGGCACCCTTCTATCCCGCCTGCTCACCTCCTCCTCGCTTCGGGCCGCGGTAGCAACGGCGCTTAGCTTCACAGCGTGGAGCGGAGGTCCGAAAGAAAGTCAAGTCGCAGGAGACCGCAAAATTTGACTCACTGCACTGGCGCGGATCGCGCGGGAACTTCAAATTCGGCATTTGGAAATTGTTTTTTTAATTCAGAAATACGGAATTCCCCAGTTTCAAATTTTGAGGGTAATGTCCAGGCATCGTTTTCAATCGTTTCGGATAATAAAAAAAAAACATATGATTTTGATGTGTCAGTGCCCCTTTAAGAATAATCCCTAAGTCACATTAACTAGGAACCCATCTCTAAGTTTGGCCTCGACAACGGGAAACCTTTTTGCTGTGGTGTTGCAACCAAGATAAGAAATATGATTATTTTTAATTATTAAAAATTGCAATGGTTTCAACAGTTGTGGGCGTATTCCACAGTGGACCATTTTATAACATCGCCGGTGCAAGAGATAAATATGTAAGTACGTGTTCAAGCGAGCGCGGGCACTCCCTCGATTATGAAAGCTAGATCCCATTGGCTCTATTGAGCTGCAGTGACCCCCAACATTCCTTTGTCCAGACATGTACAAATTACTCAAAAAAGGTAGTTAAGTTAAGTTACTGAGTATCGACACCAAAAGTAATTGGAGTAGAGTAGAAATTACGGATTGGTAATAGTAATTGAGTAAACTACTAACTACTCTAAAAAGTAGCGAGTTACTTTCAAGTTACCTTCGAAGTTACTTTTTTATATTTTTGTGGTGGCGAAATGAACAGCAGTTTTGATCAATGAAAAACCCTGCGAGCCTAAAATAAATGCAGTCTATTTATAGCTTGCGTTTTCGCCAAAATAGTTTATTCGCTCGCAGAAGCAATTGACTTTCAAAGTTCTTGATAGGACAGTTTTCCCCTTTTCCTTTTAAAGATGTCCCCAGCCAAGCTAAATAGACGTTCCACCGTGGCACTGAATGGAACGGCAGCGTTGAATTTGAGAAACAGGCTGTGCAGGGTCGAGTAAGCGAGTGTCGGCATCTTAGGTGTCCATGACGAAACATGTGAGGTTTGCCTCGGGTAGAGGGTCTTTTATAACAAACTTTCCTCTTTTTTTCTTTTTCTTCGTCAAGTTGAGATTGTTACGACTGGCCCCTCTTTATTCCGACGTCGTTCTGAGAGTACGCTGAGCGAGTGCAGAAGACCGTCAAGGGTTCAAGTTTCGCGCCACGATGATGAGGTCATCTGCGCGTCCCGTTGTAGTGCTAGTGCTACGCTACTGAAAAAAGAAATATTTTGGTCTAACAGAAGATGAACGGAAGTATACTTCGCCGCTGACGCCGGGTTCAACGAAAGGATTTCCCAAGGGTAACTCGCACTCCTCGCCGGCGTCTACAATATTCTGACGCGTCTGACACGCCTGACAAGTAAATCTTTTTTAACAAAGAGGAGGTCTCCCTGGCGTGGATGGTCGGAAGGACATGAAGGATTACGTGAACAAGCATCGTCGCTCGTATACAGTTGCAACTGGAAGCGGGAACGTGCTTCCATGAACGGATTATTCGTGCCAGGGTTTGTGCGCGGGGGAGTCCGGCTTTGCAAAGGCGTATGCACTGACGACAAGGCGACCATGGGAACAGGCGCCCAGCTGCGAGGTCATTCCAGTGGCGCCTCCCGTGGAACCTACCGCTTGAGTCAGAACTCATTAAAGACAGACAACCACTCTCGGAGTGCCCCCGTCTTTCACGGTTGCAGCTGGAAACGCGGCGCCTGCGTGCATTACCGGATTAGGTCAATACCCGACCAAGGCTTGTTAAGCATCTCTTCCTGCATTCGTGCGTGGGGTATTATGTTTTGGCTGCTCGTCGCCACCTTGAACCAAGGACGCCTTCCCGAACAAGGGGGCTCCATGTTTCGGAATGCCTCTTCATCTGCCGGTGTCTTATTCATTTCTGCGCTCAAACCTTCGTGATGGGCAAAATTAGCACTATATAATTTCGAAAGTAGTTAGTAATTTGAGTAGAAGTTACCTGAAAAAAGTAATTAAATTAAACTACTAATTACCCAAATCAAATTGCAATTGAAAGTTACCAAGTTACTAAAAAGAGTAGTTAAACTACAGTAGTTTGAGTAGAGTAGTTGAACTACGTCCAAGTCTGCGCTTATTGTTGGCTATCTTTGGCCCCCGAGGTCGTTCTGGAACGCTTCTTCTTCTCCTTTCTAAGGAGAGTATAGTTTCGTCCTGAAAATCCCCGAACCTCGCTTTCGGTCAGGTTGCACCAGTTATTTCTAGAATGGTGGATTTGTGCACAAATAACATTTGCCTGAATTGCTCAAACTCTCAAGCGATGTTACTTTTGCGCCATAAAACACCAATCTACTACAACTGCTCAAGCGATATCATCTTTCCGAAGCAAAAAAAAAAAACGTTTTACATGTCATATTTACTGGGATTTGCTGTCTCGCGTAAAAAAAATGTCGACACAGAATACAGTTTATTCTGACTTCTGCCAAAAAAAGACTTCAAGCTTCATGGGAGCGCATGCAAGTGTGCTCCCTGGACGTCGTTCCGCTTTGCGTACGCACCAGCGGAGAGAAAAAAAAATCCCGACGAAAGTTGAAGACTGTCCTGTTTAGTGAGGACACCTCTTGACTCAGATAAGATATTTCGAGGTCATATGTGTTTACAACCACGACATAATGACCGTGTGGGCAAATAATAATGCGGGTATTTTCCCAGGTGGCTTATTTTAGAACTAAACCGATGAGGACAACAAAAATGGCGCAGCGCTCGGCTGACATACCCGACCGCTGAGTGAGCGTCGGCTCAGACTTGTATTCTCCCGTCGCCTGGGGGGAACGCGCGAGGGGCCCTCCAGCCTGTATGAACAATGCAGCATGCACGGTGGATCTGTCCAGCACCTGCTCAGCATAAAGGCCGAAGTGGGTCAAGCTCACATTTTTCGACAACTGCTTTCGGGAGAGATGCAGCCTGTAGCGGCCGATCAACGTCACTCCGTCCATTATGGGCACTGCTTGTGGGCAATATATTGATTGTTATTTCATTTGAGGTACTGGGCCGTCCCATACTTTCTTTTTGCCACTCAAAGGACCCCATAAACAACCATGTTAAAATGCAAATAAAATCATCTAATTTTGTGCTACTTGTGAGTTTCATACACTGTCTCCACTACTTTAGCTTCGGCTATTATTTCTGGTGGTATAAGCTGTCATAAGAGATGGGAAATATCAGAATATTTACACGGCGTTCATTATAAGAAACAAGGCTTCTTATGTGTCCGCTGAAAGGAGACAATTTGGATGACGTAATGTTTTCTGCGTACTTAACGCCATTATTTTTAAAACATTTCGCTTTAGTGCGATGACCGGCTATTCAGATGCTTATTTTACAGCAATCTAGGAATCCCACGCATTCATCGAAAGTTCGAAACACATGCTCTAAAAACAAAACAAAAACAACACCGTGATTAAGTTGAAAAAATTCAGTTTATGTTTTCGGGTGTTTGCTGCAATGCACTCTATTTGACATGTCACAAACTCAAAAGGACATATTTTCTGTGAGGAGGTCTAGGCAGTGAAAAGTTGTTCTGGATTGAAACTGTCCCTACTGTAGACTGACAGTTTTGCCACCGCAGTGCGGAAGCTAACGTGAGATCTTAACGTTCATGATGCAATAATTATAAATTTTGCCATGAAACGATACTGAACTTAAAGATTAAGCACTTCAAAAATAATGCTGACAGAAGTATGTGAACTGTATTCTAACATACAGTGTCTCTGAACGGTGCGTTTTTTTTTTTCTTCGTTTAGTTTCAAAAGTACAAGCGAACTTCTCTTGCAGTCGCTCCTACGCAAAGCTTGCTGACGCAGTTTCGGGAAACCACGATAATGATATACCGCGGGTATACCTTCTGAACTGTCGTGACTGATATTTGAATGGGGTTCATGTGTTGGACTTGAGCACTGAGTTGACACTGCACTTGGGCTTAGCCGCAGTCGATGCCTTGCGGGACATTCAAATATTGGCTGGAGCCCAATCACTGCAGTGACGGCAGGAACAGCCAAATGTACGGAGCGCGGAGTGCGGCGCGTGCACCGTTTATTGACAACCGCTGTGCATTGCCGTAATGATCATTCACGGCACATCATCTGAGAGAAATACATAGGGCAGGCGAGCTGGTTCGAAAAGAACATGCTGTATTTGTAAACCCTGAGACGGAGAAAATAGAAAAAAAAAAAAAAACAGACAACACTGCTCATAGTCTCAAACTCGTGGCCGCTTTTTCGGTTCAAAGTGCAAGAGCAAGTTGTTTTCATTCAACATTTTTTGCGACTACACGTGCGCGGCCAGAAAAGCTAATAAGTGTTTGATAGGTTATAAACTGGAGGTATCCGACGATAGTAGGAAGCAGCTTTATGGTCCCTTTATCGCACTCCTGTACGGTGATAATCCGAATCCAAACGGGCAGTGGCCGGGATGTAACTCAGTAATTCTACAAAAATAATTTTTGTAATAATTAATAAAAGCTAAAAATAATTTTAAAACTTCCATAAATATTTGCTTCTCAAAGCAAAAACTTTTTTTTTTTTTTACACAGGCGTGGTTCCATATAGAAAACGTCAGAACAAGTGTGGTCAATGTTTTATTAATTGCTCTGCTCTCCCATAAAATCACGATGGAGAATACAGAGCGCGTCCTAAAGAAGACGAAGTAATTATGAAAACTAACGTCAAGGTGATCTCTCCCGAGGCTCTAAAATGTTTTCGCTGAAGCTTTCCCAGCGTACGCTCACAATGGAGGCAGGTGCGCCAGCACCCGTCCGCTCCTCTATAATCCCTGACGTCCTCCAACCCGATTTCGCTAAGCTAGGGGAAGGACGGACTCGACAGGTTTGTTGTTCCCTTCTGCCCTTGGATGAGCATTGACTTTCCTCTAAAGTCCGGTTCACAGCCGTGTCATCCCGTACCCTTATGGCGTCACCGGCGACGTGGTACGGCTACGGGTGTTGTAATAAAAGAAAAAAAAAAGTTATAAAAAATAAAAAAGCAACAACTAGAGGTTCAGGGCGAGGGAAAAGTACGCTGGGGAGGGGGAAGCAGGCGGAACGGTGGAGAGAGGGGATGTTCCCTCTTCTCCGCTCCAGCAATCCGTCTGCTTCCTCCTCCCGTCCTACCTTTAACGGCGTGCACCAGTGTCACTTGTTCGTGACTTCCAAGACGTCTACAAAAATTATCGTTGTTGGTGGCAGTCGAACAGAGAAAGGAGTGCGCCAAGCGTTTTTAGAATCGGCCCTCAAGGTGCTCGTCAACGAGACTGATGATTCAGGTAAGATGTGGCGCTTCATATTTCTCTTAGTACAAATTGCTTAGAGCGTACTGGTTCCGTCAAATTATATTTAAGGCCATTGGAATAGTCTGGTGTCGACTGGTGTTATAGTCGAATAATTCGTGCTAGAAAACAAAAGTCGCATAGTCAATGGCTTGCCGAAATTGGCGAGCTCATGTTGTGAGCAGGAATATTCTCGGAATATTTATTTAGGTTCCAAAATGTTAAATACCGAAATATTGACATAGATATTGGCTTGTCTAGAAAATTCTTACTTAAATAAAAAGACTACAAAATGGAAAAGCTCTCAGGGGAAATTCAGTAAACCATTCATGTATTAGTCTTTCAAAGCATCTCAATCGCTTGGTTACTAGCAGGGCAAAACGTCGGTAAAAAAACATGTTAGCACGATTAAATATTTTCTCTTATTCAATTAACTAATTGATTAATCGGTTTCGTTGATTACCATGAATAATAGACTAAAAAAGTCAAAATGGGATATTTTGCTTTCGCTGAATATTCTTATAAACGGCGCAATATACAATTCAGGATTTTAAATCAACCTTGATGTGTAGTTGAAATCAGCCAAAAGGCATTCACACTCCCAATTTATTACTCCAGCCGCGGAGGCAAAGAGGTTCCTTCATATTCTCCGGCAATAGCGAACTGCTTTGATTATGCGCTAAACGGACTCTCGCCAGGCGCTGTACGTTACTGGGACACGTGTATCTTCCACTTGCATTACGGCGAAGAAGTGTTTATCGTTGGTGATCTCTTCAGGACTTTGAGGGAATGCGAAGAGATTGTTGTTTTATTCACTAGGTAGTAGGGTCCTTGTTTTATCTATGCTTAACATCTACTATATTCAACCTTTTACTCTTCTTCAGATTTATACTAATTATTTCTAACAACAATATTAATTTCAGACAATCATTTTTGTTTCCACAGATTCTCAACAAATTTGAGCAGCGCAGTGATAAGATGCCTTATGAAAGCCTCACTTTTTTTTTGAGCCAAAGTCGTAGCAGATCCTTGAACTGACATGGAGAAGGTGGGCTCACAAAGGACGCCTCGCTATTCCTCAGACATGCGCAGCTGGAGCAGAGTATAGCTAAAGCAACCGACCAAGAAAACCTACCCATCACAAAAATGCAGCGAAACTCGTGTCGATGTCCTCACAGAATACGCGGTGGGTTATTCACTTTGATCTACAGAGCTCTTCAAGCGAATGACGCAGCTTATAACTCTGTTTGAATCGAAAACGCGATCTGCGCAGGACAATATTTTCCTTTTCCTGTGCGTGCCTGGCGGGGTTCCTTACGAGTCCTGACAAATTACGAAGTTAAACTGGCCCAGTTTTCTAGCTTAGTACATGACCAAATCGTGTGCGACGTTTCGAGAATTGGCGTAGCATTAATTGTCCAAATTGAGCTAAATTCATATTCGAATTATATGCCTCCCCTAAACATGTGCCCGCTTCGTACTAGGCACATGAAGGTCATATGTATGTTAAAATAATTTAAACACTACCTGTTCACTTCATCTTGTGATATGTGAGCATTTGGTGAAAGGCCTCAACAGTCTATGCAAAGTTAATGGCTGCGAACATCGAAATCATTACGTGACATTAAAAGAAGAATTATGCACTCACACAGCATACGGAAGCAGGCAATCACTGATTATTATATCTAAATATGAAAAATAATAGAACGTATAATCATGACCCATGTTTGCATACTTTTTTTTATGTGTGGTACTTTATTATATTGCAGGTTCCAGGAGAAAGATAAACTCATCCGACGGTCCTATTCTCTACAGAGGACGTCTTCTATTCTGCAGCTGTCCAAGTCCAGGTGGAGGACCTGTCGGTGGATGTTGGCGACGTCATCCATGGCTTCAGCCTCATGATCTATTGAACTTTGGATATTTAATATGCAACGGGGATCAAGTCCGCATTGGCTCTTTTTGAACGTACGATCGGGCTGAAAGAAACACCACTGGAAAAGGTTGCCCTGAAGCTTCTTGGCAGGCTACAAGCTTTTACTAATTATTTTTTAAGCATTTGACCTGTATCAAGTTTTTGATTTTACAATAAAAACGTGGTTGACAATATTGTTGGCTGACATGACTGGCAGGACTTTTTTTCAAATATCTGGATTGTGTGTTTCTAGAAGTTTTCAGTTAAATTTTGATGCCGGCACGTTGCCCGTGGGTATTATTCTCTTATCCCTGAAACCTCCTCGAAGTGCCTCCTTAAGGAACTTGACACGCAAAGAATTCAGAACTCTCTCGAATGACAGCTGATTTCAGGAATCATCGCCCCTCCAGCACACCTGAACGAGCCAGTTAGCTGAATCTCGGGGTCTGAAAAAGTGCCCTCACTGTTTGGAGCTCCGCGAGATCCATGGTGTACAAAAGTGACCCCAAAGTGGGGAGTCGCGGAAAATGTATGTATAGTGTATAGTGTCCGACGGCACTCGCAATTATGGGGATTACGCGAGTCTCTAGGTGTAAAAAAGGGCACCAAAAAGCACCCAATTTAGGGGGATCAAGTGATTCCCTGAGAGTTATACGCGGTTCTCAATAATGCCTGAATTTACGGGTGTCACATGAGTACCTGGGTGTAACAAAAGGCGTCGAAAAGCACCCTATTCACAAGGGATCCGTTGACTCCCTGAGAGTTGAAAATGGTTCCAAACAATCCCTCTAATTAGCGGTGTAACATAAGTACCTGAATGTGACAGAGGGCGCCAAACAGCACCCGAAGTAAGGGGTGTCGGTTGAGGCCCGTGGACTTTGAGGGGGGTGCTACTTGATCCCGTATATCTGGGGAGTACTTGAAATCCCCACCTTGAGAGGATACCACAAACACCCCAGGGGAGTCACATATGGGACACGGTCTAACTCCCCTGAGGGGAGTACCCGTATACACCCTTTTTTCTTAGAGTGGTGCACGAGTCCCACACGATACGCGATACGACGCCATGTTGAGAATTGCGCAGTGAGCGTACAGAATGCTTCCAATTCTCTATGCAACTTTTTATCTTGTTTCTTGTGAATCTTGTTTCTTATGATTCTTCAAACTTCTGCGAGATTTTTAACCCCCTCTTCCAGATTTTCGCACTCTGGGGCCCGATCAGGTAAATATAAAAGCAACGACCGAACAGATAAATTAATTAAATATGAAGCACCCATCGGGTCGATGATTGAAAACCTCGCACACATCTTCGTGCTTTGACACAGGATCAGGTGTGATAAAATGACAGACACGGTTTCGTTTGAATGTGTGCTCACGATTGTTGGGCGGCAAGTGTCTTGAAATATAATCTAAAACATGTATATACTTCAAGTTTCAGTCTTCATACGTGTTTTGGTCCCCTTTCTTTCGCAAGTGTTCAAAGGTGCATCATATGACAAGTGATACGGGTCATGGAACGAGAAAAGAGATGACGCGCTTTAAATTAACGAAAATAAAACACAATTTCCGGTGATAAAAGCGCACATGTGGCAAGGACGTTCCTAAAACATGCTCTCCCTATCTGCGAACTGCGCAAAGGAATTCACGATTTTCAGCCAAACTATTCGCATCACAAATAATATAACGACGACCACTCGAACAGTGAAATGCCCTGAACAAAGTAGAGGTTTCAAAGCAGTACATAAACGGAAGCGGCCACTTTAAACGGGTCTGAGCTCGACGAAGTGCACCAGACTTGGCTCTCAATATTGCGGATCACAAGAGACACGTAGCAATAAGTCACCTCCGTTATCTTCTTATCTTAGGTGAGTAATATTCGGTTCTTTTATTCCACTGGATCTTTCATTGTGGGTCCTATTTCCATATAGCATGCAGAATTTTGTATGAAATTTTGTGAGGCCTAAAATTACATAATACTGGAAAGAGAGGACGAATCAGCCGCCTTTAGAAAGTATACTTTGAAATTAATGTCTTTGTTTCATAGAAATATACATTCAAACGAGACATATTAAACTTAAATTAGACACTTAAGACTGCTTACATGTAGGAACGCGAAAACATTCCTACGGGTGTTCCTGTAAAAACAAAAGCCTGCCTACAAAAAAAAAAGATTGTAGGAACGCGAAAGCATTTCTACACGCAGCGCATTCCTACGAGCAGCACGCCACGTCTTCATTTCTTACACGGTGCTCCGGCGGTTGCATCGCGCTTCGCCACTGCGCAGGCGCGGCGCCTATACCGCCTCTAAAGCTTCTGTGACGATGCATCTGCGTTGCTGTGATATTCTTTGGGTTTTATTTCTGAGGCGCGTCCACTTTGACATTTGAGCGCCCCGCCGGCTTCTGTGAAGAAGCATCTGCGTTGCTGTGCTTTTGACCAATGGAACTTTGGGGGCCGTTTCGTTCAGCCAATGGGAACTTAGGTGCTGTTTTTCGCTGCTACAGACGGAATTTATGTGCCGTTTTTTTCTGCTACAGACAAGGCCGGCTTTACTTTATGGGACAGTTAAAGGGGTGGTGCAACAATATTCAGTTGGAAGGTTCTTCACTTTACACGGGCTTACAGGCACTAGTGGGACTCAAGGATACTTGCACGCAACGCCATGGGCAGAAAAACTCCATTGCTGCGGTGTAATTTCAATGACAAAAGCGAGCGTTTTCATTGAATCTCTCCTTCACGAAATTTGATGACGTAACTGGGGAATCGCAGCATCCTCGTGTGACGCTCTTTAAATGCAGCTCACAGATTGGACCCGAGCAATGCGTGGCCACTCGATTTGGGCTCGTGGTAATCAAAAGCTCAAGAAGCATTCGGGTATTCGGCCGTGTCCAATCGCTGCAATGAGGACAATAGCAGAACCATAACAATGTATTGAACTCAGAGCGTGTCCAGTGCCTTGCACACGGTGGAAGAAACAGATTTAGGTGATGACTTTGGCCCTCTTACCTCGGGAGCGAGCGACGAGATCGTGTTCGGAGCTAGCCTCGAACCAGGAGTAGTTAGTTCCGCTCCGCCGCGGAAGGCACTAAGGTATTAGGTATGTCGGTCTCTCCTCGGCGGCCACGGTGTCGGTGGAGTAGCGTGCTCAACTTTTTCGCGGAGTGGTGGTGTGTGCGGCCAGTGAATGACCTCATGTTTTGCCTTGGTGCTGTGTCGATCACAGGTGCCACCATCGTGCTCGAAGTTGAGCCTTAACCCGAAGAAAAAGGAACACTTTAAGAAAAAAGGTTGTCATATGTGACTACCTTTCGGGGTGGTAAAAGTTGTCCCAAATATAACGACCCCTACGGTAAAAGTGACGGCCCCAAACGCAGTCAAAAAGCAGAGAGTCAAATCTGACTACCGCCTAAAGCAAATTGGCGGCCTGTTAGCGAAGCTCGAATTTCCCGGCAAGACCTAGCGAACAGCACGGGTTTTAGAGAATAGAGCGCATACACATATTCGACGTCTTCCAGGCACCATCAGACACTCTAAACATCCGTCCCCAGACACCGGTGACGTACTTATATCCTGTAAGGACGGCAGTGTGTGTACCGAAATCGTCGTGATTGCACCCGACGGCATCTCCTTATATTGACAGTATTTTTACCGCCAGCGGAGAAGGCTCAAAAATGAAATCGTTAGTCGAGTAATGGGCATGCGAACTTTATTTCGTGTGCGGCGATGAATCGCTGGGTACCTTCGTCGACACCGACGAGAGGCGTTCAGCTCGAACTAACGCTACGGCTCTTTCTGTTCGTGCCTACCTCTTCCGACGTGGTTATTCATTCGTGGACGTGTATGCCGGCACTTCGTAGCCCTTGTTCACAGAACGAGCATTTAGGTGGCTAGGTGGTACAATTATCACGATTGTTATCGGACTGAGAGGTAGGGAGGGAGGCCCGGCGGCGGCCGTAGGGAACTTAGGTCAGAGGTCAGCTGTTTGTAAATCAAGATATACTTGACTGCTCAACACTTAACTTCTTGAATACGGCGGCAGGTTGTGCTACCTTGAAAGTGTAGTAGTAGTACCCGATTGATGATAAAAAAAAGAGAAACGTCTTCTCTTTATTCTACATTCTACGGGACAACCAGTCATACACCTGCACATTACCAACCAACGTAGCGAACACTGTTAAAGGCACATACATATCTACAAGCATGTCAGCAGTACAAGGCACAAACAACACCAACACAACACCTCCGCAACTCCCTACTCTAGCACCCTAACGACCCGATTCGTACATGTGCCCTACAAATTTCTGACAACGATTAGGTAGGTGAGCGCCACTGTTTACTTGATGAGTACAAAGAATATTTGCCAGTGTTATTAGTATACAAGTGCTATGCGTGTTTAAATTGGCAGGCTATGTACCTCTATTAATCTAGCGCTTCGAAGGGCAACATGATATGAAAGTAATCGGCTAAAGTAACAGCGCACGGCATGTTAGTGATCAGTTTCGGTTTCAGATTCACGCAGCGATGAGCTTGCTAAGCCATGTTGCCCCATGCTCGTTCCGCGCTTGTAACCTCTGCATTCGTAGTCAGTAATTGTCTAAAGTAGCATAATTCGTAGTCTTGTGTTGCTCAATTTTAAATTCAGTGCTTGAGAATAGGCGACTTAATTGTAGCGAGCAAACGCTAGCTGCACACTTTCCCGTGGTGGTCGAGTGACCGATGAGTCGCCCCACTCGCTCGACTTTAAAAGCCTCTAAATTCAATATTAACAGTTATGTAAAAAAAAAAAAAAAAAAGGTTTGGGGTGCAATTAGACAAAACAAAACTAGCATAGGTGAGTTTTTCTTTTATTTTTATTTACTGCATTCGAAGAACATATACACCCTTATCAAATTAATTTAGATCTTTCAGTTTTCTGTTGAGAAAAAAAAAATGCAGGTACTTTTCAAGCATGGGGACACTTCATATAAGAAGTGTGTTAAGCTCAAAATATTAGGGCATGACAAGCAAAACTATACTGTATATATATACAGGGTGTCCTTTTTATTATTTACAGATTTGTTTAAAAAAAAAGCCTTGAAAGTTACACTTATGCTGTTTGTGCGAGTGAGTTATACGGCCTGGTGGACATTACATAGGTGGCTAATATTTGTGATAAGTCGACAAATTAATTAAAAAACGTTAATTAACTTTTTAATTAGTGAAAATAGACACATAGTTCCTGTTTTAAACTTAATGAGGGCCATCGAGAACCCCTAAATCAACTCTTTATAGAACGACTTATCGCGAAGATTAGCTACCCACAGAGTGTACCCCTGGCCGTATAACACTCTCTCACAAACCGCATAAGTGTAGCTATCATGACTTTTAAAAAAAAAAAATCTGAAAAAAACAAAAACAAAAAAAAACTTGTATATAAAGTTGCTTTAATGGAGACAGTGTTCAGGTGGCCATTGTTTCTATTCTTTTATTTTCAAAGCCTGATATACAATTTTATATTTAAAACATTTTCCTTTAAAAAATAATTAAACCTTTAGAAACAACCTTGTAGGTACTTCTGAATCCTAGTTGAAATGGAAATCTGAAAAGGAGTCTTTTTCCAGCACTGCTCTATCAAACTATAATAATTATAGGTTGATAGCCGCGGTGTACGAAACAAGAGGAAGAGCCACTAGCGTCAAGTGGTTTATTCGGCAAGTGTGACCGTACCAAGAACACGGAGCTTCGTGCTCCTACCACTTTTATAGCTAATCAGCGGCCGTCGCGATAATGACGTCATAGCGGGCTTAGCATGACACCGCACTTTCTGAAGCCAAAAAAAAAAACCGTGCAGCCTTCTTATTGGCACCTTTAGATATGAAACAAAGCACTAAACTTACATAAACAAAAAAAAGAACATTTACCACCCCCCCCCCCTCCTACAAATAATGCTATTGTTATCTATGTTTTACGCATATATAAAATGATCAAATCATGCAACCCTGCGGTTATTTCGCCACTCTAAAAAAAATATCTGAAAATATGTACAACACAAAAAGGGATACGATTTACACCAAACAAGATACAGGGCCATAGAACCAAAGTTTCAACAATAATGGTACCAGTTTCAGCCTCTAGCAGCGCTTAGCTGCACCCTTCCCGAGTCAGTTTGCCGACCGGCAGCGTCTGCGAAAGATCTTGTGGAAAGATGTGAATTTTTTTCCCCAAGCTCTTCAAAATCATTCATCGATTTTCTTCAATATCTGATTTAAAGGACCTTTCGAATTCCTAAAACAATTTCCTTTGAAGACTTCTTTCATATGGTCGAACAAAACAAGTCACACGGGGCGGGGTTCTGAAAATGCGGGAGGTGGAGAAGTGGTGTTCATACAATTTTTGCTCAAAAATTGTTGCACTGACAGGGCAGAGTGTGCTGGGGCATTGTCGTGATGGGACTGCAATTCCCCCTTTCCCTCACGTCAGGCACGTAGCCAGGGTGAGGGGGGGAGGGGGGACATGGTGCCCCGGGCCCCCCCAAAATCTTTCACTTTGCTGGGAACTCCTCTACCCCCGCCCCCTCATGAAGCATTTTGTCATGGGCGGGCCCCCCTGAAACAAAATCCTGGCTATGTGCCTGCCTCACGTCGGGGCATTTCTGCGTTATCTAGTTTCGGAAGTGTCGCCAAATTCCCGCGTAAAACACCTGAGTAACAAATCCACCAAGGGGAACAAACTCGGACTGAACAATGCCCCAGTGTTTCGATGTTGTCATCGGTTCAGAAGGTTGAGGGTCGCCCTGAACGAGGTTGGTCGTCGATCAATAATTCACCAGCGAGAAAACCACTCGTAGACTTACGATTTCTTATTAGCATCTTCTTTGTAAGTTTTCTTATGCGTTACAACAGTTTCCGCTGCCGGTTTCATTAACAGAAAACAAGATTTCACGGCTGCAATATGTTCCTTCATATCAGGAATTGAAAAAAAAAAAAACAAGGAATGATTTTGAAGCGCTTAAAAAATTATTTATAGCAGACAATTCATGTCGTAAAACTCGCTCGGAAGGAACGCTGCTAGTGGTGGAAGCTTCAACTACCAACTGCCCACCCTCAGAAATTCATTTCGGTTACTTTTGCATCCCCCCTCATATGATTCACTGCGCCAAAAGCTTTCGATATATGCCATGTTAAAAAAAAAAAAAAAAGATTGCAAGCAGTCAATGAGGTTCATTAGACATTATGCGGAACTTTTTGGTGGTCTGACAACACTAAGAGCGCCACAATTTTAATGTTGGCAAGCGTTCTCGGTACCGATCGAAGCACGGTGGAGGCATTGGAGATAACTGTATGGGCAGTGCACGATGGTGCTGCAGCTGTGTTTTCCGCCTTCCGAACATGAAATGTCAACGAACAGTATAAGCAACCTACCGCAACAGTTTCTGACGAAACTCTCGCAGGCCTGTGCTGGCGGGCGACAACCTCGTCGAAGTAGTGGAGCAAGTCCTACGCCTTCGCTGTGGAAGTTTGGCTTTAAACACCACGGGTTATCGCCAGCGTGCGCACAGGCCTCCGGGAGTTTCGTCAGACAGCTGCAGTACGTTGTTAGACCAGTCATGCGCCTCTTTGTCACATCCTCACGCTCCCGGCATTACCCACGCGCGAAGAGCTGGGTCACGTGATGAAAGGGAAGTGGGTGATTGGTCTGGCAAGCAATAAAATATATTACTTCAAATTACATCAGCTTATTCAAGAAGTGAAGCTATAGCTAATCCCAAAGAATGTTAGCTTGGAACATACACCGAGAAAACATATGTGGAAAAAACCTAAAGTAAGAACCAATTATGGCAAGCAACAATTGGATTATTAATTGTTCTCCTTGTTGAACAAAATTGAAAGAAAAGGTAGACTTTTAGTGTTCCTGTCCGATTTTCAAGAGGAATAATAAAGAACTCCTGGTGGAGAGTGATATCGTTTATGAATGAGGAACAAAATGTGAAAAAAAATTCGTTTTGATGCAACTAGTATTCTTTTCTCAATCGTGCTAAACGTGGTACATGTGTTTATTATGAATTTGTTTGGTTGTGCATGTGCATTTGCAGATGTCCTATTTTGGGCTGTACTGCAAAGGGACGTAGATGCCTTGTCAAGCTGAAATGACAGCTTTTTCTCTACCTCCCTTCCACCCCTTCGTTTTAGAGGAATAAAAAAATATATCAAAAAGCAGTAAAATAAAAAGTTATCTATACTCCGTTGCAACCTAAGAACGAAGGGGAGGGTAAGAAGAGCCTGGGAGGAGGAAGCAGACAGAACGCCGGAGAAGAGAGGTGGAAACCTCCTTCTCTCTTTAGCGTTCCGTCTGCTTCCTCAGGTGCGTTAATGATCGCACCCGAGAGCACGCTGCCTCTACAAGAACGACGCCTTCGGGGCACCTTGCAATTCATTGCAATGGATGCTCTTGCACCCCGGCCTTCAATGACACCAAGATTTTGGCTAGATACAAAGATAAAGTGTCGCGGGAATTACACGAGGCGTATGCAATTAGGACCAGAGACAAGAATTGTATAAGTGACACGTCGGTATCTTTATCTACAAATGAGTTTGAATTTTTGAAACGCGGGCTGAGTGAATAGAAAAGAAAAGAATTTTTTTTTTTTTTTGTGTGTGTGTGTGTGTGTGTATGGCTATATAACGTGTGAATGTTTCAATAAACATCAGTTGAGAGTGCGCCTTGTCCTGTTTCCCTTCGTCTGTGTCCCTGTATTTTTTCGGCGCTTTTTTGCTTGCTTCCTCCTCCCCGGCCCGTCTTACCCTTGCCCTTCGTTCCTAGGTTGCAACGGACTATACATCCGAAGCCCTATTTTTTACCGCATCTGCATGTGCATCTACAGATGTCCTCTTTTTCGCTGCACTGTAAAGGGATCGTAGAATCCTTGTCAAGCTGAAATGGAAGCTTTTTTCTCTCCCTCCCTTTCTCCCCCTCTTTGGAGAGAAATAAAAAATATCAAGAAGCGGGTAAAAGAAAAAAAGCTATCTACGTCGCAAGCCCACATTTTTACTGCATCCGCATGTGCATTTGCAGATGTCCTCTTTCGCGCTGTACTGGACAGGGAGGTAACGTCCTTGTCAAGCTGAAATGGCAGCTTTTTTTTTTTTTTTTACCTCCATCCTCCCCTTGTTTAGAGAGAAATAAAAAAATAATCAAGAAGCAGTAAAAAAAATATATATTTATCTACATCGCAAGCCTACATTTTTTACCACAGAAATCCGACCTTGCAGGAATTTAAGCTTGGTCATGTTGGGAAGCGTGGAATCTCAAAAGCTTATTGCTCATTTCAAAAAAACCTTCGTAGGCAAGTCTTATGCGGCCCGGAAGAAAGGGCCGGGTAATATTTTTCACCAAGAAGAACTTCACCGCATCTTTCAATCAGGTAAGCTGTGCTCAGCGTTCTAAAGACTGAGCTTCCTGTGTTATATATCTGCGTCTCCGGAGTTAACATATCAATCAAAAACCGAGCGGTTAGAGCATATGAGCTGAAATAAATTTCCTACACAGCATAAGCATGAGATCTCTCCTCGATTTAGGAAAGCCTAAGATTTGGAACGCAGGGGTGGTTGTCGGCTGTGCTGTCCCATACTTCGATTTTATCCGACCAACCGCACAACTCCTGGCATTCCCCTGAAAGATCTCATCTGCAAAATTTTAATTTCTACTCACTGTATTGAAGCAACGTGATATTCCCGAGGATAGTATTATCGTTCGTGAGACTCGTAGGACATACCAAAATAAAATGTTACTCTTTAATAAATACTAATGATTCCTTGGTAACGTTACGCATTGATCCCAATTATTAGCCCCTGTAATGTCACCATTCCCATGCACATTTTAGCATTGAGGTCAAACGACTGTAACGGATGAGGCTAAAACAGAACTCATCTCCATGTTGGTTATGCTTTCAAAGCGAATGGTCTTGATAGCGCGATAACTTTGTGCAAAGCGTTACGTTCTACACGCACCAAGCATTTTCACATTCCTTTAATCCCGTAAAGAAGACGTTGTTTTTTAACGAACGAGTTTTTTTACCACACTGTTTATTCTTTGTTTAACATTGTATAACGAGCTTGACATCCTGTGTTCTACACGCTAAATACAGGTAGAGAAACCATGTTAAGGAGCGTGTAAAACGCACGTAATGTTGATAGTTTTTAGCAGACGCATGATCAATCGTTAATTGAGTCGACAAACCTTTGTAATTACGACTGCCAGCTGCAAAAGCATTACGATCATTTGGTAGCGGTATCTGGAATGCTCGACAATCGTCGTATGGTGTGTGACCTTTCTTTTAGATTCTAAAGGCTAACATCGAAAATACTGCTAGGATTATAACTGCTTATTTCGAACTCAAGTGCAAGAGGTGAAATGTGGCTATCGCAACAGACTCTTACGTAACGTATTACGGGCAACGTGTTACTCCTACCTAGTTACTTTTTTGTTAACGAAGTAGTGACCTAGTTGCCTTTTAAGGAAAGGAATGAGTAAATCACTTCTGTTTCCTTTATTGAGGTAACAAGTAGGCAACGGCATTTAGTTACTTCTGGAGGGCAACCTCGTTATCACCCACCTCGCTCCTGTAGTTTGAATGGCAAGGGAACGATAGATAGACCGCAGAAAGATGTCCACCATGTATGTCGCTTTAGCCACGTGAGTGAAAGTGTTAAAATTAAGGAATTATTAACGAGGACACAGCTACTGCTTCATAAAAAATGACAGATTCGAAGTGGCGAGAAAATACCACTTTACACACAAGTTGAAGTAAAGCGTTCCGTTTTATTCGCGTCAATTAGTAATTTATTTAGTTACTTTTTAAGGGAGTAGCGAGTAACGGTTTCCAGTTACTTTATTTCAGTCACGTGTGCATGCGTGACTCGCAGTTACCCCTTCAAAGTAAAATACTCACTATAAAAGTGCCCATGTCGTGTTCGCGTGGAAAGTGTCGAGCGGTTATTGCGCGAGATTGTTAGTTCAAACGCATAATCGATTTTTGGGTTAGTGCCCTCCGTGAGCACTAACCTACCAGCAAGCCAGGAGGTTTACGCCACTCTTCATATTTAAAGAGAAGAACAAAAACAAATCATCTCTTCTTCGCATCAGTGTTGCGCCTTTTATAGAGTTTTCTAGTCGATATATTATGAAGTAGAAATGGAACTTCTAGTTACTGTTTCTTAGCCCTCTAGACAAGTTGTTGGCTATAGGGATCGATAGAAAGGGGCAAAATTGGTTAATTGTTTGGCGAATTCAATAAACCCTGTTGCAATACCTATATTGGTCCAAGAAAGCTATTGGTCCAATAAACGCACACGATTAAATAACATCATATGAGTATATACGAAAATAATTTAAGAGTATGTAAGAAGTTATAAGAAACTGGTCCCAAGTTTTTTGTAACGTCATGTGTAATATTTTATCATTACTATTTTTATAATGTTCTTAATGCTCCTATATGATCTTATCTAATCATATATGTTTTTTGGATCAAATATTTATTATAGGCACAAGAAATTTCACCCGTTAAATGTTTCTTCTTTCTTTATTTTCAATTTTGAGTGATATAATGTGTATGTGGAATTGACGCTGGAGCTCAATACCGTGAAAGTTTGATGAAAATATTGTAGTGCATGCTAATTGACGAGAAATGTCGCCCATGTACACGGTTTCAAACCGAAATTTAGGGTAAAATGGTGCCGTTATCACAGCCGCCAGAGGGTGGAGGGATACATCACATATCGCACTTTGCCGGCTTTGACTCCAATCTAAGCCATGCGCAAGGGTGACACTTCCCGTCCCGTAACACCTACTGATTATTTTTTTTTCAAATCAGTATTTCATGACAGGGTTCAGACCGCATCCCGGTCTACCTTTAAATCTCTAAATAAAATATTCGCTGTAAGGCAAAAAAAAAAACAAAAAGACAGACGTTTACAACTCCCTGTAACGCCGATTTAGAGCGCAGCTCTTGGGGAGGAGGAGGGAAGGGTACCGAGGGGTGGTATACCCCTTCTCATCAGTACCCTCTTCTCCCTCTTTCACACGCGAAACGCGTGTCGTCACCCGAAGTTTCGGCGTGGTGCCGAAACGTCACATGACGTTTCGGTGAAGTCACGCGACGTTTCGGCACCGTGCGGAAACTTCACCGTGCCGAAACCTCACCGTGCCGGAACGTCACTCACGACGTTTCGGCACCGTGACGTATCGGTGGAAATCACATGCGGAAGCTTCACCCGTGACGTTTCGGCACCGTGCGGAAACTTCACCGTGCCGAAACCTCACCGTGCCGGAACGTCACTCGCGACGTTTCGGCACCGTGACGTATCGGTGGAAATCACATGCGGAAGCTTCACCCGTGTCGTTTCGGCACGGTGCGGAAACGTCACCGTGCCGAAATGTCGCGTGACGTTTCGGCGCGGTAAATTATGGGACGTTTCTCACAATGCACCGCGCGGTTACGCCGACGCCGACGCCGATGGCGACGCCGCTCAAGCCAGAAACGGGCGATTAAGAGCTGCGCTCTAAAAAAGACGAGTAATTAAAACGTTTTCGCTAGTTCGCTAAATAAAAGCTGAAATACACCAGACGGAAACAAGATAATCTTTTTGTGATCATTCACGCTCCGTTCAAACGCAGATTCTTTAAAATAACCAAAGTTCCCCATGTCACGTCAGCGATAGCTCTCGTCAAAACGATAGGAGCGGAAACCTGTTTTCTTAAATGAATTTGGATTGCGCGAAGTGTCCAGTGTCTGTCCTGAAGAAGAGAATGAATATGAAGATTCAGGAATCATAACCGCAAAATAGAGGGAGCATTTTTCAAACAATTCTTAAGAAATGTTAAATCGGTGTGTGTTCAGAAGAAAGCTGGAGCAAAAAGTAACTCTCATGTGCCTTCCACAGATTTGGCTCAGGGCAAGACTCTCCTGGAGGTGGGCGTCGGACCGTTGGTCTGGTATTCTTTCATGTCCTCTAATCGATTCAACGACATTGTGCTCAGTGACTTGGTCGAAGACAACAGGAAGGAGCTGGAGAAGTGGCTGAACAAATGCGAAGATGCCATCGATTGGACATACCGTGCCGAGCAAGTCGCTGCCTTAGAAGGCTATAGGTACATACATCAGCACAAAAAAAAAAAAGACACGAATGTTTGGGGGTATTAATATTTCTTACTTCGGGTAGAATAATGGAACACAAGAACGAGCACTTGGGCTAAGGAGCCAGAATTACGTCCGCCATGAAGTCTAAAGAAGAAAACTCTTGATGAGCATTTAATTTTAGAGAAAACGTTCTAGGGTTATTTTCCATGTCTAACGATATAAAACCTGACGAAACTACGGTCTCCCATTGTGGTTCCACCGGGCTTCTTTAGAAAAACAGTTTGTGCCTCTCCAGGAATCGCACTACGAACCTGAGGCTCTGTTGTCTGAAACTCTTCACCTGACCGATTGAGCGAATAGGATGAGTGTGGTCACAGCTGTTTGTTTTCGCAAGACGATATGTTGTTCCAGCGTAGGCAGGTGTTTTGTGGGGTCACGTTATCACGTAAGTATACCAGAGGCTACGAGAGCAAATATTCAATAGAGGTTATGATATAGCATAGACTATATTTACGTGACGCCTCGTGACATGAATTCATTATGTCGCATACCATAGTGTCATTTAAACTGATCACGTAAGGGTATTTTGCATTATCACATGACGTCATGTGGTCACGGTTGCACAAATAACGTGACAACGTGGCCCATAGTAACGGATGGCGTAAAAAATCACGCCACTTAGGTAGCATTGCGCGAAACGCCTTGGCTGTCTTTAAGAGCAGCTGGGGTGGCTCGTGATTGGTCAGTCGCAAAACATTTATCTCACCATAATACTTCGGAAAAAGCCGACTGAAGAAAAAAGCGCCGCATCTTTCTGTCGATATCCCTAACAAAAAGGTCCTAAAAATTAAACTTGCAAAACTTGTGAAGCAGTTTCAAACAAACTCAAACAGCTTGACTCGGAACACATTAAGCATTCTGTGTCAATCAGATTAAAGCGAAGTATTAAGGTGAATCATATTTTTCTCATCGTAAAATTCCTTATTAACTTAATATTTAACCGAACAGGTTTGTCCAGAGGGTTGATTGTGGCTCACAAATAAAACGTGATCACTCGGTGACTTGATCGCTAGCACTTGGTAAATCTACATCCATCGACGAATAATCGAGTTGCGTCCAACTTGTGAAGTGACAGATGGCTTCCAACGCTAACAATATCTGGAGCACGCTTCAGATATTGGCTAACTCCGGTGCGCAGTTGGGACAAACATTGGCGACACCACCCTGAGAAAAACAGCTATATTTCTTTTCTGTCCAACAATTGTATTACTCGACTCTTCGTTGTTGCGGCGAACATGCGGGGTGAATGTAAAAGCGGTCGCGTGTCTCATGTATTGACGATACCATCGGTTGTGTCTGAACAGTGTGTAGAAATTTTGAGTATAAACCTTTTGTATTCCTTTTAATGGTTTTCTCATTAAGTAATTTGTTTTCACATTGGGAGAATCTTTGACCTGGGATCTAAGATTGTCTTTAATGTACCATGTAAAATATTTTTCTACGTACAAGCATTTCTTCCGTGAGCGTAATGCAAAGGACTTCCGTGCAGCTAACTCATCAGAAGAAGTATGCAACCATCAGCTCAATAGTTGTCTTCGCCACCGAGAATACACTGGTTGTTAAATTCCCAATAATATTCCTTACTAAGCCATAATTATGTATCAGTTGAATTTCTTCGAACAAAATTTTAATTTATGTTAATTATGACGACGGTGCAGGCTGAGTTTGAATCACTTTATGGTAGTTTCCAAGCTATATAGTTAAATATGTTCGCCCCTGCAGTATAATCGTATTTTGCCCTAAATGAAGCGGCCATATGTGCCAAGCAAGACTTCTAGGAAACTCTCGGAGACGTCTAGTGACAATATTCATGCTCAAGAAACCTTTAAAAGATCCCCTTCAATTTTCTCTCCTTCCCGTTTCGATATAAATGAGCATCGCACCGGCGTGTGGTAGGTTATCATAACTGCGTGATGCACGGGAAAGGCCTCAGGCTAGCCGTGGTACATTACTCGCGAAATTTTTCATATACAGACCATCAGAAACCGATTGAGGATTACTGGCCTCAAGGTGTCTAAACAAAAACGCAGTATTATTATTATTAAAAAAATTATCTTGAGCCCAGAGATTTTCAATATGTCCTCAAGCATCATGTGAGGCATCGCAGCAAAATACAGGTTAATGGCATCTTCCTTGTTCTGCTTTACAGCGACGTCAAGAAGGGGGCGTCCGAAATAATGGAGCGCACGCGTTCCTCCATCCGGAAGGTGGTTCCCTGCAATGTCCTGGAACCTGGAGTGCTCCCCGAAGAACACAAAGAAACCTTCGACGTCGTTCTTTCCTGCAACTGCCTGGAAAGTGCCACGGCGGACCACGAATCCTTCCGAAGTGTGGTTAACAACGTCGGATCACTTGTCAAACCCGGCGGCTTGTTCCTCCTGGGCGGTATGAGTAGTGTGAAGAGTTTCTTTCCGAAAAATATCGGCGTTAATGCGGAGGACCTCAGCGAGGATCTGATTAAAGGAGCAGTGACTAATGCCGGGTTTCAATTAAAAGTATACCGCACCAAAAACATTGAGATTGCTGGGAACCCAGGTGCATTCTCTTTTATTCTAGCGGCCCGTAAGTCTTAAGTCGGTTTAGGGTGACATGCGTTACTCTGTGCGGCGTAGTTCCGTTCACAGCTGCTACGCACCCCTCCCTACCACAACGCGCGATCAAACAGAAATAAATGTTTAATTATTCCCCGCCAGAAAGCGAAATGGGCTGAAATCGGATCAATCTGGACGTCGTTGATGAGAGCAACAACTCGTAGACAAGTCTGCCCTTCTGGAGTGTTAGCAGACACTGGGCTGGTTTGATTTACCTGCACAAGCATTCACCTGTGCAAAAAAAAGTGCAGCCGAGTTGACTAAATAACAGAGCAACGTACTTTCGTTTGTGTTTTGAGACAGGCTGCACCTCTAAATTGAATACGGCAGCGCGCGCCGAGTGCAGCTGGTGGAGGAGGCGCATGTAAATCGAAGGCCCACTGGCACATTTGCAGTTTGGGTACGAATATCAAAATTATACCAAGTTAAGAAACAAAAAAAAAAAGAACGTTATGCTTATTTTGAAACAAAGATATCGTATAGTAATCAAGTGTCACTTTGTAAATAAGCAAGTTTTTTTCTCACACTTTCTTTTTCTGCGCACCATTTCACCAAGGGCTTTGCAGTTTTTCAGCACTCCAGTCAACGAAAAAGCACATACATCTTAAGTTTGACTTGAGCATGTTATACTCCAGATAGAACCATTAAATGTTTGTACTGTAATGAGTTTCATGTGTGATTATATTACTTCTTTCAAAAATATATTTAATAAAAAGTAGTTATAATGTTCAATGTGCACTGAGGATGTTTCTGAAATCGCCTAAATATGGTGAAAACTCACTCTGCGAGGTCTAAGCATCCTAGAAATTCATAAATCGTAACGACGCGCGGCCAATTTCCTTATTAAAAAAAGCGAGACATATTCACAGTTCTTTGTAATGCCAAATTAGAGCGCAGCTCTTGAGAAGGAGGAGGGGAGTGTACGGAGGAAAGGGTATGCTCCTCCACCCCCTCCGTACCCTCCCCTCCTCCTCTCCTGCTCCCCTTCCATTTAGCGGGAAATTTTCGCTAAATTTCCCGCTAAATTAAATAGAAATTCTTTCCCGACTCAATTCCTCCGCTTTGTGGCAGATGCTTGAGAGGCCTCGATGTCTCCTTGCGCCTTCTAAATGCAACCAAACATTCCCGGGGAGTCGTCATCGTGGATCGGGGGCTGATTGCACCACACGAATTTTCGAAATCACTTCACAGACTAAGTCATCTCGCAAATTCGGCGGCCCGTTTTTGTGTGATCTCAGGTTGACTTTGCGGCAACGCATGTTTCCCACGAGCAGCAGTTGATCCAGAGCAGAGTTCTGGATCAACCCGAATTAACGGATTACCTTAAAAGACGTCGTTTTCGGTGACGCAGCCTGCAAATCTGCAAAGGATCGCTACAAAATCCGCTCCCGCCGAAATCGGTAAATTCAACAGGAGGCCGACCGGGGCGCGCACGTGACTTGTTGTCTCCCTAACGGGAAGGGTTGCACCAGGAAAGATAAAACTTCGAGACAGCTAGCGCCCAAGGGCGCGGCTGATGCTGGCTGATTGCAAAGGAATATACGTATTAAGTATAAGTTCGACTGGCCATGTGAAGAGTTCATTAAAATAAGGCCAAGTATATCTATCACCATGCGAATTTCCCATTGCAGGCGATTGGTATAAAATTGATATCCGAACCGCCCGAAAGCTTTTCGTAAAATGTCTTCACAAAAGATATATAAAAAAAAAAAAAAAACGGCATTTCCGTGTGTGCTTAAGGGCACCACGCTGCCGCAAATGTGATGAGCAAGGTTGTCCTAATAAATAAGTTGTCACAAATGTCAGCATTGTTAAGCTTGTCGAAGCTTGTTATTTTAGGCAACATGAATCAAAGTATTTCTAATACAACTGACACTAATCTAATGAACTAAGAAATGTAAACGCGATGTGAAGGGAAATATTTTGCCCAGCCAGAGACGACAATCTAGTGGTTCTCCTAAGGGTAAAGCAGGTTTTAAACGGGAATTCTTGGATGCGCAGGCAGTACCGCGAGATTAAAAAGGAATATGAGGCTGCTAACTCCTGTGCCTGTGCTAAAGGTGGAAATTTTAGTTCCATCTACGAAAACAAAATGTACTCTAGAACGTGGGAACAAAGCTATAAACACTCGGTTAGTGACGCTTCAGCGTGGTAAATGACAGAAGAGGGCAACCTATAGCTATCATTCAGGCGGCTGTGAGTACCTGTCAATACATTTTCCCTCGGAAAAAAAGTTCAGTAATAAATCTTGTCATTTGATGTTTAGGGAGCGAGAGTTTAGTCTGCCAGTTTTTGGCAACATGGTTACACGCCGTAGATGAGAAATTTTGACAGTGTAGTACGACTACTCGGTTGGGGCATTTAACGTGCATCACACTGTTGTAATTTACAACCACAAGTTTTTCTTGTGAAGAGATCACAACACTGAAGAAGAGCGCCACTGATTTGAGAAAAAGGGTAGAACTGCCGCCAATTTCTAAGCCTGCAAAGATTTGTATTGTTTGCTGATGTAATTTAGGCTTCGAGAAGCTGAGACGGAGCCTCCACTCTTCTCTAATGGAAAAGGAGATCATCCTCCAGTAGTGACGAAAGGATATCAGACGCCCAGGAAACACTAAACAGAGATCAGCACGATATATGTCGAACGTCAAACTTGAGTGAGCGCCGGCACTAAAACTGTTGAAGTATTCACCGACAAAAGTGTATGTCAGCAAGCCTGGCAGTCATGTGCGAGTTGAGTTCCGGGCTCAGGGACAAAGAGTAACAGTCGCTTATGCAGAAGATGACATTCTCTGCTGCAGGCTGCCTGAGTGTCTTCCGTAGATTAAAAAAAAGAACATACACAAAACGAGGAGACGAACGCAAACAAATTTGAAGCGTGATTTTGCCAACTCATCTCCTGGGCCGAACTGAGACCAGACTTGTACCGTACGCATTACAAGTAATCAAATTACTAGTAATCGATTACTTTTTCGAGTAATTTTGTAATCAGTTGATTACGTTTATTAGGCAGTAATCACAAGAGTAATCTGATTACTTTTTGGAGTAATAAAATTACTTGTAACCGTTACAATTTGTCCACGGGTCCCCCCCCCCCTCCCCCCCCCCCGGGCACACGCCTTTTTTTGATGGAATGACAAAAATAAAATTTGCTTTTTTTTTTCAATCGGAAAAAAGAAAGATTTCTGCGGAGCTGTAGGAAACGAGGTCAATCTCTTTATATAGAAACGAGGTCAATCTCTTTATATACAGTTTCTGTGGAATGTCCTTTTTTTTTTTTTTTCGAGCTGGGACTGGGAGTGGGAAGCCCCAGGAAAGCCACAGTGCGTGACAAAGGCCATTCAGGGTGAAGTTTGAGGAAGCAGAATGTAGCTTTGTGAGTCCTTCGTTCAAGCTAGACCCCTCACGCACACACACACAGAAACAAAAAAATTAAAAAAATCCTGCTTAGGGTACCTACTCGCAGTCCGTAGGAGAACCAGAACCGAAGAATGCCTAAAGCGGATGCAAAATATAACAAAGGCAGTTGAAATATTTCCCCATTTCCCCTACGTGGTCTTTGTGACAAGCAATGTTTCGAGTTGAGAAGTCGTCGGGGCGATCTCTTCCGCTAATGGATACTACACATGATCCGTTTTAAATCCTGGAGCTGCTGCTCTATTGTATAACATGCGAGCTCATCCACATGTGAATAATAAAATGAGCGACGCAAACTTTGAGCGACAACCCTTGCTCAAGCTTCACAAGATCTAGAACCCCCTCCGCTCCCCCCCCCCCCCCCCCCCCCCCCACTGGCGAACGCCCAAATCATTAAACGTCTTCAAACGAATTCTATGCTTGTGTCCGCATTGTGAAGGCGCAACGACCACGAAGAGGGAACCCGTTTTTCTTCGTCAATACTTGTGCAAATGTGAAATATAGGTTGGAAGTAGTTCATTGTTATGAGCGCTAAGGATGTGTCTTCACACAATAAAGTAATCGGAAAAGTAACGATTACTTCTTTAAGTAATGTCCAATTACTTTTGCCGTCGAGTAATCAAGTAATCTAATCGAATACTTTTTAGCCAAGAGTAATAGTAATTGTAATCGATTACTTTTTTTTAAGTAACGTGTACAAGACTGACTGAGACCAACGGCGAAATTGTTATCAACAATGGTGTAAGCGCCACGCCACAACCAAAGCTCTGAATGTGACGGTATAACCGCAACATGGAAGACTTATTTTCAGCGGTGGCTTTTTTCCATTAGCATTTCCTTCTTAGCTCATTTCCGGCAAACTCTATAGTGCGACAATGCTACAATGAAGAAAGAGGACCTGCTCGGCATTGTTGCAACGGTCAGTGATCTGTACTTGCAACACACACAAAGTTAATGTCATCGGTGAGGGCACCGGCCACTGTGTGCCGAGGTTTCCACAGTAAGAAGTTGAGCTGAATATCACGGGAGTTATTGTGCCCCAAGTGAAGCACGAGGTCACCTTAAAGTACACTACATTCAGACCAATCATGTTGAGAGACTCTTTAAGGAATCGATGAAAAATTGTGCAATCAAATAATTGTGTGGCTTTGTAGAACACGTGAACCAGTTTGAAACAAATTTTGAAGATAAACAGCGACTCTGAACATCGAATTGGCAATGCCAAGACGTTCTTTAAGCCTTTTAATAAAATGCTCATTCTTTTCATGCACAATTGATCTAGCCTGATTATATACAGCTAATAGCAGATGTTTTAATGCCTCATATCCAAACTTTTATACTTGGTCTCATCCCACGATGGACTAAAGGCCAAAGCCGCGGGCCGCCACATCCCCACCATTCCTGGACACGGTCTCCTTGCGCCCTCTCTTGGCTATTCTCAGAAAAACGCAGTAAAATGATAATTTCAGCCAAACTGCTGCAGAAATTCTTAAGTTTTCCGGGATATCTATAGAGGGCACTAATACACTCTTATTTAATACCTCTTATACCTCGAAATTGTATTCTTTTTATTCCTGTGCCCGATATAATATTGTTTCATTGAGTTCTAAGGGCCACTTTGACAAAATTTTTAATTTCTTTTCACTAAAGTGAAGAATCGTAAAGTTCCCGAGCAATATAAAAGCTGCCGACTCATAGCACACACCGCAGTTAAAATTTCAATATTTTAATTAATCCTTTTTATTCCTCGAGACTTTCAAATTCGGCCCGCTTTTTACCCCTGTAAAGTTAGTACTCTCGCCGTGCCCCAAGAAGCTTGCGGCCAGGGTACCTTTAAATAGGCTTATCAATAGAAAAGATTTGTACGATGCGTTTTCGACAGCATATTGACTAAGAATGGGGCGGCTATAATATGACTATATAATAATTAGGTGTTTACAACCAAAGTTTGTGCCCTGGATTTCAAATATAAGCAATTGTTATGTAGGGTCAGAAACACTTGCATTGTATATATTTTCCTTTGAATTTGCCTGTATACATAATGTTTTAGCTCGGCTACAGATGCAAACTGAACAAAATTCTTTCAGGCGTGTATAGCTAGAAATAACTAGAACGGCGCGCCGCTGGCCGTTCGGTTGTGTGTATTTTTATCTATCTTATTTTATCTATACAAATATACGCGTATAAATAAAGAACACAACAACGACGACGTTGAGAGGACGAAACACCGGGCGACGGCGGTGCCTCAATCTGAGCCCATGGGCCCTATGTTGACCTTTTCGGACTCCCACGGCGACTCGGGAGAAGGAAGTGGCGTCAACAACGCAGCAAACGCAGATTGGATGTTGATTGCTGAGTGTCGCTGATGACGAATTTCCGCAGAAGAGAACAAAGCTCACTTTTTCTTTGTTTTCTTCTGCGGAAATTTGTCATTAGCGACTCTCACCAATCAACATCCAATCTGCGTTTGCTATTTTGTTAAGGTCACTTCCTTCTCCCTATAGTCGCCGTGGGAGTCCAAAAAGCTCAACATAGGGCCACTGGTTCCTGGGAAGCGGCAGCTTCTACTTAATAATATAATATAATAATAAGCTTTATTTTCATTTCCCATTACAGGTAATGATGGGGCCGAGAATAGAAGCCGCGATAGACGGCTTGACAAGCTCTCGGCCCCAGTCACATTCAACAGCACTCAGAGGGAACAAAATAAGATACAAAGGCATTCAATCAAAGAACAAGCACATTTAACGGATATCAATTACCTTGTTAATCTTCAAAGCATATCGATGTGGAAAATCTACGTTTACATAATAAATAGAAATACATGGACATGAGGAGGCATTATTAGCAACTTACCGAGAACATAGAGATACAACATCGAAGATATACAAAACCAAATATCAGTAGACTATATCAAAGCTATACATGACAGTACGTAATTCATTTAAACTCAATTTATCTATATCAATATTGTGTAAAATTAGTGAATTGAGAAGTCTTGAGACTCGGTAGGCTAACATTTCTTTGCCAACATTCAATCGACACGTTGGTATTTGACTGGACTACCCCCTTGGAGCCTGCTGCGTCGGCCCCAGTGGACGCAGCTGCAGTGACCAACAGCGCCATCATGTTCCTGGGGCTCCTTCATGCACCGATCAAACGGCGTGCCAGATCCCCATGGCTCGCTGCTGACCCGCGCAACCCACCTCCACGAAATCTGGACTTCTGCGAATCGGACTGCCATCCTCCCCAATACCAACAATCCATGCCGTCGTTATCGTGCATGTATATACTTATCATATTATCATGTTCACTAGACGCTGCACCGCGGGCCTCCATGGTACGGGCTGCTTGCTGCCTTTCCGCGGCTTTCCAGAGTCAAATAAGTACAGACTAAAAACTAAGGACCAAAGACAAAATGCTTTGCTGATCAACAGCCGGCAGCGCCTTAAAAGAGAGAACAATAGTGTATTCTCATTTGGAGGATACAAATTCCAAAACTCCCCAAGGAAAAATACACCAGGCAATCGTGGTGTGGCATCAGAGAACCCTGTTGTGACACCAGAATATATGGTGTGCCCACCAGCAATGATGGTGTATCGAGCGCACCAGCCTTGTGCGCCCACCAGAAATGCTGGTGTACCCGCACACCAGCCTGATGAATACACCAAGAGAGTCTGGTGTCACACGACAAGGGCTCATGTGTCCACCAGGCAGCCTGGTGTCCAC
Organism: Ixodes scapularis; assembly: GCF_016920785.2. Classification (NCBI taxonomy): domain Eukaryota; kingdom Metazoa; phylum Arthropoda; class Arachnida; order Ixodida; family Ixodidae; genus Ixodes; species Ixodes scapularis. The sequence continues at coordinate 18,426,884 of NW_024609857.1, read as the reverse complement.
ACCACGCAGTTTGATGTGCCAGAGTTGTGTTCTTGCTGACTCCCCCCCCCCCGGTCCGTGAGCGTGTTTTCTATTAGTATGTGTGCCGCCCCCTGTCCCCAGACGTGGTGCCTTGTTTCCTCCCGTCTTGGTGGTCGCCGAAGACCCCGCGGCGGGCTCCTTTGTGCTCAAGAAGTGTCCCCCTCGTCCCCAGCACATTCCCGGGCGGCCTTGAGCAGCTTGGGGCGCCCGCCGGCTCGCCTCTTCGATGGTTCCTCTTCCTCTTTCCGCCGGTATTCTTGTTTAAGTTTGAGAAAATAAAAGAGTCTTCTTTGTGAGTCGAAGCCGAAAAAATGTGTGTTGCTGCGCTTTCCTGACCTCGGGCGAGCTTGGTTTGGTAGCAAAACAACAAATAAAGCTAGTAATTATTGCAGTTTTTAGTGCCGAAAACCGGAAATTAACGGCCAGATCATGCCTACTACGAGCGAGGAGGGCGTCGACCGCCTGAAGCGAAAGAGGGTTACCCTGCGATCCGCCACAACAAAGATCATCAACGAGATTGGCGTCCTGCTGGCAGCGGATCCAACCGACATCGGTAAGCCCGAAGGAACATTATATATTCTTCTACTTAAGGAGGCTTCCCTGAAAGAGCTGGACAAGAAAATTGAGCCATCTGTTGAATATCATGTCTCAGAAGAGATTTCCGGCGCGGATGGGTACGCGGAACGGATCAGCATAACTAAGACACGAGTCAACCGCAAGCTGAAAGGCCAAGAATTTCGGAACGAGAGGGCGTCCGGTCCTTCGAAGCAGGGCAGTGGCTTTGGACAAACTCCAGTTGATCACGGACGACTCTCTTCAACAGTAAAGCTTCCGAAGCTTTACTGTTGTGCTTTTTTGCTTTTTTGAATAAAGTAATTATGACAGCAGCGTTGTTGTCGAACTTATCATTGTACCTATTTTGTGAGTAAAGCAACACCCAGTCAACAGCTGCTCTGGTATCACACAACAGCAAAACCTGGTGTCCCACCAGAACACCAGATGGCTGGTGTCACAGCAGAACACCAGATTGCTCGTGTCACACCAACACACCAGATTTCTGTTGTCCCACCAGAACACCAGATTGCTGGTGTGAAAATGTCCCAAATTACATCTGCGAAAAAATCTGGTGTAACATCAAGTCACACCAGCCCTCGACCTGGTGTATTTTAGGGGCGAAGCTCCTTAGGGGCTAGCCATGTCCGTATGTCCGTCCGATATCCGGCGTCAAGTGCTCGTGTTCACGAGTACGTGAGCACGTGCTCGTGTAGGGCAAACAAAAAAGAACGCATCTCCACGCGGTGAATGCTGTTGATTGGGGCGAAGCTTTGGTGGCGCTTGTCTGCGTAGACGGTGAGCCGTAGCATGACGAGCCTTTCGTTCGTTGTCATCTATGTCAGAAAGAGAATGTGTGGTATGGAACGTGCTTACATACGCATTTGAGCATTTGACCGCAGCGTGACATGGATGAAAACGAACGAAAGGCTCGGCATGCTGCGGCTTAGCTTCTACGCAGACAAGCACCACCAGAGCTTCGCCCCAATCAACATCAATCACCACGTGGAGATGCGGTTGTTTTTTTTCACTAGGGCTACACTGTACTGGGTGATTTCAGAGAAGATCGACCAAAGGGTGGCTGGTCGACATTTTTAAATCAACTGATGTTTTTATATGACATTGTCTAGTGTCTGGTATAAACGAATCCACACTTAGTTTTGACCAGAAAAAAAATTTGGAGACAAGAAAAATCGTAAGGCAGGGAGAGGTGGACAGTTGCAATAACGCGCACTGATGGAGGGGGCAAGTTTGAAAGTGAATAATTAAAACACTAAAATTAGGAGAATTTTATAACTTTTTACAAACAAACTATGGGTACAATTTGCTTGTAATATAAAGTTATAATATTTATTAAAAATTTATTTAGTTTTCTAAAAATTGCCAAACATGCCTGCTCGAACGACAAATGGCAAACTTTGGAAATCTGCACCTCATGAAATAATTTAATAATTATTACATAACTTGCAGACATTATTTTACTAATATATGGCTATTATTGAAAAAATAAATAAGGTATCTGAGTGACACAATAGTTACAATATATTTAGGCAAACATGGGAAAAGATCAAACAAAGAAAAATTCCAATGCGAATAAAAAAAAAAAAACACCACCTTCGATTTTTTTTTAAATTTGGGTACCCTGTTATACTCTATTTCGGCATTCATTTCTAATAAAAAAATGTTGCATCATTGCACTGTGAAAGAAGAAACAACTCCCCAAAGTAGGGTCCTTTTTCAAAGCCTACACTTAGCAGTGTCCTATACAAGAAGTGACTCTGAGTTCCAGTTTCATGAAACTTGCACAAATCTTTTATATACATTTATTCAGATGAGGTCATTGATAAAAAGAGCGATCGGTCACACAGTAAAAAGGAGGAGAAACTATATGCAGCATTTTACATAAGCGTACAAAGTGGTATCATATTAGAGACTAATGATTTGAGAAAAGATGATGCAGTGTGAAGTTGATTTTGAAGTTGAAGATTTTGTTTCTTTAGATTTTTTATCGTGACGACTACTCCAATGTGCCTCAGAGTCTCCAGCGGAGATCCGGCATGCAGGTTTTAGTAATTATTATTGTCGTTTGAAGGGCGCTCTTTCTATGCTGCTTTGTTCCTGACGCCATAAAAATATTCTTTCTGTTTAGATTATAGGCGCGAAAAATCCACACTGACTGGGGCCTGAGTAACAACTCTGCATTACTCAGGCTCTAGTCCGTGTGGATTTTTCCCGCCTACCATCTAAAAAGAAAGAATGGCATAAACACACATCAGACGCGCACGCACTCAAAGTTGGTTCAGAAGTCCAGTGTCCCCGACGTGTTTTTGTATCGCTTTCAAAACGATACACTGATACCGCCAAGTGTTCCCCGCCCAGGAATTTGGTGACATTAAATAGTCTACTTTTTGTATCCCTTACTCCCTCCCTGTCTTGCGGCGCATTTTCTCAAAAGTGGTCTATGGTCCAGCAGTTGCAGCGTTGTTCTCCTGTCTTCTCGTTGGGTGTTGTATTTCACGCATGCACACAAAAGATGCTAATAATGAGGCTAAATAATCGTACTTATCAATTATTGGACTAATTTTATTGGACTAATTGTATCCACAAACCAATCCGACCATGAACTAAACTTTTCTATTTTTGTTTATACGTGGTGCAAAGTAATCCCGCTTCATATTTTTATGGCGTCAGAAACGAAGCAGCATACGAAGAGTGCCCTTCAAACGACAATAATAATAATTATTAAAAACTGCCGGATCTCCGCTGGAGACTCCGAGGCACAGCGGAGTAGTCGTCACGATAAAAAATCAAAAGAAACAAAATAAATAGCCTAACGGTCGTCGGCGGCGTCATAAGGCCTCGCCAAGTGCGGAGTATAACGGTCTTGGCATACGGTATGTATTGTGCATTCGTTATTTTCTTTTCTTTTCTCCCACGTCAAATTCTGACGCCAAGACTCTCTACCTCCTCCGTTCCAACGCGTTGTTTGTTATTAATTTAACAAATCAGCTTCAAATAAGGGTCGTGGCACCCTGTAGAGTAAGAAAAAGAACAAAAAGGAATATTCCGAGCAGCCAGAGCAGCACGGCTTCTCTGGCCGCTCTGGCCAGAGCAGCTCCTCTCATCAAAGAAGACGCCGTCCGAAACTTCAACGGCTCCCTTCTTATTTTTTTCTTTTTATTCACTTTGTTACTTCATTTTGTGTGCTCCCTTCTCTGTGACGATGCCGACCGTAAACATACGTTTAACGTTTTTTTTTTGTTTTTATTTTGTCACGCGATGGTGTGGTCTGACCGATCAACCAATGAGTTTGTTAGAATTGTGTCACGAGGTATAATATGGCGGATGAAATAAATATAATAAATGCAAAGAAGCGCGCAGTTCCCCCTCGGCGCTTTGTTCTTCCAGAGGCGAGCATCGCAGTGCCATGGCGTTCAACTTGTGCCGTCTTCTTGCGCCATGAAAGACCCTCTTGAAGCAATTAATTTGCTTTAGCGCGTTGGCCTGCTCCTGGCTCCTGGGTTTTCGTGCGTGTCCAGAGTGCGAAGCTGCGATGACAAGCTGCAAGTCCGCGCTAGATCTGCGGATGGCTACACGGAGGGAGGGGGGGGGGGGGGGGTGCGGTGTGTGGATGATTCGTGAGGTGCCCAAGAGGAAGTCGGTCAAAGTTCAGTGCCGGGGCGAAGTCTCGATACGGAGCGGTTCCCTTTTCGAAGGATCGCACGCACCTGACGCTTCTCCAACTCATGAAAATCATCCTCCGGATGCCAGAACCTACCGTGCGCCGTCATTCAGCGGGAGGCTGATATCGCAAGTAAGACAATAACTGATTGGGCGAGCCTTTGTCGGGAGGTTGTGGTAAATGCCGTCTTTAAGCATTCGGACATGATTGGTGGCGAAGGCGTGACTGTAGAACTAGACGAGAGTATGATCGGTCGGCACAAGTACCATCGCGGGTATTTAAGGCCTGGCCAGTGGGTTTTCGGCGGTGTGGCGCGTTGCAGCGGGTGCTGCTTTTTTGTTCCTGTGGAGACCCGTGACGCTAAAACTCTGCAAGGGCTAATAGCCAAGTGGGTCCGCCCTGGAACAAGATTAATCACAGATTGTTGGGCTGGCTATCGCAAGCTTGCAGATGACGCTCGCTTCACGCACCTCACCGTCAACCATAAGCTTAACTTTGTCGACGCGAACACTTGTGCGCACACCAATACGGTGGATTGCACCTGGGCCCACGTCAAAAACTCTCTTCCATCTGGACGGCGCGAGAGCCACCATTTCACTGGTCACCTTGCAAAGTTCATGTTTTGGAGGAGAGAGAAGGCGCGCGGAAACACTGATAGATTCCAGTCGTTCGTCGCCGCGGCCGCCAAAATCTAGAGCCCCGACGCAGACAAGGCGAGGATTCTGACGGCCCCGGTGACTTCGAGGGATCCGCTGCGCTGAGCCCGTCACCCGCCTGCATGCATAAAGACGACTTATTCGCCAACCGCTCGTCAAGTGCTCGTATACGTCAGTTATAGGTTCTGGTAGCGGTCTAAACGGTCCTTTTCAGGGCCCCCATATTTTGCAAACGGAGCTGTGTTTTTAATGCGGCACCCCGTGTCTCTGTAAACAGTTCACAGGAAAGACCCAGCAAAGGTATGTGGTCCCCCCAACTTGGATATCGGGTGTTATGATTCAAATAAAAATTGTTCTTGCTTATTTCGCGCCTGTGATCAAAATAAATGCCGCCGTTGCAGTTGTCCCGCGGTGCTGTTGCTCGCCCATTCGCCGTCGGCGTGCCTCAGCTTCGTCGTCTTTGCTAGCGGCGCACCGGCGAAGCCGGCCTTTGATCCGAATAAATGCCGCCATTGCAGTCGTCCCGCGGTGTTGTTGCTTGTTCGATCGCCGTCGGCGTGTCTCAGCTTCGTCGTCTTTGCTAGCGGCGCACCGGCGGAGGCGGTTGATCTGACACACCGGGTTCGGCTTTGACTAGCAGACGGCGTTCGTAAAATGGCGTCAGCTGTTGCTGGCTTCACGCGGCGGTACCGTGCGTGCTTCTATTCATTCGGCGTTCGTTGCCATGGTGACGGCGAGGAAAGCAGACGAACTTTTTGATGCGGAAGAACGCTGCGGCGTAGCGATACCAGGTGCGTTCTAAGGCCCTTCCCGCATGCTTTTCGATGGGCGGAAGGCGAACAAAAAGAGTTCGAAATAAGGACTTAACGCAGAAGGCTGCATTTCTCCAGCGCCTCATAATTTGACGAGCCTTGCACGAAAAGCATGTTTTTAGACCGGAGTTTGGAGATAGTTTTTTTTACAACAACATGGGTCTAAAGTATCAATGTGCCCTTTATTTCACCTTACGATGCACCGCATGAAAGGCTACAAGCACGAGCTCCTTGCTCTGGGGCAGATCTCGGCGGCACAAGCTCTCGTGCATTAAGGGCAGCTGCCAACGCTATGAGCTCGCGCTCCTAGCCTTCGCTGCGGAGCAACATAAGGTGAAACGGATTGTAGAGTTAGGATAGCAGATTTTCTCTTAGTATCTTCTTTCCCAGGCAATAAACCCGCGCCTGTGCGTGTATGCATGTGTGTATATACAGATAGACTTATATATGCTTGAAACTTATTCGCTGTAAGGAGCTCGCTAAAGGCTCTTCTGTGTTTCTCACTATGGGTTGTGCATCTGCTACTTAGGCGCTTCTGTTTTAATTTGCATAGTGCCTAGAAGCTCGGAATTGCACATGCTTGCTCCAGGAGAAGAAATCAAAGTCTCGTCACTCTGGGTTGTAAAAAAATTCCGCTAGGCTCCCTGGAGTCTAGCATAGAATATAGGAGTCTCTGGTATATAGTGTCACGTGTGCATGTATATTATTTCCTTCCTAATTTTTTTATTTCTTTTTATTTTAGTACTTTGGGTGGCGGACTGGCAGGCGCACTTGCGTAAAGAGTTTAACCTTTCTGCCTAAAGCCCGTCGATGTGATTGTATTTTTCTTGCCCTTGGAAGCAAATGGTGGAGCAGCATAGGGTGCCTACATGTCTGTCTGTCTCGGGGTGAAGACATCCATTGTTGCCCTGAGTGTGCAAGCGCGTGACGCTCTCGCGCACTCGGTGCGTGACTTGGGCGGTAAAATGGCGCCTACGCATTAGCCAAAGCTACGCGCTCGTGCTGAGTGACACCAGATTGCCCGCACTTCAAAATGCATAAAAAAAGATTGGGCGGGAAAATGGCTGAGATGTCACCACTCAAGCAAAAGCGCGCGAGTGTATGAAGGCACTCTAGAGCAGCACTGAAATGAGTGGCCCCTGGACGCGAATGACGGCGAAGCACGTGTACTGAAAGCTCGCGGTGCAGAACCCAAGGATCCTGAGTTCAATCCCCACCTTTGTTCGTTTTTATCTGGATGAAAATTGTACCGGCGTGCGGTCGTGTATCATTACTCCGTGGTGCACGTTAAAGACCCCACTCTAGCGGTACTACTGCACTGGCTAACTTGCCCATCCACACCTGAGAAAGAAGTCACCAGTAGAGGCAGACCAAGTTCAGGAATAGCCTCCTCTATACTGACAAAGCCTGGTAGATCACCACGAGAAACGGCCGCCGAAAGTGAAAATATAGAGCGGCAAACAAAGGATGCGAGGAGAGTCAGGTAACGGGCGCCCGCTGTGGCGAGACGACTTATCCCGAGCGTTGGAATGTTCGCTCGTGCTCCTCGCGTTGCTCGCGCTACCGCTTCTTTTCTCCTCGTTTTTGGAAACCACGTTTCGTATCCTCACCACTGAAAAAAGCTGTGCGTTGAATTCCAGCTTTTCCGAGAAATTCTCTCCGCTACCAGATCCTCGCGCTTCATATCTGCGACCGGGCACTCTATGGCTCCGTCGGAGAACTGCCAGGCTTTGTGACTATAGAGGAGGCCATGGTTCATGCTCTATAAACATACTCTCACTAAAAAACAAAAACGGTGGTCAAGTAGTCGTGGCACGTGTCTTGCGCGTTTAACAGAGGTTGGCGGTATCTGTAAAAAACGCCTTCATCAAGGGGCTTTATTTCTGACAATGTTATAAGATTAGCTAAGTTACGGACGGCCTCCATTCGCAAGTAATACACCCCCTCCCCCCCCCCCCCCCCCGCCTCCAACATCGGTTTAGGTCAGTCCCGGAACCACCGATTTTACGCCGCCTCCCCGCTCTAGGTGAGTCTGCGAGAACCCAAGTCCCGATTGATGAGTTGCTTCTTAAGGACGGCTACGAACGGCATGTACAACAGAGGAGATAGCGGGCATCCCTGGCCTAATCCTTTTCGTCACCAACACATCTTCAGAGTTAGCCTCACCTATAGCTGTGCCCTAATCATCTTCCCATGGTATAGACGGTAGATGAGTGTGGTCTAATCTGAGCACAGGTTTAGCTGTTTTAGTTTGAAAATGACCCGGGCATGAGGGACGCTGTCATGCGCCTTTGCATTGCCTGGAAAGCGACATATGAGGCTCCTCTTTTCTTTTCTGGCCACGTCGATATATTAATTGTGTGAGAATAAAGAGTGTATCTTCCAATCGACGTCCCCGTCGAAATCCTCCTTGAAGTTCCGTAAGTAGCCCCTCATCCTCCACCCATGTGGTCATACGCTATTTCATGATGTGTGCGAAATTCCTACATATTGTGCTACTCACGGTTGGAAATCTATAGTTCCTGAGGTACTGAGAGTCGCTGCCTAATTTCGGAACCAGAACGACTTTTCCGGACTTCCAGTCACGAGGAATGTCTTCCATTCCAGAAACAATACCATAGAATATTTCTGCAAGTTAATCTCTAAAACCTTTCCCCGGGGATTTCAGAACGGTTACTGGAATCTCGTCTGAATCCCGGGCGGTATTGCTCTAGATGTCAGCCAGCGGGCGTATCAGTGACACTCTGACGATCGTCACACTGCTAATATCGTCCGGTGTAGAGCCTGCTGTCTGCTGGGGGCGGATGTCTTGAAGTGGTACTGCTCCGGGAAACGATAACATCTCTATTAGGTGATATGTAAGATTTTGTCCTGGTACCTTCGCTGACTCTGTCGAGGCAGCTGGACAGAGTTAGCGCCCTCTCTGAAATACTTTTGTTGTATTCTTTGAATTAAAAGAGATGGCTTTTACCGGTCTCACGGCGACAGATACAGCCTATGATGTAATAAACACGAGCGAACGGCGCGCGCTCAGGACTGGCCGAAAAAAAGGAGAGCAGATGCTCGCTGACCCTTGACTTGGCTGGACTGCTTCTCTACGCCTCCGGGCGTCTGCTTCGGTCACCGGACGGTAACCACCTTTTCTTATTATGTTGTCTTGCTCCACTTTTCAACATAAAATATTACATCTTTATTAAAGGATACAAGTGGTTTGACGCGCTGACCCCAGATGAAGTTTAAAACTACAGGAGGCTAAAGCCCCTTCATGTTCTAAAAGTAGCGCAAGGTGCGCCGATGCACGAGGCATGTGCAACGTGCAACCCTTGGGAAGATCATGGCGGCACAGCGCAGTACAGAGCTAGATTACAGAGGCCATGGGGGAGATCGGTGGCCGAGTGGTCTAGCGCACACCAGCTCGGAGCACGTGGAGCGAAAGCTCGCGCTGCAGAACCCAGGGATCCCGGGTTCGAGCCCCACCCCTGCCCGTTTCGATCTGGATGAGCATCGTACCGGCGTGCGGTCGTGTATCACTACTGCGTGGTGCACGTTAAAGACCCCAGGCTAGCGGCTGTACCGCACTGGCTAAATTGCTCATCTACAGCTGGGAGACTCGTTGCCCCTGTGAGGCAGACCAAGTTCTAGGCTGTATAAACACACACACACAACCCAATTATACAGAGGCCATGTTCTTCCCAGAAGTGGCGCGCGGCGCGTGTCTCGGGCATTTCCACAACAATGAATGGCGCCACTTTTCCTAGGATAGAGGGGCTTTACGGGAGGCAGGCGAACTAAAGTGAGGAGAAGAAGATGATGGTTCGCTGAGAACTCGTGCCCTCCCTGCTCACCGCTCAACTTCGTTCGAAATGCTAGATCCGAACAACATTTCGGATTCCGTGCCCTCAACGGAAGACATGGATACCACCCAGGCTGACCTCACCCCCATGGTCGCTACCGCGGCTACCCCGGCTCTGCCCAGTAAGCAGCCCGAAATCACCACTATAAACTTCATTGGCCCGCCGAGCTTTAAGGTGGGCATCATCGAGTCTGGAGACGGTTCTTTCCCTCCACGGAACAATTAAGCAGAACCACGCTGCTCGTGCGTAACGCTCTAACAGGTCTACTTCAAGATCTGCAAATACAAGCATTCAAATCCGCCATTGGAGAACGATATGACATTCACCTCTATCTACAACCGAACAATCGTTTTGCAAACCTACAGGAAATGCGCCGTTCGTCCAGACGACGGTGCTTGAAATCTCTATGGAGGCATACTCCACAGCCAAGTCGACACGAGATGACGCCCCGCCGGTGCCACTCGACCCAGACAAAAACAACGAATACTGGCAAATGGTCATGTTCGAAAAGAAAAGCAGGCGAAAGGAATCTTCCCTTCTCCCTGTCTTCCTGAACACCGAGCGCAACTTGTGGCGAGAGGAAAGCAACGCAAGCGTTGCGAGTCTTGAGTACAAAATATGTCTTACGTGCTCCCAAACATCTATCAAACCAATCTTACATCTGCTTCAAATGCATTACTCTTTGAACTCCAAGGAATTCAGACTACACCTGATTGAGAAGAGTAACACCGAAAAAATAGTTAGTGCAGGCGAGCTAGTGCAAGTTGAACATGATTGTAAACCTAAGACTGGGACAGAAAAGTTATGAAAATTAAAAAAGCGCAAAAGACAAGGACAAGAGGGAGACAACACAGGACAAGCGCTTACTCGCAACTGACGTTTTAATTCGGAAGATGAGGAAGATGAAGAACCCTAACGTTAAATGTTAGAAATATTTATGAGAAAGGAGTGAAAGGATCTGAAAAGACTGAGAATTGAAAAAGAAAAAGAAAAAAGAAAAAAAGAAAATTAGTAAAAACAATAGGAAATGGTGGGCATGATTAAAGTAACAGTGAAAGAAATGACAGTGAATATATTAAGAAAAAAAGAAAGAGGAAGGTAAAGCAAATTAAGAATATCTAAGGAAAATATTTCATGTACTCTAATTCTTTTGATGTCAAAGTCACCGAAGGAGCACTGATGCAGTCGTCTCCTTTGGTCGCAATCACTTCAGCCTCAAGGATTTCTTGAGTTCGCTTATCTGGACACCTCTTGAGGATCCTTGTGCTGGGCAGTAGAAGGGCGCATCTACAGTCCCTCACATGTAGAGCAAGATGCCCCGACGGAGAGGATTTTAAAGATAGCGCATGTTCTCTGAGCCTTACGTTGATGCCTCTTCCCGACTGTCCCACATATACCTTCCCACAGGTGAACGGGATCAAATACACTAGCCCGCTGCAACAGTTGACGTATTTGTTGCCGTGCCTAACACTGCATTTGTCAGGCTTTGTGCGTGGGGTGTTGACTTTGGGGCAGAGCTTTTTAAGCTTGTCGGGGGCTGAAAACACAACTGGCACTTCGTATTTAGAGGCAATTTTCTTGAAGTTGTGAGAGATGCGGTGTAGATAAGGGACGACCGCAGGTCGACTTCTTCTTTCTCCACTTCTCTTGCTTGTTCTGTTTGGTTTTATCATGCATTCAACAACGTCAGACAGGATGGAGGTGGGGTAGCCTGACGCCTTGAGCCTTGATACTTGCGCGTCAAAGCTCTCCTTTGCTGAATGAATGCAAGACTTTTTCAGGGCAGCGCTCAAACAACTAGACACAATGCTCCTTTTGACTAGTTTTGAGTGTGCAGATTCATATTGGAGTATTCGTTTCTTGGATCTAGGTGTATACATCCAACAGACGTGGTCATTTTGAAAGGTGAGTCGCGTATCCAGAAACTGGAGGTTGCTGTTAGTCAGAGTCTCGTGGGTGAAATTCAATCCTTGGGCCTGACCTAGGAATATGTTCTTGATGATGGTGATGTCGTCTGCGTCAGGGATTTTTGTCATGAGCACAAGATAGTCGTCAACGTATCTGAATATGCGTGCGACTGGATAGGACGTCAAACCCTGGAATATGCCCCTGTCACACTTTGAAAGAAAAATGTCACACAAAATGGGAGCTACGCATGACCCGATGCATATTCCTCTTTTCTGACTGTAAGTTTCTCCTCAAAAAGTGACAAACGTCGAGCACAAATAAAACTTCAAAAGCTCTAGGAAAGACGCAACTGGTATGCCACAGGTGTTTTGAAAACCTAGGGCTCCATTGGTGTCGATGCATTCGCTGACGGTGTCAAACAATTCTCTGTGTGGTATTGAGTAAAATAAGTCTTCAACATCTAGGGAGAACCCATATCGTGTTTGGGTTGAGTCGTCTTTCAGGTATTGAATCATTGCTTCTGAGTTGGAAATCAAGAATGGGTCATCAAGTTGGAGGACAGACAAATGACGCAGGAGGTACCACGACATTTCACCCTGCCGAGATCCCTTCTCGGTCACAATTACGCGAAAAGGACATTCTTCCTTGTGGGTATTGGCCGTGAAAAAAACTTCCATTTGGTTGCCTTTGGATGCGATGATTTTTTTTCGTAGTTGGTTTAAATCCAGCCTGTGGCACAGTTGTAGAGCCTTGGCCTTGACAAGTTTCGATTTGAAGTCAGGCAGGCGGTTGAAATTTTTTCCCAAGGCCACCTCCGCCTTTTCTAGTTAGATGTTCTGAGGTGCCACAACGAATCCTCCCTCTTTGTCGGACAGTAACAGTTTCATATTGTTACGATGAAAATGGCCCACAATGCTTGAAAGTTTAATCTCGCTTGCACGATTAGGACCCACCCTCAGTAACACATCAACGCAGTCATCGATGCATCGCGGCCTGTCATTTTCTGGAGCTTTTGCCGCGATGTCGTGAACAGTAGATAACAAGTGGGCGCCTTGCCTTGTGGGCGTCGTACAGAATTTTGGACCCTTCTCAAGGACCTTACCTAGGTGTGCAGGAAGCGACGCATTCCTCAGCACGGTGACACACTCGCCTTGGTGTTCCTTGTTTTTGGTGCGGAGATGTTTCAGGTGTGGGATGTTGGACCACCAGAGGAAATCAGTCATCTGGCTTGCTGAACGCAGAAAGTAGTTGTACCTTGACCACTGGGCACTGTGTTGCCTCCTCTTTTCTACCTTCTGTTGTGTTCTCTTTTCTGCCCCAGTCTCAGGTTTACAATCATGTTCAGAAACACCGAATCTTATACCTACGGACTGCAAGAGCATGGCAGGGGCCGTTATAGCAAGTTCCATCTTCCCCTCAACTCCTAGCAAGTCCCTGCCCAAGTCTTCCGAACGTACGGCGCGACATACGCGAAGGGGATCACACCGCTCCACTTTCTTCTTCCCCTTTCCTTTTTTGGCCAAATAATAAATGTTTACTGACAGACTGAAGTGGGTGAGAGGAGTGCCCTTTCCCGAGGGAGTTCCGCAGCTAAGGTAATCTAATAACCTTGATTTCTGCCCGGCCGGCACGCCATCCAGGAAAATGTTTGTTTTGTGGAAATAAATAATAATAATATATTTATTTGTGCAGGTAATTCTTCAAGTCGAAGCACGGGTCTGTCAAAGCCAGTAAAGGCTTTTGGGACAGCACCCTACTGGTCATATTTACAATCATTACAATATCCCCCACACAAACAGCATCAAGCTCATCGTGCAGCACCTACACTGTAATGCAATTAAATTTGATGAAAAGAAACATGCACATAGTTTCAAAAACGACATAATTACTGCGTAATAAAATCCCCATAATAATACTATTAATAATATAATATTTAATATTATTATTATTATGCTCTTGCGTCACAAATAAATGTATTAGCATTACTCTTACTACCATTAGTAGTAAGTACCATTAGGAGAAGAAGAAGAAGTCCAACAGGGCGGTCGTTCACTTCAAGAGCTCTTCATATTTTCCCCTGTAATTAATACTTCTAAAGCATCATTACGACGGGCAAGCTATTCATGCTGCTTATCAAGCACCGTGTCACTCCGGGGTCAGTCATTTCCCACGCCAAGGCCCCTATCGTCTTGATCTGACCATCGACTTCACAGGCAAGCTTCCACCACATCCCTTGGCGTCACGCTCTACGGCAGTTCTCTCCGACTGGAGCTCTTCTTGTTGAAGCTTCACGCCCGAGCACCGTGCGCCCGAGTTCGACCTGAGTGACAAGAATATATGGCGGCGAGAAGTACTGCAACAACCGTTCTGATTACGGCTGGCAGGATCTATGAGGACCGCAAGCCCGTTCCTTCAGGTATCACCTATTGATTCTCTGTGTCGTGCAGTTTCACGGGTGAGCAACTGCGCTCGAGCTCAGCACAAAACTGCCACGTGGAGTGTTCGTATACAACCTCATCTCGTTCTACACTTGTTCGAGAAGTGCGGATTGACTGGTGTCTGTGTTGCCTTACCGCTGTGTGCTGGCATTCCCTAATAATGGATTGTGCCAAATGTGCTCGCGCTCTGCCGGCAGATGGCAGACCCCTGACGTGTGCATCTTGCCGAAGGGGTTACCATCTTGGTAAGTCCTGTTCCGGCGTCGCAGATGGGACGTACGCGGGGATGGGCGCTGTCAGGCGAGAAACTTGGAAGTGTTCCACTTGCCGTACCGGCGCCACCCTCAGACCATCCGATCTTAGCGGTGACATTTCAGTAGATGAATCCTCCCGTACCGACGGCAGCAGGGAGGAGATTGTAGATTATGCACCCTTCACCAGTCAGCTGGCATCAATCAATGCCACTCTTAACCAGCTCCTTTCATTGAGGACAAGTGTGGAGACGCTGTTGCCTCTTCCATCTAAGGTTGATCAGTTGTTGGCCTTAAAACCAGCTGTCGAAGAGCTTCGCAACACGGTCCAAGGATTACAAACGACTGTTGACTCTTTTAGCTTGAAGTACGATTCCGTGCTCGCTCTGGCTATGACAAATGAAGAGGCAGTTAAAGAACTTCAAAAGGAGGTTAACACGGTTAAGGCAACAATGACAGAGCAGTCGGAGACCATTGAGAGACTGAAAGACGAGCTTAATGACATGCAACAATACAGCCGTCGTTCCAACATGGAACTGCATGGTTTTCCGCTCTCTCACGGTGAGGATCTAATGAAGGTCATAAGTGATCTCGCTAGGCCCCTTAACCTTCCAACACCTCAGTCGTCAGATATCCTGGCAATTCACCGTCTGACCAAAAAGCCGGACTCAGTTCCGGTTATTTTGATTCGCTTCGCCTCTGTCACCCTAAAAGACGCTTGGATGGCGGCACGTGGTAGACTTCACAGGCTGTGCCAATCAGAAAACCAACCAAAGCTATTCTTCAACGACAACCTTCCATCTGCGAATAAGGAGCTTTTTTGGCTGACGAGGACGGGGGCTAAAGAAAAAGGATACCGTTTTGTGTGGACCAAGAACTTTAAGATTTTTGCTAGGAAAGCCGAAGGCGCACCAGCCATTCGAATCAACACAAAAAACGACCTTCTGCTACTGGTGTAAAACATGACAACTTGTTTTTCTGTTCCAGACATTAGTTCATTTATTCAGCTTTTGGGCCCTCTTTCTAATAACTCTTTAACACTTATTCATGTAAATATTCGAAGTTTGCGTAAACACTGGGATGAGTTTCGTGCAGTAATTAATACCTTTACCGCGTCGATAGATGTTTTCGTTCTAACTGAAATTGGTGTGTCATCTTTGCAATGCAATCAATTTATTCTCGATGGATATAAGGAGTCATTTTATACCCGTGATCATGGTAGAGGTGGTGGGATTGCTATATACGTTAAAGATAAATGGTTACTGTCGCCTCTGAGCATATCTCTTGTCCATGCAGAAACACTGGCTGTTGAAATTTCTTTGGCAGGTTTTTCTTTATTTTTGTTAGCGGTTTACAGGCCTCCCTCAGAAAATGTTTCGCTCTTTCTTGCTGAATTAGATGCTGTGCTTAACCAGTTTCGTACGGAAGGACAATTTTGCGTCATTGGCGATTTAAATATCGATACTCTTAAACCTAATAAATCAATAGTTTTTGATTATCTGACTCTGCTATCAAAATATGGCATTGAAAATATTATCACCTTACCCACAAGAGAAGAACTTTTGGTTCAAAAATTAGTAGTTTCCTGTATTGACCATATCAATATTCGTGCTCCGGATATGTCTGTAAAATCCGCCGTAATTACTCAGAAACTATCCGATCATTACTTTGTTGGATGTCGTTTAGACGCTCAGGTACCCGAAGAGCAAGAAACCAGGCGCGATTGTTCGTGGATTTCAATAACGGATACGGTACTATTCGATGCTTTGGTCGCTGCCTTTGACTGGAACGAACTCCTGGGGTCCATAGAACCTTCCAATGTTTATAAAGCTTTCGTCGAGGTATTTGAATCTTTTTATTGTGCCGCCAAGAAAAGGGTTAATTTCAAACGACGGTCTTATAAGCCATGGTTTAATTCTGATATTATGACTGCAATCAAAGAAAAAGATACGTTGTGGTCACGTTCCCGTCGTTCACCAAACAATTTGCAGTTAAAAGCAGAGTATCGAAGCGCTCGGAACAAAGCTAATGCAATTATACGGTCTGCCAAACGATGCTACTTTCAGCGAAGATTCTTTGAGGCAAGATCGAATCCACGTGAAACATGGAAGTTGATTAATTCTTTTACAGGGCGCGGAAAAAAGGCTTCGCTTCTTGACTCCCTTCAAAAACACTTCGGCACAGATCTGCAATCAGTAGTAAACGACTTTAACAAACTTTTTGCATCGTCATCGGGCTTTGCGCGAGACAGCGATTTCAAACCGCTTGCCTCGAGCGCAAGTATTAGTTTATCAAACTCGGCGTTTCTTCCTCTTCTCACAATAGAAGAATTACACTCCATTTTGTTTTCTTTAAAACGCAATAAATCTCCTGGTGTTGATACAATTCGTATTAATGATCTCTGCCGAAACTTTGGACATGTTCAGCACGTACTTCTCACCATGATAAATCAGGTCATTCCAATTGAACTCAAAACAGCACTTGTGAAGCCTGTTTTCAAGGGAGGATCGCCTAACAAGCCTGAGTGCTATCGCCCTATTTCTATATTACCTTGCATTGGAGAAATTTTGGAAAAGCATTTGTATCTTGTAATGTCCAGCTTCATTGAAACTCACAACATCCTGTCGCCTAACCAGTATGGTTTTGTTGCTGGAAAGGGCACTCAACCACTGCTGGAAGATTTTTCTGACCTACTACACAGTGCTTTTGATCGAAACTTATGTTCATGTGCAATTTTTCTTGATGTCCCCAAGGCCTTTGACACGGTCATTCATAAGATGCTTCTTTTTAAACTGCAGAATTACGGTTTCCGTGGACCATTTATTGCATTGCTTAAAAATTTCTTTCTTGACCGCTCCCAAATCGTATCTATAGGAAATTTCAAAAGTGCTCGGCTGATGCTAAAAGCCGGTGTGCCCCAGGGATCGGTTTTGTCTCCATTGTTATTTAATCTTTTTGTTAATGATATCTCAACAAGGCTCACTAGTTGCAAAATATTTCAGTATGCGGATGATACTTTACTTGTCTCTAGTCACATTAATTACCGTTAAGCTGTGCAGTTATTGCAACATGATTCTGCACGTCTAATGGACTGGTTTTATGACAATTATATTACTATTAACACATCCAAAACCAGACTTGTTTGCTTGAGGAATCCGCTGAAGACTGTAGAATTGGACTCATCATTTATGTTACACAGATCCAGCTGCCTTGATTGTACATGTAGCTCCCTGAAATATGTTGACACTGTTAAGTACTTAGGCATATTCTTTGATTCAGATTTGTCGTGGTCAACGCATTTAACCCATGTTTCTGGCAAGCTTCGCAGTGTGTGCTGCTTACTTTACAATAATAGGGTGTTTCTGCCATTTGCCGTTAGAAAATCAATTGCTACTGCTCTTGCTTATAGTATACTAAGGTATGGCATCACATTATTTGGTAACTGTGCAGAGATATGGCAAACTAAAATTGACCGCATCCTTAGGAATTTGTTAAGAAGTGTTGGTTATCATTATGATCTTGCACCAGAAGCTGACATTTTTGAGGCTCTACAACTACCTAACTTCCATTCACTTTTTTTGCAATGTGTTGTTCTTTCTCATTTCTGGTGTAGCGAATTTAAACATCCCTTTGTGCCCCGCAGAGATTTGCGTACCTGTGATCGCTTCATAATCCCCCGGTGTTTCACAAGATATGGTAAGCGAGAGCGCTCTTATTATGTGCCATACATTTTTAACCGACTCCCCGACCACTTCTTTGAAGCTACAAATAGGAGAAAATTGAAAAATCTATTGAACAGTTTTACGATTTAATTCATTGTACAATTTCAATAATGTATTGTTGTGTTATAGGTTGTATCTAATATGTTTGCTGGGATATTGTGAGTGATTATTTTCTGTTTCTCACATAGTGCGATACATGTTTTAAATGTGTGCTCTACGGACTTCTTCTATGCTATCTGTGACATTTCATTTGCTGGGTTCTGTCCTTCAAGCCTCTACTGGCTTCGACCGACCCGTCACCTTATAGTGTTATGAAGGTATCTAAATAAATGAAATGAAAATGAAATGAAATGAAATGAAATTATTAACATCACCATCATCATCCGTATCAATTTCTCGCGAGCGGGGCGACATCAGAAAGGGAGCTAGGACTGTGCCGTTCCATGCAGGGTGTCATCGCGTATGCTTCCAGCTTCGAACTGAGCCATGTTTTGATTCCCAAGTCGGCTTTCTGCGGCAAGTGAAAACATCTTCTGCTTCGTTAACCCTCACGCTTTTCGTAAAGACTAGGATCAAAGATAGAGGGAGAGTGAAAGCTTTTCAGCAGGGAAAACAAAGAAAGTGTTACGCGGCCAGTGGAATTGTTTGTCTGTTACCTTTGATCAACGACCCCGATATCTTGGTTTTACTTCCATGGCGGCAAGGCATGTAGTTGGGCTAGTTGGCGGGCTGAGAATGCTGCAGAAGTACGCGGAGTAAGACCACAGAGCAAATTCATAGCCCTGATTGGCCTATTTGAACGTCCCGATGTTTAGCAAGCACGAGACCACCGTGTCGGTTGTCACTTTCGCGCTTATTTCTCAGATAAGAAGCCTCGTGACAGTGAATTGAGCACTGCTGATGGTGACGTGTCATGGTTACTTACGATCCACCGAGGACGGCGGTGACACGATGGCTCATGACATTTAGCGGGAAACAACCAGGTTTTGGCGGCGAGAACCACCCAACACTGCGTGGTGGAGAGCTAAAAGCATCGGGCCCGAAACAATAGATCGCGTGTCGAAGGACGACGCGAAGATAATGGCGCTGATTTCGATAGGGCCATAAGCCAGGGAGCAAATATCCCGAGGTCTCATCTCCATCTCGTGTCGGCATCCATGTACGCGTGAAACAATGGCGGTTCTTTACCCAACCGTCGAGCCACCCCCCTCTCCCGCTTTCCTCCTCCCTTCTCTACCGCGTAGAGGTGAAAAAACGTGTGCTGATCATGTGTTCGGTGAGGCGCGCATTTGTGACGTGGTTGAAAAAAGTTCAATCAGGTACCCTGGATTCGCCCTGTGGTTTTATACTCCATGAGAAAGCAACTATGAGCCTATGGAACTGTACTCCATAGCCCCATTACAGACACTAGAAACTGTAGTATTCGTAAGACTACGCCTGACAATATGCCAATTGCCCCCCATGCCTCACCAACATCCAGCTTTAACCCACAAGCCCTCGCCCCTAAAGGTATCACTTCCACCATTAACTTAACGAAAAATCCGTCCTCAATAAAAGCCATACGAAAACTAGAAGTAAATGTATGTCAATTTAGTGTTTTATGAAACACAAAAGTACACTTGAAGTGCGTCGTTGGCATACCTTCAGTAATATACACTTGGTGTACTTCGTATTCTAGCGGTGCCCTTGTACCTAGTCTTTCAAAGTGCAATCAGTGTATACGTATTATATATTATTCGTAATCTAATAGTATGCTTTAAGTACACATAGAAAAGTATTTCATAAATACGAGAAATTGCTATACTCTTAGTGCGTTGCCTTTGCCATGTGGGACATTGCTTCGATAATCATGCTGCACCAATTTTATCGTAAAAGGGTGGATTGTTGGGTTGCTAGTTGTTGAACGACACTATTAAAAACAGCGCAAAAGGGCGGGCAAAAGTAGAAGGAGCACAGAGGACAGACGCTGACTGTCAACCACGGTGGAATTAACATTTAGGTGATGAATCTGTCCGACGCGGCGACCAGATTACGTTCGGCGCACCGAGCGCTTCACCCGCACGGGGATAGATGGCGCCCAAGTATGGGATCCCTCCCAAACCGACCGCTCCGGTTGTATCTCCCAGCGGTGGTCCCGCATTCCCTCGCTAACCGCTTCTTGTTGTACCTCACCACCGCCACGTCGCCACCAAGCCAACAGAGTCCGTAAATCTGTGTTCTCTTCTTTCGCTCACCTTCGTGCACGATGGTGGCACGTGTGGTTGACACAGCACCAAAGCAAAACACGAGGCCAGCCACTGGCCGCATACCACAACCACACCATCACACCGCGGAAAAGTCGAGCACGCTACGCCGCCGACACTATGGCCGCCGAGGAGGGACCTTACACCTCAGCGCCCACCGCCGCGGCGCAAAAATAACTACTCCTGGTTCGAGGCTAGCTCCGAACATGATCTGGTCGCTCGCTTCCCGCAGGAAGAGCGGCCAGATTCATCACCTAAATCTGTTTCTTCCACCGTGCTGACAACTAATCGTTCATTGGAAATTCCACACGCGCAGTCTCTCGCACGTTCACGTGCTCATCTAATCGCATATAATAATATTAATAGCAATAAGAGCTATAATATTAATCATAATAGTAACAATAATAATAATAATAATGATAATTATGATTTTTATTATTTGTGCACTGTTTGAAATGGGAGACAAGGACAGAAAGTGATGGTGGTCCCTTTACATCAGACGATGTAATAACACAAAAAATACGAAAGAAGGAAAAGTAAAACAAAAAATGAACGCCGCTTACAATTTCCTCCTAATGCCGAATTAGAGGGCAGCTCTTGAGGAGGAGGAGGGGAAGGTACGGAGAGGGGGCTATGCCCCTCCTCCTCTCCTGCTCCCCTCCCATTTAGGAGTACAGATGAACGGAGTATAGACAAACCCGAACGTTAGCTCGTGTAAACCAGCTGCGTCAATTGTAAATAGGTAATCAGGTCGGAGAGGAAACGCGTATCGGAGAGATGATTGATGACTGTTGATACATTGCAGCTCCATGCTTCCAACATCTCCCTCTCCAACTTCACTCTGCCGTTTTCTTCCACCTGCGTTGCAAGGATTGTTGCTGTTTTCCAGTTACTGGACTAAAGGTGACTAAAGTCCATTGTTACTTCTTTCTACAAGTAACGACAACGAATACAAATGACAAAGCTCATTTCGCTTGAACAAACTAGCCTCATTCAGTTCAGTCTTCTGCTGTGCGCCGCCATTCGCTTCCCAAATCCTGCATAGTAACGCAGTGAAAAGACGGTGAGAGTGCAGGCGAGCTGGTGGTAGCTAATCATGTCGTATTGCACCTGAGAGTGCGGTGGAAGAAATCGGAAGAACTTTCAGTAGAAGGAACAGACACAGAGAACGTCTCAAACTCAGCTAACCGGTTTATTTCTCAAACAGCCTTTAGTAACGCAGTCGGCATTTTCAAATAATGTAGCTATTGTAGAAAGTTCTATCCGTCTCACCCAAAAATGGACGAAGTGTTGAAGCTGTAACCTTCAACGCAACGGTTCCACCACGAGCCAGATAAGAACCACGTGCTATATTTCTCCAACGTGTGTATCAATGCGGCGAAAAAATTTCGACTGCTAGTCGAAGGTTCGAGCTATGCGATTAAATGGCGGGAACGTCGGTGACGTGCCCGTTGCGCACTACTTTTCTACACAAATGCAAAGTAGTATTCCGTTCGCGAGCCTTACCACCGAATTCAGAAACCTCACTCAAACTACACTCAAACTGAAGGGCCCCTCCACTTCCTCTTTGCCATAAGCAACAATTTTGACGGTGCGATACAAAGAGCTGGAGAACGCTCCCGTCAGCTCGCACTTGGTGCGACGTCAGCGCTACGCTTGCAGCGCTCTGCTACATGTGTGAACTGGCCTTTAGAGTGCTAAGACCGCCAATCTTGTTGATGCGCAATCCACGTTGCATAAAGACTGCGGGAGCTCGCCATCAGCATGCGCGCACAGCTATGGCCGCCACTGAGAAGCGCCTTAAATAGACCATAAAGGCAGTTTCGAAGTTTTATTCGACGATTGAAATGGATGTCAGGCACGTCTCAGATACTGTTGACCAAGTTCTAGCACGAACAGAAGTTTGGGTGCCGCACCAATCGAGCAAACAGGCGCGATAATAATAGCGCCGGGAACGATGCCTGAGACCCCACCGAGGCGGCGGCAGAAAGGTGAACTAAAGTGCGCCGTCGAAGCGTGACGACAACGGGCTCCTCGTGTGGCGATTGGTTCAAACGATAGACGCGCCCTTGGTTTTGATTTCGGTGGTGAGATGTGATGAAAAAAGTTTATTTGAACGTTGGATAATATTTTGAAGTTGTAGTTGGGAATCAATAGGTTTCATACCGTGTATGAAATCATAATCTGAAGGGATCCCTCCGTTTGTCACTGGTTGAACGCATCCCGCACTGCTACCTCGGGCGCGTAACAAGCATCGAGCGACCATGGACAAAAAAAAAAAGAAAAAGAGGTACGAGCGGGGGGGGGGGGGGGGGGGGGGGGGGGGCGGCGGACTTTTGGTTTTGGATTTGTGCATCGTCTCGTGTTCGCTTTGCGAACTGGTGTCTCACCAATCATGCCGCGTTTATGTGCAGTAGTAGATTGCGCGAGAGGTCGGTTAAAGACGTGCGGTCGATCGGGCGACGTTAGTTTGCATAAACTGCCGACCGATGCAGCAATACGCAGCATTGCTGCATCGGTCGCAAATCCAGAATTCTGCGTCCTTAGCAGCATCTCCCGTTCAGTCGGCGTGAGGTCGCTGAACGGGAGCTGAAACTCGTTTACGAGCGCGGCGTTCTCGTCCATTTCTTCCAGCTTTTCTTCACAGACCGCCGTGCACTAGAGCGAACCACGGGAACCACACTGAGTGTGCACTAAATCCTACCGATACCGACAGTGCTCCCTGACGTCACTTCTCTTTCCAGAGGCGAAAAAGGGAAGAAATCTGAATGATTGTTTCGGTTTCCCAAATTTATTTGCAGGTACAGAAATAAGAGTCACAACGTTCTAGAAAAAAATTGTGTGGCATGCCAGGACCCCAATGCTTCCAAAAACACGTTCTTAAAAAAAAAAAAAAAATTAAATTGTTTTTATGGTCTTTTTTAAAGGGACACTGACACCCACCTTTTTTTTCTTTTTTTTTCATTTTCTGTTAGGCGATTTATTTTGGTGTGGGAAGATTACCCGGTTAATATTTTGCTACAGTTCCGTACATTTTTAATAAATAAAAAAAAATTTAAGTACTTAAATTTAAGTACAGAATGCTTCCAATTCTCTATGCAACTTTTTATCTTGTTTCTTATGAATCTTGTTTCTTATGATTCTTCAAACTTCTGCGAGATTTTTAACCCCCTCCTCCGGAATTTCGCACTCTGGGGCCAGATCAGGTAAATATAAAAGCAACGACCGAACAGATAAATTAATTAAATAATAAGCACCCATCGGGTCGATGATTGAAAACCTCGCACACATCTTCGGGCTTTGACACAGGATCAGGTGTGATAAAATGACAGACACGGTTTCGTTTGAATGTGTGCTCACGATTGTTGGGCGGCAAGTGTCTTGAAATATAATCTAAAACATGTATATACTTCAAGTTTCAGTCCTCATACGTGTTTTGGTTCTCTTTCTTTCGCAAGTGTTCAAAAGTGCATCATATGACAAGTGAAACGGGTCATGGAACGAGAAAAGAGATGACGCGCTTTAAATTAACGAAAATAAAACACAATTTCCGGTGATAAAAGCGCACATGTGGCAAGGACGTTCCTAAAACATGCTGTCCCTATCTGCGAACTGCGCAAAGGAATTCACGATTTTCAGCCAAACTATTCGCAACACAAATAATATAACGACGACCACTCGAACAGTGAAATGCCCTGAACAAAGTAGATGTTTCAAAGCAGTACATAAACGGAAGCGGCCACTTTAAAAGGGTCTGAGCTCGACGAAGTGCACCAGACTTGGCTCTCAATATTGCGGATCACAAGAGACACGTAGCAATAAGTCACCTCCGTTATCTTCTTATCTTAAGTGAGTAATATTCGGTTCTTTTATTCCACTGGATCTTTCATTGTGGGTCCTATTTCCATATAGCATGCAGAATTTGTATGAAATTTTGTGAGGCCTAAAATTACATATTAACTGGAAAGAGAGGACGAATCAGCCGCCTTTAGAAAGTATACTTTGAAATTAATGGCTTTGTTTCATAGAAATATACATTCAAACGAGACATATTAAACTTAAATTAGACACTTAAGACTACTTACATGAAGGAACGCGAAAACATTCCTACGGGTGTTCCTGTAAAAACAAAAGCGTGCCTACAAAAAAAAACGATTGTAGGAACGCGAAAGCATTTCTACACGCAGCGCATTCCTACAAGCAGCACGCCACGTCTTCATTTCTTACACGGTGCTCCGGCGGTTGCATCGCGCTTCGCCACTGCGCAGGCGCGGCGCCTGCACCGCCTCTAAAGCTTCTGTGACGATGCATCTGCGTTGCTGTGATATTCTTTGTGTTTTATTTCTGAGGCGCGTCCACTTTGACATTTGAGCGCCCCGCCGGCTTCCGTGAAGAAGCATCTGCGTTGCTGTGCTTTTGACCAATGGAACTTTAGGTGCCGTTTCGTTCAGCCAATGGGAACTTAGGTGCTGTTTTTCGCTGCTACAGACGGAATTTATCTGCCGTTTTCTCTGCTACAGACAAGGCCGGCTTTACTTTATGGGACAGTTAAAGGGGTGGTGCAACAATATTCAGTTGGAAGGTTCTTCACTTTACACGGGCTTACAGGCACTACTGGGACTCAAGGATACTTGCACGCAACGCCATGGGCAGAAAAACTCCATTGTTGCGGTGTAATTTCAATGACAAAAGCGAGCGTTTTCATTGAATCTCTCCTTCACGAAATTTGATGACGTAACTGGGGAATCGCAGTATCCTCGTGTGACGCTCTTTAAATGCAGCTCACAGATTGGACCAGAGCAATGCGTGGCCACTCGATTTGGGCTCGTGATAATCAAAAGCTCAAGAAGCATTCGGGTATTCGGCCGTGTCCAATCGTTGCAATGAGGACAATAGCAGAACCATAACAATGTATTGAACTCAGAGCGTGTCCAGTGCCTTGCACACGGTGGAAGAAACAGATTTAGGTGATGACTTTAGCCCTCTTACCTCGGGGAGCGAGCGACGAGATCGTGTTCGGAGCTAGCCTCGAACCAGGAATAGTTAGTTCCGCTCCGCCGCGGAAGGCACTGAGGTATTAGGTATGTCGGTCTCTCCTGGAACGACGACGACGACGCTCCAGCCAGGACGATCGAATTTGTCGCTCTAGGAAGACTACGTTATTTTATGGTTATTTCCTGGTTTATTGACCGAATATTTCCCTGGTTTTTCAAGAAGACGTCTCCTGTCCACACCCAATTAGGAGCTACGACTCCGCCCAACGGGGGCCACGTAATATGAGCCTCCCGAATCCACCACAGCCTATCCAGGATGAATCTGGATCTGCCGAACCACATCACAAGCCTGAAGACTCTCATGATAGCGTCATGGATGACTTCGAGGACGAAGCTGGGTGGCAAACCCAAACGTCGAAGAAGAGACGTCACGGCTCAAAGTCAAGTGAGGACACAATCATAACTCAGCCGGGTTATAATCTCACAGTCATTGTTAAGCCTAACGACCCAACCACGATCATCACCAACATGAACCCTCTGGTACTAAAACAAAAGCTGGACAGTCTGGCCCCAGACGGTGTCATCCAGATTCGGCCCAACTACCGATTGAATCTTCTGGCCATCGATGCTAGAAATGTAGAATCCACAAAAGCACTCCTGCAACTGAAGAACCTGGGAACAGTTCAAGTTCAAACTTACGAACCTCCTCCACCATCGGCATCTGTGGGTATTATTCGAGGAGTATCTGCAGACATCGAGGACGCTGATCTCTTGGCAGCCATGCGAGAAAAAGCTTCAGTAATCCAGGTGAGAAGACTTGGAAAGTCAGAAATTGTCAAACTGGTCTTCGCAACAAAATCCTCACCTGAATATGTCACTGCCGGGCATACACGTTACAAAGTTCTTCCCTACCTTGAAAAGCCAAGGCAGTGTCCGAAGTGCAATCGCTTCGGCCACATTGCAAGCACCTGTCTTAAGGCGCAGCGCTGCAGTCGTTGTGGCGGCGACCACGGAGTAAATGAGTGTGCAGCGGAGCAGCCTAAATGTGCCAACTGTAAGAAGCGCCATGATGCGACATCAAAAGTCTGTGCCATCTACAAAGTAGAAAGACAAATCAGCAACTACAAAAGCTCGAAAAATGTGAACTACACTTCCGCTAAATCTGCTATCGAAAACGACCAAGAGGCGTGTGGAACTGGAAGACACTGGACACCTCGAAAACGATCACAAGGCTCAAAAGAAGATAAGCAATCATGCATTCCACTCCAGAGCGAGGATAACTTCCCTCCTTTGGAAAACTTGACAGGCAAAACTGCTCCAGACTCCTCAGCAGCTCCCCCAGTACAATCTGGACCAAGCACTCAGCCATCTAGTGCTTCAGCAGCTACCGCCAAAAAAGGCCCTTCAAGAGGTCTGACCCGGCCAACCCGAAAGCACAGTGAGCCACCTGGTGATCCTAAACCAATACCTAATGCAACACCTAAGCCTCAAAGCTTCGGAAGTGCGATTTGTACGTTAGCCATACAGCTACGTACCTTTCTCACGTCTCTAAATTTTCCATTCGCTCAGGCACTGGTTACAGTAATCGACATGCTCCTGCCACTTGCCAGCTCCTGGTCTAGGTAGTCTCGCCTTAATAAGGCCGGACTGCAATCGACGCAAAATCATCTTCCTCGCTGCGCAAGACGCTGTTTAATACCTCAGATTCTTCAGTGGAATGTTAATGGACTACGAAATCGGATAGACGACTTACGGCAATATTTACAAAGGCACCAAATTGAAGTACTAGCCCTCCAGGAGACAAACTGCCAACCACAATCGATTCGTCTGTCGCCCTATGTTATCTACAATAGTACGCCTCGGACGACTCTCACATCAACAGATCCTCCAAAGGCATCCTTGTACGTACACCGAGATCTACCTCAATTACAAGTGGACCTGTCGGACTTGTGCGACAACATCGCCGAATATGTCGCTGTCACAATCAAAAAAGGGAACTCAGACGTCACTGTCATCTCAGTCTACATTAGACCTAACGTTCAGTGGGACCCCTCCTCATTGCGTGCAATTCTCTCACGATGCGCACCAGCCACCCTGTTTCTTGGGGATTTTAACGCCCACAACGAGACCTGGGGGGATAAGAAAACAACACCTCGCGGGCGACTGCTTGAGGATGCCGCAACTGCCCTTGGTCTTCAATGCTTGAACGACGGAGTGGCCACCTTCGTACGACCTGGCGTGGAGGGAAGTGCACTAGACCTTAGCTTCACTACGTCCCCAGTACGAGCCTTGTGGTCAGCGGAACCTGATAGCTGGGGCAGTGACCACCTACCAATCAAAATTACTTCACTAGAAGGAGGCCCCACCACGCACAAGACTTGCAAAGTGACTAACTGGGATGCTTACCGCGTGTTGTTTGCCGAAATAATGTCTCTAGGCAATTTGGATTACACCACAGCCATCTCCAATGCGTTATCCAAAGCGACCAGAACCGTGATCATTCCCATATATCGGCCAAACCCTGACCTAAAGTACCTCAAGTTACGTGCCTCGCGACGCCAGGCACAGCGCCGAGCACTTAAAACATCAAAGCAAGAGGACATTCAGCGATATCGAAAGATAGACAGAGCATTCCGGAAGCACACCAAACGATTACAAAGGAGACAATGGCGGCAGCGTTGCGAGTCGCTTCACTCCCCTGGTGGAGGAAAACAAGCGTGGCGCATGGCCCGTGCCCTTGCCGGGCACGCTGTTCCACGGTCACCCGTTCTTGGTCTTGTCATCGCCCAGAACATCACTGTGGCTCAAGCAGTAGAATTCCTTGCCGATGAATTCACCTCTGTCCCTGTCTCACCCCAAGGCTATACCGCGCATAGCACCACTACTATCACTTTACCAACAACATTGACCGCGAACGACGTGGACTTTACGCTAAAGGAACTCCAACATGCTCTTCGCCGCTCTGCTCGCAAACGCACCGCTCCAGGGCCAGATGGGATCACCTTTCAGGCCTTGCGCAATTTAGATGCAACGGCCCTTCCGGGCCTTTTGGAATATCTCAATGACATCTGGCGCTCGGCAGTTCTGCCACGCGCATGGCTCACATCTGAAGTAGTTCCCGTTCATAAACCAGGGAAGCCAACCGGTGACATCAGCTCCTACAGGCCTATCTCCCTCACCTGCTGTCTCGGCAAGGTTCTGGAGCGGATGGTCCTAAGACGCCTTGACTGGCAGCTTGAGACATCTGGCGCTCTACCTCATCAATTATCAGGCTTCCGAAAACGGCGGTGCACAACAGACGCGATTGGTGACCTAGTGTCAGACATGGAACAATCAAAGGCAACTCGCCAAGCAACCTCGGCAATATTCCTTGATATCAAAAAGGCCTTTGACTCTATCCCACACGAAACCATTCTAGCTCAGCTAATCAGACTTGGTGTTACCGGCCGAGCACTCGCATTCGTTCGTGCATTCCTGACAGGGCGTACAATGTGCGTTCGCTTAGAAGGTGTGCGCAGTTCACAACGGCAAGTAGCCCAGGGTGTTCCTCAGGGCAGCGTCATTAGCCCATTTTTGTTCAATGCAGCAATGGCAGCTCTGCCGGAGGCTCTGCAGCCCTTGAACAACCCCTCTCCAGTCATAAACATCGCAATTTACGCCGACGATGTTGCTCTCTGGGCTACTGCCCCAACTAGCTCATACAGTAACATGCAGCGAACACTCCAGCTAGGCCTCGACGCTATAGTTGACGAGATATCTAGGCTTGGTCTTACGTTATCGGCCTCTAAAACAGCCGCTCTTCAATACCACCCAACGGCCAGGTCTTCCATCAACCGAACTTACACGATCAATGGGACAAACGTGACAAGGGTTCGAACATACTCCTATCTAGGCTTCCTCCTGGATGATCGAGTCTCTTGGCGACCAGCAGTCAAGACAACCATTATCAGATGTCGCCGACACCTCAACGCTATCCGCATGACCATTGGCAGCAGATGGGGGACCGTACAGGCAATGATGATGCATCTCTACAGAGGTCTTATTCTTTCAAGGTTGCTATACGCATTGCCACTGGTGAACCTCGGCAATACCCAGAGTTCAGCAGTAGAGACTTTTCAGAGAGTGGCAGTTCGTCTGTGCCTTGGATTACCCAGATATTCACCAAACGTTCCAACACTAGTGGAAGCGAGGGTAAACCTAGTGGAAAATCACGGTAGAGAACTAACACTCCGACACATAGCGAGGCAAACTGTCTGTCGCTCAACTGCTCCTCTTCTGAATCGCCTTCGCCAACGCCCCCTTTCTTGCCTTGGTTCTCTGGCAACGGAGTTTATGGCCTTTATTGGTGACCCGGACACCGACTACCCGGCACCGCCACCATATGCCCCTCCACTGAACATAAATGAGACTGTTCCAATGCTCAAAAGCAAACGCAACACAGCACAGGTCGTTGCCCGGACAACTACAGAGGATCATATTGAGACACTGTACCAAGGATGGATGCGAATATACACCGACGGCTCAGTTCTTCGTAGCAGCAAGTCATCTACCGCAGCGGTTTATATACCTGACCTGAATGTGTCTCATGCCAGAAAGCTCAGCTTCCACGCCACATCAACAACCGCTGAGCTGGTGGCCCTTAGACTTGGACTTGACGTCCTGGAGAAACTTCCTTACTGCAGGAAAGCTTTGCTCCTGACCGACTCAAAAATAGCGCTACAACATCTCGGTAATCTTGATGATGCCCCTCAATATGCCCGATACATTGCACACCTTGCAAGAAACCTCCAAGCGAAGGGCTGGGAAATATCATTCCAATGGTTGCCCTCACATGTAGGCATTTTGGGTAATGAGACGGCCGACCTTCTTGCCGCTGCAGCACACCAGCTTGGTACTCCCATTATTGTGGTGCCGAGGATTCATGAAGCCAAGCTGCTAATTCACCAAGCGATAATCCAGAATCATCCGGACCCACGGGTCGCTGACGGGAGACCACCCCCACGCGTCCCTACGAAGCTACCACGTGCAAGCGCCTCCGTACTACACCGGCTTCGCACAGGCTGTGCCTATACTGCATCTGCCATCCACCGAATTGACGCAACGATGAGCCCAAACTGCTCTACTTGTGACACTCTTGAGGATGTGGACCATCTCTTTTGGGCCTGTCCCAATTACGCAGACGAGAGAAAAATCTTCTTCGACAAACTGCAGATCGCGGGAGTTGCCCGCTCTACTACGCAAGACATTCTTTTCCCCCCCGGCTCCGTTCGTGATGCCGCAAGAACATTCTCTTCTCTTCTTGTATTCCTGGAAGATACCTGCCTACTGGACCGCTTGTAAAAGTGCTGACAGTGCTGTGAATAGATATAGAGTAGTGGACAAACCTAATCAAGTAACTGTGACTTCATCCAAGATGCCTTCTCTCTCTTCTCTTCACCTTTCTAATCTTTCCTTTTGATCCCCTCTTTCCCCATCCCCAACCTGGAACTGGCTTGCCCCCAATCGACGGTGTGGTTAATAAGTTCCAGGCTTCCTTTCCTTTCAACACTTCTCTCTCTCTCTCGGTCTCTCCTCGGCGGCCACGGTGTCGGTGGAGTAGCGTGCTCAACTTTTTCGCGGAGTGATGGTGTGTGCGGCCAGTGGATGACCTCATGTTTTACCTTGGTGCTGTGTCGATCACAGGTGCCACCATCGTGCTCGAAGTTGAGCCTTAACCCGAAGAAAAAGGAACAGTTTAAGAAAAGAGGTTGTCATATGTGACTACCTTTCGGTGTGGTAAAAGTTGTCCCAAATATAACGACCCCTACGGTAAAAGTGACGGCCCCAAACGCAGTCAAAAAGCAGAGAGTCAAATCTGACTACCGCCTAAAGCAAATTGGCGGCCTGTTAGCAAAGCTCGAATTTCCCCGCAAGACCTAGCGAACAGCACGGGTTTTAGAGAATAGAGCGCATACACATATTCGACGTCTTCCAGGCACCATCAGACACTCTAAACATCCGTCCCCAGACACCGGTGACGTACTTATATCCTGTAAGGACGGCAGTGTGTGTACCGAAATCGTCGTGATTGCCCCCGACGGCATCTCGTTATATTGACAGTATTTTTACCGCCAGCGGAGAAGGCTCAAAAATGAAATCGTTAGTCGAGTAATGGGCATGCGAACTTTATTTCGTGTGCGGCGATGAATCGCTGGGCACCTTCGTCGACACCGACGAGAGGCGTTCAGCTCGAACTGACGCTACGGCTCTTTTTGTTCGTGCCTACCTCTTCCGACGTGGTTATCCATTCGTGGGCGTGTATGCCGGCACTTCGTAGCCCTTGGTCACAGAACGAGCATTTAGGTGGCTATGTGGTACAATTATCACGATTGTTATCGGACTGAGAGCTAGGGAGGGAGGCCCGGCGGCGGCCGTAGGGGACCGCAGGTCAGCGGTCAGCTGCTTGTAAATCAAGATATACTTGACTGCTCATCACTTAACTTCTTGAATCAGGCGGCAGCTTGCGCTACCTTGAAAGTGTAGTAGTAGTAACCGATTGATGATAAAAGAAAGAAACGTCTTCTCTTTATTCTACATTCTACGGGACAACCAGTCATACACCTGCACATACACCTGCACATTACCAACCAACGTAGCGAGCACTGTTACAGGCACATACATATCTACAAGCATGTCAGCAGTACAAGGCACAAACAACACCAACACAACACCTCCGCAACTCCCTACTCTAGCACCCTAACGACCCGATTCGTATATGTGCCCTACCAATTTCTGACAACGATTAGGTAGGTGAGCGCCACTGTTTACTAGATGAGGACAAAGAATATTTGCCAGTGTTATTAGTATACAAGTGCTATGTGTGTTTAAATTGGCAGGCTATGTACCTCTCTTAATCTAGCGCTCCGAAGGGCAACATGATATGAAAGTAATCGGCTAAAGTAACAGCGCACGGCATGTTCGCGATCAGTTTCGGTTTAAGATTCACGCAGCGATGAGCTTGCTAAGCCATGTTGCCCCATGCTCGTTCCGCGCTTGTAACCTCTGCATTCGTAGTCAGTAATTGTCTAAAGTAACATAATTCGTAGTCTTGTGTTGCTCAATTTTAAATTCAGTGCTTGAGAATAGTCGACTTAATTGTAGCGGGCAAACGCTAGCTGCACACTTTACCGTGGTGGTCGAGTGACCGATGAGTCGCACCACTCGCTCGACTTTAAAAACCTCTAAATTCAATATTAACACTTATGTAAAAATAAAAAAAAAGGTTTGGGGTGCAATTAGACAAAACAAAACTAGCATAGGTGAGTTTTTCTTTTATTTTTATTTACTGCATTCGAAGAACATATACACCCTTATCAAATTAATTTAGATCTTTCAGTTTTCTGTTGAGAAAAAAAAAATTAGGTACTTTTCAAGCATGGGGACACTTCATATAAGAAGTGTGTTAAGCTCAAAATATTAGGGCATGACAAGCAAAACTATACTGTATATATATACAGGGTGTCCTTTTTATTATTTACAGATTTGTTTAAAACAAAGCCTTGAAAGTTACACTTATGCTGTTTGTGCGAGTGAGTTATACGGCATGGTGGACATGACATAGGTGGCTAATATTTGTGATAAGTCGAAAAATTAATTAAAAAACGTTAATTAACTTTTTAATTAGTGAAAATAGACACATACTTCCTGTTTTAAACTTAATGAGGGCCATCGAGAACCACTAAATCAACTCTTTATAGAACGACTTATCGCGAAGATTAGCTACCCACAGAGTGTCCCCCTGGCCGTATAACACTCTCTCACAAACCGCATAAGTGTAGCTATCATGACTTTTTTTTTAAAAAATCTGAAAAAAACAAAAACAAAAAAAAACTTGTATATAAAGTTGCTTTAATGGAGACAGTGTTCAGGTGGCCATTGCTTCTATTATTTTATTTTCAAAGCGTGATATACAACTTTATAGTTAAAACATTTTCCTTTAAAAAATAATTAAACCTTTAGAAACAACCTTGTAGGTACTTCTGAATCCTAGTTGAAATGGAAATCTGAAAAGGAGTTTTTTTCCAGCACTGCTCTATCAAACTATAATAATTATAGGTTGGTAGCCGCGGTGTACGAAACAAGAGGAAGAGCCACTAGCGTCAAGTGGTTTATTCGGCAAGTGTGACCGTACCAAGAACACGGAGCTTCGTGCTCCTACCACTTTTATAGCTAATCAGCAGCCGTCGCGATAATGACGTCACAGCGGGCTTAGCATGACACCGCACTTTCTGAAGCCAAAAAAAAAAACCGTGCAGCCTTCTTATTGGCACCTTTAGATATGAAACAAAGCACTAAACTTACATAAACAAAAAAAAAAAGAACATTTACCACCCCCCCCCTCCTACAAATAATGCTATTGTTATCTATGTTTTACGCATATATAAAATTATCAAATCATGCAACCCTGCGGTTATTTCACCATTCTAAAAAAAATATCTGAAAATATGTATAACACAAAAAGGGATATGATTTACGCCAAACAAGATACAGGGCCATAGAACCAAAGTTTCAACAATAATGGCGGGGCGTTCATGGTACCATTTTCAGCCTCTAGCAGCGCTTAGCTGCACCCTTCCCGAGTCAGTTTGCCGACCGGCAGCGTCTGCGAAAGATCTTGTGGAAAGATGTGAATTTTTTTCCCCAAGCTCTTCAAAATCATTCATCGATTTTCTTCAATATCTGATTTAAAGGACCTTTCGAATTCCTAAAACAATTTCCTTTCAAGACTTCTTTCATATGGGCGAACAAAACAAGTCACACGGGGCGGGGTTCTGAAAATGCGGGAGGTGGAGAAGTGGTGGTCATACCCTTTTTGCTCAAAAATTGTTCCACTGACAGGGCAGAAGGTGCTGGGGCATTGTCGTGATGGGACTGCAATTCCCGCTTTCCCTCACGTCAGGCACGTATAGCCAGGGTGAGGGGGGGGGGGGGGGGCATGGTGCCCGGGCCCCCCCAAAATCTTTCCCTTTGCTGGGAACTCCTCTACCCCTCCCCCTCATAAAGCATCTTGTCATGGGCGGGCCCCCCTGAAACAAAATCCTGGCTATGTGCCTGCCTCATGTCGGGGCATTTCTGCGTTATCGAGTTTTGGAAGTGTCGCCAAATTCCCACGTAGAACACCTGAATAACAAATCCACCAAGGGGAACAAACTCGGACTGAACAATGCCCCAGTGTTTCGATGTTGTCATCGGTTCAGAAGGTTGAGGGTCGCCCTGAACGAGGTTGGTCGTCGATCAATAATTCACCAGCGAGAAAACCACTCGTAGACTTACGATTTCTTATTAGCATCTTCTTTGTAAGTTTTCTTATGCGTTACAACAGTTTCCGCTGCCGGTTCCACTAAAAGAAAACAAGATTTCACGGCTGCAATATGTTCCTTCATATCAGGAATTGAAAAAAAAAAAAAACAAGGAATGATTTTGAAGCGCTTAAAAAATTATTTATAGCAGACAATTCATGTCGCAAAACTCGCTCGGAAGGAACGCTGCTAGTGGTGGAAGCTTCAACTACCAACTGCCCACACTCAGAAATTCATTTCAGTTACTTTTGCATCCCCCCTCATATGATTCACTGCACCAAAAGCTTTCGATATATGCCATGTTAAAAACAAAAAAAGAAAGATTGCAAGCAGTCAATGAGGTTCATTAGACATTATGCGGTGGTCTGGTGGTCTGACAACACCACCAGACCACCGCATATGGTGGTCTGGTGGTGGTCTGGTGGTCTGACAACACTAAGAGCGCCACAATTTTAACGACGACCATATGGTGGTCTGACAACACTAAGAGCGCCACAATTTTAATGTTGGCAAGCGTTCTCGGTACCGATCGAAGCACGGTGGAGGCATTGGAGATAACTGTACGGGCAGTGCGCGATGGTGCTGCAGCTGTGGTTTCCGCCTTTCGAACATGAAATGTCAACGAACAGTTTAAGCAACCTACCGCAACAGTCTCTGACGAAACTCTCGCAGGCCTGTGATGGCGGGCGACAACCTCGTCGAAGTAGTGGAGCAAGTCCTACGCCTTCGCTGTGGAAGTTTGGCTTTAAACACCGCGGGTTATCGCCAGCGTGCGCACGGGCTTCCGAGAGTTTCGTCAGACAGCTGCAGTACGTTGTTAGACCAGTCATGCGCCTCTTTGTCACGTCCTCACGCTCCCGGCTTTACCCACGCGCGAAGAGCTGGGTCACGTGATGAAAGGGAAGTGAGTGATTGGTCTGGCAAGCAATAAAATATATTACTTCAAATTACATCAGCTTATTCAAGAAGTGAAGCTATAGCTAATCCCAAAGAATGTTAGCTTGGAACATACATCGAGAAAAAATATGTGGAAAAAACCTAAAGTAAGAACCAATTATGCCAAGCAACAATTGGATTATTAATTGTCTCCTTGCTGAACAAAATTGAAAGAAAAGGTAGACTTTCAGTGTTCCTTTCCGATTTTCAAGAGGAATATTAAAAAACTCCTGGTGGAGAGTGATATCGTTTATGAGTGCGGAACAAAATGTAAAAAAAAAAAAATTATTTTTGATGTAACTAGTATTCTTTTCTCAATCGTGCTAAACGTGGTACAAGTGTTTATTATGAATTTGTTTGGTTGTGCATGTGCATTTGCAGATGTCCTTTTTTGGGCTGTACTGCAAAGGGACGTAGATGCCTTGTCAAGCTGAAATGACAGCTTTTTCTCTACCTCCCTTCCTCCCCTTCTTTGGAGAGGAATAAAAACAAATATCAAGAAGCAGTAAAATAAAAAAGTTATCTATACTCCGTTGCAACCTAAGAACGAAGGGCGAGGGTAAGAAGAGCCTGGGAGGAGGAAGCAGACAGAACGCCGGAGAAGAGAGGTGGAAACCTCCTTCTCTCTTTAGCGTTCCGTCTGCTTCCTCCACCCCGGCCCGTCTTACCCTCGCCCTTCGTTCTTAGGTTGCAACGGACTATACGTCCAAAGCCCTAATTTTTACCGCATCTGCATGTGCATCTACAGATATCCTCTTTTTCGCTGCTCTGTAAAGGGATCGTAGAGTCCTTGTCAAGCTGAAATGGCAGCTTTTTTCTCTACCTGCCTTTCTCCCCCTCTTCGGAGAGAAATAAAAATTATCAAGAAGCGGGTAAAAGAAAAAAAGCTATCTACGTCGCAAGCCCACATTTTTACTGCATCCGCATGTGCATTTGCAGATGTCCTCTTTCGCGCTGTACTGTACAGGGAGGTAAGGTCCTTGTCAAGCTGAAATGGCAGTTTTTTTTACTTACCTCCATCCTCCCCTTGTTTAGAGAGAAATAAAAAAATAATCAAGAAGCAGTAAAAAAATATATTTATCTACACTACATCGCAAGCCTACATTTTTTACCACAGAAATCCGACCTTGCAGGAATTTAAGCTTGGTCATGTTGGGAAGCGTGGAATCTCAAAAGCTTATTGCTCATTTCAAAAAAACCTTCGTAGGCAAGTCTTATGCGGCCCGGAAGAAAGGGCCGGGTAATATTTTTCACCAAGAAGAACTTCACCGCATCTTTCAATCAGGTAAGCTGTGCTCAGCGTTCTAAAGACTGAGCTTCCTGTGTTATATATGTGCGTCTCCGGAGTTAACATATCAATCAAAAACCGAGCGGTTAGAGCATATGAGCTGAAATAAATTTCCTACAAAGCATAAGCATGAGATCTCTCCTTGATTTAGGAAAGCCTAAGATTTGTAACGCAGGGGTGGTTGTCGGCTGTGCTGTCCCATACTTCGATTTTATCCGACCAACTGCACAACTCCTGGCATTCCCCTGAAAGATGTCATCTGCAAAATTTTAATTTCTACTCACTGTATTGAAGCAACGTGATATTCCCGAGGATAGCATTATCGTTCGTGAGACTCGTAGGACATACCAAAATAAAATGTTACTCTTTAATAAATACTTATGATTCCTTGGTAACGTTACGCATTGATCCCAATTATTAGCCCCTGTAATGTCACCATTCCCATGCACATTTTAGCATTGAGGTCAAACGACTGTAACGGATCAGGCTAAAACAGAACTCATCGCCATGTTGGTTATGCTTTCAAAGCGAACGGTCTTGATAGCGCGATAACTTTGTGCAAAGCGTTACGTTTTACACGCACCAAGCATTTTCACATTCCTTTAATCCCGTAAAGAAGACGTTGTTTTTTAACGAACGAGTTTTTTTACCACACTGTTTATTCTTTGTTTAACATTGTATAACGAGCTTAACATCCTGTGTTCTACACGCTAAATACAGGTAGAGAAACCATGTTAAGGAGCGTGTAAAACGGATGTAATGTTGATAGTTTTCAGCAGACGCATGATCAATCGTTAATTGAGTCGACAAACCTTTGTAATTACGACAGCCAGCTGCAAAAGCATTACGATCGTTTGGTTGGCTCCCTCACGTAGCAGTATCTGGAATGCTCGACAATCGTCGTATAATGTGTGACCTTTCTTTTAGATTCTACAGGCTAACATCGAAAATACTGCTAGGATTATAACTGCTTATTTCGAACTCAAGCGCAAGAGGTGAAATGTGGCTATCGCAACGAACCCTTACGTAACGTATTACGGGCAACGTGTTACTCGTACCTCGTTACTTTTTTGTTAACAAAGTAGCGACCTAGTTACATTTTAAGGAAAGGAATGGTTAAATAATTTCTGTTTCCTTTAATGAGGTAACAAGTAGGTAATGGCATTTAGTTACCTCTGGAGGGCAACCTTGTTACAACCCACCTCGCGCCTGTAGTTTGAATTGCAAGGGAACGATAGATAGACCGCAGAAAGATGTCCACCATGCATGTCGCTTTAACCACGTGAGTGAAAGCGTTAAAATTAAGGAATTATGAACGACGACACAGCTACTGCTTAATAAAAAATGACAGATTTCAAGTGGCGAGAAAATACCACTTTACACACAAGTTGAAGTAAAGCGTTCCGTTTTAATCGCGTCAATGAGTAATTTATTTAGTTACTTTTTGAGGGAGTAGCGAGTAACGGTTTCCAGTTACTTTATTTCAGTCACGTGTGCATGCGTGACTCGCAGTTATCCCTTCAAAGTAAAATACACACTATAAAAGTGCCCATGTCGTGTTCGCGTGGAA
Source organism: Ixodes scapularis (assembly GCF_016920785.2). NCBI lineage: Eukaryota > Metazoa > Arthropoda > Arachnida > Ixodida > Ixodidae > Ixodes > Ixodes scapularis. Next base: position 18,388,619 of record NW_024609857.1, on the reverse strand, counting down.
AGTGTCGAGCGGTCATTGCGCGAGATTGTTAGTTCAAACGCATAATCAATTTTTGGGTTAGTGCTCTCCGTGAGCACTAATCTGCCAGCAAGCCAGGAGGTTTACGCCACTCTTCATATTTAAAGAGAAGAACAAAAACAAATCATCTCTTCTTCGCATTAGTGTTGCGCCTTTTATAGAGTTTTCTAGTCGATATATTATGAAGTAGAAAGAGAACTTCTAGTTACTGTTTCTTAGCCCTCTAGACAAGTTGTTGGCTATAGGGATCGATAAAAAGAGGGAAAAATTGGTTAATTGTTTGGCGAATTCAATAAACCCTGTTGCAATACCTATATTGGTCCAAGAAAGCTATTGGTTCAATAAACGCACATGATTAAATAACATCATATGAGTATATACGAGAATAATTTAAGAGTATGTAAGAAGTTATAAGAAACTGGTCCCAAGTTTTTTGTAACGTCATATGTAATATTTTATCATTCCTATTTTTTATAATGTTCTTAATGCTCCTATATGATCTTATCTAATCATATATGTTTTTGGACCAAATATTTATTATAGGCACAATAATTTTCACCCGTTAAATGTTTCTTCTTTCTTTATTTTCAATTTTGAGTGATATAATGTGTATGAGGAATTGACGCTGGAGCTCAATACCGTGAAAGTTTGATGAAAATATTGTGGTGCATGCTAATTGACGAGAAATGTCGCCCATGTACACGGTTTCAAACCGAAATTTAGGTTGAAAATGGTGCCGTTATCGCAGCCGGCAGAGGGTGGAGGGATACATCACATATCGCACTTGGCCGGCTTTGACCCCAATCTAAGCCATGCGCAAGGGTGACACTTCTCGTCCCGTAACACCTATTAATAATTTTTTTTTTCAAATCAATATTTCATGACGGGGTCAGACCGCATCCCGGTCTACCTTTAAATCTATAAATAAAATATTCGTTGTAAGGCAAAAGAAATAAAAAAGACAGACGTTTACAACTCCCTGTAACGCCGAATTAGAGCGCAGCTCTTGGGGAGGAGGAGGGAAGGGTACTGAGGGGTGGTATACCCCTTCTCCTCATCAGTACCCTCTCCTTCTCCTTCTTTCACACGCGAAACGCGTTTCGTCATCCGAAGTTTCGGCGAGGTGCCGAAACGTCACACGACGTTTCGGTGAAGTCACGCGACGTTTCGGCACCGTGCGGAAACCTCACCGTGCCGAAACCACTGTGCCGGAACGTCACTCGCGACGTTTCGGCCTAATGCGGAAACCTCACCGCGCCGAAACCACTGTGCCGGAACGTCACTCGCGACGTTTCGGCACCGTGACGTATCGGTGGAAATCACATGCGGAAGCTTCACCCGTGACGTTTCGGCACCGTGCGGAAACTTCACCGTGCCGAAACCTCACCGTGCCGGAACGTCACTCGCGACGTTTCGGCACCGGGACGTATCGGTGGAAATCACATGCGGAAGCTTCACCCGTGACGTTTCGGCACGGTGCGGAAACATCACCATGCCGAAATGTCGCGTGACGTTTCGGCGCGGTAAATTATGGGACGTTTCTCACAATGCACCGCGCGGTTACGCCGACGCCGACGCCGATGGCGACGCCGCTCAAGCCGGAAACCGGCGATTAAGAGCTGCGCTCTAAAAAAGACGAGTAATTAAAACGTTTTTGCTAGTTCGCTAAATAAAAGCTCAAATACACGAGACGGAAACAACATAATCTTTTTGTGATAGTTCACGCTCCGTTCAAATGCAGATTCTTTAAAATAACCAAAGTTCCCCATGTGACGTCAGCGATAGCTCTCGTCAAAGCGATAGGAGCGAAAACCTGTTTTCTTAAATGAATTTGGATTGCGCGAAGTGTCCAGTGTCTGTCCTGAAGAAGAGAATGAATATGAAGATTCAGGAATCATAACCGCAAAATAGAGGGAGCATTTTTCAAAAAATTCTTAAGAAATGTTAAATCGGTGTGTGTTCAGAAGTGAGCTGGAGCAAAAAGTAACTCTCATGTGCCTTCCACAGATTTGGCTCAGGGCAAGACTCTCCTGGAGGTGGGCGTCGGACCGTTGGTCTGGTATTCTTTCATGTCCTCTAATCGATACAAGGACATCGTGCTCAGTGACTTGGTCGAAGACAACAGGAAGGAGCTGGAGAAGTGGCTGAACAAAAGCGAAGATGCCATCGATTGGACAGACCGTGCCGAGCAAGTCGCTGCCTTGGAAGGCTATAGGTATATACATCAACACAAAAAAAGACACGAATGTTTGGGGGTATTAATATTTCTTACTTCGCGTAGAATAATGGAACACATGAACGAGCACTTGGGGTAGGGAGCCAGAATTACGTCCGCCGTGAAGTCTAAAGAAGAAAACTCTTGATGAGCATTTAATTTTAGAGAAAACGTTCTAGGGTTATTTTCCATGTCTAACGATATAAAACCTGACGAAACTATGGTCTCCCATTGTGGTTCCACCGGGCTTCTTTAGAAAAACAGTTTGTGCCTCTCCAGGAATCGCACTACGAACCTGAGGCTCTGTTGTCTGAAACTCTTCACCTGACCAATTGAGCGAATAGGATGACTACTGGTCAGAGCTGTTTGTTTCCGCAAGACGATATGTTGTTCCAGCGTACGCAGGTGTTATGTGGGGTCACGTTATCACGTAGGTATACCAATGGCTACGTGAGCAAGTATTTCTTATAGGCTATGATATCACATAGACTATATTTACGTGACGCCTCGTGACATGAATTCATTATGTCGCATACCATAGTGTCATTTAAACTGATCACGTAACGGTATTTTGCATTATCGCATGACGTCATGTGGTCACGGTTGCACAAATAACGTGACAACGTGGCCCATAGTAACGGATGGCGTAAAAAAACACGCCACTTACGTAGCATAGCACGAAACGCCTTGGCTGTGCTTAAAAGCAGATGGGTGGCTCGTGATTGGTCAGTCGCAAAACATTTTATCTCACCATAATACTTCGGAAAAAGCCGACTGAAGAAAAAAGCGCTCCATCTTTCTGTCGATATCCCTGACAAAAAGGTCCTAAGAATTAAACTTGCAAAACTTGTGAAGCAGTTTCAAACAAACTCAAACAGCTTGACTCGGAACACATTAAGCATTCTGTGTCAATCAGATTAACGCGAAGTATTAAGGTAAATCATATTTTTCTCATCGTAAAATTCCTTATTAACTTAATATTTAATCGAACATGTTTGTCCAGAGGGTTGATTGTGGCTCACAAATATAACGTGATCACTCGGTGACTTGACCGCTAGCACTTGGTAAATCTACATCCATCGACGAATAATCGAGTTGCGTCCAACTTGTGAAGTGACAGATGGCTTCCAACGCTAACAATATCTGCAGCACGCTTCAGATATTGGCTAACTCCGGTGCGCTGTTGGGGCAAACATTGGCGGCACCACCCTGAGAAAAACAGCCATATTTCTTTTCTGTCCAACAATTGTATTACTCGACTCTTCGTTGTTGCGGTGAACATGCGGGGTGAATGTAAAAGCGGTCGAGTGTCTCATGTATTGACGATACCATCGGTTGTGTCTGAACAGTGTGTAGAAATTTTGAGTATAAACCTTTTGTATTCCTTTTAATGGTTTTCTCATTAAGTAATTTTTTTCACATTGGGAGAATCTTTGACCTGGGATCTAAGATTGTCTTTAATGTACCATGTAAAATATTTTTCTACGTACAAGCATTTCTTCCGTAAGCGTTATGCAAAGGACTTCCGTGCAGCTAACTCATCAGAAGAAGTATGCAACAATCAGCTCAATAGTTGTCTTCGCCACCGAGAATACACTGGTTGTTAAATTCCCAATAATATTCCTTACTAAGCCATAATTATGTATCAGTTGAATTTCTTCGAACAAAATTGTAATTTATGTTAATTATGACGACGGTGCAGGCTGAGTTTGAATCACTTTATGGTAGTTTCCAAGCTATATAGTTAAATATGTTCGCCCCTGCAGTATAATCGTATTTTGCCCTAAATGAAGCGGCCATATGTGCCAAGCAAGACTTCTAGGAAACTCTCGGAGACGTCTAGTGACAATATTCATGCTCAAGAAACCTTTAAAAAATCCCCTTCAATTTCCTCTCCTTCCCGTTTCGATATAAATGAGCATCGCACCGGCGTGTGGTAGGTTATCATAACTGCGTGATGCACGGGAAAGGCCTCAGGCTAGCCGTGGTACATTACTGGCTAAATTTTTCATATACAGACGATCAGAAGCCGATAGAGGATTACTGGCCTCAAGGTGTCTAAACAAAAACGCAGTATTATTATTATTAAAAAAAATTATCTTGAGCCCAGAGATTTTCAATATGTCCTCAAGCATCATGTCAGGCATCGCAGCAAAATACAGGTTAATGGCATCTTCCTTGTTCTGCTTTACAGCGACGTCAAGAAGGGGGCGTCCGAAATAATGGAGCGCACGCGTTCCTCCATCCGGAAGGTGGTTCCCTCAATGTCCTGGAACCTGGAGTGCTCCCCGGAGAACACAAAGAAACCTTCGACGTCGTTCTTTCCTGCAACTGCCTGGAAAGTGCCACGGCGGACCACGAATCCTTCCGAAGTGTGGTTAACAACGTCGGATCACTTGTCAAACCCGGCGGCTTGTTCCTCCTGGGCGGTATGAGTAGTGTGAAGAGTTTCTTTCCGAAAAATATCGGCGTTAATGCGGAGGACCTCAGCGAGGATCTTATTAAAGGAGCAGTGACTAATGCCGGGTTTCAATTAAAAGTATACCGCACCAAAAACATTGAGATTGCTGGGAACCCAGGTGCATTCTCTTTTATTCTAGCGGCCCGTAAGTCTTAAGTCGGTTTAGGGTGACATGCTTTACTCTGTGCGGCGTAGTTCCGTTCACAGCTGCTACGCACCCCTCCCTACCACAACGCGCGATCAAACAGAAATAAATGTTTAATTATTCCTCGCCAGAAAGCGAAATGGGCTGAAATCGGATCAATCTGGACCTCGTTGATGAGAGCAACAACTCGTAGACAAGTCTGCCCTTCTGGAGTGTTAGCAGACACTGGGCTGGTTTGATTTACCTGCACAAGCATTCACCTGTGCAAAAAAAAGTGCAGCCGAGTTGACTAAATAACAGAGCAACGTACTTTCGTTTGTGTTTTGAGACAGGCTGCACCTCTAAATTGAATACGGCAGCGCGCGCCGAGTGCAGCTGGTGGAGGAGGCGCATGTAAATCGAAGGCCCACTGGCACATTTGCAGTTTGGGTACGAATATCAAAATTATACCAAGTTAAGAAACAAAAAAAAAAAAAGAACGTTATGCTTATTTTGAAACAAAGATATCGTATAGTAATCAAGTGTCACTTTGTTAATAAGCAAGTTTTTTGTCTCACACTTTCTTTTTCTGCGCACCATTTCACCAAGGGCTTTGCAGTTTTTCAGCACTCCAGTCAACGAAAAAGCACATACATCTTAAGTTTGACTTGAGCATGTTATACTCCAGATAAAACCATTAAATGTTTGTACTGTAATGAGTTTCATGTGTGATTATATTACTTCTTTCAAAAATATATTTGATAAAAAGTAGTTATAATGTTCAATGTGCACTGAGGATGTTTCTGAAATCGCCTAAATATGGCGAAAACTCACTCTGCGAGGTGTAAGCATCCCAGAAATTCATAAATCGTAACGACGCGCGGCCAATTTCCTTATTAAAAAAAGCGAAAGACATATTCACAATTCTTTGTAATGCCAAATTAGAGCGCAGCTCTTGAGAAGGAGGAGGGGAGTGTACGGAGGAAAGGGTATGCTCCTCCACTCCCTCCATACCCTCCCCTCCTCCTCTCCTGCTCCCCTTCCATTTAGCGGGAAATTTTCGCTAAATTTCCCGCTAAATTAAATGGAAATTCTTTCCCGACTCAATTCCTCCGCTTTGTGGCAGATGCTTGAGAGGCCTCGATTTCTCCTTGCGCCTTCTAAATGCAACCAAACATTCCCGGGGAGTCGTCATCGTGGATCGGGGGCTGATTGCACCACACGAATTTTCGAAATCACTTCACAGACTAAGTCATCTCGCAAATTCGGCGGCCCGTTTTTGTGTGATCTCAGGTTGACTTTGCGGCAACGCATGTTTCCCACGAGCAATCTGGATCAACCCGAATTAACGGATTACCTTAAAAGACGTCGTTTTCGGTGACGCAGCCTGCAAATCTGCAAAGGATCGCTAAAAAATCCGCTCCCGCCGAAATCGGTGGATTCAACAGGAGGCCGACCGGGGCGCGCACGTGACTTGTTGTCTCCCTAACGGGAAGGGTTGCACCAGGAAAGATAAAACTTCGAGACAGCTAGCGCCCAACGGCGCGGCTGATATTGGCTGATTGCAAAGGAATATACGTATTAAGTATAAGTTCGACTGGCCATGTGAAGAGTTTATTAAAATAAGGCCAAGTATATCTATCACCATGCGAATTTCCCATTGCAGGCGATTGGTATAAAATTGATATCCGAACCGCCCGAAAGCTTTTCGTAAAATGTCTTCACAAAAGATATATTAAAAAAAAAAAAAAAAAACGGCATTTCCGTGTGTGCTTAAGGGCACCACGCTGCCGCAAATGTGATGAGCAAGGTTGTCCTAGTAAATAAGTTGTCACAAATGTCAGCATTGTTAAGCTTGTCGAAGCTTGTTATTTTAGGCAACATGAATCAAAGTATTTCTAATACAAGTGACACTAATCTAATGAACTAAGAAATGTAAACGCGATGTGAAGGGAAATATTTTGCCCAGCCAGAGACGACAATCTAGTGGTTCTCCTAAGGGTAAAGCAGGTTTTAAACGGTAATTCTTGTATGCGCAGGCAGTACCGCGAGATTAAAAAGGAATATGAGGCTGCTAACTCCTGTGCCTGTGCTAAAGGTGGAAATTTTAGTACCATTTACGAAAACAAAATGTACTCTAGAACGTGGGAACAAAGCTATAAACACTCGGTCAGTGACGCTTCAGCGTGGTAAATGAGAGAAGAGGGCAACCTATAGCTATCATTCAGGCGGCTGTGAGTACCTGTCAGTACATCTTCCCTCGGAAAAAAAATTCAGTAATAAATCTTGTCATTTGATGTTTAGGGAGCGACAATTTAGTCTGCCAGTTTTTGGCAACATGGTTATACGCCGTAGATGAGAAATTTTGCCAGTGTAGTACGACTACTCGGTTGGGGCATTTAACGTGCATCACACTGTTGTAATTTACAACCACAAGTATTTCTTGTGAAGAGATCACAACACTGAAGAAGAGCGCCACTGATTTGAGAAAAAGGGTAGAACTGCCGCCAATTTCTAAGCCTGCAAAAATTTGTATTGTTTGCTGATGTAATTTAGGCTTCGAGAAGCTGAGACGGAGCCTCCACTCTTCTCTAATGGAAAAGGAGATCATCCTCCAGTAATGACGAAAGGATATCAGACGCCCAGGAAATACTAAACAGAGATCAGCACGATATATGTCGAACGTCAAACTTGAGTGAGCGCCGGCACTAAAACTGTTGAAGTATTCACCGACAACAGTGTATGTCAGCAAGCCTGGCAGTCATGTGCGAGTTGAGTTCCGGGCTCAGGGACAAAGAGTAACAGTCGCTTATGCAGAAGATGACATTCTTTGCTGCAGGCTGCCTGAGTGTCTTCCGTAGATTAAAAAAAAGAACATACACAAAACGAGGAGACGAACGCGAACAATTTTGAAGCGTGATTTTGCCAACTCATCTCCTGGGCCGAACTGAGACCAACGGCGAAATTGTTATCAACAATGGTGTAAGCGCCACGCCACAACCAAAGCTGTGAATGTGACGGTATAACCGCAACATGGAAGACTTATTTTCAGCGGTGGCTTTCTTCCATTAGCATTTCCTTCTTAGCTCATTTCCGGCAAACTCTATAGTGCGACAATGCTACAATGAAGGAAGAGGACCTGCTCGGCATTGTTGCAACGGTCAGTGATCTGTACTTGCAACACACACAAAGTTAATGTCATCGGTGAGGGCACCGGCCACTGTGTGCCGAGGTTTCCACAGTAAGAATGTGAGCTGAATATCACGGGAGTTATTGTGCCCCAAGTGAAGCACGAGGTCACCTTAAAGTACACTACATTCAGACCAATCATGTTGAGAGACTCTTTAAGGAATCGATGAAAAATTGTGCACTCGACTAATTGTGTGGCTTTGTAGAACACGTGAACCAGTTTGAAACAAAGTTTGAAGATAAACAGCGACTCTGAACATCGAATTGGCAATGCCAAGACGTTCTTTAAGCCTTTTAATAAAATGCTCATTCTTTTCGTGCACAATTGATCTAGCCTGATTATATCCAGCTAATAGCAGATGTTTTAATGCCTCTTATCCAAACTTTTATACTTGGTCTCATCCCACGATGGACTAAAGGCCAAAGCCGCGGGCCGCCACATCCCCACCATTCCTGGACACGGTCTCCTTGCGCCCTCTCTTGGCTATTCTCAGAAAAACGCAGTAAAATGATAATTTCAGCCAAACTGCTGCAGAAATCCTTAAGTTTTCCGGGATATCTGTAGAGGGCACTAATACACTCTTAATACCTCTTAAACCTCGAAATTGTATTCTTTTTATTCCTGTACCCGATATAATATTGTTTCATTGAGTTCTAAGGGCCACTTTGACAAAATTTTAAATCTCTTTTCACTAAAATGAAGAATCGTAAAGTTCCCGAGCAATATAAAAGCTGCCGACTCATAGCACACACCACAGTTAAAATTTCAATATTTTAATTAATCCTTTTTATTCCTCGAGACTTTCAAATTCGGCCCGCTTTTTACCTCTGTAAAGTTAGTACTCCGCCGTTGCCCAAGAAGCTTGCGGCCAGGGTACCTTTAAATAGGCTTATCAAAAGAAAAGATTTGCACGATGCGTTTTCGACAGCATATTGACTAAGATTGGGGCGGCTATAATATGACTATATAATAATTAGGTGTTTACAACCAAAATTTGTGCCCTGAATTTCAAATATAAGCAATTGTTATGTAGGGTCAGAAACACTTGCATTGTATATATTTTCCTTTGAATTTGCCTGTATACATAATGTTTTAGCTCGGCTACAGATGCAAACTGAACAAAATCCTTTCAGGCGTGTATAGCTAGAAATAACTAGAACGGCGCGCCGCTGGCCATTCGGTTGTGTGTATTTTTATCTATCTTATTTTATCTATGCAAATATACGCGTATAAATAAAGAACACAACAACGACGACGTTGAGAGGACGAAACACCGGGCGACGGAGGTGCCTCAATCTGAGCCCAGGGGCCCTATGTTGACCTTTTTGGACTCCCACGGCGACTTGGGAGAAGGAAGTGGCGTCAACAACGCAGCAAACGCAGATTGGATGTTGATTGGTGAGTGTCGCTGATGACGAATTTCCGCAGAAGAGAACAAAGCTCACTTTTTCTTTGTTTTCTTCTGCGGAAATTTGTCATCACCGACTCTCACCAATCAACATCCAATCTGCGTTTGCTGTTTTGTTAAGGTCACTTCCTTCTCCCTATAGTCGCCGTGGGAGTCCAAAAAGCGCAACAAAGGGCCCCTGGTTCCTGGGAAGCGGCAGCTTCTACTTAATAATATAATATAATAATAAGCTTTATTTTCATTTCCCGTTACAGGTAATGATGGGGCCGAGAATAAAAGCCGCGATAGACGGCTTGACAAGCTCTCTGCCCCAGTCACATTCAGCAGCACTCAGAGCGAACAAAATAAAATACAAATGCATCAATCAAAGAACAAGCGCATTTAACGGATATCAATTACCTTGTTAATCTTCAAAGCATATCAATGTAGAAAATCTACGTTTACATAATAAATACAAATACATGGACATGAGAAGGCATTATTAACAACTTACCGAGAACATAGACATACAACATCGAAGATATACAAAACCAAAGATCAGTAGACTACATCAAAGCTATACATGACAGTACGTAATTCATTTAAACTCAATTTATCTATATCAATATTGTGTAAAATTAGTGAATTGAGAAGTCTTGGGACTCGGTAGGCTAACATTTCTTTGCCAACATTCAATCGACACGTTGGTATTTGACTGGGCTACCTCCTTGGAGCCTGCTGCGTCGGCCCCAGTGGACGCAGCTGCAGTGACCAACAGCGCCATCATGTTCCTGGGGCTCCTTCATGCACCGATTGAACGGCGTGCCAGATCCCCATGGCTCGCTACTGACCCGCGCAACCCACCTCCACGAAATCTAGACTTCTGCGAATCGGACTGCCATCCTCCCCAATACCAACAATCCATGTCGTCGTCATTGTGCACGTATATACTCATCATATTATCATGTTCACTAGACGCTGCACCGCGGGCCTCCATGGTACGGGCTGCTTGCTGCCTTTCCGCGGCTTTCCAGAGTCAAATAAGTACAGACTAAAAACTAAGGACCAAAGACAAAATGCTTTGCTGACCAACAGCCGGCAGCGCCTTAAAAGAGAGAACAATAGTGTATTCTCGTTTCGAGGATACAAATTCCAAAACTCCCCAAGGAAAGATACACCAGGCAATCGTGGTGTGGCATCAGAGAACCCTGTTGTGACACCAGAGTATATGGTGTGCCCACCAGCAGTGATGGTGTATCGAGCGCATTAGCCTTGTGCGCCCACCAGAAATGGTGGTGTACCCACACACCAGCCTGATGAATACACCAAGAGAGTCTGGTGTCACACGACAAGGGCTCATGTGTCCACCAGGCAGCCTGGTGTCCACACCACGCAGTTTGATGTGACACCAGAGTTGTGTTCTTGCTGACTCCCCCCCCCCCCCCCCCCCCCCCAGTCCGTGAGCGTGTTTTCTATTAGCATGTGTGCCGCCCCGTCCCCAGACGTGGTGCCTTGTTTCCTCCCGTCTTGGTGGTCGCCGAAGACCCCGCGGCGGGCTCCTTTGTGCTCAAGAAGTGTCCCCCTCGTCCCCAGCACATTCCCGGGCGGCCTTGAGCAGCTTGGGGCGCCCGCCGGCTCGCCTCTTCGATGGTTTCTCTTCCCCTTTCCGCCGGTATTCTTGTTTAAGTTTGAGAAAATAAAAGAGTCTTCTTTGTGAGTCGAAGCCGAAAAAATGTGTGTTGCTGCGCTTTCCTGACCTCGGACGAGCTTGGTTTGGTAGCAAAACAACAAATAAAGCTAGTAATTATTGCAGTTTTTAGTGCCGAAAACCGGAAATTAACGGCCAGATCATGCCTACTACGAGCGAGGAGGGCGTCGACCGCCTGAAGCGAAAGAGGGTTACCCTGCGAGCCGCCACAACAAAGATCATCAACGAGATTGGCGTCCTGCTGGCAGCGGATCCAACCGACATCGGTAAGCCCTGTCTTACCTCCCAGCCCCACAATATACCTCCAAATGAACTGGTAATTGATGGTACCTTATATTCGAATTCCTTCCTTGCTAACAAGTTTAACGCTCACTTCTTAAGTTGCGGCGCCTGCCCCACTACATCCGTATCAAGTAGTAGCTTTGAGCCTTATATGTTGCCAGCTGCAACTACAAATTCAGTTTTCCTCTGCCCTGTGACGGAGGCGGAGATAACGAGGCTCCTCCAGAATTTAAGTAATAACACAGCGGCCGGATCAGATGATATAAAAGCGGCTCCGATTAAGGCAGTTACGCACTTCATAAGCTCCCCTCTAGAACATATCTGTAACACATCGTTATTGACTGGTATATTTCCGGAAAAAATGAAACTTGCCAGAGTTTGCGTTATACATAAAGGTGGTCCACGCAATAATATAAATAACTATAGGCCAATTTCTGTGCTACCTTTATTCTCAAAAATTCTAGAGCAGGTAATCAACGTTAGGCTTTCTAGTTACCTTGAAAAAATAACATAATTGTAAAGCAACAGTATGGCTTCCAGAAAAACAAATCTACGGAAAAAGCCTTGCTATATATAAAAGATAAGCTAATTAATAGTTTTGAAAATCAATTATATACAGTAGGAATTTTTTTGGATTTTCGCAAGGCATTTGATTCGATTAAACATGACATTCTTCTAAAAAAGCTGACGCACTATGGCATAAGGGGGATAACTTGGAACCTAATTCATAGCTATTTATCTCGACGATCACAATATGTAAAAATCAATGAGTATGAATCGCAACTAATGAAAATAAATTACGGTGTACCTCAGGGGTCAATTCTGGGACCATTACTTTTTCTGTTGTACATAAATGATATAGTAAACATTCCGCAAACTCCAGACATTATACTTTATGCAGACGACACCAATGTGTTTTTTACTGATAAGGATCTTAGTGTAATAGAAGGCTTATCAAACATTTGGTTACGCGAACTTGCGCTGTGGCTAGAGTCTAGTCAAATAGAATTGAATATTAACAAAACAAAATATGTTATTTTCAAGCCTGTGCATAAGCAACTCTGTAGTAACTTCTCGGTACAATTTAGAAACTCAGAATTAGAAAGAGTGTCCTCCCTAAAATTTTTAGGTGTCTGGTTCGAAGAAACCTTAAGCTGGACAGACCACATCAATCATATTCGCTCTAGCGTATCCAGATCTATTGGAATCTTGTATAAACTTAAACATCTCCTTCCCTGTTGGCTTAAGTGCCAACTCTACTACAGTCTTGTGCAATCTCATTTACATTATTGCTTACTAGTTTGGGGAACTACAACAAAAACAAATCTAGACAGACTATTCGGCCTACAAAAAAAAGCTGTTCGTTGCATCGAAAACCTTCACTATACCGATCATTCAGCCCCATATTTTGTCAAATATAGAATTTTAAATATCCATCAGCTCTTTCTTTTAAGGCTAGCGATGATAATATACCGCGAATACAGCAGTGACCAAAATGATTTTTGTGACATCTACCACTCTAAAACAACACAATATAATTTAAGAAATGAAATATACACAAAGCCCAAAATACGGACGAATTATGGCTCCCAAGCTCTAGCGTATAGAATACCACAGCTTTTGAACGATCATCCCAGTGTTTTTGAATTAATGAGGAATGCTACTTCCCTTATTGCCTTCAAAGGCAACATGAAACGTTATATTTTGCAATAGGAAATTGCGTTTTGGTTATTCATTGGGTTGAACAGCGTATAATCGGCTCTGATCACCGTTATTTGTGTTAATTCGCTTGAAAGCTCATTGCTCCCCTGCCAGTTTGTACTTTAATAATTCATTTTTCTGTAGAAGGATTGTTTCGTTTTTCGTTTCGCACAGTGACACATATTTTGATAAGATTTATTGTCGTTTTTACTTGTGTTCAATTCTAGTCTGTTCTGATTCTCTGCTGAGCAATGTACAGGGTGGTGGGGCCTCGTCAGGTAAATCTGTTTACCTTTTGCCCCTCCACCTGAGACTCAAGGAGTCCAAATAAAGATTATTATTATTATACGCTATTTCATGATGTGGGCGAAATTCCTACATATTGTGCTACTCACGGTTGGAAATCTATAGTTCCTGAGGTACTGAGAGTCGCTGCCTGATTTCGGAACCAGAACGACTTTTCCGGACTTCCAGTCACGAGGAATGTCTTCCATTCCAGAGACAATACCATCGAATATTTCTGCAAGTTCATCTCTAAAGCCTTTCCCCGGGGATTTGAGAACGGTTACTGGAATCTCGTCTAATCCCGGGAGGTATTGCTCTAGATGTCAACCAGCGGGCGTATCAGTGACACTCTGACGATCGTCACACTGCTATTATCGTCCGGTGTAGAGCCTGCTATCTGCTGGGGGCGGATATCTTGAAGTGGTACCGTTCCGGGAAGGCGATAACACTTCTATTAGGTGATTTGTAAGATTTTGTCCTGGTATCTTCGCTGACTCTGTCGAGGCAGCTGGACAGAGTTAGCGCCCTCTCGGAAAAGCTTTTGTTGTGTTCTTTGAATTAAAAGAGATGGCTTTTACCGGTCTCACGGCGACAGATACAGCCTATGATGTAATAAACACGAGCGAATGGCGCGCGCCTAGGGCTGGCCGAAAGAAAGGAGAGCAGATGCTCGCTGACCCTTGACTTGGCTGGTCTGCTTCTTTACGCCTCCGGGCGTCTGCTTCGGTTACCGGACGGTAACCACCTTTTCTTATTACGTTGTCTTGCTCCCCTTTTTAACATAAAATATTACAGCTTTATTAAAGGATACGAGTGTTTTGACGCGCTGACCCCAGATGGCGTTTAAAACTACAGGAGGCTAAAGCCCCTTGATAAAAGCGTTTTTTACAAGTACCGCCAACCATTGTTGTGGAAGCGCTCGAGACACGTGCCATGAGCGGGTGCTCCGCCGCCATTCGCCTCCAAGGCCCGCTCATTTCAGTGCTGCGCCGCCATTTGCTTCCAAGGGCGGCTCGAGACATGGGCCTCGTGCACTCGCGCATTTGACGCTACTTGCAAGACGAGCGCAAACACATCGAGGGGCTTTACAGGGCACATTGATACTTTAGACCCATGTTGTTGTAAAAAAAACTATCTCCAAACTCCGGTCTAAAAACATGCTTTTCGTGCAAGGCTCGTCAAATTATGAGGCGCTAGAGAAATGCAGCCTTCTGCGTTAAGTCCTTATTTCGAACTCTTTTTGTTCGCCTTCCGCCCATTGAAAAGCATGCGGGAAGGGCCTTAGAACGCACCTGGTGTCGCTGCGCCGCAGCGTTCTTCCGCATCAAAAAGTTCGTCTGCTTTCCTCGCCGTCACCACGGCAACGAACACCGAATGAATAGAAGCACGAACGGTACCGCCGCGTGAAGCCAGCAACAGCTGACGCCATTTTACGAACGCCGTCTGCTAGCCAAAGCCGAACGCGGTTTGTCAGATCAACCACCTCCGCCGGTGCGCCGCCAGCAAAGACGACGAAGCTGTGACACGCCGACGGCGATCGAGCAAGCAACAACACCGCGGGACGACTGCGCAACGGCGGCATTTATTCGGATCAAAGGCCGGCTTCGCCGGTGCGCCGCTAGCAAAGACGACGAAGCTGAGGCACGCCGACGGCGAATGAGCGAGCAACAGCACCGCGGGACGACTGCAACGGCGGCATTTATTTTGATCACAGGCGCGAAATAAGCAAGAACAATTTTTATTTGAATCATAACATCGATATTCAAGTTGGGGACCACATACCTTTGCTGGGTCTTTCCTGTGAACTTTTTACAGAGACACGGGGTGCCGCATTCAAAACACAGCTCCGTTTGCAAAATATGGGGGCCCTGAAAAGGACCGTTTAGACCGCTACCAGAACCTATAACTGACGTAACGAGCACTTGACGAGCGGTTGGCGCATAAGTCGTCTTTATGCAAGCAGGCGGGTGACGGGCTCAGCGCAGCGGATCCCTCGAAGTCACCGGGGCCGTCAGAATCCTCGCCCTGTCTGCGTCGGGGCTCTAGATTTTGGCGGCCGCGGCGACGAACGACTGGAATCTATCAGTGTTTCCGCGCGCCTTGTCTCTCCTCCAAAACATGAACTTTGCAAGGTGACCAGTGAAATGGTGGCTCTCGCGCCGTCCAGATGGAAGAGAGTTTTTGACGTGGGCCCAAGTGCAATCCACCGTATTGGTGTGCGCACCAGTGTTCGCGTCGACAAAGTTAAGCTTATGGTTGGCGGTGAGGGGCGTGAAGCGAGCGTCATCTGCAAGCTTGCGATAGCCAGCCCAACAATCAGTGATTATTCTTGTTTCGGGGCGGACCCACTCGGCTATTAGCCCTTGCAGGGTTTTAGCGTCACGGGTCTCCACGGGAACAGGAGAGCAGCACCCGCTGCAACGCGCCACACCGCCGAAAACCCACTGGCCAGGCCTTAAATACCCGCGATGGTACTTGTGCCGACCGAACATACTCTCGTCTATTTCTACAGTCACGCCGTCGCCACCAATCATGTCTGAATGCTTAAAGACGGCATTTACCACAACCTCCCGACAAAGGCTCGCCCAATCAGTTATTGTCTTACTTGCGATATCAGCCTCCGCTGAATGACGGCGCACGGTAGGTTCTGGCATCCGGAGGATGATTTTCATGAGTTGGAGAAGCGTCAGGTGCGTGCGATCCTTCGAAAAGGGAACCGCTCCGTATCGAGACTTCGCCCCGCCACTGAACTTTGACCGATCCTCTTGGGCACCTCACGAATCATCCACACACCGCACCCCCCCCCCCCCCCCCCCCCCCCCCTTCGTGTAGCCATCCGCAGACCTAGCGCGGACTTGCAGCTTGTCATCGCAGCTTCGCACTCTGGACACGCACGAAAACCCAGGAGCCAGGAGAAAGCCAACGCGCTAAAGCAAATTAATTGCTTCAAGAGGGTCTTTCATGGCGCCAAGAAGACGGCACAGGTTGAACGCCATGGCACTGCGATGCTCGCCTCTGGAAGAACAAAGCGCCGAGGGGGAACTGCGGGCTTCTTTGCATTTATTATATTTATTTCGTCCGCCATTTTATACTTCGTGACACAATTCTAACAAACTCATTGGTTGATCGGTCGGACCACACCATCGCGTGACAAAAAAAAAACAAAAAAAAAACGCCAAACGTATGTCCACGGACGGCATCGTCACAGAGAAGGGAGCAGTCGAACCCAAGAACAAAATGAAGTAACAAAGTGAATAAAAAAAAAAAAAATAAGAAGGGAGCCGTTGGAGTTTCGGACGGCGTCTTCTTTGATGAGAGGAGCTGCTCTGGCCAGAGCGGCCCGAGCAGCCGTGCTGCTCTGGCTGCTCGGAATATTCCTTTTTGTTCTTTTTCTTACTCTACAGGGTGCCACGACCCTTATTTGAAGCTGATTTGTTAAATTAATAACAAACAACGCGTTGGAACGGAGGAGGTAGAGAGTCTTGGCGTCAGAATTTGACGTGGCAGAAAAGAAAAGAAAATAACGAATGCACAATACATACCGTATGCCAAGACCGTTATACTCCGCACTTGGCGAGGCCTTATGACGCAGCCGACGACCGTTAGGCTATTTATTTTGTTTCTTTTGATTTTTTATCGTGACGACTACTCCACTGTGCCTCGGAGTCTCCAGCGGAGATCCGGCAGTTTTTAATAATTATTATTATTGTCGTTTGAAGGGCACTCTTCGTATGCTGTTTCGTTTCTGACCCCATAAAAATATGGGGCGGGATTACTTTGCACCACTTATAAACAAAAATAAAAAAAAAGTTTAGTTCATGGTCGGATTGGTTTGTGGATACAATTAGTCCAATAAAATTAGTCCAATAATTGATAAGTACGACTATTTAGCTTCATTATTAGCATCTTTTGTGTGCATGCGTGAAATACAACACCCAACGAGAAGACACGAGAACAACGCTGCAACTACTGGACCATAGACCACTTTTGACTTTGAGAAAATGCGCCGCAAGACAGGGAGGGAGTAAGGGATACAAAAAGTAGACTATTTAATGTCACCAAAATCCTGGCCGGGGAACACTTGGCGGTATCAGTGTATCGTTTTGAAAGCGATACCAAAACACGTCGGGGACACTGGACTTCTGGACCAACTTTGAGTGCGTGCGCGTCTGATGTGTGTTTATGCCATTCTTTCTTTTTAGATTGTAGGCGGGAAAAATCCACACGGACAAGAGCCTGAGTAATGCAGAGTTGTTACTCAGGCCCCAGTCAGTGTGGATTTTTCGCGCCTATAATCTAAACAGAAAGAATATTTTTATGGCGTCAGGAACGAAGCAGCATAGAAAGAGTGCCCTTCAAACGACAATAATAATTACTAAAACCTGCCGGATCTCCGCTGGAGACTCCGAGGCACATTGGAGTAGCCGTCACGATAAAAAATCAAAAGAAACAAAATAAATAGCCTAACGGTCGTCGGCTGCGTCATAAGGCCTCGCCAAGTGCGGAGTATAACGGTCTTGGCATACGGTATGTATTGTGCATTCGTTATTTTCTTTTCTTTTCTACCACGTCAAATTCTGACGCCAAGACTCTCTACCTCCTCCGTTCCAACGCGTTGTTTGTTATTAATTTAACAAATCAGCTTCAAATAAGGGTCGTGGCACCCTGTAGAGTAAGAAAAAGAACAAAAAGGAATATTCCGAGCAGCCAGAGCAGCACGGCTGCTCGGGCCGCTCTGGCCAGAGCAGCTCCTCTCATCAAAGAAGACGCCGTCCGAAACTCCAACGGCTCCCTTCTTATTTTTTTTTTTTTTTTTATTCACTTTGTTACTTCATTTTGTTCTTGGGTTCGACTGCTCCCTTCTCTGTGACGATGCCGTCCGTGGACATACGTTTGGCGTTTTTTTTTTGTTTTTTTTTTTGTCACGCGATGGTGTGGTCCGACCGATCAACCAATGAGTTTGTTAGAATTGTGTCACGAGGTATAAAATGGCGGACGAAATAAATATAATAAATGCAAAGAAGCGCGCAGTTCCCCCTCGGCGCTTTGTTCTTCCAGAGGCGAGCATCGCAGTGCCATGGCGTTCAACCTGTGCCGTCTTCTTGGCGCCATGAAAGACCCTCTTGAAGCAATTAATTTGCTTTAGCGCGTTGGCTTTCTCCTGGCTCCTGGGTTTTCGTGCGTGTCCAGAGTGCGAAGCTGCGATGACAAGCTGCAAGTCCGCGCTAGGTCTGCGGATGGCTACACGAAGGGGGGGGGGGGGGGGGGGGGGGTGTGTGTGGATGATTCGTGAGGTGCCCAAGAGGATCGGTCAAAGTTCAGTGGCGGGGCGAAGTCTCGATACGGAGCGGTTCCCTTTTCGAAGGATCGCACGCACCTGACGCTTCTCCAACTCATGAAAATCATCTTCCGGATGCCAGAACCTACCGTGCGCCGTCATTCAGCGGGAGGCTGATATCGCAAGTAAGACAATAGAGAGTTTTAGTAGATCGTTCCGATACCTCCGATAGCCCCGATAACGATACTATGCATGCGCAAGGGAGGCGGTGGCGGAGTATCGGGATATCGTTATCGGAGTCATGGGAACGATCTACTAAAACTCTCCAATAACTGATTGGGCGAGCCTTTGTCGGGAGGTTGTGGTAAATGCCGTCTTTAAGCATTCAGACATGATTGGTGGCGACGGCGTGACTGTAGAAATAGACGAGAGTATGTTCGGTCGGCACAAGTACCATCGCGGGTATTTAAGGCCTGGCCAGTGGGTTTTCGGCGGTGTGGCGCGTTGCAGCGGGTGCTGCTCTCCTGTTCCCGTGGAGACCCGTGACGCTAAAACCCTGCAAGGGCTAATAGCCGAGTGGGTCCGCCCCGAAACAAGAATAATCACTGATTGTTGGGCTGGCTATCGCAAGCTTGCAGATGACGCTCGCTTCACGCCCCTCACCGCCAACCATAAGCTTAACTTTGTCGACGCGAACACTGGTGCGCACACCAATACGGTGCATTGCACTTGGGCCCACGTCAAAAACTCTCTTCCATCTGGACGGCGCGAGAGCCACCATTTCACTGGTCACCTTGCAAAGTTCATGTTTTGGAGGAGAGACAAGGCGCGCGGAAACACTGATAGATTCCAGTCGTTCGTCGCCGCGGCCGCCAAAATCTAGAGCCCCGACGCAGACAGGGCGAGGATTCTGACGGCCCCGGTGACTTCGAGGGATCCGCTGCGCTGAGCCCGTCACCCGCCTGCTTGCATAAAGACGACTTATGCGCCAACCGCTCGTCAAGTGCTCGTTACGTCAGTTATAGGTTCTGGTAGCGGTCTAAACGGTCCTTTTCAGGGCCCCCATATTTTGCAAACGGAGCTGTGTTTTGAATGCGGCACCCCGTGTCTCTGTAAAAAGTTCACAGGAAAGACCCAGCAAAGGTATGTGGTCCCCAACTTGAATATCGATGTTATGATTCAAATAAAAATTGTTCTTGCTTATTTCGCGCCTGTGATCAAAACAAATGCCGCCGTTGCAGTCGTCCCGCGGTGCTGTTGCTCGCTCATTCGCCGTCGGCGTGCCTCAGCTTCGTCGTCTTTGCTAGCGGCGCCGCGGCGAAGCCGGCCTTTGATCCGAATAAATGCCGCCGTTGCGCAGTCGTCCCGCGGTGTTGTTGCTTGCTCGATCGCCGTCGGCGTGTCACAGCTTCGTCGTCTTTGCTGGCGGCGCACCGGCGAAGCCGGCCTTTGATCCGAATAAATGCCGCCGTTGCGCAGTCGTCCCGCGGTGTTGTTGCTTGCTCGATCGCCGTCGGCGTGTCACAGCTTCGTCGTCTTTGCTAGCGGCGCACCGGCGAAGCCGGCCTTTGATCCGAATAAATGCCGCCGTTGCGCAGTCGTCCCGCGGTGTTGTTGCTTGCTCGATCGCCGTCGGCGTGTCACAGCTTCGTCGTCTTTGCTGGCGGCGCACCGGCGGAGGTGGTTGATCTGACAAACCGCGTTCGGCTTTGGCTAGCAGACGGCGTTCGTAAAATGGCGTCAGCTGTTGCTGGCTTCACGCGGCGGTACCGTTCGTGCTTCTATTCATTCGGTGTTCGTTGCCGTGGTGACGGCGAGGAAAGCAGACGAACTTTTTGATGCGGAAGAACGCTGCGGCGCAGCGACACCAGGTGCGTTCTAAGGCCCTTCCCGCATGCTTTTCAATGGGCGGAAGGCGAACAAAAAGAGTTCGAAATAAGGACTTAACGCAGAAGGCTGCATTTCTCCAGCGCCTCATAATTTGACGAGCCTTGCACGAAAAGCATGTTTTTTTGGCCATCCCGCGTCCTGTTTTTTTTATCCGGAACATGGGTCTAAAGTATCAAACTGCCCTTTACAGGAGGCCAGAGCAGGAGGCTAAAGCCCCTTCATGTTCTAAAAGTAGCGCAAGGTGCGCCGATGCACGAGGCATGTGCAACGTGCAACCCTTGGGAAGATCATGGCGGCACAGCGCAGCACAGAGCTAGATTACAGATGCCATGTTCATCCCAGAAGTGGCGCGCGGCGCGTGTCTCGGGCATTTCTACAACAATGAATGGCGCCACTTTTCCTAGGATAGAGGGGCTTTACGGGAGGCAGGCGAACTAAAGTGAGGAGAAGAAGATGATGGTTCGCTGAGAACTCGTGCCCTCCGTGCTCTCCGCTCAACTTCGTTCGAAATGCTAGATCCGAACAACATTTCGGATTCCGTGCCCTCAACGGAAGACATGGATACCACCCAGGCTGACCTCACCACCATGGTCGCTACCGCGGCTACCCCGGCTCTGCCCAGTAAGCAGCCCGAAATCAGCACTCTAAACTTCATTGGGCCGCCGAGCTTTGAGGTGGGCATCACCGAGTCTGGAGACGGTTCTTTTCCTCCACGGAACAACTAAGCAAAACCACGCGGCTCGTGCGTAACGCTCTGGCAGGTCTACCTCAAGTTCTACAAATACAAGCATTCAAATCCGCCATTGGAGATCGATTTGACATTGACCTCTATCTACAGCCGAACAATCGTTTTGCAAACCGACAGGAAATGCGCCGTTCGTCCAGACGACGGTGCTTGAAATCTCTATGGTATGGAGGCATACTCCACAGCCAAGTCGACACGAGATGACGCCCCGCCGGTGCCACTCGACCCAGACACAAACAACGAATACTGGCAAATTGTTATGGTCAAAAAGAAAAGCAGGCGAAAGGAACCTTCCCTTCTCCCTGTCTTCCTGAACACCGAGGGCAACTTGCGGCGAGAGCAAAGCAACGCAAGCGTCGCGAGTCTTGAGTACAAAATATGTCTTACGTGCTCCCAAACATCTATCAAACCAATCTTACATCTGCTTCAAATGCATTACTCTTCGTACTCCAAGGACTTCACGCTACACCTGATCGAGAAGAGTAACACCGAAAAAATAGTTAGAGTGCAGGCGAGCTGGTGTAAGTTGAACATCATTGTAAACCTAAGACTGGGGCAGAAAAGTTGCCTCCTTTTTTTCTATCTTCTGTTGTGTTCTCTTTTCTGCCCCAGTCTCAGGTTTACAATCATGTTCAGAAACACCGAATCTTATACCTACGGACTGCAAGAGCATGGCAGGGGCCGTATAGCAAGTTCCATCTTCCCCTCAACTCCTAGCAAGTCCCTGCCCAAGTCCTCCGAACGTAGGGCGCGACATACGCGAAGGGGATCATACCGCTCCACTTTCTTCTTCCCCTTTCCTTTGTTGGCCAAATAATAAATGTTTACTGACTGACTGACTGTCTGACAAGTGAGTGAGAGGAGTACCCTTTCCCGAGGGAGTTCCGCAGCTGAGGTAATCTAATAACGTTGATTTCTGCCCGGCCGGCACGCCATCCAGGGTAATGTTTGTTTTGTGGAAATAAATAATAATAATATATTCATTTGTGCAGGTAATTCTTCAAGTCGAGGCACGGGTCTGTCAAAGCCAGTAAAGGCTTGTGGGACAGCACCCTACTGGTCATAATTACAAACATTACAATATCCCCCCATACAAACAGCATCAAGCTCATCGTGCAGCACCTACACTGTAATGCAATAAAATATGATGAAAAGAAACATGCACATAGTTTCAAAAACTACATAATTACTACGTAATAAAATACCCATAATGATACTATTAATATTATAATATTTAATATTATTATTATTATGCTCTTGCTTCACAAATGAATGTATTACCATTACTCTTACTACTATTACTATACTTCGTTTCAGCTTCGGTCCAGACGCAGACAAAGCTACAAGCGCGAGCTCCGGACTTTCAGCATCCCTTCCAAGCACGCGCGCTCGTGCAGTGCAAGCACTGTTCTGGGCCACATGCTCGCGCGTGTTGCATCGGCTGCGTCTGGACCGAAGCTGAAACGAAGTATAGTATTATTAACATCACCATCATCATCAGAATCAATTTCTCGCGAGCGGGGCGACATCAGAAAGGGAGCTAGGACTGTGCCGTTCCATGCAGGGTGTCATCGCGTATGCTTCCAGCTTCGAACTGAGCCATGTTTGGATTCCCAAGTCGGCTTTCTGCGGCAAGTGAAAACGTCTTCTGCTTTGTTAACCCTCACGCTTTTCGTAAAGACAAGGATCAAAGATAGAGGGCGAGTGAGAGCTTTGCAGTAGGGAAAACAAAGAGAGAGTTACGCGGCCAGTGGAATTGTTTGTCTGTTACCTTTGATTAACGACCCCGATATCTCAGTTTGACTTCTATGGCGGCAAGGCATGTAGTTGGGCTAGTTGGCGGGCTGAGAATGCTGCAGCAGTGCGCGGAGTAAGACCACAGAGCAAATTCATAGCCCTGATTGGCCTATTTGAACGTCCCGCTGTTTAGCAAGCAGGAGACCACCGTGTCGGTTGTCACTTTCGCGCTTATTGCTCAGATAAGAAGACTCGTGACAGTGAATTTTGCACTGCGGATGGTGACGTGTCATGGTTACTTACGACCCACCGAGGACGGCGGTGACACGATGGCTCACGATATTTAGCGGGAAACAACCGGGTTTTTGCGGCGAGAACCACTCAAAACTGCGTGGTGGAGAGTTAAAAGCATCGGGCCCAAAACAATAGATCGCGTGTCGAAGGACAACGCGAAGATAATGGCGCCGATTTCGATAGGGCCATAAGCCAGGGAGCAAATATCCCGAGGTGTCATCTCCATCTCGTGACGGCATCCATGTACGCGTGAAACAATGACGGTTCTTTACCCAACCGTCGAGCCACACCCTCTCCCGCTTTCCTCCTCCCTTCTCTACCGCGTAGAAGTGAAAAAACGTGTGCTAATCAGGTGTTCGGTGAGGCGCGCATTTGTGACGTGGTTGAAAAAAGTTCAATCAGGTGCCCTGGATTCGCCCTGTGGTTTTATACTCCATGAGAAAGCAACTATGAGCCTATGGAACTGTACTCCATAGCCCCATTACAGACACTAGAAACTCTAGTCTTCGCAAGACTTCGCCTGACAATATGCCAATTGCCCCCCATGCCTCCCCAACATCCAGCTTTACCTCACAAGCCCTCCACCCTAAAGGTAGCACTTCCACCATTAACTTAACGAAAAATCTGTCCTCAATAAAAAGCCATACGAAAACTGCAAGTAACTGTATGTCAATTTAGTGTTTTATGAAACACAAAAGTACACTTGAAGTGCGTCGTTGGCATACTTTCAGTAATATACACTTGGTGTACTTCGTATTCTAGCGGTGCCCTTCTACCTAGTCTGTCAAAGTGCAATCAGTGTATACGTATTATATATTATTCGTAATCTAATAGTATGCTTTAAGTACACATAGAAAAGTATTTCATAAATACGAGAAATTTCTATACTCTTAGTGCGTTGCCTTTGCCATGTGGGACATTGCTTCGATAATCATGCTGCACCAATTTTATCGTAAAAGGGTGGATTGTTGGTTTGCTAGTTGTTGAACGACACTATTAAAAACAGCGCAAAAGGGCGGGCAAAAGTAGAAGGAGCACAGAGGACAGACGCTGACTGTCAACCACGGTGGAATTAACATTTAGGTGATGAATCTGTCCGACGCGGCGACCACATTACGTTCGGCGCACCGAGCGCTTCACTCGCACGGGGGTAAATGGCGCCCAAGTATGGGATCCCTCCCAAACCGACCGCTCCGGTTGTATCTCCCAGCGGTGGTCCCGCATTCCCTCGCTAACCGCTTCTTGTTGTACCTCACCACCGTCACGTCGCCAGCAAGTCAACAGAGTCCGTAAATCTGTGTTCTCTTTTTTCGCTCACCTTCGTGCACGATGGTGGCAAGTGTGGTTAACACAGCACCAAAGCAAAACACGAGGCCAGCCACTGGCCGCATACCACAACCACACCATCACACCGCGGAAAAGTCGAGCACGCTACGCCGCCGACACTATGGCCGCCGAGGAGGGACCTTACACCACAGCGCCCACCGCGGCGGCGCGGAAATAACTACTCCTGGTTCGAGGCTAGCTCCGAACATGATCTGGTCGCTCGCTTCCCGCAGGAAGAGCGGCCAGATTCATCACCTAAATCTGTTTCTTCCACCGTGCTGACAACTAATCGTTCATTGGAAATTCCACACGCGCAGTGTCTCGCACGTGCACTTGCTCATCTAATCGCATATAATAATATTAATAGCAATAAGAGCTATAATATTAATCATAGTAGTAACAACATTAATAATAATAATGATAATTATGAATTTTATTATTTGTGCACTGTTTGAAATTGGAGACAAGGACAGAAAGTGATGGTGGTCCCTTTACACCAGACAATGTAATAACACAAAAAATACGAAAGAAGGAAAAGTAAAACAAAAAAATGAAAGCCGTTTACAATTTCCTCCTAATGCCGAATTAGAGCGCAGCTCTTGAGGAGGAGGAGGGGAAGGTACGGAGAGGGTGCTATGCCCCTCCTCCTCTCCTGCTCGCCTTACATTTAGGAGTATAGATGAACGGAGTATAGACAAACCCGAACATTAGCTCGTGTAAACCAGCTGCGTCAATTGTAAATATGTAATCAGGTCGGAGAGGAAACACGTATCGGGGAGACGATTGATCACTGTTGATACATTGCAGCTCCATGCTTCCAACATCTCCCTCTCCAACTTCACTCTGCCGTTTTCTTCCACCTGCGTTGCAAGGATTGTGGCTGTTTTCCAGTTACTGGACTAAAGGTGACTAAAGTCCATTGTTACTTCTTTCTACAAGTAACGACAACCAATGCAAATGACAAAGCTCATTTCGCTTGAACAAACTAGCGTCATTCAGTTCAGTCTTCTGCTGTGCGCCGCCATTCGCTTCCCAAATCCTGCGTAGTAACGCAGTCGGAGCTTTTAAATAATGTAGCTACTTGTAGAAAGCTCTCTCCGTCTCACTCAAAAATGGACGAAGCGTTGGAGCTGTGGGCTTCAACGCAACAGTTCCATCATGAGCCAGATAGGAACCACGTGCTATATTTCTCCAACGTGTGTATCAACGCGCCGAAAAATTTCGTCTGCTAGTCGAAGGTTCGAGTTGTGGGATTCCATAGCGAGAATGTCGGCGACGTGCCGTTGTGCTGTAACGCAGCGAGTTATCGATGGAAGAGACGAGTTTGCGGTGAAGGTAGCCGGCAATGAATTCGGCTTTGGGCAATCCGAAACCACGTGTTTTTCACCAGCTGGTTACCCTTCGCATCGATCGGTATTACAAATAAAGGCCTGGGCAAAGCTACGTCCTTTACGGTTGGTTTATATAGAATTAAAATTAAACGCTAAGGGCGTTTCTGAAACGCACAACGCATCACATGGTATGTCGCTCCTTCCAGAACTCGTATCGCTTTCGGAATAGTTCGCTCTCGCCTCCATTTCTGCCTTGTTACATCGTGACTCCGAGCGAAACCGAGGTTTCAAGCTCAAGAATGGTTTTCTGTGAACGGCGCTTACAATGTATACGTGCGCGCTTACATGACAGACGCGGTCAGTTCCTGGTACTGTGCTTGCACTTAAAATGAAACGAAGAATCGCAACCGGGCCAACCGACCGATGAATAAAAGTAGTCGACACTAAGAGACCCGAGAGAGAGTTGGATTGTAATGTTTAAAAAACACTTTATGTCAATGTTGCCAGTGTGCGCTCTAACATAGTCGCTACATTTTTTAACGGAAATATTTTATTTCTTCAATATGCTCTTATAATAGCATAGCATTTAGAAGAAAAAAAAACAATATCGGCGCGATATACATTCTTTTCGCTGTGCCGTAATTATTTTTGGGGCGCACTACTTTTCCACACGGATGCAAAATAGTGCTCCGTTCGCCAGCCTTGGCCTGCAGTCCACCTTAGTATGAGACGGTGTATTGGCGACTCCAGCGAAATCGACGCCGCGTAGCGGCAACGCCGAGAAGCTCAGGAGAGGATGTCGTTTCGACTTTGTCGTCTGCTTGTTTGGTTCTCGTAGGCAGCATAGGAACAAACATCGTTTCCAGTTATTATTTTTACGCTTCCGCCGTTTCATTTCTACGGACTGACCAGAGGAAAGCTTTTATTGTCGAAAATCCGGTTTGCTTTCCTATGTAACACCGATTTTACGCTGCAGTGCAACAGATTTATGGTGGTCCGCGTGCTGAACGACGAAAGCAACCTCCTTTCGTCCG
This sequence comes from Ixodes scapularis, assembly GCF_016920785.2. NCBI lineage: Eukaryota > Metazoa > Arthropoda > Arachnida > Ixodida > Ixodidae > Ixodes > Ixodes scapularis. The sequence goes on along the minus strand of NW_024609857.1, from coordinate 18,361,613 downwards.
CCATTTTGCCTGACGAGCGCGCCCCCTATAGTTCGCTGGAGTCGCGAGTAGACGCTTACAGGCAGCTCTGCATAGACGCCGCCAAAACCCACCTTCAGTTTTGTTTACTTTTATTCCGTTCGCCTTACTTCATCATTGCCACAGCTCGACAGGTTATTGCCTTTCGAGGGGCCAGCTCAACAAAGTTTAAATCGCACACCAACACCATTCACACTTCCGGAACGTGTTTTTTGTGCGTGGTGTAAAATCTTTTCAGCGGGCCCATCGAAAGCAATGAACCAGCCGTGACAAGGTTATTGCCGCTTGAGGTGCTACTGTGTCCTCCTAGCATAGGTCTATGTGGAGGCTCGGCAGCGCCCACTTCAGTGACTCGGCATCTCGGTAAGACAAAAGAAAGTGGGCAGTGGCAGCTCAATCTGGCGCGTGTTTAAAACGTCTATAAGAACTTTATACTGGACGACAAGCGGGTGGCAGGACGCGGTAGAGTAAAGCTGGAGAGGCAGATGCCTTCGAACGTGATTGCTGTATCAGTGTCGCGTCTGCACGTTTGACGAGAAGGGATCTTTCCGATACGCATTTTCTCCCCGACCTGATTACATCTTTACGTGGGAGGTCCCGGTTGTTGCGGTGTTTTGGCCATTACGGTCGTTTCGGTTGCATGCGAACGCAGCCGTTGCAAATGTGTGAACAACCCATTACGCAGATGGTTTACTCGAGCTGACGTCCGGGTGTACACCATTCACCTGAGACTGCAGCCATGCCCCAAGCACAAGAGCTCAAGGTCGCTGCTATGAAGCGTTCTTCCGTAGAACGAGCACTCACGATAGAAATGCACGTCTCAAAGGCAGGAGCGCAGGCTAGCTCGCGCTTCTAGGTTTGGCCGCAGTCGCAGCTATAGACGCTTTGCAGCAGCTGTGCATGGACGCCGCCATAACTGACCTTCAGTTTTTGTTTCCTCTTATTTCGTTTATTTCACTTCATCTTTACCATAGCAGGCCAGGTTATAGCCACATTAGGTTCAACTGTGTCATTTTCTAAAGCGTCGGCCTTTATAGAGGATCGTCAACTACCGTTTCAGTTGCTCGGCATCTCAGTAAGACAAGAGAAGGTCAGCAATGGCGGCTGTAATTTGGCGCGTGTGTATAGCGTCTGTACAGGTTTGCAAGAAAGGCTCCTGTGCGCTGCCATTTTGAGCGATGCTGGCGCCCCGTACCGTTTCCGCCATGCCGGGGTGCGCCAGGGGCACGTCATTGGGGTGCGCGATGACAAGATCGTGCCGTTTGCTGCATCGCCGATGGCTTACGTTAGCGGCACACTTACTGTCTCGGAATGCAGGAGGAGGTATCCACACAGAATCGTAGCGTCACATATTGTAGGGTTGGAGTTGAGTTTATAACGATCGCAGCCTCTGTTTCTGCATGTTGTGGAAGCCAGAGCTGCCGCGAGCGCAGCCATCGTTGATGCAAGGGCCATGCGACTTCTGGCGCATTCTGAAGAGAGCGCCTTGAGATTTTAGATCTTTTTGAAAATTTTCGATTTGTTACCGCTTTAGGCATTTTATTTAATTGTCCTTGCTATTTCGCTGTCGAAGACGACACGTGTACGTTTTATAATTATTTTTTAAAATTTCTTTCTGCGCTCAGTTGTGTACGCTTCGGCGAGAGACGCTTGGCAACATTGTACGACAACCAGCGAACGTCCTGGCTGGAGAGTAGGTCCGCCTCACCTTGGCGCGCGGTTCGAGGTTAAGCCGGGATCCCACTTGCAAAGGTGTATAGGGCGAGCGTAGAATAGTGCTGATTTTATGCCGTGGAATGACCCCACACAGATATATGATTAGATGAGCCCGTGCATGTGCGAGACGCTGTTCGCGCGTAGGATTTCCAATAATTATTTAGTTGCCAGTCAGCGTCTGTCCTCTGTGCTCCTTCTACGTTTGTTCCGTCCTTTCGCGCTTCTTTAATTGTGTCACTTACTTTATCGAATAGCAGCTACATTAATAAGTTATAACCGTCGCGACACTCGCGCACCACACGTATACCACACTACTGAATCACAAAAATGGAAAACGGCGTTGCTTGGCACAAATTACAGCCGGCAGCTCATAACTGCCAGTGCCGGGAGGCAATTATCGGGGATTGTAAACGATTCTGTGGGAGGCGGAGCGCTAGCGCCACCTAGTGGGATGAACACGAAGCGCCTAACGCGGAAGCCGCCAGTTTCAAAGCGATAGTTTTTAATCGAAACCGTCCACGGGCCTTGTTTGCTTGTGTTCTTGGACGCACCGCTGCAAGGCTATAGGGGCGAGGTTCAGCAACGGAGCGAAGCTGTGGGTTTAACGTCATAGACCCTGCCACGAGCAGCGATGTGTCACGGGATGTCTCGTGACGTCATGGTGCTAAGTGACGCCACAGCGCCGCGTGACGTCTCGTCAGAATTTCCTAGCGAGGAAATCTCGTCCCTAAATTCCGATCGCAAAGTGCTGCACGGTAACAAGATGAACCCCATCAAGTGCTATCGCACCTTTATCGAATTTAACGCTCGTTGTAAGACACAATAAAGTGAGTTTTGCGCATCGTTAATCCGCTGCACGAAGTAGTTCTTGAAGGAGTTGGTTGTCGGGGGAAGAAACGATGGGGTTTTGGCATTTGAAACTTGTAAGTCTTGGTAAGATAACATGTAGCTCATCTGAAATGCACGTACATATGTCTTAATTACCCGCATAAACGTTAAAAAAAAAGTAAGGGTCCGCGCGAAGCCGGACTTTTTCGTTTTTTATGCGGTTCTTCTGGTGAGTACGAGTCTATGTATTTTTTTTAGCATACACATTAAAGGGGCACTAAAATGTAAATTTTTACATATACTGTTTTTTTATGGCGCGAATTCAGCCCGCGGGCCCTAAGCATCCTAGATTACGAAAACTTACTACTAATACGCTTGACTTTTTTTCCCCTATTAAAATCTTCACAAAATATCTCGACAGGTCCCCTTTTTCAGAGGTAGACACCAGAAAGAGGCTACGCGTCACGATGTTTGGTTGAATATACTGGAGTCTCTCTAAGTGGGGCACAGGAACATGGTGCTTCAATAAAAGTGTACTCTCCATCTCTCTCTCTCTCGATGTTACCCTTAATTCTGTCAAAATTCTTGTCTTAAGAACACTTCAGCGTGCTACTCAAAAGTAGCCCACACAAATGACTGCGGTTTGTGGCGTGTAGCGCTGACTCATTATTTTTCTATGTTATTTAATGGCCTAATAACAGGCCGCTTCCGCTTTGAAACTTGCGTGCGAACTTCTTTTCTGTTAATCACTTAGCACGTGACTTATGCCTTTAAATTTAACCGGACTACATACATCTGATATGTGACTAAAACGAAATGGCGTATGAAGAAAAAATTGACCGTATCTTCACGTGGTGAATGATGTTGATTGGGGCGAAGCTCTGGTGGTGCTTGTCTGCGTAGACGCTGAGCCGCAGCATGCCGAGCCTTTCGTTCGTTTTCATCCGTGTCAGAAAGAGAATCTGTGGTATAGAACGTAGTTATATATGCATTTGAGCATTTGACCGCAGCACCCTCTCGTCTATAAACATTGAGCCAATGCATGCAAAGTTTAACGCGATTATATACGCATTTGACTGCAGCGCCCTCTCCTGCATAGACGTTGAGCGGCTACATGGAACGTTTCATTTATGACATCCCCAGCTGTTGAGTCACTACCACATCTCAGAGCCCCTCACTCGTCCCGCTGTCGTGACCGGCACCAGTACCAACAAGATCGATGTGAGCACGGACGCCGGACGGACAAGGCTAGATTAGACCCTAAAGGGGTATCCACACGAAGGAGAACTCCGCGGACGGATGTCGCGACGTCAACAACCCGGAAAACTCCGTCCCCGTCTCCGCCGCGTGCACCTGCGGAGCTCTCATGCTAAGAGTACGAAGCCTCCGCTCCTCCGCCACGGACGAGAACGGCACCACGAGGCGTCAAAAAGGGATGACGTATGTCTCACGTGATGCGCGCTCCGCGGTGGAAAGGGGCGGATTTCTCCTTCGTGTGGATAGACCCGTTGCTCTCGGGCAGGGGGCGCGAGCGCGTCAGCAAGACGCGACTATGTTATGCTGGCAGCACTATCCAGACGGCGCTGTAATGTTCGATTTTGCACGTGCCACGTTCGAATGCAAGCATCTGTCAGCATCTGTAGAGGCGCGGTAACAAAACGTCTAAAAAAAGATAAACTAAAATAATAAAAAAAAAGTGCAGCTCGCGGCCTCAGCGTCCTATTCAGCTTTATTATTTTATTGCGTTCTTTCATAGCTTCCGTGAGCCCGTATGTTTCACTTTACGTGAGAGCGAAGCTGAAGCTATTTACAAAAACATGTTCCCCTGAACGATGCTCGCACTGCACGACCGCGCGTGCTTGGAAGGGGCACTGCAAGCTCGGAGCTCACTCTTGTAGGCTCTGCTACGCTGGCACTTACAGTGGAGCGGAATATATATAAAAAAAAAAAAGAAACTGAAGTCGAGAAGCGTGATGACGCAATACCACCTATTGGATGACGCCCGTTGGAAACGCGAGCCAAATATTCTATTTTGCTCGCCTGGAGCGCTGCTCAAAACTTGAGAGCTACGGGCCTATAGCCCTTGAGAAGCTTCGCCCCTAAAAATAGAACGGTATTACCAGCCCTTTTAGAAACGAATCGCCAGTGTGTCGCATGTTTATTAACGTTGAAATTCATTGAATTCAGTAAAATAAAATATGGCAAGTAATATTAACACCGCTACTTACGCTTTTTCTTTATTCGCAGCTTTGTTATTCTTCTTGGACGTAAGTAAGTGATAACTGAGCCTGCCGTTTCAAGCAGGCCTTCGATTCGCCATTGTCTCTGGAATCCTCGTCCCCGCCATGGTGCCGCTCATATGTCATTCTTTGTTGCAATTAAAACTAAATTTGACAGCACTGACCCGCACCCCTACCTTTTTTTAATGATCTTTTAAATGTACCCCGGCTTCTAGCGGTTCCTGTAGCCGTCGTTATGTACGCAAAGAATGTCAATCAGTAGCGCCAAGTTCGTGTGAAGTCGCAAGCGAAAGAAACCGGAAGCTACACCAGCTGGGTATTTTCGTGGGTTTCGAACTTCCACTGATTTTCAATCTATTTTCCTTCAGATCAAAACACATATACAACGCACCCAAAATCGAATGAATCGCACAATACAGACCATCGCTGTTTGCAAATATCTTGCAGCAAACAAGACTGATCGCGTCCAATTAAAACATTATGTTTTACTAAATTTAGTTTCAGAAAAGGCGTGTATGCCGTCTAAGTAAAACTTGGTCAGAATGCAGCCGAAAGTTTGTGGGGTGCCTCAAGTCACATTGGCAAGAAATAAAACGACCGCAGCACTTGAGGGCCTATCGTGGAAATGCTCAAGATTCTGTACTGTGACTCTTTGACATCTTACAGTTTTGCAGCCAACATTTCGACAGCAGACGTTTCAACATCTGCCGTTGTTATACCGCACCAGCCCCACGCAGGTACCGCTAAGCTCGTCTGAGAACGGTAAGGTATGCACGCACTGATTTGATTATAACGTTCCCTAAACATACATGTGTCTTTGATTTTAGCCTCGACTCCAGCATCTACTATGGTTCCAGCACCGACATTCATAAGTAAGATATATCCCCCTAGCAGCACGGAAGCAAAGGCCCGTTCACGCACTTTCGTTTGCTTAAGACTGAGTTCCGGTGACCTCTTACGACGAGATAACACTGGACAACACACTGGCATACTGGCGCCATCTATGAGTTGACAATGGAACAGCATTTCACTAGAGCGAAGGTTTCGGGGTACTTTAGAGGTCAAGTGTACGGCGTTAGAAAAGGCCGTTAATATCGTTATCAAAAAAATGTCAAGTAGACAAAGTAAAAAACAAATAAAAATATCATACGCGAAGAAAAGAGAAGGAAATATACGGAACCGGCAAGTGTTCTCCGGCTTCCCATTAGATGGCGCTAGTGTGTTCTCCAGTCGCGCAATAACTTTCGTCGCAGGAGCGACAATCGCGGAAAAAAAGCGACGCGTTTCGAGCAGTCGCAATACTCCGTTTCATCCTACGTTTAAGCGCAGCGGATGTTACGAGCCATCGGAGCCAATTGGAGGCCGAGTGAGTGTCACGTGACCTTAGAAAGGGGGCACAGCGACGCGCGGAAAGCGTATCACGGGCTCCGTCCGCAGAATGGGATTGGCTAAGATAGCTTGTAACATCCGCTGCGTCCAGACGTAAGGTGAAACGGGGTATAGCAGACCCGACTCTGCGATGCGATCTAGACACGGAGCGGGTGAGCCAATCAGCGGCGGTCGAAGCGAGAATCTTTGAGTAGCGGCTTGGCCATCGCACAGGCAGTGTGGCCATCTGATTTTTTGTAGCGTGAGCTACACTGGCCAAGGTTGAGCAGTTCGCGTGGCTGTCACAGAGCCGTACTGCTCAAGCGCAAGGAGCAGTGACGTTACACGGCGCATAGCTGGCGCGCCGGAGCCGCCGCCGCCGCGCGCGCCTCGCCGGTCTGCGCACGCGCGAGGAGCAGTGACGTCACACGGCGCACAGCTGGCGCACCGGAGCCACCGCCGCCGCGCGCTCCACCGGCACTGCGCGCGCCTCGCCGGTCTGCGCATTCCAGAGGAGTGGCGTCATAGCCGCGGCCGACGCACTGGCGCCGCCGCGCGCCTAGCTGTGCGCCTCCGTTGCGCAGTATAGCCAAGTCTGACGCTGCACCGGAGCCGCTTCATAGCGCCTCTCCTTTTGTGCGCATAAGCTCACGCTACGTATATCCTGGCATAGCCGAGCTAAGCCACCGCAATTTTTGCAATGCGATCCAGTCGCATCGTGCGAGTGCTTTACATCGCCGGTGTGAACGCATCTTAAGAGGTTTTAAGGGTTTCTGTCGTAAGCAGTCGCAACCAGTCTTCTGTCAGAAAGTCAATGTATGTTTTTTTTTTCTCAATTTCAGAACAAATATTTCCACTCGCACCAAAGGGTACGCACGCATGCTTAGTAGATTTTTCACTGTTTTAACGCATTTGCCGTGCGCGGACTGGCATCAGAATTACGTTTATTTCTAATTGCCGCAAATATGTGCAAACGCTGAACTAGCTGAACAAACTACCGTCCAATGTTTAATGGTTGTCAGTTATGAATCACCACACGCAGTAAAAAACAACGGGGTTTCGTTGAAAGAAAAAAAAATACATGACAGAGCACTTAATTGCTTTCATGAATAAATAAAGGAGTGGTGTGCTACCTTCCGATATCTCAGTTCTTCAGGTGACTTCTCAACAGCCAGCGAGTTCAGAGATGCGACAGCGAGGCACGTTGAAAAGGCGAATGTATGCCTGAAGGAATTAAATTATCCACGTTACTTAAAATATATGTTTTCATTTCAGCTACCGATATTACTACCCCACTGACGTCCTACGGTCCACTTAGCCTACCCGGTGAGATGGCCAGCTCATGAATTGAACGCACATCTCGACCCTAATGGAAACCAATAAATTGGTAACATACTTTCTCGCAGCTGACCGGACCACCGTTAAGTCGACAAGCATCGGCCCAAAGACCCAGTCAAACAAGCAGCAAGGGGATAAAACTTTGTGGATAGCTCCTTTATCGGACCTAAACAAAACCATTGCAAGAACTACGCCATTCGTACAAACCCTAACCTTCAAATCAGGTCGCTCTGTTTAATATGCGGGGTATAGCATACTCTGCGCATTGTTCCCAGGGCCCTTTCAGGTGGCACCGTATCTATCGAAAGCCACGCTTTGCGTTTGTGTTTTATTAAAGATCAGGTAGCACCCATCTGCTATTACAGAGTTTCGGATTAGGGTACCCAACGCTCTGGGATCTCCAAGTAGATTGGGGAGTTACACAGAGCATGCGTAGAACTTCGGCGCACGCGCCATTTAACGCCCCAGGCTGCTACACTCTAAGAAATGCCTGCGCGTCTATTTACCCGCCAAACACCCGAAGAGCCAATGTCTGCAATCTACAAAATCAGCTCGTTGAATGATGAGGTGGAACATCTCTTTAGATCTCAAAATTATGTCTGCGCTGTGGCATTACGCAATGCAAATCGTCATGCTTGTATTGCGGAATGCAACAGCGCAGACTTCATTTTTGAGTCCAAACGGATGCTCTCCCTATTGAAAAATCCGGCAAAAACTTCCAGTGATATCCGTTGAAAACTGGTCAAGTTTCACCCGTTTTCATCCGAGACCAACGTAGTTTACCAGTATTTGCTGGAATATTTGCCGGAAATTCATCCGCAGCAACTTTGCTTACCAGACGACCGAACTTTGCTGGAATTTTTTACCGGACACGAGTGACTCGTTTTCCCGCTTACCGAACTCCGTTGGAAGCCAACGTGAGGGGAGGGGGAAGCAGAGACGAGCCGGCGATTGGGTGTGCAATTATGTTTGCCTAGAACGCACCAAGGACGAGTCCCCACGCACCCTCTCTCCCTCGCATTGGGTTCGTGGGGAAGATCGGGGGGGGGGGGGGGGGGATCTTTTTGCTGTCTGCTTTGAAGAAAACCAGTTTCTTGGTCCGTCAACGAGCAGCAACGAACGGATGCTCAGTGTCGGCTTCCCGTTCCATGTGTGCGACCTGCATCTTCCAGAGCAGCTGGGTGTGCGGTTAAAAAGAAAATATCTTTCATTGACCTGTTGCTTACGCCTTTTTGTCCGTCCGGCTTCAGAAGCTTGCAGTGAGCGGAAAAGACATCAGAGACGGCGTGACTCTGCCCGCGATTTCTCAATGGCGGCGGATGTTCGTTCCGCGCTTTCGTGGTTTTCGCTAAGCGTGGTACTGACAGTGTGTATGTGTCCGCGTGGTCCACCAGCGGCGACACCGTGATTGTGCCCTTGATTTATTCTCAACGGCGGCGGATGTTGGTGCGCGTTCCTGGTTTTCGCTAAACGTGCTACTGACAGTGTGTTTGTGTGTGTGTGTGTGTGTGTGTGCGTGTGTGTGTGTCCGTGCGGCGCACCTGCTCGGCTTTATTGATTGGACTACCGTACATCTAAGAATTTACCCAGCGGCATTGTGAGTACCTTGAAAGCTATTTTTTGCGACAAGAAGCTCGCGGTTGTTCCTATTTGGTCTGATTGGTTTTGTCTACAGCTGTGCAAATTGTTTAACTGGTATGAACCCTGTGAAGTAAAGACATGGAACTTTCAGGCCTTTATGAATTAACCGTTTTAATTTTTACTGAATCGTCCAGCATCTGGTAAACAATGACATACACCACCCACGCTTAACCACACTTCTTCCTAAGTGCCTCCCGTTGACGTCCGAAAAAAAAAAAGAAAACACGAAAAGTTCCGGTGAATTGCGGCAAATCCGGTGACTCCCAGCAATTTCTGGTGACTCCAAGGGAATTCGATTTTTTCCGGTAGGTTCCGGCTTTACCGGAAGTGAAAAGACTCCCATAATCTAGTAAAATCGATTTTTTACAGGAAATGAAATTCGGGTAAAAATCTTTTTCAACAGGGACGATGGGTCCTCCAATTCGAACTGTGCATATGCGAGTTTTCGGTGGTAGCTTATGGCAGCTCTTCGCACCCCCCCCCCCCCCCCCCCCCCGGCCCCCCTTTCTAGCCTCGGGCAACGCCTGACTGAAGAGCAGCGGCCGAGTGCGCGCTCTAGAGAAAGCCGACCAGGGCACGCACGTGACTTCCTGTTTGCTATGCATGATAGGTTGCACCAAGAAAGCTATAACTTTGAGAAAGCTCGCTCCAAAGAGCGCGGCTGATTTTGGCTTGCACTTGATAGCCTTTCCTGCGGCACATCATAAGGTGAAACAGAGTATACAGAACAACATTAGCAGTTGTTTCGCACCGCGAAAAGCTCCAGTCAAACCACAGTAGTAAGCGCCTAACAGCGCTGATGATGGGGCTGACGGGGGCGCGCTCCTAGGGCACAGAACAGCAGCGCCATGGTGTCGTCTACGCGCAAAATCCTCACAAAGCGGCCGCCGCTCTTGCCACTACAACCCCCTCTAGAACACTGTACTCCTACTGACATGAATGAAAACGGCACCATCAGCACTACCTATGACCAAAATCAGTATCATCAGCACCACCCGAGCTTCGCCCCAATCAACATCATTCACCACGTGGAGATGCGGTAATTTTTTTTCTTGGTGTTCTTTGTTTTTTTCGAAGCAAAATTCCAAGAACACTTAAGGCCACGGTCCCACTGAATGTGGCAGTTTAGGTACTTTTTGGCAGTTCATTACTCATCTCCTTTTAAGTACTGTTTCGTGGGATTGATGTCACTCGAAAGGCAATGCAATCCTCTTTTATTTGATATTATGTGTGTGTTAGTGTTTACTGTTCATGCGCATTTGTAGCGTTGCGAATACGTTGGCGCGGACCCTCACTTGCTCCGCTAGTTCATGTTTTATGAACGATCCATTAAAGATAACACGGTTACAATATAGCAGTCTTGTTAAGATGATGTCGGAGCAGAATTTAACGATACACTTATTTGGTATTTGCACTACTTTGTTTTTTTCATCCCTCCAAATATTGCCCTAAAATTGACATTTTTCAGCACAAATATGTTTTTAATGATACGCGCTAGGGCAATGAAATTAGCTACAGATGTAGTGCTTATAATTGGTAATATACAGAAACATATTTAATGTTGTGTAAAATGTTTTTGTTTAGATATTTTATATCAAACGTAGCACTTTTGTGTGCTTCGAGTCATGGTACTTCAAATGCCGCTGAGGAAATAATTAAACTATGACAAAATCTTTTATAACATTTAGGGCCGGTTGCACCAACGCCGCTTACCTTAACCCAAAGCGGCACTTTCCTAAGCCGGCTTAGCGCCCTAAACCGAGCTTAGGTAAGCACGGGTTTAAATTTCGGTTGCACCAACGTTAAGCCGGCTTTACAGACGCGCCCCTAGCTAAACGCTGGATTTGCGTAGGGAATCTAGGGACAAACAGAGCAAACTAGGGAACGCTCAGAGCGACGAATACGATTGGCGGAGAGGAATCACGTGATGTAAACAAAAAAAAACAAAAAAAACTGCCGTAGTAGTTGTCGTCGGCGTCTGCTTTTCGCTGTATTTCTTCGGTGAGTAACAAATTAAAGGTCTCCAAATTCAATCATTTTTTCGTTTAACTTTCAATAACAGAAGTCAAAGCTTCAAATAAACACGAATGCTCTTTACATCTGTGATTGTGTGTTTAATATCGGTTGATAACAGGATATTTTGACAGTGGTAGTAGTTTCCGTGCTCACATTTTGAGGCGAAGGAGCCATCGGGGGCCCCAAATCTCACCGAACGCGAGAAGGACACTCTACTCGCTACATCGCTGAAGACAAAACATCATGGATATAAGTAGGCAGGTAAGATGACTACTAAAACCAAGTCAAGCCTGAAACCGATGAAGTTCAAAACAGTGACGAACTCGCCACGGCAGCTGCGAAAATGCCCGGAAATCGTCGAATAGAAGTCGTCGAGAGGTCAGGTCACGAGACCTTGCATCGACGGTACTCGTTGCTATCAGCAAGGTGACAGAACTGCACTGTACCGTCGTTGAACATCCGCTGCAGCCTCAAACGGACTTCAGTTTCACACTGTCAAGTTCAGAAAAAAAAAAAAAAACTCCCACTAGTACATCACATCGTGCCGATAAGAACGGTCGTCTCTTCGCATCACCTGCCCCAGCCTGCCCCGATACAGCAATGCACGAATCTAACATAGTAGTCGTTACGATTTGTCGTCGCCACGAATGAAAGATATAAAGCAAAATATTCCTAAAAAATCGCGATCACCAAAAACGTTACGGAGGACACAACAAGGCGCAACTTTCAACTGAATTTTATTGAAAACGTGTTCCGGTATATAGTCTCAACCATCGTCACAATGACAACAAACGACAAAAGTAAAGGGAAAACACCATCACAGAGCACAACTCGGAAACAACAGTATCTCGCTCTCGGGAAACGAATGAAAGATATAAAGCAAAGTATATAAAAAAATGCGATCACCAAAAAAGTTACAGTTATGGAACGATACAGTTTTCTGAAGCCAAGATTCTACTCGCGAGATAAGGAAAATTCACTGAAGATTGTCTCAAAACTCAGAAAACGAAAGAAATTGAATTTTCGCTGTTTTATTACTTAAAAGCGCCGCAATCTAATGCAAACGGCAGAGGTGTCGACCATCAGCTGATCGCCGAGAGATCATGTACTGCCACTATTCAACGCGCTGGTCAGATTGAAGGATACGCGCTGCAAGTGTAGATAAACAAGGTGGTAAATAACAATACGTTACAGCTATGCGAAAATTAGTAAGTACATACGAATAAGCTCGTTGACAGAAGAACCAACGGGAATACAGACGTGAGCCCCACAGCTCCGTACGCTTCTCGGTTAGGGCTAACACGCCCTGAAAGTGGAGAGCCAACTTGAAAACAGGGGTCGATCAACACTTCACGCGACAATATTTTGCATCCTTGTCCCAATCGAAAGTCATTTTGTCGAAACTTCCACGCTGATGTAGCCTAAAACACTTTGCACAACCAATTTCGTGCACCGCGTCGACCGTGACAAACCAGCCGCCATGTTTTTAATCCAGGATTAAGAAACAACCAGAAGCAAAGCGCCCAATGTTGAGCGCTTAAGTTAAGCGTAGTTTAGTGCTAGGTTTAGCGATAAGCGAGTTTGGTGCAACCGAACGAAACCGAAACTAAGCTTAAGTTCCCGGCTAAGCTCCGCTTTGCGCTAAGCGACGTTGGTGCAACCGGCCCTTAGAGCTACAATGGTTGCCCAAGAGGTGGACGATGGCTTTTTTTCATTGTCAAAGTCATAACGCTCCAGGAGCGTCTCAAACTTACCTGTTTTGACGCACCTCTTTTTTGGACATCAAACAGATTTATTGGCATCTAATAATGTTTATTGTTTGGAATAGATATACATTGCGATGTATTAAATTTGCACAATGATCTTGCTTTGGTTTCTTCATAGGTGTACAGCTTAGCTAATTTTAAAATCAATTAAAAACTGTTTGGGTGTTTTGTTGCGCTACCTGCCGGATGGCAGACAAACTGCTGATTTCTAATGTTCCAAAAATTTCCGAGGGCGGCGTTGGCGTCTGTATCATCATCAATAGACCCTTTCCGAAATTCAGTGCCATCTGGTGGTTCGTAAAGCATTTTAGGTTTTGCCATATCAATGGCGGAAATGAACTTGTATCGGCACAGTCACTTTCGCATGTCAACGGCACGCGAGGAATTGTTCAGTGCGAGTTCTTTCTCGATCACTTTCAGTTCGATGGTGACCAAGAACCTGCATTCAGAACAAAGCTCCAACACACTCAGATGCCCCGAGAAAATTCTATACACCAAAGTGCTTTAAAGCCAATTGTGTAACGTTCACAGATTGACTGAATCTGAGCTTTTAGAAATAAACACTTACGTAGCTTTTGTGTTCCATTTCTACGTCGCGTCGAACTGACCTCCCGAATGTACAGGCCTCGCAACAACCGCTTAGAAGCATCTTCAACGTCTTTCTTTATCAGTCACTAGAAGGCCGCCATTGGTATGGCACAGATGCCGTTCCACAGATGATGATAGTGATCAAAGTGGCCAGACTGAATTTCGGAAAGGGTCTATCTCCGTGTCTTTTTACCCTCACATTTAAAAAAAAAAATATATTGGAAGATTTACTATCGATGACTGAATGGTTTAAGTACTGGGTCGGGCTAATAAATCTGAGACAAATAATTACACAAGCGTAGCGTGATATAATGTGTTCACTATTCGATATGATTGAAATCAATAAACAATGAAGACGAAGAGGAAAAGAATACACCCGAGTTCACTTTATGCCTAGAGTCACTAAATGAGCCTTAAAGTACCGGCACTCCGTTCCCCAAAATTGTTTTGGGCGCCGCCATTTCGGGTCATGCTCAAAGCAAACGCAACTGCCGATCATCATGATCCAAAAGTACGACTTCCTCAGCATTAGATGCGGTACTAGGAAGCTGATGTAATATTGCAATGCTCTGTCGCGGGTTGTTTAAACATTTGTGAGGGACGGAAAAGGGCTTCCTGTGATTTTAGATAAAGCTTCATATAACTGGCAACCATGATTTTAAGCTACAACATCGCCGGGTATTGTTACTCTGAAACGTAGCTAATTTATTGGAACAAGCGGGAACAGCAATGAAGAGGCAGGTGTCAAAAGGTAGTGGCTTGTGGAATCCACGGGGCTTACGTCATGGCCCCTCCAGGTATTACAAGCCTCTTGAACAAGAGCATGAATAGTGTCATTAAATAAGCTACGCTTCAAAGTAGCGGCACTTGGCCTTATTGTGGCTTAAAATCATGGTTGAAAGTTATTTGAAGCTTTATCTGAAATCACGAGAAATGCTTTTCCGTCCTCCACTTTAAACAGTTTGCGACAAAGTAGAGCAACATTACATGAGCTTCCTAACACCGAATCTAATGCTGAGGATGTCGCACTTTTGAATCAAGACGATCGGCAGTTGCGCCTATCTGCACAAGCACCAAAATGGCGACGTTCACAACACTGTCGGGGAAGAGAGTGCATAGTGCCACTAAATAAGCTACGCTTCAGAGTAACGACACTTGGCCATATTGTGTCTTAAGATCATGGTTGCCAGTTATCTGATGCTTTATCTGAAATCACAGGAAACGCCTTTCCGCCCTCCACAAATGTTTAATCAGTTCGTAACAGAGCAAAGCAATATTGCGTGTCCTTCTTAACAACGAATCTAAATCTGAGGAAGTCGCACTTTTGAATCATGACGATCGGCAGTTGCGTCTGCTCTGCATACGAGCCAAAATGGCGGCGCCCACAACAATGCCGGGGAACGGAGTGCCGATACTCTAAGCGCAGCTCATTTAGTGACTCTAAGAGTGCCGATACTCTAAGCGCAGCTGATTTATTGGCTCTAGTTCCCGCGGAACTCCTTTTCCCTGAGTGAAACTGAAAGTAAATATGAGTAATACACCATTATTATAGCTTATTTAGTTATGACCAACTACACATAACGAGAGGAGGAAGCGGGCGGGTAGGAGAAACGCGGGTTTTATGTGCGACCGTTCTAACCGTCTCAAAAGAGAAGACGCACGAGCTTGCGCTGGTTTAAAAAAGAAAAAAGAAAAAGGCATCCAAAGAAAAGAGGCGGCACGCTGTGTTCTTAGTTATTATGCGTCCAATTGCAATTCGTTGTCTACGACCGGAAGATACACGACCTGCTTGACACCTCTGCTTATGAAAGACTAAAAAAGGATCCGACACCGCGAATCCAGGCAACGCTGAGCAAGACCCTAACTGAAATTTTCAAGAAACATCCAGACTCGAGGAGCCTCCACCTGCACCTCCTTTGTAGGAATGGATCTGCGCCTGGTTTTTACGGCCTTCCCAAGATCCACAAGCCTAGCCTTGCTCTCCGGCCCATTGTGGACTTTAGAACCTCACCACTTCGAGCCGTGTCGAACTATCTTCACCACACCCTCTCTCCTCTCGTCGGAAAAACGACGACTTACCTCAGCAACTCCAGCGACTTCGTGGAGCGCATCTCGAAATTGAAGGTGAGCGCTGAGGAAAGCCTAGTCTCTTTTGACGTCATCTCACTTTTCACAAGTGTGCCGGTTCCCCTGGCGGTTACAGCTGCCAGGAAGGCTCTCGAAAAAGACAAAGACCTGCACAACAGGACCGCCCTTAGTGTGGAGGAACTGTGCCGCCTCCTTCAGTTCTGCCTTAGCAACACCTACTTTAAGGCCGGTTCTCACATGCAGCGGAGCGCTGATGTAGCGCTTCTCACGTGCCGTCAGCTACTTATCGTCTGCCATGAGCAACAGTTTTGACGGTGCGATAGAAAGCTGGTGAACGCTCCCGTCAGCACGCGCTTAGCGCGAGGTAAGCGCTATGCTTGTAGCGCTCCGCTCCGCAAAGCCTGACGTTTTCGTCGTGGAATGCGCGTGCTGGGGAGAAATCCCCGGGATTTCTCCCTCGTGTGAATACCCCTTTAGCGTCAAGGGAGAGTATTTTAAACAAGCCAGCGGAACCGCCATGGGCGCATCTGTCTCCGTTACCACGACTAACCTGTGCATGGAAGCCATTGAGGAAGAGGCCCTGCAGTCATTTGCCACTGCGCCCAAAATATTTGTGTAGCATGTGGACGACTGCTTCTGCATCCTTCAAAGATCTGAAGTGGACAGATTCCTCTCACACCTCAACTCCATCGAACCGGCTATCCAATTCACAGCGGAACTTGAAAAAGACAATTCATTGCCTTTTCTGGACGTGCTCGTGAGAAGAGAAAAAGAAAAGTTGAAGTTTTCAGTCTACAGGAAGCCCACGCACACTGGACGTTATCTCCAGTTTGATTCCTATCACCCAGCCTGCCACAAAGCATCGGTGGTTAGGACACTGCTGTCTAGGACGAAGGCTATATGCTCCTCTGAGGATGACAGAAGAAAGGAAGAAAAAAACCGTCCGTGCTGATCTGAAAAAGAACGGATACACGAGCACCTTCATCCAACGCGTTGCCCGTCGTCAAGCTCGAGGTCAAAGACACCAGCAACCTCAAGCCTCTATGCAGCCACGCCCAACCTCGCGCATCTGCGTACCCTACATCAAAGGAACAAGCGAGGCGCTTGCACGCGTGCTAGCCAAAGAAGGAATCCGCGGAGCCCACAAGCCGATGTCCACGCTTGGATTACTCATGCCCCGTCCAAAAGATCGCCCTCCGAAAGAAAAAACGCAGGGCGTGGTTTATAAGATCCCTTGTGCAGATTGTCCAGCCACTTACATCGGCGAGACAAAGAATTTTAATGAAAGAGTACGCCAACACAAAAACGACGTTCGCAAGCTCGACCACGAGCGCAGCGCAGTCGCCGAGCACTGCGAAGTCAAAGACCACCGGATTGACTTCGACAACACCAGCATTATCGACGCAGAGACTAAAAACCGACATAGGCTTTTCATCGAGTCCTGGCATAATCAAACGACGCCAGGCAACATAAATAGGTGCCTTGGTGCTTTACCAACAGTGTATGTGAACGGGCTTCGCCATATTCATGAAAGAAGAAGATCGAGAAATGCGCCACATCCCTGAGAGAAGAAAAAGAAGATCGAAAAACGCCGCTCCTCAACGGCCACAGTCGCCCCTGACGAAGAACCGAGTCGGTTCGAAACGTAGGGCTCCTACATGTTTAGGAATTGGTTGGTTGCCATATTTTAATTATTATAATTCGTTGTGTGTATGTTTATACAGCCGGAAGTTAGTCTGCCTTAGTGGGCGTCTGGTGTCTTAGCGGTAGATGAGCAATTTAGCCAGTGCGGTACAACCGCAAGCCTGGGGTCTTTAACGTGCACCACGCAGTAGTGATACAGGACCGCACGCCGGTACGCTGGTCTTCCAGATCGAAACGGGCAGGGGCGGGGTGGCTTTTGCAGCGCCGCGAGCTTTTGCTCCAAGTGCTCCGAGCTGGTGTGCGCTAGACCATGCACTCGGCCACCGACCCCCCCCCCCCCCCCTTTGTGCGTCTAATTTATGTAAGTATTTGAAGATCGACGATGGACGTCGATCGTCTCTAGGTAATATAACGTAATAACATTATATAAATAATAAACTTGTTGAAGGACTGACCGACTAAATTTTTCAATTCTTGGATTGTAATATGGCGGCAGCCTATTGTACTTACTGTTGATGAAGAGCAATATGAGGTGACGAGGTAATGATTAAATGATGAGGCTCTATAAGGACGACGACATTTGTAGGTGTCGTTGAACAACGTACAGTGCCAGACTTGTTTCAAGTATCGTGTACCCAAAGACTTTCTTCACCCGCAACAGTATATGGTATACTTCGTTTCAGCTTCGGTCCAGA
This sequence comes from Ixodes scapularis, assembly GCF_016920785.2. Taxonomy (NCBI): domain Eukaryota; kingdom Metazoa; phylum Arthropoda; class Arachnida; order Ixodida; family Ixodidae; genus Ixodes; species Ixodes scapularis. The sequence continues at coordinate 18,343,667 of NW_024609857.1, read as the reverse complement.
CGCAGCCAAAGCTACAAGCGCGAGCTCCGGGCTTTCATCATCCCTGCCAAGCACGCGCGCTCGTGCAGTGCAAGCACTGTTCTGGGCCACATGCTCGCGCTTGTAGCATCGGCTGCGTCTGGACCGAAGCTGAAACGAAGTATAGAATCAATGAGGATGCTGCTTTACAACTTACGTGCAACAGGAAAACTGCACTGTGCGGAAGTGCGGCTTATTCGTTAATATGAGGGATGGATTTCTAGAAGCATTCCCTGATTGACTACTTGGAACAAATGGCCTCGTTGACGTAAAGTATCTCCGTTCCAAAATATTCTTGAAGCATATACTTACACCGCAAACGAAAAGTAAGAAAAAGGAGCCTGGTGTGAAAGGTCCAAATCACCACCATAGCTTCTCCTATCAAATAAAAGGGCAGTTACACAATGCACAAAGAGAGTTTTGTGATTTAGTTATATTTACATTTAAGGGCATTAACATCCAACGTATTCAGAGAGATGACACCTCCTGGTCAACCAACATAGAGCCTTTTCTACTCAAGTTTTACATGGAAGGCCCGACTTCCGCTAAAATTCCTCACGTAGACGAGTTGTCCGACCGAATAAACTGCCATTACTCCCGATCTGGGAATCTGTCGATCTTTGTTTGTAGGCCATAGTATCATGAAATCGAGGGGTGTGGCTTTTCGTCCGTCGAATATTGCTTCGGCGGTTTTTTTTCCGTGTAAGATGAGACCGTCGCGTGCTGCCGGAACTAGAACCTGGCGATTCTTCTCTGAACTGCTTCTTCCGTAAGCTTCAAAAAGGCTTTTTTTCGTTTCGCACACAATCCGTTCTGCTTGCCCGTTAGTTGCAGGATGGTATGGTGTACTAATGTGATGCCTGATGCCGTTTTTTTTTTTTTTTTTTTTTTTCAAAAACTTGTTTATTTTATTTGAAGCAAGATTTGGCGCGTTATCAGAGAAAAGTATTTTCGGTAGGGCAAAAGTAGGTAAAAGAGACCGTAGAACGTCAATGACGTGTTTGGACGTCGTGGCAGGCATCGTGTAAACTTCCAGCCACTTAGAGTACGCATCGCCCATGACTCCGCAGATATCCATACGTTTTGCCACCCACCGACTGAATAGTGGATCGTTTTAAGTTACTGTTCATGATGGCGTTGGAGTCGGTTGGACTCAAGGAAGACTTCGAGTCTTTCCACAAAGTTAGCCCAGGTGCCAGGACTTTTGTCGAAAGCGGTAAAAGTTCGAAATGTCGACAACGTCGGTAGCCACGTGTTGTGCTTGACACTGGACACTTACCATTCGCTGAGAAGAAACTTGGTAGTTCGTCTGCCATGAGTCGTCCAATATCAGGTCATCACCGCAACACCATCTCCCGACAAAACTGGTCTTCTTGTCCGCATGTCCATAGTTAGCAATCACGTCAACTTATAAATTCCCGAACGCTCATAACTTGCCGTCGCTAAACGCCGTTCATTCATAGCGTCTTCATTGCAAATAAACGTGTTCCTATTTCTTCTGCTGGTTTTCATCATATTCCTCCTAAGCTGTACTTACAACATTATGTGTGTCGGTACTTCCGAAAATATTGCAACGGCGTTTGTTTTCTGGGAACCCCCCCCCCCCCCCCCCCCGCCCTATAATGTAAACAACCTTTACAACATCTTCCGGACCCCGTGAAAGATAATATTTCGTGACCTTTTTTTAGTCGTCATTAAAATGGTGAGGTAAGTACCGTAAATCGCGAAGCAGTTTACTTGACGTCCGCTTCCACTGGTGTCTTGGTAGATTGAGTCTACTGAGCGTGCATTCCTGCAGAGGAAATTTTCATTAATAGAATATTGACACGTCAATCAACATTTGATTCCTTCTTGGTAAGATTTATTGCGAAAGCCCGTTACAACCGCCGAACTGCATCTCCCTATATCAGAGAACAATTTATACCCCGCCTGTCATTCTCGCATACATCCGTTTGCTGGGCCACGCTACTTGAGCCAGCTGAGCACAGCTGGCAGCGGCGCGAGCAAGGCCACGAGGGGAACGGGATGGTGCTCGAGCCATCCCACTGTGAACCAATGTTTTGGCCACCCCACGGGTGCGTGTCGCCATCTATTGGTTGAACTAACGCCTTATTCAAAATGGCTGCAGTGGGACCGCAGCCTTAAGTACTTGTTATGAGTTGTGAATGCGAAAGCATGAATGCCGTTCTTCCGCTCCCATAGTTTGTCTGCGGTGTACTGGCGTGGACGACTAAGTTTCGCTACTACCGAGGTTGGCGAGCGCGCGCTCTCGATAAGAAACCGCAGCTTCGCACCTCCCCCCCCCCCCCCCCCCCCCCCGGCCCCTCTCTAGCCTCGGGCAATGCCTGACTGAAGAGCAGCGGCCGAGTGCGCGCTCTAGAGAAGCGACCGCCAATAGCTAGAAGCCATTTTGCTTAGCAAATGGGAGAATAAGCATTTATCTCGCTCTTTTTTTTTTTTTTTTTTGTGGGTACAGATTTTGCCGACTTTGCTCCAGGAGATAGCTAATTCTTTGGCACTAAAAATAGAAGTTGCTCTTTTGTGCAAGTGGGTTCGCTGCACTGCTTTATGGCTGCTTTGTTGCGGAGGCTAGGGAGGGTCTAAGTCACCTTGCGCCTTATAAATGCAACTAAACCTTCCCGGGGAGTCTCCGTTGTGTCTCAGTGGCCGACTGCACCACGCGCACTTCGACGGGCGGAATTAACGGATGCTTACATTTTTTTTTTTTTTTTTAAATTGCTTCACAGACTAAGTGATCGCGCAATTTCGGCGGGCCGTATTGGCGCGCTCTCAGATTGAATTTTCTTTGGCGAGCGTCTCCCACGGGCAATCTGGATCAACCCGAATTAACAGATTACTTTAAGACGTCGTTTTGGGTGACGCAGCCTCCAGATCTGTCAAGGACCGCTACGAAACCCGCTCCCGCCGAAATAGCCGGATTCAGCAGAAAGCGAACCAGGGTACGCACGTGACTTCCTGTTTGCTATGCATGATAGGTTGCACCAAGAAAGCTATAACTTTGAGAAAGCTCGCTCCCAAGAGCGCGGCTGATTTTGGCTGATTAAGAAGGAACATATGTATTACGTACAGTTAGACTGGCCATGTGAAGGTTTTTTTTTTTTTTAATTAATGATGAGGATATTCGTTACCACGAAAATTTCCCATTGTAGGAGATCAGTATAAAATTAATATCGGAACCACCCGAAATTGTTTTCAAAAGTCTTGACGGATGACACCCTAAAAATAAAAAAAAAGGCAGGACCGCACTAGCGCGTGCTTAGGGCTCCGTGCTGCCGCAAATGTTATCAGCAAGGTGGTCTTATAGTAAATAGGTTGTCACAAATGTCAGCAGTTTTAATCGTGTTGAAGCTTGTTATTTTCAGCAACATGTATCAAAGTGTTTTAAATACAAGTGATACAAATCTAATGCACTGGGAAACGTAAACACGTTATGAGGACAAAGGTTGTGTGAAGCCGGAGAAGACAATCTAGCGGTGGTTGTCGTAAGGGCAAGGCAGGATTCGAACGATGATTCTTGGATAAGGAGGCAGTACAGCGAGATTAAAAAAAGTATATGAGGTGGTTAACCCCACTGCCCCTGCTAAAGGTATAGGTTTTAGTTCCATCAACGAAAACTCAAAACAGACTCTAGAACGTTGAGACGAAGCTATAAAAACTTCCTCAGTGAAGCTTCAGCGTGGTAAATGACAGAGGAGGGCAAAGTATCACGTGATCATGCAGGCGGCCGTAGGTACGGGTCAGTGCATCTTCCCTCGGAGAAAAGTCAGTTATAAATCTTGTCAGTCGATGTTTAGAGAGCGAGAGGATATTCTGCCAGTTTTTTTTTTGGCGACATGGTTACACGCCGTAGATGAAAACATTTGCCAGTGCAATATGACTACTCGGTTGGGGCATTTCACGTGCATCACACAGTTGTAGTCCACAACCTCACGTTTTTGTTTTTTTTGGGGGGAGGGGGGGGGAGAGAGTTCCAACCACTGAAACAGAGCGCCACTGATTTAAGAGACAACGACGAGCTGCCCCAGGGTTCTAAGCCTACTTTGTGTCGTTTCCTGGTGTAATTTAGGCTTACAGAAGTCGAGACGGAACCTCTACCCGTTCCTAATGTTAAAGGAGAACATCCTCCAGTTGGGACTTAGGGATATCAGGTGCCAAGGAGACACTAAACTGAGATCAGCACGATATATCGCCAACGTCAAACTAGAATTAACGCCGGCATTAAAACTGTCAAAATACTGATTGACCGCAATGTATGTCAACGAGCCTGGCATTCGTGTGAGAGTTGAGTTCCGGGCTCAGGGACGAAGAGTAATTGTCGCTAATGCAGGAAATAAGTCATTCTTTGTTGCCGGCTGCCTGAGTGTCTTCCATAGATAAAAAAAAGCACACACACAACGAGGAGATGAGCTGAAACAAATTTAAAGTGTAATTTTGCCATCTCACCTTCTGGGCCGAGCTGAGCCCAACGGTGGTGCTGTGATGAACTATGGTATAAGCGCCCTGCCAAAAACAAAGCTCTGAATGTGATGCTAGGACCGCGAGATGGAAGATTGACGTCCGACGGTTGTCATCCACCAGCCAAAAGTTTAGCCTTTGGTGACATAGCAGATATTGGGTCAACGAAACGTTTCCACCGTAACGTCATATCTCAGATGTTTCCTCTCCCTCCCTCCCAAACCGAATGCCTAGCCCCCCCCCCCCCCCCCCTCCCTAGACCTGACCCAGAAATCCGCTCCTGCTGGGTGCGGTGGTTTCCGCCGTACCAATGTGAGCTGAACCTCACGGAGTTATTTTGGCCACAGGTGAAGCACAAGTCCACATTAAAGTACACTGTATTAAGACAAAGCATGTTGAGGCACACTGGAAGGAATCGATGATGAATGGGACAGTTTACTATTGGTGTGGTTGCGTAGGACACGTGAAGCAGTTTGAAGCAAATTTTAAAGATAAATATAGACTCTGAACATCAAATGAGCAGTTCCGAAACGCTCTTCGAGCTTTTTAATAAAATTCTATTTTTTATGCACAGATGATGTTTCTTGATTATGTACAGCTAATAGCAGATGTTTGGGCTCCTTGGTTCTTTTCCAACCTCTTAATGAAGAAGCTTTTTGTATCACCATATGTATAGATATATGGTTAGGTGAGAAGCAAACTACCTTCGTGTGCTGACCATTGTGATTGTGATTTTTTTCTTTGCTTGACATATCGACCGCCACCACAGGAAAAATGTCACAGGAGTCTGAAAGAATGCGAATAAGCATAATGTAAGAGTGCACAATAAAAATTAAAAAAAAAACACGTAGTGAGTATTACATTTACAAAAAGCTAACACATTGCCGAACACCTACATAAACACCAAGTACGCTACTTTACATCGCTTGACTGCACCTTAGCGCGAACACCCCCTACGAGCCCTGATATCCAATTTCTGTAACAAATGTGCAAATTTTTTAGCCTGAAAGTATGCAATAATTAAACCACATTCGTTGGAGGGTAACTCCGCTTCATTTTTGGTAGCGAGAAAACAATGCATTTTTTTTAGTATCATCGAGAACGACCGTACGTCAAATACTATAACATAATGCCACCCTTTAATTTTATTAGATTTGCTAACAAAATCTACGGTGCTCCGAATACAATAAATCTGCTAATTCAGTGGGTGACGAGCGGCGCAGGACACGCTGTACTTCTGTTTTGGTTACGTTTAGAGCTGGGGGAGCAGTTTTTTTATTTCATATTTTCTTCCCCAGGCCATAAATCATGGATGGATGGATGACTCCGGCTGAGCCATTTGGATTGGGCGGTAGCTTACGCTACCTAGTCATTTCGTTTTACCATTACCGAGATGCATTTCGCCATGTAATGGTGCACCGAAGAACATGAAGACAGCAGCTTAATAAGCTGCTGTCCATTGCTGGACGCCCCGCCCAGTCTAGCTCCCCATAGCCGAGGTGGTTCGGTAAAAAGTACGGTCAGCCTTCGAACCAAAAGATCCAGAGGGCGTGCTAGCAATTGAGGCGCAAAAGTTGTCGTACGCCGCAATGGCCTGAACGCTACCGCTTCGCCCATATGCCGCTCCGCCTCGACATTTGTCTCCAGCGGAGCAGTATGCCTGACGCCATGGTGACCAAGTCCCTGTCGCACGCCAGGAGCCCCGTGCACCGCGGAACACCAACGTGTGAGGAACGGCCGACTGACGCCCTATCTGCTACCACTGCGGAGAGGCTGCAGCCATGTCTGCCGACGGCGCAGCTTCCGCCCCATCGGCGTCCGGGGGTTCGCGCCGAACCACACTCGGCCCCGCCTTGGTGAGAGGCCGAGAAACATCGAGGCGTACCAGGGCCGACGTCCGTTCTCGCTGCCGGCTGCACCCAATGATCTCGTTCGCCGTCCCCACGATGTCCAAAGTCTACACTTCACCGTTCCCGCTGACAAAAGCCTGTCCACCATTCAAACCTCGAAACCTAAGCGCGGCAACCCAGGGAAGAGGAATTGCCGCTCACCGACGAAGTAAATATCCTCCCCAATCATTGGAGGTGTCCCACTCTAACGATGATTCGAAACGGAAGAGTGCTCCTGCGACGGAGCCCAATAACCTCAACATAGTTATTGACGGCCACGACGCGATGGCACTCATTGACACCAGAGCAGACCACACGGTTCTGAGTGGGAAACTCTCTAGCCGCTTTCGGAAAGTTACGACATCGTGAGATGGTCCACAGATCCGAACCGCTGAAGAACACCTCATCCCACCCGTCGAAAGATGCACCGCTCGCGTCGAGACTCATGGCGGAAGCTGTTCGGTGAAGTTCGTCGTTCTTCAGGACTGTGCGGGGGGCGTTATCTTCGGAATAGACTTCTTGTGCGAGTGTCATTGATCTGGAAGTGAACAGGTTGACGTTACAAAAACCTTTCCTACCACAGGAGGAAACAAAAACAACGTCATCCGTGGTCAGTGTCCTTGCCGACCATGTAAACCTGCCGCCGCGGTCAAGTGTTTTGTACCAGTCATTACCCATGAGGCTTCTCGCGTCGATGTTCTGCTCGAGGCCAGCGTTCAGTTGCATCTACGGAGAGAACTCGCAGTTGCAAAGGGTGTGACAGAGCTTCAAGATGGGTGCGCCAGAATCCTCGTTATAAACGTCCGATAAAAAGCCACTGCACCTTACTAAAGTGACCACCGTTTGCCACATGAAGGAACTTCAGGACTCAGCCGCCATTACTGCACTGTTGGAGGAATCGTCTTCACCGCAGTGCCCAAAAAACGCGAACCTCGGAACTGCACCTCGATCCGGTTTTCTGCTACAGGACGACGACGCCTGCTTGACCTCCTCGGCGAGTTCACTGAGTGCTTTCTCACTTCCTTAAGTTTATGACAATTGACGGTAGCGAACCACCGCACTGTTACTGACGACGACGCGCTCCCTGTACACCAGTCACCGTAATGAGTCTCTGTAAATGAAAGGGAGGTAATCCAAGCACAAGTACAAGAAATGCTCAATGACGACATCATCCAGTTTTCAAGTACTCCTTGGGTGTCGCTGCAGTCATCCTTCTGCAGAAGAAGGATGGGACTCTTAGGTTCTGCGTAGACTATCGTCGACTAAACGCCGTGACGAAGAAGAGCACATACCCGCTCACACGAGTGGACGACACCCAGCACCGGCTGCGCCACACCCGATATTTTTCGCTGATGGACCTGAAGAGTGGCTATTGGCAGATCAAAGTCGACGAGCGAGAACACGAGAAGACCGGCTTCGTCACGCCGGGCGGATTGTACGAGTTTAAAATTATGCCTTTCGGACTTAGACCTGACTCGGACTCGGACCGGGACTCGGACCTGCAACCTTTCAGTGTGTCATGGACACCATGCTAGCAGGTCTGAAATGGCAGAGCTGCCTTCTCTACTTAGACGACGTCGTTCTGTTTTCACGAGATTTTACAAGCACCTGAGAAGCCTTCGAGCAGTACTACAAGTGATTTGATCTTAGTAGTTTCTCCGCTGGTTGCCAGGTCACGCCTACAAGCACTCACGTGCTTTTGCGGACCTGTTTGTAATGATGTATATTTTCTTCGTGCAATAAAGACATTATTATTATTATTATTATTATCTTGACCGCTGGTCTCACCCTCAAACCGACGAAATGCCGTTTCGCCTATGACGAACTAAAGTTCTTACGCCACGTCGTGAGCAACGAAGGTGTTCGCCCTGACCCCGAGAAGACGCGCGCCGTAGCCGCATTTGCACCGTCATCGGCAAGAAGGCCGTTACAAGATTATCGGGTCTCCGCGCCTAGTGTAAGCGCTTCATTCCAGATTTTGCCAAGCTTTCTGCGGCGTTTACACATCTCAAAAAGGACGCTGTGAAGTTTCAATGGTGAGAACTACAGGGGGCATTCGACGAGCTTGAGCGGGGTTTTCAGAAACCACCGATCCTTAGCCATATCGACCAGTTCGCAGAAACAAAAGTTCACACCGACGCAAGTAATACCTGACTTGTCACGGTACTGGCACAAAGGCAGCTGTGTGCAGAGCGATTGGTAGCATACGGAAGTCGGACGCTGTCTAAGTCAGAGTGCCACTATTCAATGGCAGAAAAAGAATGCGTGTTTGTCGTCTGGGCGATAGCGAAGTTTCGCCCGTACTTGTATGCGACTCATTTCCGCGTGGTCACCGATCACCACTCGCTGTTCTGGCTCGCGAACCTAAAGGATCCCTCTGTTCGCACCGCCCGCTGGAGTCTCCGACTGCAACAAGTCGACATGACCATTACATACAAATCCGGTCGCAAACACAGTGACGCCGAATATCTGTTGAGAGCCCCGTCGAGTCACACCACCTGCCAGAACCGACAACGAGGAGGACAAAAGTTTTCTCAGCGCAGTCAAGGTAGCCAACATGGCAGAACTTCAACGTGACGACTGGGAACTCTGTGCCGTGGTTGATCACCTCGAAGGTCAAGAAAGTACCGTCACCCGCATTTTTTCTCGAGACTTGTCAAGCTTCGGAATTCGACGGGGTGTTCTTTCCAAAAAATAATTTCTTGACCAGCAACCTACATTGGCTACTGGCAACACCTACCAGTCTTCGCGCAGATATCTTCCAAGCCCGCCATGGCGACCCGACGGCGGGGCACTTTAGCTACAGGAGGATGCTCGCCAGGATTTTGAATAAGTACTACTGGCCGAGGCTACTGAAGACCGTTCACCTCTACACTCGGTCATTCCATTAGTGTCAGCGACGCAGGAAACCACCGACGAAGCTGTCAGGACTTCTGCATACGATTTCTCCTTCATTCACGACGTTTCAGCAGATGATAATAGATTTACTTGACCCTTTTACGCCGTCAACGTCGGGAAACCACCGCATAATCGTCGCCACAGATTATCTCACGCGATACGCCGAAACGAATGCCCTTCCTTCAGGGACGGCTGTGGAAGTCGCCTAGTTTTTCATCGAGTTCATCGTCCTCTGGTATGGCACTCCCGCAGTTCTGATTACAAATGCAGGTCATTGTTCATGGCACAGCTGATGCAAGAGATCCTCCGTCTCAGCCACACCAACCCCCGGCGAACCACAGCGTACCATCCTCAGACTAATGGGCTGACGAAACGCCTAAACAAGACCATCGCCGACGTGGCGTCGATGTACGTTGACTTTTAACACAAGACGTGAAACGAGGTCCTTTTATGTCACGTTCGCCTACAACACAGCTGTTCGAAAAAGCACTGGTGTTTCACCATATGCAGCTGGTGCATGGTCGCAAGGTGACCACAATGCTTAACATCATGCTAGCTCACGAGCCAGATGGCGACGGAAGTGACGATACGCAGGGTGTGGCGCAACGAGCAGAAGTCCGCCAGCTCGCCCAAGTCCGGATTCAAGACCAGCAAAGCGTGTCGACTCTAGCCGCTACAACCTGCGCCGTCTGGACGTTTACCTCCAGCCCGGAAACCGGGTGTGAGTGGGGACACCGATACGACATCGTGGCCTCAGTGAGAAGCTTTTAAAGCTCTACTTTGGACCATACAAGGTCCTTCAACGGCTGGGAGATCTCAACTACTAGCTGGTGCCATACGGAACGCACGCATTATCGCGACGCCGACCGCGATCCGCAGTGGTTCATGTCGTTCGACCCAAGCGAATCTACACTCGATAGGGCTGTAGACTTTATGTGTTCCAAATTACTCTTTAGTTTACCGTTCTTCTGTATTTGTTTTGTGTTGCATCGGGGCAATGTACATTTTCAAAGGGGTATAATGCCGCGCGCACAGCTGGCCAAGTAGGCTGCGCGCCCGTGGCCGAAGGGTTAGCGTGCTTGGCTCCCACGCACAAAGCTGAGGTCCGATGCCTTGCCGCGGACACGCCTTTTTTTTTTTTGTACATGTCGCGTTCTGGTAAATCCGAGAACCCTATCACTTATTCGAGGTTAGAATGTTCTAGGCGTCGGACCTTCTACGCCGATTGCTCCAGGCGTGTACATAAGGGGCTCCACATGGCGAGCCGCAGTCAGATTCGCCCCAGCGCTCAATTCTGCTGTTCCGCTGACATCGACCCTGAGACCTTCTTCTGTTTTGTTTTGGGGCATAAGTTCATTCCATTAAACGTTCAGTTTCTCCAGTTAACTCGCCGCCTAATCATTTTTATTCGTGACAATATCAGAATTGCACGAATAATGTTTTACTTTTCATGAAACAAATGACGTTGGGTCGTTCTTTAGTGCTTTTCACAATGAGATTATCCACTATCTAGATTTTTCTGAAATTGATCAGAGTTCCCTTTAGTGTGAGTCCTAGAGCCCGCCAACACAAGTTCCTCGACTGGCAGGTTCCCTATCGATGCATCGACAATCTTGCAAAAGGTTATTGCAGTGTAGGTCCGTCTAACGAGTGGCCGCCTGCTCAGTACTATGCTAGAGATTATTCAGTTTTATTCCTAAAAATCTGCACTTCGTCGCTAAGTAGCTTTAGGCGCTTTGTGTTGTAGAAAAATATAGTAACGAAAACTCGAAGTTTGATTTTTTGTTTCTATGATTGAAGGGGCCGAAAGCAAGATGATGAAATGAGTTTTTTTAATACACTGTTTATGCAAAAAAACGCATTCTGGTTTAAAGAAAAAACAACTTCGTGTTTCGGTAATAACGCCGTGCTATTATTACGTTACTACCCCTACACGATAGTGGCGTTAGTCCGTAGAAATGTGTTTGAAAATTTTTCTAGCCAAACCTTCTGCGCCAGGCAATCTTATCAAGCACGAAGCTTTTATACAGATCATATTTTCCACGCGCCTGGGCGTTTGTGCACTGAGCAAACTACTCGAAATGTTGAACTAAAAATACATACATATGCACATATGCATCTTGAAAATTAAGTTCACGCGATGCACTGTGCTGTCGTAACAATACTTTCGAAGGGAGATCAAAAACGAATTTATAATGTTCAAATAAACTTTTGATTTTACTTTTTAAGCGGACACAAACCAAAAACGCAAAACTTGGCATTCCATAGCAGATAGGATTATCGTTATTTCTACTTACCCATGCCAACAAAAGTGCGAACATGAACATGGAGCCTTTCCTGTAGCCGAAGGTGTCCACCATGTATCCACCTACAGGCGGCGATATCAGGCCCCTTAAAAATACAAGAATGCGCTTTAAAGTAACCATATACCTTTCCATAGAAACGTATGAAGGCGCTTTTATTGCTGTGTTTGTGCGTTATACGCGCCGACTTTCTGGCTTGCCGTAATAGACCGATTTCCCCAACCAGTTTGGTTAATCCACCGCCGCCACAATGCGTCGAGAAAACTTTAAACTTTCTGCACGTGCAATGTCAACCTTGCTGGAGCTCTGTGCGCGCAGAGCCCGAGACGGCACTAGCCGTCTCGGGCACTGGCGCCTGCCTCCTGCGAACTAAAGCATAGCTTCCTCTATAGGAGGTATTAACTGTATTTGTGGGTGCTGTTTAGAGCGCATGCTCAGAACGAGCTCACATTAATAGCCTGCTAAGACCGGCAACCTTGATGGTGCTAAATGCACGCTCCAAAAGGACTGCGGAAGCTCGCCGTCAGCACGCGCTCAGCAGCAGCGCACACGGATATGGCCGCGAATGAATACTCTCTATAGACCTTTCCAATGTTTACAAATCCACAGCTCAGCGTACGATCTCCACAGCACAGCACGCGCGTGTGCGTCGCTTCGGAAAGCGAGCAAATCGCGCGCGATACGCACGAACATTGAAAATGAAACCGGCCAGCAGCCCTTTTCTGGAAAGGTCTATACTCATAAATCCTGACAGATCGCCATGAGACACGGCCGCCGAAAGTGAAAAGGTAGAGCGGCAGACAAGGGACATGTAACGGGCGCCCCGCTGTGGCGAGACGCAGAGACACACTTGTCCCGAGCGATGGAATACCCGCTCGTGCTTCTCGCGTTCCTCGGGCTACCGCTTCTTTTCTCGTCAGGTTTGATAACCACGTTTCAGGTCCTTGCCGCTGCAAAAGCTGCGCGCTGACTACAGGCTCCCCAAGAAATGCTCTGTGCTGCGAGATCCTCGTGCTCCATATCTGCGACCGGGCAGCCTATGGCTCCGTCATCGAACTGCGAGGCTTTGTGAGTATAAAGGAGGCTATGACTAAAGTTATGGCGGCTTCCCGCGTGCGCCCAAGGTTTAGTGAAATCGGTCTATTGCGAGCGAGCGCTGGCTGGACTGTGATTTAGCACATGTGGACTGTGATTTTTGTCAACAGTAGAAACGTGCATTGGCAGAAAGAGAACTATAAACGCGAACGAAGAAAAAAGATAGTGCTTTTGTGCCTTTTTTTTTTCATAGACAAGTCTCAGGTTTTAAATATTGTAGAAACCTTACCATACTGGGATTTAAAGAGCTTTTTGTTTCCTCAGCATAAAAGTTTTATTTTGTGAGGCCGTCTAAACGTTAATGGCATAATATTTTTAATATCGGCCATGTCAATAACTAATTAGTGATTACCCATCATTCCGCTGGGAGGACCAAGTTTATTAAGAAATACAAAAATAACGGCAATGATTACAGGGCTCATAAGTTTGGATGAGCTTTGGGATGCATGCTAAGAGGTGGTTGTATTCCGAAGAAGTAAATCAAAACAAAGCCGTCAGTGGTTTCGCGTATTGAATTTTTTCTTGCACCCGCTTCACTTCAATAGATTTAGCCCTTCAAGTTAAAAATTGTGTATCGAAATGATGCTAAAGTGTTACAAGATCAATACTCAATAAGTATTTTTTTTATTTCTATTATGTTTGTTTGCCTTTTACTGAAAGCAAAACAAATAATAACACAGAAGAAAATAATCTTAGGTCCAAGTGATATAGTCTTTTCCGCTCGCAGTACTAGATTGTATTAGTGATGAAAGCTAGTATTAGCGAGTGTTTTTTTTATTGTTTATAAAATAATGATATCTGAGTATGTTGAGTGCACTTATTTGGGGCCCTAGCTGGCGAAGAAATTTAGTCCTTACAAAGACTGGACGTCTTGTTAGAAGCCATATGATGTCATAGATAAAATGAAGACTAGGAGCGAAATATCGTTACTATTTTCTCTTTTTTAAGTGAAAGCTAATAAACCCCTTCTATATTTGCGTCTGGCCACTTTGATATCTATTCTAACCTGAAGAATGGCATATGTGTCGTGCTAATGACCGCCTCGTGGTTTCTGATGATGAAAGAAGTTGAAGCTTCTCGAAGCGGATGATGGGATGACTATATATTCGAGGCGTTAGTACAATGCGACGCAGGAATGGAATACAAGACCTGCGTAAGCGCTCATTTATAGCTGTGGTCCAGTCAATGTTGGCGGCCCATAATCCGTTTTACAGCCCTTTGACGTATAACATTTTATCGCGGCTACAGTGTGGGTCGGTGCTTCGTCCTTACCGGTTGTATATTTGTCGCAATCGCAACTGAGATATCCAGAAAGGATTGTAAGGTGAAAACACACGTTCGGACTTGCTGATGACTAGCGGAAGTGATGGTGCCTACCAAAATACTACAGACTGCAATTTGATTATCACCATTAGTACGGTAAGTGGTAAACTGCTATTTGAGCAACCAGATGGCACTGAATTTCGAGAACGGTCTAGGCTTGCTGGGTAATTGTTTCAAGTGATAACAAAAATAACAATTCTAGCTTAATGTTTTATGGCCATTATGCTGAAAGACAGAGATGTTAAATTTAGAATTTAACCTAATTATTGTGACCTTACCCAATGACGAGAAATCCGAAAACTGTTGACGAAACAAATCCAGTTGTTTGAACATCGTCTCTATATCCTTGCTCCCTAAAGAAAAAAATACTAGATATTACATTTTATTCCAAGGCGCTTAACTTTGAGAAATATTTATATTAGGATCAACAAAATGGGGCTATATTCGCCTGACGAAACCCCATTTTCCTCTAGGTACCACAGTCAAAACCAAAATGGGAAATGAGCACTTAAAATGAATGCATCATAAGGATTGAACAATAGTTATTTTTTTATTCTGTTTTTAACGTATGCCTGAAGGGATATACTAAATGTGTCTTAAAGGTCCCATTTGTGCAGCGTGTAGCAGTGCAAAATGCACGTTTGTGTAGACCGACAAAATATAAAAATACAATACTTTGCATTTCATCATTTTGAAAAAGAAAATTTACGCGAATTCAAAAACTCGTCTCTTTATGTAATATCAGAATATGAGGACCAAACTAACATACGGCATTTAAAATGCCATCTATTTAATTTCGCAGCTGCTTAATAAGCCACTGATGTTGTGGCTAAGACTTTAAAACCGTCCGTAGTCTGCAATATTTAACGCGCATCAGAGCAAGCAACAGTATTACCCCATTATTTTGCCTTCTACGTCTCATTGAGCATTGACAAATATTACAAGATCACAAACAAAAAGGGTAGAGACCAATAAATAGTTGAGCGCTTACCACTATAATTATCTTTTTTGCTATTACCTCGCCGCGTTAGAGCCGAATTGGCTCCACTAACACGAAGCGTAGCACATTTAATATTAATATATGCGCCATTAAAGTTGCACTGAGGTTGTTTTTTTTTTTTTTTAAAGTAAACTTTAAAGTTTCTATTCATTTATGATTCGTGTGTTTTAAATAGGCAGTTGAAACCCGATTTAATATATACAATAGAGACAAAATGACATTAAAAATAAAACCAATTTTGCGAGTGTGAAAAAATTAGTTGACTTTTACGTCTTCAGTAGGGCCCTAAAAGTTTAAAAATACAGTTTTTAGTAATATTTCCACTGCACCATATACAGAAGGCTCTACATTAGGTAATTTATATTGCATCAGTGTTAGAACTTGCCATAATATTGCTGAACACTCATTAAGTTTACTTTGACAAGCTAGATGGTCGATTTACGTAGGGTTTCATTCATACATTGTATACTTAAGGACGTTGGAAAATGAACAGATGAATTGTCCCGCCGTGCCAAGTCCTATGAGCACAATTGATGCGCACACTGAAAACAGGCTCCTAGAAAGAAAGAAGCAAACAAAAGTAAGAATAGTATGCAAAGGGTTTTAATTTTGCTGCTACAATACACCGAGAGACTGTGGTTTCCAAGGCTTCGTACCGATTTTAGGCTATAGTCGGAAGATTTCTAAATTTCGACCGGCTGGTCAGATCCAGCCATACATGGGTAAATTACTTTCAAAATGTAATTTAATTACAATTACAATTACTTAGCCCCCAAAGTAGTTTAACTACAATTACAATTACTACTACGCGAAAGTAGTTCATTGCAATTACAAATTACTTTTTAAAAGTAATGCAATTACTTTACAATTACTTATTTCTGAGAGTTACCCACCTTGGGCCATATAACTGTAAACGAGTTATATGGCCGCTGTATAAATGTCACGCATTGTACTTTTCTTTTATGAAATTTGTTAAATGGATTATAGAACTTAATATTTTGGAGTAATGAACTTCTGATTTCTTATATTCTCAAAAAATAAAAATAAATGGCGACAAAATTCACAGGTGCGAGGTGAATCTCTTTAGAGCTTGTGCAAATGGTATCCAAGTCAAACCAACAAAAAATAAACTTAAAATAATACAAGGAAACAAATATGCGACAGTACTGGTATCATAAAACTCGGTGATTCGCTGCCTCTCCCTGTCTGTGGACTTGTAACATGTCGGATGTGGGTAACCGTAGCACGCGAACTGCGGTCGCTTCCACAAAACTAGTGTCACAATAGCAGCAACTCTCTTGCCAGGGATTCTGGGTTAATTCAGTGCACGGTAACACCAAAAAAAAAAAAAGCTCCTGAGATATATAATAAATTTAGGATCGTCATGTCAGGCGAAGAAGCAAAGAAGCAGCAGGTCTAATTAACACGACTCACCCTGCCTTACTTCCAACTGTTGTTGCTAAACTGCGCTTCTTCGCCTCGATATTAGAGTTGCACGACCCTCTGTTAGTGGTACCAACATACGAGATAGAGGAGAAAGACGTGAAAACTCATAAAGAAAAGAGAATAATTACATGAACAAAAAAGTCCCCAAACTTGACTGAAATATGTAAGCGAATATGCTAGCGGCGAAGACGCGTAAGGAAAACTTCGAACCTCCCCGCCTCGACCGGATGATGTGATCGGAGCCAACCAGCTCGACTTCGACCCGCATACCCCCGTGTGGGAATGAGAAATAAGAAAGACCGGCCCCTAGAAACAGGAGCAACAGGAAGCGAACGAGACGAAGAGTCAGATTCAACTACGACAGGAACGAAAACGGACGCGAATGAAGCCCTCATTTATCAAATTATTTCTGAAATTCTTCATTAAATCGTCTTGCAGTCTAAAAAATCCTTCACTCCGTTCTATCCCAGCCTCCCTTTTCCCTTTTTTTGAGCAGGTTGGGAGACTCTCTCTTTTATTGCTTCGGTTATGCTCTCGTCGCCGTGGCCAGGGGGGAAAAGCGCCACCGCCGCAAAATCTTGCAAAAGTAATTGTAATTGTGCCTGAAATTTAGCAATTACTGATGCTAGAAAGTAATTAAATTACAATTACAATTCCTTTCAGCCAAAAGTAATTATTACAATTACAAATTACTAGGAAAAGTAATTAAATTACAGTAATTTAATTACTGTAATTGAATTACTACCCAAGTATGGATCCAGCCCACGGAGGCCTTCCGACAGGCCCGCGGCTGGGCGCGGTCCTTGCAGTGACGCCCGGCATAAGGCCCACTTTCAACAGGCCCGTTGCTACCGGCACAAAAATAAGAGGGTGCCAAAAAAAAAAAAAGAAAACGGAATTGGGATGTTTACCGAACGCTTCGTATCCGTTTTGGTTTACTATCCCGCTGATAGTTTTGTATCTCACATATTGCACATACTCATCATCGACATCATCATTTTTAGTCCCCTAATTGTGTGTCCGTGTAATTATGTCAATATGATTTCGCTTGTTCCTAGGTTGTAGGTTTTGCGTATTCTTATACTCATTCCTACCATTTTCAATAGTCATCTGCCATTTACAAATATGGCCACATTTCTAACTGCCTTGATTTATGTTCGGTGAGGTTTCTGGGCTGCGATTATTATTATATGTCATAATTAACTAAATATTCAAGTATTCTATATACTAAACTGTATTACCAGCAAGCCATGTCATCAGCATGTAAGTTGTTTATTATTACACCTCGGATAATTTGCTTAAAAACTATTTTAGTATGCTATGGCTTGTTATGTTCAAATTATCTTGTGTATTTATATAGTGCTTGTGGAATTTTCGCTTGATTATTTTGTAGCCGTTGGAGCTGCGACACACACCTAATTCGGCTCATCTGCCATTAAGTTTGGAGCCCCCTGGGTTAGTGTAATAACACCCATTGCGATTTTGCTTCAACTTCGTATCAGTTTTGTATTAACAAAATTCAACTTTACACTATCCGCGCCGCAAAAAAACAAAAAAATGTTTTGCTGCCACAATATGATGTCGTGCTGGATCATAAACCAAACACAAAAGACTCTTAATTAACCACGTCATCTATGCATACTTCAGATAGAAAGACGCGTATAATTTCACCATTGTAGAAAGTTGTAAATTATTTAGTGAAGAAAACGTTTCCAACAAAGTAAAGAGTTTTAGGTAGATTGCTTCAGGTCATATATTGTGCTTAAGCATACTTTTAGGTGTAGAGTACAGGTCTTGTAAAGTTTGTTTCTAATTATCACCAGCTTGAGAGTTGATGACCTGAACAACACAATGTCCTTGTTCGATGAACTTTTGGTGACAGCGAAATCGACGGCACCTAACGGCTAGTACAGGAAGCTGTTGCGGCAGGTTCGCTCACCAGCCTTCTCGAGCGAATCAAATATTAACAGCGCCTGGAGGCCTAAAGACGAAGCCTTGAAAGTAGGTTTGAAAAAACGAGGTGAAAATTGTCAATAGCCGGTAGGTATTCACTAGAGAAATGTGGCTTATTCTTGGATGCTTAGATGGAACCCAAGCCTCCACATTATCATTCTCGAATAGCCTAAAGTGTGTCTTCCATAGTGATTTTCCCAATGTTAACGACGCTGAAAAATCAAGAAAAGAATATCGATAGTGTAACAGAATAGCTTACTAAACTGCTTACTCGCATATCTGCTCATATTATTTTAAGATGAATTAAAATGCCACATCTCCTGTTTGTATTACTCTCGCCGAAATAACAGATAATGACTGAACTTTTTAGGTTTTGCTTTTTCACTTATTCGTTATGAATTCTTGCATAAATCTACTTATCGGAACCAGTCAATTTGTAAGTTATAAAATCAGATTAAAGCTAACACAACATATTATGCCCTTTATTCATTGGAATTTAAGAATAACCATATTCAGAAGAGTAGTATTACCGACTAGATGGACATACCAAATAAAATTATACAATTCGGCGACAATTATCACCGATATTCTAGTTCTTTTTTTTAATCTTCCCATCCTTGGGGAAAAAACAAGAAAAAAAACAAGGCACCACGATTAAGTGTCCCCGCATGGGAATTTGACCAACAAGTTCGAAATCTTCATATGTCACTGGAGGGAGCTCAAGCATTATTTTAATTATAGGCGGTTAAAAATAAAACTTCACACTTACGGCTCCGTGTCAAAAAAAGGTGCTGGTCCAATTATTAGATAGGCAATTACAGTCATCAGTTGACCACAGAAAGCAAAAAACGTTTCCATCTGAAACACCGCGTTGTCAGAATCATTACACATATCTTTGTGTTAGAAAAATTTCCTACTTTAAAGACTGCGTTCGGCGTTTCGTAGAAACAATTACGGACAAATGCGAAGTGACGAATAAAGTTAGGGTTCTTATGTTCTCACATACGTGTTATTGAAGGAGTCTTGTTTAGTAAAATGGAAAGTTTTATTTTTCTCTAGATGAGTTCAACCGGATTTACCTCTGGCAAGAAATGCATCAATTAGATGAAGTCAAGAGAAACAAAAGGTAAAGGTTCAGATAAGAGGTGTATATGTAATCATATGACAACGAAATCTAGAAACAAATATTGTCATGGTGTTAGTACTTGAGATAAACAATAATGGCCTTCGATTACAAAAGATACCATCGTATAAATAAACCTCTTATCAATGTAGGGCTGTCTTACCCTCAGTAGCTTTTCTTAATAGGTTAATCCAAATGGTAATGCATAACTTTCCTCGTATG
Organism: Ixodes scapularis; assembly: GCF_016920785.2. NCBI lineage: Eukaryota > Metazoa > Arthropoda > Arachnida > Ixodida > Ixodidae > Ixodes > Ixodes scapularis. The sequence continues at coordinate 18,323,921 of NW_024609857.1, read as the reverse complement.
CTTCAAGGTGGCTTATAAGGTTACCTTTCGAAATTGACTCTCGACCAAATCAAACACTCGGTAAGGGACATAACAGTTAAGAAATATTCAAGGCTGTCACCTCCAAATGGCAAAAGAGTCCCGCTGTTAGTGATCCGATCGCATAGCTGATGGCTGGGATCATAAAGACAGCCCCAAGCTCCATGCTGTTGAGGTTAAACTGAAAGTGAAGTCATCTTACATCTCAGGGTCAGATGCGTCCCAGTTAAAAATCAACTACGACCTGTACCTGTTCGGTATGCGGTGCTAAGGTTGGGTCGTTGAATCCGATGATTACCCAAGCCAGCATTAGTGTCACCATGTTTGCCAGAAATATTGGATTCAAAAGCAGCCGCCTCAATTCCAAATTTTGTTTAGGAGCTTGAGCGTCATGAGCTGTTGGGGGAACTATAAATAAAGAAAATATTACGTATGCCAACTACACTGTGAAGTGACATACGTAACCATGGTGTAAGATGAATCTAAGGCTACATTCTGTTGTAAACTTTTTCGCATTCTTGCATATATATATTTTACTAATAAGCAAAGAACACAGCTTATACAAATTTATTTTCGATAAAAATGCTCAGCACAAAATCAAATTTGCTCGAATTTGATATTCACTAAATATTAGTAATGTAAGCTTGAAAATCCACCATGAGAACTGTTTGGCGCCTTGAAATTCAAGCACATCGCTTTCACTTCGTAGATAGCTTTTATGCAATTATAATTTGAGAAACTGTATAGACTAACTGCTTGATTACTTTCTACTGAAGGTTTCTTTACGCATCAGTCTCTGAAGCACAAAATCGTGATGAACCTGGTAACAAGCAGGGTCTGTAACCAACGAGCTGAATCATTTACCAAATTCGATTGTTGCAAATGTAAACTAACCTGCGAGCCGTTCTTTCGGAGTCACTCCATTCCGTGCAATGAATGGAAAGGGCAGAATTTGGAGAATGCCGACTACAAAAAACGGCAGTGGAAAAGCCCACAGCTGCAGAGACAATGCACATCACTTTTAGTCGGTTTGCCAACACCATTTTAGATTGCAACTTTTTTTTGTTTCATAGTGCCAAGTAATAACCATTTCTTTTTAAATAAGTGTGGAAGTGTGGTTTATCTCCCTGAAACATGTTACTTATGAGCTCTCCGCTAACACTTTGTTTCTATGTTGAACGCCATATAGCATATATTCTACAAGGGCAAGATTGTCCAAGTTTTAAAATTTGGTGAGCAGAGTACCCTACCTGTACCTATGAATAGATCATAACATAGCTGTGTAGGAGCGTTTCACGGTGTTTGGTCATTTTAAATCTCTGATGACACCTATTAAAATCAAATTTCAATCGTCAAATGGAAATATATTATGTCAAAATAATGCCCAAAAAGGACGAAGTTATTCTTTTTTATTTTCAGAAACTTAATTTAAAAAGAAGGTCCGTGGGTTATTAACTTAAAATAAAACTTTAAAGTTTTTGCTTTACGTAACAAGGGGGCCACGACGACAAAGTAGCAAAGTCACTTACGCCAATCAGAGCCCCTCCTACGATTGGACCTACCATGAGCCCGACACCGAAAATGGCTTCCATTATCGCCTGTAAATACAAAGGACCGTTAAAATACCTTTTTGCAGGATTAAAGCCTGAATCTGAAGTTATGAGCAATTTAGTAAGACAAAACACTGCCACAGAAATGAAACCAGATCAAAAAGGTAGGAAAGCCGATAGCGTTGACTTAAAAAATATTCTCTATGGAGGAACTACCACACCGACATGGACTTGTCATTGAAATGCCAAAGGGAATTTAAAGACAACTTTTTACCTCAGTTTGATCATTAATACGGTGCAATCACCAGCTTTTAAGTGTCCGTTTTAAGAAATTGGAACGTGTATATGTGGTCTTTACCGAGAAATATTCGCTTGCTTCAAATACAAGAAAATACCTAATAAGAGCAGTGAGGTTTTTAATCTTCGAATTTAAAACATTGCAATCCGTAAGTGCATATTACTCGCTGAAGGTATTAAACTTTTATTCCTGATTTTTATTGGGATATCGGCGAGGATAATGAAAAAAAAAACATGAAGGAGAACAATTTTGATTTATTAATTTCCTAAGAAATAATCGAGCAATTGATGTAAATTAATCGCTCATTTCACCTTGAAATAATTTTACATCCCTAGAAATATCTTCCTCGGGCTAACAGTGCCGCGTTATACCGCTTAGAGTATTTTGAATCACACTCGTAACCAGTTCGAAAAATTCGAATGAACAAAATCGGACAAAGTATATATATTAACTTTGAGACAGTTAATTTCAGCGTGCTAGATGTCATTTATAAAATAATATCTGGCCCAAAAAAAAATTTCGATAGCATACTCACGATGAAATTTCCTTTCTTTGTTGAGTATAATAATGTTGCAGCTGCATACATTGTTATGTTCTGGATGATTATCGAGAATCCTCCAATTAGCATTGCTAGTATTGACAGACACAAAAACATCTCCGCCGGTATCCAATAAAGTGTCCTGAAGACCAGAAATATTTAGTTCGCAATTAATGTCATGACAGTTGAAACTATGTGCACATTCCAACGAATGCCACCGTGCTGGCAGCATTGTAGTGACGTTTTATGATATGAAGCATGCTAGGGGGCGGTAACGAAAAGCGGCTGACGCAGCTTAGTCGTACTCGCTGCTCGTTTACCATGTGTTATCTGTCGGTCGCTAGGAAAAAGAAGCACTACTTACTATGTATTTATATGTTTGTCTATTTGAGCTGACTGATCTTAAGATTAGGTAGGTTTCTCTTTTAGTGTCCTGACGTTTTAGGGAACACGAGCATTTCACCAAACATTCGTAAGATTAAACCTAGTAAAAGAGCTGTGCCACCTATTAGATACGAAGGTAACGCTTTCCAATACGCAGATTTATTCTCAAGCTGGTTTTTCCTTGTTACAAAAATGTAGAGAAACAAACTAATCGAAGTTTATCTTATTCTATTAAATAACAACTATTTTGACTGCCGTAATTGCGTGTCCTGAGATAATCATGGCGAATCGCCGAAGGAAATATCGCACAAGACGGAATATTTCAATCCCTAATGTTCTTCGCGTTAGGTATACAAACAATTTACTTTATCAACTATACATATAGCCCCCAATTTATACCCTGTGACATCGCATATGATGGCATTGTTATTAGAGATAGTAGTTTTATTTTACATTTTCTTGTGGACAGTAAACTATGCGATTCCATATTTATTGAAATGTCTTTCTTAGATAAATTGATTAGGCGATGTGAAATATTATACTTTTTTAAACAAAGTGTAACTGTATTGTTCTTCTATCTATCAAAAGTCTCGTTAAGAAATACCGAAGTTAGTGCTGTTATTTTTTTTATATCAGTGGCACTGCCACCTCAGTTCTTTATTTTTATATTAAATAATATATCTGCTTATTGTACAGTCTCTGACAGGTTAAAAAAGACGGAATGTGGAGAATCCTGAGCACAGTATGGTCGCTTCTAAATTTCACGGAGATTCGAATTACAGAGATTTGAAAAACAAAAATACGTATCTTCTATCTTCGTAACTTTTAATGTGATATCAATGATAAGCGTGATGATATTAATCCACGTCTGGCCTTTTTGAAGCTTTCAGTGACTTCCTTTTTGTAGCCCTTCAGTTGCCTGCGGCATGTATACAATTAACGGTAATAATGAAAAAATAATATTAAAATATTTCCATTTTTTAGGACCAAGCGACCTTCACGTATTGTTTTGTTCATTCGATGTTTGTCATCAATATTGCTTAACGCTATATAAATATAAACCACCTGAAGGAAAGTGCCGAGCATACGTACAGTAAAGTTCCGCAGGACACCTAAAGTTTTTTTTTTCTTCTTTTTTTTGGTATTTTATAGCGTTTTCAAGGTACATGTTTGTTCGGAAACTAAAATTTAAGTACCGAAGCAAACGTCTCAAACAAGCCTAACATTTGGACCTCTCTGAATAACGTTGCGAACGGCGTTGTAATCAGCTTCTTAATTTAACCTTAAAGTACCTTCCTCAGCTGTTGTATTTTTACGGCGTCACCTGGCGGCAAAAATATCTGGAACCGAAATCGTCAGAGGAAATCAATGCAGGTTACCCGAAAAGCCCACAATAGAGCAGCGTAAGGCATTGGCCAATGAGGTAGGTTCTAGTCGGCGAAAAACAGCTTATCTGCAAAACAAAGAAATAGGAACATAACAAAAAAACAAATGAAATTATAGCTGGTGAAGTGCCGGTAATCGCGGGCAAAGTAATACATTCAAAAGCCTGTTTGAGGACGGGTAAACGTTGTAATGCATTGGCCGTCACGTGAGGATAGCGGACGTTCACAAGAAGAACGTTGTGTCCCTTGTCTGGATAAGTTAAAAATAAAAAACACGCTGATAGATAAGTCATAACACTATTGAGAATGACCATATAAGGTGTTAAGAACTGGGGGAAGAACAGGCTGGGGACAGGGTTTGTGCTATAATAGGACGATGTTTTAATGAGACATTATTTGATGGAAGTGTTCGATGGTAAGTCTAATCATGTCTTTTCCACACGCGTCCCCATGTCCCCCCTTATAGCCGCGCTGACGTGACGCTGTTGCGTCACCGGTGGGATCCTGGTGTGATTGGAGGTGGCTGTTTGTGTCGATGAAAATGAGGTCCAACAGCGCCAGTCATTGGCCCGGGTTCATGTTTTCGCAGCAGCAGCTTCTCCCGATGTTAGAGAAAGAGGAAGATGAAGACCCTTTGACGTTAAAGCCCCTTTATCATGGGAAAAGTGGCGCCCTTCATTGTTGTGGAACTGCCCTAGACACATGCCGCGCGCCACTTCTGGGAAGAACATGGCGTCTAAAATCTAGCTCAGTGCTGCGCTGTGCCGCCATGATCTTCCCAAGGGCTTCACGTTGCACGTGACTCGTGCATCGGCGCACTTTGCGCTACATTTGAAACATGAAGGGGCTTCAGTTGACGTTGATTATTTCGGCTGATGTTCAAAAGCCTTGGTTCCGGGTCTTCAAGAGGGCCTCTGTCGAGCGATGGTGTTGCGGACCGTACCTGTAAGTACATCGTAATTTGAGCACGGCCTCGCCAGGGTGAGAAAGACAACTTTTCCGGAGGCAGCGTGGTCTCTTTCAGAAGTACGAGCTTCCAACTTGCTGATAAAAAGACCCCAGGGACGCCGCGTTTGACAAGCACCTTGAACAGACGAAGGAACAGAGACCGAGACAGCAGGGAACACAGACACCAGACTCGAACCCCAAAAAGCAGCTAAGCCTTCGTTCGGTGTGTTCCTGCTGTGCCCCTCACGCATTTTATTATCGAAAATATGTATTTTATATGATGCTGATATTTTAAGTATTATTAATAAAGTGTTCCGAAAGGACGGCGTTTTCTCATCGATAAGAAAATGCGATCGTCAGACAGAACCAAACCTAAAAGGGCAGCTCCGGTCAAAAAGAAAACCAAAAAAAATGACTGGTATCTCTTTAGTGGTACGAAATAGGATCACATCCGAAATATTACGTCAAAGTGAAGCCGAATAATCCTCTAACATTTATTTTAAAGATGCGACCAGCTGCGCTTCGTTTTTTCCACTATAAAATCCCACACGTTTTGCATTTTAATATTAAGGGTAGTTTTATATGTTTCTGAAATTTGATAAGGCTTTTTAGCAGCTCTTGGAATAAAAATTTCAAGTTCTCTAGCAAGCTCCATGAGCTCCTTTTTTCTTAGCTCGACAGACCCATCTCGACACTGAAGTAAGTCAAACGATACTATCATATTCTATCAGAACCCTATGTTACTTAACTTTTAAAACTACAAAAATTTGCACTTCAAAACTAACTCGACATAAAACCTGTGCTCTTCGCGTTTTATGGCACACTGCACTCAAGATACCTTTTTCAAATAACCACAGAAAGTTTTCCCAGAAACTTCTTCTGATGTTGAGCTAGCCTTTGGCTCAGAGGAATCCAAAGGGAAACTCGCAACAGGGCAAAATAACGCACGAATGAAAAGTTATATTTAAATTTTCTTTGAACGCATGCCGGACTGCTTCTCAATCTAAGGGTTGTCACGGTAGCTAACAGGCTGCACGAAATTCGCCGCATGCGTGAAAACAATTTTCTCGAGAACTGGATCCTCTCCAGAACCAAATACAGTGAGTGGGTCGTCGAGAAGCGTTAAACCTCAATCAAACGACAAGCCTTTAAATTGAACTTCGCCTTGTGGGCGTTAAAACCTTTTCAAATTCCTAGAGGCAAGCACATCTTCGCCAACCTCGGAAGGATCATGAAAGCTCAGCGGCTCGTCGAAATTCGAGCCCCATTCTCGGAAACCTCGACCGCTTTATCTCTGCCTTACCGCCCGTCCCATCAGCCAGATGCCAGCGACGACGTTCCGATGCCCGAAAAGGACCAGGCATCATTGAAAGTTGAACCTCGAGCCAGTCTCAGGGCTCTCAGGGCAACGCCTCCTGTACTAAGGGCCCTATATTGCGCTTTTTGGACTCCCATGACGACTAGGGAGAAAGAAGTGACGTCAATAACGCAGCAAACGCAGATTGGATGTTGATTGGTGAGAGTCGCTGATGGCAAATTCCGCAGAAGAAAACAAAGAAAAAGTGAGCTTTGGTTTCTTCTGCGGAAATGCGTCACCAGCGACTCTCACCAATCAACATCCAGTCTGCGTTTGCAGCGTTGTTGACGTCATTTCCTTCTCCCTACTAGCTGTGGGACTGGGGCTCTAAAATGCGCAACATAAGGCCCTAAAGGGGTATTCACACGAGGGAGAAATCCCGGGGATTTCTCCCCGGCACGCGCGCATCACGAGATGAAAACGCGAGACTTTCGCACATCGCAAAGCCTGACGTTTTCGTCGTGGGATGCGCGTGCCGGGGAGAAATCCCCGGGATTTCTCCCTCGTGTGAATACCCCTTAAGATGCCTGTCAGAGGGCTCGCTCTCCCATTGCGGCCGGTCTGCCATCGTGCTGTAGTCAAACGCCACGCGGTGGCGCTCGCCTCTGACACTATTTTTTCGGCTAGGCACGAGCATGGCTCGGAACCGCCCGGTTCAAAAGAAACGACTAGAGCATCACCATCATCATCACCATCAACTCGCGCTAGGCGCTCGGCCATCTCGGTATGGTGCCTGGAACGCGTCTCCGACTGGTGCGTTTACCGCGGCCAAAAAAGTGGTTCCTCGATTTCCGCCTGATGACGTCATAGAAGTGTCATGCTGTCGCCGGTCGCGACCCTGGCGGCGTCCCGACAGTTGTGGAGAAATGGCAGACGCCTGTTCTGCAGCAGGTCGCTCTCCACTGTGAAAGTTCACGGAAGCTAGTGCAGCCGGAAGTTGGGACGCCTGGGACGCCCTGACGACAGCAACACTCGAGTTCGCTCGTGCTTTTCGCCAGCATTTCTGCGGCGAACCGCCAGGATCGTGTCAGGCAACAGCATGATACTCCGGCTTCTGTGACGTCATTTGTTGCCACTTGGGGACCACTTTTGATGTATGGGTGGGATAGGACGCTAAACACACCAGTCGAAGACGCGATCCAGGCACCATAATCTCGGTGCGGCTGGCGCGGCCGGCCGCTCGCAACTGAGCGCTGATTTTATTTAATTTAGCATAAATTTTAATTTTAGTTTTTGGTTTACGGTTTAGCTACCTATTGAGAGAAAAAATATCACATTATTCTCCATGGCCATAGTTCATCATACTTAAAGAAGACGAAGACGGAAGTGTCATTATCCCGAAGAGTTGTTATTCAGCGCTGCGTAACTGTGTCTGCTTTTGTGTGCGTGGACTTGAATAACTGTTTTTCGGGTGTGCTGTTCCCCCTGTACAACACAACATCATTCATAGCCTTTGCGGCGCCAAGGGAAGCAGATGCAACTGGCTCGTTTTGCGCTGTTGATGCTAGCGATGACACTGCGCTATTCGATTTGAACCACTATTTGCACACCCCTACTGGTATCACAATAGCAGACGTCAAATCTCCCGCGGTGTCACGGCCGCAATAGTGTCAGTTGGCAGCGCCCCTCGCGGTCGTTTCGGTGAGGCGGAGGAGGAAAGAGGGAGAGGGTACGCCAGGACGGTCGCCGCTTTTATGACAGGCATCTTAGTACAGGATTAAAAGCTTAAAAGGCGCGAACAAACGGCGAAAAAAGACACACGTACGACACGGACAGGCGCCTTTTAACCTTTTCCTCCTGTTTGTTCGCGCCTTTTAACCTTTTAATCGATATGCACCAACTCGCCCCAACCAAAGTATTAGTAGAGGAGGCGTTGCTCAGGGGCGTTCGACGCCTGCGGACACATCTTCCTCGGCTGGAAATGTGGCTGCTGCGCTCATCCGTGTAAGGCAAAATCCCACCGCTGGTCACCAGTTGTTAAGGGCTGGGGGACAGGCAGGCTGGAGACCTGGTTTCGGCTATAAGATGATTATGTTTTAATTAGACGTGATTTGATGGGCGTTCAAGGGTAGTCTCATTCTGTCTCAACCGCGCGTGAAAAGTAATGGTCTTTCTTGTATGCTTAGACAGCATTGAAGTGTAGATAAGGTGTGAAATTTAGCCAGTGCAGTACCACCGCTAACCTGGCGCAGTAGTGAAACTCACGACGGCCAGGTGGGGGGGGGGGGGGGGGGGGGGGAGGGGGGAGGGGGGCCGAAGCCAGGAAGTTGTGCAACGCAAGCTTTCGCTCCACGCTCCGAGCTGAGAGGCGTAAGCCCTCTAAACCACCGATTCTCCTTGTCGCGTGTGTCCGCGAGCCCCCTTAAGTATATCCGCGGTTACGCGACGATATTGCGTCACCGGCTCGATCCTGCTGTTATTGAAGGTGGCTGTCGGCATCCATGAAAATGAAATCCAACAGCCCCTGTCATTGGCCCCGGACGTTTATGTCTTCCCAGCAGCAGCTTCTTTAGATGTTAACGAAAAAAGAAGACGAAGACCCACTGACGTTGGCTACTTGGGCAGGTGTTCAAAGGTTCCGTACCTTCGAGAGGGTCTCCGTCGAGTGACAGCGTTGCTGGCCATCCCACTAAGTGCACCATACTTGGAGCATGACCTCGTCGGGGTTAAAAACATAAGAAAGGGTCACAGATTTCAACCTATCTATATGCTGATTAAACATTCTTCTTTGTTCACCGCCGTAGACCTTCCGATAATCACCATCTGCGCACTTCCATCGTTAGCTATAGTCATTTCCAAAAATTGCTTTCTGCGCGCTGCCATGTTTATCTGCTGCGCTGTGGAACAGCATCTGAGCACTGTTGTACGGTGCATCAGACCCTGCGAATCCGTCCACAGCTGAGTGACTCAGCATTTTTGACCCGGGTGATAAGCGATGGAAAAGTGTATACTGGGCTGTAGAACGGGGGTTCTGAGCATGCGCAGCGGCTCTCTTACTTGAAATAAAAGAGGACGCGCATGTCTCCAAGGCATTTTTGGACTCGGCATTTTTCGCTTGGGTGATAAGCGCTGGAAAGGTTTTTACTTCGTTGCCACCTACGTTCGACAGCAGCCGACACTACAATCAGATGGAATCAATCGAGCAACGTCAGTCGAGCAACGTCATGGCGCTCATCGTCAAGTTGCGCTTTGTGTGACTGGTTTAGCCAGTGATAGTAAACTCAGCGACAACGAGCGCCATGACGATGGACTTGCGGGCGCTGCTTCATTGGCTACTTCGCATCGTAGCGTTGTCTGCAACGTCGATGCGAAGTAGCCAACGCAATGTGAAGCTGAGTATAGCTCATCAACTACAAGACGTGGCTGATTGTGATGACACTAACGCTTCGTGATTTGTTTCTTGGCATTCTTATTCATTCTTTTTTTTTTTCATTTTGAGTGGACCTCAAACAGCATGACGTTTTTTTAGTGGTGCACTTTCTAGATTATTATGTAACAGGAGAAAAAAAATAGGAATAGGAAGAAAAACTTTAGAACAACACGATATAATAAATCAAAAGTTCAAAATCGACGCGCGTTGTCAAAATTATCAACGCTATACTTTTCGCAGCAATATGTTCGCATTTGTTATACGTTAATTGTAGCCGTGTGATATGTTCTGCTTTATGCAAATCAGAAGAATAAAGCATTGAATGCGATCTGCAAGAAATCTGAGGAACGCGTAAGTATGCACCTAAGCGATACAGATAAATCAATTATTTTATTAACGACCTCGTGCACAAATTTCAGATCATGTCTCATTTTTCTGTTATGCAATGTAATCGGTTTCATAAGTCTTCATATTTTTTCATAACTGCAGTAATAATCAAAATAAATGTAGCGATCATAAAGTACATGAAATAACTTTCTTTGAAAACGCTCGGTGATACATAAATTTTTAACTCCAATACTATTCCACACCACCGAGGCGTGTTCACTGCGACTACGCACGAGGGAGAAAACAAACGTAAAAAGCAAAATGAATTTAAAAAATTACTAGTTACACATGCAAAAGCTCCCAAGACTTTAAAAGATGGATTTGTTATAGCAATGACATGGTGATTAAAATTAAATTCAGGATCCATATATACTCCCAGATTGGTAATGACAGAAACACGAGGAATAACGTTGTCGTCTAACGTATAAGAAAAGCTCACAGTATCAGGCTTTTTCAAAAATGATGTTCTTTTTGTCTTCGCCTCATTCAAAACAAGGCTACTCAGAGAAACACCACACTGAAATTGAATTTGCATCACGCTATAGACGCTCACAGTCCTTTACCTGCTTCGCTGAAGCTGTCGATGACTACGCTAATTGAGATTCCTTAATCGGCGTACGAAATAAAAGGATAGGTGTATGATTAAATCAAAAACTGTTAAAAAAAAAGGTGTGGGCAATTATGCTATATTAAATTACAGGAACCAGCATTTTGTAACAAAACCAATTTTCGATAACTTTCTATTCTGTATGTCCAAGGTTTCGGGTGTTTGTTCTGCATCTTTAGCGTGTACACACACCACAAAACTAAGTAAGTACATATTTCGGTACTGGATACGATTTACCAAAAAAGCATCTAATTTATAATAAAAAAAAATAATCAAATGATACCGGCATGACCGTTTTTCTACTCTTTTGTGTTTGGATGTGTATAAAACAGTCAGCAAGTTTCTTACATTTGTATTTACACCATGTATATATTTCGAATAACAATGAAAACGTCACTGGAAAAGCGAGACGCTGTTAACTGCAATCGTAAGCTTGTGCTCACCATTTTATTCATAGAGACAGATCCCATGAACATTCCAATTTTCATTGCAGAAAAAACAAAGCCGCTTTCCCAGGTTGCCAGACCCCGAGCAGTTGCCTGGAAAAACACAATCACAAATTAAAGACTCGGAGGTAACTGCGCGCCGGAAAGACAGTGTGTTGTTTTTCTTTGCGCTGTTTTAGTCACCACACAATGTTCAGAGTTTACATAGATGCAATTAAATGAAACTCATTCTTTATTTTTCTTGCATAACGAATAATGATCGGTTAGATTTACTACCCCGTGAGAAGAAAACGCACTGGAGCATATGGTATAGTTTGTTGAAGCGTGAAATACTTACAAAAGCCAACTCTCTGTTAAGGAGGATACTGTAAAACCCTCTGTTTTGAGGGCCCCAGTTTTGTGGCAAATTCGGCAGAAGGGCTGTATTTGCGACCATCAAATTTCGCGCACACTAAAGGCTGGAATTCAGCTCTCAACAATTAAAAGAATTGCGTGTTCTTAAAGTTTGAGAGTTTTGAAAATGCGCAAAGTTGGCGAAGATGAGGGGCTCCCGAACACTACAGCTTTAACATTACACACTGAAAAAATCCTAGAGCGTCTACTTTCCCGCAAAGCGTTCAGGAGAGCGAATCGCTACAATTTAAGAAGAAAGATCGTCGAATAACGAGATTAAAAACGTTTCGATCTAAAAAGATAGCCAGACCTGTTGCACTGTGAATGATATAACTTCATGCGAAGTGCCGCAACGAAGGCCTTTAGTTTATATCTAAATATATTGCCACAAGCATGGACGAGAGGAAGCGCTACTCCGTATTTCTAGAAGATTCGCTTAAGCGTATCCCAAATTTTCGACACTCGAACGTTCTATGAAAAAGGTTCGAGATGCCGAGTATAATAGATAAGAAGGCCAACATGGGCCTTGGCGAGTCAGTCTCCGCCAGGGTGTAAGATAGACAGGTGGGGAAACGAGAGCCGAATGAGCGACCGGATTGTGTCCCCCTCGGGTTTCTCTTTTTCTGTGGCGCCATCTATCTGGAGCACCGCGAACTCTCACTCCGGGTGGGCGACCGGTGGCGACCGGCTAAACTGACGGAGATGATTTCTCGTGGATTTTCAATGAAGGAATGTCGTGCTCTCGGTTTATTTTGCGTACTCTCCCTTAAAGTTCCGTGCGAATTCGATTCCAATTTTTTTCCTCTCGCCGCAGCGCCATCGGGGGTACGCGCAAGCAGACGAGTACACAGTCCGGTCACGGCGCTGCGGTAGGGTTCTATGGGCCGTTTCCCCACCTGTCTATCTAACACCCTGGTCTCCGCCTAGTTTGGCGCTAGAACATTCTAGTTCGAATAATGAAAAAAACAGTTAGGGCGCAGGCGAGCTGGTGTAAGTTTACCATTTTTTAGACCACCTGAGACTGGGTGGAAGAAACACGACGACGTCTCAATGTTAGAGATGCAGAGTGTAGTATATAAGGAACCCAGTGTGGCCTTTGTGAAGTGACACTCGCGCTAGCCAGGTGTCACGTCGACACCCCGATGCTTGCTACTGCTTTCTCGACGCTCGTTCTTTCGTTCAGAAATGTCGCGCATTAAAAAAAGGATCGACAAGTGTAAGAATGAAATAAAGGCACAATCGGCGAACTTGTGCCAGAGGGAAGGACGAGAGTCGTGAAAGGAGCAGCGAGCGTAGGGGTGTCGGTGTTAGAGCTGGCTAGCGCTAGAGTAACTGACTCGGCAAGGCCACGTGGGGCTTCTTTTCTATTACACTCGGTACCTCGAAAATTCGGCCTAGCACGTTCGAGCGTCGAACTAGGGCGAGACTGAGTCGGCAATGCTACGTAGGTCTCCTTATCTAATACACACGTTACCTCAAACAGAAGGTCTAGAATGTTTGAGCGTCGAACATATGGGTAAGAGTAAAGCTAATCTTCTAGAAGTACAGAGTAGCATTCCCTCTCGGCCTTGCATGCGGCAATATTTTCAACCTCGTGATTCGCCAAACCCCCCAATAGATGGGAGCGATTTACTGAGAGAACTGTTTTGCATGAAATTAAACGCTCCAGATTTCTTAGATTCTATCTGCCCATCATTAGGGCAACACAGATTAATTGGCTGGGCCCAGGTTGTTTCAACGTAATCGTGGACACCGCTGGAAGGAAGCCATTTGCACTACTCTATATGTTATTAAAATAATATTGGCGGCTATGATTACGATTTGCCAGGGTTCCTATAGACCGGCACGCTGTTTACAAACAAACCCGCGTTTGCCCACACCAGGTGTGGGCACTGCGCGTGCGCAAAAGCCGAATTCGCGTGAGGTGAAGCGTCTGCGCATGCGCAGTGCCGTCGACAGCGCCACCGCAGCTGCGTGACGTCAGGGCCGCGTGTTGGTCTATAGATCAGCGGTGGCCAGGCTGGCCTGGCCTAAGAGCAGCAAAAGAAAAAAAAAGAACACACGCACACACACACTAAACTTCCAAGAGTTGCCTGGAAGAGGAAAGGCAGAAAAGAGTGGAAGAGGGGGGGGGGGGGGGGGGGGCTCCAGACGTTTTTATAGAACAAGAAATTAAACTTGAACTTCCAAGAGCAGCCTTGGGAGAGGAAAGGCAGAAAAGAGTGGAAAGGGGGGGGGGAGGTCTCCAGACGTTTTCCAAAAGCAAGAAATTAAACTTGCTCAGCTACTTTATATAATTTGTGTCAAAAACAATTTTGTTCTGCTGCTACAAAATAACAATGTAGCAGTAGCACAAGATTCTGAAGCCGCAACCTGTCTTCCAACTTAGAACGCGTTCCTTTTCTTTTATTGTGGAAGTGCTCGTATGACTGAGAGGGAAGCGTCGAAGACGGGGAGGGGGTAGGGAGGGCGTTAAGTTTATTGGGGAGACGCGAACCGCCCTTTATAATAATAATAATATAATCGTTTATTTTCACTCCAAAGGAGTGTGGAGAGCAGGGTAAAAAGCTGCAGTTGCAGCTTGACAGGCCCCTGCCCCCAGCACTTGACAATAGAGTACACAATAAAATTCAACTAAATAATCACTCAAAGCATAGCAGAACATTTAAAGTCTAACCGACGAAGAGGTAGAGTGACAATAATACAGACATAAACACACAAACATATATATATACCGGGTCAAGTAATAATCAAGTAATGATAATGCAAATATTATAACTGGTGAATCAGCATAAATAACACACAATACATGCAACACGCCATACATACACACATACATACATCACATACATGCCTACATACCTAGACAAGTAAAACATAAGGTGATGAAATTGCAGACATCATGATGCACAAAAAAAAACAAAAAAAAATATACAACAAGGTCACACAAGAAAAATACTACAGCGAGAAACCATATAAGCATAAAGAAAAATTCGAAAACGTCGTATCAGTAAAATATGAAATGGGACTTCAGGGACTGTATTGTTGATGTTTCGGGTGTAATGTTTTGTTTTGCGAGGTTGTTAAGGAGAACAGGCAAGGTAGAAAGTATAGATTGATATCCATACGAGGTTCTGACGGTTGGTATTTTGCCGTATTTCGGGCTGTCTTATATTATACGATGATATGTGTTTGATTCGATTAAATAGTTGTATCAGTGATGCGTTGTTTATTGTTACTGCATTTTTGTAAAGAGAAACTAGTTTGAAATCATGCATTTTTAACACATTTATAATATTTAATTCATTAAAATACTTACGAGTTGATGTAAACCATGGAACGTTAGTTATAATACGTAGAGCCCTTTTTTGTGCGAGTAACTTTAACATGTTCTGATTTGTAGTTGTTCCCCATATGACATGACAGTAAGTGAGAGTCGGCAGGAACAAAGAATTATATAGGAGTTTTTTTGTGTTTTGTGGCAAAATATGTCTAGGTTTATTCATCAAGCTATTAAGTTTGTTTAATTTCATGTCAACGTGGTTTATGTGTTGGTCCCACGTAAGATGTTCCGAGAAGAAAACACGCAGAGCTTTAATTTCCTGAACGAATTCAATATTATTTCCGCCCAAGCAAAGATTTGTAGACACACTTGCTATTTTATTTCTGGGTCTAAACAATAAGGCCTTTGTTTTATTAGCGTTAATTTTTAAGCAGTTCAAGTCGGCCCATATTTTTAAGGAAGAGAGAAAATTGTTAGCAGAAACTATAAGTTTATCGGGGTCAGTGCCTGTAAAAAAACAAGGTTATATCATCAGCCTATGCTATTCACTGTACATCGGTATTGATATTGAAAACGCGATTCCTATAAATAATAAATAAAAGGGGCCCCCAAATGCTGCCTTGTGGGACGCCTGATTTAATATCCTCATTAGATGATAGGAATGAATTATGAGATACGCACTGCTTACGGTTTAGGAGATACGATTTAATTAGTGATAACATTGTACCACGAACACCATACATGTCAAGCTTAGCAATTAAGATGTTATGATTCAAGTGGTCAAACGCCTTAGAAAGATCTATAAAAATGCCAAGTAAAGCCAGTTTTTTTTTCAAAAGCCTCAATAATTATCTCTTTCTGCTTTATGAGCGCCATCTCAGTCGACATATTTTTCCGGAAACCAAACTGTGAATTCGACAACAACATATACTTGTTAAAAAAGTTAATTAAGCGTGAATGAATGATTTTCTCAAGCCCCTTAGAAAATACAGGAAGAATAGAAATAGGCCTATAGTTGGACAGATTATTTATATCGCCTCCTTTATGAATCACGGTTACTTTAGCGGTTTGCATTCGTAAGGAAAGGTACCTGTTTCCAACACTAGATTAAATATGTATGTGAGTATAGGGGCAAGTAAATCTAATACGTATTTTATTGGCTTTATTTGTAAATCATTTATGTCACAAGATTTACTGTTTTTTAAGCTATGAAAGGTATTGACAACCTCGTTTTCGCTTGTGGGAAAAGAGAATAAGGAGTCACTTACACGAGCATGAGTGGTTATGTGATTTCCAGTCAACACAGTATTGCAAGCGGGGACCAAATTCACAAAGTAGTTATTAAAAGCACTGGCTAAACTCTCCCCATCGTAGTCTGTTCCATTCAGAATTATTTTTTGGATGGTCAACTCAGCAACTGGGTGCAAAACGTTTCTGAGTCGCTTCCACAAAATATCTCCCTGTATAGTTTCGTTAAACTGCTTATGATAGGAGTTCCTTCTTGCATGTTTTAACTCTGAATTTAATTTATTTCTGTAACGTTTATAATTTTCCAATGATTTTATGTCCTTTGTTCTAATAAAAGTGCTAAATATCTTGTTTTTGATATTTATTTTTTGCAGTAATTTCGCGGTAATCCACGGCTTACGGGATTTTTTTTATTTTTCTTTACTTTTTTTTACGGAAAATTTCGCTTACATATTTCGACAATGTTATCAATGAACTTGTTATATGCTGTGACCACCGTTTCCTCGTTCGAAATGTAGTTCCAGTCAACGCAACCAATATCTTCACGGAACTTATCTAGCGTAAAAGTAGTGATTAGTTGAAAAGAGGGACATAGTTCTGGTTTGTGTTGTTTCCTAACAATTTTGGTACAAGACAAAAAAATTGGAAAGTGATCACTAATGTCAGCAAGTATTGCCCCAGCGGTGATATGCGCCACATCACGATTTGTGATAAAAAGATCTATTCTTGTAGAGGAAGAGCATGTAACACGTGTCGGCATACTAAAGACGTTGTGAACAGACTATGCTTCTAACTAATTCATTAATTCTGCTCGTGAAGCTGAATAGGTCAATACATCAATATTAAAATCGCCACCTACATTTAAGATATATTTATTAACACAGGCAAAATCCACCAAAGTTTCAAAAAAGGTTATAAATCTGGAAAAACAGCATCCGGCGGACGATAAACAACACAATAGATGTTTGATTAATTTTTTATTGTAAGTGACTCGTAATCCACAGTTAGTACTGTAAATTTTGGTATCAACACCGAAGTTGTAGGAAACTGAACTAGTAAAGAAACTCCATCTCCTCTCTTATCTGTACGATTTAAAGCAAAATGTTGATAATGAGGGAGGTTGAAGTATGATGATTCTTCATTGTACTATGTTTCACTAAACATAATTACATCAAAGCTAACACCAACATGATTAAACAGCAGTTCAAGATCTTCAGTTTTGTTTTTCACTGAGCCAACATTTAAGTGGAACAAATTTAGGTATCTTTTTTGGTTAATTTATGCAAGTCAGCAGGGTCAACATATGTGCTAGGCATTTTGGGTTTTCCATATTCTTGTTTTGTTTTAGGCGCTTACAATCTTTGCCACATCATCGCTAGTTTGTATCTTGACAACAACCGTGTTCTCAGCCTTCTTTGCAAAGATTTGACCGTTCCTAACCCACACATATTTCCAATTCGATTCCTTTTTCCTTTGCGACGGTTTGTCCTAGTAGCCTCTTAAGTTCGGGGCACAGAAAGATCACAAGTACACTCGCAAAGAGCCGCATGCAGCTCGCGAGCGGCAGCTGGGTGACCCCTGCTATATATAACTTTTGCGAAGTACGTAATTTGACTTCCTTTCACCGTAACACCCAGAAAAGCTGTCTTCCAACAACTAATACGCAATGCCGATTATCACTGGAGTTGCGGGAGCAAGGCTTAGTTATTCGTGTCATTAGGTTATCTTTCTCCTCTGAGAAGGCACCTATGCAGAATTTTTCTTTTGTCATTTTGTCTCTTAAGAGCTGCGCGTTTTACTGCTGCTTGTCCCTGCATTTACGAAAACACTGCGGAATTCTGCAAAAAGAAGTGTGGGTGAATGTTTTGCTCCATTTTTGAATCATAAATAAATATTTATTTTTAGAGGTATTCGCGATACTTGCAGAGATTAATTGAGCGTTATGTTCTTATTGATCTTCATTGCGCCATACCCGCAAAATAGGTTTATGCGTTGAAGCTCGACATTTTTTATCATTCATTTTAATGATATGTTACACTATCTATGTAACGAAGTATTTATTGATTTTATTCGAGTAAAACAATGTTTCGTTTTCTTTTTTCTTTTGTTTTTCCGATTTTCGAAACTTTGCTTAACAACCTACGCGAACTGATTTAGAGTCATTTTTCTTAATATTATAAAAAGGTGAATGGCACTATTAATGAAGTATTTTTCTCTGGATGTTCCTGATGGTTGATGCTATTTGTGTACTGGTTCATACAGTATATTTTGATTAGTTATCTTCATGATGTCTCGATGTGAAGCAAGCAACGCACTTCTGTGCTGCTGAAATGACAAAAGAGTGCTTTAATCAAAATTAAACTGACGATTTGTTTGGAGAGCAGGGCAGGTTCTGTCAATGCAAATGTGTACAATAATTTAGTGTTAGGTTCCTTAGTCTTGGGTATGAAGTACGGTTGGCATTGTGACACAATATGTTACAAACCCAGAGGCATCGTTTGATTGTAGAAGCTAATCACTAACCGATCTTCTTCTTTGCACAGATTACCCTGGTTTTCCCCAAGTGAGAAAACGCTCAAGCAAAAGCGTCAGGTTAATTTCTCGTTCGATAGTCGTTTAGCTGTTTTAAATATGATTTTTTTTTTGTTCTTTGAACGCCACAGAAAGTGTGCAATTGATTCGCTGTTTGTTCCCTTTTGTTTCTTCTGGAAGGTATTAAAAAACTACTAAGCTGCCCTCCTCCCCGCCCCCCCCCCCCCCCCCCCCCAAACAATAAAAAAAGAAAACAAGAGGAAAGAAACGTTTATCTTTCCTTGGTTACAGTGCTCGCAGGGGAACTAATGCAATAATAAGAAGCAGCTGATTTAAATGTATATAAAAAGGAGACTGGTTTGCCAGCGCAATCCAAACGCGCGAAGATTCCTATAAAGTTGCAATGTGAAGGAAACATCTAAATCGCTATCTTTCATTGGCATTTTCTACGTTATAAAAATATATTTCCGGAAATATTGTTTCGCAGGACTTCCAGATTCACGAAAAGGATCTTACTGGATGTCGCATCTTCATTATATTATGAACTAGTCCACAAGATTCCCGCGAATAAAATTAAAAAAAAAAAGCTACACTGCTTTTTTTCTTTTTTCTTTCTTTTAGCAAAAACTATTTTATTTGGTTGGACGCCGGTTTACGCCCAAACATAACGCTAGCGGTACGGAGCAGGTGCCAAAATGTAAAAGCTTGCTGTTATCCGGTTAAAAAGCTATAAACGATTTTCGGAAACTCACAGTGAGAAGTTGGTGGTTGACGAGCCCCATGAATAGATGGAGATGAACGGCGTCGGACACCTGGAGCCGACCCAATTTTTCAACTGAAACTTTCCGAAAATTGCTTATAACTTTTTGAACAAGCTAAAGGCAAACTCTAGAAGTCTGGCCCATGTCCACACCACTAACGCCTTGTTTAAATGGATTCGGCGAAAATTCGCAAAAATGTTGTATTTTTATATAGCTCAAAACAACAAGATAATGTGGTGTTCGCTATTGATCTTATATAGCTCAAAACAACATAACAATATGGTGTTCCCTATTAATCTTTTTGCAGTAAAAGTTTTTACATATGCCAGCTGCTCATTTACGTATATAGAGCCACGACAAGTGCGTGAGCGTTCCATTATCGCAATTTTCGTGCTGTCAGGTTTGACAAAATGCTGCGGTTAAAAAAGCTCAGTACCTGAGTTACATAGCATTTCCTCTGCATTTACTCCCTGCACGTGCTGTGCAGACTTCCCATTCAGCCTGTGTATGAGGATGCTTTAAAGTAAAAAACCGACAGCAGTCTTTCGCGAATTCAGCCACGAGTACCTTTCAAATACCATATATACAGACAAGAACTCCGCAGCCGTTATTCAATAGAACTCACTCGTGAGAAATACGGCACCCACAAACTCACTAGTGTCGTCGGCACCTTAACAACACGCAGGGCCTGGTGATCCCCGTGCATATCATTATCATCTCATTATCGCTCCGCAGCCAATGAGATTGCGGAATTAGTTGATCAGAACGATTAATAACCAATCACAGAGCAAGAGGCAGGGGCGCAACAAACCACGCCCGCGTTTCCTAAGCTGTCATTGACTACACGAACGGCTGGCTTCGCGAAAGAATTGCAAACGAGCGGTTAATTACCAGGGCAGGATAAAATGGCGGGGATAGGTTCACCAGGGCAGCGGTCCACATATAACCGTACGCTAATGGAAGGATCCTCGCAATTTTCATCAAAGATTCCCGGAGGCTGGACGTGCTTCTTGATTGGACTGGAAGGCGTGTGCTCTCATTGTGACGTGGATTTTGTGCTGACATCTTCCTTAGGGTGACTCTCCCTGCGGTTAGAAGCGAAAGGTTGTCAATACGCTGTATTTTCAAAAGGCCGCAATTGGGGAGTCCCACGAGAGATCTATAGCTGTTGAAACACGCTAATAATTTGGCTCCGAGAAATAGCTTAAACAAAACGTGTTGTGAGTTATTTACTTCTGCCCACACTCATATCGTGGTTAAGGTACTACTACACTTACTTGAGGCCGGATTCACTAAGAATGACTAATCTTGAGTCGTTTTGTGCTTAGGAACGAACGACGGAAGAACTGAGGGAAAGAGGGAAAATATTCGGTGTTTCGTAAATGTTCAAATTCCTCTGAACGTAGCCTACGAGAATTCTTTCGAAGAAACTTTGAGCGTAGATTTAAATCAGCCTCGTCATTCGACGAGCCGGCTGCGTAGATTGCAGTGATTGGCTCTCACAATTGCTTTGCGGGAGAGGGAACGCTCCACTTTTCTTAGAGCTAAATGTGGGGAGTGAAGCATTGCTGCGATTACGGCTGGCGTCGCCTTGCCTCCACTACGTGCAATTTATTTTTACGTAAATATTCTTCACCTTGAGTACTTCCCCTAAATTATGACACATAATTTGTTTTTGCCAAGGAAATAGTTAGCGTTGTGCTGCTGACGCAGCGTTTCTTGGCGCCGCTTCAAAAGCATTTTTCTAAAGATCACGGGACTGAAGTCGGACTTGGCAGGCATTTTGGTTTCTGTCTTAATCTACGCAAAACCTTTAAACAATTTGCTTCGTAAATACCGAGTAGTTAATGAGATGTGATACAGTCGTATTTATATGTTTGTTTGTTTTTTTGTTAAAAAGTTTTGTGAATTCGGCCTCTCCTCTAAAGTTTTTTCTGCGTTCCTTCTATGGTTATTGCATTGATTCCATCTTTACCAGAAACCCTCTGTCGTGTCTCCATGCTAAATTAGATGTCAGAAAATTCGTTTGCCAAGCAGACAAACCTAGTTTACTCGCGATTTTTCCCCTAATATTTTGGTTCTTGAATGTGAACACTAAATTAGTTCAGTGAGCCTTCTTGCTTGAAATAATTTTTTCTTCAATATACTATACGAATGAAAGTAAATAATATTCACTTCAGATAACGGTTGAAAGAAACACACGCACTATAGTTGAATTCGTATTTCTCTGCAAAAACGCAGTTCCCTGTCAGTTGCATAATTACCGGACCATTTATAATGATAAATTTAAGACACAATATCGTTATATAGACGCTTTACACAAGCGCTAGATTAGAGCCACCACTGCCGACCTTCTTTTGTCTTGCCGAGATACCAAGCCACTGAAGTGGGCGTTGGCTAACCTCCACAAAGACAAATACTGGGGAGAAGGACCCAGTCGAATCTAAAATGACAATAACCTGTACTGCTGTGGTAATGATGGAGCGAAGTGATAAAAATAAGAGGAAACATAAACTGAGGGTCTGTTATGGTGGCACCCATGCACAGATGATGTCAATCGTCTATAATGCGGGTATTAAAAATAGTTAAGAACATAAAATTCACTATAATCTTGCAATACCCAAGCTCTATTTTTGCCTTGCATGCTAATGTCTTTCGAACAAAATAAAGAAACCACGAAATTTTGTCTTGCTCGCAAGGGACACGATGCCACGGATGACATAAGCAGACACTTCAATTGCATAACCAAGCAGATCGCCAAAATCCTTTCGTGCAAAGACTACAAATAATTTTGATAAAGCATCCTGTAGCCTGATGCACTTTTAAGATATTATTCTCTAATGATCCTTTAAAGCGAGATTCTTTAGTTGAGGAATAATTTTGATAGAACGTCCAGTAGGCCAATTTGATGACGTACCGATAGCGGGACTATAGTCGCGATATACAGGGAAATGGTGTAGCGG
Source organism: Ixodes scapularis (assembly GCF_016920785.2). Classification (NCBI taxonomy): domain Eukaryota; kingdom Metazoa; phylum Arthropoda; class Arachnida; order Ixodida; family Ixodidae; genus Ixodes; species Ixodes scapularis. The sequence goes on along the minus strand of NW_024609857.1, from coordinate 18,301,453 downwards.
GTTTGAAAGCTTATCTATACAGTTTACACCGTTTCTTTAATAAACATGAGGATCTAAAATACTCACGTGCTTTCACGTCTTTATAGTATACGAATTACAAGTTAAATGCATTCCTCAATTGATCGTAACATGATATGATCGATTGCGCAGCTCCGAAGTTATATACTCCACTTCCTTCGCGGAAAGGCTGCAGCGTACTTACCTGATTAGAGCACGAGTTGGACGGTTCGCGTAGATGTAAAACTGGCGGCGATATGATAAACGCCGAACGAGCTCGGAGCCTCGAAGGTGTGCCGCGCTATCTAACACCGGATGACTGGACCGGCAGAGAGCCCGACAACACACGTGCGCGGCAGCCGCGTTGCTCAATTATTTCTGTCTTTTTCCAAGACAGATCGTGTCGTTGATGAGGCAACGCTGGCTTCAACGCGCTTCCTTTAAAACCAGCCATGTCGCGCTCGCCGCCCCGCAAGGCAGCGGGCACGGCTAGCTCAATCTCGCTTGCTTCGTCGTTCAAATTGAACCCTATTGAAAACCTCGTAGAGCAACACTGACGATCGCTATTTCTCGGGGAAGAAGCGTGCGATTGGATCCCTGTCCTTACCGACTTGTGACGCAGCTGTCGTTGTCGATCGGGGCTGAGCCGAGTTTATACCGAACGCTAAAGGCTCGTTCACACCGTTGCGTTCTTGTGCGACTGCAACCACCGCCTCGTTAAGACTCCTCGCGTCGACCTGTGGTTACGGCGACATTTAACGACGAGGCAATGGGGAGGCGCTGTACAACGCGACGCATCGCAGCGCAACGCGATCGACGCTAATGCGTGAACCAGCCTTAACGCAGCCCTCGTGTCCGATACATGCTCAGAGTATGTGCCAAAACAACCGGCTCGTTCGATTTGCCTGCACCAGCCTGCATCGGAGCAGAAAAGTGTCGCGCGGTCAAACGCGGTGCAGAGAAGTGCGGGGTAATGTACTTCCGGTTATGTTTTCGGATAGGCGACACTGGTAAATCGAACACGGCCCGTCTACGCCGAGCGCGGCTGGTGCAGGAGGCGCAGCAGGACAATGTAATGAGCCTAATGGCAGTATCGGGTGATTGGCGCGGCTGCTACGAGATGGAGCGCACATTTGAATGGGGTCTTTGGGTCATGTCCAATGCCTCTGTTCGAAGCTGGTCGTGGCTTCTTTTTGTACTTTCAGGTAGGACTCAAAGCCTCTAGCTCCTTGCTTTCGTTGATCGATATTGACCCATCGCAGTCACCTGTACTTGTATGGAGTATTAGAGAAATATGTGGGGTGATCGCTCTGGCGAGCTGGTGAGCGATCATGTTGAAAGGCCCCGGAGACGAGGCGAAGAGCGTTCGGTGGAACAGAGTATTTAAATACAATTAAAGTACACTTGTTACTTTACTTTAATTTCCTTTAGTTGTAACAGACGGAATAAGGTTGCCTAGCTGAGTGCGTCTTCAAACACCAAATGCTGCGTCGAAATGTGACGAAAAAGTGAAAGAAAGCAATGAAACATAAACAACATCGCGTAAAACTTTTTTAGATTTGAACTAATTCTTGTACACACTATAAAGACTTAACAAGACTGCGCCATAAATTCTGGCACACTCGCTCCATAAAGAAAAAGCGCGATACGTTTGTTATACAGTTCGGCGAGCAGACCATAGCTATTATGCTTCAAATACATAAAACGCCACACAGTGTGGTATTTTGGTCACATTTGGCGCCAATATACCTTCATACGCATTCTTACCCCAGTTGGGAAGTACTCCTTCCCAAATAACGAATTATTTTTATGTAATTCTTTATTTAACTAATTTTGTAATAGCTACTGTATATTTCCGAAGCGGCAATCGGTAACATAATTTAATTACAAAAGTCTTGTAGCAAATGACACATTGATTTCTCGTTACTTTTATAAACAAATAGGAACATATTACCGTATGTTCATATTTGTTTTATGAGAGGGAGGGGAGAGAGGAGGCCCCAGCAAAATAGAAGATTTAAGGAGGGGAGGGGGGGGGGGGGGGGGGGGCATGGGCCGGGTCCCGCGCATCCCAGGCGTAACGGCGTCGAAGGAGGCGCTACAGCTGAATTGAGCGCAGGCAAAAGGCTGGTCCCCTACCGCCACGGGCAGGCTCTTTTATGGCAAGAGTGGCGTACATCGCGTACCCCACAGAAAGTACTAGAATAACACTATGCACTAGCGGAAAATAAAGGAAACTTGCGTGTTCTTTCTGTTTCCTTATAAAAAAAACTAACGAAAGAATAAAACAAGGGTTTGCGGCTAGGATTTTAACCTGGCGCTACGGTGCGAAATCCGGGAACGCAAGCCACTTCGCTACTCTCGCTCTTTTATATCTTTGTTAAGTGCATAGACATACACATATGTCTGTGCACCTAACCAGCAACCAGCCAGCAACAACGAACGGTTTGTAATACCCACGCCTTCGGCCCCCCGCCACCATGCCCGTTATATATATATATATATATATATATATATATATATATATATATATATACATATATATATATATATATATATATATATATATATATATATATATATATATATATATATTATATATATATATATATACAGGTTGTTCATTTTTAATTCGAACAAATTTGTTTAATAGAAGCCGTGAAAGTTACACTTATGTTGCTTGTGGAGGTGAGTTATACTCCCTGGGGGACATATTATAGGGGGCTAATCGTAACAATCAATCGACTAATTAACTAAAAATCGTTAACTAACTTTTTAATTAATGAAACTAGACATAAGGTTCCAATTAGAAACTTGCTCAGCGTCATCAAAAACCACTAAATCAGTAATTTTCAGAAAGACTTTGACCCCGTGAGAAGCGTAGTCGTGCACTAAAGTTACCACTCGTGGAGCAGGTACAAAGCTAGCGGTTGCGATAAGGAGCCTGCGCGATTTTTCCGTCTCTTATCTAGCCCCAGCCTTGTACTTGCTCCACGAGTGGTAACTTTAGTACAATACTACGCTTCTCACGCGCCGAAAGTCTTTCTGAAAATGACTGATTTAGTGGTTTTCGATGAGGCTGAGCAAGTTTCTAATCGGAACCATATGAGTATTTTCATTAATTAAAAAATTAATCAACGAATATTAATTATTTAAAGGACTGATCGTCACGTTTAGCCCCCTATTGGCGACGTGAGCGAACGAAAGCGTCGCTGTGGTCGGCCCACCACAATTGGCCGAATGGTGACTATGACGTCAGCAAAGGATGTCCATCGACGGGATTAAGAGGAATGTAAGAACTTCAATTTTGACGGTGTTGGCAGTGTTGCTTTGAGAGCGCTATAATTTCAGGCTTCCACCATGCCCATTACAAACACCATCGAACTTGTTGTTCACAAGGTAATGACGTCACGAAAGGTAACCGAACGAGGGCGCCACCGAACCATCTCGCCGCTAATAATGTGTCCCCCTGGCCGTATAACTCAACTTCACAAGTGGCATAAGTGTAACTTTCACGGCTTTTTTTTAACAATTCTGTTAAGCTTAAAAAACACCCTATATATATATATATATATATATATATATATATATATATATATATATATATATATATATGCAAAGTACATATGTACTCCTTTAAAATGTATCTACATTTTAAAAACAGCCTTCCAGCGCTTATGGGTGGTTATTGAGTATTCCTTCACATGCGTGTGGTTATCTTGCACGTTGATCCACACTGGCGGGTACTCGCTCTGATTGTATACAGTGTTCACCTGTGCAACAAGGTCAACAAAGTAGACTCGCGCTGTCCTGGGGAATCGTTCGGCATGCCTGACAGTCCTTCGAGACGTCCACAAACTAAACAATCCGAGAACCATAATCATGTCGAGCGGTAGGCTCTCGTGCGACTCGATAGGTAAAATATGAATAGCGTGAGGTGTCACGAAAAGTTCCGTCGTTAAAGTTTTTTGAAGGACATCCCCCCAAAACACGATACATTCCAGTAGTTCAAAAAAACAATGTTCAATGGTTTTTGAGACTTTGAAAAACGGGCAGTTTAAGCCCCCCGGGATGATTATGCCCCGTTCGCCTAGCCAGAGCTTAACAGGCAGGGTGTTGGTAAGTAATCGAAAGGGAAAGGTTTTTGCCGACTGCATTATACACATTTTTTTGCACTAGAACTATGACTTCGTGCCCCTGTTCATAATCATTCGCAAAAAGGGACCGATACATCGGCACCGGAAACAAATTAACAAGAAAGTCATGGTATAGTTTATTTCGTAAAACAGTATACGAATTTCGAGCGAGTACCTTACCACCGAAAAAATGTAAAGACTCATCCACGTGCTTTACAAAGCCCGTCAATTTTCCGGAAAAAAACAATGTCAGAAGTTACGAAAAAGAAAAGAACGTGTGCTGAAAGGTCTGGTCTGCAGCGTCCCTTGAATAAGAAGATTGGTCTAGTTTTGTACAAAAGGGAAACACAAGACAACCGGCGGAGAAAACGATGTCGCAGTTCGAGATCGCCCTTGGATATGACCGTCTTACTGAAAGAGGGAAAGAGAGAAAAGAGGAAAGTGGCTGCCGCCGCTTTCCTCGTTAAGCGTGTTTCACATGCAGCCGTTTTTGCCCTATCGGCGCGATTTCTGCCGTCACGGGGCTCTGGCCAGCCGCAGCGGTTGAGCGGCACGAGCTCCGCGACGGCACGAATCGCGCCGCTCTATACTTCGTTTCAGATTCGGTCCGAGCGCGGCCGATGTTATGCGCCGAAGGGCCAATCAAAGAGCGCGAAAAGCGCAGCGTCATGGCGTGCCTTCTGCGCTTGATAGGTCTAGTCGGCGGAGGAGCGCGCACAGAGAGACTGCGAATACCGGCTGGTCCTATCAACTGCAGACAGCACGCCATGACGTTGCGCCTCTTTCGCTGTTTGATTGGCCCTTCGGCTCATAACTTCGATCGTACTCGGACCGAAGCTGAAACGAAGCACAGGGCCGAAATCGATGCATATGAAACACGCTTTGCGAGTGGTTTGGAACGAGCGAAAGACCCGGATGAAGGCCTTGGACGTGCGTGTTTCTCGAATTTCGGTTGCTTTCTTCGCGTTTTTTTTTTCTAATGTATTTATGATTAGAGATGTGATTAGAGATAGCGGAATCAATGACGACAATCTTCTGGCCATCGGGACATCATTGTTTGGTAATAGGCTGCACGGATAACAACCGAAAGTGCAGAATATTATCGGAGAGCATCTGTATCGCGCACGGGATCCGACAAGGCAACTGCGGCTGCAATGACTTGATACTTTATCGCTTTCCGAAGGACCGAAACCTCCAGCGGCAGTAGGTCGCATTTGTAAACAAAAAAAAACAAAAAAAATCAATACTTTTTTCCGACGCCATTTTCTCGCGTGTGCTCGCAGAATTTCGTGAATAGAGCGCGCACCGAACTTACCGCGGTACCGTCGATGAACATGGGCTACGCTCGCCAGGTGGGTGCAAGGCTTCTCGTGAGAATCACTGTTCGAGCTTGTAACTTTTCGTAACTTAATTTATCTTAATGCTGATATCTTGCAGCTGTAACCTTGACTTGATCTTATTATATGCAACGCTTAGTTGAATGCACATTTCCACCGCCACGTGTAGCTGAAAATTGTCAAGAAGTTAGTTCTATCGGTTTTTAATAAATGGATTGTCCAGTATAAATTTTGTTTTTAATAAAACAATTAATTATAATGTCCTTTCTTTTAGGAATATCATCCGAATGATATCCGAATTTTGAATCTTCCGCAGCACAAGTAATTCAATTTTAAACAGAACCAAATTTCTCAAATTGTACTCTCAAAATACACAGCGTATTCTGCGATCTAAGAAAGACAAGATTTACGGTATTGAGAAAAGCTGAATTCATCGACGATGATCTTTGTACGCACCATCAATCATGCTGATCAAAGCCGGGAATAGGTCAACGCCAGCGATTCTGGCTTTACCATGCCTGATATGACGTCGCGAAACGACCAACCATGCATACTCGCGTAATCTGGCGTGAAGTTTCGTATTGACGTTCATATTTGATTACACAAATACTGGGAGCGTTTTTAATTAAATAAATATCACATCTGACTATATTTACATCCTCTCTACGTGACCAGAGCAAACACTTGGTAACTTTCGAAAATCACAAGACAACCCCTTCAGTCGCGATCTCCTACGGAATAGCAGAGAGCCGTGATCTTACGTTGACCGTCACAACGAGACTGGGTTCTTATTTCAAATATAAGTGCATAACGTAGCTGCGAGGAAAACTTATAATTGTATTGCTGAAACATTCGCATGCCTCGATTTCGAATCGTTGAATCATTGATCAACTCGCTCCGGCAATGGGCTTATCTCGACTTCGCTCTTTTCAATTCTAGACAAACGACACGCTCGTTCACCTCAATTAAAACTTCTATAAACATCTACAAGCCGGATGGTGCTGCCTTCTATCGTTCCCTGCAATTGTCTTATTTCGCTCGACGTTGTTCACATTATGTTTCATTGTTGGGGATGTCACGAAACGCAAAAAAAAAAAATATTCTCGGTCCAAACAGACAAAAAACCTGAAGGGCAATTAATTCAATCGCTGTAACATTGTGCAATATTTTGAGCAGTCAACTCCGATTTCTATAGCCCGGGTAGCACCGGATAGCCATTAAGGTGATACCCCTCTAGCAATCGCTCCTGAACATTATACGAGAAATTCATGATTTTGGTTAGTCCTAGTTGCATTCAGAGCAAGCGGAATTCTCGTTTTGATTATTGGATTTTTTTTCCCCAAATTTAAACTGTAAAATAATCTTAACACTGCGCCCAAATTAAAGGTTACCGTAGTCGAAAAGATGATCGTAGCGTTCTGGCGTGGGACAATAGTGCTGAAAAGTCTTAAGAGTCATTTCGAGACATTCCAAACTGATAATCGTACCCTGGAATGATCAATTTACAACATAGGAGGTTTTAATTGTTACGGAGTTGCGTCAATCTTTGAAACCCTTGTCTTTGTCTTTTTTGTTACACTTTATTGGGACACCGATGGCTCGACGGCATGAATGAAAAGGGTTAAGAAAGGAGTTAACTAAAAAAAAAAGGATTCTTTTGTCGATATCAGCAGAGCGCACAAAGTACCAAAGGACTCGGCGTTTGTTTTGCTCGGTCACCACACTTCGGTTTTATACAGTCCTCGTGAGTGTGTATAACCGAGGTATGGAAAACGAGTCCGCCCGTCGTGGAGCGCCGCACACTCCCATCGCATGTGTTGGACTGTGGGGGTAACGCCTGCAAAGCATGTGGAACAGCTAGGCCACCGCTGTGTTTGAAGCTTCAGACGACTGCGACTGCGTTGATTCACAGTTGGAACTGGAGTGTGAGGAGGGCGTACTGTCTGGGTCATCTGTGTTAGGTGGGCGCCCGGTCTTTTCGGTGTAGACCCTCCATCGGGCCAAGGTGTCCTCGGTGAGGGCGGCGCCGGTGCGTACTTTAAGGATCAGCACTTGAGCACCTCTTGGTAGGCCCTTCGGTGAGAATGAAGGGTTTGCTTATGTCCGTTCCCTTAAGTGGAGGTGATCTGCACTCTTCGATCCTGCCTTCTATATTATTAGTCAAAAAAGACAGTGAATATTAAAATAAAAACAATTATTTATTTAAATGGCACCTTCATGCTTCCCGAGTTGTTATGGCGATGTTCTTTCTTGATAGATAGTTTGACCGCTGCCATTGAAAGAATGTAACGGGCGTCTGTAACCAAAAATAATGCTTGAATGTCTACATGCAGAGACTAATAGTTTATGCTGACATTGCACCGAAACATGAGTGCTGCAGCGTATCATTTTTCGGACAGAATTATCTGCATTGCTGTTTTTGAACCTTTACATCATTCATAATTTAAAGAAGATAAATGAACATTGCATATCAAAACTGTCCCTCATGTATTATCAAGGTACCGTTCTAGGCATACTTTGAAGACGGTCCTATCAGAGGAAAAGAAAAACTGGGTGCAGTTTCCGTTGGCAGATAACCGGAAACTTTTCAGAGACAAGAGCTTCTGCTGCCCGATTGATGAATGTTTTTTTTTTTTTTTTTAATGTTTCAGACCTGCACGAGTGTCAGGAGTAGGAAACTTTACGTCATGCTACTATGCATGAGCATGGGGCATATTATAAGCTTTCATCGCCCGCCATTTCACGGAAAACGCATTTAGTGCAAGTAGCCAGAGAAGGGCATCGGATGAACATATAATTATTACTTAATACGTACCCACGTCAAGAGAGTAACAAACATAAACATAGATCCTTTCCTGTAGCCGAAGGTGTCGACCAAGTATCCAGCAATTGGCGAAGTAGCTAAACCTCTGTAACATGAATACGACATTTGTTATATTCCAATTATTTTCTAACCCCCAGAGAGCACTACAACCTGGTGTGTATGCGTGCCACAAAATGCATCTTATGTTTCGTCTTAAGACCATCCACTTTGTGATGTGATTTTTTCTGGAGATATCAAATACCCCAAGAATAACTGGGTTCCAGGCTTTACCTGGAAGCATGCTCGGATTATGTTTCTGAAATTTTATGTTTGCTGGTCCTACACGTTATGTCCAGTTAGACAAGAAGCTAATGGGTATTTCTAGAATCGCGCAAGGTCTCTCACGTTAGCACTGCGTACGACGCGCGCACGCTCTCAGCGGAACTCTGCGGAGCTCGTCATACCAGCGATTTTAGTACAACGGAACGCAAACACATACGCAAGCAGTTGCAGCGCCTTATAGACATGCCCAAGCGCGCTGCTTCAGGCAATATAAGACCGGTATACGGTCAAGCCGATCTGAGTCCCGCGCTGTCCCGCGCGCGACGAGAGCAACGAGACAGGGAGAGCAGAGCACTGCTGAGTACGGACGCAAAAATAGATAGCGAGCGTGTACGTACGTATACGTGAAGCTCGCGGCGTTGCATGCGTACGCAGCATGCGCATTATGGAGCACGCAAGGCTAATGCAAGCGCACACCTCTTGCTTTCGCTCGTATACGCAACACTAAAAGTAACTATCGCTCGCGTTTGCTCCTAGGCTCTCTAACGACTCCAAGCAAGCGGGAGTTTCCTTTTTTTATATATGAGCGCTTGTTTGTTGGTTTGCGCTTCTACTATAATTGAAGCGCATCTATAGTTGAAACGAGTTCAAAGAGACGAACTTGTAACGTCAACCATATATAGGGCTGGTGTTACGAGCTCGCCTATGTGAATCTAACCGGGGGGGAGGGGGGAAGGGGGGGATGTTCGTCAGCACAAACAAACTGCCGTAATCGGTTTGTGTCACCGTCCTGTAAATAAAAGGAGGGAGAGAGATTCTTGAAGGACAGCGTGGCAATCATGCGTGCGAGGGTAAGTTAAAAAACACATACTAACGAGTCGCTCTTCTTTTTCTTTTTTTTTTTTGCTGGGGAAGCACGTTGTTGTTTTATGTTTTCCATTGTTGACTGGCGATACGTTATATTATGAGCGCCTACCGCTCGTGAGAAAGAGATGCCTTCTCTCCTTTCACCCAGACAACTGTGACACAGATACAGATCATAATGCAGTTTGTTTGCGTTGGTCGGTCACACGTCACCCGTCACACAGGCGAGCCCGCGAAGTCAGCACTTGTTTGAACGCTAACCACCAGTCAAAGCCTTCGAGAAAAGTACGCCTGCTCGAATGAATGTACACGTAAGTGCTTAAAAAAAACTTTGTGAACAAGACATGACATTGCATTAATAACAGAGCCAGCGTTTTGTTTTGTGCTGCATTTTATATAAGCAAGTAATTTCATTCGTCGCTCTTTTTTTTTTTTTTTTTTAACCACAAAGAAGGAGAACGGCGAAGAAGAAGCTTAAGTTATCCCACCTCCAGCGCGAGCTTCTCTTCGGTAATGCTTTAGGGTCTCGTGGATTTTGTTTCTGCACGACCATCTAAAGTACACTAGAAGGCAACGTGTGCGAGCTAAATGTTGGACTACATAATGTTTCGGTGGGCTACATTTGTTTCGGACATTTTAACACTTCTTTAACAACGTTAAAAAAATGTTTATTTAGTACATTTGTTCCTTCACGTAATCGCGTTAATTCCCAACAATTTTCTCGTTCAATGCCCATAAGAGCCCTTGCAGGTATAATAAATTGCGGCAATAATAAATCTAGTTCATGTATATCAACAGGTGTCAGAAAAAATTTGCCCTACAAAACGCAGGCCATGGTTTATATTCTACACACTTTTCGCCTTTAGTGCTTTTTGTTTTTCGTTCGGAGATCTGATTGGTTAATTCCTCGATCTCATTGGCTGCGGAGCCATAATGATATGCTCGGGAAACGCCACGGCCCGCACTACTTATTAAGCTATGAGTGCACCATAGTAAAAAGCATAGTTTTCTGGCGGTTTTAATAAGGAAGCGACAACGTGAATTGGAGGCGCATACATAAAGTTGACTGTTGACTTTCTCTCAGAATATAATACTACGTTCGAAATGGCCTTCACAAGAAAGGACTACTCACCCAATTACGAGGGAAGGAAAAAGAACAGATGATACAAATCCAGAGGTGCGAAGGTTGTCAGGATAACCGAGCTCTCTTAAAAAAAAAAAAAAAAAACACAGACGCAAAGAGCTGATTAGATATATATATTTTTTTTTTTCTAAAGCTTAACAATTGTTTATACATTCGATTTGTGCATATTTCGGATTTTTTATTATATGTCTGTCTGGCTTAAGACGTTTGACATCCCAGGGACCTTGACTACGTAATTCTGACATCAATCGATTGACGGGAGATTCTTGAAACGTAGAAAGCGATTGATTTCCGATTACAATTTTTTATGACAATTTTGCTGAGGCTTGTATATATTCCTCACCTAGTAAGTACTATTTTAAGGCGACTTAGGCAACGCAAAAGAAACCTATTTATGCTACATAATTTAAGACTTAACTGTTTTCTTACCTTTTTGCCTACACCCATAACGTCTAGTGGAGTACGTGATAACGGGGCGATGTTGAAAGTACGTGCGCTTCAGCGCGTTCGTAATTACAGCGTAAACAAAAAAATTAGCACCCAGCAACAAGGACCAGAAACACCCATGTCCCTTTCCCGTAACCCCGGTAGCTTACACAATAGTTCCTACTTGTAAGAGGCATGCGTGATTCTCACTTTCTTTACTGCATATTCATTCTCCCGTTTACGGGAAAATTGTATGTACTACACTTTTGAAGCGAAAACATTTCGTACACGATTTATCCAATAAACATATCAGAATTTATATCATTAAATATAGAAGGCGCATATAAATCTTATTAGTTTTAATGTTTTCACGCGTTTATCGAAAACATTCCTAATATTTTCAACAGGTGTTAGCGCCAAGATCTTTCGGTGGCGCTCCTTTACGGCTTCCTTTCCTGCCGTCACGACAGGATTTGCCTCGCTGTCATCGACATAATGTGCCTTTGCCTCGCCGTGATTGGCAAGATTTGCCTCGCGTTCACCAGTGATTGGGCAGGCATTATCATTTTACAGGAACCTATGGATTGGCCAATCGCGAACTTCGACCACAGCGACGCTTTAGGTCGCGCACGTCGCTAATATACAGGATCCATTGTCAACGTTACTAGATTACCTCAGTTGTGGAACTCCCGCAAAGGGGGGTACCCCCACCCCCACCCCCCCCCCCCCCCCACTCACTTCAATCCGCCTGCCGTCGTTCGAAGCGCCATCTATATTTTCGTTTTATAACTGTGCGTTCCAAAAAGCACATCTGAAGCGCCAAATGGCCTGGCTCTGAAATGCGATCACAACGCCGCCATTTCTCCCGCAGCGGTCACTCGAGGAACTGCACGTGACATCTATTTTGGCTTCAATCGGCCTTTTCGGAGCCGAAACAGATACGGTGGACAGGGTTGCACGGGTGCCACCCCCGTTTTCTCAGCGGACGTGCCATGAAATATCACCGAAGTTAAGATACACCTAGGTCGGGACGCGCAACCTGAAATCACCGCCGAGGCGTGGTTGTATAAAAACAATATTGTGCTGCAAATAATTGCAAACTAAAAATTTTAGAAAAAATCACGCGCTCCTCATTTTGTGCTAAACTCCAATAAAAGTTACTACAAAAAGAGTTTTTTTTTCTTTTTTCGTTGGTTTTTACGTTTCTTATACCCGTTTTCACCTCAAGAAAACAGGAAGTTTTGCGCATTGTTCATACGCGGCGCGAAGTAGTTCTTACGATGTTTTGTCCTTGGAGGAAAAAGCGATGCTTTTGGCGTTTGGAAGGTGTACCTTTTGATAAAATAACATTTATCTAACCTAAATTCCACCTGCATATATCTTAATTCTCCACTTAAAGGGGGAAGTTAGTAATGCTCCGCGAGGAGCAGGACTTGTTTTACTACGGTTCTTGAGCTGAAAACAGGTATAGTAAAGTTCAAACGGACGTATTCCGATTCAGTTACCAAAGAAGCCGTCCTGCGGCGCGTCGAGCGACACCGGGCAAGTCATGGTGAGTGAGGAGGGGTACTGTTGGTGCATGCAACGTCTATGAGCAGTTCCGTAACTGAGCTAATCTAGTAACGTTGACCATCGTGTAATAATGGACACTTTTACTGGGTAGAAAATATCTACGGCATATTTCTAGGCAATTGTGTTGCATACGTTTCTAGCATGACAAACGTTTAGTGATACTCTGGGTTTCACGTGTGCAGGGCTGACACACCGGGCGGTCTTCCAGAGCCTTCCATACTCTCTAGCACCTCTCCCCCAGTGCGCACAGGTGGTCGAGTTCTTCTTCGCCTACCTCACTCCTCCTCGCCTACCTCTTTGGTCACGTGACCTCCCCGTTAACCACTCAGCGTCGAGCTTCGTGACCACACTTCTCAGGCTTCACGAAACGCTGAACACCTAGCCAACTGAACGTTTCACGTTGATGTCAGTATAGGCGGAGACAAACTAATATTGTGCGTGACACAATTTTTCTCAGTATGCCTAAAAGAGGAAACGGAAACCTATTTACGTGTAGGCTCGTCCACTTACGTGGCACGTCTTAGGGCTTGGCAGTAAGAGCAAACAAAAAGTGCCGCCATTCCGTTTCCCATAAGGACTAGCGAGACGTATAGCATCCAAAGGCTCCTGTCGAATAAAAATAACCATGAATTAAACGCTATGATTGCTTATATCAAGTCCAGATAATAGCCTTTTTGGTAAATGTATTTTCTGATAACTTTACAGCTGTTCCTCATACCTAATGTTGTAGGCGTTACCGATAAAAAGTCACGAATACGTCACTCGTTACTTGCAAATAAAATTAACGCGTTACCGACCTACGTTACCTCAATATAAAAGGAACTCGTTACCGTTAAAAAGTAAAGCTCGTTACTTCTGGGCTCCTTTTTTTTAAATTGCGAATTAACCTGTTTCACTCTCTGACGCTAGAGGTATGCATAAACGCCATATTTCAAGAAACATACTGTCTATCCAGAAACTGAACATAATTGCCTTGTCGTTTTTAAGGTTCCACCTAAATACTCACAAAAAAAGCAAGAAAACCGCAAAAAAAAAAAAAAAACGCAAAAAGTTATTTAATTTGGTGCCTAGAAACTCGAAAAACATTGAAGTGCGATTTCCTTAAGTCTCGAGAAGAATATGAAACGAGTAACGTAACAACGTCACACGTTACCCAAAATATTTAACGTAAGTGCGTTACCCGTTACCACTTTGAAAATGTAACAAGTACGCTACTACGTTACCCGTAACGCTGTTACTTGTAACGCGTTACCGCCAACACTGCTCATACCTGGTTCGGTCATAACAATTTCAGTCCAGAAATTCAAGGGAGTGCCATAAATATTAGTAATTACAAGTTGAAGACTAGGACGATTTATATTTTACCGAGTTTTACTTGTGTAATCTTTTGTTAAGCAATTTCTTAAGGAGTCTTGCGGAAGCTGAGTTATATTTGCGATGATTTCATGTGACGATTCGGCACAAGGTGCAATTTGGGGAAATAAAAATTTGTTTCGTTTGCAGAGGACAGAATATTAGCTTTATATAGAAATCACTTGACGATGTTAATGACCTCCCGTTATTAAATGTTCGCATGCCTTTAATGACTTCACGTTATTAAACGTTTGGATGACTTTAATGACAGCAACGTTGTTATGTGAATTGGCCGCAATGGCTAAAATAATATTGACAGATTTGTCTGCTTTCCTCGTTACTGACTTTGTCGACCAGCCTTCGGGCCTTCGAAAGGTTCATATCTTTCCCCAAACTGAAACACAGTTGCGTTCCCGTTGTTACAGCATTAGACAGCCATTGGCAAAAGGGTAAATGTACATTTCCTACTCATCATTATCAAGTCTTCAATTTTTTATTGAACAATTCAATCGTTAAACTTAAACTTTATAAAATAGCCTTGGCGTTTGCATCCTCGCGCACAGTAATTTAGTGACAAGTTCACCACATATGCGCTAAAGCTATAAAGATAATAGCTCACAGGTGAAATATTTGAAAGATTGATTAAAGTTCTGAAAAACGAAGACTGAACTGCCTCAAATTTCTCGCCATAAATTATTAGATCTTCAAGTATTTTTAAATATACCTATAATAATAAGTGATGTAGTACAATGTCGAAAATATAAAAAAATACGGTAGGTCTTTTTCTTGCATATAGCCTTTCGTCTATTTACACTCGCCGATGCATTAATATACAGAAACATGTTTATCTGAACGATAAGGGATTAAATGAGGAGCCTGTTAACATTTGTTAATTTGCTATATTTCTTTATTAGTCATCAAACAAAATCTAGTGCTATATGCTGGTATATTGCTTACGGTTGGCATGGCAGAAAAGGCACCGGTCCAATAATCATAAACGACAATGCCGTGAGGAGCAAAGAGGCGAAATTGAAAAATATTTCCATCTGAAAAAAGATTTCGAGTTATACACTGGGTTCAAGTGTGCAATTAAACTTTTAAACCGTTTTTTACTTGCCCCGGGTATCTTTCTGTGTATACTTTTTTTTTTTTTAATGGCGGGGAAAATATTATTGTTTTGAAAAATAACGCCAGTGAGACAGAATAACTTCTTCAGTGTGCTATTATAAGCATAAAAGCGCACTCATCCGTAAGGAAAAAATCTGCTTCGTCAGAATCAGTGAGGAAGACGGGACCCTTGTCGGGGACCTGCAAGGAGACTTTTACAATTACACTGACGGTGTGCTTTATGAATTTAGTAACTTTTATTGGTCTATTGTTTCACGTAGCCGTGTTCCTACAAGGAACGGCATGAACCTTGAAGGTGCTAAATGCACTCAACCATTTGATACCCAAAACTCTTCTTGAAATACTGAAGACATAGAAACCCCAACGTGGTTCTAGAACACACAGAAATACAAAAATTTGGTATCAGAAAAAAAAAATATTTTTGTAATTATGTTTTCGAAATGTTGCTCGTGAGCAACATTGCATTTGCTGCAGTATTTTACGTTAAATTACTGAAAGCAGTTACGACATGGAAGAGAAGGCACAGGTGCACTTCTAATTTCGCAGTGCTAGTACAGAGACACTTCTATCTGAATTTGCAATATTTGCGCCTGTACTTTTCCTCGGAAATTCGAGGACAGTGATGCACGCCACCATGCCTCCCATCCACTGTTAGCTTTGGTTTTAAAGGACAAATGATCTATTTTGTATGTGCAATTCTATTCTTTGCTGTTAAGTGCAGGTATCCTGCCCTTCCGGCAGCTAGAGTGCGCAAACGTTTTAAGGCGCAGATGGCGTGGGAGAAATAAGTCATTCATGAGTTGTTGGTCTTGGGCAATACTGGGCATCAAATGGTTAAAGTAACGTGAAGCTGAGTTTGAGATGAAAAAAATATACTTAGCGACGTCGTAATGTCAACTTATGCCACCTCGATGCAAGATATCTGCTTCCAGAATGGCTGGGACTTTATTGCTGTTTCAAATATAAGGTAAACAGACACCAGTTCATCTTTATATTTTTTTGTCGACTGCTCAACCACTTGAACGTACAAAAAACCACTTCTCTAGTTTATATTAGTAATATTTCCTGGTTTTTGCTGAGTTCTTTTTTTTTAAGCACGGCATCGTTTTAGTTTTTTATAGCTATTGGTCTGTATTCGCTTTTCAGTGAACGTTAAGAAAGTAATGACACAATAAAAGTTTCAATACTGGTCACCTGGAATTGGCAGAACATTCCCGAGATCAAAGATCCGACTGCGTAGCTGGCGTACTGCACCATGAAGCAAACGCCGACTTCCGTGTTGCTGAGGCCAAACTAGAGGGTTTAAAACATTTAGTGCGAATTCAGATCTACCAAAAGCTCTTTAACGACATTATGTAATGCAAGCTGTATACCAAGTTGTAAAGCGTATTTTCCTTAGCCTCTTGGGATATTAAGTTTGTTAAAGCAGACCTGGATCAGCGTGGTCTAATGAAAGTTATTTATGTTTTATTTGTTCTGAGGGCTATATGGTATTTCTTATCATATCAAAACCCAAAAGGGGGGTGGCGACCGCTGTGATATTTTACCATCTTTTACCATTCTTTTAAGTCCAGAGACTAGGGCGAAAAGGGGGACAAAGTCGATTACAGTGCGATTCTGCTAACGTTTTTAGTTGGAGAAGAGGGACATTATCTGACAACACATGAATTACTATCTGCCTACACACATATTATTTTAAGATACGTATTTGGATCGATCGGTTAAACATTTTCATCCGTAATCGACTTTTATGACTAGCGCAGCTGACGCTCAAGTTGAATATTCGTTGTCGTGAACAGTGTGGTGCGCTGTGACTTGCCACGCCCGAGTGTGGCACGGTGAGGCACGCCTCACAGATTCGGGCTGCACGCTATCGTGCCGGGCTTGCACGATGCCACACAGATGGACATGGCTGTTGCGGCGACACCAGGGAGTGCGGCAGAGGTAGAAGTGCGTTTGAACGTTTTCAGTTAAGCTCGGAGTCGCTCGCACCATCTCTTCCATCTTCAATATCGAACGCGCTACATTAGTCTTCTTTCCATGGGATGCCGCGTCTTCTGAAAACATCGTCTGATCGTTCTTATTTGCAGCAAAGTTGTTATGGGCTCTTCCCACAACCGGAAGTAACGTCAGTGGGTGATGTTGTAGTTGTTGTCGTTGTTGTTGCTCGCGTAGTAGGGCGTGGGTGTCCGTCGTCGACATTGCCAAATCCTTGAAAACGATCGCCCGCTGGCATCGAACCTGGATCGAATGCCCGCGCTTCACACGCTGCAAACCCAGGTTCAATTCTAGCATGCAAGGGGCGTTTCTTTCTATTATTTTTCAAAGATTTGGCAGCATCTACGGCGGCCGCCCTACATCGCTCACTAAACCAGCGGTGGGAAGATCCCAAAACAGCTATCACTGTAAAAAGAAACGAAAGCGTTCATAACAAAACGGTCAGAGGCGTTCGGAACAAAATGGTAAGAGAACGGGCGCGTTCAGCAGCTGGAAGTGCAGTACGAGAACTAGTTCTAAGTTCAACAAGAAGCAGAGTCCCAGCCAAGGCTATGGCAGAAACCGACCGGAGGCGCAAACTAAAATCTGAACAGAGGTGTCGATACGAGCAGCAGAAGGCCGACGAAGCACCTTCGCCAGGCCCAACGCTTTCCCCTTAAGTTACGAGCAAGTCGCGTAAAGGAAGAGAAAAGAAGCCGAAGACGCAACCGTCAAGTTCACTATGGCGAACGACGCAGCTACAGTCGCCGCGACAAAAAGCAAGCTCCACAAGAGTCCCCGCCGCGTGACGCGCCTCCATCGCAGCACAGCTCCCTGGACTCAAACAGCCTTCCCGGCAGTCCCTCGAAATGAAGGCGTCGTTTAAGAACAATTTGTCAAGACCGATTTCAATGCCAAAGGCGAGCTCCCCGAAGCGAGCGTTCAGTGTGGATCTTCCGAAGACGAGATGGTCAAGCTGGGAAGGCTCAGGACCCAAGCCGGCAACACACTGGCCCGCGAAAGGAAGGCTGCAGTCGTCGGCGCTGCGGTGGCCATAGAACACGACTACAGTCTACTATCGAAAAACCGAAGACGGAAGTGAGTATATAGCTTGCTCCAAGGGCTGAATCTACTGCAGGAATCGCGACGTAGTGTATGACCAACGTCACCTCATATAGGATTGCCCGACCTTCGACATAATGGAAGCCCTGGACCCGCTAGCGCAGCGGCACCGCCCCCAGTACTTTGAAGCGTGGTGTAGACACGCGGGAAACAAGGAGACGCGCGTCGCGATCCTGTCCGACCTGCTCGGTTTCCTGAGCGAAACCGGACTGGACATGCACAAATAAAGGGGTCGTTACACCGCACGGCGGTATCACAGCCGCACCACAGCTTGTAAATCGTCAATGTGCCGCCAGCGACCCATATATCTAAACTCGTTAACCACGTTGACTCCATTCCTTCAATTTCAAGGGCCAATAAACGTCTTCTCACTCACTCAAATGGTCAGATGTCTCTTTTATTCCGAACGCTTTTGTTCACGCAACCTCCCCCCCGGTCCGTAAACGTGACGCCGATGGCCACGATTTCGCCTTGACGTGTCGCAGTTATCCGTGTGACTGTACCGTGGAATAACACAGGACTGCTCATTTTTGTTTTGAATTCAATTCTCGCGACGACACTTGGAATCGTGAGGCTGAGGCAAGAAAGCGTCGTGTGCGGTGACTTGTAACGTGACGTCAAAGTGCGATGCGTGCAAACACGGGCAGTTGGTTTGTTCCACAAGAATTTGGCAACTGATCACGTCTTCCTACGCTCGCGTTTATTGCTTTCTGATCTTCGTCGGTCTTGTAGGTCATGCTGCTTTCTTATTGACTGCTGAGCGGTAATACGATGCCCTGCGTTTCGTAAGCGGTCCGCCACTAATGTTTTCACAATGCCAGGCCACGGTACTCCCCAGACGTTCGCGAAATCTGGGTTAGCTTTGGTAATGAGGCAATTCTGCACTTGTATATTAAACAAAATACTGAAAACAAAGAAAAGGATGAAATACGTACCTGCTCGAGATAGGGCCCCAAAGTTGGCTCGTTGAATCCCATGATTACCCACGATAGCATCACGGAGAACGTATTCAGTATAAAAAGAGAGTCCCGAAGCAATCGCCCGAAGGGCATGTCCGCCGCAGCAGGCTGCTGGAGGTCGGCCACGAGCGACGCGTCTGAAAATTCAAGTCAAGCCAACCTGTGAATCGGTCACCTGAAATTTCCGGCGCTTAATGACGACGGTTGCTCGTGTTCCATTGCCATATAAAGACACACTCACCGCAATATTTTAGTAAACTTGACTCGAAGAGTTTGTTAGTTTTGTTTGGGAAGAAGGTATAGGCTAACGACACGCCCTGCATGTTGGTTCTCGTTGAGCGTTCGGTAAGAAAACATTACGTATAAGGAATACGCGTGCGATGTTTAAATACACTCCCCCGCGAGTCTGCCACAACGTTCACAATTTACTTTTTTAGCACTGACAATGCTTGTCATATTATTACTTGCAGTCACTTAACGTGTATGTAATAAAATAACAAATGTATTATTTAATATATTAATTGTTATTATGTATCTAAATATGTAATTATTTATTGATTTGATACCTCATAAGGGCAGAGGGTAGAGCGTACGCCAGAGATGGCGGCAATGTCATCACTGTGATGTAATTACAGTAATTAAATTACTTTTTCGAGTTTTGAGTAATGTAATGAACTACTTCTCTAGGCTAGTAATTTAGTAATCTAATGAATTACTTTCAGGCAGTAATTTCAAGAAAATTACTCATTACTTTTGAAATTACTTTTGCCCTAAATTAGAAAGTTCGTTTACAAGCTTTAAAAAAGAAGAGAGATATTATTTTGTATGGTGAAATGTTGTGAAAGAGCATCAGAGGAAATAAACGACGGCCACCTGCGAGAAAAGCCTCGTACAAATAGCTGGACAGACGCACGAAGGAGGGCTGGAAAGGCGAAGGAGAAAAGCTTACGTGTTGACATCACTGGAAGGCAACGGCTTACGAACTCCAGGCACGAAAGATTCAATGCGTCGCGTCATCACGACGATACTATACTTCGTTCATCCTTAAGGTGCGGTGGGAGCTGCAAGCTAACCAGAACCAAACGAACACCTTCCTTTAATCACCTGTCCCTTTCACGGTGCGTGGTTATCAACGAAAGCGCGGTTACGTGGAGAGCGATAGACGTGAGACTGCTGCAACAAACACGTAGCTTCCACCGTCCATGCCCAAGCTGACAGTGCGTTAGCCTAAGGATGAACGGCTGATATGCTACAAGGCGACGGGAACATCAGCAGTGAGTTAAACCGTAATTTGAAACCGAAGAGGACAGGACAGAAAGTTCCCCGGCCTTGTACTTTCGTCAAGCAAGGTCAAACCGCAAACTTCGACCATTGTGAACAACAAACGACCGGACTAAATAGTTATTTCCAAATGCTTTGTAAAAGTTGAAGAACGTTTCGTGTGTCCTTGAGCAAAGCAGGCGTCACTCTTGGTATGCCTCGCTGCCTTCCCTTGGGAAGTTTATTCGGGAATAGGCCAACCATGAGATATCACACCCCATTTGTTGGGAAAGTACACAATTGAGAAAGCTCGCGCCATTTCTCAACTGACGACGCTTCTGCCTAGCGATTTTCACTGCCCTTTGGTGACAATGCGCAAAAACTTGGGCTCTTCGGGTGTATGGGAAAAAATGCTCCTTGAAAAGAATGACCGAGAATAGGTCGTCTGAGGCGGAAGGGAAACGTTTCACGTGACAACTCCTTGTAAAAACGAGCTGTCATTGCTTGACTTAACAAACTGACACGAACTATAACCTCTAAATCAGGAGGACCAGCACACATCACCCTTTTAGTAAGAACCTTCACCGTTGAGTGAACAGCGAAACCGGTGAGTTGGCTGTCCTTGAGTCCCATCTAAAGAAGCTATTCATCATGTTTAACACTTACGTCGTGTGCGCTAGTAAAACCACTGTTCAGTATGGTTCACTTTGAGGCGCATTTGTTTGTTGGGGTGTAAACAGGAAGATCTGAGTTTTTGCACATATACTGTAGACCAACTGAGCTCTTTCACGTAACATTACTGCGGTGGCGCTGCTGTCGGCACTGCGCATGCGCAGCGCCTCAACTCTCCCGGATCTGGTTCCTGCACACGTGCTGTGTGGGTTAACGAGGGCTTGTTTTGTAAACACTGTGTCGGTGTATACGGTAAATAAATGAGCACGAATTACTGCCTCAAGGTATTCAAAAATAATGTCAAACTAATTTCTTTACTTTTGGAAAGTAATTGTATTGTAATGTCATTACCTTTTGTCTGCGATAATTGGTAATATAATTTAATTACATTTTTTGCAGTTTTCAGGAAAGTAATTAGTAATGTATTTTAATTACTTTTTGAAAGTAATTTTGCCATCTCTGGCGTACGCGACGAGAATAAGATTGTACTTTAGCAGGCATATCTGTACAACACCTATCAAATATAAATAAATCCTATTAAAAGTTTAGTTTTCGCAGCAGCAGAAAAAAAGAAAGATATATAAGAGATCATCAGTAAATAATAATAAAAAATATATCTTACAGAAAGGCCGACTGGTCACAAGGGCGCATTAAAAAGAAATGTTTAATCAACCGCAGATTAGGCCGTAGATTTTTCCGTTTTTTTTTTTTTTATGACGGAAAACGACAGAAGTTTCTCGGTGTTCTCGGGTTTTAATTATTAGTAGTTTCTCGGTGTTCTCGGGTTTTAATTATCGGCGTATTTCGCCGAGTTCTTTCCGACACACTCTAAAAATGGTGATTACCGCTCAAAAACTCTAATGAAATACTAAATGGTCAAGCCTAAGACGGGAGAGTGTCACCAAAATTAGTTCTATCTGGAGCAGACATTTCAAGAAACCAGTGTATTACGGTTTTAACAATTATTGCAATTATTTACGTTAACGGATGTTTAAATGTGTTTTATGGCATGAGCTGCTTTTGTCATTTTGACACCAACGAATGTTTTTTTTTTGTTTTTTTTCAGCTAATACCGGAAAGTCTATGGCCAAGATGAACTCTATTTAAGCTCACTAGGCCACAAAAGCATGTTACATGCCCCTCTAGCCAATCAGAGTTACCAGTGAAACATATGACATATTTCTGCAGAAGAAGTTTACCCAAAGAGCGTTGTCACGTGCCGTGTTCCTGTGCTCTGATTGGCTCGCTGGCCTTGTAGTTTTTCGCCGTTTTCCAGGCAAGGCTTAAACAGGTATAGTAGTACTGAGTCAGTGCTTTAACGTTTCAGTAAAAAGTAATTTTAACGGCCAAAACACTCTTCCCAAGCTTTTAAAGATACCTTCCACCCACACAGGGGCTGAAGACTGAACCCCACGGCGGCCATCCTAAATATGCCGGAAGCTGTGGACTTTGGGTTTTATTTATTTTTACTTGCAAACTTTGCTTTTGTGGACATTTGCTAAAGATTTGTCGTTGTGGAGATCTCATTAAACGACAAGAGAATCAATTTCTAAAGGTAACTTGCACGGTAGCTTTTTTTTATTACTATGTTAAATTAGCATTGCTTTTTTTTAAATAATTAAGTATAGAAGTGCACGCCCGCACGAGTAGGTGCATTAAAGCTAGTTTATATGGTTACAATAAAATGTATGGTACTTAATGTAGAGTATTACCATTCATTTGTATCTTCGGAGTCACTCCGTTAACAGCGAAGAACGGGAAAAACAAAGATTGAGCCACGCCCACCACAAAGAAGGGCAGTGGGAAAGCCCAGAGCTGCGAGAAAAATATGTATAGCAATGGTCAAAAACTTCACACTTACATAACAATATTCTTTCTATTCCTCTCACAAATCGTCAGGGCATACATACTCCACGGAACAAAATGTACAGCTGCCTGAGTGGAGCAATTTTCTTTAATGTGTGGCAACAGTGAGAAACCTTTTTGAATTAAATGAGAAGGGTTGCTGTATATTGTTCTCATTCGTGAACCTGGGGCACATACTATAGAGACACACACAACAGGGTGGGGTCAGGTTATAGCCTTCATTTATGTGTTGCGTTGTGTCCGTTTTTTTTGGTCTGACATTTAATGAAAAGTGTGATATATTAAGCCTTTATTGTATGTCTTTCCTTTATCTTTTGTTCAGGCACTGAGTGCGCGGCCGCTCACTGATATTTTTAAAGGCAGATAACACAAACAAAAAATGAAAGCCGTTTACAACTCCCTGTAAGCCGAGTGCAGCTCTTGAAGAGGAGTAGGCAAGGGTACTGAGGGGGAGGGGGGGGGTCATGTGACCTCGGGGAGGGGGGTCACGTGACATCGTAGGGAGGGGAGGTCACGTGACCCCCCATGAGGTCATGTGACCGCCTTCCACGAGGTCACGTGGGGGGTCACGGGGGGGGTCACGTGACCTTGGGGCAGCACGTGACCTGGGGGTTTCACGTGACATCGGGGGGTCACGTGACCCCCAGGGAAATTTTTCCGCTAGACTTAGCGGGGAAATGTTTCTACTAGATTTAGCGGGGAAATATTTCCGCTAGATCTAGCGGGGAAATTTTCCCGCTAGATCTAGCAGGGAAAGTTTTCTGATAGATTTAGCGGGGAAACTTTTCCGCTAGATTTAGCGGAGACATTTTTCCGCTAGATTTAGTGGGGAAATTTTTCGTCTAAATTTAGCGCAGAAATTTTTACGCTAAATTTAGCGGGGAAATTTTTCCGCTAGATTTAGCGGGGAAATATTTCCGCTAGCTTTAGCGGGGAAATTTTTCCGCTAAATTTATCGGGGAAAGTTTTCTGCAAAATTTAGCGGGAAAATTTTTCCGCTAGATTTAGCGGGGAAATTTTTCCGCTAAATTTATCGGGGAAATTTACCCATTATGCACCGCGCGGTTACGCCGACGGCGACACCGACGCCGCTCAAGCAGGAAACGGGCGCCTAAGAGCTGCGCTCTAAAAAGTGCTTTTGAGGTTGTCACACTGCATACGTTCTTTGATTATACACAAAAATAATCCCTGATAATGGCGGAATAAGGGGGACAGGGGACAAACACATATATCCAAACACAGCTAGGTACAATTATATTTTACAAAGGGCTGCTTTAGCTTTTTAACCACAAGGACAATTACATTTTTACCGATAACAAAAACGCAGATGTGTCAACATTTTCAGCGTGTAGAAATCGCTTTGTAACTATGTAAATTATATTAAACAATGGATTGAGTGTATTTAGCGTTTCTGTAAGTTGGATATTATGTATATATTGATTATTTATTGTTTTCGCACATTTTGCATATGTATGAGACTTACTCCATTTGAATGTGAAAAGAATAATGACAAAGCCGTTTTGTTAATCAAATTTTTGGTGATGACAAATATAGTGTCTTAACATATTTGCACTCGGTACTGTAGGGCGATGCAGCTGCACTCATCTTCTATCACTGTGCGCGCAGTGTCACTATTACGCTAAGGTGTATGAAGCTTAAATCCCATATCTTAAGCACATAAAGTGTAGCACTTAGTCATACTGCAGTATGACTAAGTGCTATACTTTATGTGTTTAAGATATGGGATTTAAGCTCTCTTGCAAAACTTCCCGAATCTTACGTCACTTGAGCTCTTGCAAAACTTCCCGAATTTTACGTCACTTCTGTATGATATCTGTACGTCTAACCCCTGGTTAGCTCAGTTGGTAGAGCGCTCCACTTGTAATGGAGAGGTCCCGGGTTCGATACCCGGACCAGGTGGATTTTTTCGGTCGCTCACCAGTCACCTAGCTGTGTTTGGAGATTTATGTTTGTCCCTTGTCCCTCTTGTTCCCCTTCTCCAGGGATTATTTTCATCATTATTGACCAGCTCGCTTGCCCCTTTGCGTTTAATTACATTATAAATGTATGAACACCTCGTTTTAATTGAAATCCTTTATATATGAAACAAAAAAACAAAAAAAAAACATAATCTTCAAATTGCAACACCAACTGGAAGTACATGGTGCAACATAGCTTGTATTTATGTTTGTGAGGTTGCACAAATTTTAATTCCATATATAAAAGTATAAGTTATGATTGTATAACTTTCTTCATCCTTAGCATTGACGGATCATGGCAATTCTATTAATGAACGATCATGCTCGTCTACTTACATCAATCAATACTCCTGAGATGACAGAGCCTATCATGACTCCAACTCCAAACATACATTCCATTGTAGCCTAATATAGACAAATGAGAAGCAAAAATCATATTGCAAGCTATACTTCATACGTCAATTGTTTCAAAACTGTTTCACAACCACAGAAGTGCATTAGAAGATAAGTCAGGCGACGAATTTAAAACTAAGGCATAATAAAGTGGAAAAGCTTTGGCACAGCTTAAAGGTGTTGGAATACACATCAAAGACTACTTCAAGAAGGTTTAAAAGATTGCCGTAATAATCTCTTCCTCTTGGGTTCTGAAGCGTTTATTGCACAAAGATGAAAAAGATATGTCTGAACAAGTATTTTTTAGCGATAAAATTGCACTTGTTTTACTGTATATGAATAAAGCAAGTCTTTATAAATGTGTTCTACGAAGTGCAGATATTTAACTAATACATGTTATCCCTTACAGAGCTTCACCGATATAGAGATGGCATTAGATGATTCGGCGTATGTATGAATCAGTGACAATAGTAAGGGGCTTACAATTAGTGCACCGCTGTTTTTTGGGAAAAACGGTGTGGCGGCGGTATACATGGTAAAGGACTGGATTCCGACTGAGAAGCCTCCGAAGGTCATCGTCAGCAGCGACAACCCTAGGAAAATGTCTGAACCTGCCCAGTACAGTGCCCTGCATGCAAAGAAGTTCGCATTTTGGCTTGCATGCGCTCTTAAATTTGAAGTAAACTAAATAACTAAAGTTCTTTTTTTGTTTATCATGCTGAAAGTACACAGAATGCTTAAAATATCTAACATTTGAGGACGTTTCATTGACAAAATACAAATTACTTTTTAAAATAAATCTACCCTCAGTGAGAAAGCGAATGCGTTATTTGTTGAATATTGACCATCTTATAATAGTTCCTTTGGAAAGAAGGATAAATAGGTTACTTACTTTACTTTTATAAGATACGATAGTATCCGCGGTATGTTGACCTAACCCTAAAACAAGTACTCACGGATTGTATTATTTTCTCGTAATTCTCATAATCTTTTGAAAAATGCGATTAATTCAGCTTCATATTTGGACTAGTATTTGTTCGTAAGCAACTAAAAGCTTGTCAAGTAAAAGGCTTCCAATTTTTAGATAAGAACTTGTAGCAAACATATTTTTTTTGTGATCCAAGCGAATTTTGACGGCACCCTACCCCGTATCGAATATTATTCATTATTCAGCTTAGGTCCGGACGCTGCCGACGCTATGAATTTATGGGAACAAACAAGCAGCGCGAAAAGTGCAAGTCATTATGTCCGCTCTGTTTACAATTGGTTCAACGAATATAGAACACGTAAAGAAACATGACGAGCACCATGATTGAGCGCTTTTGACAATGTCAAATTGGTACCATCAGCTCGTAGCGTCGGTTGCCTTTGGACTTGAGTAAACGAAGAATAGAGACAATAGGTCGGTGACCAAAAATAATACAATCGGATATTGGTGCTTCTTCACACGTTTCATTCGGTTAGTCATCGCTCTCTCCACTTTCGAGCAACTATTCGGGGCGTTTTTGATCAACAAACATCTCACTTTTCACCCAAAAAAAACGTTTCCCTATTCATCGGGAGGTGATACCTTGTTTAATGTAGCAATAGAATTCATCGCTAGGCTTCTTGGCATTCATACTTTATATTGCGCGTGTTTTTCGCCATTGTCTGCTTTATTTTTGGTATAACATTATGGCATATATATAGGGCCGGGTGTCTGAAGTCACCAGGCTCGATCTAAAATGTACCGTAAAATCGGCGCCTGTACGAAGCAATCTAAATAAACTTTTTTGTGAAAGGTGTATTTCACAGATCGGTTTTTCTTGTAAAATTCCAAAGCGTTGCTCTCTTTCTGTACAAAAATAGAGCCAAAACAGTTGCCAGGGTCAACGGCGGACGGCGCCGGATACGACCGAGTCGAGTGGCAGGGCGCGTTTGGCGCACGTATTCATAGATTGCGTCGGGAGCGGCGTCAGGTGTAGCCAACGTTACTAGATTACCTCAG
Source organism: Ixodes scapularis (assembly GCF_016920785.2). Taxonomy (NCBI): domain Eukaryota; kingdom Metazoa; phylum Arthropoda; class Arachnida; order Ixodida; family Ixodidae; genus Ixodes; species Ixodes scapularis. Next base: position 18,274,196 of record NW_024609857.1, on the reverse strand, counting down.
TTGTGGAACTCAAGCGGAAGGGGGTACCCCCCCCCCCCCCCCCTCACTCAGTTCAATCCGCCAAGTGTCGTTCGAAGCGCCATCTAGATTTTCGTTTCATAACTGTGCGTTCCAAAGAGCAGAGATGAAGCGCCATCTAGACGCCGCGCTTCGAAACGTACGTAGCGATCCGAGCGATCCCGACCCGATTTCACCGTGCCCGATTCCCATAGGATACGTTGCAGTTACCAAAGCAGCCGTCCGGCGGCGCGTCGAGCGACGCTTGGCGAGTCGTGGTGAGTGAGGGAGGGAGGGGGGGGGGGGGGGGGTACTGTTCGTGCATGCAGCGTCTATGAGCAGTTCCGTAACTGAGATAATCTAATAACGTTGGGTGTAGCCGACCAGCGAGAGAAAGCAGACGACACGCAGACGAAATTCGTTATGAGCAAAAGCGCCGTCATTATGCAAACGAGTATTTTTTTTAACATTAACTTTTTGTTTTTATTTTTTTATTTAGTTTTTAACCGATGGGTCATTACAAAAAGACTATGTTCCTTTTAACAAATCACGCTGGTCACGAGCAGTCTTGATAAGGACGTAGCGCCATCTATCAATACAAGCGCGAAACGCGCCCGCCACTCGACTCAGTCGTCTGCGTCGTCGCCCGCCGTTGACCCTGGCAAGTTCCTTGGCCCAACTTTTTACGGAAAAAAAAAATACGCTTTCTAATTTTACAAGAAACAACCGACATGTGAAAGACACCTTTGACGAAAAGTTTATATTGCTTCTGGAAGGCGTCGATTTTTACGGTCATTTTTAGATCGAGCCTAGCGACCTCAGTCACCCTATACATTGATTGTAACACCGATGTCCTCATCGAGTATTCAGGCACGGACTATATTTTATGACGCTTTAATTTTCATCCAATATTCAGAATGTCACCCTAGAACAAACAAAGAAAAAAACGGCGACAGCACCGTTTCGTTAAAACGCAAGTTGCTGTCTCTTGATTCTCTTCACACGGAATTAGTTCTGAAATATACGAAAAAACAGAAACAAGAGCGCAAATATATATATATCTAAAAAAAAGATCTGTCTAAGCTTTTTTTCTTGATCACAAAGTGAACTTCATTGAACTTATTTTTTTCCTAAACTTCCGTCGGAATAACCTGGTGCATACCTTACCCCACTGCTGCGCAGTACACCAATGCACCACCCTGGCCGAGCAGATATATATTTGTTGGAGGCAGGTGCTTCATCTGAAAACAGGCACAATGCCGTTTTGTATACAAGGCATGTCGGCTGGAGTTCTCACCTATAAATGCTGGCCAATGCTGCTGACGCCAAAAAAACTAAGCGAGTCGAGGAATCAAAAAAAAAAAAAAGAGGGGGGGGGGGGGAGCGACTTACTGTGGCGCTTACATAGGCCAAATGAAGTGAACGATAGTTAAGGCACTTGTATTTTCTTTTTTATTTAGAAAATTTTTCAATCGTAGTAAATTCCAGAATAGCCCACAGCGATTTTTTGATGATTTTGAGATAAAAGGATTAGCGATAATTTTTCCATAGACAAAAACAGATCTTATTCTTGCTTTTGACTTCGGAAGTTTCATGTATTCATACTCTCATTTAACGAACGTAGCAGATTTGAACACTTCTGTTGTAAATCCCAGCGCGATAGGTTAGAACCCGTCTTATGCGGTCAGTTTAAAATATGTTCAATACATTTTGCCCACGCTGTATATTGCAGCGTGCATGACCGAGAAGGAGCGCTTTCCCCCTCACCCGGCACCTCCAACAGAAATGTTGCGGATGGGTGCTCGACGAACGTAAACTAAAAATAAAGGTTTAATCGGCAAACCTGTGCCAAAAACGATAGAAGGAATACGTCGACACAACGGCAACTACGTAACGGCGTCGGCGTGACGGCTGGCTGGAGCGAAAGTGTATCTGCCTCGTCGTCAGGAGAATCTGAGTGAGTCAACAAAGCTCCTTAAGTACTACACTCGGTATCTCGAACATTCGACCTAGGATGTTCGAGACTGACAAGACAACGTGATTCTGACCTTCTAATCTTTTACACTAAGGGTATGAGTAAACACGAATCTTTTAGATGAAAGTAGAAGCGTTCCTTCTCGGTCATGTACGCGGCAATATAATGTACTCGATGTTATCACCGATATTTTTTGCTATTTAAGGTCTTAC